>NC_059341.1:100964194-102416694 GCF_018350155.1 Leopardus geoffroyi
ATTTGTGGAGAGTTTGTAAATTTTTGTTTTTAAGTTTAAAAATTAACTGGTGTGCCCTATTATTAAAGCTAAATTCAAACTACCATTTGAAGATATCTAATCTCCACACTTTTAAAGACCAAGCAAAGAAATTGTTTAAGTTCATCTGATGTTTAATTCTTGAATATCCCTTTCAAAACTGTAGACATTTATTGAGCTGCTGTTTAGCCCCCTCACAAATTTAGTCCAGGCTGTAAGAAGCTGAGCTATTTAGTTACATTTAGCACCTTTTGAAATTGTTATAGTGAATAAAGGTCCTGCTCCTGAATAGTACCAGACTTCGTATTCTTTGCATATACATTTACCCAGCTTTATTCTCGAGATTCTTAGTTGTTGATACTTGTGCCAACATAAAATCTTGAAAATGGTATTTGAGTATTTGAGTATTTCAGATATTTGTGTCTCAGAAAATTGTTGCTCTAGCAACATTATTTTTCTTAGTGTTATTTAAAATAGTTTTTGATTCCTCATTTATATTTATAAAGGTTAGTACATTTCTTACATTTTCATTAGGTAGAAAATTGTGAACATGGAAACTTCTGTTTTAAGAAAGTTTCTAAATAGTTTTCTAAAATTAAGGTCAATTTGTGTTCAAAAAAACAATGGAAAGAATTTAAAAGCCTTTTAAATGCATGGGTGTGATGTCTTAAGTAGTAGATATATAAAGATTTTAATGCAAAGAGATAAAGCAATATATTAATATAACTTTGAAGATGAGAATTCCCTTCATTTTTGATCAAAAGGAGTAATGGTCATTTAAAAAAAATGATTCACTGAATTTTTAATGCATCACTGACTTTTTTAAAGGGTCAGATAAGCCAATCCTACATGACTTAAAGTTTATAAAGAAATCACATTTTTACTTTTTCCATTCAGTTATGAACATAATTTAAAAGTATATTTATTTTGATGTAATAATAGATAAATCAGCTTGTATTTTTTTTTATCGGTAGGTGTTTTGTGTGTGTGTGCGCGCATGTGAGCACGTATGGTAAAATTTTACAGATTATAAGTTTACCTATAATAGTAATTCATTTATCATTGCTTTAGATTCCTTAACTTTAGTCACATCTCAATTTTTTATTTATCCATCTTCCATTCCTTGCCAATAGTGTTGCACTTTTCTACAATTTTGGAAAATCTTGGAAATCAGATCCAGGGATTATTAAAGCTACAGAAGAACAAAAGAAAAAGGTAGCAAGATAGAATCTAACTAGTCACATGTGTTTGTGAAATTATCAGTATTTATACCAGTTATTAGAGTACAAAGAAAGAAACTGTCTTTTAGAACATAAAAAAGAAGTTTCAAACCAAACTGAGATTGTGCGTAATTATTGCTCACCCTCGGTACTCCTGAATGCCTGTCCTTACACTTCCATGACATTTTTAAATTTCATGTTTCTGTCCTTTATAAGAATTGTGATTGCTTTGAGGGATGAGTACAATATTTTAAACATCTCTGTAAACCCTCAGCAAATAATAATGAATTCAGTAAATGTTTGTTAAATGTGTAACTGGAAGACCAAAAAAGTGGTTGATAGTGCACATATTTTGTTTTAATAATATTTTTATACACCACACACACACATTATATATGCATGTATATATGTGTGTGTGTGTTTGTGTATATCTATATCTATATCTATATCTATATCTATATCTATATCTAATCCACAGCACCTCTCACCTAAAGCTCAGGTACTTAGGAAATCAAATTGACAGTCTGAAGGTGTCACATAAGAGAATTAGACTGGAGGCAGTTAAATTATCTTAAGAGCTATTTTATCCAGTCTCTGAAAACAAAACAAATCCTAATGAATTATTTCTGTCTATGAAAGACTAGAGCACTAGCAAGTTCCTAGGGACTAATCCCCCCTTCTCTACGCTGCAGAGAGGTTGCTACCCTTATATTTAGTTTTCTTCAGACATTACTGCTAATTGATTCGCTAGGTTTTCTTAGTCATAATCCAGTTCTGAAGATTTCAGTTCTTTATTGAACTTAAGTTTATTTTCATGTCTTAGTCATCACAGCCTATATAGTCCTGTTCTTAGGGTAGGTAACTTAGTTATATTCTCAGAGGAGTATCCCCCTAAGTTTAGAGTTGTTTTCATATATCCAAAGAAATAAAATTCCTGTGTTCACATTACAATGAAATAGCAGAAGTAAATGAATGAAAGATTTTATTATTTTGAACTGAAAACATTGGTTAATTAAAAATGAACATCATGTTTAGTGATTCATATTGATGGCACTATAGTTGGTGAACATTGTTCAGTTTGAATAAAATATATATATTTTTTAATTCACAGACAATAGTTGAACTTGCAGAGACAGGAAGTCTGGACCTCAGTATATTCTGCAGTACCTGTTTGGTAGTATTTTTTTTTCTTTATTCTTTCCTTTCTCTTCCCATGGCAGTGGCATAGCATAGAAGGGGTGGGGAACAAGGAGAACAGTTTCTTCTGCTGAGCACATTTCAGGCCCTCCACATTCCCCCACAAGTGCCTTTTAGACCGTAGTACAAGAAGAAAGATGGTAAAAAGATGTCTCCTCCCAATCTGCTTATTCACCCTGGTGGTAGACCTGGACTGTACTTCTGATTCGAGGTGCCATTCATTCATATTCATCCTTAATCTCTTTTTCTTTCTTAATATGTAACTCAACAAAGAAACTAAGCAATCAAGTACTAACAAGGTTTACTATGATTCTCTAATATTGTCTTCCCAGGTATTTTTAAGAAAAAATTTATTCTATTTAAAGGTCACAGTGGGAAAATCCGTTAGATAACTTTTAAGACAACATGGCCTGTAAAATGGTTCCGTTTGAGTAGTTATCTCTTTGTAGTAGAGTGTTTTTGCAGCTTTGAGCACTGTTTTGTCATTGATATTAAAAGTTGTCATCTTAAACTAGGTCATAAAGAAAGATATAAATGAAACTAAATAGCATTTATTTATGGAATCCGGTATAGTAATACTGACATTGTTTATTTTCATAGACATCCCACATCCCAGATTTCTATAGCATAATACTGTTTTGTGTTTTAATTATTTTCTTAATATTTATGATTAGTTCTTGTGAAAAATCTATACACTGCCACAGTGGTTAAACCATGTTTTTCTTTGTAAAAATAGAAATAATCCCTAAATCATACCTGAAACTAAATGCTCTTTTATACTTTTAAGATATACACTACAACTGAACTAATGTCTTAACATGTGAATAATAACAAGAGAATTGACTTAATTCAGGATTATGGAGTGGGTCTTTGAAATGGAGCTGTAACTCTACAGATCCTTTAAGTTGTTTCACCTAACATTCTTTGACCAAACAGTTATGATTTTCAGTATTCAGAATGTATACTGCTTTACTTTTGGTAGCAACTTTAGGGTGCTGACTAGCTTCTCTTGCACTTTCATTCTTTATAAAAAGGTTTTTGTCTCTATGCTTTACAATGGTTAATTTACAGAATTGTCACCTTAATGTTTAGAACATTTTTATATTCCGCTGATCTTTGGAAATATTATTTTGTTCTACAAAGCCAAGAATGAAGATTCTTTATAGATAGATTCTTTATAGAGTCACTCAGTATATTTCATTGTTAAATAAATATCTGATGGCAAGAACAAGACTATTTTTATTATCATAGTATAAATGTTTTGTTATATGTTGTGTTATTGTAAGCTGTGTACTTCTGGATAGATAATTCAAACTGACAGAGGTAGCTGTCATAATATCGATGTCCTTCACTTTGATGAATAGACAAGTCCCTAAGAAGACATATATAAATCAGAATTTCCTAAAAATGAATTAATTACTCTGTAAGTGAACTGAGGAGCCTATCATGTTTAGGAGCCTTGTGTCAGTGTTTGTTCAGAATCCATTGACAAGTATTGCCCAAAGGGGAAATGTAGCTGAGGGTTGGAGGTGGGGGTAGAGTTTGTTTAATACATCCTTCTTCTTTCTCCTAAATAGCTTTAATTTCATATCTGTGGTAAAGAATAAGTGGCACTTTTTTTTAAGGGTTCACAGATCACTTTAGTACATGTAAGGACCACATAGTCCACCTATGCTTTTTTCCTAGTACCTCAGAATGGTGTCTAACCTATTGCAAACTAGTAGAGAAATGGCAGTGGTTTTTTTGAAACACCAGTAAAGGATATTATAGATTTTGTTTCTGGCATGGGTTGATAACTAGCTCTTGTCACGTATCCAGCATTAGGTCTGGGTAGCCCTTCGGAGGTCACTAATGAGTTCTTTTAGTCACTTGACTGATTCAGAGTAATATAGACAAACTTTTCGCAATACTTAAAATAGTATGGCATCATAAACATGAATTTTTTTATTACTTGTCAAGAGCTGAATAATGTATTTTATGTTTTTGCAAGTAATAGGGACTACCTAAACTTGTTAAGCATGGTGTACTTTCTCAGGTGGGTCATGCAGTTCAGCAGAAAAGATGCTGTACCTTAGTCTCCGAGATCTCAGGAGCCACTGAAAGAGAAAGATATGTACACTTACTGCTTTTTGCTAGATTTGTTAACTTTGGGAAGACATTTTATTAATGACTTTGAATTTTATTTTATTTTTTAAAAATTTTTAAACATTTATTTATTTTTGAGAGAAAGAAACAGGGCATGAGTGGGAGAGGGGCAGAGAAAGAGGGACACAGAATTGGAAGCAGGCTCCAGGCTCTGAGCTGTCAGCACAGAGCCGGATGCGGGGCTCGAACTCATGGATCATGAGATCATGACCTGAGCTGAAGTCCGACACCCAACCGACTGAGCCACCCAGACACCCCTAATGACTTTGAATTTTAAGAGGTTCTTTTATTCACTTCGAACTGGACCTTCCTTTTACTAAGGAACAATTTCCTTTTATTAAACAAGAACCAGTATCATGACCATTAATCACAATAAATTTTCATTTGGAAGCCTGGAGAGTGATTTTTTTTAATCAGAAATGTGAGGGATGTGAATTAAATATAGTACCATTCATTACAATAGCAAATAGGTCTGTGATTCTTAATTACTTTTGTAAAGTTATGGTTCTGCCCCATTCTTAGGAGTTTATATTCCACACTAGCCCTATCCTGTCTTTTCTTTGTTGTTGCAGTTGAAATTCCATTGAAGAAAACAATAGTGGTTTTTGTTTTATTTTGTTCCTTTGGAAATAGAGTTTTGTTTTCTTCTTAATTGTATTTTGAGAAAATAAATGTTCAGCTTTCCTTTCTTCGGTATAATGCCTTTCATAATCTTTTAACATGCTTGTTAACAGATACGGAAACCAGTGAGGTCCAAACACTGTGGTGTATGCAACCGCTGTATAGCAAAATTCGATCATCATTGCCCATGGGTGGGTAACTGTGTAGGTAAGTTTTATTAATGATTTCTAGGTATGTTGTTCATTTAAGTTATTCTAGGTAACTAATGAATTACAGTATTAAATTAGATGTTAGAAACTTCATTCCTACACCCTACTACAGCCCCATTCCTCCCAGTTATCTTCTGGTTGATAAAACAGCAACTCAGCTGTGAGAAAGTTATAAAACCAGTGTCTAGGAATGATTGATATTTCTCTATCAGTTCTTTCTGGTGCCGCCTCTGTCCTGTTTTCTTTATTGGGTAATAGTGAAATCGATAAGGAGGCAGAATAGTATTGTGTTTTAGTTAAGCTGAAGAAAGTAAGGCAATAAAAATATCTGGAAGGATGTTGTGTACAGAAGCAGAGAGGGATGACCGATGGAATTCTGTGTACCTCAGTATTCAAGAATGGTGTGGTCCAAGGAGGTGAACTAAGTGGTCTGAGAGATAACCCTAAGGATTTTATGAGGTGACAGCAGGAAACATTACAGAGATTGCATAACCGTTGAGAAGAAGCCTTTAAAAAGTTGGATTATAAGGTTTATACAAATAAAGATAAAATAGAGTTATTTTAAACCTCACAAAACAAAACAGTACATTAAAACTCAGAATTGAGATTCATTTGGCTCATTGGGACTCTTGACTTCAGAATGAATGTCATTGCAGTCCTTATATCTTTGTGTGTAGTTACAAGCATTCTTATTTTAAGACTTTTATTAAAACATTTATTTTCCTGAGGAGCATTTAATCAAGTAAGTAATGTATGTGTTTATTGTCCAAATTGTATCACACCTTTCATGGCATTTGTCTATCCCCATCCCCAAAAGGTGTATTTCTAGTTGTTTTTTCTTAGCTGAAAAAAATTGCTTCTGTGTTGTTCTTTAGGTGCAGGCAACCATAGATACTTTATGGGCTACCTATTCTTCTTGCTTTTTATGATCTGCTGGATGATTTATGGTTGTATTTCTTGTGAGTACAATTAGCTTTTTACCTTCTTAAGACAATTGTATACTTTTGCGTATTACCATGTTAGCAAAATATAATGGTGATAAGTCTTTTAACTAAAAATTAACGGCTTTGGACACCTTACTGCACTGAAGCATAAGGAAAAAATAGATATAGAACTATAAACATATTCAACGTATAGCATAAGCAACAGAATTATAGTTATTCTGAAAAACATGTTAGCCTAATAGGCTTTGCAAAGCTTCTGGGTAAAATACATCAACATTTTTCACATCACGTGCTTGCCTTACTCTAGTAGCTTACAGATTTTGTGACTGTGCTAGTTGCTCTTCCTTACCAGTTGGGAAAGTATAGTGAACTTCACACAGAACTTGAAATATTTTGAAAAGTAAGGTGTAATTATTGCCTACTAGAGAATATTAAAAGTTACTCTTTTAAGAATAAATTGCCATTCACTTGATCATATGGGTATAGAGGAAATGATGTTTTTGTTTTGTTTTGTTTTTTACATTGAGAACATGGTTTGAGAAGGGTTTAAATGAAGATGTTAGTTGCTACGCTTCAGGGCTTGGTGGTACTTATCATAATATATATTATAGCCTGGCTTAAAAATAGGACTTGGAAGGATGATTTCCTAGTCCTCTTCTCCCACAGATATTAAGGATAATGTCTGTTATTGCCCTGATGAAAAAGGAGGCTACTTCCTCAAATAGAGATTAATGGAGAGAAATATTTGATAAAAGATCTTGACCTAACTTCTGGCCCAACACACTAGAGAGAGAATACGGCCTAAAGCAGCAGTAGTTTTTATGGCAGCAGCTCTCAAAGAGGAGATTTTTGTTTTGGAAAAAGCCCCTCTCACGGAGGTGATCTCATTGTATTTATTATATGTCCCCCCCCCCCAAAAAAAATTTTTACTTATATGCATGTCACCTTATCTCTGTATAAAGATGTTAATCATTATATGTAGACAATGCCAATCAAATAAAAACTATACTATTTAAGTACAGTAGTTTTTTTGTTTGTTTTTTAAGATTGCTGCTTTGTCCATTTCTATCTTTGCTCTGATTTTTTCACTGATGTAGAAAGGGATTATTTAGAAGTATAAAAGTGTAAACAATTTGTATCGAAAGTTATTGGTTAAATCTAGACTTTTGGATCATGTTTTCTAAGTGGTGCCTCTTGCAGTTGTCTTCATGAGGTGGTTGGATGATTACTGAGTAAATGTGAAACTTCTGTTCTCATTTTAGACTGGGGACTCCACTGTGAGACCACTTACACCAAGGATGGATTTTGGACATATATTACTCAAATTGCTACATGTTCACCTTGGATGTTTTGGATGTTTCTGAACAGTATTTTTCATTTCATGTGGGTGGCTGTATTACTCATGTGTCAGATGTACCAGGTATGTGCAAGTACATGGCTGGTTCTTTAGTGTGCTGACAACTCTTAAAACTCCATTCCTTGTTGGAAGATAATAATGCATTCTGTTTCCAACCAATCCAGCTTTTCAAGGATTAAAATTTTCCACTTAGTTTCCTTCCTCTTCCTTTACTCTTTACTTTTCCTTTCTAGCTCCCACTCTCCCTCCTCCTCTCCTTCTTATAGTATGAATTTTTTCATATTATGAATTTTCAATACTACTTGTGACAAAATGTATTTCTGTTGTTCCTGATTCAGCTATATCCATTTGGATATAGGTGTGAGCTCAGGTCAGTGATGCCATTAGTTTTGTGTTTATTCATAATGTTTTATTACCTACAAATATCAGTATTTATTCAAGAGTCTGTTTTTAAATTAAGGATTTTTTTGAAAGCTCTTTTTTAAAGGGGCTCATGGAGAGGTGGTCTGTGTACATAGTGTCCATCTCTCCCCAAGCCCAATGCCAAATAACCTGTGCTTTAAACATTTTTCCTGTTTAACTGGCTACTTTTCACCAGAGTCAAAGTGATACCATGTAAACAAGCTTGATAATCTCCTAATGGAAAAACAGAAACAAATTTCACCACTTTTTCCCCCCTTGAGAATTAACTTCTTTTACATTAAAACTTATTTTCCATCAGAGGGAGTTAATGGTTTGCTTTCTCTTACCTCCTAGATATCATGTTTAGGTATCACTACAAATGAAAGAATGAATGCCAGAAGATATAAGCACTTTAAAGTCACAACAACATCTATTGAAAGCCCATTCAAGTACGTACATGTTTATAAATTTAATATTTTATTTTGGCATATAAAATTCCTTACTAACCAAACTTAGCAAATATCTAGTGAATACATCAAAGAGAAATATTTTTTTTTAGGTATGTCAATAGGATATGAAACAGGGAATTTTTCTTTTGGTTAGCAATATGTAAAATAGCTTAGAAATCCTACTGAATTCTAAGATTTCTGCCAGACATAGCATTGGTTAGTTTACCATAACTTTAGAATTCATCACATTAACTGCATGTGAATTTGTAACATTTTTTTTTCTTATTTGCACAATTCTAACTCTATTGATCTGCTAACATTTGGTATAAACAGAAATCTTTATATATTAACATTCAGCTTTAACATTGCCATAAGTTTTTACAAGTTTTCACTGATAAATGAATGTATCCAGATAATTGAAATATGATTTTTAAAATATAATCAATTGAAATTTGTATATAGGGAAATTTTCTAGACTCTAGGGCAGCTGCTTTTCAGTGTGAATTATTTTATTTGTCCTTTGAATGACAGAAAAATTTCCATAGACATAGTTTTATTTTATATTTCCTTTTTTTAATTGAGGTGTAATATATAACATTTTAAATGTACAACATAATGATATTTGTGTATCTTGAAAAATGACCAACACAATAAGTCTAGCTAACATTTGTCACCATACATAGTTACAGAATTTTTTTTCTTGTGATAAGAACTTTTTAAGATGTGTCTTGGCAACTTTCAAATATGGAACATAGAACTATTAACTGTAGTCACAATGCTGTGCATTATATCCCCATGACTTATTAATTTTATAACAAAGTGTGTACCTTTTGACTCCTCTCACTTATTTTGCCCACACCACACCTGCAGCCCTCTGAGAATCACCAGTCTATTCCTTGTGAGCTTGGTATTGTTTGTTTAGATTCCATATATAAGTGAGATTATATGGTTTTTGTCTTTATCTTTCTAATTAATTTCACTTAGTCTGAAGCCCTCAAAGTCCACTCATGTTGTCACAAATGGCAAGATTTCCTTATTTTTTATGGCTGAATAATATTGCACGTGCGCGTGTGTGTTCTATGTACATACACATACCACATTTTCTTCATTCATCCATCGATGAACACTTACGTTGTTTCTATGTCATGACTGTTGTAAATAATGCTGCAGTGAACTTGAGGGTACATATATCTTTTCAAATTAGTGGGGTTTTTTTTGTTAGTTTCTTGTTTTTTGTTTTTTGAGGTGTTTTGTTTTTTTTTCCCAAATACTCAGAATTGGAATTGCTGGATCATATGGTAGTTCTAGCTTTAGTTTTTTGAGGACTCTACTGTTTTCCTAGTAGCTGCAACAATTTAACCTTCCCACCAGTAGTGCATAAGACATCCCTATTCTCCACATACTCACCAAACTTGTTAGTTCTTGTCTTTTTGATACTAGCCATCCTAGCAGATGTGAAGTGCTATCTCATTGTGATTTTGATTTGCATTTCTTTGAAGATTAGTGAGCATCTTTTCATGTATCTGTTCGTCATCTATGTTTTTGGAAAAATGTCTGTTCAGATCTTCTGCCCATTTTCTAATTGAATTGTTTTTTTCTTTTGAGTTGTATGAGTTCTCTTTGCTCTTGAGTTGTAGGAGTTTTTTATATATTTTGGATATTAATCCCTTATTGTATATGATCTGCACATACTTTTTCCCATTCAGTAGGTTGCCTTCTCATTTTGTCGAGGGTTTCTTTTCTTGTACAGAAGCTTTCTACTTTGGTGTAGTCTCACTTGTTTACTTTGCTTTGGTTTATATTAAAAAATTCATTGCCAAGATCCATGTCAAGGAGCTGACCACCTATGTTTTCTTCTAGCAATTCTGTGGTTTCATATCTTGCCTTTAAGCCTTTAATCCAGTTTGAATTAATTTTTGTGTGCGGTATAATATAGTGGACCTATTTCATTCTTTTGTGTGTAGCTGTCCAGTTTTCCCAACATCATTTATTGAAGAGACTATGCTGTTCAGTAGTTCAGATATATAGCTCAAATAGTTCAATATATAGTTCAAATATATATGTATATATTTAATTTTACATTTAGTTTGATGCTGAAAAGTAGTAGTTTCCTAATTATACGAAGTATTTAAAACTTTTGATTTTTACTCAAGCTACTTGGCCTTCAGTTTTTTGTGATGCTGTTAATTATTGCATGCTTCTGGAAAGCATACAAACCGTTAAATGAAAGCAAAAATAAGGGAGTTGGGTAGTTTTGAGAATTCTCCCATAGGCACGATTATTATATAAAATGGAAAACTGTGACTGCTTTTCCAGAGGTATTCTTCAAGTCCTAAAATTCCCTGAACTTACCCTTGACATTTCTTTTCTTAAATTGTTACTTTTAGGTACATTGCCAGATTCATGCTGTTTGTAATCATTTTGCCTTTTACTTTCTCAATTTTGGATAGAGTTTGTCTCCTTGCCAAAGAGCTGCCCAACAAGGAAGAGTTTTATAAAAAAAAATTACATAGGACACAGGAATGAAAGAAATGCAGATTTGAATAACTTTAAAATATAATTGTGTAACCCATTAAATTAACAAAAGAGAGAAGAAAAATTAGTGTTGGCAGAACTATGAAGAAACATTAATGCATATATATTTGGTAGAGTTATAAACAAACAGGTTCTTTCTGGAAAGTAACCTGAGTTTTTAAGTTTAGAAAAATATATATTTAACACCAAAATTAAATTAAACTCATATATCAAATTATTGTACTAATAGGCTTTTTCTTTTTCTTTTTGTTGGGGGGATATTTTAGCCATGGATGTGTAAGGAACATTATAGACTTCTTTGAATTTCGATGCTGTGGCCTCTTTCGTCCTGTTATCGTGGACTGGACCAGGCAGTATACAATAGAATATGACCAAATATCAGGATCTGGGTACCAGCTCGTGTAGCAACATCTTTATCCTATGAAGCATATTGCTGAGTGGTGCCTGAAAATTGTGTCTGTCCGTGTCTCTCTCACACTCGAATCCACATTTTTGAACAATAGCATGCTATATGTAGGGCTAACAGTGGATTTTACAGTCTTTTTTTCAACACTTTATTAACAAAAGTGAACATGGACAGAGCACACTGCCACTTCTGGGAAGAATAAAGATCATAAAAAGGAATTTTAATGGTTCGTAATGTGGGAATTCACAACATACTCAACTTTTTGGTTTTGTTCTCATAACATTTTTCACGAAGAAAGAGTGAACTTATTCTGAACTTATTCTGTTGATAGACATGGTATACTGATCAGAAATGTTCAATTCTAGCTAAAACTAAATTTATGATTTATGGCTAAATTTTATGATGCACTCTACTATGACTATTGCATTTAATTCCAGGAGAATGGTCTCAAATTGATTCAGACTAGTATTATGTACATTTTAGAATGTACATGTAAATACTGTGATCAAAATCATGTGGTTTTATTAGGGATCTACTGTAATGTGTCTTCAAGGGCACGAGAAAATAATGTTCACAAGAATATGTGCTAACACTATTTTATTGCCATCAGCTGTTGCAATGCTGATATATTTCTAGTTCAGTGAAATCATTTGTAGTAACCTTGCTCTGAGGTTTTATGGTCTGATTAATAAAGCACTTGCATGAGTATAGTAAGTCATGTTATTTTGTTCAAACTTAAAAGCCCTACTAAGTGCATGATACACCTCATAGAATACTAGCACATACTATCCAGTAAAGCATAAATTAGAATTTAATTTGATGTGCAAACAGTCCAATTTTTAAGAGTTGAGGTAATTTCAAAGCAGAACAAATAAGTTCATGCAAAATTCTCAGTAATAGAGATAAATGGATATACTTCTAGAATTCTGAGCTGCGAAATAAATTGTAAACAAAATAATGGAGTTTAGCTAAAAATGGAGCATGATCTCTGTACATATAGCACATGTGAATAAAAGAAAAGCTAATGGTATATTCTGGTTTTTAAAAAATGACCTATCAGAAAGAATTTAATCCTCAAGATTATTTCAATTCCCCCAATATTGAATGTTTTGAGGTTTGTTAATGCTGTCTGAAACCATTTCAGAAAGATCTTCTTTGTTAAATGTGATGCACTGATCAATTTTTGTTGCAGCATTTCCATACTCTCACGGTGAACTATTAGTCACTGCTTCCATAAATATTGTTTACAGAGTGAGACTTGGTTTAGTCCTCTTAAGTGCTGTAGCAAACTGTGGTTCGAGCAACCTGTGGGAAACCTGTGAGAGGGAATGGGCTTGGGGGAGGGTGGGGAAAGGGTGGTCAGACTGATGACAGATCCTAGACCAGTGTAAAGATTGTGTATCTGTATATAAATAATTTATCAAATAGTTTTCTCTTTGTGTCTGTATGTGTTAGTGTATTCAAAGCTGCTCATTTCATTTTATCCAACCAAAAAGAAAAGGGAGATAACCTAATGAGCTTCTAGTGATGTTCAATATTGCTGTTAATAGGCATTATACCCTGCAAGTTCCACTGCATGTCTGAAGCTTGGTAAAATTAGTATTCTCTGTAAAATGCAGATTACAGGTATTAAAGCAATCTAGTGGTATACCCGCCCCTTGCCTTAGTAAGAGGAGCAGTGAAAATGTATATAGTTGATGTTCAGTATTTCCAAGTACCATTTTTATATAGTAGTTTCTTTGACCATAAGTCACACATCAGAAAGATTACCTTTAGTGTATTTGAGTGTTTTAATATTAGAAAATTGGCATACGTACTTTATTTTTGAAAAGGGAAAAGATGGGTGTGGGGTGGCAATAGCATTGTGCCATTTTGTCATAGAATGTAAAAAATTGGTTAACTTTACAAATGTCTCTGCTAGTTTTGACTACTATAATTGGGGGAAATTTTAGATAATTTTTAAATTCAAAGTTATTTATAAAAGGCTAGAATTTGTTTTAATTTTTTGTATTTTGAGCCACTTCACATGAAGACTCGGTTGCAATTTTTATTGGATACATTTTTATTAACAGTCGAATATAATGGTGGTATTCTCAAGAGTTTGGATAAGAGTGTTGTTACCATGTTCTTTCTTTGTGGTACAATATTCTTTTCAGTGCAAAAGAGATGTCTTTCAGTTCAATAGAAAAGATACTCTAGATACAGAAGTACGTGGAAAATACTAGCAATGTTAATGCTTTCGTACTAACCATCTCGCAGTGCCGGTAAGATCTATAGTTTAGAGATGGTCAGGTGGTCAGATAGCCAGGAGCCAGCTATGCAGCAGTGTACTGTACCGTCCGTTTACTTACTTTATAAGTCGTGTGTGTGGAACCAGCTTAACCCAGTTCTAAAGTTGTGTACGAAGGTGACCCTTTGGGGAATAGTTCATATCAGCTTAATTGGATACTTACAGCAAATAGGAACTTACTTCTCAGCCCGGAACATGAATTACTTCTTTGGAGTTTTTTTCCTTCACATTTTTGTTCCCAGGAATTTATTTGAAATATTAATAGGCATAAAGCAGTATCATTATACTTAAGCTATGGATATTTTTATTTTATATTTTCTTTATTTATAACTGTGCCAAGTATTATTTTGCTACTTACCGTGTTACTCTGTGGAAAGAAAAACCTGTAAAGTGTTTAATAAATTAGCTCTCCTTACATAAATTAAATCTGTTAAAATTTTGTAAAATATTAATCAGAATAAATATTGACTCTTAAGCGTGTGTTTGTTTGTTATTTCGTTCAGTTCACTTCAAGAAATTGACGAGACACTGGGTAGTGGTAACCTATTATATTGAAAAGATTATTATGTATATTTGTATCTGGAACCACTAGGGTTCAAGTGGGAGGACTAGAAATTAGCAAAAGTAAAAGGTGGTGGTAGTATTTTAAAAAACTCTAATCCCATGTCTATGTATATGTATGTAATTAATACTTTTTAAGTAAAAGGAAATTTTTCTTTAAGAATTTTGGATTCCATAGAGTAAGTAGGATCCTCAAGGACTGTATGAATCTCCAAGTTTTAAATCTAAGTATTATCTAGAGACACTGTGGTAAAATTTTGGAAAAGGAAACCTACCAAACATTGATCTCAGTCACTTGAAAAGCTATGCATCGTAACTTCTTTTTTGGGGAATTTGAAAAAGGAGAAATTGCGAAGGTGCCTTTTCCTGCATGTGCATGTCCACATGATTGTTTATGGGTTGAGAACCCAGTGGTATTAAGTATTTTCAGACTGGAATAATTAATACTCATTTCATAATTATTTTATGATGTTTAAAGTAATGCCTCCAGAGCTGTGTAGAGCTCAAGGAACAATATTTTGAACAAGTATAAAAATAAAGCAAATTCTGCAACAAGCCACCAAGTTTCATTCCGGGTATATTTCTCCCCTTCATTGTTGACTTACATGGATCTCCCAGCCCTTCCCAAGATTGGTAGGTTGTACCAAGATAAGGATACCAGATTCTAAGAGTTTATAGAGATAACTGGAAACAAGTGGTATGTATCAAGACAAGAAATCTTAGCTTCTTGTCAAAAAGTAAATCTTCAGTTTCATAAAGTTGTTGGTATTAAGAGTTACTTATTAAATATCTTTGTGTGACTTTACAAAATGGAAAGTCTAATTCCAAGTGGGATATTCAGAATGTTCCTTCATCGGGGTCAGCTAAGTCACAAACTCCAGGAAACCAGATGTGCCTTTTAGAAAACTTTTTGCTTTTGGAGTATGAATTTTTTGCTTGGATAAATTTTACCTGAACATCTGTCATCAGACATTTACTTCGATTGAACAATACGTTTTAATAGCAGTGTTTCTAGTACTCCAAAAGAGGGACTGTTTCCATTCAAAGCATCTGAAAGCCTCATTGCTGCTGGCTTGCATCTGTAGGTTTACAGTTTTCATCAAATTTGGAAATTTTCAGTTATTATGTCTTCAAATATTTTTCCTTTTCCCTCCCCCACCCTCAGGAAACTCTAGGTACACATTGATTAGGCAACTTGAGATTGTCCTACAGCTCACGATCAGTTCATTTTTTATTTTTGAGAGAGCACGGGGAAGGGCAGAAGGGGAGGGAGAGAGAATCTTAGACTCCGTGCCCAGTGCGGAGCTCAACGCTGAGATCATGATCTGAGATCATGACCTGAGCTGAAATCAAGAGTTGGACACTTAACTCTGAGCCACCCAGGTGACCCAGTCAGTTCACTTTTTAAATTCTCTTTTTCCCCAGTATTTAGTTTGGATTGTCTTCAGGTCTTTAAGTTCACTTAAATCTTTTTCTGTCTAGTTTAGTCTATTGTCAATACTATTTAGGCATTTAAGGGATTTTTCATCTCCGACATAGTTTTCACCTACAGTGTTTGATTTAGACCATTTTTTATATCTTCTGTCTCTACTGTTTTGAAGATATGGATGGAGTACACTTATAATTAACTTTTTATTTTTTTTATATTTTTAAAAGTGAGAGTGAGTAAGCAGGGGAGGAACAGAGAGAGAGGGAGAGAGAATCCCAAGTAGGCTCTGCTCTCAGCATAGAGCCCAGCACGGGGCTCAGTGTCACAAACTGTGAGATCATGATCTGAGCCAAAGTCAAGAGTCACGCTCAACCAACTGAGCCAACCAGGTGCCCCATAATTAACTTTTAATATCCTTACCTGCTAATTTTCACATCTATGTCAGGTTGAGTTGGTTTTGATTTTTCCTCATTGTTACAGGTTGTATTTTCCTGCTTCTTGGCATGACTAGTAATTTTTTTTTCTTTTCAAATTTTTATTTAAGATGACTAGTAATTTTTGATTTGGTGCCAGACACTATGAATTGAGTACTGGATATTTTTGTATTCCTACAAAAATTGCAGAGCTTTGTTCTGGGATGCAGTTATTTGGAAGCTTCAGTTCTTTCAGATTTTGTTGTTAGCAAGATTGGTTAGGCAGGACTGAGCAATGTTCAATTTAGGATTAATTATTCCCCATTGTTGAGATGAGCAAGAGCAATGTACTCCATCGAAAGCCCCATGAATTGTGTTTCCCCGTGTCACTGGTGGCAATGAACAGGAACTATTCCCAGCTCCATGTGAGCACCAGACTTTGTTCTGAGTCTTTCAGTTGCTTTTTTTCTCTGGTCTTGGACAGTTACCTCACAGGCGCTATCAGCACACGGCTGAAGACTTGCAAGGTGGGGGGGTGGGTTGTCCTCTTCATGTCTGTGGAGTTATTTTTCTGTACGGCTCTCTCAGGTCCTTTGAACTCTAGCTGCCTTGGCCCTTCTGGACTCCACTCAGTCTCAACTTGGGGTGCCTCCCAACCCCACCTGTGTTTTCCTTCCTTGCACTACAGCTGTAGCTTGGAAACTCAAAACTAGTGAGACTGCTAAGCCTAAGCCTGATCTCATTTCCCCATCAGTGTTCTTTGTTGCCTGTTGTCCAAGGCCTGAAAACTTTTTTTTTTTCCGATGTAATTTGTGGTTTTGGTGTTTCAAGTGAGAGGGTAAATCTGGCCTGTTATTTTCATTTTGCTTTAAGTGGAAGTCTGAGTTAACACATTTTTAAAAATTTTGTTTTAATTTCTGATACAGAAAATATTGGTAGATGTAATTGATCATAAACAATAGCTCCTTGGGCTCCTCAACAATTTAAGAATGTAAAGGGGTCCTGAGATTAAAAAAAAAAAAAAAAAAAAAAAGTTTGAGAACCAGTGGACCAGATTCCCAGTGCTTCTTTTAATATGTTAGTGGTTCCATGTGCAACTAAAGGCTCTCGAGTTAAAACAGACTTCTCAACCACATGCTCTCAAGGCCTTCATTACGCTAGTGTGTCCTGTGAATCTACAGCTGTGTGTGTATTGATACAGATTGGTAGCAGCAACACTTGCTAAACTTAACTGATCCTGAAGATTTTTGGGAACTAGAGTTCCCAGCCCTCCTCAAATATACCAAACCACCACCAGGGACTGAAAACATCCCAGTTGGGTCACTTTAAAAATAAAAGTATTTATTTACCATTCAGCACTTTAATAACACATTTGGATTACTTTTGGGCTACCCTGTTGACTTATTCCAAATGATGAAAGTGATTCCTCCCAGAACAGAGCCTAAACAAAGCCAAATTTCTTCTTCCACTCCTAGAACCACTGGTAGCTAATTTTACATTTTGGGGGGAGCTGTTTGTTATGGCTCCCAATTTAAGAATAATTTTGAGTAGGTTGTTTATGGGGTAGTAACCTCAAATTAGTAGGCACCTGGCAGCTTTGTTTAGAGTAATTTCCTTTCAGATATCTACTAATATCTCCAATATAATTTGGGAACCTTAGTAGGTATGGGAAATGTTGGTTCTGTGTGGGGAGTGGTTTAATATTTACATTTGGGTTACCTGTAGCTAACCAACCTCTCAAAAATTTAGTGGCTTAAAATGGTGTTTTTGTTCACAGATCTCTAGTTTGCTCAGGACTCAACAGGAATAGCTCACCTTGTTCCACTTGGTGTGGGCTGGGATGTTCAAAAACCGGGGACTGGAATCATCTGAAGGCTCACTCATGTCAGTTAATACTGGCTGATGGTCGAGGTCTCTCAGTGGAGGCTATGGCTGTAATACCTCCATGTGGTTTGGACTTCCTCAAAACATGGCAGCTGAGTTCCAAGATTAAACTTCCAAAGGGAAAGAGGCAGGCAAAAACCATTGCCTTTTCTAACCTCGCCTTGTCCATCATATTGTGCTAAAAATGAGTCACTAGGTTGGCCTTTATTCAGAGGGAGGGGAATTAGTCTCCGTGTTTTGTTGGGAATGTCAAAGAATCTGTGGGCAAGTTCTAAAACTACTACATGCAGATTTAGAAGTTATTCCATAATTGTTCTTCAGTTCAGCCTATCTTCATTTATGGTTGATTAGCTTCCCCAGCCTGCTTAACAAAGAGGCCTTCCCCTCTCCCACAGTGGAACTTGTCTTCTAAGACCACGTGAGGTGCTCAAGGCTATGACATAAATAAGCATGAATTCTTTCACCTAGTACATCCTCCGTTGATTTCTTCCCACTAAGTTTCTGCTTATGTTTTTGATGCCGTACACAGCACAACCGCTGTAGCTTTTCAAAATAAGCAATACAGTATGTTAAAATAGGCTTTGGACAAGATGAAGATATGTTCATTGGTCATGCTGGTTTATTTTACCAATCTCACACCTTACCCCTGAAATTAAAGGTTAGATTGAGTCTTTGATAAAAGTTTCTGGGGAAATAGTGAAAATATTGTGTATAGTCTGGTGCCTCCTTTTCTACGTGAGCCAGCTGAATGTGTCAGGACACTGCAACGTTCTTTGTAACTTACGCAGGATTGAAATGTTTGAGGAAATCACTTCCGTTTCCAGGATTTAGTAAGTTACCATGTATCAGGTCAGAGTGGAGTCTAAAAAATGTCACACCAAGCCTCAGGTTCTGTAGTTGTCTGTAGGTAGCTGTTTGTAATGATCTTTAGACTTAGATGAATTAAATATTTCAGTGTTTTGTTTAACTGTGCCCACCACCCTGGGTCCTTGTGCCTTTCTGAGGAGCTTATTAGAATGGCTTCTATGGCCCTACCTCTAGAGTCTGCTTCTGTAGGGCCTGGGAATCTGCTTTTTAATACTCCTTGGTGATTCTAATGCAGGTTGTCTAAGGAGAATAACCACCAGCTAGAGTGGGGCGGACAGGTGGGTGGGGGATGCTGCCCGACCATCTCTCAAGAGCTGGAATCGGTTGCCAAGCAACCCTGACCAGGTTAAAAGAGATCTTCTCCAACAGCTGTGATGCAAACATTAGCCTAGTTGGTCAGCTGCATAACGGGGTGGACTCTAACCACTAAAGTACAGGTAGGGACCCAAGGGATTTTCCGCCAACTGAAATCACAGCAGCTCCTCCAAAACGTGAATGACACTGAGCACCTGAATCCAGCTGAAGTTTTATTTAAAATGTAAAAGAAACACTTCTTGAAAATGCCGAGGAATAAAAAGCAAAGGGATACAGTGCTCTCTTCCCACTAGTCAGCCAGCCTATCCGTGTACGGGGCAACAGTACGTAAGTGCCGGCAGGATTTCACAGTAGTTTAGTGTTAGATTATCTGTGCCTAGGCCATGTAGAGATTTTCCGTGTTTGATGTCAGCTCAGGGTCACGCCTTTACTGAGCATGAACAAGGGCTCCTGCTCCTTGACCATAGCCAAATCCCTTGGGCCCAAAGTTCTTTGCGTAGCATCCTAAAAAAGGAAAGAGAATTAGCAGAAGGTCCTTTAAGCTTTGCTAGCATTAAGACCCACAAAATGACAAACCCCTGTAAGTTTAAAAAAAAAAAATGGTTTGCCATGCCCAAAAAGAGTTCAACTTATTTAAGATATAAAATGAGCCACATAGCAAGCATCTGAGAGTTGCAAAGGTGAGTCCAAACATTCCGACCCACTGGAGTTACAAGCATACAAATCGGGCCGGGCAAGTTACGTGTTTGTCTGTTGTTACCTTCATACATTCATATGCTTTGCTGGAAACATACAGTGTTTCAATGAGGTTTTTATCTTATTTGTCGGGGTAATTTTAAATGACAGTCAACTTTATTGTCTCAAGTTATCTCTGTTATCTGTGAGCATCTCTAGATCCTTTATTTTCAAATAGCCAGTGGCAATCCCTTGCTTTCCTTCCCAGTTCCTCTCCCCACTGTCACAGTACTTTCTTTTTCTTGTATGCTGGTGAAATTTCCTTAACCAAGGTGGGATATTCAGATGCACAGCAATAATGGAAATTAATTTTACCTTTACAATAGATTTCGCCTTCTTTCTCAGTCAGAGTTGTTGATTCAAGACTCTTCCCACACTTGGCACACCGGAAACAGTTTTTGTGCCAGGGCTGGAAGAGACAACTGAGTAAGTCTGAGAGGGTGGTTTCTTGCAGTACAGTGTAGACACTTTGGCAAGTGGCTCGCAAACGTCAACCCAACGCATACTCCTGACTGCTGTGCTTCAACTCCAACAAAAAGCCTGGAACTGGACCTCCCTGTGTCTACACAGGGTGTTGGCCACCTACGCCAGGGCTGGGTTCAAACTTCATTTACAGAAGACACGGGCTGTACCAGCCAAGGGCCATCTCCCCAAGAGCCGTCTCAGACCTCACCGCAAGCACAATGCGCTTCTTTAAAGACTGCCTCTTTTATGGCTGAGAGCATTGCAGCTGGAAGAGGTGAAGTGGTTAAGTAATTTGCTCAGAAGTACACCTCAGATTAGCATCAGGAGTCCCAACTCTGGGTTCCCACTACATGGAATAACCTGCAGAGTGCAGATTTAACAGTCGGCCTTTAACATCCTTGAGGAGCGCCCCTTATGAAAACAAGTTTCTTTCAAACATAGACGTGATTTGTCAAGTAAGGGCATCGCTTCAACAAGTTAATGATTCAGATGGAAATCTAAGAAAAATTTGAATCCAGGGCATTAATGTATTTATATAAGACAGCACGCCTGAAGGGGATGTGAGGGGGACGGGGGAGAAAGGGAGGAGAGAGGAGTCATTCACTGCTGCTAACTCAAGACAGCACTTTACCTTTCCAGCTCCGATTATCTTCTCAGCAGCATACACGGAATCCCCACATCGGGAACACTTCTCAGCACCTCCATACTTCTGAGCAAATTTAGAAGTGTTCGGATTTGTTGTAGGCCTATGAGGTTGAACACTTGAAGAAAGGGGGAAAAACTAGGATTTACCGAAGGGCCCATTCTAATTAATAAGCCCACAAGACAGGCACAACCGAATGCTGGAACGCTGGGACTTAACTGCTGTCTTGTCTCACGGCCAGAGGCCCTCACTGAGCTACATCCAGGGGAAAGAAGAACTGTGTCTCAGGTGCTGGCCGGCTGGTACTTTAACCTATTTATGGGCTCATTACTGCCATAAACAGACGAAGCCCCAAACTTAAAAACCTGTCTCTGTGAGTCTAAACAGAATTCCTTGAATCCCCAGTGCTGGCCTCTATGAAACAATTATGCTATGCTTTATAAAAATATACACTGGACATATTTTTACCCCATATTCATATCATTGTTCATAGTACCACTGGAATCACAGGGAGTTTTTTACTTTACCAGAGTCTGAAAAATCACTGTTAGCCTAAGCAGTTAAAAGTTTCTGCAGATAGGTCAGTGGACTCAGGTAGAATTAAGAACGTTAAGCATTACTTACAGATTAATTTCCTAATATACGCTAAGTGGGGAAAAGTGTGAATAAACTACTTAGCTTCATGGAAAAATACTGTAGAAGGTTTGCCTATTACTGTATGATGTTTGCTTTTTCTGTGGATATTGTAATTTTTGTCACTTATTTTCAAGTCACTGGGTAACTTCTCGCTTTCTTTAATTCGCCTTCAATATGTAGATGTACGTACAGTCCAGAACACCATTCTGGGCTCTGAGAAGATTTAAAGGCCCCTCTCAAACCTTGTAAGTCAGTCAAGCAGATAAGAGGGCAACAGCAGTTAGCTCAGCAAATGGTACAAGTGTCCCATTTTTCCTGTTGGAAAAAGTTTTCTTTCCTGACTCTAGTTTAAGTTACATATTTATAGAAAATAAAATGTTAGTTTAGAAATACTGCCTTTTCATAAAACAAAGGATTCAAACTCCTCCCCGGTATCTTCCATTTCTTCCCCTCCAGTGTATCCATGTTGTAGTCATCTGTTTTCTGTACTTTCACATGAGGTGGCAAACATATAGCATTTCTGGAGTCATGTTTGCTATGGCCGCTGGAAATCTTATTCTAAACAACAAATACCAATTCACAGTACTGATGCAAGCATTGGTGTTTCCAGTTGCCCCTAATGTACGAATATTTTTAAAAAACTGTACAACCTACTGTATGTACTTCCTTTGGAGAGTGATTTTTGATAGCTATTCACAATGATACCCAACATTTGGAGTTAGGAGTTTCCCCCCAAAAATGTCCAATATATTATGTTAACAAGAACTTAATGTAGATTATCTCCCACCTCCCTGCTAATGACATCGTGGGGTGTGTATAGTTGTTAACCTCACGAGAAATGAAGAAATAGGGGCTCCGACAGTAAATAACGTGAAGAGCTACAGAATTAGAAAATTGGTGAGTCTGAACTGACAGCTCTGCCTCAGTGAAATGTTCTGCCCACACAGTGCTGCCTCTCCGGGAGACTCCTGTGAAGATAATGTGGTCCCCATATGTTATATCGTTACCACATCCCACAAGGGTGCTCCAGACCACAGGTGCTCCCAGAGGTCAGTCATTAAGAGCAGAGAGGCTTCTGGAAAAGGAAGTCTCTACATCTGGCCCTAGTAGGTGGCCAGGCTAAAAAGGAGAAGAGGCAAGGGCACAGATCAACAGGCCAGCACAGAGGGCTGACCAGCTATTGGAGAAGATGGAGCAGCAGGAGGTAAAGAAGTGGGTCCACTGCCCTTTGTGACTTTAAAACTGTAGCCGCAATCACGGACTTAACTTCTGGGTTATGGATGAACTTGGTTTGAGGGGGGGTGGTGTGGAGGGAGGTATATAGATATGTGTGTTTTGAAAGATTTGAAAGAAAATCTTAGAAAACGAGAAAGGATTTTAACAAGCTGGAAAAGGAGAGCAGAACAAGCACAATGAACTTCAACAAAGACCAAGGTAAGCTGGGCTCCTACAAGTGATGGCGCATAACAACGGACGAGCCAGCCCTTGTACAGCTGGTTGGCAAGGCACCATGGCTCGGAAACTCTGTGGAAAAAAACCCAAAGAACAGACAGGTGGGCCTCAGTGCAGTGGAAAGAGCACAGGTTTGGGAGCCAAATGGGCATGCGTCAAATCCGGGCTGTGTCACTTACTTGTGTGACCTGAGCCTTAGTGTCCCATCTATAAAATAGGGACAAGGTATCTAAACCCCCAGAGTTACTGTAAGGATTATGTAAAATGAACATAAATGTTCAGCAGACAACAGGCACTCAAGTATTATTTCAGGCATACCATAATGCACCGTGCTAAGCTTTGGAGTTACACTAGCTTAAGTTCCAGGCGCTGCAATTAGCTAGCAATGCGACTTTAGGAAATAGCTTAATATTTCATTGTCTACATTTGTTGAGTAAGATGGGAAACCCTACCCTGTAGGGCTGTCGTGAGGATTATGTGAGGTGACATGTTAATATTGCAGGGTGTCCAGCTCACGGGGCATGATTAACGGTCTTGTCCAAGAAAAGACCACTTTATTGGAGTATCACACCAATTTTGGCCTCTTCGATATAAAACGGATGTGAAAAATGTGAAGTTCAAATGAGAGAATTAATCGGTCAAAAACAGGAATTAAGAGGAAATTCCAAATGAAGAAATTACGTAGCCTGAACATAAAATATGAAATGAAGTTTAGCAGACTTAGTACCTTGCTATTTTGGCACTGGAACCTTTAAATTTTAATACTAATGTCTCAGCAAATCAAAAACAATTTCAATTTGAAGTAAGACTTTGTAAGTTCAAGAAAAGTAATTTCTTGGTGAAATATTCTTACATGGAAGGAGTGACTGAGAATTTTTCCTTGCTTAACTGCACATGAGAAATGTGTCTCATGATTCAGACACTACATTTCTGTATCACTTGATTTCATGACATCTGGTCTCCAAAACACTGTGAAATGGAAGTAAATGTAAACCATGTGCTTTTGAGAACATGAGTCCTTGATACACTGGAGCATGGCCCAAAATCAAGACTAGAAATCACTGGAATAATCAATAAGAATTCTATTAGGTCCCAAACTGTCCATTTCAAGCTTAAAGAATAGTCACTAGTTGATACATGAAAACCGAGAGTCCTTCTGTTTGCTTATTTTAAGCTAAAATCTGTCCCAGATTGCTATTTCACCAAGCAACATTAATTGTTATAACTCCGTTCTGAAGGTAAGAAACGTGGTCCTAACTCACCTCTCTGGCTTGATGCCCAGCCTCTCACCCCGGTCCATGTTGAGCGTGCCAGCGCCCTGGCCATAACCATAGCCTTTGGGCCCATACTTCTTTCCATAGCAGGATTTGCAGTAGATCTCTTCATCGTGAATTGCCACTGTGGTGCTATCTAAATTCTTCCTGCAAACCACTGAGGAGGAACGAGTGAGACCTTTAGAAACATGCCAGAGATGCCATTTCCCTAAGAGCAGTGGTGGCCCTGACACATGGTCTACAAATGGGAAAGGCACAGGCTCTCTCACGTTCCTATTTCCCCTGTGGTTTCCCAAAAGCCATGGGACAGCATCTGGACTGGGTCGGCTACAGCTGAGGATGATTTGCCTTTCTCCATGGATAGGAAGGGTGTTGTTTCAGAAATGTATCAGAATTTCAACATCCTGAAGCCTCCGACTTTTCAATAGGCTTGGCCTCTCTGGCAGGACGGAGGGGTTTCAGAGAATTACACAGCTAGAATTACATGAACAAAAGGAACAAAACTAACGCTTGCTCCAGCCCTCAGCACAGTCTTCCACCTCTTCACCCTAGTGGTGCCAAAGCACAACCTAACAAAGAGCAAAAGAGTGGCTGAGTGCCCTGTGGGGGCTGGCTCTGTAGCCCTCCCCTGAAGAGCACCCCCTGGCATAAAAACGGCTTTAACTCCAGAATTCCAGTTTTCCTCATGAGTCCGGAAGGGATAACCTATTATTCTTTCATCTCGCCACCGGCTTCTCCAGCAGTGATGAGTAGGTCTGAAAATCACAAAGTGGTTTCAAGTCTGCATTTGTGTTTCCCTTCTGTCCCAAAGGAGAATGCATTCTTTCTTGATGGTTTTCTCGCCACAAGACCTTTCCACGGATCCCACTCCATAAAACTGCCAAATGTCATCATGTTTTACCCAGACATTATTTCACTTTCTAAAACTTCAGTTAAGCTTGGAAAACACACGCACACAAAACTGTGAGGGAACTTACTGGGCAGCTGGAAATCCGAAGTTAGTAGAAAGGGGGATTTTTCCTCCCTCCTACTTAAAAGGGTGGGGGGAGGGAAATAAAAGGAGGAAGAAAAGAAGGACAGCAGGGAACGGCGACTAGCTGGTGTAAAACAGTTACAATTAGGAAGCTTCTATTAGACTAACACTTTCTCTGGTGGAACAGAATGACGTCATCTGCTCTGGAACCTTGCTGTTGAGGCTCAAGTACTGAAATGTGTTTGCTGAAAGACACAGGTAACCTAAAACCACACATTACAGGAGAATAAACACCCTTAATAGAAAAAAAATCAAAATACAAAAACTGTTTCAAAGACCACAGACTTATTAAAGCAATTTTATGAAAATTTTACTGTATGACCATCCTTCCCTTCGTCCTCATTCTCTATTCTCTACAGTAAAATTCTAAGTTTGCAAACTGTTCTGAATTATATCCTTAAAAGACCTTAGTCAGCAGAGACAGATACTAGGAAGTAACAGTAAAATTGCCAGTGAAGAAGTTGACATTGGGGAAACAGTGAGTTTATTATGGTGGAGAGACTATCCTGGCTTAATCTAGATGAAACTAAGAACAATGTCTAAAGTATCTGTATTTCCCCTTTTGTTCATGTACTCTTGGTTTCAAACCTGCTGAAAAACAGATTCCTTAAAAAAAAAAAAAAAAAAAAAAAAAGTAACTTCTAAGAGAAGAAATGGTGAAACCAGTTCCAAGAAATGGTAGCTATTATGGGGGCATACACAGTAAACATATGTTAGATTTTTATTCTTTAACTGCGACTTTCTGCTGTTTCTCGTTGCCTGCAAAGCAGTTACACCATAAAAAGGTCCCAACATGTTGAATGCTGGTGCCTAGAGAGAAAAGGGCAACTAAAATTTGAGAGAGGTTTTTCTGGAGATTATTTCTTAACGTAACCCAACATATTTAATATACGCAGTTTCTAGCAATAATTTTCACTATATGGCACTATAGATACAGCAAGTATCTGCATGTATGGGGGGGGGGGGTCCTCATGTAACAAATCCTTCATCAAAGAAAATTTGTCCTTTGAATCAGAAGATGATGATTAACAAAGAGCTTTCCGAAGTGGCTTCTCTCCTGCTTGAAACTGAACACTTAGTTATCACTACAGTCTGCAGGGGGAGGGGCCCTGTGTCCGGTTCTGTTTCTCTTACTGTCCACTATGTATAGTCTTTCGAGCACAGACGTGTGTTTTATGTCCTCTTTCTTGTCTATATCAGACACTGATAATCTTCCATCTTTAAACAGTAATAATTCTCAACTTGCCTTGATGGCATTTTCACATCCTAAGCTCCTTTCCCTCCATTAGGATATCAATAACCCAGAAATAACTGAATTTTCATGACCAGAGAAGATGGAAATGTAGCTTCTAGACATTTGATTTCAGCCAGTAGTATGCCAAGAAACAAGCAAATAGGTTTCAAAGAGAAAGGCCCCTGCCAAAGAGAAAGCTGGGGTGGATGAGGAGGAGCAAACCGTTCATTCAGAAATGAGAGCCCAGCCCTTACAACGCAGCAGAAACTGTGCCAAGTGCCAGACTATAAACAGCAATGAGCTCTCAGTGAAGCAGGGGAATGGACGTGAGGACAAGTACAGTACAGTAAAGGCCCAGTGGAGGCTAAAAGCCGCGGGGACATAGTACGGCCACATGCCACGGGTCAACCCTGCCGTCCTTGCTGCTAGGCTGAGCATTCACGATGTCCAGGACAGATAGGCAGAAACCACCTAAGCTTCTAAAATCATGTCTGTGGGGCGCCTGAGTGACTCAGTCAGATGAGCATCCAACTCTTGATTTCAGCTCAGGTCATGATCTCGCACTGCATTGGATCGAGCCCCCCGCTGACAGCATGGAGACTGCTTGGGATTCTCTCCTTCTCTCTCTCAGCACCACCCCCTGGCCCCACTCATGCTCTCTCTCAAAATAAATAAGTAAACATTAAAAAAAAAAAAATCTTTGTTAACAAAACCACAATGTTTTTCCTTAAATAGGTAAACTGAAGCTTTTACATTCATTACAACCCATTCATTGTCGAAGATCGAGCCCTGGAAGATACTTACTGCACAGAAAGCAGCAGCGGTGGAAGCTTCTCCCATCACACTGCACCTCTTCTGCGTGGTACACGGTCCTCCCACACGCCCCGCACTTGTTTCCACCTCCCCACACGGGCATTCTGCAGGAATAAAGGACTCATTAGAATGTCCCCACACGAGACGAGATGCCTGCCAAGCTCCCGGGAGGGCTGTTTAAACCCCAGGGCCAGCTGCAGATTTTGTCTAAGAACTGCTCTAACCACGTCTTTAAAGCCCTGCGTTCCTCCAAGATTGCCTTGTCTCATCTTCCAAATTGCAGCTCTTTCCTTAGCAAACCCTGACTTGCGCAAGTTTTTTTTTTCCCCTACAGGACAGAGGACCTGCATTCAGTAGAACAGTACAGGTCGCCAGGCACAAAACAAAACTATGCCACCAGAAGCATGGGGGTTAAGAAGTGTGGGAGTGGAAAGGCAAACACTGTCCGCCCCCAACACCCCCACCTTAAGGATGGGTTCTGAAAACTCAGCTGAAGAACATGCACCCGGGTGGAGGTCTTTATCATGTGTTCACTTCGTTGGAACACCGCCGATTTTTTTTTTTAATGTTTATTTTTGACAGAGAGACAGAGCATGAGCGGGGGAGGGGCACAGAGAGAGGGAGACACTGAATCCGAAGCAGGATCCAGGCTCTGAGCTGTCAGCACAGAGCCCGACGCGGGGCTCGAACTTACAGACTGTGAGATCATGACCTGAGCCGAAGTCGGACGCTTAACCGACTGAGCCACCCAGGCACCCCTAACAACGCCGAATTCTGAACACAATCTACAAGAGCTCTGCCACTTTCAAGGGATGAACAGAGTGTTGTATTGCCCCGTGAGAACTAGTCTTATCTGTGTCTGCTGAAGTTATGCAAGATGACAGTGTAAATAGTTGTGTCTGTGACTGGAAGAACTGTGTGCATGGAGCCCCGGCTGTAACCACAACAAACATCCATCGGGATGGCTACGATTTAGGTTTCTGTGCTTCACTAACCCCCAGGTCCTCTAGCCCAGCCAGTAGTAGTTTTTCCCCTCTTTGATAGGCCTGTCAGTCCATAGAGAATATACTACCAAGTTCCCTTCCCGGCGAAGTGAATTGTCTTTTGAGCACGTCTGCAGTTGGCCTGACTCTGGGGTAGTGCTCCAAGCTTAAATCCTGCTGTGATGTGGGGCCAACATGTTCTAACCTCTCCTCTCAATGAACTGGCCTACCTGGCCGCGGTTTCAAATGCCTACTTCTGAATGGCCAACGTACTCAGGTGCCTTAGCAGTACAGAAAGTTGTCCTTCAAGGATGGTGCCCTGCCCTGCCCCAAGTGGTGTCTAACAACACAGTGAGAATTTCTTTCTCCTCCAGCCTCATTCTCACACTTCTCTTCTGTGAGTGGTATTTGTAGCCCTTGGTTGTTCAGTCTCCTTAGATGAGATGCACACCTCTCTAGGAAATAGCTGGTTGAGAAAGTGGAGACCCCCTTGCTAACTCAGACTTGGCTAGCTACATAAGGGAAAAGGAGGGCTGCTAAGCAAATAGATGGAAGAATCTTCAATCCTTAAAGTAAAAAGGAAGGCGGTCAATTCCCATCCTCCTGCCCAGCCTACAGCATTAAACGATCCAGAACCCAGTGACTTCCTTGACACTGAGATGAGGTCTTTCTAAAAGCAAGTTTTACAGAATCAATCACTGTGTTGGGCACATTTCTGGGATACAGCATTCTCTTGACCCTCTTGTAACACTTTCCCCCAGATGTTCTCCAGGCAAATAACCATCTCTTTCTTAGTCCATGTGGGTTAGGAAGTACTTATTAAAATGTAGTCTCCTTGTGATGGTCCACCACATCTGGTACCAATTCGAGATGAAATGCAGGTGAGAGTTCAGAAACTTTATACAATTTTATGCCACAACAATCAAGAGCATGATCAGTGGACTCACCTTACTGAATAGCATAGAAGCAGAGAATCTGTGCTTGGAAATTAAACAAAAATGGTCCTTTACCAGATAGTTTGAGAAGTACTTGTTTAGAGGGTGTTGACCGTACCCTCAACTCCGGGGCTGGGCGTGTGACTCGGTCATGACAATGAGGTCACTGCATTCCCCCCCCCCCCCCCCCCCCCGCCTGCCACCATCACAGTGTTTGGTGTGGGAATGAGCACATGACCCTAAGGCAGTTCAGTGAAAGTTAAACCCAGGGCTATGTGGATGTAGGGGTGGAGCTGCTAGCAGCTGCCTAGCCACTGGAAGAAAGGAACCTAAGAATGAAGCTGGCCCAGAAGAAGAGAGATGGAGAGACTAGGTTTAGACACTTTTCAGCTGTGTCTTGTCTTATCCTATAGACATTACATGAGCCAGTACATTGCCTTTTCAAAGTCATTCTGAGATGGAGCTCCTGTTCCTTGAAAAACACACAGACCTGACTAATATGACTAGTTATCACCAAACTGTTGGTCTCAACTTGCAAAAAGCCTACTTCCTTATTCAGACAGGACCAAGGTGATTCTGAGGGTCCATGAAGGTAACAGGCTACTGTGAAGGCATCCACAGAGGATCAACAGCTAGCAGCAACGGGATAAATCTGCAAGCTTTCCTATAGTAGTTGCATAAATCTTTTATTCCCTTCCCTGGAGACAGGTGCTCCAATGTTTAAATCCACAGTGAAATTTGAGCCTGACTTTAAAACCTCAGACACAAAGCCTTGGCTCCAACAGCCTGCACTGGCTTGAGTCTAAAGTGCAATTAGTGATACTGACTTTGCCCCCCGGCTCCAAAGTTACCAGAGTTCTGGAATGTTCATGGATGCCACAGACATCTGCTGGAAGTACCCTTATGATTCTGGAGGAAACCTAAAACCCAACCCTGGCTTGTAGGTAATGACCTTACAATTAATTACTACCTAAAATTGGATCCCAGCATCAACAGCCCAGCTGGCTTCAAACATATTCTGTTATTGTCAAAGCATTTCTCATCCTATTAGAAACTATACTATTTAATATCAACCTAGTAGCTTATATTTTCCCACCTGTTTACTTTGGAGCTATCACCAATAAGGAACCAGATATCTATGAAGACTAATGCCATCTTGGGTTATCTCTGAATACCATTTAAAAATACTTTTTTCAAAAACTAACTCATCACTTTGTTATTCCCTATTAAAGAGCAGCTTGGACTTTTAAACAGGGAAGAGGGTCTTTCCTTTCTTTTTTTTTTTCTACGTTTATTTATTTTTTTGGGGGGACAGAGAGAGACAGAGCATGAATGGGGGAGGGGCAGAGAGAGAGGGAGACACAGAATCGGAAACAGGCTCCAGGCTCTGAGCCATCAGCCCAGAGCCTGACGCGGGGCTCGAACTCACGGACCGCGAGATCGTGACCTGGCTGAAGTCAGACGCTTAACCGACTGCGCCACCCAGGCGCCCCCTTTTTTTTTTTTTCAACGTTTATTTATTTTTTGGGGGACAGAGAGAGACAGAGCATGAACGGGGGAGGGGCAGAGAGAGAGGGAGACACAGAATCGGAATCTTTCCTTTCTTTATGTAATTCACAGTTACTTAAATTCACTTATTGTAAGTCAAGTCTGATTTCTACTGCACAGGCCACACCAGCCAAATGTGTCATCTTTTCAGGAAATACCCATCAAAGTACTACAACATTCAGCTTACTATGTTAAAAGCTTTTTCCCCTCTAGGGTGGGGACCACATTTCTGTATTCCCCATACCATGTACCAGAGTGCTTGGCACCTATCAAAATAATGTCTGTTGTTTTAAAGAATTCTTCCTTTTTTAAATTGTACAATTCCCAATTCGATTTTATGTTTATCAAGACAAAGGTAGCACTGGTCTACTTCCCTTTGTCACATTTTTTGATTCTACATAAAATTTCCAAGTCATTAACTTTTCAAAATTTCCATCCAGTTTCAAGGCTTTCCTAAGGATTTCTGAATAACCCTCTCTGTGGTCCAAGCACATGGTGTAATAGAAAGAGCATCCTCACAAAGCTTCAGCTGGAGTAATCTTTATTTTTTTATGTTGGATACTGGGTAGTTGGGCGTTCCTTATATTATTCTCTACTTTGTATGTCTGAAATATTTCATAATGGAAAGAAGGGAGGGAAGGAGGAAGGTTGGTTTGGATAGATCTATTATTTAAGATGTTACTTAAGATGGTTGTGCAACCTTGGGCTTAGTTTTCTCATCTGTAAAATAGGGAAAGGCAGCCCTCTCTAACCAGTGGAGATACTGTGAAGATAAAAGGGGGTAAACAAATGTATTGGCAGCTGTCCAGTTAACTGTTTGCTTGAAAATGGAGGGGCATCTCCTAACTGTCCATCCTGCCAGGAGTACTCCAGTAGGAAAACCCACTGGCTGGCACCTACAGAACAGAGCTCAGAGCAAAAAACAGGGTAGAGAAAAAACTTAGCTGGTTAGTCACTCATAAACCTTCTTCTGGGATGTTAATATGCACTGCAGACAATGATAGTTCCATTTATGGTGACTAAGAAATGAAGTTCAAATTTACACTTTTGGGGTGAACCTCTGTGGACGTTCCCTGAATTTGGCAGGAGGAAGTGTGATGATCTTCCATTTCTGTCACTCTTGGCATTGCTTTGCACAGAAAAAAATTCTAAAGCTTCATGTTCCCTACAGGCCTTTGGCCGTACTACTCCACAACAGCTGACATTAATCACAGCAGACTGGATTTGCACTCTGCAGTCTGGGCTACGTGCCTCTCCCCAATCCTATGCATTAATTTACAGAATGGTGAGAGGAGAAAAGAAATCCCACTTTACACATATCTTGCCAAAGAGGCCAAACAGGCTTATTCTCGGTTTCTCAGTCCACTCTGTTTTTCAATGTCTGAAAGAGTTCTAATACTGGGGCACTGTGTTAGATTAAAAGGCTTGGTTTACATCTGAACACCTGTATGCGACTTCTCTTTGCTCCTTCTCCCCAGGCAAAGACACCACCCAGAATTTCATAAGACTTACCCCTAGGAGAAAATTACTGTCGTCTAAATCTGAGTCACTTGTGGTCAAGTTACCTCATTCTCCAGATAACCGGCAAGAACCACAAAGTGGCCACACAGATCATTCTCACACTACCTGTTCTGCATTTACCATCTTCTTTTAGATTCTGAATGTCTTGAATCCATGAATCTAGACTCTACATGTCGCCACTCACAGTTTCAGTCACTCGCTCTGATAGGAAAGGTTTGGAATGAATCCGTCTATAAACCCGAATTCTAAATACTTCCAGAAGCTTTGACATTTTATTATTACATACAGGGTTTTCTTAGGACACTGGAATCTGGCTAGAATCCAATTTCCAGAAAGGGAGAATTCATTATAAACCAGTTTCATCTTGAGACACATGGAGAGGGGTCGCTAGTTAAAGAATATGTAAATTAGTAGCACTGTCCCGAATTACAATGATTTTTTAACAGAGCCAGAGTTTGAGAGTAGTAGTTAATTGGAAATTCAGCTCCACTCCGTGCCCATTCTAAAAATTTTTCCTTCTGCTTACCAAACAATCTGGTTAGTCTACTTCCCTTATCTCAGTGAATACCACTGAGCCAAGCACAGACTTTACATGTTAGTGATGAGCTACATGTTCCATTTGGCTCCTTCTACCAAAGCCACGACTTCAAGACAGCTCAGCCTAAGAGTCCATTAAAAGCATGGCTTTCGGAGTCAACACAGTCTCATTTCCCTCATATGTAAAAGGAGGATAATGTGCCTTTGTTACAGAGTTAAGAGAATAGGTTGAAGAAATGCTTATCGGAGGCAGTCTGTGTAGAATGATATACTCAACATACTCAAGAGATGATGTTTTGTTATCAGTCCTCAGCTACACATCTCAGATAGCCATTCCTTCATTATACCCCTAATCCCCCTGCCTCTCCCCATCAGGGCAACTGACTTCCTGCCCTCCCTCATCCAGCTAAATCCAAATTCCTTTCCAGTATCTCAAGTAATTCTTCTAGGGTAAGGGCAGCTAATAACCACTGTACAATGCTTTACTGCATGCAGATTTCGTCTAAATGTATTAATTCCGCACTCTGTAAGCCACATCCTGGGTTAGGAACTGAGGCTAAAATAGCTGGTCCTAAGGAAGGGTGCCTGTTCCTCAGGAGGTCCTGCTTTGGTGCTAGCATGACATGAACAAAAGGCAATACGGTAGAAGCCATGACACAGAAGCAGGTAGAAAGGGATTCGGGAAGTCCGCAAGGTCTCAGGGATGGCAAAAACAGTTTCATCTCATAGATTTACTCGCAGTGGGCTCCTGGAACCAGGTTCAAGATTCCGCATTAAAGACGACTGTGATTAATAACGTCTGCCACGGAAAATGCATTGCATGTGCCACCTATAACATGTTCCTAGTATAAGAGAAAGAGCGTGGAGATAGAAGGCTGAAAGTCTGTTACTGGCTCTGTGATCTTGGCCAAGTTCTTTAACTTCGACATCCTCAGCTGCACCTTGGAAACAGATGAGAACGCTCGTCGGGTGGTTGGAGGATTTCACGAGATACCGTTTGTGAAGTACCTGGCAAAGAGCCTGCGCTGCACAGACGCCGGCTTCCTCTTCCTTCAGCAGCGCTGCTGGGCCTGAATATGGCTACCAGAAGGTCGGCCGTTAGGTGACTTGCTGAGGTCAATGACCTCCAAACACCCAAAGCCCGGCTCAACCCACTCCTGTCCAACTCCAGAACCACAATCTCTTCCCCAAACTCCCATATCTGATTGAAGGGTTGAGACCATTCAGATCACCTGAGAATTATCAGTCCTTTGGTTACCAAATTACTTGTGCACAGGAACGCCTTCCTCTCTGACCAATCTTCAACCCTCCAGCTACCGGTTAGTGAGTGTCCTCTCTGTGCCTGGCTCACCCCCAAACTGCTACTTTCGACCAGAAAGCTCTCTGTCACTCCTCTCTGCTGCCCTAAGTCTATCCTCGCTACAGAGAAATCCGCCCTTCTCTCCAGTAAGTCGTCCTGTGTTCACCTCAGCGCCACCATTACTTACTAATTCTATACCCTGTTTCCATTCATGTCTTCAACGTGGAGAACAGCAAAATCCTTGACACAGATTTCAGTACTACCTGCCAAGTCACATACTGTAATTAGAATGCAACTAGGCTATAGATTTGGTCACCGACCCCCAGCATCTGCCATCTCAATCCACAATCTGTGCGATCCACAAGATATTTAATTATTCAAATAATTTAATGTTGGTGTGATTTTTACATGGAGTCAGACCGAGATTTATATGCCAAAACTACTACTTATATGCCAAGTGATCTTAGGTTGGTTATTTGATCTGCTGGTTTTCTCATTTTAAAAAATGGAGATAATGCTTATTTATATCATAAACTAGTTCTGAGATTAAAGAGTATATGGAAAGCATTTAGAATAGCGCTTGCCACGTGAAAGGTAACAATATCACAAATACTCATGTAATACAAGCTCTTCGCCTGTATTACAGGCACAATGTTTATTTCACAAACGTTACCATTAAATCCCCCGACGCTTACTACATGTGCTACTTATATTAAGTAGTTTACTTATGTTAACTTACTTACTCCTCCTAACAGCTAAGGTAGACATTATCATTATACCCATTTTATGGCTGGAGAAGCTGAGGTATAGAGATCAAGTGACTCATAACTGTGAAACCAAAGCAAAATTACCATTTCAATGGAAAAATGAACACCAATAAAATTCAAATGAACTACAGAGTTTGTTTCACTGATGTTTTGCTAAAACTAAACCACTGTTAGCAACACAAATATAGTAGTGACTTCTAGGCTCTGGCACAGGGTCTTTTCAAATTGGGCATTTCCTGTACTATGTGAAGACTGAATTCTCTCTTCACTTTTCTCTTTTAGAAGTACTATGAAGCCACCCTGAAACCTTCTTTCCTGTAGTGAACTGGGAAGGTATTTGGCCCTAATGTATTATATGGTATCTGTCCTCTTTTCATTAGTGAAGGACAATTAGTAGTTACTGTTGGCACAATGAGATAATAAAAAAGAGCAAGGAGAACTGATACCCTTTGCAAATGATTCACAATGTACTTGTTCCCCTGACTTGGTTCTTCCCTTGACTTACACAAAAACTTAAATTTTTTTTAATTTTTAATTTTTACTTTATTTTGAGAGAGAGGGCAAACACGCATATGAGCACGGGGGAGGTGCAGAGAGAGGGAGGGAGAGAGAGGATCCATAAGCAGGCTCCACACTCAGCATGGAGCCCAACTCAGGGTTTGATCTCACAACCCTGAGATCATGACCCGAGCTGAAAGAGTTGGACGCTTAACTGACTAAGCCACCAGGCGCCCCCAAAACTTACAATTTTTAACTATCAGAACTTGTGCCGGATTCTTCCACAATCCAGTTTGAGAAAACTCCAAGTCAGGGTACTTAAACTGGGACCACAGATTCCTTGAAATAGCAGGGACTGATGAACTTGGTACCACGTACTTTATTTTATGCACTTAAAAACATTTTGAAAAGGAGTTCGGAAGCTTCACCAGACTGCCAGAAGGGTCCACCACACAAAAACAGTTAAGTATCACAATTGTGGGTAATCAAGGCCCCAAGGGAGTCTAGAAATCCCCACCCAATAGAACCCCAAGGATGCCATGCAAATACCAGCCCAGGAAATAATATGGTACCTTGAGGAAACCAATGAATATCAGCAAAGGGAAGAAACCTGTCCTCATGGCAAGGCCCAATAGATACTGGTAAGTCTGCATCAGTGCCTTCCTGGAAGAGGCTTTCACTGATGACCATTTCTCTATATATTCAATAAAATTTACAATAGTGTCCAATTACAAGGAACCTCTCCCTGGCTGAGCTGGGCTTTGTACAAGGATCACAATCAACGTGCCTTATGACAACCCTGTTGTAGGTGCTGTTACATCCATTTTATTAGATGAAGTAACTGAGACCAGACAGTAAAGATGCCCAAGGTCATCAAACCAATGGGTGCATGTGACTTGGGGCATGGCTGGCTTTAGTCCCGTCGTTTTCACTAGGCCAGGACTCCTTCTCCATAGGAGGTTTGCTCTCCTCAGCTCTCCTGATTTACCTTATTTCTGGCAGAGAAGAACAATGAGACGTCCACATCTCCATGGCCATTTAGTGGCAATGTTGAGGCTGGACTGAGGCTTCTAAAGCTCATTTATTGCCACCCCCTCTATTCTATGCCAACATTCTTGCTGTTTTGGTATAAAATGCAATTTTGCCAAAATCCAAGTTATTGCCAGTTTCATCAGATCTCCAGTGAGTATTGCTTTCATCATAGTATTTAGCATATTGGTATTTGTATCAATCAGTATTTGAATACATTTGGAGCAACCGTTAAAAATTTACAATCGAAACCTTAAGTCAAATTCACTAATATTACCTACTGCCTGAGTTCAATTAAATATTTGTCCCCCACAATTGCAATCTTACTCCTTCCTTTCTTCATTCAATTAACCAATAGTGGCTCTGGTCCAACTGTGTTCAAGGCACGCAGGCAGGTACTTTGAGTCTCAAAGACTCATGAGATGCAGATCTTGTCTCTTGTAATTTTCACTCTAAAAGAGCAAAGAAAACTAGACACCAGAGTAGAAAGAACATTGAGAAATATTGATCAAGCACCAGCTGCAATCAACCTGAGACAGCAATGACCAAGGATAGTGAGGGCAGACCAGGGTGGACTTCATAAAATCACTTATGGTTTGGTACACAGTTTTGAAGTTATGTGATTCATTTAATCCATCGCCCATCTCTTTCCTGAAAAACCTGAGTCAAATTAGAGACAAATTTGTGATTGTCCTATTTGAATTCTTGTCATTTCGTAAGTAGAGCTTTAAAACAGGTTAATTAGAAAAGAACCAATGACACCATTTTTACTGCCTGAGTTAAAAAAAAAATTACTACCCCAAATTAAAAGATTATCCATATTGAAAGCATATTAAAGGTGAAAATGTGCTTAATCTGCTGATGGCAAATAAAACAGGGACCACATTTTGGGTAACCATTAAACAAATATCCTTCAACAAACGTCCGGACTTGGGAGTGGGGGAGGAAGGTGAGTGTCTCCCGGCTTAGAAACCCCCTCCCCCAGGGACTGCCTACGTGGAGCTTTGGAACTCAGGATGTGATTTCAGGACCTGTTGCAGAATTTCACAACCAAGCATTCTTGCTTTCCCGTTTATACCTGAATCGTAGAAAGTTCCGGAAAAAGCTCGCCCTGATGTTTCACTGCTGTTCTTTCAACATTTAAGGTTCAGCGCTTCGTGGGCAGAGACCACTAAACAATGGGAATGCCAGAAATCTGCACCGCAGCAGGGGAAGGATCCTGGGCTCGGCAGGCTGTGGAAGCCCCCACCTCACTCCCAGGACTCCCAACCACCCCTGATAAGGTCGCCCTCAGTGCAGCGAGGCAGAGTAGACCTCCTCCGGGCAGAGGAGACCCCGAGACTCGGAACCCACCCCACCCTCTTCTTGGAAAGAAAACCGGCTGCTGGAGGAGGGGGCCCAATGCTACCAAAAGGCGGAATAGCAGCAACGCGAAACTCTCGGCCCCGCCTCTCTCCCAAAGAAACCGGTGTGAAGCAACTGGTAGGGAGGTCACGCACGATTATTTATCTGCCCGAAGGGCCCGGGATCCAAGGACAGGGCCGGGGCGGCTACGGGGAGCGGGGCAGGTGTGTGTGAAAGGGGGGTGGGGGAACCGGGGGGGCAGGGGTGAGGAGAATGGCGGAGGGGAGGGCAAGTGGGGATCGAGATGGGGATATCGGAGATGGGGGGGGGGGGTGGCGCCGGCAGGACGTCCCGAGGAGCCCGGGAGGCTGTGGGAACCTTCCTCCCCCGGGGTGGGCGGAGGCGCCCCCACTGCAGTTACTCACTCGAGTCGGAGGCAGGACCACGCACTACCCGCGGCAAGGCCAGATCCCTGGGAAAGCTCCGCAAGTCCGCGAACAGCGGCGAACCCAGAGCCCCCACCTTTTAAAGACTCCGTGATGGGCGTGGCCCTACGCGTCCCGCCCCGCCCCGCCCCGCCGCACCCGGCCGGTTCCCGGACCCGCTCTGGACGGCCGGGGGAGTCTAGCGCGGGGGCTGCTTGCCGAGCGGCTTCAGGCAGGGGGCCGCGAGACAAAGGGCAGAATCCCGCCTCTTCCTGCTGTTTCCCGCCCGCCTGGCATCTTCCCACGTCCCGGGACCCTTCCGCCGGCCTTACCCCTCTCCCTCCTAACGGGATCCGGCAGTTTCCAGAAGTGATTAGCAGCTGGAAAAGGAGACTTTCTTACCCTTACAGAGGGACCGGGCTGCGAGACTGTCCCGTCGGGAAATAGCCCCCGCCACCCTGTGAGGTACCCTTCCCACGGGGGGCACCAGGTCTCCTTCAGGAGGCCACAGTCCAAGGCCGCAAGTATAAAATCCGCCAGATCGGGGGTTTCCACCACCCGCTCCCTTGCCTTATCCTTATAAGTAAACTCAACGTGATTAACTTCCCCAGTGGACAAATAGTCTCTGGTCCGATTTCCAACCTCTGGGAATCTTCCACCTTCCTGTTCTTAAAGAGCAAAATATCTCATCTAGACAAAATAAATGACGTTACGAAAACGCCTCATTCCCCAAGTGTTTTTTGCATTTCCCACCGCAAGAGCACGGTTGCACACACAGCGGGGAAGAAACATAAACCCAGCCAGAAACCAGGGCACCTAAGGGCCCAAAGATGCCAGTGACAACGCAGGGAACCTCATACTTGTGCTGCAGGATGATTTATTGTTTTAGATGAAAAGAAAAATAACGTCGGCTCTGTGCGGTTCACATCCTAGGCCTGCTGATGACCTCTGTGCCAGAAGCCATGATCCCTGAGAACTGTTATCTGGGACAGGGACCTCAAAAAAGGCTGTTACTGAAACTATCCCTCAAACCACAAATGCAAGAGCTTGCTCTGGTCCAGAACTTCTCAACCTGAACACTTGACATTTGGGGCTGGCTGATTCTTTGCTCTGGGGGCCTATGCTGTGCCTTGTAGGGCACTTCCACCCACTAGACGCCAATATCACCCTTCCCTCCACTTTGTAAGAGTCAAAAACACAATTTGACTTTGCCAAATGCCCTGTGGGGAAAGGGCAGAGGGCACTGGTTGAGAACCACCACCCTGGTATATATCTGCATGACAACACGCAGAACTGACTTAGGATATTACTATTGTTCTATTTCATATGCTGGGGCTAACCCAGGGTAAACTCATTATAATAGCAGCTTTATAGTCTCTGTCCACCAAGTACTGTGCAGAAACCTAGTGATGACTGACATCTCCTGATACTGTGGCCGGAGTCTGGAAGTATTCCTGCCTGCTGTGAGCTTTTCTAAATATGGTCAATCTGTGTTTTCATGGCATCAGCTAATGTAAAAGTGACATGACTCCTAGGGCAGACATGAAAATCCTGTCCTTGAGATTCTACACTCACTGTAGCTCTGTTGCTTACAATACTTACTTTGTCTTGCATAGATAGGTTTCTGTAAGTGTTTCTACTGAATGAAACGCTATGAACTTTTCTGCTGTACTGGTTTTCAGCAAACCATTGCTTTTTCTCCCCTACTCTTGGGTTCTTGATGCCTCCGGGACCTGACCTGTTTGCTTTCTGACAGGCTCATGTGGTCCCTAAATTTCACAGCCTCATCCTATCATTTGAAGTTGGGCTTACTTCTAACCTAAAAGTATTTCCACTATCTGTTCCTTTGTGTATTTGTCTCAGTGTATTTTACAGCGAGTTTGGGGATAATGTATAACGTTTGATTTTAGATAAGTCTGTGTTTGTATTTAATTATCAACATTTTTAAAAAAATATTTAATTTGCCTTTAAACATTTCTTTAAACTGTTGACGCTTTTTTGTTGTAAATGTTAAGGCAGTCTTTCAGATATTAGAGAGAATGGTGCAAAAAGAGAGTATGGGCTTTGGAACCCAACAGATGTGGTTTCAACATAGAGTTCTGCCACCTAGTAGCTCTGTGAGCTTGGCCTAATACTTGATTTCTTCACACCTTTTCTTTATCTGTAAAATGATGATACTGCGCCGTGTGTAGGATTGTTAGGAGGATTACATCAGATTATGTATGTAAAATGCCCGGCAGAGCACCTGGCTCATGGTAAATTCTCAATAAATGATGGTTGTTATGTTGAGCAAGGCTATCTTGGTGTCCTTTTCTGCCTTGAGAAAGAAATAGAAACTGTGTTTTGGTGAGCATTCATCTTATGTTGCCTAATGAAAGGTTTGGTAGTGAGAAGGTATTATGTGTTTTCTAATCCAATCAGGAGCCTTCTACTAGAAGGTAAATTGTGTGTCTGGGGAAGAGCTAGTGGGAGAAATTTGCCCTCGTGGAGAAGAATAAGCCCTTCTCAATTCCATATGGTCCTAGTCGGTTTGATCCCCTCAATCTTATAAAAGGCAAAATTGAAGGTTAAAAGTGTCCAGCAGGATGTTTCTTTTTCCGAAGAAATGCACGTTATACTTGTAACAGTTCCTTCACTCTCTGGAATCCATTAAACAATTTCCAATGAAAGTTCTTTGTCAAGGTCACTGGCCTGAGGCAAGTTGAACCAAGGTTGCCTTTCTTCATGACCTTGTGCTCAAGTTCAGATTTTTCAAATATTTTTATTATTTTTATTTCATGCTACTTTTTCTTAACAAAACTCTGAACCAGATGAGTGTGAATATAAACATAGGGCCTCTTTGTTTTATTTTAGGGCAAGGATTCCTTCCCAGAAGCCAGCTAGGCTTTGGTGAAGAGGAATTTTTTTAGTATATGTTAAATAAAGGAAAAAATAAATTCTCACTCTGCTAATCTACATGCTTAATAAAAAAAATAAGAAGAAGAAGAAGAAGTAGCAGCTGTTCCATCGTATTTCTTAGCCAAGATTTAACAGCAGTGGTAGGAATTAAAAATTACTCATACTCAATCCTAATAGACTGTGATGCATTTTCTGGCAGAGAAAAGAGTCATACAAGTCATATTTGCTTAAATTTTGAAAGGTAGATTAAAGTTCCTTATTCTTGATGTTTGCCATAGTTGCTTTTTTCTAAACTGACTTGTAACTCCCACTTCTCATAACTGGCATTATTTCTTACCTTTCTTTCTCCGATGAATACTATTTCTTTCAGTGCTATCACTTCTGTTACAAAATTATTGATGTTTTTTTATTTTTCTATCAGAGTTTTCTGGCTTTTCTAGCTATGCTTATGTTTTCTTATTACAGCAGATTTTTCTAGCCCAACAAGCATATAAAATATTGTTAACCTTAATCTCCAAGACAGTCTATTCCACCCATCTTAACCTAACCGCATAAATGCCCAATTACACTTTTCTCCCTCATGTTTAGTTAGTGACCTCTCCTCCTTCATTCGCGTTCATAACCAGAGCCAACATCCGGTCAGCCCACTTCCTCTAACTGGCGATGTTTTCTCCCTTATTTACACTTGCTGCCCCTATGTCAGAAGGAGAGGTGGTTCTCTGACCTCTTACCTAGAATATCCACTGTGCTGGTGCCTTTGATCCAATTTTTCAACATTCTTAGTTGTTATATTCTCTTGCTCTTCAATTTCTCAGTCTCTACAGCTTTCTTTGCCTTCATATTACAAAAATGCCATGTACTCCATGTTTTCAAAAAAGCTGGCAAAACATCCGTGACTTTCCTAGGAGGCATTCATGATTGCCTCTCCAGAATCTATTCCTTGTTCCCAGAAGCCCAGGTTTCTGTTTGATGTCTGTGTGGTTTTGGGGATGTGCCTCCATAAGCCCTGGTTCGGGGATAGGGTACTGGAGTCACTTAAGGCTTTCCAACCCTGGTTTGGATGGGGTGGGGGTCATGTGACCTAAACCCATCCTATCAGAGTGAATCTCTGAACTCTGGGGGATGCTGAGACAGAGCCATGTTTACCTGTTCTGGAAAGTTCTGTGTGCATACACGAGGCCCAGAGGTGCTGCAGTCATTTTTGCTGGTAGGAAACCTGCCTGGGGATAATTCAACACAGAGAGGTTAGAGAAATGGAGCCAGAGCTCTGAACAAAGTGCTCTCGAAGTTCATCTACCTGCAGGATCTTTGAACTCCCATTGTTGTTTATTCGATTTTGAGGTAGATTTTCTGTTACTTGCAATCAGGACTTCCGTTTGTGGTGTTTTAAAACTATGTCCACAAATTCTATGTCCATATTTCTCTGCTCATCAAGTGGAATTTAATTCCTCTCCCCTTGAGCATGTGCTAGATTTAGTGTCTTGCTTCCAGAAAATAGAATGAAGTGTACAATTTTAAGATTCAGTAAAAAAAAGATATTGTGACTGCCTTCTCATTCATCCCTCAAGTGCCCTTCTATCTCTGTCTCTGTCTCTCTCTGTCTCATTACTTGCTCTGGGGAAGCCAGCTGCCTTTTCAGGAAGACACTCGAGTGGCCTTGAAGGCCTACATGATGAAGAACAGAGGCCTCCGGCCAACAGCCCCAGAAAGTTGAAGCCATCTGCCAACAAAAATATAAGTGAGATCAAAAGGTGAGTCTACAGTCTTATTAAGCCTTGAAATGAAAGCGCTGACACTTTGCACCCTTGTGAGAGACCCTGAGCAACTCACTGTGGTCATCAGAAAGTCCCTAGCTACCAAACCCATGACCATTTTTCAGTTCTTACCCTACTTAACCTCTTGGTTATGGGACAACACTGAATAAGTATATGATCGTGTATATATGCACAGAATGGAATTTTCTAAGAAAGGTCACACTTCGGGGTGCTTGAGTGGCTTTGTCGGTTGGGCATCCGACTTTGGCTCAGGTTATGATCTCACCGTTTGTGGGTTCAAGCCCCATGTTGGGCTCTGTGCTGACAGCTCGGAGCCTGGAGCCTGCTTCGGATTCTGTCTCCCTCTCTCTCTGCCCCTCCCCTGCTCGCACTCTGTCTCTCTCTCTCTTTCACTCTCAAAAATAAATAAACATTAAAAAAAATTTTTTTTAATAAAAAAATTAAAAAAAAAAAAGGTCACACTTCTGAGGTTTCACACACCTGTTAACTTCAGTCTTACGATAGTATTCTGGTGAGAAATGGGAATAAGTTCTCAAAGTCACAATCACTAGGAAACTTATTTCTTCCCTCCAAAAATTGTACTGTGAGGAATAGAGAATACTGGAGGACGTATTGAATAGTTTATTATCTCACTTGTCACAAGAAGCACCAGACACTTCCAGGAAAATAAAATATAAATTTCCTAACTTTTAACAGATTTTTTTGGGCTACAGGTTACATAAAAATAAATGTATATTTTATCCGCTAAATTTCAAGGAAAATTTTTAGAATTTGCAGTAGGGCTTATCAAAGAATTTTTATTCCCCTCCCCCCGTTCAGAAAAAGTCTAAGTAAATTAGTCTAATTTAGGATTTAAAAATTAGCATTTGTATATAATTTATTTCAAATGTAGTTAAATAAGATTTCCATGTGTATTTTGATCACTGAACAGAGAAAGTCTCATAAAAATTTCCATTTAAAACATCATTCAAATATATACATATATGTATACATATACATACATTTATGTGTACACATGTGTGTATACATATACATGTATAAATATACATATACATGTATAAATATACATGTGTCTATTTATATATACACATATGTAATGCTTTGAGGGAAGTGATGTAAGGAAGGTTAACAGGGTTTGGAAACAATGCACAGTTGCTATAATTGACAGGCACTTGATTATTTAAGCAAATGCCTGCCAGGATTTTTGTGCAATGCTCACATATGGGATTAAAAGTCATTTGTAAAATGAAACTTCTCTTGTAAAAGAAAAGAAAAACTGTCATGTTTCTGCATCTCTCACCTCATAAGAAAAGTGTTGAGCTATAGACAAAAGGTTAATACTTAAAAAAAAGCTCCTATAAATTCTGTATATGTTTATAAGGAACGCTGACTTAGATTTTATTTTAAACATTATTGACTTACCCTGTTCCAAAAAGGATAGTGGGAATACCTAATTCCCATTCCTAATTCTTAAATAATGCCATGTGTTAAAAGACTCAGGTTTTGGATTTATTTGTCCCTGTGTTCACATCAACAGAAGACTTGAGGTGCTGAGCAGAACCAAACTCTATTGGCCTGGGAATGGCTGGGTACGAGCTCAAATATGCATGTTTACATGGACTTGCAAAACCATTGGAGTCCTCTGTGAAAGGGCATTGGGCTACCCTGGAGCGATCTTCGCCTCCTGTCCAAATTCAGCTGCAAAACCATAAATGGGGAACAGCCACAGTACGCACCATTGGCTGTTGTTCACGCCGACTGCATATGTTGCGCCCCAATAACAATAACCATTTACCGAATGTCCCTTGCATGTCAAACGTAATAGGAATATTTCTTCTGGGCCAAACACCAGCCTTTGAAGGTCATCATCTTTCTTTCCGTTTTACAGATAAGTGAGGCTCATGGAAAGTGAATAACTTGTCCCACAGCCACATAGTAAGTGGCAGAGCTGGGGCTCAAATCCATCCTGGATCCAAACCTCTTTCTCTTTCCATTACCAAATGGTGCTTTCAACAATGATTCTTCCCTGTCACACAAGAAGAGCAAAAATGTAATTTTGCCTGACAGCACCAAGGACTGCTAGCTCCTTGGGAGCAAGTCTTCAGCCAGGCAAAGCAAGAGCAAACCTTTGCAGTCTGTGGACACGCTCCACGCCATAGCTGACTGGTGTGAAGCCTATGACAAGAAGTGGCTCCAGGAATAAGCCTAGTTAGTCTCAACCAGGGGAGGCAGGTCTGGGGATGGGGCCTGTGCTGGTCTGGGAGGGGTAGAAACGGTAGTGGATGTAAAGAGGAAGGAAATGCATTAAAAAGACATACACTCTGGGACACCTGGGTTGCTCAGTTGGTTAAGCATCTGGCTCAGGTTATGATCTCACAGTTCGTAGGTTGGAGCCCACATTGGACTGTGTGCTAATGATGCAGAGCCTGCTTGGAATTCTCTCTCTCTCTCCCTCTCTGCCCCTTTCCTGTATACTCTCTCAATCAAAAATAAATAATAAATAAATAAAAGGGCATCACAGTCTGACATGAGTGGTTTGGGCTAAAGCCTGCCAAATGATGGATGAGCATACTAGGCAACTCAGAAACACCAAAGTTTAATTGGGGCACAGCCATTTTTGTCCCATCCCCTTTTTGGGACACAAGGATGGAATGAATTCCTTACACAGAGTGGGAGCCAGGCATGTGGCCTTCCCTCCACGTCTATCCATCTGAGGAAGCAGTGAGTTCTTTAACTTTTTAGAGCTTCATTTTCCTCTAAGTCTAGCTGATCACTATGGACCCTTTAGCTCTAAAATTCTATGATTCTACTAGCAGCAACGAAATAATATCATGGTCCTATATTTTTTGACATGGAAAGGTGTTCACATTAGTTAGGCAACAGATATTTGCAGATAACAGAATTTCCAGGAGAAGCAGGAAAGCGAACGATATGATAGAACTGGCATCAGTGCCTGACCCCAGCCTGGTGCAGTTTTCAGGGGACCCCTCTGCTGCCCAGGCCTGCCTCTCAGTGTATATTACGCCAGAGCCTGAGAATGTGCTTTCTACTTCAGGTACTGGAAGGTCTGCTCTCCCTGACCATGGCCGGCACCTCATGTTACTCACTTGCCTTCCAGGTACACGCTCGGGGTATGTATCAACCGTTAGGACTCGGTGAGAATTTGGTTACGTGTGGAACCCAAGCTGCAAGGGAGTTTGGAAATGTTTAGCTTTCCAGCCTCTGGGTACAGGAAGCCATGTCAGAAGTATGAGTGGGTGTTATGGTGTCTGCCACTTTGTGTTACGTTGTTGGGTGAGGAAAGGGGGCCTCTTACAGATGTCTCTTAAAATACTACACAAAATGTTGAAAGGGTATTCGCTAAAATGTTAGTAACCTTGGGGCACCTGCGTGGCTCATTCAATTAAGCATCTGACTCTTAGGCTCAGGTCGTGATCTTATGGTTTGTGAGTTCAAGCCCCGAACGGGGCTCTGCACTGGAGCATGGAACCTGCTCGGGATTCTCTCTCTCCCTCTCTCTCTGCCCTGCCCCCACTTGCACACACACTCTCTCTTTCTCTCTCTCTGAAAATAAATACATATTATTTTTAAAATGTTAGTAATGTTTTGCTTTGATCAAAAGTATAACTACTCACTTCTCCTGACTGGTATTTCTACCATGAATGAGTATTACTTGTATTATTTCTTGAAAGAATGGTCTTGTTGTTTATGTTCCTGTGATTCTATACGAAATAGAGAAGCTGTCACTGCCTCTTTGTGTTTTATAGATAATCTGTCTTCAAGATACAGGCTCACAGAATTAGACCATGGAAATAGGTTGAAGGTCATGATATCATTATCCCAATTCAGATAGTGTTACCAAATCTCTGGATACTTGAATCACTTTCTTTTTTTTTTTCTTTTCTTTCTTTTTTCTTTTTTTTTTTTTTTTTTTAGTTTATTTATCTATATTGAGAGAGAGAGAAAGCACAAGCCAGAGAGAGGCAAAGAGAGATGGAGAAGAGAGAATCCTAAGCAGGCTCCACACAATGAGGGGCTTGAACCCACCAACCATGAGATATGACCTGAGCTGAAGTCAGATGCTCAACCTACCGAGCCACCCAGGCACCCCTTGAGTCAGTTTCTTAATGAAGACTCATAGACAATATAGTAATGACAGGGAAGCAAAGTGGGATCTGAGAAAGCATTATTATCTGGGGGAGTTGGTTTTTTTCTAATAGCATGTATCTGGTTGCCCATTTTAAAACAATGATAAACTTTCTTATGAAGTGAGATTTGCCATATTATGAAGTTTTAACAAAGATAAACCTGAAATACAGATCAACTGCACACACAGAAATACAGCTGGCTGGGTAGGGAGGTGAAAGCTAAATACACTATTTATTTGGGTCTTTGAGTGCTAGGTTAAGAAATAAAACTTGATTCAAATCTTATCTTCTCTAACTCCTTCAATGAGTGCTGAATTTTGTTTCAACGAGAAAATATTAAAATATATTTAATCTATTGCTTAAACTCGAAGATCCATTTTGAACTTGGAACAGCTTATGAGATTTCTAAATCAATGTGATTCATAAAAATTTGCTTAAATCATATGATTTATATAGTGCCAGAGAAAATATAGTGCCAGAACTATTTAGGTGTTAGATTGCTATAGGGCCTTTCTTATAAAAATCCTTGATGTGATTAATGTAGTTACTTAATCTAGTATTTTTAAAGCACCTGCTATATGCAAGGTACTTTGTTAGGCTTTAGGGGATACAGCATTTAAAGAAAATTTCTCTTCTCAAAGAGTTTAAGGTTTAGTTATGAGAGTCTAGACATCTATAAAACCCTGCAATAAAGAGCATAACGTGAGACATATTACAACATGGGAACACCATGAGCCCAGATGGGGAGCAGACCCTGACACAAGGATGCAAGAACAAGGACTTTTTTTTGAAGGTATAAGAAGGAAGGTGAGTGGGGAAATGAGGCAGATAAGAGAAAGTCATGGACGTAAAATGCATTATCAAGCCAGTCACCACTCTGGGCAAAGGGAGCTTCAAACCCTGAGGAACCCAGGGAATGATATGGACGGAACCTCAGAGTTATTCCACCCAAGGAGCAAAGGAGATGAGGTGCTTATTCACCAGGTTGAAGTCTTAATCCCCAATGTGATGGTATTGGGAGATAGGGCCTTTGGGAGGTAATTTGGTTTAGATGAGGTCACAAAAGGATTAGTGCCCTTACAGGAAGAGACACCAGAGAGCTTGCCCTCTCTCTCTCTTCCTCATGTAAGAACACAGCAAGAGTCTACTGTCTCAAACCAAGAAGAGAGCCTCACCAGGAACCAAAGCAGCTGACATCTTGATTTTGGACTTCCCAGCCTCCAGAACTAGGAGAAATGAATTTCTGTGCTTAAGCCACCTAGTCCATGATATTTCATTATGGCAGGCTGAGCACACTAAAACAGCCAACTTCCATCAGTCTTGGAGCAGGGGATTTCCAGCGGAAGTTACTCCTTTTGCACTTCCAGACTGCCAAGCATGGGCAGAACAGCCTTCTCCAGGTTTGTGGGAGGTTCTAAACCAAAGACGTGCTGCCCCTGCGGTGGGAAGCCCACCCGTGAGCGCTGAAGGTAAAGCTAGGGGCATATGGGTGAGAAATAGCAGCATCTTCTAGGAGGTTAATTCTGATAGAGGGATGCAGAAGTCTTGATACTTCAGGGAGGATGTAGTGTTTCAACTGAGCCTCAAAGAGATGTCAACAGAGGCAGGGAAAAGCCATTCCAAACACAGGGAGTGTCTAGAGCCTAAACCTGGGAAAGGCAAAGTTTGGGATACTTTAGCTGGTTGATACAATTGCTTTAACTCCATTTTACTTGTTTTTCTCCTTGACATGATTTAATTCGTGGGTTTTATGTCTACAAAAATTGCATGTACCTCAATTTAAAAATTGTTTATCGCTAACAAATGCTAACCATCGTCTGAGCTTGCAGTGAGTTAGAATCACGGATCCCAGATCACCATGACAAATATGATAATAATGAAAAAGTTTCAAATATTGTGAGAATTACCAAAATGTGACACCGAGACATGAAGTGAGCAAAGGCTGTTGGAAAATTGGTGCTGATAGAATTGCTGAAAGCAGAGTTGCCACAAAACTCCCAATTTCTAAAAACTGTAATATCTACAAAGCTCGATAATGCAAAGTGCAACGAAATGAGGTGTGCCTGAATCTAGATTGTTTTCAAGCTTCATCCTAAGGAATATTCATTTAATCAGTAGGTATGTATTCTACAATATGAAGATGAGCAAGACCTGCCCTTATGAAGCTGACAATTTAGTAGGGGACGCTGTTGAAGCACATTTACAGAAGATCAGTCTACAATAGTTCACAAGGCCTCCACCCTTGGGAGAGCAGGCAGGGACCTCTGCTGATTGTTATGAGGTCCTGGCATTCGGGGCACTGCTTCCTTACATTTAAAACCTCTGTAACCACCATTCCATCTGGCCCTTAGTTGATACTGGGTAACGTTGGTCAAATTATGGGAGAATATGCCTAAGCATGGTGTGAACAGAGTAATAGGAGAATTGAGTTTAGGTTTTATAAAAGAATCATTGTGATTAGCTGCACTTTTCTCCTCTACAACTTTCTGCATGTCCTGAGACATGAAATTTATTTCCCAGATATTTTCTTCTGTGGGGTCTTTAGCTTAGGATGAAATGCATTTCACTTCCTTGGAATGTGGTCAGTGAAAGCCACACCTCCCTTTTTTTAAGTCATAATACGGAAAGACAAACTTCTCTTTAAATTCTAGAAGCACACTTAATTTACCATGTAAGTGTCTTCAACTCAGATGGCTTCACAGAAACGCCCTGCCCAGGTTTCTGGCTTTCTCTCGAGTTACATTTTGGTCAGCAGTTGCATGTGTACTATTTTATCTGTTAAGTTTTGTCTCTCATTAAAACAGTTCATGAATCACTTTTTGTGGTTTCCATATAGGTTACAGAATGAGCTCATTTACATAGAGATCCAAGTCCCTGCCAAATTTAGGAGCCCACCTTTAAAATGTATCTCAAAACTTCTTTTTTCTCGCTAAGACCCCCTTTCTAATATCACATCCATCTCTACCTCCTTTTTTTCTTTTCATACTAATTTCTTTCCATCACCAAAACCATCAGTTGACATTTTTCTCAGGGCCATTTTCACAAGTCAAACAGATTGTTATTACTATGAAAGCTACTGCCTAAAGAGCAGAAAACTAGAAAGCCACATTGGGGTATGTGCTGTGGGCTATGGACTGAGCTCATTCATTAGCTGGGCGACTCACTCCCCAGCCTCCATCTTGTCCCAGCAGAATCCCAGATTACTACAGCAATGGAATGTCTTCTGCCAAATAGCTAACTCTGAAAATGGTAATCTTACAAATGCCAAGAGTTTGCTCCAGTATTTCCGAAACTGGCTTCCAAGGAGCATTATAGTTCAAGTTGCTAATGGATGTTTTACAAAATAATACAGTTTTGTGGTCAAATAAGTTTGGGAAACTCTTCATGTTCTATATTTCTCTTGGATAATTCATAAAATACATTAACATATTACAGGTTCCTAACCCTATTTGACCATAGAAACCTTTCACAAAGAACCTAATAACAAGTCACAGATTATTAATTTCCTAAGGAATATTGTTTGAGAAAGATTGGTCCATGTGGTTTCTATGGAGTTTTTTTCCTGGATTTCTCAGAAAAGAGAACATGAACAGTTGTTTTAGTTCTTGATATATATGCCTCCGAATGGATTCAAACAACAGTATGTTTACTGATGATTGTGTTTCTATGACTGACAAGCTTTGCCTTGATTATCAAAGTGGTTCACACTGTGTTATTTATTCATAGGTGATATGTTGATACTTGATATGTTCTTAGCTGAATAGCTTAACAAAGTAGTTCTCAAAGTGTGGTCTCTAGACCAGAAGCTTCAGCATCATTTGAGAACTTGTTAAAAATGCGAATTTTCAGGTCCCACATCTACTTACTTAGAAACTCTGAGGGAAGTCTAGCAATCTGTGTCTTAACAAGCTTTCCGGTTAATTCTGATAGCCCACTGAAGTTGGAGAAACATCAGTTTAATACCGTTTAAGACTTCTGCTTTTATTCTCTTATCTGAAAGAACTGAAAAACTGAACAAAAGATAGGAAATAATGGTTCTCAGACATTGGACATCAGGCAACTCAGGATAGTCATCCTTGAGAAATGGAAAAAAAGTGAAATGATCCCTATCACTGCTCTGGCTTACTACCTAGACAGAGTTTCCAGACTGAAGTCAGGGGGAGGGTTTTCAGGCAAGGCCTGGCCATCTCTGTGAGTTAAGGAGATGGAGCTGGGTGGCTAGATTTTTCAGGGCAGAATAGCAGATAAGAGAAAGCTACATAGAAAAAAAAGACCTAGAGAGCTGCAAAGCCCCCCCCCCCCCCACCAAGTCTTTGGCTGATTGCTGATCAGAACATGAGTCTGAGGAAACTACCTGAGGGAAAGATCTGCCCAAATGGAGCAGAGGAAATAATCCCTACAGCTCACACAGGGCTGGGGATAGGTTGTGTTCCCACCATCTGGAGGCAGAACCTTCTAATTCACACAGCACTGGTAGAATACCCAGAGGGTATTGCCTTAGTAGTGGGTCAAAGTTGGCCCTCGACTAAAGGCTGTTCTGGTCCTGGCTAATAAGACTTAAAAGTCTTGAAAGGATCAAACTATTTCCAAATAACATAACTGCATCCTAGAACAAAGCTTTAGGATATTGATAGGAAAACTTACAATGACTGGTATCTAATACAATCAACAATGAAGAGGAAAAAAACCAATTAATAGGAACAGATCAAAAAGTGACACAGACAATAAAATCCATTAAAAAGGACATTAAAATGGTTATAACTGCATTCATATGATCAGGTAGAGAAATGCTTGAGCATGTTAAATGGAGACATGGAAAATATCAAAAAAGCCTAAGTTGAATTTCTAGAGATGAAAGGTACAATGTGTAAGACGAAAACTGCTATTAGATGCAACACAATAAAAAATTAAATAACTTAAAGACACAGCAGCAAAAACTACCCAAAATGAAACTCAGGGGAAAAAAGACTGAAAAAAAAAGTGAGTAGAGCATCAGTGAACTGTGGAACAACTTCACATGACCTGATACATGTGCTTAGAGTTCCTGAAAGAAACAGAGAATGTTTGAGAAAATCATGACCAGACATGTTCCAAATTTCATGAAAACAAGTCTAAGTCCAAGAAATTCAGCAAAGCCTAGGAACAAGAAATATGAAAACTATACCAAGGCATATTATGATTGAATTGCTTAAAATCAGTGATAATGAGACAATCTTAAAAGTTGTCAGAGGGTAAAATGCCACAGAATATGTGGAGTGGGGGCTGGCTGGTGGGGGTTAGGGGGAGGGGTGAATAAAAAGGTAAGAATTACAGCAGATTTCTTGCGGGAAACAATGTAAGCCACAGGACAGTGGAACAATATCGAAAAATCTTTCAAAAATGAAGGTTAAATAAAATTTCTTTCAGGCATATAGAAGCTAAAAGAATTCATCACAGCAACAGACTGAAACAAAACACATTTTTAAAAGAAGGCAGAAATATTTAAATTTTCAGGCAGAAGGAAAATGATATTAGAATGAAATCTAGAGCTACTTAAGAAATGAAGAACACTGGAAACAGTACATAGATAAGTAAGTATAAAACACTCCCCCACCCTGCCTTTTTAAAAAAATCTGCTTAATAGATAATTGTATGTTTAACAGAAAAAAAAATACAACATATACAATGTACTGTAGGGTTTATAATGTGGAAATCAAATGTCAAATGTATGACACTGAGAGCACAAAGGCCTGGAGGTGGGAAAAGGAAGTGTGCCATTGTGAGGTTTTTATACTGTATATGAAGTGGTATATTATCACTTGAAAGTTGGTGGTAATAGAATAAGGACGTACACCATAAACTCTAAAGCAACCACTAAAACAAAATAAAATAGTTACAGTCAACAAGCCACCAAAGGAAAGAAAATGGAATCATAAAAATATTCCAAAAGAGAGAAAAGAGATATATAAAAAAAAAAAAGAGAGAGAATAACAGATGGGCCAAATAAAAATCAAATTGCAAGATGATGGATTTAGAAACCCACCATATCAGTAAATACTTGGACACATAAACAAGATTTTTTTTTTTTTTTGCCTATAAGTCTTAGGCAAATAAACAAGTTTTATCTCCCATCAGCATTAAATTTCTCTCAAAAAGTTGTGCCGTGAAAGATTAGAAAGTTGAACTAATCGTGGTTATAATAGCAAAATGATCTTGGCAGTGATTCCTTTCTGAACTTAAGCATATCACAGAAAGATGTCTAACAAGTTCAGCCAAGAGACACTGCTGAAGGCACTTTTCATTTCTTACTTCACAGAGATTTATGTAACTCAGATTGCTATAGGGTAACGATCCAGGCATGGAGGGCTTGAAAGGGATTTATTGCTCACAAGGCTGGGGCTTAGGAACGCTATTAAAAGGACTTTCCTTTGTTCCCCTGAGACTCAAGGAAACTCTGCAGGCTTTTGGAGCCAACTCTCTTGTTTGGTCAGTGGGGTCTGCTCTTTTGCAGTCCACTGCTTGAGGAGTTCCTGGGCCTCTCCTCTGCCTCATTTGTGTCCTGCTTCCCTCCCTCTGATTACACCTGCTGCTTTTTAGTTCCTGCCTCCCTCCAGGCTCGGGCCTTGTCCAATCGAGGCACAGGAAATGAGGAAAGGACAGCAGGGATGTGAAGTGGGGCTGGGAAGAGTTTTGTTGGAGACTGGTTAATAGTCGGGCAGAGAGGCACTGGGACGTCGTGGGGTGTGCGAGAGATTGAGAATGAAAGAAGGAAAACAGAATATCAAGATGTGTGTCTGTGGCTATGAATTGAATCCCCTTGACAATCATTGAGAGGCACCATTAAGGAGAGAAATTGCTTTCAGTGGAATTTTGGCTGCTATATTTGACTCCAGGAATAGGAGGGCACAGACAGACTAGACCACATGGGGAATATTAGTGGACAGTGGCTAGTGCTCTTTGGCTGCCAGTGTCCATTCCCCCTCCTTTTGGTAAGGCACCCCCAATTCCTTCTGAGCACCAACTCTCTTCCCCAGTCTCAATTCACGGGCTTCTCCTGGAATTGGCTCCACCTCCAAGCCCAAGGATGAGCATGTGACTTAGGCCTGGCCAATCAGACCACCACATTCTCCTGGCCAGGATGGATTTAGGGAGTATGCATAAGTTCTCTTTTGAACAGGGAGAGCCATGCCCAGGATATTTGCTGAGGGAAGAGAAATACTTCCTTTACTACTGGGTTTTAACATAGGAATGAAGCTGAAATGTAGGTGAACAGGGCTGACGTAAGGAGACGGGAGGTCCTGGTAACATTGTTTTAGCTCCTACACCAACCCATGCCTCAGCTAGCCCTCAGCTTTTTAACTACATAAACCAATAAATACTTTTTTTTTTTTTTTTTTTTTTTTTGATTATGGTAGTGTGAGTTGAGTTTTTGGCCACTTGGAACTGATAAAAGTCTAAATTACACAGCATTCAACTTATATCTGTGTTACATTTGTTTAAGGCCTGTCTCCATGACTGTACTTCATAAGGGCAGGGTCTGTGTCTTTTTTGTTCTCTACTGTATCCCTATCACCTTGTACAGTGTCTGGAGTATTCATTGGATAAATAATTAGGGGCATCTTTGTGACTGGTTATTGTCTGTTTTCCTGCTAGACTTTAAGTTCTCTAAGGGCTTTTGTATATATAATATGATATATATAACGTATATATATATTTTTGTCTCGTTTATCTTAGGCTTTCAGCCTAATGCACAAGCCTTGGCATCTATAAGGTACTTCACAAATGTTGGTAGAATGAATGAACAAATACAGGAAAAAAGATATAAACCCAAAGCACAACAAGGGATTAAGTGCCCATCATGAAAAGGCCAATTACTCTTTGTAACTTGATTTCCCAGATATGCAATGCCTATGAAGTGAAAACTTGTTTTGTTTTGTTTTTATTTTTTACATATTTTTTAATTTTTTAGTGTTAAGTTTATTCACTTATTTTTGAGAGAGAATGCACATGAGTAGGGGAGGGGCAGGTGGGGGGGGGGGAGAGAGAGAATCCCAAGTAGGCTCCATGCTGTCAATACACAGCCCAATTCAGGGCTTGAACTCACAGACTGTGAGATCATGACCTTAGCTGAAATCAAGAGTCAGATACTTAACCGATTGAGCCACACAGGCACCTCCTTGTTTTGTTTTTTTTAAAATGTTTATGTATGTATGTATGTATGTATGTATTTGTCTATTTCGAGAGAGAGAGAGAGAGTTCAAACAGGGGAGGGACAGAGGGAGAAGGAGACAGAGTCCCAAGCACTGGCAGTGCAGAGCCTGATGCAGGGCTCAAACCCAGGAACCATGAGATCATGACCTGAGTCAAAACCAAAAGTCAGACACTTAATCGACTGAGCCACCTAGGTACCCCAAAACCTTGGTTTTTATGACAGATTTAGAAGACTGGGAATGAATCAGGTAATCATCACTACTATATTTTCCTCTCTTCTCTTCTACTTATCAAAAGTGATCATATCTTTTTACTTCATGCATGCTTCTCTGACCTAAGAAGGCCTAAGCTTGTGTATAAGACTTAGAGTAGTGGTTAACATATCATTATCATATAGTTTATGAATTTGCAATATCTAGAGAAAAAGATGTAGGGCTCTATAGTAGTTACAGTATCAAAAGGTAGGGCAGAAGTTCAAGTCACATAAGCTATATTTCTAGGTTATTTAAAATTGTCACTTATAAACGACAAAGAAATGAATATCTGGTAAAGATCCTAAAAAGCCCACAAGTGATTCTGATCCCTACTCATGGACCCATGCAAGCAATGAGTCTATGCCAAGACCAGGAAGAAAAGTTTTCATCATTTCCTCTCCCTGCTTAAGTATTGTATATGATTCAACAAAGAAAGCAGAGTTTTCTGAAAAAGACTTGAATGCTATGAGTTGTCTAAACCATCTTCAGTGGTAGGAAGGAAAGGCTGTGATTCCAGAAAAATGTGGTTTTGCCTGGGCCATCTTTTTTGTCAGGACAGTGCTGGTAAACAGGCTTCTGGAATGAGCAGAAGCATTCCTTTTCTCCGGCAAGAACAAACCCAAGCCAAGCCCAGTCCTGAGAAACAAAAGGCAAATAGGGAGCAAAACAAGACTTCCTTTGCTAGTTTCTGACAGTCTTCTCTCATTTGTTCCTCTTCCCCTGCCCCTCCTCAGGTGAAATGACCCATTAAGTTCACGGAGTTGAGCATTGTCATGCAGAGGAATCTCAGATTTCTTAGGTTGATTTTATCAATTAACCAATGCATGATGTTGTTGGAAATTGTGGGCGTTGGCTCGCAGTATAATGAGCTCTAGAGAATATAAAAAATTTCAAAACACTAACTTTCTGTCAATGAACTCATGGTTAGAAAACAGGTCTGAAAGATTGAACTCAGAAACAGGGAAATGTTTCCTTCTTCATGTTAAAGTCTGGAGCAAGGATTTGAGAATTTATACAACATAGGAAGAAGTGAAGTGCTTCTTTGGCACTGGGACAAAAGAAATGTGTGCCCTTAGCTACTATCCAGCTTGACTCCCCCCTCTACAGGAAACAATTATGAAACTATAAAGTAACTCTTTTTTTATAGAGAGACATGAAAAACTATTTGTCAAACAACAGGAAGAGAGTGTTGTGGTCAGATCAATAGCACACTGACATTGTGGGTATTCTGCTATGACATTTATAGATCTGCACTGTAGTCTTTCTTGATAATGGTGTTTATTATAATAGGATTTCATGTGTGCTATTAAAGTGATAGTGTCGATCATCTAAATATTACTTATATCCTAAATATGTAAGTCCTAATGTATATCCTTAGTAGCTAGTATACTATGAGTACATAGCATTTGTTTGTACCGGATATATCATAGGTGCTCATTGAGTGTTGAAATAAAAGGATAAAATGTTAATTTGTTTTAGCGAGCATTTATTTTAAAGTTTCTCTAAGTTCTTATCTGGAGTTTTTGGTAAGAGTAACCTGATATGACTCAGTGTGTTTATACCTTTCCAATGATGTACATAGAGATCCCACAGATGTCTGGAAACCATTTAATAGCTTCTTATTATTACAGTTAAGCACTCCTTAGCTCATATGATAATTTTAATAGCCTTGGATGCCCAAATATGTGCTTCATACATAGGAAAGATTGTTTCTCTATGTGTCACATTCTCAAGTCAAGGTTTGCAAATTGAAGAGGAAAAAATCTGATCAAGTTTTTTTTTTTTTTATCATCAACTAATACTATAAATGTGAATCTATGTCGGGGGTGCCTGGGTGGGTCAGTCGGTTAAGCATCCAACTTCGGCTCAGGTCATGATCTCACCATTCCTGAGTTCGAGCCCAGCATCAGGCTCTGTGCCGACAGCTCAGAGCCTGGAGCCTGTTTCCGATTCTGTGTCTCCCTCTCTGTCTCTGCCCCTACCCTGCTCATGCTCTGTCTCTCTCTGTCTCAAAAATAAATTTAAAAATTTTTTAAAAATGTGAATCTATGTGATACGTATAGGGGAAATTAGAAGAGCTGGTTATTCAGGAGCACCTGGGTGGCTCAGTTGGTTAAGCAACCAACTTTGGCTCAGGTCATGATCTTGCAGTCTGTGAGTTTGAGCCCTGAGTCAGGCTCTGCGCTGACAGCTCAGAACGAGGAGCCTGCTTGGGATTGGGATTCTGTCTCTCTCTCTCTCTCTCTCTTCTCCTCTCCCACTGTCTCTCTCTTTCAAAAATAAATAACCATTAAAAAAAAAAGAATAGCTGGTTATTCAATTATCAGTTTTTTTTTGCTAATATGTGTGTGTATATAAATACATATATATATATATACATATATATATATATATTTAATGTTTATTCATTTATTTGGTTGGGGGGGGGGCGTGCCTGGGTGGCTCAGTCAGTTAAGAGACTGAATTCAGCTCAGGTCATGATCTCACAGTTCGTGAGTTTGAGCCCAACATAGGGCTCTGCACTGACAGCTCAGAGCCTGGAGCCTGCTTCCGATTCTGTGTCTCCCTCTCTCTCTCTCTTTCTGGACTTCCCCCACTTGTGCTCTCTCTCTCTCTCTCTCTCTCTCTCTCTCTCAAAGATAAATAAATAAACATTAAAAAGAAAAAGAAAAAAAAAAAGAAATTCCCAAACTTTAAAAAAAGAGAGTGTGTGTGAACAGTGGAGGGGTAGAGAGAGAAAGGGGGAGAGAGAATCCCAAGCAAGCTCTGAGTTGTCAGCACAGAGCCCAACACAGGGCTCGATCCCATGAACCATGAGATCACAACTTGAGCTGAAACCAAGAGTTGGACACTTAACTGACTGAGGCACTCAGGTGCCCCTAAAATGTATCTGCGAGATATATATTTTTTAATGTTTATTTATTTTTGAGAGAGAGAGAGAGAAAGAGAGAGAGAGATACACAGAGTGCAAGCAGGGAAGGGGCAGAGAGGGAGACATAGAATCTGAAGCAGGCTCCAGGCTCTGAACTGTTAGCACAGAGCCTGAGGTGGGGCTTGAACTCACAAACCATGAGATCGTGACCTGAGCCAAAGCTGGATGCCTAACCGACTGAGCCACCCAGGAGACCCAAGATGTGTTTTTTTGAGAAAGTTTGGATAGTGCTAGAACTGTTCTCTTAACCTTACAGTTCCTCTGGATGTTTGCTGTCCCTGATTTTAACCATACAAATTAATCGTGTAAGGATTTGAGATACAAGGCAGAATGTATTTTCCAAAGATGGTCACCACAGTATATCCCACCCCTTACAATGTGATGTTGATACTGCTTCTATTCAGAGGTGGCATCTGTCTTTCCTCCCCTTGAATCTGATGGGCCTGTGACTATGATAGAAATGACTCTGATGTTTTTTTTATGTTTATGTTTATTTATTTTGAGAAAGAGAGAGGACGAGCAGGGGAGGGGCATGAGAGAGAGAGGGAGAGAAAAAGAGAATCCATGCTGTCAGCACAGAGCCCGATGCAGGGCTCAATCCCATGAATCTGGGAGATCATGATCTGAGCAGAAATCAAGAGTTGGATGCTTAACCGACTGAACCACCCAGAGGCCGTGACTCTATGTGATTTCTAGGCAAGATAGCTTCTGCCTAGTGCTTCTGGGTCACTTGATCTTGAATCCCAATAGGCATGTGTGAAGAAGCCCAGGCCACAGGCAGAGGCTGTGTATAGGTGTTCGGACTACAACCTTGACTGACTTTCCTGCCAATAGCAGAATCCACGGGCTATGAGAATGAAGAAACCTTCAAGATGATTTCAGTACGAAAAACTGTCAGACTGCATAAGAAAAAAAACTCCAAGAAAGAATTGCCCCCTATAGCCAAGTAAACCTTCACAGTTGTAAGCGTCAAATAATAATAAAATGTTTTTTTAAGGCACTAAGTTCTAGGGGCATACATTATGCAACAATAAATAACTGGAACAAATAGAATGAGGTTCTCTTCAATTCCCTATGTGGTCTTTTGTGGTAGAAGAATTCACGGCGTTCTCTGTTTTCTGGAAGTTTTCCTTCTGATTACCTAGCATCAAACTATGGAAAGAGAAGTCAGACTGGACTGCCAGTCATGTAGCAATCTCTGATCATCTTATCTTTTGGTGTAGTCAAGACTACTGGGAAAACTACAAAAGCCTGACAATATGAAAAGTATTGTATCATTTTGGTTTGGGTTTTTTTGTTGGTTTTGTTGATTTTTGTTTTTTTCTTGGTGCATAACTGAGCTCATTGAGGGCATAGATTTTGTCTGTTTTCTTTCTTCATCCTGTACCCTCAAAGCCTAGAATAGTGCCTAGCAGAGAGGCTCCCTAAAAATATGTTGGATGAATGAATGTAAATGCATTGAACAGAGTGAGCACCAAAATTTATTTCTGGCAGATAGAATTATGTATGATTTTCATCTTTGTTTTTCCTAAATTCTCTACTATGATCATGGATTACTTGTATAATGTACTTGTAAAAGTTCATGGCATTCTATTTAGAATAATAAAAGCTTTCAAATACTTAAATAGAAACATATATTCAAATCTTTTTATAAGCAAAATATCTTCTTGGAAAAAAAAGGATGCATTATAGTAAGTCTCAAGAGAAAGCTTTGTGTTGTATAGGCAGGGGCAGTAATAAATGCAGATTTTCCTAGTTACTGTATGGATTCTCTACAAGGTATCATAGAAACACAGATTTCTGTCAAGTTTTGAATTAATTAGTTGGCTTATTTTACTGTCTTGTTATAATTTCTTTATTTAGCTCAGCTGGGACTAATTTTATCCATCAATTTAAAAATACTGGATTATCACCTTGTGCCAAAAAGGCCCTGAGAGAAAGTCCTTTGCCTTTACAATTGTTCAGATTTAGGATGGAAAACAGATACCCAATTCTGATCGACTGTGCTGGAGATGACCCAGTACACCCTGCAGAAAAGGTAATGATGATGCCTAGTTGAATAGCAATGTCTGCCATGGATCAGGTGGAGTAGAGAGCAGGTGTGATGGCCCGTGAGTGCAGGCCTTTGTCAATGACTATCTTAATCTGTCTTGTACCAGGCCCCACTTGTTTACAAACTCTAGGGCGAGTTTAAAATGTGATAGGCAGAATAACAACTCTGAAAGATGTCCACATTCTCATCCCTGGAATCGGGATCACAGTTTTGACTGAACTGAGAGATAAAAAGATCACTGATTGCAACACAATTGGCAGTCCAGTTAGACTTCTCTTTCCATAGCTTGTCTTTGTGAATATGTTATGTCCCATGGCAAAGGGGAATTAGGGAACAGGTGGAATAAATTACCAGCCAGCTAACCTAAAATAGGGAGAGTACCCTGGCTTATCCAGATGGTTGCATTTTAGTCATAAGGGTCTTTAAAAGTGGAAGAGGAAAAAAAAAAAAAAAAGTGGAAGAGAGAGGCAGAAGAGTCAGGGTTGGAGGACGATGTGACTGTGGAGAAGAGAACTGGAGAGGTGGTTGCATGAAGGACTCTGCTTCTGGTTGGTTGCTGGCTTTGAAGATGGAGAAGGGAGCTGGGAGTGAAGGATGGCAGACTCTAGAAGCTGGAAAAGGCAAGGTAAAGGGTTCTATTCTTGAGCCCCCAGAAAGCAGGGTACCCTACCAGTACCTTGCTCTTGGCCCAGTGGGATCCACGTCATATTTCTAACTGTAGGGAGGAAAAATAATATTCCCTTTACCTTTCTGAGTTCATGGATGAGCCCTTCTGTACTAAAGAATTAACAAGAAGTAAAAAAAAACAAAACAAAACACAGTTTATTAACATGTGTACTTTATGTATATATGCTAGATGTTAATTTGGGATTAAAAACCATCTTAATAGGGAAAGGAAGGGTAGATATATACCTCCTAAATGACTTTTGTGAAAGAAGAATGTTCCACAACCCCCTCCCCAACTGCTGACCCATTGGTTTTTTAGATCTCACTTTAAAATTCACGGCCAGTTTCTTCTAACAACTTGAGTGTCAGGTCTCTCAACTTAATAAGTGATATTGTGTGTGAAGCGAGCAAGTTTTAACATTGCTGATAAATGGTCTAATTTCCCTTTCTTGCAAATGATTTTTGTCTAGAAGACTAGATGGGAGGTAAGATAGTCTGAGGCAAAGTCTGTCTGGGTGTGGTGTCTACCTCTGGCCTCAGCAGTGATAAGAGTCGGCTTCCTTGGTTAATGAAACGCCAAAGAAGGGGTTTTATAACAATTGAGCTCCTTTTGGAGGAAGGGGAGATAAGGGAAGTTCAGAGAAAGCCTCTCTGTGCATCTGCTCTTTTTCAAGTGCCAGTATGCCAAAGCCGCACATTTTGGGGCAGTATAGTTCATTACCCCTCGTAAACTACAGACTTGTAAGATGATAAGTTTGTCTTGTTAAGTTAGTGGTAATTTGTCACAGCTGCAGTGGCAAAGTAAGACAATATGGGCTATTCTACCTTTAAAAAAGAAACTGCTGTTCCACAACCCCCTCCCCAACTGCTGACCCATTGGTTTTTTAGATCTCACTTTAAAATTCACGGCCAGTTTCTTCTAACAACTTGAGAGTCAGGTCTCTCAACTTAATAGGAGATATTGTGTGAGAAGCGAGCAAGTTTTAACATTGCTGATAAATGGTCTAATTTCCCTTTCTTGCAAATGATTTTTGTCTATCCAGCAAGACCACATTCATCGAACAATTAGAGAACAGTACAAAATAAAGCATTCGAAATTGGATTGCTGTAAGGAAGGGGAGAGATTAATGTTAGCTAGAAATATTGACTATGGCTTTGAGGAAAAACTATAATCACTGAATACTGGATTTAAAAAAAACTACCACTTAGGAAGAACCAACTATTGCTTCATATACATCATCTTATTTCACCTTTAGAACAACTTTCAAAGGGAGAGATTGTTGTCTCCTTTTACAAATGAGGATATCAAGGCTCAGTCCCGGAATTAACTAGTTCAAGTCCAGGACAGCGTAGAGGGTCCCTTGATGGATCAGATAACATTTTCCTTTGTGATAAGATTTGCCCTGTGGCCTCCTATTGTCTCAAATCCTTAGTTTGATGACCTGATACACCCTTTTGGAAGGGTTACTTGCAGACCCTCTCCTTCCAGCTATGGGGAAAAGCAGATGATTTACTTTACTCTTAAGAGGTATGATTGGCTTTAAGAAACAATAGTCCTACAGGGCGCCTGGGTGGCTCAGTGGGTTAAGCGTCCAACTTCATCTCAGGTCATCATCTTGCGTGGTTCGTGAGTTTGAGTCCCGCGTTGGGTTCTGTGCTGACAGCTCGGAGCCTGGAGCCTGCTTCAGATTCTGTCTCCCTCTCTCTCTGCCCCTCCCCCCACTCGCACTCTGTCTCTGTCTGTCTCTCAAAAAGTGAATAAATGTTAAAAAAAAAAAAAAAAAAAGGACAATAGTCCTAATATGTAAGTATAGCTGACGTAATGTCTACAGCAGTGCTTCGAAAGTTGTGTCATATGTTAAAGCACCTGGGGAACTTAAAAAAATCTCTGTACAGGCCACACTGCACACCAATTACATCCTAAAACTCTTGGAGTGGATTTAGACAGTAATATTTTTGTTTAAAGCTTCTAAGGCGATTCCAAGTTTAGGAACTCTTTTATTTATTTATTTTTAATATTTTTAAGTTTATTTATTTATTTAGAGAGCAACAGAGACAGCATGAGGGGGGGAGGGGCAGAGAGAGAGGGAGAAGAGTGAGAATCCCAAGTAGGCTCCTCACCATAAGCACAGATCCCAACATGGAGCATGAACCCACAGAGCTGCTAGATCATGACCTGAGCCGAAACTGAGAGTCGGACGCTTAACTCACTGAGCCACCCAGGTGCCCCCCAGGTTTAGGAACTCTTGATCTGCAAACTGGAACCTCACTGTGGTTGTTACAGCCCCAGCATTGACTGGTTTATGGTATGTAACAGTTAAACGAGCCCACAAGTTTTTAAATGAGTATTTTGAGAGGATCGCCATAAACTTGGTTCCTCAAAGTTAGAAGCTTAATGAGATTCAGGTTGTTTTAAACCACAGATTCATTTAATAGACTTTGGGTGTCTGAGCATATTGATGAAATTTCCTTTTTTCTAACTTTGCATATATTTTTTCTATTCACAATTCTTCTAATGCCTTCATTCTCTGTAGCTTCTCTATTTATACCACTATACATATGTAGAGAGTGTCTACCTTTCCAGCCTTCGACTACTAAGGTGGTCATACTATATTGACTTTAAGACAAAAACTCAGAAGCAGGAAAACCTTTTAAAATGTAATGTAAATAAAGGAAATCCAAACAAAGACACTACCAGTCTTGTGATGTGTGGTAGAAAACTCCTGTCCCAATGGGGCCAGGCAGGAAATCTAAATAAACAAAATGGACTAGTGTTGTTACAGAGAATGGGAGGCATGGAGAGGGGGAGAACAGAGGGAGTACACAGTATCCATTGTTGCCAGATTTTCCCCTTTTTAAAGAGAAGCCAAATCAGGTCTTTTTAAGTGCCTATATATTTCTTAATGTCTGCTCAAACAATTTTGGAACACTGTGTTATTCAGACAAAACGTGTGTGCTTGGGACTCAGCCACACCGGCCTCTGATACTTTGAAGCACGGACTATGGTGGATTTATGGGGACAAGTGTCCTCCAGTGAGTCTCCTTGGGATCCAGCCTTGACTAGGATGATAGCAAATGGTGCAATCTTGAATTTTTTTTTTTTACCCTAGAGATAAGATCATTGGCCATTGATTGGACTGCTAGTCATCATTAGTTATCATTGGACATCAAGATAAAAATGATCACAAAATTGAACAGTTCTGTATTAGTTAATAGCATTGTCTGCAATACTATTTTTTGTGTACTCTGCACAGCTATTATGTATTATTTAATAATAACATCTATCAGTAAAGAATTAAAACTAATCCATGGCTGTGGAGGAGATCATGGAATGGTCGTAAAAGTGGCTTTTGAGATAGAAAAAGCATTGAAGGACAGGGTGTAAGGTGAAGAAAGATGAGAACCCAGGGAAACTGCATTTGTATCTCTTTGTGGGAAACTGGTAGAATTATTTACTTAAAAGAGGTTTTGATGAGGATGGAAGAATTACAGAAATCCATTTTTATAAATACTTTGATCTCTTGCTTTGTTCTAGTTATTAGCAAACTCAAAGCAGAGATTTCTTTTTGCTTTGTTGCTTATTATTTGCAAAGCATGTATAGGCCAAATTCACTGTATCTGACCTTCTTCCCCTATGTCCTTTCAGCTTTCATTTCCTTTGTGTCAGATGCTTTGAATTACATATAGTAATAGAGACGGGCTACAGTTGATTAGTTCTGGAGAGTGGTAAGATTAGTCACCTGCAATCCACAGTGGCTAGAAGCATACAAAATCTTTTAATTTGCTTAGCTTCTGACTTACAAATATGCAATTTCTGGATAAACCTGCTACTTTCCTTTCAACCCCACCCTCTGTTCAGTTTCCTGAGGTTTGTTAATGGAAAAATTCTTAATCCCATATAATAAAAGAAATAATCAAAAAGGCCAGTTGATGTTCGCCCCTTTTGCTGTAAACAGCTGCAGCTACCAAAGGTGAAAAGGAAGTGGTGGTGATAATTCTGTATTTTTTTTAACATCACAGAATTTGATATGTGGCAGGGATTAAAACCTATCGGGGTGCCTGGGTGGCTCAGTTGGTTAAGGGTCCGACTTCAGCTCAGGTCATGATCTTGCACTCCATGAGTTTGAGCCCCACGTCCGGCTCTGTGCTGACAGCTCAGAGCCTGGAGCCTGCTTCAGATTCTGTGTCTCCCTCTCTCTCTGCCCCTCCTCTGCTCACGCTCTGTCTCTCTCTGCTCTCAATAATAAATAAATGTTAAAAAAAAAAACAAAACCTATCCGGGCATGCACTTGTGTTTACAGTGTGGGTTAGTGACTTGGCCAATGTCACACGGCTAGCCAGTGGAGGCACTAGACCCTAAGCCATATGTTTTGACTTTGATCTCACTATAAAGCTCATAATTTCTAAGACCTTCTCCTATTTGGTCCTTATAACAGCACCATGCAAGAGCAGGGTAGGAATTCCCATTTCATTTTACAAATGATTAAACTGGGTCTCCAAAGTATAGAATTATCTTCAAGGTCAAATAACTAGAAGCCAGAGTTCTCCATCATATTCAGGACCTTTCAGAGGTTTGAGATTGTCTAAGCTAGTTCCATTTCTTGAAACTCCCATTGTCTTTAAAAATTCCCAAACAAGATCACCTTTATTTTAAAGGTTTACATTTAACAAATCATTTCTTCTAACAACCCCCCCCCCCCCACCTCCAAAGATTACTGTAAGTCAAAGTTCATCTGGAGAAAATATCTAAAGTCTACATTTCAGACTTCAGTGAATATGAGGGCAAGGCTAATTTGTCCTTTTGAATGACCCCCTGACCTTGGTGGAGAAAGGAAAGGGAGACAGGCATAGAGATATGGTGAGACCATAGCACCTGCCTGAAATCAGTTAAAACTTCGAGTTTTTTAGGCAACCCCATAATTTCTATACAGAAAGGCAGCAATTGCTGGAATCTCTGGTTTGAAGCTGCATGTGCGTAATACTTTAAGAACATTGATCAAAGAACAGAGATCTCAGAAGAGGTAGGAACTAGCAGATATTATTGGTTGTGGAGGGAGGGGCCAGGTGGGAAAGACTGGCCAAATTATCCTTGGCTTTCTGCACCTATTATTTGATGCAGTATATGAATCATCAGTGGACTTCTCTCACAGAGAAGTGAATAAAATTTCCATCTACATCCTCCATCCCTCTCTTGATTCTTCGTCTCTAACAAAGAGGGTTCTGTCCTTTTATTATTGATTGTGGCCTTAAATAAAGAATTCTTTAGATTGCCTCGTGCTCACCACCTCTGGCTCTTTCCAGACCAACTTCCAAAACCAACGACCATAGTGAAAACTGAAATGTAACTGAAAAGAATCTGTCTCATTGTAAAGACACTCATAGTTTTGAAGACATTTTCACATTTGATGCTTTTAAAGCACCAGGCAATAGGCAGGGTAGAAATTATTACCCTATTTTACAAATGCTGAAGCCAAATCTTAGAAGGTATAGAAATGTGTTCAAAGTTCCATAACTGTGACCCAGAAACAGTTTCCACAGTTCCATTTCAATTTTTTAAAAGTATATTTATTTTGAGGGGGCTGCAGAGAGAGAGGGAGAGAGAGAGCATCCCAAGCAGGCTCCACACTGTCAGCACAGAGCCTAATGCGAGGCTCAAACTCACAGGGAGATCACGACCTGAGCTGAAACCAAGAATTGGACGTTTAACCTACTGAGCCACCCAGGCAACCCCACAGTTCCATTTCAATTCTATAGATTCTCTAAAAGGATATTTTGCTAATGACTTAGAACTTGGGGAAAGTTCATGTCTGATTTTAAAATTCAGGATATTTTTGTCTTGTTTATCACAGTATACCCAAAAACTTCAAGAGTTTTGTGTGTTTGTATTTTAGTGTTTACGAAATCCTGCAACTATTTTTAAACAATTCAGTATTTATTTTGGACTCTAATCCAGATTTCATTCACTCCTAAGGTTTCCCAGTGGTCAGCTACTTCTATGTTGTTAGCTGTTTATCTTGACCGCAATCAGTTTGGGAGAAATTTGAGGGGGACAACTCGATAATTATTGGTGTTTTTGCGATTCAGCATTTGGTAGATGGCTTTTGAGAAATACTTGAGATCATACTTACTATTAACCGACTGACAAACACTCCACTAAAATTAGTCTTTTCTAAAATCATGGGAAACTGTTCTTGTTTGACATAAAACAGCTCTTATAAGCACTGGAATGTATAATTTAAGGCTCTGAATACTACTTTTCATTTTTCCAAAGTACTTTCACATATCTGATCTCTATAAAATCTAGGGGTGGGAAGATTATGTACCATTCTGTCAGTTTTCACAGTAGGAAAAAGAAAGGCTAAATTTGCCCAGTGTTGTGTAGATAATTCGTGGTAGACCATGAACCCTAACCAACTCCCAGTTTGCCTTCTGACCTTGCTTTTTATGTGTTGACATAACGGGGGAATAATGATTTTGGCCAACCAGCTGGCATTTAAATATTTGAGGAAAATAACAGTTTGTATCCCCTCCTTCTGTGCCAGTTACCAGTTCCTTTCTATCTTTGGCCACATAAAAGAATCCTTGGATCTTAGAGGAACCCCTTTTTTGATTTGAAATATTGGCTACTCTTTTGTCAACATCCTCATTATCTGTGATATGTATTCTGCCACTTGGTTTATAGTCCATGTAGCTCTCTAGTATGCCATTTTTCTTTTTTTAAAGTTTTATGTGTTTAACCCTAGTCTTGCCGATATAACAAGTTTATTTTTAGGTAGAGACTGACACTTTTCCAGGTGTGGGTGTGTGTGTTTTTTTTTCCATTTATTTATTTTGAGAGAGAGTGTGTGAGGAGGGGAGCAGAGAGAGGGAGAGAAAGAATCCCAAGCAGGGCTCTACCCTGTCAGCGCAGAGCCTGATGCAGGGCCTGACCTCCCGAACTGAGAAATCATGACCTGAGCTGAAATCAGGAGTCAGATGCTTAACCGACGGAGCCACCCAGGGACCCCTCCAGGTGCATTCTTGAATTCAACTGCCTATTTTGTTTTTTCCTCAAGGTATCTTGAGTTTGGCTTCACAAGATGTATATTAAAATATTTTTTTCCTCTCCTCTTCTTATTAGTTAGTTATCCTCTCCTACTGGAAAGATAAACAGAAAGGACCACTGCCAGATGCTTGTGTCTTCTTACATGCCACACTTTTAATTTTCTTCCTAGTGAAAAGATCTCCTTTTGTTTCAAATTAATGTCCAGATTAAAATGGTGAAGCTTCAAATGACAATCAGGGCCAGCTGCATAAATTGTAGGGTCCAGTGCAAAGTGAAAATGTGGGTCCTTTTTTTTCAAAAAGAGAGAAAAGTGCCATTGAAAGCATTGAAATGTTAAGTTTTCTTTAAAACTATTTTATTATAAAACTTAATAGGAGTAATCGTGTTACATAAGTAATTTTATAAATTACAAAAAATATTTTCGGTGTCCTAATCTTATATATTAAAATCATACTTTATTAATGTGATATCTTGATTGATCATATAATTTTCTGGCTTAATTTTCTGCAATTCTAATAAATTTGTTTATTAGATCATTGGAATTTATACTTTTACATCAATGGATTTAAAAGGGTTGTTGGTCACTCGGCAAAAAATAATTTTTGATACATATTTGTGATTTTGAGAAGACATTTCTGCTGCTGGCCTTGTTATGGGAGCTGTTAAGAGTATTTCACAGAATGTAACAACATTGGGATAAATTTCTGATAAATTGGTTTGATATAAATTTCAGTATCTCTAGAATGGAGGAGGATTCTTGGAACAATTTTTCTAAAACTTCATACAAATCAGCTTTGTGTAAGTCTGAATTTAGTTAAAAATTTTTTTTAATGTTTATTTATTTTTGAGAGAGAGAGAGAGAGAGAAAGACAGAGTGTAAGAGGGGGAGGGGCAGAGAGAGAGGGAGACACAGAATCTGAAGCAAGTTCCAGGCTCTGAGCTGTCAGCACAGAGCCCGACATGGGGCTCAAACCCACAAACTGTGAGATCATGACCTGAGCTGAAGTTGGATGCTTAACCTGCTGAGACACCCAGGAACACCCTGAATTTAGTTTTAAATGTAAATTTATACAATGGCATTTTAATTTTTCCTCTGGAATTTACTGTGATTTGGGGGAAGGGGGCCATACAAGAAACTGAAAGACTTTAAGGTCTGTATTTTGTTAAATATCATTCTATCCTTTATCTTTAATTACAAGAACAAAAATAATTTAGGGGTGCCTGGGTGGCTCAGTCACTAGAGCATGTGACTCTTGATCTAGGGATCCTGAGTTCAAGTCCCATGTTGGGTGTAGAGATGACTTAAATAAATTAAAAAAAAAAAAAAAACTTAATAAAGAACAAAAATAGTTTGAAAATTGTTTTCTTTGTTAATATTTGGTTCAGCCAAAGGTTCATATAAAAATAGTGGTCTTTTTCACTGAATGTGGTAATTTTAAAATTATTTCCATTTTTAATTATGTAGCTATCTGCTTTATAGTATTGCAGCAGTTTTCAAAACCAGTTTTCAAAACTCTTTGAATAATTCTAATAATTCCCTGACATGCTTTATTTCCATGTCAATGTATGCATATTGAATTTTGTAATATCTTGCCGACCAAGTTTACCACCTGAGTGCGGGCAATTATAATGACATCAGTTCAGCCAGAGGGAGAGTTAATATTTGTGCAGATAAGGTAGCGACAGGCCCTGGGGATGGATGAGCAAGCTGGCCTTACCCAAGTCCCTTCACTTTCCTGTGGCTGCTGCTGCTGCTGCTACTGTTGCCATTGCCCATCTAGGCCCAGCTCCTAGCCTGGCCGCCCCTCAGCCCTGTAGCCCCCAGGCTGGCTGAGGCAGCCGTGCCCACGGACCTGAACCCCGGTGTGCGTGGACCACAACCACTTGCACGCATGGCTGCCTGTGTTTCTCTGCTGATTCCCCTGCTCCACTGTCCCATTAGACTTCGCTGTAAAACACAAGTTCAAGAATAAAATAGTAGCAATTTTAACACAGCAGAACAGAACATTAAGCCAAGTATGACCCTATGCAAAGGCACGGATTGCATGCCCATGAAGCCCACCTTGACAAGTAGGCCTTTCTGAGCGATTTCTCCAGCCCCCCAATCAGAGATTAGTTAACAAAATTAGAACTCTGTTTCTACCGCCCTGCCTGGCTTTGTGACATTGTTTGACATCAACCCCACCCAACAGGTCTCTTCAGACCTGTCCCAACAAGGTTTATTGGCCTTACTCTTAGATACCACATATCCCTGCATCTCCGCTAATACTGCCTGCTTTGAGAGTATTGTATTGACCCCTTTATCAGTTAGTCCTGTGTATTGACTTTCCTCCCTTATTATCTCACTAACTCTTATTTCACTTCTCTGTCCTTCAGTCCTGATACCTGGCATGCGAGCCTTTGCCTCAGCCTCTGCTTTCAAGAGACCCCAAGTCCTAACAATTAGTACAGTGCTTGGAGATGTGCTTTGAGGGGCTAATTTTCCTCAGTGATTAACTAGACCTCTAACCATGCTGGCAATCCCATTTCAGATGCCAACATTCATTCATTCAACAAGTATTCATTGAGTGCTTACTCTGTGCCGGGCAAAGAATAATAGGAAACCAAACACAAAAATTCCTGCCTTCATGGTGCTCACATGAGAAATGTTTGAGCGAGAGATAAAGCAGGGGAAGAGGTTGTGGGAAGAGGTTTGCAATTTTAAAGAAAGTGTCCGGAATGGCCTCACTTGCACAGACTCGAAGAATAGAGGGAACTGTGTAGAGGCCTGAGAGAAGAGAGCTCAAATTGGAGACAAGGACAAATGCAAAGGTGAGGTGAGGTGATAGAGTGCCTGATTGTGGTCTGGTAGTAACATGGAGCCAATCTGGCTGGAGGGCAGTGGTCAAGGGCATAATTGTAGCAGATGAGGTAGAGAAACAAGGCCAAATCTAGTAGTAGGACACCATCCGGACGTTGCTGTTTACGAGGGAAACACAGACTTCCGGCAAAAGAGTGACTTTATCTGCTTCCAGATGCAACAGAGCCTCACATATGGAAAGCCATTCCAACTGGGTGCTGCAGACTCAACCAGTTTTCCCAGTTCTTTGTCCTGGCTTTCAGACAATTTAAAGCAGATCTTTCTAAAATTTTTTATTTGATAAGATGTTCGAACTTTCCTCCTAACATGGGTAAGACACTTTGATTTCTTGATTAAAAATGCTTTGAAACCTATTTATATTTATGCAGCAAGACATGGAAATTACATACTCTATTGTCTTTATTCAGAAGAGACCTTTTGTTTAGTGGTAGAAATACTTTACTTCAATCACTGCCTACATTCTTTGAAGAGGAGCTTAAGATGTTGTATACATAGTTATTCTCATTGTTTAAAAATGCATAGTTTCCACCCATTTGAATTTGCATTTTGATTTTGTTTCCTTTGTTTGGCAATCAAATATCATTTTCTTGTTAGCCAAGTATGTAAGTGAAATCTAGACCGAACTGTTTTAGCTAAGAGGTAGGATGTGAATATATCATTCCATTTTATATGGAATCAATTATTCTCTGCCATAATTAAGTCACGATGGCATAAAATTAGTTTTCTGGGTCTTTAGTCAATAGTGTTTTCGTTCAAAGTTTTGAAGATCACTTGAAGTAAAGTCCAATGAATCATTGAGAGGAGGCATCTTTCCCAGAACTCTAACTAAATGCTGACAGCACGCAAGGGACCAATATTCATACACCAGAAGGCACAATTCAACTTGTATCACCTACATTTTTCCCCCCACCCACTCTTCCCTAAGTTTCTGTTTCTCTTTTTATGCTTCTGGTCTTTTTTATACTCTGCTCCCTTCCTCCAAACCATCTACATTTAAAAGTCCACCACATTGCAGCGCGGAGGGGAATGGGGGGCCTAGATGGCAGGCGGGGCAAATTGTTCCAGCTCCACTTGTTTTTCCACCAAAAGCCCAGTCTCCATGCTAGTGACTTGCTCCCAGTGCCCAGAGAATATTTCCACAAGAACAAAATGTTCTCCTCACTTGACCAGATTAATGACCTATGAAATCTGCAGTGCAAGATGCTTAAAAGGGGTGTAAAAATAACTCCCACACTTGAACAATTCTACTTCAGTGTAGCAGTTGAAAATTTTTTCTTCTCTTAGGCTCATGACTGTCCATTCCCTGAGGGCAGGGGTCAGGGTTTTTGTGGATTGCTCTTGTTTCCCTAGTAGTAAAGGAAATGCCTAGAACATAGCACTTACCTATTTCTGGACAAAGAACAAACTTTATACAGAACATTATAGTATTTGGTTTATGAAAGACCTACCTGAAATGAGCAACATGATTTAGGAATTGATGTTGAGAAGTTGTTGAATCTGTTGGTTAACCTCCGTCAAGAAGAACAAATCCCTATTAAATTTGCCCAACCTCAAATAATCACTTCTGGCAAATGGCCTGTAACATTCAGGTGGATGGGGTAGGACTGAATCTTTCCATGTAACAAATCAAGTTTATTTTGTTATGTACAGGGACATTTGGCAATTAACTCAGCTTGGTGAGCTCATGGCATTAAGGTCCTATTTAAAATGAAACCTGTTTCTGAAGTCTGTCATGTAGTACACATGTTCTTTTATGCCCTAGAGCACTCATTCACCAGTTGTCTTTACCTGAATCTTAATGTGGTTAATGTGCTACCAGTGGTGTTGCCTGCTCAAAGCAGAGATAGGGGATTCAAGCCCAGCCAACCAGAGCATCCCATTCCCTGGGACACAGTTATTGGATTAGGGATGGGCCCATGGGCCAATCAGAACCAATAAAATGCAATAATACATCTACTATGACACTGGAAGGAGATCCTTTCCCTTTTGCTCCAGAGTGTAGTTAGGGAGATACTGACTTTAGGAGTGCTCTCTGGGAGGGGCGAGTCTGTTTGACAGTAATGAAACTAACATGGAGGGGAATTGAGAGACTGAGAGAAATAGGGTCAAATCTGGGTCACAGTAATATAATTTAAACCCTTGATGAGTCTATACCTAAAGCCATGCCTATCTCTGGACTTTTCTCTAATATGAGCTGAAAATTTCAATATTTATTTAAGTTAGTTTATGCTGGGTTTTTGATCCTTTATGATGAAAAGAATTAAAAGTAATAATACCTATGATTAAAAGAAAAAGCCTACTGAATCCTTATTTTAAAATCCTAATATATTTGTGCCCTCCCCCTTTTTTTTTTTTTTTTTTTTTTGGTTCCCTGATCAAACTTGCCAGGAATTTGTTTGTTTTTTCAGCTTTTCAAAATTACCAGCTTTTGTTTCTTGTGATTCTTTGATATTTTTGTTTCCAATCCTAACAAGTTACATTCTTATCTTTAGTATTTCTTTTTCTGTACATCCTTTGGCTCTATTCTTTGTGCTTTCTTTCGCTTCCTATGTGAAATTTTTTTCCTATTTAATTTTTTGTCCTTTGTCTTTTCTAATAAGTGCATTTAACAGTTTAGATAGCTAAGTACTACTTTAATTGTATCCAACAGGTTTTAATATATAATGTTTTCATGTTACTCAGTTTTAAAAGGTTTTCCTACTTCCATTTTGATTTAATTTTTGATCCATAGACTCTTTACAATTGCATTTAAAAATTTTCAAATGTGGATATTTTGCGAAGTTATATTTTTCTTAATATGTTCTAGTTTTAATAACTTATGAGGAGATAATGTAGTCAGTATCATGCTGATTTTTTGGGTAGAATTGATATTTGCTTGATGACTTTGTATAAAGTCAGATTTTATAAATATTTCATGTATTGGGAAAATTGTTTTCAGGATTCATATGCAAATTTCCATTAGACCAAGCTTCATAATTAGTTTAAATCCTTAATATTTTTACTAATTCAGGTTTGTTCTATCTATAAATTGCTGAGAAGGATGTCAAAATCATCTATTATAACTGTGGATTTGCAAATTTCTTATAATTGTGTCAATATTTTAGCAGATATTGTAGTCATGTTAGTTAACTATATGCTCAGGATTATTCTATCTTTAGGTAAATTGTGTCTTTGTCATGTAATATTTTTGTCTTAAAATCACATTAATAGGATATTAAAATAGTTTCACCAGTTTTCTTCTGTATCTGTTAAATCTTTTCCAGTTCTTTTTCTCTGAGTTTTTGTTTGTCTGTTTAAATATTTTTGTCAACATATGTTTTAAAACAATTACAAATTTTATCTACTGGGTTAATCATTAAAAGAGATAATGCATAACCAAAAAGCTAGAAGAGGAGAAAAATGGAATAATAAAAATACTAGATTAATCCAAAAGAAGAAAAGAACTAAGGAATAAAGGAAGAAAGAACAGGACAAAGACAAAAAAAAAAGTATGATAGGAGATTTGAACCCAATGATATCAATAATTTTAATTATAATTCACATTCCAACTAAAAGATGGAAATTGTCAGAGTGGATTAAAGAATCCCAACTGTATTCTCTGGATTCTTTCTTCTTATCAAGTTTGGACTATCTTACTCTAGTTTATAAAATACTTGCTTTCGCCTGAGCTATATGTTACGCTGTCTGCTTGTCATGTTGGTTGATGTAAGAAATGGCCATATAAGGAAAATTTGTGTTTTATCTGCAGACCCCTCGTTAAAGACCTGACATACTGTGTGGCTCAGTGTTTCGTGTAAGGTTTCACACAATAAATCCCTCCTAGAGTTAGTGCTAGGAAAATGTTTGGTTTCCTGACAACTGAAAGCTTTCTCTCATTAGTTACATAAAATGACATTTTCCTTTCCTGTCTTATGTGCAATAAGTTTAGGAGGAAATCTTGTGATTATTTTTAGTGATTGTCTCGGTCTCCATTTTTGCTAGAACCATTTCTTCAGTTAACTACCACAAAGTGATTGAACACTAAGTCTATGTGGAGAAAAAGGAAACAAAAGGATACAAGGATTTAAAAAAAATGATAAAGACATATAAACAAATAATTACATTATAGTTAGGGAGTGCTGTGATAGAGGTATACACAAAGGGCTATGGGGATGTAGGTGGAAATGGTTAATTTTACCTGGATTGGAAGAGCTAGGAAGGCTTCACAGAAGAGGTGACAACATCTGAAGTCGAATTTTTTTTTTTAATATTTATTTATTTTTACAGTGAAGGTACATGTACCAAATGGGGAGAGACAGAAAGAAGGTGAGAGAGAATCCCAAGCAGGCTCTGCACCATTAGTGAAGAACCCCACATGGGGCTTAAACTCATGAACCCCAAGATCATGACCTAAGCCGAAATCAAGAGTCAGACACTTAACCAAGTGAGCCACTCAGGTGCCCCTGAAGGAGGCCCTCTTAATCAAGAGGAGAAACTATGAAGAAAAAGATGGAATTATGTGTATGTATATATATATATATATATATTATATATATATGGTAATATATATAATATATATGATATATATATATATTATATATATGTGTGTGTGTATATGTAAAAGATAGATATTATTGACATATACATATATATGAGTTCTGAACAGCCAAAGTCATTATGGACAATATAAAAGGAAAATTACAGACTAAGATATATATTTGTAAAATACACGATAAGCGATTAATATATTCTATATTCAAAGAGCTACTAAAGTTAATAAGAAAGTTTTTTTTTTAATGGGCAAAGGATATAAATATGCATTTCATAGAAGAGGGAATGCAAATAACCAGGAAATAAATGAAAAAAAAAAAAACACAACAACTGGTCAACCTCACTTTTTGTCAGAGAAATTCAAAGCCAAAAATGAGTATAATTTTTATCAGATCAACAATTTTTTTCTTACTATTTTTCTTTTCTTGAGAAATGACGAAATCCATACAGTAAGAAATAGTCAAATGCTACCAAAAAGTATATAACAAAGCAAGCCTGCCTCTTTTTGCAAATCCCTAGTCCGCCATACTCTACCTTGAGGGGCAGCCACTGTGAAACTGACTTTTGTGTTTTCCCAGAAATGCTCTCTGTATATCAAGTACACAGCGGAAAAAAATACATAATAAATTACAGACAGGAACATGCCATACCCATTATTCTGGACTTTGGTTTTGTTTTTTTTTGTTTTTTGTTTTTTTTTTTGTATCTGTCTACTTGATCATGTTTTAGAGCCATAAAGCATTCTGTCCTTCGGATGCACCATAATTAAATCTTTAAGCTGTTTCTAATCTGTTGCTGTAATAAACAATACTACAGGGACTATCCTGTGTGTTCAAGTACACCTGCAAGACAAATTCTGAGAGGTAGAATTGCTGAGTTAGAGTTTGTGCATTTCAGATTTTACAGATATTACCAAACTGCCCTCCAAAGTGGTCCCACCGGTGTCACTTCCAGGAACTGTAGGTGTTGAAGGACATGTATCAGTCTGTTAACACAAGTGACCTCAGGGGTTGGAATGAGTGAGAGGGAGACTTGAAGTTTTTCTTTGTCTTTTTTTAAAATTTATTTGTATTCATTTTGAGAGCGAGATAGAGAGCAAGTAGGGGAGAGATAGAGAGAGAGGGAGACAGAATCCCAAGCAGGCTCTGTGCCATCAGCACAGAGCCTGATATGGGGCTCAACCTCACAAACCATGAGATCATGACCTGAGCCGAAATCAAGAGTCAGACGCTTAACCAACTGAGTCACCCAGGTGTCCCAAGTTTTTCTTTATACACATGTGATTTATTTTACTTGTTAGAGGACCCATGAATTACTTTGTAGTTATTTTTTAAAAATAAAATGAATAGCAATCTGACATATATGGGGAGAAGGCAAAATTAAGCAGACACATGGGATAGTGAAAAAGCCCTGTTTAAACGAGCTTTTTTTATTGTAAGCCTTTTTGGAAGTAGGAACCCTACAAATGAATGTAAGTATGAAATACATCAATGCCTGGCTAAAATGGAAATTATAGACTTCTCTTGGTGTAGATGAGCCCCTAAGGAGGTGAAGGCCCATTATCTCCACCATTTACCTACCTAATTTCTCTTTTTATGCATACCATTAAAAGGCCAGAGAATGTTAGTGCCTCTTCCAAAGTGCTACATGAACTCCTCTGATTTATTCAGGCCATTAACAAGAGTGCACCCCTGACTCTTACTCATTAAGTACAAATGACGTTTTAAAGATCTTTTTTACATATTTACCTCCATTAAAAAAAATACCCCCCCCCCTTTTTTTCCCATTTCCTGCTGGTAGCCCCTTATAGTAGCCTATAGGAGTCCTCTAGGCTCCTGGAGGGCTAAGGCCCTGAGAAGGTGCAGGACAGAACAAGGGCATTGTTATCAGCAATTCTGTGAACCGGTATCTTCTGTGCATTCCTGTCCCTTCTGGCAAGTACTGTGTACTAGGGCCAACCAAGGAAGGCCCTGCAGCTGCGGATGGGTGAGACTTTAAGGGGGAACTGGGAGGTTCCTGTAAATTTCTTGGGAAGGGATGAAAAGGCGGTACCTGGAGGCTTTCAAGAGAAGATGGGAGGAACTAACGGGGAGATTGGACAGGGCTATGAGGAAAAGAAATAAAGGCTGGGCTGCCAGAGGAGTTCAGAAGAGTCGCATCATAGATTTTTCCTTTAAGAAGGGATAGTGTTAAATTATTAAAGACTGTAAAAGCCAGTCTATCTGCATTTTAGACTAATTTTTTTTTCCTTATTGAAAGTTTTTATGTGTACATCATCCCATTTGGAAAGAGAGAGGTGGGGTGGGGGAGACGGGAAGAAGGGATGGGAGGGAGAGAAAGAACAATTTCCTTTTCCCTATGGGAATATCTTCGGTGAAAGCCAATAATTATCAAGCATAGAAGATATTAAAAATGAAAATGCTTTTTCCTCAAAGTTCATTGTTGAAGATAGAATTAAAGCAAATGATTATGATCTGTATGATTCTATAACGGGAGAAGCCATAGACGTGGTGCCAGAGAGGGGTGGTTCGCTCTACGTGGGGTCAGGATAGATTCCTTGAGGTGGTGACCTCCCAGGGTTGTTTGGAAAGAGGACTAGGAGACAGACCATGGGAAAGGCTGGAAGATCACTCCAGGCACATGTGCACCCCAGCTCCGTGGCTCTGGGCAGCAACAGGGCAATGTACTCTTCTGGGAGGATAAAAGTAGAAGGGAGGGGTGGGAGATGAGGCTGCTTCATTCACCCATAAGACTCTTCCCCTCTTCCTCTGGTAAACCCCTAACTGTCCTTCAAGATGCTGCTCAAATGCTGCCTCTTCTTTCAATTCTTCACTGGTGAGTGCCGTGTATACTCTCGATTAATGTTAATTACACATTATAATTACTTATGTGGCAAGGTCTCCCACCTGAGATGGGGTTGCTTGTACTTTGGGAGTCAGACATGTCTCATAATGTGGGACGGGCAGGTCTTCTGGAAATGTTTGTAAAAGGGACTGAGGACCAGTCTGGGAGAAAACTTGAGGGAGGAAAAGCCAAGAATAACAAGTTGTGCTATTACAAAGCAGGGCAATTTGAGGACCACTTTATATCCGTGTGAAGACTGTTAGGCTCTTGTTCCTCACCTCCAAATCTGTGTTCTGTACTCTCTGTGGCCCCTCGTGCTGGGACTCTGCTCTGCCGAGAGAAAGCCCTAGTGGGAGATGGGAATTCAGAAGAAGAGAAAAGGGGCTTGCTTCTCTCTGTTTGCACTCTGTTTTGTGCCTAAGTAATTGCACTTCACCTGAGTACAACAGCTGGTTACCAATCCCCCCTCAGAGGTGCAGTGGCAGCTGGGGGAACCCCTTCTCAAGGTCAAATTTTAGCTTTGGAGGCTTCCTCCAACCTAGGTTGTAAAAATCCCAACTTTTCCTCTTCATTCCTCAGGCTACAGACAATGGTTGCTTCCTGCTGTTATTATCACTCTATTACCTGGGTGTTCCTTTGTGCATTTTTGGTCCTCAATACCTGTTTAAACAATTCTCTATTATAGATTGTCTCCGTTAGGATCACTAATGTGACTGCTATATTCCTGTTTGATCCTAACTGATGCTCGTTTTCACTGGGTTCTCCATTGACATATATATGAATCCTATGAGATGTGAGTGAAAAACTGAAATAAAATTTTCTGTAAAAATGGTACTGTTTTTTTACCCCTCCTAGAGAGCGTGGCACAAAAATTAGCATGTTCTATTTGGCCACAATCTTTCTAGATTCTCCTGCTGAAAAATTCTCTTGTAGGACTCAGTGGAATCCCTCAGAATTTTAGGGTTTAATATAGCACTAACGAGTTGAGAAGTTCAGGGGTAGAGGAGAGGAAAACTCAGCTGATGGTCAGGCAAATAACATAAATGAATAAAGTAGGTTAAGTCAGTGAAACAAGAGAGATAGGTCATTGGTAAACTGGAGACTGACTACCTGGTCAATATGGACAACTACTCAGTTCCAGCCTATTACTGCCATGCGGGAATGTGGAGCCAGTATTGTCTACATTTTCAAGAAAGCTTAAAATTGAGGGGCACCTGGGTGGCTCAGCTGGTTGAGTGTCCAACTTCAGCATGGGTCATGATCTCGTTCCCGAGTTCGAGCCCCACATCAGGCTCTGCGTTGACAGCTCAGAGCCTGGAACCTGTTTCAGATTCTCATTCTCTCTCTCTCTCTCTCTCTCTCTCTCTCCCCCTCCCCCACTCATGCCCTGTCTCTTTCTCTCAAAAATAAATAAAAACATTTAAAATTTTTTTTAAAAATCGATATTTTTAGGGAAAAGTAGTTAGCAATGAATTCAAATTAAAAATATACAGCTCAAAGTCATTCAAGTCAAACAGTACCTTTTCATTTTTTAATGTTCATTATATTTGAGAGAATCAGTGAGTGGAGGAGGGGCAGAGACAGAGAGGGATACAGAATCCCGAAGCAGGCAGAGGATCTCATACCAACGCAGAGCCTGATGTGGGGCTCAAACTTGCGAACCGTGAAACTATGACCTGAGCTGCAGTCAGACACTTAACCAACTGAGCCACCCAGGCACCCCTCAAACAGTACGTTTTATCACTGTAGACTATTGGTCAGTATTTATCAAATCTGCAGGAGCTGATAAGACATATTTGCAAGACTTGGGAGAGTCTTAGAAATACTTGATAATCTTGGGGGATAATCTCTGCAAGGAAATTTGTTGCTATAATTGTGGATGTAAGGTCAAAACCAATGACATAGTTTATTCACACTTCTTCCTTATTAGATGGTAAGTTCCCTGAGGGACAAGGGTGATGGGGCAAGGATTTATGTCTAATCTGTCCTTCTATCTCTAGCCCCTGGAATAATTCTTGGAATATAACAGTTTTAACGAATGGCTGAATGGATGAGTGTATTAGTTAAGAAAAATAACGTGGGTAACACAGCTTGGAAATTAGACTTGGGTTCTACTCCTGGATTTATTACAACCTGTGTGGCTGTGGGAAACCACTTATCTGATATTTTCTTATCAGTAAAATGGAAACACTAATACCTATCTTTCGAGGATTTCTGTTTTTACTCTTTATTAAAAAGCTTTATTGCAAGGTTTTTTATTTACTCTCAATTTATTAAGATAATGTGAAAGTATCTTGTGAAGGGATTTGCTAAGAATGGGGGGTTGGGGAGGGATTCAAATGTTCCTTCTTCAGTAGCTTGCTGCAGCTCTATGGCACAACTAGAACTAAAACCATGCTGTAAAGTGTCCGAGTCCAGTGATACTTGACCTGTATGTGCCGACAGCCAATAACGTACTTGGAGAGAATTCTATTTTGTTGTTAACACTGAATGGTATTTCCACCAGACTGACTCTGCTATGTTGAACACTGACCCACTATTCTTGAGGAAAACCTTCCACGTTACCCACATTCGTGCAGCTCAAATCTTTTAAAGTGTTTGTAAAAGGATGTGCCTTTGATTAATTTTCCTTTTCTGGAATATCTAAGGTTATGATGTGAGAAAAATCGCCCTCTTATGAAATGTCCTTTTTGGATTTCTTCCCAGAAGTCACTTTCTTTTCCTTTTCTCCTATTATTTGAAGAAACGAAACTAGTGCTTTCATGTAGGGCCAGTACTTAATGTGCTTGAGGTGTTTACGTGATGAAGTGGGATCTGGATGCCACTGGATAGAAAGTTCCTTCCTCCTCATTCCTTCACTGTTCACTTGCCGTTGCCTCCATCCAACGCCACGTAGCATCTCCATTAAATAGCATAACCCTGAGGTCCCTCTCTGTTTCTCCCTTATGCCTCTACTTGGCTGTTAGTCTTGGGCCAAATGTGAGTTTGGTCAGATGATAAGGGAGCAAAGACTAATTTACCTCAGTGTGCACAGATCCTGGAAAAACAAACTTCACAGAGTTAGACTGATTATATATACCTATGGTTGTCAACCAATTAATTCACTTTGACCTGACTGACTTGGTATAGCCATTAGGTTTTTCAAGATCCTTTCTACCTTACTTTCTACCCTATAGATTTTGAATTTCTCAAGCTCCCACAATTGGGGGAATCAAGTCCTTAAAATAAATTGTGTCTATATATCCACATATCTCCATATACACATATAGATCTATGTATACATCTAGATATGTAGATAGGGATATAGGTATATAGATATAGAAAATACAGAACCAACAAAATGTATGTGTATATGGATATATAGAACCAACAGGACACATCTTGTTGGTTCTATATATTTGCACACACACATCCTGATGAATATGTATGTCTATCCATATCTATATCTCTCTACACACACACATCCTGTTGGTTCTATTTATCTGGAGAACCCTAGTATAAAATCATAAAAGTATATAAACTTAATCAAAATAAAAAAGTTTTTTTGCTCTAAAAAAGCATGAAGAAAAGACAGGCAGATATTTTATACATATATCTATATCTACCTATATACATATGAAAAATGACTTGTATTCAGAATATGTGAAGAATCTTACCACTTAATAATAAGAAGGCAATAATAAATGACCAAGATCTTAATAGGCACTTCACATAAAAAAGTATGTGAATGGCCAATAAGCATATAAAAAGATACTCAATGTTATTAGTGTCAAAATAAACAAAGCCAGACACTAGTTAAAGTGGTGAGGACAGATTTTATTTGGTAATCCTATTGCAATAGGGAAAAGAGTCCAGTGTGAATCGAAGTCAACATTGATTGGTGCTGTAGTGAGTGAGTGTTTCAAAGGGAGGGTGAGGTAATGGGGAGGGGAGAGCCGCAAGGTCTTGAGTAGAAATTATAAAAAGGAGGAAGGGGGTGTTAGTTAATGTGACCAGACCATCTGGGTTTGTTCATCAGTGCTTATCTGGAAGAGAAACAAACTACTTGTATCTTTGTAGCAGAAGACGGTAATGTAATTAGAGCAAGGAGCCCCGTGAAACTGGGCCCTCAACTTCCCATGGGACAGATTGCATGCATTTCAAAGAAATGGCTCTCAGGTCCTTGAGAAAACAGTTTTGGATGGTAGATTTATATCTCAAAGGGCAGAGAAAATATTTATAATTGCAAGGTTTCTAAGGTAACTGCTCTCAGAGGAGATTCAGGGGCCTGTCTATTACCATTTTAAGGGAGGCTGGGGTCACCCTACGGATGAGCCTTGAGATGTTAGAAATTATGCTAGTGTTGAGTCACATCTCTTAGGGTGGGGCGGACAAAATTATTTGTGCTGAGAGTCTGCAGTTTTTGTAGGTCAAGGTTGAGGCCCAGTGAAGAAGGGCTCAGAGAAGCCTGGCTAGAGTTTGATCAAAGATAGTCTTTATCATTAGTCAGTAGGAAAATGCAAATTAGCACTACAATGAGATAACACCATCCCAAATTCCTAAACAAAATAAAACAAATGATAGCAAGTGTTAAGGGTGGGGGCAGAGTTTGCTGTAGGGAATGTAAAATGGTACAAATACTTTAGAAAACTGTTCTGCATTTTCTTGTAAGGTTAAGCATGTAGTTAGCATATTACTGAGAAGTTTTGCATCTATACATTTACCTGAGAAAGGGGTCCATCAAAAAGTGAACGAATAAACAAACTCTGGTATATCCATAGAGCGGAATCCTACTCAGCAATAAAATGAAACAAACTACAGATACACGAATAGATGAATCTCAAAATCATGCTGAGTGAAAGCAGCCAAATGAAAATATTTATGTGCTAGGATTTTATTTATATATAGTTCTACAAAATGCAAATTAACCTATAATAACAGAGAGCAGACCAATAGTTGTCTGAGGGAAGGGGTGGAGGGAGGGTGGATTTCAAGGAAGCAAGAAGAAACCTGTGGAGGGGATAGAAATGTTTTATATCCTGATTAAGATGATAGTCTCATTGAAAAACGCCTGTATCGTATGTGTACTTTAAATATGTGCAGTTTCCCGCATGTGAAGTAAACCCCAGTAAAGTTTTAAAAATTAAGCTTTCAAATATCTATTAATGCAAACATTTATTTAGCACTTTCATTAAATCGATGAAACAACTTTGCCTGTAATTGTGACTATCTAGATGATAGGTTACAAACCTTTTCTATTAAGAGCCAGGTAGTATATATTTTAGACAAGCCACATGCAGTTTCTGCAGCATTTTTTTTCTCTTTCATTTTAGAAATGTGAAGACCATTCATAGCTTGTGGGCCATGCAAATCAGGCTGTGCAGCAGATTAATTTTGATCCAAGAGGGCCAATAGAGCCATCATGTATTCATAATCAGTTCTATTTTAATATTGATTTTTCAAAATGGACTCCCCTTCATGATCTCGTTTGATGAGTGACAGTCCAATGTGTCAGCATGGGAGAGCCAGTGGTTCTCCTCTTAAGCCCAGGGTTGAAACTGACTACGAGGGGGCTTAAGTGGATTTCTGCATGGTCAATCAGTGCCACCAAACTTTAACTGGCAAATTCCACTCTAAGGAGGATAAAATAATTTAGGGAGGAAATTAAATACCTATCCTGACAACTAATGTTTAATTTAGCACCTGTGAAAAGGGTAGGTCACGTTAATGATGATTTTAGTCCTTCCAAGAATCCTGTAAATTTTCTCGGGCAGAAAATCAACATTTAGAGACTTTATAACTGACACAACAAATTCACTTGTTCTATGTAATTTTATCTTCACAGTGAACCTTAGCCTTGGGATGCCTAAAATTTAACTGTCACCTCAGAACCTTATTATTCATACTTCTTCATAATCTAAGCTTTTCTTCTTCTCTATGATAGGCACTTTTAATCACGCATGGAATGGGTACACCAGCAAAACTTATAGGTATTTTTCACAGTAAACCCTGATGATATTTGATCTGTTAGGAAGCATGTCTACAGCACTGTTTTATACTATCTCTGTCACCAGAACGATTTTTTTCAATATGAAATTCTATAGCACATGAGTAGTGTGGGCAAAGTACTTCATTAGAGTGGTATAAAAACTTTTTTTTTTTTTTTTTAACTAGGTTTCATATCCAGCATGAAGCCCAATGTGAGGCTTGAACTCACAACTCTGAGATCAAGACCTGAGCTGAGATCAAGAGTCAGATGCTTAACCGACTGAGCCACCCAGGTATTCCTAAAAGTTTTTTGTTTTTTTTTGTTTTTTTTTGTTTTTTTTTGTTTTTTTTTGCTGAAAAGAAAACCATCATTTAAAATATCTTTAATTTTCTCTATAAAAATTTATACATCATTTTAAATGTTTTAAAACAATTCTTTAAAATTAGTAAATGGAATCAGACTTAATTTTCTTAATTAGAAAATTTAAAAAAACAAAAATGTTTGAATAAAAGGTTATGTTTTTCATCCTGGAAAATTTTATTGACAGATAATGGAGATAATTTTTAGAAACTTACACAAGAAACTACAAACCCTCAACAGAATAATTAGATGTATTTGCATGAAAAACTAGTGTAATTTTTAAAAGACTTCTTGTTTATCATCTCCTTTAAAATATGAAAGTCACATGTTGAAAGTGATGAGTTACATTACTTTCTTTGCCGCTCTCGTGGTGTAATTTATTGGGGCATGTATGTACATAACCTAGGGATAATTTATCTAGTTTATATGGAATAACAATTTCCCATGTAATTTTACCCAATTTCTATAGGAGTTCAATTTGGGCTAACTTCAGTGGTTAATAAATCATGAGAATTTACTTTGTGATAGGTATAATTAATAATCAAGACTTCCAGACTCATTCTTCAAAACCTTTTATATTAACCAAATTACTCACATTTCCAAAGGCAGCGATAGGTACCATATATATTTTTGCAGAGAATATAAATTGTATTAAGGGTAAATACCTTGGAAGCATAATGTCTTTTCAAGTGGTTTTGCACTTCTCTTTGATGGGTAGGGTAATTTGCTATAGAAATTGACTTAAAATGTGGATTTCTTTGAGGTGATTTAATTCTGAAGAGAATAGGAAAAATGGCGAGAAGTTTGAGTTTCACTCTCACTGGGAAAGGACAAAAAGGAAAATGTATTGCGAGATATTAGTTGGGGCATGCTTTGAAGAATCTTAGGGTTTTATAAGTTTGCCTTTTGAGACCTATGTTTTAGAGCCTCCTGGGAGAGCCTTTCCTCCAACATGCATTGATAGATCCATCCTACTGTATGGAAAATTAGTGTAGAGTGGCAAGGGGTCCCTTTCTTGATAGGGGTTGATTCCCATCTCTCCCAGACCTTGGTTAGTCTTAGGAAATTTTATTAACAAAGACATTCTGGTGATAATTCTGTCTCCTGTATGTTGGGCTGCAGATCATAGAGCTGCTAGTAAAGTCACAGTTGTAAATGTACAAAGCACATTGAATAAATGTACACATATGTAAATGTGTAATCCTAGCATGTAAAAAACCACTTCAGATGTCCGTTCTCCTCCTCCATGGTCTGGATGGTCTGAGACCCACCTCTGGTTTCTTGGTCTAGTGCTGCTGGCAGTAAGCCAAATGTCCAGGTTGTGCAGTGAGGTGTATTTTGTGGACGGTCTGTGCTGCTGAGTTTGCTTCTTGACTGTCTGTCGAGACAGTCCCTGGTATACAAGGAGACTCTATGTTCCTGTTAGCTGAGTCTTACTCACTGTGGTCTGGTGTCTCTGGGAAATAGGAGGTTCATCAGACAGCTAATGTCACGGTTTTGTTTTGTTTTGTTTTGTTTTGTTTTCAAGATATTTGGATATTAAGGTATCTTCACAGAGTGCACACACACTCATTTACACTTACACACAAATTCAAGAAAAATATTTCCCATCGCCTCATAATGACAAACTTCATGGAGCTAAACAAATAATAGATTATGGAGACAAACGCGATTATTCACCATAGTTTTAATTACACAGAAGAAATCGCTGTTGATTCAAGTTTTGATGCAAGCATTATGTCCACAGTTCAGACAAAAATGGCAAAGAACACTGAACCAAACATCACCAGCTCAGATTACAAGTGAAGAAACTGATAAGCTAATTTTGGCAGGAGCACGGGTAACTCAGGATCATAAATTGGCATATAGATGTCTGCATCACAAATCTCTCCTGCAGGACGGAATGCTGCAGACAACTGACACTAAGAACCATCCAAGGGAAGCTTCCTTGGTTACAAGACCATCAGACTGGTTAGAAGGAAGCGTGGCACTAACATATTTTTCTGATATGTTGGACTCCGATATCTTGGCTTTTTTTATTTGCAATTTAAAATATGCCGTGGTGGGGGCTCCTGGGTGGCTCTCGTGGTGAAGCGACTCTTGATTTTGGCTCAGGTCATGACCTCATGGTTCAAGAGTTCAAGCCCTGTGTCGGGATCTGTGTGGGCAGTGTGTGGAGTCTGCTTGGGATTCTCTGTTTCTCTCTGCCACTTCCCGTGCTCGTGTACACGTGCTCTCTCAAAATAAATACATAAACTTAAAAAAAAATACACACACACTGTGGTATTTCTCCTACATATAAACATCAGGGCTTCTGAATTTTTTTAACTAGCCTCCCTGCCCAGTGCAGAGCCCAACTTGGGGCTTGAATTCTTGACCTGAGGTCATGACCTGAGCTGAAATCAAGAGTCAAACACTCAGCCTATTGAGCCACCTAGGCACCATGAATGTTTTTAAATAATGCTCCAAGCAGGGTCTCCTGGTGGCCCAATTGGTTGGGTATCAGGCTTCAGCTCAGGTCATGATCTCGGAGTCTCTGGGTTCAAGCCCCACATTGGGCTCTGTGCTGACAGCTCAAAGCCTGGAGCCTGCTTTGTGTTCTGTGTCACCCTCTCTTTCTGCCCCTCCCCTGCTTGCGCTCTCTCTCTCGCTCTCTCAAAAATAAACATTAAAAACATTTAATGCTCCAAAGGAAATAATGATATGAAACAAATTGTAAGGTGACCTTGAGAAAGTCTAGGAACAAATTCCCCATAGTACATACTTTTCAATATCTGACTAGTGATTTTTTTTGTTTGTTTTAATAACACTGGGAACAATAGAGGCATTGACAAATATGGCAAATATCTTGAAAGGCTGCTGTAGTGCTGTAGGGTCATCATGCCATCCCCTGGAGATGTCAAGTTCAAAACTGCTGCCACCTGAGTAAAAGTTTGTGTGAGTGAGTGTGTGTGTGTGTGTGTGTGTGTGTGTGTGTGTGTTCCATCTTGACCTTCCCTCTGCCTCTTAAAAATCAGGGATATTTCCTTGTATTCACCCATTCATTCAGTTCAAAGTACAACTGAATTTTGCTGTAAAGATATTTAGTGCATTTAATTATATACAACTAAACTAAGTTCCATTATACTATAAAATCCAGAATATCAAAACTTCTAATTGCTTCCTATTGTATGTAGAATAAATTTAAAAAGAAAACATCAACTCCAGAGCATGGCCCACAAGGGCCTCCATGAGTCTCCATGTTCACCTCTCCCACCTCCATTCATCTCTTTCCCCATACTGTATCAACAGTGGCTTTCTTCCCGTCTGTGGAACACGCAAGTCTTGTTCTCCCCTCGGGCTTTTTGTTCTTCCAGTGTTCGCTTTCCCCTGAACTCTGCGTGACTGGCTGCTTTTCAATGTTTTGTTTTTGGCTCAGAAGTGACTCCCCAGAGAGTTTAGTTGGTAGAATTGTGTGGGTTGAAACTTGCTTTGTTCAGCGGGCTTGGCCAATTTTAAAGCATTAAATGGTTTAATTAAACACGTTCAGAGATACCACTCTGTCAGTCTACACAGCCTTTCTCTAGGCCATAAGCCATTTGTAGTAGCGTGTGTTAGGGTAACACTACCAGCTGTAAGAGAGAGAAACTCCATATTCTCAGTGGCTTATGGTCCTACAAGTTTATTTCTTGTTCATGTCACAGTGCAGTGTGTGTTTCTGATTGGTTGGCTTCTGTGTGCTCATTTAGGGACCTAGGCTTCTCCCATCTGTGGCTCTCCCTACCTCTAGAAATTTGGTTCTCCTAACCATATCATCTTCTCTCTCATCCATTCCATCCAGTCTCATTCCATTGGCTAAATTAAATCACCCAGGCTACATGTTACTGCCAGAGAGCTGGGAGGGGAAGTAGTCCAGCTGTGAGCCAGGAGAAAAGGAAATGGGATTTGGGAAGACCGTTGAATGAATCAAAGAAGGAGGCCATTAGACTGAGGTGGCTGTAATGCCATGATGGTCTACCTCAGCAAACCAAAAGTCCAAGCCTGTAGTTTCCTCAAGGTTATGAAATCAAAACACTAAGGATGGTCAATCACAGTCAGCTGCTATAGCCAATCAAATAATTTCCTTCCACCTTTTCTCTGTATGCCTTCCTCCTGGCTCCTGTTGGAAGAATGCTCCTAATCATTTCCTGTTAGGTGCTGCCCCCATTGGAACGGATTTTTGCTCACATAAACTCTTAATAATTTTAATACCTCAGTCTATCTTTCAACAACACACAGCATAACCCTTCAGGAAAGACTGTCCTCTTTCCCCCACCTCCATCAGTGCCCCAAAGGCCTGTTAAGGAATCAGAACTTTTGTTTAGGAGTCTCTTCTGATTCCATTAGCTCTGTTTCTCTGGAATTTTCCTCCTAGCCCCAGGAAAACCCTGTTTTCATTCATTTTTCTTTAAGCCAGGCAGTGTTCTTAATGTCCTTATCAAGTGGTACTTTTATTGTTCCTGAGCCTCTGATATTGATTCCCTTAGTCTTGGTCCATTTCCCATTGCTCATAGTCATGTGACAGATTATGTCTGATGTGTATTTCCTCATTCTGGACTCATGCTATCCATGTCTGCATAGCTTCGCACAGTCCTCTCACCCCTCTAATTCTCTGCACCAGGTCATCTGCATTCGGTTAATTCTATCCTTTGTGCAGTATCTCCTTTGGGGTATTTTCCATACACTTCTTCACATTAGCTGCATCACCATTTTCCCTAGGAAATCTGGACAATACCTTAACACTCTTTTTTACATTGACAATTGACCATCACGTTGTGGAGAGTTTCCCAGAGCCGTTTATTAAAGCATGCTCTTAGAAGAGCAACATGGCAAAATCATGTAGGGGAAGTGGTATGTGATTTTGGATTAAATAGATCTGGATTTAAATCCATATTCTAATTTATTAACTGACTCATCCCATGGAGATGATGATGATAATATTACACAGATTTATTGTGAGGATAACAGAGTGCTTAGCAAATAGTAGTGTCTCAAACATTAATGGGTAAGCACATTACCCTCATTTATTACTTCTATTCATAGATGGGAACTGGGATGGATAATGAAATATCTAGCAAAATGAAACGAATGACTAATTTGACTTGATAATGGCAGGTAGTCTCTGAATGAAACATTTGCCTTGCACAATGTGGAGTGGAGACTCAGGAGTTAGTTCATGAGGTCTGCATTCAGACAATAGTAGACTAGGGGAAATCTGAGTCACCATCTACAACTGTATGGGCTGTGCACTGCACAATTCAAGTGGGTGCCACTTTCACAGCTAATGATATAAATGACACTTTTGGGAGCTGTTTAGTGAAACAGTCCTGGGGAATATTGATTGGATTTGGTTGAAATCACTTTCTTGATTTCTTTCATTACAACTTTGAGAAATAAGATTTTCCAACTATATGCTTTAAATTAAGCTCCACTTAGTTATCCTTGTTCTGGTTTTAAAAATATAAAATAGATGACCGTAACAGAGCATCGAAAAGTTAACATATGTGCAAATTATTTTAAACATTATTTAACTAAATTTAATTTTCAAACTCAATAGAAGAGGCTGTCAGTTTAATACAAACTCCTGGTCAAGTGGAAAAGAAAATGAGAGTGTTTTGTTCTTAGTAATTCCTTGATTCTTGATATTCTGTGAAAACAAGACATAGGTTGATATTCATCATCAGGCTCAACGAACAAAACGCATTTTCCTCCTTTTGCCTGCTCATTCTAATTTACTCCACTTGGGGCTCCCCTATAGCACAGATGTGATCTTCCAGACCTACTTAGACAAGTAACGTGCAGGAATATGTTTTAGATTTACAGATATTAGTGTACTGTAAGTACCATGGAAAAGACAGTTGTTCACTTGAAATTTTAAGTTCTCACCAGAATAACTGGTATGGATTTATATAGTAACTGTGCCTGACACCATGCCATGAATGTTTTATAGATTTTTGATGTAGTCCAAAGAAAACAAATTACAACAAATCCTTCCTGCATTGTCAATTAGGTGAGCAGCTGTAACTGCTAAAAGGCGAGGTCCTTGGAGAGCCATTGCCTGTGTTACCAAAATTAAACTTGGGCTGGATGTTTGGGGCTCCCTGCTCAAATTCTCTAATCACATTTACCAAAGCAAATCATTTTTTTGAAAACATGGCTGCTGCTTTATTGGCCAAGATTTGGAAAATCTTATCTAACAGTCCAGTAAGGATGAAGGCAAAATGATTAAATGTCAGTTGCTATGATTTTTGTACTTGAGGTGTCCAGGTTCTTTGGGGGGTGTTCCTATTTTAATTTTCTTGGTCCAACTCAAATGATCTTGCCCCTATTAATGTTGGTTTTGCTTTTTGGCTCACCCTCTGACATTTTTACCATCCCCAGGTGTCTGACTCTATCTTTCAGATTTAATTTAACTGGAGAAGAGATAAAATAACTTGAAAATGGCCTTGTTAGCTTCATACGCTATCAAATTAATGAAAGGTCTTGTGTGCAGCCCTCCCACTCCCCACATTTGTATTAGGAATGAGGTTTTCTTTGTCTGGCTTGGAGTGGTGTGTGTTCTGGCCTTGGCCAAGCTCTTCATTTTCTAAATAGAAACTTAATGCACGTAAAATTAACGACAAATCTGATTATGGTGATTTGCATAAATTAGAAGACTTTTTTATTAATTTCCAAGGGCTTATCTCTACAAGAGAGGACATATAAATTTGGATGCCAATTAAGCCAGGATTACCTTTGTTAATGAATACAAGCACGCGTTAAGCTTTCTAATGAAGAGGAGGGTGCACACTTACGGGTAAAGACACCAAAGTGTAGGTGCTGGCAGAAATTGCAAAGTTGTGTTGTGGTATCTTGCAGCACGAGGATGGCTCATTTATATTAAGGATAATCCTGTCAGTCTAGTGTCTTTGTTTTTGTTTGTTTTGTTTTGTTTTCAGAACACCACGAAAAAAAAAATCAGAGCCCTCTTTCCTTTGAAGGAAGATGGATTTGAAAGGAAAAGAGTGTCTCCTGTTCCTGGTAAAATATTAACATGAATCACTCATTCTAAGGAGAAATCAGTCTGTATTCTTAACTGACTGCTGAGTACAATGATCATGCTCTTCAATTGGCCAACATTTTGTTTTACGTTTTTATTTTTTTAAGTTTATTTATTTATTTTTGAGAGCGAGGGAGCAATGAGGGGTAGAGAGAGAGGGAGAGAGAGAGAATCCGAAGCAGGATCAGGGCTATCAGCGCAGAGCCCGCCATGGGGCTCAATCTCACCAACCGTGAGATCCTGACCTGAGCTGAAATCAAGAGTCAGATGCTCAGCTGACTGTGCCACCCAGGTGCCCCTCAATTGGCTCTAATTTTAGGTACACTTCTTTCTGTTTCTTCTGCCACTGTCATGGTTTCTCAGCATTATTAGCCATCAGCATGGTATTGATACTATGGTGAGAGATGTGGAAAACTTGGAGCAGGTCAAAAGCAAAGACATTCAAGAAAATGATAGGACGTAGAAAAGACTGCAGGGACAGTCCTGAACAGAATTTTGAAGAAGGTAAAATTTACTCCTAGGATTTAATCTTTTCTTTCTTTTCTTTTTCCTTCTTTTGCTTTTCCTACATACCCATGTGTTTCACCTTCTTTCTACATTTCTTTTACTTTTTCTTTTTTCTTTTCTTTTCTTTCTTTTTTTTTTTTTTTTAACTTCTAAAGTATCATGGCTATCCTCTCTAAATTCTTAGGTCTGCTCACATAGGAGTGACCTATGCTCTGAACCTCTTGTCATCTCTCTCCTTCCATCAAACCTACTTGTTTTGTAGGACGCCTGGGTGGCTCAGTTGGTTAAGTGTTCAACTTCAGCTCAGGTCATGATCTCGTGGTTTGTGAGTTCAAGCCCTGCGTCGGGCTCTGTGCTGATGGCTCAGAGCCTGGAGCCTGCTTCACATTCTGTGTCTTCCTCTCTCTCTCTGCTTCTCCCCTTCTCATTCTCCATCTCTCTCAAAAATAAATAAACATTAAAAAAAAAAAAAAAAACCTACTTGTTTTGTAGCCCAGGGTTTGCTAAAGTTAAGTGACTGGTTAATCTGATGAACAGAGTCAGAGCAAATACTGGTGGCTAGAATGAGGTAGAGAGCGTTACTCACTGAAAGTAGCTGCAAATTGTCACACCATAAACACACAGGCCTACGTCTGCTGTTCAAGTTCTTAACACATTCAAGATACTGTGGCTTTAGACAAGTCATTTAAGTTCTCTCAGCTTCATTTTCTGTATCCATAACATGGGGCTAATGGACAGATTCAAGACCCTATAATAACTAACATTTGAGTGTTTGCTGTATGCTAGGCATGTCCTAAGGCCTTTATAACTATTAATGCACCTTCTCACTGACTCTCCAAAACAGAGCATTACTTGGCCTGTTTTATAGATGAGGAAGAAAAGAGAGATATTGATTAATAAAACTATTACCTCTCTTGCCTGAATTATTGCAATAGATTTCTGAGCAGTCTCCCTATTTCCATCTTTCTCTGTGTTCAGCCTATTCTGAGTCAGAACTGGCGAAATGATCCTGTTGAAACTCGAGTCTGATCTTTCACTCCTCTGCACAAAACGTTCTGGTGGCTTCTCATCTTACCCAGAGTAAAACCAAACTCTACTGCATATTCTACCAAGTCCTTGTGATGGGCTTGCATCTCTGACCTCACGGTATTCCAGCCTTTCTCTTGGTGGTTCCACTCAGTTCCACTGGCATCCTGCACCTTCCCTGTTCCCCTCCTCTAGGGCCTTTATGCTGGCTATTTCTTCTTCCTGCAGGCTCTTCCCTCAGTTTTCTCCACGGCTCCTTTCCTCACCTGCTTTTCTCAAAGTCACCTTTAGTAAGCCTTACCTGGTCACCTTATCTGAAATTACAGCCCCCCGCGACCTCCAGATGCTTCTTCTCTTCCTTCTCTGCTTTTTCACTTCAGCACCTGGGGATTGCCTAAGCTGTCACTGGCCTAAGCTGAGAAACTTGGAGGGCTTGATTCCCTGTCTGTTGCCAAAGCCTTGACTAGGGATGTAGGACTCACAGAAGGGTAGACCAAGATTCCCTCCAACCAACGTTTTTCTTTTGTCTAATATCCAATCACATACAGAATGGTGTGGGTAAAGTCTAGCTCAGGGGTAGACCAGACTCTGACTCACAGATGCTATGAGAAAGTCTACCAGCAATTATAGCTGCCACTCCCCTCCGCTTTCTATTCTTATTCTTTCTCTGCCTTCCTTCCCCTTCTCTTATTTTCCTTTCCAGCCTGTTTTCCCAGTTCTCCATCTGTCCCACAGCCTGAGGGCGGCACTCCTGGTTTTTGCCTCAGCCTCCAAGTGAACAGACTGTTGATCTAATCAACCGTCCCCAAACCCTTCCCAGCTCTGAAATCCTATATCTGAAGTCTGAAGTACTTCTACATTAATAAACTGCTATGTTCACACTATGTGGGGGTTCAGGTGCCAGACTCAAGACTGAAACCAAGGGAGAGAAAGAAAATTGGAAGACCAGACAGTGGTCAGAAATGCAGCAGACTAAAGCCTGGATAACAGTGGCTTGTTACTTCTGTCACTGGGTGGTCTGCTCCCCACAGCCTTACCTGGAGCCCAGAGGCACTCAATCACACAGCCTGTTCTTATTTTCAGGGGTCTTTGTATTGCATATTTCACTCACTGAGGATTTCCTCTCAGGCTCGAGTCATCTTATAAGGGCCCTTTGCCCAGCCTGGTATTCATGAAGCTGTGTATGTGCCTTCAACTGTTGACCCTCCTGGGCCCCAGTGCTTGCTTAGTGGACTTTTTGGTCTAGTTATTCAACAGTCTATAAACCATTAACTTACAGCTGTATTAATGTTGTAAGAATTCCTAGGATTTCCCCCCAAAAAGGCTTTATTTACAACAGTTGCAAGTTTAGGCATTAACAAAAATTTTTTAACACTTATTTTTGTGAGAGAGAGTGAGAGAGAGAGACTGAGCACGAGCAGGGGAGGGGCAGAGAGAGAGAGAGAGAGACACAGAATCTGAAGCAGGATCCAGGCTCTGAGCTGTCAGCACAGAGCCCAATGCTGGCCTTGAATCCATGTGAGATCATGACCTGAACCAAAGTCAAACGCTAACCTGACTGAGCCAACCAGGCACCCAAGCAAGTTTAGGCATTTTTAAGGAAAAAGTATCTTAAAACATTCTTAGGAAATCCGGCTTAGATATTTTTAGGGAAATGTTTCAGGTGTAGCAGTATGCAAAAAAAAAAAAAAGAAAAAAAAGTTACAGCAAGTCCATATGCTTTTTAAAATATTGAGCATGTTTTGGGGCACCTGGGTGGCTCAATCAGTTGAGAATCCAACCCTTGATCTCAGCTCAGGTCTTGATCTCAGGGTTGTGAGTTCAAGCCCTGTGTTGCGTTCTGCACTGGGTGTGAAGCCTACATTAATTTTTTTTTTTTTTTTTTTTGACCGAGTGTGTCTTAAACATCAAGTAAAGGAGTCAATGATCTGATTTAATCTTTCTTAGAGAGTGGGAGACCCCTTCGTTTGTGACCTTCTGGTATTGCTTTAAGTCTCTTTGCATGAAAACTTCCCTTCCTGCCACAGAAGACTGGCCGCCCTGGCACTGCTGAAGCCTTACTCCATGTAAAGGTGGTGTGAATGTTATTTATTGGCCATGGAATAAAGTCCTGCTGATCTTGGTGATGGTCCAGGATCATTTATGTTTCAGACTATTCTTCTGATGCATCCTCATAGTAACTCATCTTACAGATGAGAAAACAGAGACCATCGTAAGTACCTTCTATAAAGTCACCCAGATAGTTAGAAGTAAAGCTACCTTTCACCTAAGTTACAAACAAACAAAATCCTGTGTGTTGGTTCGTTTTTGGCCTTACACTAAAATTTTCTTGTGGCTTCTAGTTATATATCAGGAATTTCAGAAAAATTCCTGTCTAAGGAATTTTTTTGTCTCATCCCTCCTTATATCTCGGTCTTTCCTATTTTTCTCCACTTCCCTTTATTTCCAGGCCACATAGTGTAGCAGAAAGAGAAAGGACTTTGGAAATGGGCAAAGTTTATTCAGTTTTCATTATACAACTTGCTAAAGATAAAAGGTGAGGCAAATACATTAGTCTCTTGAGCCTCAGTTGCTCATGTTTAAAAAAATAATAACTTTCTTAGAGTAGCTGTAATGATTAAATACAATAATGCATGTGAAACTTCATTATTCTAGCCCTTCTTAAATTGCCTAAAGCTTCTACTTTGTATGGTATTTTATTCAATAGAACATATATCTACTTCAAAAATCCTAAGAAATAATATAAATCACTGCTGAAGTGTTTAAAAGAGAAAGGAAAGAAAAGGAAAGGAGTAATTTACTCAACATTTATCAAAACTTCTTAAAGATTCTCTTTTCCCTCAAATTATGATTCACAGTGCAGCTACCCCAACTCTGTCCAAAAATATTAATTCTTCATTATTGTTCTCTCTCCCGAATGTCTACCCAGGGCCACATTACCTGGTCCTGCAGGATGACAGTTCTGTTGTCTGAGCTTTGATAAGGAGATAATGCCTCAAATTATTTCTAAATCAGTCTTGCTGGGACAAATAAATGCAACAGCAAAAATCTTCACATTTCCCCCCTTCCTCCCCATTGTTTCTTCCATCCATCCCTTCTTCCTTCGTTATTTCCTAAACAAAAGAGATTTTTATTCCTCAAAGCTAATATTTTGTTGAAGCCTGGGTAATAGCATTTTCTTCTTTTTGTCTTCTATTTTACGGTTAACAGTGTCTAATTTTTTAAATGCTTATTTTTTTATTTTTGAGAGAGCACAAGAAGGGGAGGGGCCAAGAGAGGGGGGAACAGAGGATCTGAAGTGAGCTCTGCACTGACAGCACAGAGTCCCATGCAGGGCTCAAACTCACAAACCACGAGATCAGGACCTGAGGCAAAGTCAGATGCCCAACTGACTGAGCCACCCAGGTGTCCCAGAACTGTGTCTAATTTTTCAGATTGTGAGCTCATTGATCTAGTTAGGAATGCTTTTGGCTACAAGTAACAGAAAATTTGACTCAAGGTGCTTAAACAGAGGTTGTTTTCCTTACCCGCGAAATGTCAAGATGAAAGAAACCAGCCTTTGGCATTTGTCCAGAAGCTCACTCTTTGTAGAGCCAAAGCCTCTGCTCTAGTTAAGTCTTTTCATTTCATCAAGAAAGCTTATCCAGAAATCTGAGCAGTTTTTTGTTTTTGTTTTTCCCTTAAATCTCACTGGTATGGACTCCATCCAAGGCAACCCCAAACTTGAGGGAGGGATGAAAATTGAGATTAGGCCTTCAATTTGCCTTACTCCTTGAAGACAGAATAGGTGTCTTGTTCAGGCTTTCCTCACTGTGCCCAGTGAGGGCCACCACTTCTAGAACATAGATAGTACTCAAGACATCTGTTAAATTGGCAAATGTATGAATAAATAAAGAATGGATTAACGAATGACTTTTCAGTTGCTGAGGGCATGAAAATCCTTAGGCAGTACTCCTTCCAAGACTTATGCAGTCAAAATGTGATGCAGAGAATTTTCCATGCTGAAAATGAGGAAAGAGTGATTGAGATAATCTGCTCTTTGACTTTTAGAAACTCTTCAAAGGGCTAGGAAAGATTCAAAGGACCTACTATGCTTTTTGGTAGTTGTACTTGCCACAGAATTAGGAAAAATGATTCCAAAGAAATCTGGAGGTATCATTGACCAGAAATTAATAAAATTATGGCTTTCTGTTTTGAGCTGCTTTTAAAGACTTCTTTGTTTTCAACCTAAAAGTTTTAAAGTCCTAGAACAGATGAAAAGGTGGTAGAAAGTTATGACAGAGTGAAGGCCTCAGTACAAATGTCCACATGAGGTCAATCCCACTTGGCTTTATTCAGTAATGTCCTTGAATCTTAGAAAGATCTCTTCATTCACAGGCAATACCCTCCTGGGGAGTAGACAGGTGTACCTTCCGTGGACTAGCTTCATTCCCACGTTTGTTTTATGTTTTCATAAACATAGGTTCTCTTTCTTTTTTTCTCATTTCTCGTTTTTTGTGTCTTGAGAAACTGTCTTAAATCCATCATGAATAGGCAGCAGTGATCATGTGTGGCGATCTTTTCTATGCCCATTTCTGAAATGCTGTAATAACTTTCACTTTTAAAAAAGCATGTTCAGCAACAGTCACAAAATTTGAGACAGAACTGAGAGTGTTAAAGATTGCACTTGACACTGTATGGCAACCAACTGGAATTTAAATTAAAACTTAAAAAAAAAAGATTGCACTTGAAAACATATCCAGGCTTCTTTGAAGTGTGTGACACATTGTAAGTTCACTGCCAAGCTATGAATTTAAGCACCTCATATGGTGTTCATATTTATGATGGTTGAATCTGTCTTTCACAATTGCCACCCCACCTCCCCCAATACTAACCCTAACATTGCTTGGGCAATTAAAGAATTATGATTATTATCTCATTTGAATTTTTGCCTTCAATTTGCTGTATAAGAAAATAAGAAATGTTTTCATTTTGTAGGACTTTGTTGAGACTTAATAAAACAAATGAGATATAAATGTTGCTTTTCTTTCTTTTTTTTAAATGTTTTTATTTAATCTTGAGAGAGAGAGAACGCGCGCGAGAGCGAGCATGAGCAGGGGAGGGTCAGAGTGAGAGGGAGACACAGAATCCAAAGCTGGATCCAGGCTCGGAGCTGTCAGCACAGAGCCTGACACAGGGCCTGAACTCATGAACCATGAGATCATGACCTGAGCTAAAGTCAGACGTGCAACCGACTCAGCCACCCAGGTGCCCCTAAATGTTGCTTTTCATCACTGCTTATTAGATAAGAAATGAATCTAGCCAAAGCCTTATTTTACAAAGAGCTAGTCTTGGGAGCAATGCTTCATTTAGTGTAAATTGTGAAGTGAGTAGTACTGAAAACTTAACAGTTGGCTTAGCAATTGATGCACAAAGAAAAATTATTACAACACCTTAATGGCCGGCAGATGCCCTGGGTAGGAAAATAGATGCTTTTTGTTTGTTTGTTTCACAGTGCCGTCTTTGCTTTTCATGTTGAGTGATTTTTTTTTTTTTTAATTCTTGACAGGGCTGTGTATACATGAATCCAACTGATTATTTATTTATGACAAGGAGAATGTCAAATAGGGAAGGGGAATCTATGCAATAGAAGGAAGAAAATGAGGGCTGATTGAAATGGAATGAATTGTTTGTTCTAAGAGGGAAACTAAGGAAATGTTTTGAAGAGTGAACACAAAGGAAATGCTATCAGGATTCTAGAAATCTGTTTCATGGTGGAACTCCTTTGGACCCTGCATTTAAATCCCTCTGTTTTCAATTTAGACATCAAAGTTTGGGAGTCACCATCTTATGTGAGACTTACTAGTGTACCGTGACACATTGGAAAGCCCTATTGAGACCAGCTGGTGAAGCTTGTGTGGTCTCCTCGTCCTTACTCTTTTGAGTCTAGCCTGAGTGTTAGAGAATGTATGATAATCTATACTATTCATCCAGCTCCACAGTCAGTGAGAAAGAGGAATTCTCTTTGTGGATTTTGTTATAAACCTCTAGAATACAAATACAAACCCTTAATGAAATAATGAATGTGAGTAAACATCTTCAGTGGTTGCTAACCTCACAGCGAGGGGAGGGGGCAATAAAAAATTAGGTGACTCCTGTTAGAAGTCTACAATACCACCTATAAAATATTTTTGTGAAAAAAATATCAAAGTTTTATCAAATCAGGCTTTAGGTTGAACCTAGTAATTTATAGTGAATAGAAGGGAAAGGGGAATATATACAAAGGCAGCATGGGGATTTATTCGTCAAAATTCAGAATGTGAGAAAGTCTATAGGACAAACAATCTGGTTTCCTTGGCACATAAATTGCAGGGGGAAAGGGGGAGGGAAACTATAAATGAAAAGAGACAATAAATATCAAACAAAAACCATGTATGCACCTCCTTGTTTGGAGTCTTATTTGAACAAGCAATTGTTTTGTTTTTTTTGTTTTTAATGGATACAATTGGGGAAATATGAATGTTGACTGGTTATTTGATGACATTAAAAATTATCAGCAATTTTTATGTTAGTGATGGTATGGAAATAATATTTTAGAAGTCTTTACCTTTTAAAATGCCTGTGATTTGCTTCAAAACAATTTGGCCAATGTTAGATGGGTGGTTTAAATGAAACAAGATTGTCCATGAGTTGGTAATTAATGCATTTGGTAATGGGGGTTTATTGTACTCTTCTATTTTTGTTTGAATTTTCCTAAATCAAAAGTAAACAAGCAAATTAAAAAATTCCCACAGTGCAAAAACACAGATCTTTGTAAGAAATCACTTCTATTCTGACAATTTCAAGGTTGGATGCGGAGTGCTGTCTTGCCCTGAACCTTTCCTGATGCCCTCGTGCTGAATTATTTGGCTTTCATTTGCATCAGCCCAGTGCTCTGTGTTTATTGCTCTTGTTTTGACACCATATTGTAATTCCTTAGTCACCTGTGGCGTAGGACAATATTTTCAAACGAGCTTTTTGTTTCCATATTTATTTTTACCCTTTGGCTAGCTAAGCAATTGATGCCTTGTTGCCTCAGGGAAGGGGATGACTGGAGTGGATACAGAGACAAAGAAGTTGATTGTTGACCTTTGAGTTCCAAAGCCTGGGCATCATGGGAATAAGAAGTACCCACGTAGAGATGAGAGATGTGATAGAAGTGATGAGTTAGACAAGAGGTCACTAGTAGCAGGGATTCACTGAGCTGGAGTGTGGGGGACAGAGGCAAGATGGAGGGCATAACCTAGTGGGAGACAAATCCCTCATGGGATCTAGGATGAGGGACCAGGTCTGGGGAGTGCACACACACACACACACACACACGTCCAGAGTTAGTCTCCAGTGAAAGTGTGCTCACCTTGACCATCTACCTAGAGTGAGTGCTAGTTGGCACCAGTACCAGGGAGCTGTGAAAGCTGAGTTCACAGTCTTAGATGGGCCACTCCAGTTTGGATTGTATATCACCATAGCGATTTTCCTCATTAGTACTGGTGTCTATTAATGTGGCGAAGAGGTGGAGATGGAGGGAATATGACCTGGTGGGAGACCAAGACAGATGGGATCTGGAGTTGTGAGATAAACATTAACAAACTCAGAAGTACACCCAAGAAGTAGCAAACAAGGGCCACAATATCACCCTTCTTACTGATAAATCATGGGTTGGAGAGGTAGAATACAGATTACAGAACCCAATATGAGATAGATACATCTCCTCTCCCCACAGGCCGTGTTTGGTGAAGGTGGGTTCTCCCTCTGGGAGACGGTGGGATGTCCCATGAGGTTTTTCTGCAGCTCCCAGTACTCCTTCTGGTAAACAGGTTTGCTTCCAAGAGGAAAAGGGGAGATAATATGAGCATGGTCACTTTATTCTCCCAATTTTATCAGATAGGGAAATGACGACACTTACCCATCTGATAAAAATGAGTGAGAAAGCTGACAGAGTTACTTCAGTTGTGGTGATTTCAATATTAAAGGAAACATCAGGAATATGGAAGAGATCGTCCCTTCAGAACTAGCACGTCACTAATTGATCGTCTGGTGGAGTGATACCCATCCGCGCAAGACTTTGCTCAGTACCCAATTGATCCAATGGGTCAACCACCATCTCAAAATCTCAGGACCTTTGGAAGTGCTGCAGTGGAGACTGTGAATGTTAACCCCCAAAAGGGCAGTGGCGGCTGTAGGTAAAACCTTGAACTTTCCCACTTATCCGTGAAAGTGGTGGAATACATTTCGATCATTTATTTCTTTTTTTTCCCCTTCATGACAAATGTGTTTTTGAGGGCAAGAATCAGACTTTATTCAAACTTGTATTAGTGTCTACCAAGAAGTAAGGACTTGATAAAAATTTACTGAATTGAATCATAGTAACATTTCATTAATGAAATTTTTAGCAACCAAACAAATATCTTGACAGCTGAGATCAGGTTCATTTGTCTTATGAATTAATCCCACAGACAAGTATAACTGCACATCTCCTCACTTCTAGATAACCATCTATTACTAATTTTATCAGTAAATCTTAAAAAAAATTTTTTTTAATGTTTATCTTTGAGAGAGTAATTTTATCAGTAAATCTTCAAAACAGTTACTGTCTTGAGATGTTAATGACTATTTATCTTAAGTAATTGAATAGTTAACAGAGGCTATAAATTTATCAATATTTCTTCCATTCATGCCCTGGAGTTATGAAAATTAAGCAATGTAAGCATTTTAGCCGTGTTTCTAATTCAGTGTAGTATATCAGCCAATAAATCAGTCCTGAAACCATTCATGTTACTCTTAGAATTGATACATAATTTTATCAACTTAGAAAAACATAGTGCTTAACTATCAAATATTTTAGGTTGTGAAAGCTCTCGTGTATGTATTTAATCTTGTAGTACAGATTTATTGGTGGTTGACCAATCAGTACCAACACCCCTTCCTACTTGCATCCTGATTGTATTTAGGAGACTTATTTCTTTCCATTATGTACTGTCTCAGTATGCTGGTAAACCCAGGTACTTGCTCTGCCATTATGGACTGAAAGATGATTCCTGGGGGTTCCTTATATCAGATCTTTTTTCTTATCACTCAAGGACCACCAAGAGGTAGGCACATGATATTATTAGGGTCTCCTGCAACTTTGCATAGTCATGTAATTATACAAAGTTGGAATAAAATATTAGAGCTTCTGAATGGCAATGGTACCATCTGAGCAAGGTTGAAAGTAGTTTCTGCTGAAAAGAGTCACCTGGAGTCACCTGGTTCTATTTCAAGACTGGTTTTTCATCTCTTCCTTCCAATTTGTAGGCCTCCTCCCCCCACCAATCCCTTCAACTAATCCTTCCCCTTTTAAAATTTTCTGTCAAGATGATTTCTATTGCCTGCTACCATAGAACCTTAACTGATTCTCAGCTTGAGAGAAAGCATCACGAAGTGGAAGAAACCCTGAGCTAAGAAGGAATATGAATTGTAGTTGTTTTGTAACTAACTTTTGTGGAGACCCAGGAGAAATTTCCTAACCTTTTTGGACTTTAATTTCCTCATTAATGAGGGTGATAGGCCAGATAACCTCAGTTTTTTTTTAAGAGTATTTAAAAAATTTTTTTCCAACATTTATTATTTTTTTAAGAGTATTAAAAAAATTTTTTTCCAACATTTATTTTTTTTGAGGGACAGAGATAGAGTATGAGCGAGGGAGGGCCCGAGAGAGAGGGAGACGGAGAATCTGAAGCAGGTGCCAGGCTCTGAGCTGTCAGCACTGAGCCCAGCACAGGACTTGAACCCATGACCTGTGAGATCATGACCTGAGCTGAAGTCAGATGCTTAACCAAGTGAGCCACCCAGGCACCCCAAGGCTCAGGTTTTAAAAGCCCAGTTCCATGACTGATGTTGTTATTGGTTAGTAACCATGATGAAGAAATAACAATGTTCTAATTGAAGGAAGAATTTTATAGATGTTTCACTTGATGTTTTAACACACGAGGTGCTGTAAATATTCCAGATATGTTAATCCTTGACTGAGCATTTACTCTGTAGGTCATCTCTTGGGTGGGGTGACCAGATATTGGAACAGATTCCTACAACAGAGAGAGTAAAGGGGCATGTGACTGCCTGTTCGTGGAAACTATTACCTCAGCTCATTGGGGTGTTTATGATAGAGCTAGTCTTAATGATGACTGATAGGATTGGCGTTAGATCCAGAGAGAAGAAAATGCTGACACATTACATTAAAGTTAAAATTAAACTTATTCAGCAGATATTTACCGTGGGTGAGGCACACCATCTTTCAGAGGGCTCAAGCCTGTTGTAAATTTGAAATACATACACGCAGTCTCTGGTTTGGGAGTGGTTGTCACTGAATGCTTCCTAACATTTCTGAGTTTTTCCTTGTTTCTGGTTTTGATCAAATTTGGACTATTTCAATGTGGATTAGCACTTTAAATGACCCATTGATGATACAAACACCAACAGCCAGTTGCCTCAGATCTAAACTGACTTTGTGGTTATTACCCCTGACCTGTATTTCACAACTCTATAATTCAGTAGATACTATTATAGCAACACAACATCTAAAGGAAGTTTGACAATTATCTAGATATTCCAATGATTCCTACCATCAATTTGGATACTATAAAATACTTGTAAAATCTACTTTGAGCTTACGGCAAATAACCTTTTTGTAGTTTGCTTGACTACCAAGATCAAAGTGTATCTAATTCATTTGGCCTTGTATGAATACCTGGTCCATAGAACTGATGGACCACTTGGCTTAGAGTCTTACCTGACATATTTAATTCAGCCAAGCTAACGATTTTTCACTTCTCAAATTCCTGCAGTGGCTTTCCATCTCATTCAGAATAAAAGCCAAAAGTTGTGGAATAGACTATAGGACCCCATGATCCTATAGTCTGGTCCCCTGTTCCTCTTGATTCCTTTGGTTCACCTCCTTCCAGCTTTCTTTGTTCACTCTAGCCACACTGGCCATCTTGCTGTTCATTGAACATACCACTCTTGACTATCTCAGAGACCTTGCTTTCCCTGAGTAAAGTGGTCTCTACTGCCCTCAAAGCTGTGTGAAGGAGTTCTTGACTACAACTGGAGTCCACCATCAAGCACTGCTTCTGGCTGCTGTAGGAACCAGAAGGTCTGATGGTGGTCTGTAGACCAGAAGGCTTCCAGAGTTTTTGTTTCTGGAGTCCATGCCAGAGTTGTCTGTTATTCATCAAAGCCATCTCCATACCAGTTTGCTGTCCTGAAGCTGAGACACTACTTACACTGGTGCCATATCCATGGAGCAGAGTGCAACACGACCTTTTGTTAAGCATGTACTGTGGGCCCAGAACTTTTTAAATACTCATAATAGCTTTGTGAGATTAGCACTATTATCATCCACATTTTATAGACGGTTATAACTGTCTTTGAAAGGGTTAACAATTTTATATGGATAGCAAGTATAGAGGTTGGATTCCAACCAAGGCATTAGGACTCCAGAAGTCATGAACTTATGGCTCCAGAATCAACTCACTGTGTTGGGTTAGTTGGGAAAGAACCCTTTCTTCCACCTTTTTGTCACTTTAAACACAATGTAGTAGCTTCGAGAAGAATGATGGTGCAATTTTGATTGGGATTGCATTGAATGTGTAGATAGTTTTGGGTAGTATTGACATTTTAACAATATTTATTCTTCCAATCCATGAGCACGGAATGTTTTTCCATTTCTTTATATCTTCTTCAATTTCCTTCATAAGCTTTCTATAGTTTTCAGCATACAGATAGATCTTTTACATCTTTGGTAAGGTTTATTCCTAGGTATTTTTGATTCTTGGTGCAATTGTGAATGGGATCAGTTTCTTTTTTTTTTAATTTTTTTTTTTTTAACGTTTATTTATTTTTGAGACAGAGCATGAACAGGGGAGGATCAGAGAGAGAGGGAGACACAGAATCCGAAACAGGCTGCAGGCTCTGAGCGGTCAGCACAGAGCCCGACGCGGGGCTCGAACTCTCGGGCCGCGAGATTATGACCTGAGCCGAAGTCGGACGCTTAACCGACCAAGCCACCCAGGCGCCCCAGGATCAGTTTCTTTATTTGGCTTTCTGTTGCTTCATTATTAGTGTATAACACAAGCAATCCTAAAATTTGTATGGAACCACAAAAGACCCCAAATAGCCAAAGTAATTTTGAAGAAGAAGACCAAAGCAGGAGGCATCACAATCCCAGACTTTAACCTCTACTACAAAGCTGTAATCATCAACACAGCATGGTATTGGCACAAAAACAGACACATAGACCAATGGAATAGAATAGAAACTCCAGAATTAGACCCACAAAAGTATGGCCAACTAATCTTTGACAAAGCAGGAAAGAATGTCCAATGGAAAAAAAGACAGTCTCTTTAACAAATGGTGCTGGGAGAACTGGACAGCAACATGCAGAAGATTGAAACTAGACCACTTTCTCACACCATTCACAAAAATAAACTCAAAATGGATAAAGGACCTGAATGTGAGACAGGAAACCATCAAAACCCTAGAGGAAAAAGCAGGAAAAAAACTCTCTGACCTGAGCCACGGCAATTTCTTACTTGACACATCCCCAAAGGCAAGGGAATTACAAGCAAAAATGAACTATTGGGACCTCATGAAGATAAAAAGCTTCTGCACTGCAAAGGAAACAATCAACAAAACTAAAAGGCAACCAACGGAATGGGAAAAGGTATTTGCAAATGACATATCGGACAAAGGGCTAGTATCCAAAATCTATAAAGAATTCACCAAACTCCACACCCGAAAAACAAATAATCCAGTGAGGAAGTGGGCAGAAAATATGAATAGACACTTCTCTAAAGAAAACATCCAGATGGCCAACAGGCACATGAAAAGATGTTCAACGTCGCTCCTCATCAGGGAAATACAAATCAAAACCACACTCAGACACCGCCTCACGCCAGTCAGAGTGGCCAAAATGAACAAATCAGGAGACTAGATGCTGGAGAGGATGTGGAGAAACGGGAACCCTCTTGCATTGTTGGTGGGGATGCAAACTGGTGCAGCTGCTCTGGAAAACAGTGCGGAGGTTCCTCAAAAAATTAAAAATAGATCTACCCTATGACCCAGCAATATCACTGCTAGGAATTTATCCAAGGGATACAGGAGTGCTGATGCACAGGGACACTTGTACCCCCATGTTTATAGCAGCACTTTCAACAATAGCCAAACTATGGAAAGAACCTAAATGTCCATCAACTGATGAATGGATAAAGAAATTATGGTTTATATACACAATGGAGTACTATGTGGCAATGAGAAAGAATGAAATATGGCCCTTTGTAGCAACATGAATGGAACTGGAGAGTGTTATGCTAAGTGAAGTAAGCCATACAGAGAAAGACAGACACCATATGGTTTCACTCTTATGTGGATCCTGAGAAACTTAACAGAAGACCATGGGGGAGGGGAAGAAAAAAAAAACAAGGTTAGAGAGGGAGGGAGCCAAAACATAAGAGACTCTTAAAAACTGAGAACAATCTGAGGGTTGATGGGGGGTGGGGGGAAGGGGAGGGTGGGTGATGGGTATTGAGGAGGGCACCTGTTGGGATGAGCACTGTGTGTTGTATGGAAACCAATTTGACAATAAATTTAATATTAAAAAAACCCACAATGTATTCATGTAGTTTTCATTCAAGACCTATAACTGTAATTTTGTTTCACTTTTACTCACTGCACTAAGGCATAGATTTGTTCTGCTCTAGGCTAAAATCAGAATCAGAACTAACTTGGACATTGTGATTAGATTTGGCATCACCTGTAGCAAAATGTGGGAAAGCTTGCCTGTATGAACTAAATTGAAATAATGATGAGGATGATTATTTTTTTAAAGTTTATTTTCAGAGAGAAAGAGAGGGAGACAGAGAATCCCAAGTAGGTTCCATGTTCAGTTTAGACCCTGACACAGGGCTTAGTCCCCTGAACTGAACCGTGAGATCATGACCTGAACCGAAACCAAGAGTCGGACACTTAATCAACTGAGCTACCCAGGCATCCCAAGGATGGTTATTTATTTATTTTTTTTTGAGAGAGAGAGAGAGAGAGATAGAGAATGGACAAGAGAGGGGCAGAGAGAGAGGGGAGAGGGAGACCCAGCATTCGAAGCAGGCTCCAGACTCCAAGCTGTCAGCCCAGAGCCTGATGTGGGGCTGGAACTCACAAACTGTGAGATCATGACCCTAGCTGAAGTCAGACACTTAACTGACTGAGCCAGCCAGGCGCCCCAAGGATGACTATTTTAAGAGACAACTCAGAGGGTGGTAACAAGTACCAAATCAGCTACCTAGGGCCTCCCTCTCACTACCATCTTCGAAGTGGAAAGCGCCTCTACATATGTCCTTTTATTTGTTTCATGTTTTGAACATCCTGGCATGATTTCTTTTGAATGAAGGTTGTGGTGCTTTAACAACAAAAAGATGAAATCCCAAATCCAGAGAGCCATTATTAATGTTCCTTCCTTTTTCCTTTTTTGGTCAGGGACCAGTGAGGATATAATTCAGGCTGTAGCCTCATGGGGATTTTGTCATCAAGGATAGTATATTTTGAGAAGGACCAACACGGAGGCCCTCTTCCCTCAGCCCTCTGGACAAAGGTTGGCTTCCTGGCCGGGATGCCTTTGAAATGTTTTCTCCAGGTTTCTCTTTTGAAGTACCGGGATAAACAAAACCCTCCTTTAAATTCTTTCTATTGTCTTTGATGGTTTCTGTTTTCTCTGTGGATAAAAATACAATTAAAAAAAAAAATTGTAACTCTTTCCGATATTGGTGGTTTCAAAAGCTCAAGTAGCTCCACATAGGGCAGTCACGCAGTTATTGGGACCGCATGAAATTCTGATTTGCCAAAGGGATTGTGAGTCAGCGTAAAGCTCTGCCAGGGCCTGTGGGTTTAGGGCGGTCGTGGGGAGGGATTTCACTGCCACAGCTTGTGTGCTTTCAAAACTGTGAGAGCAACCTCACCTAATGATTCCCATCATCTTCTTTTCCATTCCCACTTTAGTTTAAAAACTATAGTGAAAGAGGGAGACATTATGTGCAGATACAAATTAGAATTATTTTGTCACCCGGCTAAGTACTTTTCCAGCTGAGTCCAGAACAATAGGCAGTGATGCAAATGTATAAATACCTATTCACGTTTTAAAATCACCAGCTCCAACAGGTGTCGGGTGAGTGTGAGTGTTGCATCCAATGTAACATTAGAAAAAAGAAATCTCAGCATATTTCAGAACATAAGAAAGCCAGAGCAAGTTTGCTTACATTTCATCTGTAGTAACAGAAAAATTATCTCATAATAGTGTATTCTGTTCCCACGGTTCGGTCGTCTTGCGTATGATCCTTTTATGGTTCTGAGTTGATATCAGGTAATTACTGGGCCACCAGTGTCTTCGTTTTTTTTTTTTTTTTTTGTTTTTTTTTTTTTTTTTTACACTATCATTCTGCTCTGCAGCCTATTTTTTCTCTCAAAGAGGTAGAAAATGAATTTCTCAGTTCCTGGCCCTGTAACAAGCCATAGTAAACTCTGGGAGTGTTTGCTGAATAAATAATGAATGTAGGCATTTCACAGTCCACTGAAAACAATCAGGTTGAAGCACTTATTTAAAGCCCATTATTTCAGAACTTTTGAACTAAAATTCTGTTTTTCTGAGTTTGGCAACCTTTTAAAACTCTGGATGCATACATAAATTGTATTCCCACTGATTCTGTTTAATTTGTGAAGGAGCCAACAGATTATTTTGGCATGAGCCACAAACAACTTGAATTTTAAATTTAGAGATAAAGCTGAAGTAGGCTAGTGCAAATGTGCAATATGTAGCTTGCTATATAATTTTTTACGTTTGTCCAATTTAATGTGTGTACTTTTGATTTAGGTTAACCCTTTAGGGCCCTAAGTTGCTTCATCAGGAGGTAGAATCTTCTCCTCCCCCTTTCTGTAGGAATGACCACTTTGAAATATGAGCCAAGCTGCAGAATTTATTCCTCCCTCCAGATGTCTGTTGCTGGAACACAGCTCTTAAAGAGATTATGTCTCTGGAGGGGACCAGACTGCTGATATTATTTCTGACTTCAAAATATGTTAATGATAAAAATAGCGTTCAACATATGGACTTGAGCTTTGTAGAGCAAGCACACAACACTTACATATAGAGTGATCCATCCACCCAAAGCAATATTAAATATAGGTTATGATATATTTACTTAATGTTTTGTAAATAATTTGCTCTATCAGATTTAGAACATCAACCTCCGAAGGGATCTCAGAAATCTAGCTGATGCACGAATCTTCTGAATCTATATCCAGCTTCTCCCTCTGTAAACGTTATCACCTTAGGAGATGCCAAGTCTGTATTTAGGGTAGATCTAAAAGTTGAATAGTTCTTTCTCATAAAAAATTGAAATGTCTTTTCTCTATCTTTGGTTAGATGCTAGTTTGCCTGGACACCTTTTATAGGCATCCAAGGGATGGAGCTAGGACCAGTGGATAGAATTCATACACTAATTTTTAGTATCAAGAAGAACTTTCTACTGGTCAAAATTGTCTTGGCATGGAGTGGGCTGCTTCATGATGGTGAGGGTAATATATTCCCCATTACTGGAAGAGTCTAATTAGGCTATATGATCAATGGGCAGGAATATTATAGAGGAGATTCAAGCATCTGGTGGATGTTGGGGGATACTAAGAGAATTCATCCTGATCTGAGACATTATGATTCATTTTCTGATACACTTCTTTAGATGTCTCTTCTGGGCTTCATACAGGTATATCCAAGTATATCCTACTTGACATCTCCTCTTGGATGTCTCAAATTCAACATATTTAACCCCAAGCCCTTGATTTCCTGATTTCTTCTTTCAATCGTGCTCATCCAAGAATCTTCTTTTCAGTAAATGGCTCTGCTACATAGCAGTCAGAATAAGTCTTTTAAAACTCACCTATAGCTTCTTATCTTCCCTCCTGTTCACTTTGCCTGGAACATTACTGTCTTCCTCCATATATCTGTATGACTTGCTCATTTCTGGGAGTCTGCTGAAATATCACCTCTTCAGAGAGGCTCTCCTTGACCATGGTATCTGATATAGCACTCCCCATCACCCCTCCTTGTTATCCTCTGTCCGTCTTACTTTATTTTTCCATAGAAACTGAAAGCACCACATATTTATTTAAATGATGACTGTCTTTCCACTAGAACTTAAGCTTCCTAAGGAAAGAGCATGTATTATATTGACTGCTACATCCTCAGTACTTGGAACCGTTTCTGGCCTACTATAGGTATTCAAGGAATATATATATGGAAATTATGTAAATGAATAATAATAGAAATTTATTTTAAACAGGAAAGTACAGTAAAAATGTAACATATACTATGTGCAAAAGGGCAAAGGAAGAGGGATAGTGCTTATGAATTTTTTATAATAAAAGAAAGTAAATGAAGGGTTTTGATGCCTGTTTGTAAAATTATTCTCCCAAAGCAGCCATCTTTTTATGAACCTCAGAGAGTCCATCAGTGTGCATGTTCACTCTTGGCTTTCAGAAGGAATGGAAACATTGCAAACTTCACCAGTATTGGCTGTGATCAGTTTTTCAAGAGAATGTGGATCCCCAGATACATCAGATATCAAATCTGGATGATATTGACTAATAGGTGCCCAGGAGTGAGGAACAATCATTAATTTTATCTTTAAGTCAGTCTTATAAGTAGAAGATAAATTGGTCTTTCATATCTAGAGGGCAAATAAAGCTTTCTTACTTACTCTTCCCACATATACAATCTTCCCCATTATAAACCCTCTGGGACTAGACTCTGTAACTTGTATGAATTATTAAGTTTCAGGGTCTTGGTTTAAATACAATAGATTTCCTATCTCAATTAAACTTGAACAGGATGAAAGAAATCACTTTCAATTTTGTCACTAAAAATGGTAATTTCTTCCTTATTCTTTGCTTTTAATAAAGTAGTTTTGTCCTATTTAAGTAGTAATAACTGGTGATTTATACATTTTTCTAAAATTAATAATGCTGTATTTTATACCCATTTTCAGTTTCTTTAATAAGAGAAAAAAAGGACTTTTTCAGAATGAATATATTTTAAATCTTTCCTATGTAACAGGAGTTTTAAATGCTAGTGTGAAAAGCAATCAATTTTTATTTTTCTTGAGACCAAAATATATTATCTTATGACTATCATAGGATAAAAACTTGTTGAGAGCAAATTTTGTGGGAATTACTTATTTTAGTTCTTGGAGACTCCTATGTTTTAAAGAGAAATGCATCTGGGAAAATAAAGAAAAATGTCTCTAGGTTCCTCAAGGAATGAAGTTGTTATTTTTTTAAAGTTACATTCAGGGTTATGTGCCGAATGGGAGGAAGGATGCTGTAAATCCATGGTCCATTCTGGAACACAACTTAACAACTCATAAAATATCAGACTCTTTGACCCAGTACTCCCACCTCTAGGCATTTGCCCTAAGGAGATATCCTGTAAGAATGAAAAGAAAAGATATAGGCATATGAATGTTTCTTATAAACCTGTTTTTAATGTACAAAAATTGGAATCATTCCAGACATCTATCAATAGGAGACTGATTAAGTAAGTTATTGCACATAAATGCAATAAAATTCTTAAGCCATTAAACTTGATGTAGCTCAATATTTATTGACATGGAGAGCTGTTTGTGACATAGTGTTGAGTGGAAAAAAACAAGTGAAAAAGGCTCTCAGCATGATTCCATTTATGTAAAATTATATCCTTCCCTTTAGAAAGACATTCACTGAAATGTTATTTGTGGTTATTTATGGATAATGAGATTTTGGTGATTTATTTTTTTCTGGGCATTTTTTTTAAATGTCTATTGTGTGTATGTATAATTTTAATAAAAATGCAAATTCATAAATGAATTTCTTATAATGAAGTAAAATCTAATAGGAAATAAACTTTTTAGACCTGTTTGTAGCAGCAAATAGGACGGTAGTCAATTTGGGACCAGCTTGTTTACTGTAAGAAGAAGAAAATTGGAAATAATGTTACATAAAGAACATTTTAATGAGAACAAAATTTTATTTTATTTTTATTTATTTTTTTTTAATTTTTTTTTAACGTTTTTATTTATTTTTGAGACAGAGAGAGACAGAGCATGAACGAGGGAGGGTCAGAGAGAGAGGGAGACACAGAATCGGAAACAGGCTCCAGGCTCTGAGCCATCAGCCCAGAGCCTGACGCGGGGCTCGAACTCACGGACCGCGAGATCATGACCTGGCTGAAGTCGGACGCTTAACCGACTGCGCCACCCAGGCGCCTCGCAGCATTCTTAACAATAGCCAAGATACGGAAAAAACCTAAGTGTCCATTGATGGATGCATGGATAAGGAAATTGTGGTACACACACGTTCACACAAAATTAATATCATTTAGTCATAATAAAGAATAAAATCTTCCCATTTGTTGAACTATGAATGGACCTCGAGGGCATTATGTAAGTGAAATAAGTCAGACAAAGCAAATACCGTATGATCTCTCTTCTAGGTGGAATCTAAAAGAGTTTTTTGTTTTTTTAAACCAAGTTCATAGATAGAACAGATTGGTGATTGCTAGGGGTGGGGGCTGGAGGTGGGATAAATTGGTAAGGAGGGTAAAAAAAAAATTGGAGATTGAATATGAGGACTTTAAGACACAGAACAGATGAACACAAGGGAAGGGAAGAAAAAATAATATAAAAATAGGGAGGGGGACAAAACATAGGAGACTCTTAAATATAGAGAACAGAGTTACTGGAGGTGTTGTGGGAGGGGGGATGGGCTAAATGGGTAAGGGGTATTAAGAAATCTACTCCTGAAATCATTGTTGCACTAAATGCTAACTAATTTGGATGTAAATTAAAAACATAAAATTAAAAAAATAGGACACTGATATGACAAAGATACTTATTTTCTACACAGAGCCAAGTGTTTTTCTGTATTTGACATGAGATTATTTCCCCAGTATTTGATCCTGTTTAAACGTAGAAATCTTACATGATCTTACATTTTGATGATAAAAAAAAAATCAAAGAAAACACTTTGATTGATTGATTGATTGATTGATTGATTCATTCATTCATTCATTCAGGTATTCATATTTTGCTGGTGTAGATCCAGAAGGTGCCGAGCAGCTCTGGAACTAACAGCAGGCAGCACTTCCCTAGATGGCAGCTGAGATGTGTTCCTGGAGGAACAACTGCAATTGCGGTTTTGATTTATCAGCTCTTTGGCTCAGGTAGAAGCTCTTCCCTCCAGGTCCTTCTGACTGGGAACTGTTCCTGGAGGCCCAACCTGCACCTGCTCTTCTAGTTCTTCCAGTGATGGGGTAGATACATAAATCCCTCTATTAGATACCTTTCTGCAAGAAACACTTAATGTGGTTTTGCTATTTAGAATTGAATTCTAACTCATACCTCACTCAACTCAGGTATTTTTTGGGAGGGCGGGGGGTAACGTGGGAAATGCTTTCTCAAATTGTTTCCCACATATCTTGTCAGTGGACATTGCCATTTTTTTGCACAGATACTCTCAGACTCCTTTTACTTCTTCTGTTCATCCCTCTTCCAGCTTTCATTTAATTTTGCTTTCAGTTCTTGAGCAGCCACTCTTCCTCAAAGGGCTGTCCTCAGGCTCTTGGAGCAGCTTTGTTCACAGACACAGAACACTGGAAGGACCTAGGAGTTTATGATCCCCTAGAATGATGCTTAGCTAATGAGTGATCTCATTGGGAGAAGAGGGTCCAGTCTCTTGTCTTAAGGCACAACAGCTTTGAGCCTGTAACTTACACTCCAGAGATCTCTTGTGGAATCAGGCTGATGCTGCTCTTTCAGGAATTTGCTGAAATCAAAGCCTCCTTGGTTTCCTCTTCTTCTTTGTTGTGTTTCTTCTTCTTCTTTTCCAGTTTTTGCCAAGAGTACCTCCTTGCACATAAATTCTCATCTCAGGGTCTTCTTCTGAAAAAACTCAACTCGGGCAATAGGTCAAACATTGCTTTCCAAAGGCTCTTAATGATTTTCCAGAATTGAATTCAATGACATGATATATCTTCTGCATAGACTAAAAGCTCTTTGCTCTTTGAAGGCAGCCGGGAGTCACAGTTGATTGCGATAGTTATTCCCCATAGAACCTAGAAATATGGTTTATACCGAGTGGGCTAAATCAGTGAATACATGGAAGACATAGGTCAATAGTCAGTAATTTTATTTGAGATTGCATCTAGATGGATTAAGTGAAAATTCTGTGTCTTTCATTATGATTTCTGTGCATAAATTAGTCTGATGTGCCCAGACAAAAGATGTTTTCTTTCTATAAACCACTAGATAACAAAGATTAATTCCACCTTGAACTTTCTTTTAGTTCTAAAGAATTAGATGAAGAGGGCAGTACTGCCTCTTCCCTCGGTTATGGTAAATTGCCTTATCTTTTCTATTATGCTAGCAAGGGGGAGTGGCTCTTCTTTTTGTTGCTTTTAAATTTATCTTCATTTGCATAGCTCTTGAAATTAGAGAACATATGTGAGTTGTAGAAGTCAAGCTTGTAATCGATGTAATATGATGATAAGTCATCTAATTGGGGTTTATTTAGCCTTCCTTTTCTTCATAATGGAGGCATAGAAAGTAATAAAGGATAATAAGTTGACTGGTGATATTTTACTATTGAAGTCTAGCATGAAAATCAATTTCCCATTGATTTGATTTAGTTCTATGCAGCAGGAAGTGGATAACTAAAGAAAGGGATTACAGTATTAATTATAGATTCTTTCCTTAGTCATTCATCCTTAGAAACCTATAAATATTTATTTGGTACTCTGGAAAAATTAAATTCTCTCATCAGATAAAATTTTCATTTTTCATAAGTGATTTCATAGTCCCAGTGCATATTTGCTGGTTGGTGAAAAACAATATGACCTAACATAAAAGATACTTCCTCTTCCGTCAGTGAATATCTTGGATGAAAGAAAGATTTTGAAACATGCAACAAGGGAGCTGAAGCACATCTTTTTTAAAGGTGGATCATTGAGACCTGAGTTCTGCTAGGCGTCATGGAGAGGGTGTCCAAGTTCTCCAAAGGCCTGGTATATGCAAAATGTTTTTCTTTTTCCTTCAAGCATTCTTGGATTGCATATACTTTTGGAGATGCCCTAATTTTGGAACCACCACAATTGTACTACCTGGATAGAATGGTTTAACAAATATAAAATGCTTAGAATAGCTCCTAGAATATTTTAAGTCTTCAGTAAATACTAATTATGATATAGACCAATAATTGTTTCTCTGAAACTCTTGGAGTTAGATGTATTATGGAATTCAGAATTCTTTAGACTTGAAAACAGAAGTAAGGTGGATATACTGTGTCTTAATATGTCCAGCACCTCCAAATCAAATTACATTAATATTTCTGCAGTGAAACACATTCATATAAAGTTTTCATAAACGGCCTCATATTAATTCAGATCAGATTGTGCCACAGAGAAACTGTCTTAAAACTTTTGGGTTTTAGAGCTCTTTTGACTTTGCAATTATGGATAAGAGACCGTGAACCTATATTATCATCATTAGTTTTTTCAAAAATCTATATTTCATTTTTTAAAGCAGTTTTAGATTCACAACAAAATTAGGTGGAAGCTACAGAGATTTTCCATATATCTTCTGTCCCCACACATGCATAGCCTTCCTATTATCAACATTCCCCACCAGCATGGAAAATTTGTTACAACTGATGCACCTACATTGATAAATCATATCACACAAAATCCATGGTTTACTTTATAGTTCTTTCTGGGTGTCATGCATCCAATGGGTTTGGATAAATATATAATGACATGTATCCACCAACATACAGAATATTTTCACTTCGCTAAAAATCCTCTGTGCTCCACCTCTTCATCTCACCTCCTCCCCCACCCCTTGGCAACCGCTGATCTTTTTACTATTGTCATAGTTTAGCCTTTTCCAGAATGTCCTATAATTAGAATCATACAGTATATAGCTTTTTCAGATTGGCTTCTTTCACTTAATGTTATGCATTTAGGTTTCCTCCATGTCTTTTAGTAGCTTGATAGCTTATTTTAGCACTGGATAATATTCCATTGTCTGAATGTACCACAGTTTGTTTATTCATTCATCTACGGAAGGACATATTTGTTGCTTCCAAGTTTTGGCAATTATGAATAAAGCCGCCATAAACATCCACGTGCAGGTTTTTGTGTGGACATAGTTTGCAGCTCCTTTGGGTAACTGCCAAAGAGCCTGACTGCCGGGTTGTACGATAAGAGTATGTTTGGTCTTATAAGAAACTGCCAAACGACCTTCCAGAGTGTCTGTACCATTTAGCATTCCCACCAGCCGTGAACGAGAGTTTCTGTTGCTCCACATCCTCAGCCGCATTTGGTGTTCTCATTTTCATTTACTTTAAAATATTTTTAAATTTCTCTTGAGACTTCTTCATTGACCTATATGTTATTTAGAAATAAATTGTTTAACTCCCAAGTATTTTGGCTATTTTCCAACTATCTTTCTGTTACTGATTATCTTTTCTGTTACTGATTTCTGTTTTGGTTTATACCATTGTGGTCTGTGAGTAGGCATCATATGATTTACATTCTTTTAAATTTGTTAAAGGGTGTTTTATAGCCCAGGATGTGGTTTATCTTGGTGGATGTTCTATATGCGAAGAGATGTATTTTGCTGTTGTTGGATGAAGAGGTGGTATAAGTGTCCATTAAATCAAGTTGATTAATGTTGTTTAGTTCAACTATGTCCTTACTAATTTTCTGCCCACTGGGTCAGTCAATTTCCGGTAATGTGGGGTTGGAGTCCCAGCTATAATAGTAGATTAATCTGTTTCCTTTGCACTTCTATTGGGTTTTCTTCATGTATTTTGACACTCTGTTGTTAGGCACATTCATGTTAAGGATTGTTATGTCTTCTTGAAGAATTGACCCCTTTATCATTATGTAAGGCTCCTTTTTATCTCTGATAACTTTCCTTGGTCTGAAGGCTGCTCTGTCAGAAATTATTATAGCTACTCTTGATCTCTTTTGATTAGTCTTAGCATGGTTTCTCTCTCCCCATCATTTTACTTTTAATCTTATGTCTCTTTTTATGTAAAGTGTGTTTCTTTAGACAACATACAGTTGGGTCTTGTCTTTTTATCTACCCTGACAATCTCTGTCTTTTAGTCAGTGAATTTAGATAATTGACATTCAAAGTGATTACTGATATAATTGCATTAATGTCTACCATATTTGTCACTGGTTTTCTTTTTGTTGCCTTTGTTTCTAATTTTGTCTTCCAATACCTATGTCTTTTGTGATTTTAGTTGAACACTTTCTGTTATTCTGCTTTTTTCTCCTTTCTTAGCATATCAGGTATACTTCTGTTTTTACTATTTTTAGTGGTTGCCCTAGAGTTTGAAATATGTATTTACAACTAATCCAAGTCCACTTTCAAGTAACATTATATCATTTTGAGTAGTGTAAGTACCTTTAATAACAAAATAATTCCTTTACTGTATCATTGTTGTTATTAATTTCATAAGCATGTGTATATATTACTGATGTAGCATACTAAACATGTACATTGTTTATATTATCTTAAACTAATTGCTATCTGTTACATCAATTAAGAATAAGAAAAATAGGGGCGCCTGGGTGGCGCAGTCGGTTAAGCGTCCGACTTCAGCCAGGTCACAATCTCGCGGTCTGTGAGTTCGAGCCCCGCGTCGGGCTCTGGGCTGATGGCTCAGAGCCTGGAGCCTGTTTCCCATTCTGTGTCTCCCTCTCTCTCTGCCCCTCCCCTGTTCATGCTCTGTCTCTCTCTGTCCCAAAAATAAATAAACGTTGGAAAAAAAAAAAAAGAATAAGAAAAATAAATGTGTTTATTTTAGCTTCACTTATTCCTTCTTCAGTGCTCTTCCTTTCTTTATGTAGACTCAAATTTCTGAACTGTATTTTCTTCCTCTATAAAGAACTTCTTTTAACATTTCTTGTCAGACAAGTCCACTGCCAACAAATTCCCTCAATTTTATTTGTCTGAGAAAGTCTTTATTACACATTCACTTATGAAGGATAATTTCACAGGGTACAGAATTCTATATTGATGGGTTCTCTCTCTCTCTCTCTCTCTCTCAAAACTTTAAGTATTTCATTCCACTCTTATTTGCATGGTTTTGGAGGAGGATTTGGATGTAATTCTCATCTTTGCTCCTGGATAGGTAAAATGTTTTGTCTCTCTGGCTTCTTTCAGGATTAATTTTTATGACTGATTTTCTATAGTTTGATATGCCTGAATGTACTTTCTTCGTTCCTTTTTTCTTTTCATTCTGCCTTTTCTTTTCTGAGATTTCTGGTGGTTTGGTGTCTGACATTAATTTGGGAAAAGTCTCAGTCATTATTGTTCAAATATTTCTTCTGTTCCTTTCTCTTTTTCTTCTCTTATGGTATTCCCATTACACACACGTTGAACTTTTTATAGCTATGTGCCACAGATCTTGTATTTCTGTTCTGTTTTTTTCCCCCTCTCCCCCCACCCCGTTTGTTTCTCTTTTGTTTTTCAGTTTTTGGAGGTTTCTTTTGAGGTATTCTCAAAGTTAAAGTTTCTTTCCTCAGCTGTGCCTAGTCTGCTAATGAGTCCATCAAATGCAATCTTCATTTATGTTAGTTTTTTTTAATCTCTAGCATTTTGTTTTGTTTGCTTGTTTGGATTTCCATCTCTCTGCTTACCGTTACTCATCTGGCTTTGCATGTTGTCTACTTTATCCATTAGAGCCCTTAGAATATTAATCAGTTGTTTTAAATTCCTAGTCCAAAAATTATAAGATATTTTCCATATCTGAGTCTGTATTTGATGCTTTTTCTGTCTCTTCAAACTGTGATTTTTGCCTTTTAATATGCCTTGTAAATTTTTCCTGATAGCTGGATTTATTGTACCAGGTAAAAGGGTCTGCTATAAATAGGGTTTTAGTAATGTGGTGGTGAAGTGTGGGGAAAAGGGAGGTGTTCTGTAGTGCTCTGATTAGGTAGGTTTTCTAGTGAACCTGTGCCTCAGGACTGTGAACTTGACAAGTGTTTATCAGTTGTTTCCCACCCCCAACACCCTCCCCCTGCTTTAGTGGGACAGAATGGCCAGAATTGAAAATTTCACTCCTCCAAGTGGAAAGCTAGAGGGAGCTAGAATTATGTATTCCCATTCCCCCAGGTCAGTTAGGCTCTAACAAAACTCCAACCGGTTAGGCTCTAATTACATAGTTTCTCCTGAGTACAGAAGTTTTTAAGAATAGTTCATGTGTATTTAAAAATCATTCCTACCCACCCCCCCCCCCAGAAGCATGAAGGGATTTTTCTTTGATATTTGTTATGAAAATCTGGTAGAGTTCCAGGAAGTAAATCTCACATAAGCGTGGGGGCTTTCCTAATGCCTCTAGAGTTTTTATCTCTCAGATTTGTTCACACTGAGCTCCAGCCACTGATCAGTTATACTTTAGGTTTCCCTGCCATAGCACAGAGATAGAAAATGAGCATAAGCAAACCAAAGCTAGAGCGGTTTGTGGGACTAAGGAGTTTGTGATTAGGATTTTACCTTCACACAATGATGAGCTCTTACTCAACCTGGCTAAAACAATAATAAATGCATTATATAATGAAAAGTGCAGAGCCAGAATGGTCTCCAGGTGCATTATATCAATTCCTTAGCACTTCTCTGTGACCTTTGGGCTCTGCCTGATTCTGTTAGCTTTATATTCAGACTTTCACGACTTGACAACATGTAGAAGAAGAATCTTCTCATCCAATTTTCTTTTTTAAGGAGTGGATGAATCTTTACCAGAACTGCCCACCTGCAACCCCCCCAGTGCAGATATTTATTCACTTCTCATTGGTTAAAGTTAGATGCCTATTAACAAACCAAGGGGGAGATGGGTTGTCCAACTAGCTGTTGCTAATTATATGAGGTAAATAGATGTTAGAGAGTCAACAGCTGTGATGACAACAAGTAAAGATTAGCCTCCTTAGGCTTTAAAGTAGTTAGGTAGTTCATATTATTTCGTTTCATATGAAACAATTAGTGTCATTTGGTCACTGGTGAAGCAGTGTGACGCGATAGCTTAAAGTATAATAGAGATCCGCAAAGAAGTGCAGGGATTGGCCTTGGAGGCCACCTCTCCACTATGGAACCTCTCCCTGGGCAATTCTTGGTTGCTTGTAGAGTTCCATCCTGTGATGTTTATAACTCCAGCAGGAAGGCTGTGCTCTTAATTAAACTCATGTTTATTCATTGAATTAGACTCAATCAACTTGAAAGCTTGCCTTCGTGCCCAATTTATTTGAAATTGGTCACAGCAAAGTTTCACAAAAATGAGTTGGTAATGAAGAGAAGATGGTATTTTGGTCACAAGATTAGAAAGGCCACCAGCTGTTGCTTAGTTGGCATAATCTTAACACTTTTCTCTAAACAATTATGGGCAAATTTTAAAAGTAGCAGAAATGACTGTATTCTGGGGGTGCCTGGGTGGCTCAGTCGGTTGAGCATGTGACTCTTGATTTCGGCTCAGGTCATGATCCCAGGGTTGTGGGATTGAGCCTCATGTCAGGCTCCATGGTGAGTATGGAGCCTGCTTGAGATTCTCTTTCTCTCTCCCTCAACCTCTTACCCTCCACTTGCACTTTCTCTCCCTCTCTCTCTCTCTCTCTCAAATAAAATAAATAAAATATTAAGAAAAAAAAGAAAGAAATGACTAGATTCTGAAGTAAGAATCCAGCCTTGATGTACTCAAGGAAAACTCTTGCTATTGTGGAAAAATCAGATGACTTTAGGAACTAGTAAAGATAATCTTCAGTTGAAATTTAACTTCAAAACTTTTTTTTTCTTTTAATTTCAAATGCTTCTGGCTAAAATCATTAATGCAACTTACCCTTAATGTAGTGAGAACTTCCACAAGCTCAAACTTTAACCAAAGTTTAGTAATCTCTTTAATCTTGTTTACATCAACTTACTCAGCCTGACATTCCAGTAGAAAAGTGAAGACATCAAGAAGAACAACATTCATCATCCAAATGTTCCATCAGAAGACTTTATTTTTTCCTTTTGGGACATGGTTTGAGCGAGTCAATAGGGAATAATAAATGGGCTCTTTTGTGCATTTTGATGTTTTCAAGTTCTTCCCAAATTTCTAGCTTTACTAGAAGAAAGGTCAAGCTTTTGAGGGTATAATTATTTTTGAATGGTGACCTTATCCAAGTTTATAAATATCAAATAATCCCCTTAGTCAGAATCACAAGGGTAGAATTAACATAAGAGGAACACTATCTCATAATCAGCATATCAGAGTTGTAGAATTTTTTTAAAAAGTTAAATATAAGCTAAAAAAGTAAACCAAAAAGAACAAAATGTGCCTTGACTTAGAGGTGCTGTCTGGTCAGGGTTTAGTTAGATGAGGTTAGGGTTGAGCTTAAGTAGGAAATGCTAATACCTAACACATTGAGTAACTTACAATATATCACATATTGTTTTAAACATTTTTCCTGTAGTAACTCATTTAAGCCTTATAACAATCCTATGAGGTAGGCACCATTTTGTAGGTAGAACTGAGAGACAGCAAGGTTAAGTAAAGGATCACATAGCTGATAAAGTGTGAGGCCAAGATTTGAACTCAGGCAACAGGGTAATGGTGCTCATATACTCAAACATGTTGTAATTTGCCCCTGGACATGGTAAGATTTCTGTCCAGGGAGAATAGCTCCTCTCATACTCAGAATCTTCAGTAATGCAGTGTTAGGTGTAGGACTGCTTAGAACTTAAGGGAAGAGATTATAGAGCCAGATGCCTATCACTTAGTAGCCGGATGACCATGGGTAGCTTACTTTTATTTCCTCTGGGATATAGAATTGAGCTAATCATCACATCTAGTCCTCAAATTTAGTGTGCATACGATTCCTAGGAGACTGTGATTCAGTAAGACTGTAAGGTCCAGGAATCTGCATTTTATTTTATTAAAAAAATTTTTTTTTAAGTTGTTTGTTTATTTAGACATAGAGAGCACAAGCAGGGAAGCAGAGAGAGAGAGGGGGAGAGAGAGAGAATCCTAAGCAGGCTCTGCACTGTCAGCACAGAGCCCAGTGTGGGGCTTGAACCCACGAACGATGAGATCATGACCTGGGCTGAAACCGAGAGTCAGACATTTAACAGACTAAGCCACCCAGGCACCCCGGATATCTGAACTTTAAGTAAGCACCTTAAGTAATTCTGATGTGATCTGTCTTTAGGCACCCTTTAGGAAATACTGAATTCTATTTTCCAGGAGAGGAGAGACCAGGACTATAAAATACTGGGCACAGTCCTGGCACATGGTTGGTAGATGTGAATGGCAGCTTTTATCTATTTCAGTGTTACCAAGGCAGACCTAGGTGAGAAGAGATGGGAGGAGTCTCAGATCTCAGGAGATACTGCAGATGAAGAGACGTGAAGGCCAGGATGATAGTGATGACGAAGCTAATCATGACAGTGATAGAGATTCTGGCACCCTCTGCTCTGGGAAAGGTATCATAAGGAGGAGAAGAAGGAGGAAGCTGCCATTTCCTCTCATTCTCATTCCCAAATCTTAAAAAGGATTTAATTAGGTTTGCTTCCAGGTCTAACAAAAGAAGCCTACTCTATTTTGAGGGTCCCTCTGCTCATTCTCTCCCCATATTCCCTTATGTACTTGCACATGCCAGTTTTCTTTACTGGAAAAAAATCTTTCACTCTGCAATTTAATGCGAAAAATGCAAATGTCGAGATGAGGTAATGTTGAGTTTGAATGTGCTTCAGTGGCGTCATGAGTCAGCCATTTAATAAATGCCCATACCCACTTAATAAATCCTTCCTTGTTTTGATAGGTCAAAGTAGTGCAGGAAACTGGAGCTCTTACCATTCCTAAAACAATGGAAGGAAATCTATGAGGAGGGAGAAGCAGGATAAGGTGCAGAAAGAGTACTGAAGCTGGCATAGTAACTACACACTGTGTCTAGCTCTGATTGACTTTGCTCTTTCAGCTGGGCTGGTGCCCTTTGGAGTCCTAGAGAAGGGTAGTTTTGTCATGCAGCTGCAAACACAGCCAGCATAATTTTGCATAATTTATGAACTTAAACTCAATTGTTTTCAAAGGATTTTCTAATGGAGGCAGCTTTATGTGGTGGCGTAGTAGTAAGTAATGTCGGGGCCACAGAAATGTAGTCTAAGAATAGATCCACAGCCTATCTTATCATAAAAAAATGTTGTGGCTACATTTTAAGCCTAATATAACAACTTTTGCACTACCACTAAAATATCTTAAAATAGAACATTCTCAAGTGTATTCTATTTATTTCATATATGTTAAAAATCACAGAGCACAAATATATATTGGAAGTCCTCAGGGACTGGGGCTTGGGTGCTTTGAATTTTGGTGGAAAACAGAAGGAGGTTTCCAAGTCCCTGGACGCATAGCATGAAGTCTAGAGTTAGACTCACCTGTGTGGGATTTGTGTGACCTTTTGCAAATCACTTAACATCTCTGAACCTCAGTCTTTAAAAAAAAAACAAAAAAAAACCCCAAAAAACGTTTAATGCTTTTCTTTGTTTCTGAGAGAGAGCGAGACAGAGCACAAGCTGGGGAGGGGCAGAGAGAGGAGAAGACCTAGAATTTGAAGCCAGCTTCAGTCTCTGAGCTGTCAGCATAGAACCTGACACTGGGCTCCAACCCATGAACCATGAGATCATGACCTGAGCCAAAGTCTGACACTTAACCGGCTAAGCCACCCAGGTGCCCCTGAACCTCAGTCTTTTTAATCTGTTAAATGACGAGTCATGAAAATTTAATAAAATAATGCATGTAAAATGCCCATTACATGTCTAGTACATAACACAGAGACATTCAAGGTAGAAGCCCTTATTACAACTTCTTAAATTTGTGTTATCTCTGTAATGGGACATCAGTTTGTTCTATATGCTCAGGCAATTTCATATTAAAATTTGAATTCTGTTTGGCTTTCTAAAATATTTTGTGTAATAGGATTCATGATATTTGAAAATATATAGTGAATACCATAATCAATATTTATTTGATTTTGGAGGCTTCAAGTTACTTAGAAAACACCCTAATGCTTAAAATTGCAGCAGGCATATTGTAACCAAGAGGCCTCATGCAGGAAAACAAACAATAACGTCTAATAATAGTGAAACAGATAGACTGGAAGAGCCTGGACACCTATGTAATCATTGAGTGATTATATGAGCCCCAGATTGCCTACTCTGTACACCTTGTTATATCAGAAAAATTAACCCCTATTTGTTTAAGTCTCTGTGGTTTGTTTTCTTTTACTTGAAGATGAATACATTCCTTCAATTAATAAAGACTAAGCTATTCTGGGTGAGATAAGGAGGGATTCCCCCCTACTCTAGAGAACAGTTGATTCAGCTGACAAGATGGAGTATACTTGAAACCAAATACAGACTGGGATCATTAAAACTCACTGGAGTATCCAGAGGATCTTTTTTTAAAATTTTTAAAAAATATTTTATTTACTTTTTGAGAGCAAGAGATGGAGTGTGAGTGGGGGAGGGGCAGAGAGAGAGGGAGACCCGGAATTTGAAGCAGGCTCCAGGCCCTGAGCGGTCAGCACAGACCCTGATGCGGGGCTCAAACCCACGAACTGTGAGACCAGAGGATCTTTTAAGAGCTACAATGCCCACTGTTCAAAGTTGTTTGCAGTGTTGTACTGTTGTCAGTACAATGTATTAGCCTTATTCAGATTTTGTGAATGGAATCTTGTAGAAATTAGGGTTAAATCTCTCACCTGGATCAAAAAGGTACATAACTGAAAAAACATATGTGGAAGTAGGAATCCCCAGATCACACTGGCTTTGGAAATATAAGTCTATGTGGAATCCACAGATATTTAGAGGTGAGCCCTATGCTTGCACAGGGAATGGTATTTACAGTTGGGATTTGGACCAATTTTATGAGAGTGTTGGAGTTGGAAGGCTTTTGGATGACATTTGGATTGCATGTCTTTAATCTGATGACTTTACAGCAAATTGGCCAAATTGAAGAATCCTAATAGTGTACTTTTATATCAGAATCCTTTTAAATGTTTTATTTTTCCTCTTCTAAATAGGAAATCTAAAGATAAAATGCGGAATTGATTCTTTTCATGGTATGAAAGTATACAAATGATAAAGAATGACATTTGTGCTAGCTAATGCCATACAGTAGCCCACACAAACTCTATTCCTCCAGTTGGACAGGTCAAAAAGTTAAAACTACATTTCCTAGACTCCCTTGCAGCTAGGGTTCTCAATGTCAATTCCGTTCTGCCAATTAATGCACCCAAGAGAGGTTTGAAAGTTGGAAGTAAGGTAGAAACCATCTTCCTGTGGTTCTTGACTATTCCTGCTGACACGTAAGATTCAGGAAGTGTCAACCTTTCTCATGGCAGCCCTCCAGGGTCTATCCTCCAGCTTCTTGGGTGTTTAGGGGCAGTTGCAACTTTAGCAAAAGTTATTCTCATTTGTGAGGCTGGTGTCCTACTCCAGAGATGAGCCCCCATGGCCACACAGAATCTGTGACTCTGCCCCCTTCTGGCTGTAGATGATTAGAGACCAGTATGTATATTTAGCCAGGCAGATCAGTCTCTCTCTGTTAGGATTCAGAATTAGAGCACAGATTCTAGTTCTGTGGTCCTCAAATTTCAGATGCATAAGGATCATGAGGAGCTTGGGAAAAAGGAGGAAAAAGTTATTTTTAAAGGCCACTTTCATATATCTCAATTTTGAAGCCACTATTGTCCCTAAACACTCCAGAAACTAGAGAATGAGCACTAGAATTACTCTACTCTAGAGTTTCATATTTCCACACCAACAATCATGTATCAGAAGCTACAATGTGTTGGGTATATATTGTTACAAGTCTTCTGACTCCTGCATTATGTGTGAGGCCAATTAGGCTCAGAGAGAAGAATAATTTACCCAAAATACATGACTGATAGATGCTAGTTCCAAAATTTGAATCAAGGCCATTAACCCTATCTCCTCATGTTTCTGCTTCACAAACACACACTGGAGATACGTAAGTGAACAAAGCAAGGCAAAGTTCCTGACCTCACAGAGCTTGCATTCTAGTGGAGGGAGATGACAATAAATCAATTACTATAAGTGCTAGGAAGAAAAGTCAGTTTATAGAAGTAAAAATCTATTTATGCTTGCTCAGGTAAACAATGTGAGCATTATGAGAGCATATATGTTCTTATTTATCTGATAACCTCCCCCACTAATTTGAGAATTCTTTCTTACTTTCTTATCTCTACTCAAACCCAATCCTAACTTACTCAGTTAGATTTTTTTTCGGTAAAGGACCAGAGAGTAAACATCTTAGGCTTTGCCGGCCATCACTCTACTGCTATAGTGTGAGAGCAGCTGTAAACAATATATAAACAAATGAGCATGGCTACGTTTCAATAAAACTTTATTTACAAAAACAGGCTGCAGGCTAGGTTTGCTAGGGCCATAGCTTGCCAACTCCTGATCTAGAGCATTGAGAAATTGCTAAAAAAGAAAGAAATATATATATAGCTACCTAAATTCCTATGAACTTTGGTAGATATTCCAGTAACTTTGATTTAATGGTGATTGAGGAAAAAAAATCTCTAAAGAATTATACCCACTTACTTGAATAACTCCTACTTTTCTTTGACCTCAGATACTGAAGAGCATGGGAATAGGAGAAACGAAGGAAATAGTTTAGGCATGCCAGGCACGTTGGAGTTAAAGTGCTGGCTGAAGGTTACTGTGAACACAATGTGGTTTGTAGTATTTTGCAATAAAGTAAATGTTGAAGTTATTCCAGGAAATACTGTAACCGTCATACAGCTGTAACCAAATACAGCCAATTTAGTCAAATAAAAACTGGTGCACTGGAGCGCGATTTAATGTATTATGAAAGATTTTCATGAACTTGGAAGCCTGGTTATGACCATGGTGACTAGACCCCAGAGAGGCCAAAAGCATTTTCCTGGATACTTGAAAATAAAGGAAAAGAGCAAGATTGCATTAGGAACGATCAGCTTTCCTATTTATTGTGCTATCTAGTCCCTGGTAAGAAATATTAAGACAAAGCAAAGTAGAAATACTTAAACAACATTAACCAGTGAGATTGCTACATAGAAGGAGGGGCTTTTACTTTTGGAGAAGGACTACAGCTGACCTGTAGAGGTGTGTCGTTGGTGGGATATGTGCAGGGGGAAAAGGCACTGGAAAGGGAGGTCAGTAAATGATGTAACCCACCTGGCATATTGGGCAGATTACAGCTGTACCCCAAGATTCTAGCATAAAGCAGAATTTAGGACCAGACAAGTCTTCAAGATCTAAGGACATTCTCCTTCTGCAGCGGCCACCTCAGTCAGAGGAGGCTCAACCCTTTGAGATGATCTCTCGGGATGTTGGGCTGATCCCAAGGCTGTCCTCTTATCAGGATAAACAAGGATAGATGTTAATTTCACGTGATTCAGGGCCACACAGATGGCATCATTACCCTGGCTGTTATTGGTAACTCAAATGAGGCTATCCCCAGTGATGGACACTACCTGTCAGTTGTGAGAAGATCTAAGTTCTTTTCGCTCCGTGGACTACCCAGGCTGGTCTGTGGAGATACTTATTCTGTATCTGGGCTTCCTCTCCCTAATGAGTGGGCAGTATGAGCCTGGAATTTACTATCTGTGGTTAGTACTTGGGACTGATAGTAAAACATGCATTAGAACTTGGAAACAGGGAAATGCTATTGCTCTCTTGGAGTTAAGTTAGTAAAGTAACACAAATAGCACATGATGGATGAATACCCTAAGAAAAACATAGATATGTCAAAGGTCAAAAGGAAGAATGGCAAGGACTGGAAATCCAGTCCAATCCAGATGGAATGTAAGAGCAACTGATACTGTAATTGTTACTGTTATATCTGAAGGATTACTCTGGGAACAAAGAGGATGCAGGAGTTAAGCTGAAGACAAGAAGGACATCCTGAAGAGTAAGACTTATCTATGTGTCACCAGCTCTGCCCTTTAGTAAGGTTGCTCTGACCAGCTGATATGAAAGTTCCCACCCAACTGGCTATTCCATTGGTGTGATTATTGTCATAGAGTTTATTCCTTGTGCTCAGTGCTTTATATCGTAACATTCAATCCTGATAAAACCCTAGGTGATTATCATTACCTCTACTTATGCCTGGGCTGAGAGAGACCAAATGATTTACCTCCTATCTCACAGAGAGTTCATGGCAGAGCTGGTACTCGGGCCCAGACTGTCTGAAATGGAAGTTCACTCCTTTAATTCTCTGCTCTACAACTTGTCATGTACACATGTATATTTCCCCCCCTCCCCGCCTTGAGGTGGGGCCACCACAGATTGATCCCAATGGCCTTTAACATCATTCAACTAATATATTTGGGTTTTTAATTTTTTTTTTCAACGTTTATTTATTTTGGGGACAGAGAGAGACAGAGCATGAACGGGGGAGGGGCAGAGAGAGAGGGAGACACAGAATCGGAAACAGGCTCCAGGTTCTGAGCCGTCAGCCCAGAGCCCGATGTGGGGCTCGAACTCACGGACCGCGAGATCGTGACCTGGCTGAAGTCGGACGCTTAACCGACTGCGCCACCCAGGCGCCCCTATATTTGGGTTTTTAAAAAGAATTTATTAGGAAGTATCATAGTGTAAGCAAATTGTACCACATCGATGTTTTTTCTTTATTTCTTTTTTTTTGATATTTATTTAGTTTTGGGAGAGAGAGAGAGAGCACGTGCACACAAGTAGGGGAGGGGCAGATGCAGAATCTGAAGCAGGCTCCAGGCTCTGAGCTGTCAGCACAGAGCCCACTATAGGGCTTGAACCCTGACACGGGGCTCAAACCCAGGGAGCAGTGAGATCACGAACTGAACCAAAATGGCACGCTCAACCACCTGAACCACCCGAGCACCCCTGGATTTTCTTTTAATATAAGACTCATGATGCAAAGCTTAAGCCACTCATGAGAACTGTGCTTCCGTGGAAAGTCGGAGTTTTTTAAAAGAACACCTGTGAACCATCGCAATTAATAAAGATTTCCCTTAAAGCAGAGGCCAGCCAGGATCCTGCTCTGTTGTGTTCTGCCACAGACAGCAGAAGTGGTCTTGTTTCTTGCATTCCCACCACCAGTTACTGTGTGTCCACTGACCATACTTCCCAAGTATGGGGAGCGGGGCAAAGAGTGCTGGAAACAGAGGGGTTATTATGGAAGTAACTTGATGACAAAGAACATATAGGTGCATATCTTAAGGGAGCCTGCTCTAGTGGGTGCTTATTTTTATCTGTGACAGTAAAAATGCTTAACAACCAGGATGGCCTGGCTTACAAGGATGCTGGCCTTGGTAGTAACATAGCCTATGTCAGCCTTGACCCACCCCACCCACTTCAGTCTTTGATCTGGAAATCAACTTAATCCCACTCTTCATACAGCAGAGAGTCGACCTCCTTCAAGGCAGAAAAAGTAGAGTCAGCCTCTAAAATGACTACTTAGAAGCAGAATTGAAAGCCAGAGTTCTGGCTTGGGCCTCCTTGGTCCCCATACCCAGACCTGGGAAAGCTCACCTAAATCCCCTTGCCCCAGGTGGCAAACAGAACCAGAATCTTTCTGAGTTACTTGTCAACTGTCTTGGTTGGGGGAGACCAAACCACAATGGCTCTAGCACAGTAGAAGTGTATCTCTCTGTCAGTCAACAACTGGAACAAGCTTAGCAAGTAATTCTCGTCTCCATATGGAGAGCGAGTAATTCAAGTTCCTTCCCTCTTAAGTCTTGACCGGCCCCCAGTGTTGTCTTCTCACCTGCAACAAGCTAGCTGAAGGAGAGAAGAAGAGAGAGAGGAGGTTTTGAATCAGACACATTTGAGGGCAATTATGAGCTCCACCATTTGCAAATGACAGCCTCAGCATGAACCCTCTGAGCCTGGGTTCCTCATCTGAGGGTTAAATGAGAGGTCATGTTTAGTGCAGTGCTCAGCTCAATAAGTAGTATTTATTATTAGGTGCATGGAATACTTCCCTAAAAACCACTCTGTGACATTAGTATCATCCCCATTTTACAGTGGAGGAAACTGAGGTCACACAGCAGGTAAATGGCAGAGCTGAGACTGGAATCTAAAACACGGGCTCCTAACAACGGAACGATACTTTCTCATAAATGGGGGAATAACTGACCTCTGGCATAAGATAACTGAGTTCCTTATGCTCTTTTTAAATGTTTTCAATATTAACTAGATTCACTAGACCTGTTCTAGATCTAGAATGTCGCCGTCAAATCACTTTCCTTTTTCCATCCACTCTAGGCCTGAAGAAAGGCCGACTACCTTCAGTAACTTGTATGGCATCAACAGCCTGCTGGTGAACAGCATGTGGAAATACTTGCTGACACAGAACAAAGGTGAACTTGAATAACATGTTTTTTTTTTTTTTTTTTTAATTTCCAAAAGAGACCTTTCAAAATACTTCCCTTTAGAGAGTAACTACCAGAAAAGGTTATACTTTAAGAAAACAAGTCTGGATGGAGAAGATAGAGTTTTTAAGAAAATATTTTACTTTTTACGAGTTAGAAAACATATGGAATTTCCACTTTCACATAGTTCATAAATGATTTTGCCTGGTTTTCTTGAAACTTGATTCTCCAAACTCCAAAGTCAGCAAAGTTGGAAGATGAGTTGGTGTCTGGAACTGATATTCCAAAGACTAGCTTATGATACAGGACGAATCGTTCAGGAAGGAAGGGAGACCTCTAGATTACAGGGAATGAAACTTTTTTTTTTGTTTTCAGCTATCAAGTTTTGACCTGATCTTACCTCTCAGAGCCCTAAAAACTTTTCTATTTCTGGACTAACAAAGTACTCTGCTTATCATTAACCTCTGACATTTTCAAGGAAATGAGTACAATTAGGACACTACCCTAAAAGCATTTGTATGCCATGTTCTACATACAAAGCAGGAAAAGTTGAATGAAAATATAGGGCTCCCTGGCAATTTAATTATTTGATGCCTTTTGGATTAATAGTTTTTAGTTATTCCAGCATTTGTTTAATGGGGGTGTGGTTGTGACTGAGAAAATAATTTTTGTTTTTTCACTGCAATGTACATTTTGCCGGTTACATAGCAAAGCTGTGAAACTAGAGGTTGGCACATATTTCCGATGGATTCCTATAATGTTTGGGTGAATCTTTATGGATTGTTGGGCTAGCAGGATCCTCAATATTGTTCTGAATACAAACCTTCCCTTGCATCAGTTAGCAATTGCTGAGTAACAAACCATCCCCAAGTGGGGGGTGGATTTAAAAAAACCATTTGTTATTTCTCACTAGTCTATGGGTCCACTGGGTAGATTGACTGACCTGGGCTCGGCCTGACTGACATTGACTGGGCTTGTGTGTGTGTTTTCTGTGAAAACTGGCTTGTGTGGGGTGGTCGGGAGATGCCTGGTTTAGAAAGATCTCTGCTGCCACGGGGTGCCTGGGTGGCTTAGTTGGTTAAGCATCTGACTTTGGCTCAGGTCACGATCACATGTTTTGTGGGTTCGAGCTCCGCATTGGGCTCTGTGCTGACAGCTCAGAGCCTGGAGCCTGCTTCAGATTCTGTGTCTCCCTCTCTCTCTGCCCCTCCCCCACTCTCACTCTGTCTCTGTCCCTCAAAAGTGAATAAATGCTAAAAAAGAAAGAAAGGAAGGAAGGAAGAAAGATCTCTGCTGACATGAATCACCTCTTCACCAGATGGTCTCTCATCTTACACCTGGGTAGCCCAGATTTTTTCTCATGGTAGGAGAAGTCCAAAGTAGAAAAAGATCACACATATGAAGTCTCTTATGACATGGTTTGACATGTCACCATTTCTACTTGATTCTTTTAGCCAGAGTAAGTCCCAGGCTAGCCAAATTTAAGGGGTGGGGAAATGGGCTTTACCAGCTGATACAAAGAACTGCAAAGTACATTGCAATGAGCATGGATAAATAAGGGTGAATAGAGAAGTAGGGCTGTATTTATAATCCATATACCATAACCTCTAACAGTAATATTGTAAAGTGAAAGAAGTTTGTCTTTGGTTAACTCACTGGTCCCTTTCCTATGGCATATGTTAGTTGAAAGCTTAGTGGATTTGAAGTCAAAAGATTGAAGTTCTATTTCTTTTCACAAGTCATTCTGGTCTCTGAGCGTTAATTTGTTGAACTTTAAATTGGTATTGTGATGGGGTGCCTGGGTGGCTCAGTGGTTGAGTGTCAGACCCTTGATTTTGGCTCAGATCATGATCTCATGGTCATGAGATCCAAAGGTCATGAGATCAAGCCCCAGGTCGGACTCTATGCTGAGCATGGAGCCTACTTGGGATTCTCTCTCTCTCTCTCTCTCTCTCTTTCTCTTTCTCTCTCTCTCTCTCTGCTCCTCCCCCACTCTTTCTGTCTCTCAAAATAAATAAGTAAACATTTAAAAAAATAGTGTAATGACATAGGTCCACCTGCATTCTGGGTTTTTGTTTTTTACTGTATAAACTCTCATGTGTTTAATAAATAAGGTTAAAAAGAGACCCTTTCAGGGTACCTGTGTTGTTCAGTCAAATGAGTGTCCAACTCTTGATTTCAGCTCAGGTCATGATCCCAGGGTCATGGGATCAATCCCTGCATTGGACTTTGTGCTGGGCCTGCTTAAGATTCTTTCTCTTTCTCCCTCTGCCCCTGTTCCCCCCTTGCTTTCTTCTTCTTCTCTCTCTCTCTCTCTCTCAAAAAAAGTGAGATCCTTTCTCTTAGTTATTCAGAATGTTTATGCTGGTTCTTGGCCTCTGAAGCCTCTCCTTCACCTCACCCTGTCCTTACTCCATGCAAATATGTTTGCTCTACTTAGCTTTGTCTTCCCAAACCCCTCCTCCCACCCTATTCTGGACCCGCCACAATTCTGACATTATTCCTCCATTAAAGTTAACTCACCTAATGTCTTTTTCTTGCCTTGAAATTGTTTACCTTGAAACTGGTAAAAGACTTCAACCAAAAATGATACTGATTTTAGATAAAATTGCCATTTTAACATCGGCCTTCTGAGGAGAACAGGACTATTTCCACACTTCTGTTAAGCTGCACTGACTTCTCAAAGCACTTTGCATGCGTTTCTTCAGTAATTACAACCATTTCTTGAGCACTGATAAGGACTTTGGATACATTTTTTTTTTTCCCTCATATTGACTAGATGTCAAGAGTTCAGCCCTGCCATTGACTAGCTGTGTGATTTTGGGTAAAGCCTTCACTTACATTTTATTTTTCTCACTTCTAAACTGAAGAAATTTGACAAATTGACCTTAAGAGGCCCTTTTACCGGGAGAACTTGTGATATTCTAGAATATTTACAAAGTGAGATATGGAGAATCCAGCATTGTTTTGAATACTTCTTTATTTCGTGGTTTAGTAAATCAAGTATTCTGTAGCCGATGATCACTTAGAAAAGAGGAAATCAAAATCGTAATTAAAATAGCTAATATTTATTGAGTAGGCTTAGATTCTTGCTTGAAGCTGTTTGCTATAAGAACCATCTCACCTTTGTTTTATAGTTCAGTGTCAATAGAAAAGTTTTCATGCTGTCAAATAATCAATGGATATAGCTAATATGAGAAGTGCTTTCTCTATAGAGGGGAGATAACAGAGGAAGAAAGAAAGGGAGGAGGGAAGGAGGAATGGGAGAAACTAATACTTACTGAACTCTTACTAGGTGTGTGGTAAGAAACAGTTATGTACACATGATCCTTGGCAGAGACAGCTAGGTGTTGTCCAAATTCTAGGCCTTCTTCTTGGGCCCTCAGCCAGATTACATCTCCCAGCCTCTTGCAGATGGTTCTATCTATGTGCCTGAGTTCAGTCGGCAGGATGTGAGTGGAAGTGATGTGTTCTGCCTCCAGCTCCGACTTCAAAAAAGCCTTGCAAACATACTTCTCCCACTCTTTCCCACTTCCAGCTTGCTTGGATGGAGATCATGTTCACGGTGATCTTGAAAGTCATTTGTCTAAGACAGCGGAACGGCTGTTAACCTCTTGCCCTGAACGTTTGAGACATTGTACATTTGGAAGTCCATTTGTTGCAACAGTTTAACGTATCCTTGCCAATATACAACATTAAATTTCAAATAGTCTCTATGAGGTGGAGACCATTTTTGTTTTTATAGAAGAGGACCTGAGGCACAAAGTGAGGAGGTAACTTTCTCGGGTTATGCAAGTGGCAAAGCAAAGTTTAAACTCCAGTTCATCCAACTCTGTTCACACAGAAGACTGCAAACAGTCTGTTCATGCATACAGAAAAGCCTAACAGAGTTCTACGGTAGCAATCCTCTCCATACTTCCTCTACATGTTGGACAAAGAACATCTTTGATGAATTAATGAGCTAAGATAGTAATTCCTACAACATTCTGAACTCAGGATGAACGAGAGGCAATGTGCCACAATGGTGTTAGTCTGACATAATCTAAATCTGCCATTTGCTGACTCTCTAACATTAGCAAAACATTTAATTTCTGTGGGTCACAGCTTTCCTATATGGAAAATGAAAGTAAAAATTAAAATACAAAAACCAAACCATCATTTGTCTAAGAATCACTGATGAATGGTTGTCTATCAAAGTTTTCTGTTCCTGTTTCCCTTTTATCAATAGCTCTTTCTCAAAAATACAGCATACCTTGTACTCAACTGAATCATACAAAGTAGCTCTGTCCTGGGGTGTAAAAACCTTGAAAAAATAGTGTTGAGTATTAAATAACATTTTGAAGATTAAAAGAAATAATAAATGTGAAGACCTACCACAGTGCCTAGCATGTAATAGGTGCTCAGTTATACGATCTTTCTCATAAGGCAAAGATGAATCCTTGTTAGTACTGTGTCTGGTACTGTGTTCAGAGTTGCTCGAGCATTCCGGTTTCCTTTTCCTGAATTTATCTATTGCGATATGATTTGCCTTACTATTAGCATAAGTCAGAAGCACCCTGCTCTGTTTTTCAGGAAAAGGAGGTAATTTGGGCTGCAGCCATGTTCTCATTAGAGAAAATGAGGGCAGTTAATGTGTTCAGGAACAACAAAGCTCTTTTAGTTGCTTAGCAACTGAAGCTGGGGGGTTGGGCAGAGGCTACGTAAGCGGTGGGGGAGAAAAACAGAGAGGAGCATAAAAAGTGATTTTAATGTACAGGTCATTCCCAGGTGGAGGAAAAGAGATACATGTATATAGCTGTGGTATTTACAGCTCTAGCTATTTGTTACCTGGCTGGAAAATTTAGTGAAATATTTTGAAATGCAGCAGTGGGTAAGTTACAGTGGACATTTATTGTTCTAATGCAATATGTAAACTGTTTATTTAGCATGCTGATGACAAATGAAATACGGGAATGATTTAGAAATCCTCTAGATTTGGAAATTTGTCCTTCTCAATAGACACTACTGCCACCGCGTGGACAATGCTGGGAGCCTACGGGGAGCTGAAGGAATGAGGGACAGGGGCGAGAGGGGCCCACCTCTGGGGAATGTGGGAGTGGTCTACAGACTGTTGGTTCGTGTACCCCTTAGCACAATTTTGAAACTTTCTGGTGCATTTTTAAGTTGGTATGTAAAAATTTTAATTGTAAATTGAAATGGTTGTTAAGAATATAATCTCCTATGGTTATGAATATCGCCATTTAAAAATAAAACTGCCATGTCACTCCTTTTAATGTATATACCGTGGACTCTAAATGCCATAGGGATCTGATATATACCATCAACCATTTCAAAATTTCATGAGCAAGCTCTTTTAAATGAGTAATATTCACATAATTCCTTTTCTCCCTTAAACTTCTATTTGAATTCTACTTTCCCAGTAGACTAATGTCCTAATGTTTTATACATATATATGTTAAATATATATATGATATATCTACAATATATATATTATATATATATATAAGGTTATACATATAATGTTATATATATCATATATATTTTTTCTTAACAAAACTATATAAATTAGAATTTAAGTTACAAAATTTTTCTGTGACTATAAGGCTTTAGTTATCTATATTTTTTTAGTACACAATTGATTGAAAAACACAAGTATATTACAGATGTTTATCAAGAACTATTAAACATTAAAAAGTAGTGCTGTATTCAGAAATCTACACCTTAGATAGATGAAGCTTTAAAAACATTAGGTCACTTACGTATGATGGATATTTGTTATTGCTAGAATCTGGAAGGGATCAGCATCAATATTATATGTATTATATATTTTTTCCAGTTGGAAGCCTCAAGAAACTTCATTCACAGAAATACATAATGGGACTGGAAGAAATTTTATTAGAAAATGTAACCCAAATTCTTTAAATGATTTCTGAGTCACTTGCCAAAAATGACCTAGTACTCTTTCTATATATCTTTCTCTATATATTGATTTCCACAATCAGTGGACAACTGTCTTAGCTTTGCTTCAATGGCGTTGACAGCAAAAGAATTGGAAGCTCTCTGACCAGCAAAAGGGTTTGGTACCCAGTCATTAGAATTATTTACTTTCTCAGCACCAATACCAATATTTAAAATCATCTCTGTGATGGACGTCCCATAGATTTCTATACTCCAAACAGTGCACCTTTGCAATCTTTGGGTAGGATATAAACTCTTCTTATGAGAGGAAGGGCTTACAGAGGGGAGATGAGAACAGAGTATTATAAAAACGCAACATGGGGCACCTGGGTGGCTGGGTGAACATCTGACTTCAGCCCGGGTCACGATCTCATGGTTCATGAGTTCAAGCCCTGCATCGGGTTCTCTGCTGTCACCACAGAGCCTGCTTCAGATTCTCTGTACCCCCTTTTCTGCCTCTCTCCTGCTTGTGCATGTGCTCTTTCTCTCTCTCTCTCAAAAATAAAAAAAGTACCCCTCCTCCCCACCCCCAGCCAAACCCTAGAATACAACGTAGCATAACATGTCATACCAGAGTAACAATTGGGCAGAGATCACCAAGGCTATTAAGTTTAGGAATTACCAAGATTATCAGTTATGATATGATTTAAAAATGAATACAAATAGAATTTGAAGATAGAAGGGCATTTGATTCCTTTAAAAATTATTTGGATATATAACTACCCCTCGAAAATGATTTATACATCCCAGTACAAAATCCCTGGTTTATCCCCAAAACCACTGTGTGATGACATTTGCCTAAAGTCTGATACCAAATTGGGCTGTGGCAATAGGAGGTCAGGTGGAGTTTTCAAAGTGTTGAATTTATTGAGTTTAAATAACTCTTCCTTAGTTTGCTTAGTCTTCTGCATTAAAAAGGAGAGGGAGGGGCGCCTGGGTGGCGCAGTCGGTTAAGCTTCCGACTTCAGCCAGGTCACGATCTCGCGGTCTGTGAGTTCGAGCCCCGCGTCAGGCTCTGGGCTGATGGCTCAGAGCCTGGAGCCGGTTTCGATTCTGTGTCTCCCTCTCTCTCTGCCCCTCCCCCGTTCATGCTCTGTCTCTCTCTGTCCCAAAAATAAATAAACGTTGAAAAAAAAAATTTAAAAAGGAGAGGGAGAGAGTGTTGTGAAATGTTAATAGTGATTTTGAAAGCCCATGCTCTGTCGATTCTTCATTTATTACGCTTTTTAAATTGTGACAAGATAGCCAAAATGGAGGTGAGGTAGTAAATGACCCCAATTCTCAGTGATTTGAGAACAAGTTTTATTCATGTTCGTGCTGCATGGTCATTGCAGGTTGGCTATGACTCTGCTCCTTGCTGAAGACCGTGACAGAGCAGCTTCCCCTTGGGACATGTGGTTTCTTGGCAGAAGGAAAAACAGACATAGAAAACCATGAGCACTGTCTTAAAGCCTGCTCCAAAGGGACACTCATCACTTCCATCTATATTTCTTTGGAAAGGTAAGTGTATAGCCTCTGCTGAGTTCAACACTGTAAGGTTGTACAAACTTCCTCCAGGATGGGGCAGCAGCTATTCTGACTGATGTTACAGCCTCCTGCACCCATGCAGGAGCCACTGACTTATCATAGAGAGATAGTAATCATTTTCTAAAATTATTGTATAAAATATTAAATATTTTTACATATTCTCATATCTTATATAAAATGTTTATATATGTATATGTTATACAAATATGTAAAAATATTTATTTTAGTTTAAAAATTACAAAATATTTCCAACATCCAGAAGAGGTTAATATAACAAAAACATGAGTGTTTGTATCCTAAAATTACCAACTGTTAACATTTGCCCCATTGACTTCAGATTCCTTTGTTAAAAAAGAAATAAAACATCGTAGATGCAGTGGGAGTATTCCACCAACCCCATCTTATACTTCTTTTAAGCCCTTTCATTTCTAGAAGTAACCATCCTGATGCAAGAGTACATTCTTTGTGTCTATTCTTTTTATTATCTATTACAAAAGTGCTTTAAAAATATACATAATGTAGAATGTGCATGTCTCTTTACCTATTACTTTTTCCACTTAGTACTCTGTATTTTAGACGTATCCATGTTGATGCATGTAGGTCTAGTTATTTCACTGAAAGTATTTAATAGTAGTATGTGATATGAATCGATCACTATCCATGTTGTTTGAACTTTAGTTTGTTTACAGCTTTTTGTTATTTCAAAAATGGAAAGATAAACACCTTTGTATGTGCTTCTGTGTACAGACAAGGGTTTCTCCATGATTTATGTCCTCAAAATGAGTGAAACACTTCACTGGAATGGCCTTGCAGGGTCGAAAAAGCTAATTGCTTTTGCATACCAAGCTGAAGCTTTATAAATGGCAGCTCCAAAGGGCAGAGTTAAACAGGAAATGGGGCCCAGTGTTACCTGAAACCATCTGGGCAGAGAGTTAGAGGCAGCCTCACGAGACTTTTCTGGGCCCCTGAGGCATGCACAAGGCAGTGAAAGACCAGCGCCCTAGAAAACCAGCAGTTTTCCTTGGGGCTGCAAGTGGCATGGTGAACGTAGGACTGCGAACCAGCAGACTTGACACAGGCAGTGGTTGGATGAGGCCCAGCAGGAGGTACCAGGGAGGTGGCAGAACTGGTAGGTACCAAGGGTTTCAGAAGACACAAGGAAGGGCTCCCGGGTAGCTCAGTCGGTTGAGCGTCCAACTCTCGGTTTCTGCTCAGGTTATGTTCCTGAGATCAAGCCCCGAGGCGAGCTCTGCGTTGACAGCGTGGAACCTGCTTGGGATTCTCTCTCTCCCCCTCTCTCTGCTCCTCCCCTGCTCTCTCGCTTGCTCGCTCTCTCTCTCTCAAAAAAAAAAAAAAAAAAAAAAAAAAAAAAATATATATATATATATATATATTTAAAAGGGATACAAGGGACTACACAGCAGAAGGAAAAATGTACTTCTCAGCTGATGTCAGTTTGAACTGATAAGGACTGAGACCACATTTGTCCTTCCCCAGGCAGTGATGCCATGTGACTGCAGGGAGAGGGGGCGGATGCTGGTGAAATTGCCACCCGCATCTATATCCCGCTTATTACACTCTAACAGAACCAAGTTTCATTCAAGTGTCAACCCCGCCCCGGTTGAGCCCATGTGCTTCAGTTGCAGGGACAAGTCTAAATGGGATAGAGGCCATCCTGTACCTCTTGCTAATAAGTGGTCTGGAAGTGGACATGTTACACATTTGGGGCTAGTAACAAGGAGGGATTTTCTGGGCAACTCTGAGAAAGTTCCTCTTTACTCCTCTGGAAGGATTTTCAAAGCTTTGTTTCCTCTCTTCCTTTGAACCTGGCTTGTGTGGAACTGTAATTGCTGCCGTTTGATAAAACTGGCATGTGGAATAAGGCAGAACAAAAGGGATTGGAGTAAAAATGAGCTGGAGTCCTACTCTGTGCCCCCAGTGGCGTAAGCCCAACGCCCCTAGTTGTTGAAACCTGTCTGAAATATGCTTTTAAATACTTGCCCCTAAGAGTACTGCCTCTAGAGAGCAGCAGGAAGTGTGTGGTGGGGAAAAGGGACTGAATTGACTGATACTATTCTGAATTCACTGAAACTAATTTCTGCCACAAGATAGAATGAAGACTTAAACTAAAATTAATTTCGGTCCCAGAACCTATGCAAGCAGTCCTTGCTTTGCACAGTTCTGATATGCACACTTGCCAGTTACTGTGGTTTAGTTAAATAACACCAGCCCCCCATACCCTGGCTCAAATTTAAGTTACTCTGATATGATATATTAACCACGAGTAATTGCATAAAGTTCAAACATCGCTGCTTCAGCCCACAAATCACTACGTAAAAAGCAGTTGCCCGCCAGGACCAATGTCACCCCTTTCAAAGTTTGTTGCACAAAGTCTCTCTGTTTGCGCACGTGGCAAAACATGCAGTCATGGTGCGTCTTTTTCCCAGTGAGAAGAATTTATGACATATTAATAAAATGAATGCTCAAAACAGGAATTAGCAAAGATGAAAGTGAGGCAAAGAAACAAAAAGTGATAATGCTCGAATTGCAATTCGAATCGGATATCCACGTAGTTGGGAAGAAATAGCCGACGGATGTCAGCACTGCTGCCATTCAAGAGATGCTAGATATGCAGTTAGAGGCACTTAAAGAAGGTGAGTTCGTCAGCATAAGTGATGATTATGATGAAAAGATGATGACGCCCCAGATGAAATGAAGCCTACAAAAGCTTTCCATTAAATGAACTCTTGGAGATGTTTTATGGAATTAGAAGTACTGAGTATAAAATATGGAAGCTGACCCAAACTTAGAAAGGAGTATAACAATTCGTGAAGACATGGAAAAAGATGATCAGTACTTGTCTCATTTATATGATGAGGTAAGTGCTGTTCAAACTATTCTTGATATGTTTTTTATGGAGGAATAAAACAATTCTCAATGTTTCTGAGGTTTGAAATTACATAGTAAACAAATACTAGTTTTAGTATTTTTTCATTTCCCTAAATATTTATGGTCAATAGTAAGGGCGTTTAGATGTTTTGGTAGAGATTTTTTTTTTTTAACATTTATTTTTTGAGAGAGAGATAGAGAGCGAGCATGAGCAGGAGAGGAGCAGAGAGAGAGGAAGTCACAGATTCCAAAGCCAGACTGCAGGCTCTGAGCTGTCAGCACAAAGCCTGATACGGGCCGAACTTATGAACTGCAAGATCATGACCTGAGCCAAAGTCGGATGGTTAACAGACAGGCACCCAGGTGCCCCTTGATAGAGATTTTTAAAGATGGCGCCTGGGTGGCTCAGTTGGTTGAGCATCCCGCTCTTTTTTTTTTTTTTTTTTTTAAACGTTTATTTATTTTTGAGACAGAGAGAGACAGAGCATGAACAGGGGAGGGTCAGAGAGAGAGGGAGACACAGAATCTGAAACAGGCTCCAGGCTCTGAGCTGTCAGCACAGAGCCCGACGAGGGGCTGGAACTCACGGACCGCGAGATCATGACCTGAGCCGAAGTCGGCCGCTTAACCGGCTGAGCCACCCAGGCGCCCCGAGCACCCTGCTCTTGATATCAGCTCAGGTTATGATCTTGTGGTCATGAGATCGAGCTCCACTTGTGGCTCTGCACTGAGCGTGGAGTCTGCTTGGGATTCTCTCTCTTCTCTCTGCCCCTTCCCCACTTGTGTGCTCCTAATTTCTCTACAATAAATAAATAAACATAAAAAAAAGATTAAGATGACATCCATACCTTTGCACCTCTGCCTAAACGCTCTCCTCCCATCGCCATGTTTTTGTTTTCTACCTGGCGGTCTCATATGCATCTTCTGAAACCCAGTGCAGACATTCAGCTTACTTTGCACAGTGTCCGCTTGCTGTGAGAAGAGGAGACTCATTGTATAAGAAAGCCCCAACTTTCTGCACAACCAAGTTTGTAATCTGTAAAATTCACACTTCCTGAAAACTGGATAGGTTTGTATGAACGACTCCTTCCACCTTTTTGTTAAAAGACTTTGCCTTAGCTTGATAAGTGGCATGGCACAGGGACAAGGGTGCTGGGTGGGGTCACTGGGAATCTTGTGTTCTGGTCTCACCAGACTGGTTAAGTAGCTGTGTAATCCAGGGCAAGTCGCTTAACTTGCTTCTGTTTCTTCTCTGTAAAATAGGGGACTGAATAAGATGATGTTCAGGGTTCCCTTGGGCACTAGACATCTGTAATTCTCTACCATTATCAAAGAGAGATAAAGGGTTGATCCCCACCCCCTCACACTCACTCAAGACTACCTCCTTTTGCATAGTAATGATAAATGTTTATTGATGGAATGAATGATGTGCAGGACATTGGTGGGGTAGGGTTATTCATGATCTGATGCTGGTTAGAAGCTGTTGTTTCTTGTACTCACCATTTTCATGTTACATTGCCATTTCATGTTAAGCTACCCCATTCCCAGGTGCACTGTTGTGTTTCCTTCAGTGTGATTGACCACTTATTCACATACTCATTGAACAGGGTGCTAGTACGTAGGTGAGAAGAACTTAATTTCTGCCTTGGCTGGCCTCACTGTGTGGTGGGGGAAACCAGCTCATTCTTCCTGAGGGAGGGACGTTTGAACTGGATTTTGAAAGATGCATGTGAGACAGCCTGATGGAGAAGAGAAGTGGGGGTGGAAGGAGGGCGTTTAGGAAGAGAGGACAGCTGGGGTAAAGGCATGGATGCAAAAGGGAGTAGGAGGCATGTGAGCACAGAGAGGGGCATGATTGATAGAGGATGGGTGGAAGAGAAGGAAGGCGGAGTGGTGGAGACTGCTGGGGTCTGTGTAGAACTTGGAAAACATTCTAGGTATTTCCAGGAGAAAGTTTTTAATACAGGGAATTTCGTGCTTCCAAAATCGCTGGAAGGCAGAGAAAGCAGCAGTCAGGGGGTTGTGAAGCGTTCAGATTGTGTCACTGTGGCTACTACCCAGAGGTCGGGGAGATGCTGTTTCCTCTGATGGTTGGGAACAGCATGAAACTGTGGCCAGTTGCTACATGGTCCAATCAAATATGGCAGCTGGGAAATCTCAGTGTGCTGCATTCTGTGCTTGAGGAAGAATGGCCCCAGCTTCCTTGCTCTCTACCAAATCCTGCAGGAGAGTAATTAACTGACAGAATCACAGCTAGCACCTGGTAGCAAGGGGATCTGGGAAATGTAGTTCCCAGGCTTCCAGACCCTGTGATAAAGAACTTGGAAGAGGAGCAGAAATGAATGCAATCTCTAGCATAGGAGGGAGGGCAGGTTGGGTCCAGACTGTGAAGGGGCTAGAAAGCCTCGCTCACAGGGTCAGGAAAATGCTGCATGGGATAACGCCTGAAAGCCTAAAAGCATGGTTATGACCACTTTGTTGTAGAAGCATTGGTGGCACAGGAGACGTCATTCTTTTAAACTAAAAAAGAAAAAATAAAACAAGCTATACTACAATTATTTACTCAATGACTATTATGTACCTAGAACCATGCAGTGAAAAAGGCTTCAAAGGTTTTGTTTGTTTGTCTTTTTAAGTCTTTGTGGTAACTCATCCTCTAATACTCTTTCCCCCAATTTTTTATTGGGTGCATGTTTTGTGGTAGATACTGTGAATATGGATATAAATCATTTATGGTCTCTGACCTTAAGAAGCTAATATTGATCCCTTTGCTTTTCAGTGAAGACTAAGAAGTTTTAGAGAGTTGTTTGGTAGATTAATTTATTGCTTCTCAAAGTAACTTTTGCCAAACCCTAGTTTTGCACAGTACTCTAAGAAAAATAGTCCCACTATCAAACCACTTAAAAAATTGGGATATGTATTTCTTCTTGCAAATTTAAGTCTAATAAATCCTGTAGTAGCAATAAATTAATTTTGTCACGGTCACCCACTTTCATGTGACTCTTAATAACTATTGGGGCACCTGGGTGGCTTGGTTGGTTAAGCGTCCTACTTCAGCTCAGGTCATGATCTAGTGGTTCATGAGTTCAAGCCCCGTGTTGGGCTCTGTGCTGACAGCTCAGAGACTGGAGCCTGCTTCGGATTGTCTCCCTCTCTCTCTGCCCCTCCCCCACTTATACTCTGTCTCTGTCTCTCTCTCGTCTCTCAAAAATAAATAAAACATTAAAAAAATTTTTTTTTAATAACCATCAATAGTTGAGTTTTTCAGGGCACAGTTGGGGAAAGAGTGGATGCTTGTGCAGAAGAACTGGCAGGCTATTTACAAAATGGAATGGAAGAAAGAAAACTTTTAGCTTTATTATTTTTTAGCTTCTGAAGCGTTTTCAAATGCTTAAGAAAGTACATTGACCTGATAAAACTGATCTTAACGCTAAAAAATCAACAGCTATCAAAGATTACTTTTATGAGATAGTAAGTGCTGTAACAACCATCTAGGAAAACAGAAATCTTGGACAGTGGAAGTTTATAACTATCACGACAGGTTGTTAGATAGTGAGCTTGGCTGCAGCACCAAATTGAATAAAGGCTGCGTTCCAGAGAATTGATAGAAGAGGTTTTGCCCATCAGTTATGCCACTGTTGAATCCGTTCACCCATAGGCCTTGAAAAGATTGAACAAATGGAAATAAAAATGGATTTTGTGATTTCTTTGGAAACTTATGCTGTGGCTTCACACCCCTGCCTCCCTAGAACCACTAAGGGGAGGTGTAGGAGGTGTTGCTTGCCTCTCCCTCTTTTCTGGTGTCTGACACTGGCCTGGGGGATGTAGGGGATGTGGGTGAGCCAGCAGCTTTGGCAGCAAAAGGAAGGAGAGGCCGCTGTGAGTTTGGCTGGACCTTCTCTCCAAGAATCAGAGCAAAGGGCACCGCATGTGGGCTAACAGTGGATAGAGGCAGCCCTGGATGTTCTAAATCCCGCCCACGAGCGCATGTGGAACGGACTGCAGGAAAACCAGAGACTGCGGGAGAATAGCAGCTGCAGGAAAACGTACTGCCTGCATTGCAGGAAGTTCAGGCAAATGTTCGCACGCTTTGACCTTGCCAGGGTTAGTAATCTAGGTAAGCACGTTGAGGAAGGGGAAATGCTCAGTAGAAACAAAGATCCACGCCTTCCTTGCTCGTCTTGAGCCCCAGGTGCAGAAGTTTTAAATGTTCACCTGCATAAATTGAGACTGTCTTTGTAACTTAAAATGGCTGTAGAACTTCTGTTATTGGCGGTAACCAGAGAAGTCACAGCACCTGACCTGATGTTCATAACAGGGGCAGATGGGTTACCCCGGTTGACCAGGCTTCAAAGGAGTGTGGGGAGACAAAACAAAATCGCCTTCAGGACTACCTCATGAGTTCTGCTTGTTCACTGCACTTACCCCACGAAAGACAAAAAGGGGAGGCTTGTAGGGAGAAGATATTGGTAGGTGCCTACAATACAGCACGACCCCACTATAACGTAATATACTGCTAAATATATGCTAGTAAAATCCTAACTAATCCTGGTGTATGTGTAGAAACATGCTTAATCCTGTGTTATACAGCTATGAATAACATGGGTTTGAACTGTGCAGGTCCATTTAAATGGATTTTCTTCTTTTCTCTAGCTTTATTATAAGAATACATACAATGCACAGTACCTATACAAAATATGTGTTATGTTATTGGTAAAGCTTCTGGGCAACAGTAGGCCGTTAATAGTTAAGTTTTTGGGGAGTCAAAAGTTATGCTGGATTTTTTACTGCACGGGTGCAGGCACCCCTTAAACCTCGTGTTGTTCAAGAGTCAACTGTATGTATGTGCCTTGTGAGAAGGAAGGCTAGAGACTGGGACAGGAAGTGGTGTGTTGGAAGGAAGAGGCCGCAGTAAAATAAGAGAGGCAGGAGCTGACTCTAACAGTGCTGGCAAAGGGGCCAGCTCTGTTGGGCGGGGTCCTGTGGTTCCTCCCTTCACCATTTCGGGCCTTCTGAGTACCAAGACTGGGCTTGATACTGGGGTTTCAATGCCGCTTTCCCCAGGACCCTACAATTTAGCAGGAGTGGGGGGACTGACAATAACGTGACATAAATGACTGGAGAGTTAACAAAGTAGAGAAAATCAGATTAGGTCTGTTTGGAGGTTAATTTGAAAGTGAGGCTTAACAATGGAATTTGGCTTTGAACTCAAGGTAGGCATTTGCTGGAATGAGAGGCATTTAACCTTGCAGATTTCATGAGAAGTTGGGGAAGTGGTCTGCATTGCATTCACCTGAGCTTCTTTTAAGTGGCTAGGCATCAGGATCATCTGGAAGCTCCAAACCTATGGAGATTCTGACTCTAGAAATCAGAGGCTCAAGAGCATAGTCCTATCCTCTCAAGCTCCTGTGTAATTCTGACATATTAAGGTTTGGTGTTTGGGAACTACCGGGAAGTCTCAATCAAAAGATCCGATTTAGGGGCGCCTGGGTAGCTCAGTCGGTTAAGCATCCGACTTTGACTCAGGTCACGATCTTGCGGTCTGTGAGTTCGAGCCCCGCTTCGGGCTCTGGGCTGATGGCTCGGAGCCTGGAGCCTGCTTCTGATTCTGTGTCTCCCTCTCTCTCTGCCCCTTCCCCATTCATGCTTTGTCTCTCTCTGTCTCAAAAATAAATAAACGTTAAAAAAAAAAATTAAAAAAAAAAGATCCGATTTGGGTTTTATGAGGGCTTGGTTAGCTGAGCTGTGACAATGAACAGTTTTGCTGAAATTGGTACACACAGCCCACGAGCAAATACAACCAACATCTCATTAAATGAATTAATTTTTATTGCTATTTTATCAAGTTTAATATTTTTCTAAAAGAAAAACAAATCAGTTTACATATAGGAAAGTTCCAAGCAGACAGCTATAGATAATATAGCCGTTAGAAAAAAGAGCAGAGCTAAATAGGATGAAAACAAAAGCAGTAAGCAGCAATAAAATTAATACCTACACAAAACTAGCAGTGCAATAAGATTAGCTGAAAGCAGCTTTACGTTGAAAAAAAAAAAAAGTTACTTAAATACAGAAATAGCACCTTACCAAAAAGAATTGAGCAATGTAAACTTGGTAGGTAGATTCAAGTATAAAAGTTCTCCCAACTCTTGTACCAGAATGAAAGGGTTTCACAAACCCTGGACAGTGTAGGGCACACACCTTCCCTCAGTGCCTACTCACAGCTGCGTGTCCTTAGCAGGGTCCCCAACAATTATTTCTTTTACTAAGTAATACAACGATAGACTCAAGATTGCCATTGCTTTTCCGCTTCTCCAAATATCCAAGTCTAGCTTAGCAGTCCATTTTCATCAGTTGCTCTGTAAGGAACATATGTTCTCCTGACAGACACAACTACCGCATCATTTTATTTTTTTATGTGTCACGAAGCCACATGAAAAAGTGTGTCCCGGATACAAAAGGGATTAGTTCTTAGTTTTCTATTGCTGAATATGGTCACAGAGTCTTAATATTCTCATCTAGGGGGTTGGTTGCTCCTTAACACCCCTCAAGAACCATGAACTCTCTGAGGTTTTTATGGTCATCATGTGAACAGAATAATAATTAAAAAAAAGGGATAGCAAAGAAGTTTAATAAGTGGCGAACATCCAAAAACAGTGAGGGGAAAATCAGGTTGGGATGTCTTCCAAATGTAGACCTCTCAAGTGAAAATACTTTTGTGGACGTTCTTAAGTATGGTATATTTAAAAATGCATGTACCCTGTGCAGATATAGATGCTTTGTGTCCTGAAAAGGGCATATTTTTATTTGTTTCAATAAAAGTATAAAACAAATATTAGCTCATATTAGCTCAGGGTAATCATTACCAGGAAATTGTGGATGATTAGAACCATAATTTTATCCATTTAATGCTAGCAAAGATTGTAAAAAAGAAAAAAAATGCCATGTTGTAAACTTTATAAGTTTAGTGTTGATAAAAATTTTATATAATAACAAATTTATTTAATCTGGCTATCTACCTCAAGTTTTCAAAAATCTCGTGGGGTAATAAGGCTAATATTATCCTGTAGTTAATATAAAGCTACTTTGCTCAGACTCCCAGAGTCTCTTAAATTAATATTTTTATTTCATAGAACATTTTATTGGGTCCAAAAATAATAAAATAGAACCCTACACCAAGATTCTAAATCTAAGACAGAAGCTTAAAAAAGAAAGGGAAAAAGGAAGGAAGGGAGGGAGGAAGCCACTTACTGGAAGAGACAAGAATGAGGTACATATCAAAAAATCTAGGAATAAAAGAGCTAGTTTGGCTACTTGATGAAATCCTAAAGCAATATGGTTTAACAAACGAGTATTGCATAATTGTTTCCAGAATAGTATTCATGTTAGCACAATGAAATCCCTGCACTCACCACTTGTATTTTTCAGAAAAACTCTGAAAAATAACTGGTTTGCATACTCTTGGCTGCTCAACATAATGTGTCCCTTTTCCCTCTTACCCTTCCAATAATAAAGAAAAAAAGCAAAAGAAAAAATAAAACGATCACCTATCTTCCTATATCAAGTTCCACATCATTAGCTCTTCAGAATTCTACCACAAGGTCCCATCCAGGTTCCAATTTTCCATATAATCACTTGCTAGCATCCTGATTTATTCAATAAACAGCGATTCTTTGAAGGCCTCCAAACCTGATACTCTACGGTTAACATTTAAATAAAACACCCACGGGGCACAGAGTGAAGGGAACTGCACATGGTAGGATTTTTACAAATGAACAGTAAACACCTCACGGTTCACACGGGTCAGCTCTCAGGCTGCTGGCGTCCCTCTTGGTTCTCGCGCCCAGACAGGGTTAGCACAGTTCAGTATAGCAAGGTGTGCCATTCACAGTTATTTTGGTCTTGACATTCTGTCATGCATATACATTTATCCACATTATTAGCAGGTTGTGAAGTAAGTGCAGGGCAAATCATAGGAAAAAAGTATAAACATTCAAGTCGTCATACCCTGAAAAAACATGTGTTTTGCTGTAGTTGTAAACTTTTTGCACTAAATCCCATTTCAGGAACAAAATAAATAATACCATAGGATTCACAACTGGAGTTGGCTTCCTGGTGAAGCCTAAGGAAGCAGTAGCTTTTTGAAACTGCAGAAAGGAAGTTTCTCTCACCACAGATCTATAGTCAGGGTGAGGGGAAATACATGCCCAGAACGCTCACCCTGGTTAAGTGCTAGACAGCTCCCCCTTCCCCCAGCAGAAAAACCACAAGGCTCCAGTAGCCTGTTCAGATCGACTTCCAGCAATAAGAGGATTCTTGAATCAAAACCACAGAAGTCAGTTGGTGCTTTCACTGTGACACCACACGCAGAGTCTGGACTCTAACTGGTATTGAATGCACAATTAGTAACAATTACTTTCCGGAAAACAGAGGATCCGTGATGACGGGCGGGTAACCAGAACCAGTGGGTGAAAGACAGAGGAAGGACGTGTGCCGAAGACCGGACGGCTTGCGTTCCGTTTTGCATCCAGCGTCAGGGCATCACCTGCGACAGGGAAGTTCAGGTGGTTTGATCCCGCCCGCCTGGTGAGGCGTCGGGTTAGTCAGCCCCGCTGCTGGGGATTTCGAGTCTCCTCTGTGCCGAGCTGGTGTTTCGTGACGGATTCCTCTCTCTTCTCCTAAGGACCGGGTCTCCTAGGCTGCCAGGCGTCTTGAAAAATGTCTCACGATGTGTGCGTCGGATGCTCTTGGGGGTCACTGGAACCGGTGACTGAAAGAGCAAATAAAAACAGCAGTGAGGTCCAAATTGTCCTCGATCCCTGAACTAAGCCAGCCCTGTCCTGGCCTGCGTCATTGTGATCTTCGTGTAAGCGTTCTCTCCTTTGCACTTTTCTGTCACACTCATCTGGGTTGACCTTCCCAGCACTTACAACTGAAATTAACTTTGTTATTTCGTGTGCAGAAAGGCAGCCTAGCAAACAGGTTAGAAGGGTGCCGCTGGCGCAACCAGCTGTGTGACCTTGGGCAAATTACTTAACCCATGTGTCCCTCAATGTTTTCATCCATACAACGGGGATGACAAAAGTGACGACTTCACAGAGCCGCACGAATTAAACAAGATCATATTTATCAAGCACCTTTTAGACCACACTGGGCAAATAGCAAGTATCTGCATCTGTCTCCCGCTTTTTATTTACTTGCTAATATGTATCCTCTTGTGTTAAATGTTGATCTCCTTAATGTTCCCTCAAAGGACAGGGGCCTTTATCCTGTTTACTGGCATATCTTTACTGCCTGGATCAGTGCCTGGCACATAAGTGGTGATCAGAAAGCATGTTATTACATTATAATCACCTTTAGAAACTGTTTATTTCAATGTCTAGCAACCTTGTCAGCCTCTGACAGACTTGTCTAAAATATTTTTGGCCACAGCATAACTCTTCCTCTGTGAGAGAAAAGTAACCACTCTGAACAATGCCTAAGGCATAAGAGGAAATCAACACATACTTACTGACTGATACAAATGGGAGTTTAGGGGGAAATAGGGTATTGATGAATTTATATCGATTATAATACATTATGTGTACATTTGTATACATTATATGTATCTCTTGTCTCCTAAACACTGCATTTTAAGAAATGACAGATGCTAAGAATCTTTGTGTTAGTATCTAGACTTCTGTTTCTCTCGATTATTTCTATAGCTGTACAACGAAAATTCAGGGTGGTCTCCTTTATTGATCTACTGAAATGAAAGCCTGGAGAAATCATCTGACTATTCAGCATTCCTCACAAATCCCCCCTGAACCATCACTCAAATAAGTCCCTCTAATTTTAAGGAACAGATTGACAACTAAAAAATATTTCTGTCTTTAAGGCATAGCATTTCCTGCCTTAATATCTCCATGCTTTATAAAATAAGCAGATAACTCTGGGTCTACAGTGGAAGCTAGGAAGACCCTGACCTAGGGCCTCCGTCCTACAGTCATGTGACTTAAAGCTAATTAAAGGCAGGCAGACCCCATCACAGAGTGATGACCTTCCTGGGCTCACTTTAGGACTCACCTGCTGTAATTTTACTACAGAGACTGGATGCCCCCCATACATGGGGGATTCAGGCTGGATGGTGTTGTGTGATCTTGACATCACAGGGCTCAGGTTGAGTGAGCCTGGACGCTGAAGCTGAGGGTCTGCGGAGGAGAGTGTTGATGATTTTGGATTAACCATGTTTGCAGGACCGATGAGAAGATGAGCCGTTGATCCAAGGCCAGGCAAGCCAAAATTCACAGGTCCCACATTTGGGATAGCACCAGGGGCAGAGGAAACTGGCCTGGGCATTGTGGGAGAATAGAGAACAGGAAAAGTGCCCAGCGTCGGGGATGGTAAGACCATGCAAGGAATGCTGAGTGGTGGCAGCTGACCTGAAGGTGGCCCCACAGGATGGGGGGTCTGACTGCCAGATAAGAGCACATTGAAACCATTTAATCCTGAAACAGAAGCAGAACAAGGTAAGTCAACATAACAGGAAGATACCATTCCAGCTCACATCCCGCACGGCGCTTCCAAATGAGAAAGAACCCACAAAGAATGGATTCTGCCTGACCAGCCAACCCCCTTCCCGTGTTCTCCCCAACCTGCACTGCGTCTCCTCAGCAATGGCCACGAATGAAATCCCACAACCATCTGGGTGACAATGTGGTAGATGCCCATGGCTACTGAGAAGGTCAGTTAATGTGAGTTCCACGTCGAGGAGGAAAATGAACTTGGATGGAAAAATTGTTATCTTTATTCTTACAAACTTCTAACAAATTTATATTTCCCTCAACTTGGATCCTAGGCAACAAATCTGACAGTATTAATAGCACCTTGACTTTGTCACTAGTAAAAATTATTTTTCGTTTTGGTACAATTGGCTTCCCCCTATAATCCTATGCATTTAATAATTTTAAGCATTTGTAAACATTGTGAGGAGGAATCCACAGGCTTTACCAAAGTGTCAGTGGGTCCTTGGCCTAGAAAAAGCTAATAATCCCTGTGCTGGGCTGTCATTTTCATTTGGCAGGAACCAAGTCTGTTTCTTGTTCATCAATGTATCTGCACCACTGAGTATCATGCTTATGTCAGACCCTCAAAAAATATTTGCTAGTGGAATAAAGAACATTTTCTAGGTAAGAGAACAATAAAAAAACACCTGCCTAACCTGTGAAGTGAATGGAAAGCTGAGGAAAATCAGTTAAAGTCTCTTTGCATTGAGAGCAGCTTTACGTACATGGTGCATATTTTAAAAATTAGGTATCTATTATATTTCAGCTTTATTTTGAAATATTCACAGCACTTGAGTCTTTCTGTCAGGTCCTATTATCGAAGTGCTTCGGATGTGTTATCTTATAAAATTTAGTTCAATTTTGAGAGCACCCCCATGGCATAGCAGCCATGGTTAGTGCTGCTTTACCGGTGAGGATGGCTGAATACTTCATGAAGACTGTAAGTGGCTTTGATGTCCAGCCCTCTGTCTCCAGACCTGGCCCTCGACCACAGTGAATACTCAGTACCTCCAGATATGCGAGACATCGGCAGGCTAGCTGCACACAGTGGCCATGAGGTTCATGTTGTTCAGTAAACTGAACCAATGCCAGATTCAGCTGAATTATAAAAACAGAATGATCTTCTGAATTGTGCTTTTTTAGCAAATGAAGTTCAACGCATTAACAAAAAACTCACTTGCCCTAATTATTTTCCTAGTATCCTTCTAGCTGGTGAAAACGAAGACAGCCTTTGCCTTCGGTTCACAGAGGGAGGAAACAAGCGGTTTAGAGTAAAATGGCTCAGAGGCTGTACATAGCATCACTAATGGGCTACTTCGGTCAGGCGACGTGGACGAAAATTTAAAAATCTAATTCATGATCTGACTACCCCAAGGGGCCCTAAGACAGGGTGACATCCCTTACCGGCTGGCGACTGTACATAAAGATACTGCAGCAAAGAGGGCTCTTTGGTGCTTTCATTTTCTTTTGAAGACTTTTCAACCTCTGCATCTCTTGAAGAATTTCCCCACTCGGAAGAAACGCAGCGGTTTGCTGAAGCCTTTCCCGAAGCCTGTTCTGCAGCAGAGAGTTGACTCTCCATGTGAATGTCTTCGAGGGGCGCAGATCCCCCGGGACCCAGGGTCTTGGGAGAAGCGATGTCTGTGGAATCTGAGGGTTTCTAAGCACAACCAAGCAGGAACCAGAAAGGCACGTAAAAATCCCAGTAGTACATTTCAAGAACAGCCTTCTCAAAATAGCTAAGACATAAGCAGAAAGGTCAGAGATCGCCATGTGCCACACTGCATCGTGTATGTGAGTTGTGTCGGTCACACTTCTAGGAATGGTCTGAAAATCAAGGACATGTCATGTGCTCCTGGAGGTTTAGGATTCTGAAGCACAGAAATGATGGAGTTTTAATAATGAAAAACTGGCCATGGTATTTACACTATGAAATAAATTTCTGAGCTGCTAACGCATCCAGAGTGTGGATGCATCTTTTAGTGGCCCAGTATGAACGGCAGGATGGGCCCAAAGCCAGTCTTGGTTACCTAAGACATACCCTGCTCAGTCTTCCCTGCTGTTATGCAACCCCAGGCTATATACACAATTAGAACAATTCACTCTGGCGAGAGAGAGGAATAAAAGAGAAGGGGTCGTAACTAAGGTACTGATCTCTATGAGTCTGGCTGACCCACCATGGACTGCTGTCATGACCGTGCTTCTGCTCTCACAGTGTTTTACTGGTCATATCTCATTAACCTTTGAGGGCTACTTTGTGAGAGATACGAACAGCTCACATTTTTGCTCCCTTCACTTTGTAGCTGGGGAAACGGGATCTCTGAACAGGGATGAGAACAGACACAGACACTAAAAGCCAAATAGCACCTGTATTCCTGACTCTGAGACTCTGGTGCCTCCTGGATTACGGTGGCTATTTCAGTGATCTCAACTTGTTTGAAAAAAACAAACAAAAAAAAAAAACCAAAAACAAACCCAGAAAGTATAGAAAAAGGGAGGAGATCTACAAACATGTTAACGGTGATTGCCTCTATGTGGTGGGATTATGGGTCTTTCTTTTCTATTTTTCATATATCGTTTAGCATTTTATGCAAAGCAGGAGCTTTATAGAAGTCACTTTTGTTTTTTAAAATTTTTTGAGTGAGTCTGTGTGCATGCATGCATGCGCTGGGGGGAGGAGCGAGGCAGAGAGAGGGAGAGAATTTAAGCAGGATCCATGTTCAGCACAGAGCCTGACGTGGGGCTTGATCCCACGAACCCTGAGATCACGACCTGAGCCAAAGTCAAGAGTTGGATGCTTAACTGACTGAGCCACCCAGGCGCCCCCCAAATCGCTTTTCTTATGGTACTACTTTATGGCAAGACTATGGGAGAGCCAGTCCCAGGCTTAGTTATACAAGTGATACACAAAATACCTTCCATTCCAGACTCAGTAGCTTATTAGTATCTGTGTGTCTTTACTGGGAAGAAATTCTGGGTTAACGGGATGTCACTAAACATGTCCCTCCCTCCCCAAACTCCCTTACCTTGGGCATGACAAGGGCTAGAGGGCTGTCATCATAGTCCCTGCTCTGTCTTTTAGTGGCTGGCTCCTCCTCTTGAGGCTTCCTCTCCTCACCCAGGCGCTTCTGAACTGAGGGTATGGGTGACTGCTCTGATGCCGTGACCTCCAAGCTTCCACCGTCCCTCTCCGACCCTGAGCCTGACCCTGGGGACGGTCCCTCCTGTACGTTCCCATACAGCATGAACAGTGAGGTGGAGGGCACGTACACCAAGGGCTGGCCAGTCAGCAGGGCTGGCTTTGGCGTTTCCCCATCTGAGGCAGCAGAAGACGGTGAGACACCCACTTGTGCATTCAGACCATTCTGCATGGAGAAGGACTGCAGGTCCGTTTGGGCCACAGAAAATACTTGGTGTGCTAAAGGATTAACACGATATTCTGAGTCAGCAGACAGGGTAGGGGAAGGAGCAACAGGGTCCAGGCTGCTTGACGGAGGCATCACTCTCTTACCGGCAAAGGCCTTTCCCCTGAAATGAAAAGAAACATAATGGGTCTCAACAAGTTATCGTGTTCCACCAGCTCCTGATTCTTTGCCTTCCTCCAGAGAGATGTACCAAAGCAGAAATGAGATAATGCTGCTCACGCTGCTACTGAAGCGTGCCCCTTGAGCACCTATTAGCTAATCCCAGAGGCAGGGGCCCATGTGACGTGGATAGACGGTTAGGGATTGGGAGGGCTGCCCTTGAGGGATCTCCGGTTAGAGCTCAGACTGGCTCCTCCCCTGCCTCTTCTACATCTAATAGTTATCAGTTAGCATAATATTATAATTGTTTTACATAATTATGATAATGATAGCTCTCTGCCACCAGTTTACGAGACTGAAGCTCAGAGGCTCATCAGCCTACTGAGGGTCACCCAGCTCTAATGTGATGAAGCTGGGCCTCACACTAGGCACTGTATGACATTCTGGGTAGATAGCAAAGACTGGACCAGAGTTTATTCATTTATTTATTATTTTTTATTTGTTTTCATTTATTTTTTTAAAGTTTGTTTATTTTGAGAGGGAAAGAGAGAGAGAGAGAGAGAGAGAGAGAAGGAGAGGGGCAGAGAGAATCCCAAGCAGGCTCTGCGCTGACAGAACAGAGCCCAATGCAGGGCTTGATGTCACAAACTGCGAGATGGTGACCTGAGCTGATATCAAGAGTCGGACGCCTGACTTTAGCCACCTAGGTGCCCCCGGATCAGAGTTTCATTTAAAGGATACATCTGGTTTGTTTCAAATCCACTGTGACATAAATGAACTGGGCAGTGAGGAAATAAAGTTACCTACTAAATTATTTTCTGCCATTCTTGTCCCGTTCTGTTCAGTATCACAATTTTTAGGCAGAACACATGAAAAATTAACCCCCACTTAACATATGAGATTATAAACAATGTCTGGGCGTTTTCTATGGAAAAATGTCTAAATATTAAAAAACATTTATATTTCTAGTGTATTTTTGGAAACAGGTGAAGAAAATCCTTTTAAGACTCCTCTAAGAACTAATCAGTAGGACCTATTTTGCCCAGTCTTGTTGTCTGTGTGCTGAAGTTAAAATGGAGGGCACCGGGCTGCAGAGGTGAGTGTATCTGTCCGACCACAGCCTGAGAGAGTGATCACTACACCTCGGCTGTGAGAAGCTCAACATGGCCATGCTGAGTCTATCACTCACCGTCCTCCCTCTGGTCATCCATCCTCAACCTGTCTACCTCCACCAACAACAGCACCACCGTCTGAGATCCAGCTGTTCTTCGTGACGTCTCTCTACTTCGGTGAGTCTTGCTCACTCACCGTCTTACACTGATTTCTGCTCTTCCGTCTGCAGCTGACACAGCTCAGATCTGCACCATGACACAGCAGAAAGGCTGCAGGTGCTGAATCCCACCTGCTTAATAAAAGCAGCCAGAGTGCTGTTCTCCATGGAGTCTACATAGTTCATTATCGTCTGTCTCATAAACCCAAACTCTTCCACCTGGCTTTCAAAGCTCTTTGCCAACCTGACCTATTCGCCTCCAACACCCCAAGTTCTTTTTACGAATGATGTTTCCCTTTACTATCCTATTTGGACAAATCATTACAGCTAAACTAATCGGCTTAATGTCCCGGTACTCCCTGACCCCCACATCATAATCTGTTTCTTCCCAAATTTGTCCTTAAAAACCACTCTTGTTCCCTCATTAGCACTTCCTCTGCTTCTTCTGATAATACGTGATTTTCTTCAAAATCAGACCCAAAATTTGAATCAAAGAGTCTGGGTTTGAATCCTGGCTCTGTCACTTATCAGCACTGTGACTTTGGGCAAGTTATTTAACCTCTTTGGGTTTCCATTTCCTTTCTGTAAAATGAAGAAAAAACAGTACCCACCTCAAACGTTTGTTATGATTAGATGAGTTAATATATATAAAACTTTTGGAACAAGATCTGGTGGTTCATAAACAAAGTTATCTATGGTAATGACAAAATGACAAAATGACTCCTGGAGCTCCAATCTTCAGTCCTCAGTGCCATGTTAGTAGTGGATTGTCTTTTCTCAGTGTATTTGTTTTTATTTTTTCCCATAAGCTTTCATTAGCATAGGGGATCCATTCTTCCTACTTTTGTGTCCTTGATACTATATCCAGAACAGTGTTAGCCACAAAGGGGAAACAGAAAATTCTTTTTTTTTTTAAGTATTTATTTATTTTTCAGAGAGAGAAAGAGAGACAGAGAGAGAGAGTGTGTGTGTGTGTGTGTGTGTGTGTGTGTGAGTAGAAGAGAGGCAGAGTGAGAGGGGACACAGGATCTGAAAGTGGGCTCTGTGCTGACAGCAGAGAACCTGCTATGGGGCTTGAACTCACAAACTGTGGGATCATGACCTGAGCCAAAGTCAGACGCACAACCAACTGAGCCACCCAGGCACCCCAGAAAATTCTTAATAAACAAATGGCTGACTTCTGAGGAAGACTGCTAAATTTACCTTTTGATGGGTTGCATTTCAATGTGTTCAAAGTTAACACCAGAAAATAGAAAAGAATACACTCAGAGTTTTTAAAAACTACTTACTGTGAACTGTCTTCTATTTTCTGTCGGTAAACAGCTGCCAGACTTCCAATTTCTAAGGAGTAGCCACCTGATCCTAAAAAGGAAAATAAAAGTCTAACAAAATATGGCAAGAGACTTACACACACCAATTATATATAGTAGGATTCATTATTCACAGCTCAGGGATTATAAGATTATCTCAAATCCGTTCTGGTTTTGATTCAAAGAAATTTCCAGAAGCTAGCTATTAGTGGGGAGTTCAGGTCTCATCAATAATTAGAAACAAAACAAAGAAAACAAGTGTTGCTTTGTAAACCTGATGAATGTCTGACATGCATCAAACAGACCCAGTTGGCAAACCAGTGGATCTTCATGGCTGACTACGATGAATTTCAGGCACGGAGCCATGTTCATTCCCTGTGAAGTCAGCAACTCTTTTGCCCTCAACCATCCTTTTACTTCAGGTAAGTGAAAAAAAGGGCATGGCCTAGAGTCAGCTCATTTTAAAATGCCTGGGTAGGGTGACTGTTACATGACAGCTGACGGAGTCCACGGAATAAGAAAAGGCATATACCTTGTTCTTCTCTATAAGGACTGCTGGGCTCTGAGTTCACTTTCCTCTGGATCCTCTCAGAAGCCTGAACTGTGTTAAAAGAACCATGTCGAGCCAGCCTCTGTTTTGCACAGACTTGAATCTGGCCATATGTTTCTCTTTTCAATTCTGGTAAGACAGATGCAGAAACATCCACTAGTTCTTCATCTAAATAAATGAGAGAATTGGTAGTGTTGTTATATAGCTATAATTCAGGATAATTTTAGCCTTTTTAGAATATAGCTTTGGGAGCCTGTAATTGTAATGGAGCTATCCTATAAATTAAAAACTAAGACAATCAAAGGAATTTTATGAGCCTTGTCTCAAACCCCAATTTCTTTAGATGTACTAATTTTTTTAAGAGTTAGTAAAAGACTATAAAGTGAAACCGAATTCATATATATTCTAAAATTATCCCAACTGCAACAAAAGTAGAGCAAAATGTTCTCCAACCCAAATTAGAATGGACCTGACATTTCAGATGCTTTCTTTGGGCAGAGATATCAAAGGAAAACCCAACCATGCTCAGCCCAACACACATATTTAGAGATTTTAACATTAATTGGGATCAGCCGCTTCTGCCACAGCTCTAGGGCAATGAGTATACGAATCTCTATTTTCTATTATGCTCTATTATGTCTTTCTTAGGCAGTAGGAGGCTCAGTTACTAAGTGACCAAGGGAATAAGGTCAGCAAAAACGTCATGGTTGAAGTGCTGCAGAACAGTGAGAATAGAAGGGCCTTGGAGGCCCATTTTTTTGCTTAAAGAGGCTGTGTAAAATCAGGACAAAACTTCCTGCATAGAGCCAGGCCTATGTTTCTACATAGAAATAGTCCCTGTTGTTTAGTCATTCCTACCCTGTTCATCTGTGTGATTTTTCTTTCTAGGTTCAAAGCATGCACATTTGTTTATTCATTTATTTTGAAAGAGAGACAGAGGGAATGAGTAGGGGAGGGGCAGACAGAGAATCCCAAGCAGGCTCTGTGCTGTCAGTGCAGAGACCAAAAAACACACATAATTTTAAGAAATATTTATTTATTTTGAGAGAGAGTAGGTGCCAGTGGGGGTAGCAAGCAGAGAGAGAGAGGGAGACAGAGAATCCCAAGCAGGCTCCACACTGTCATTACAGAGCCCGATGTGGGGCTGGAACTCATGAAGCGTGAGATCATGACCTGAGCTGAAATCAAGTCAGACACTTAACTGACTGAGCCACCCAGGCACCCCAAAGCATGCCCACTTTTTTTTTTTTTTTAAATTTGTTTTTTGACGTTTATTTATTCTTGAGACAGAGAGAGACAGAGCATGAACGGGGGGAGGGGCAGAGAGAGAGGGAGACACAGAATCGGAAGCAGGCTCCAGGCTCTGAGCCATCAGCCCAGAGCCTGACGCGGGGCTCGAACTCACAGACCGCGAGATCGTGACCCGGGCCGAAGTCGGACACTCAACCGACTGATCCACCCAGGCGCCCCAAAGCATGCCCATTTTAATGAAAAGATTAATAAACTGAAGGGCCCTGCTAGACTTACATTTTCTAAAACACATAAAAACTGAAAAACAAAATCACCTTTACAAAAACCCCCCAAATGGTCTCTAGAAAGTTAAAAATTATAAAATCAAAAAGAAAATGGGTCCAGACAGTAACAGGGAACAAATTTACCCTCCTTCCTGAAACAAAATATCAGACAAAGTATATCAAAACAATGGCTCTCAAGACACTGGACAGCAGGGTCCTTAGAGACAGGAATCAATGGAGTGAGATTGAGGATTGCCCCCCCACTTACTGTCTGGAGAATGTTTCCAGGTTGGAGTATAGGGAAGGGAACCTGGACAGAAACTGGAAGTCTCTCCGCATTGAGGTTGGAGCTGGGAGTCAAGGAAAGCCAGGATGGCTAGAATTTGCAGGGCAAAATACCAGAAAGGAGAACCACACAAAAAGAATGGTGGAGATCTGCAGAAGGTACTCCCACTCTTAAGTATTCCGTGGAACACCCACACATGTGAGAAACCTACCCAATGTTACGGAAAGAACCACTCAAAAGGAGAAGAAGGAATAGTGTCTTGCAGCTCACCCAGGGCTGGGAATAGTGCCTGTTGTCAATAGCTAGCATAGAAAAATCCTGTAATTCATGGGTCACTGGTTAGAATGCTGAAAAGGGTATTATTGCCTCAGTAGTGGGGATAATGCACTAAAGACTAACTGCTGATGGCCCTGACTACCAAAGCTTAAAAACAAGGCCTGAAAGGTTCACTGTTCCCAAGTAACTTCACTGCATCCCAGAACAAAGTTGAAGAACATTTTTAGAAAAACTGAAATATCTAGCACCCCACATCTTAGTGTCTGGCATATAATTAAAAATTACCAGGTACAAAAAGTTGAGCGAAATATAACCTGCAGTGAAGAGACAAATCAATGGAAATGGATTCAAAAGTGACACACGATAGAATTAGTAGACGGGCACATGAAAACAGGTATTATAATTCCATGAACTCAGGGAACTAGAGGAAAGACTGAACATGTTGAGTAGAGACATCGAAAATCTAAAGGCTCAAGTCAAACTTCCAGTGATAAAAACTGTAATGCTGCAGAAAAAAAATAGTGAATTTGAAGATATACCAATAGAAACTCTCCCAAATGAAACCCAGAAAAGAGAATGAAAGAAACAAAACATTAGTGAACTGTGGGACAACTTCAAGCAGCCAAATTTAGGCATAACTGGAGTCCCCAAAGAACAGAAGAGGGGACAGAAAAAAAATCCAAAAAAATAATGGCTGAAAATTTGTCAAAGTTGATAAACACCTTCAACCCATAGATCTAAGAAGCCCAACAAACCCAAGTACAAGAGACATGAAGAAATACCAAAGCACACATAATCAAATCATTTAAAACAAGGCAGAAGGAAAATCTTAAAAGCAACCAGAGACAGGGGCGCCTGGGTGGCGCAGTCGGTTAAGCGTCCGACTTCAGCCAGGTCACGATCTCGCGGTCCGTGAGTTCGAGCCCCGCGTCGGGCTCTGGGCTGATGGCTCAGAGCCTGGAGCCTGTTTCCGATTCTGTGTCTCCCGCTCTCTCTGCCCCTCCCCCGTTCATGCTCTATCTCTCTCTGTCCCAAAAATAAATAAACGTTGAAAAAAAAATTAAAAAAAAAAAAGCAACCAGAGACAAAGGACACATTATATCTGGAAGAACAAGATGATGATAGATTTCTAACAAGAAACAATCCAACCTAGAAGACAGTAGAGCAACTTCTTTAAAATACTGAGAGGGGGGGCGCCTGGGTGGCACAGTCGGTTAAGCGTCTGACTTCAGCCAGGTCACGATCTCGCGGTCCGTGAGTTCGAGCCCCGCGTCGGGCTCTGGGCTGATGGCTCAGAGCCTGGAGCCTGTTTCCGATTCTGTGTCTCCCTCTCTCTCTGCCCCTCCCCCGTTCATGCTCTGTCTCTCTCTGTCCCAAAAATAAATAAACGTTGGAAAAAAAAAAAAAAATTTTTTAAAATAAAAAAAAAAAAATACTGAGAGGAAAAACCTTTAATCCTGAAACCTTTACCCATTGAAAATACCTTTTTAAAAATTTATTTTATTTTGAGAGAGAGCGCAAATGGGGGAGAGGGGCAGAGGGAGAGAAAGCATAAATCTTAAGCAGGTTCCACACTGCCCAGAGCCCAATGCAGGGATCAATCCCATGACCCTGGGATCATGATCTGAGTCAAAATCAAAGAGTCAGACACTCAATTGACTGAGCCACCCAGGAGTCCCAGCAAAAATATCTTTTAAAAACAATGGAGCAAGGTGGTAAAAAAACATACAGATTTCCTGTTACATGATAAGTACTCAGGATGTAATGTCTGCCATGATGGCTATAGCTAACACTGCTGTATGTTATATACAATAGTTGTTAACAGAGTTAACGGTTGTTAACAGAACTCCTAAGAATTCTCATCACAAGGAAAAAAATTTGTTTCCCTTTTTTTTTCTCTTTTTATTGTATTAATATGATGTATGCTAACCAAACTTACTGCAGTGATGAATTCACAATATATGTAAGTCAAATCATTATGCTCTACACCTTAAGCTTATACAGTGATGTACGTTGAGTATATCTCAATAAAGCTGGAAATGGGGAAAATAAAGATATCTTTAGACATAGGAGAGCTGGAAGAATTCATTAGTGGCAAACCTGCACTACAAGAAATGTTAAAGAAAGTCCATCAAGCCAAGAAAAATGATATCAGATAGAAACCCGCACCTACAAAAAAGGGATGACAAGCACCAGAAATGGTGATTACATGGGTAGATATAAAGTTTTCCCCTTATGAAAGTCTTTTAAAAGACAATAGACTGTTTAAACCAAAAATAATAACAATGCATTGTGGAGTTTATAACACAGAGCAGTAAAATGTTTGGTAATAATAGTACAAAGGCCAGGCAGGGAGAAGTGAAAGTACACTATTATAAGATCCTTATATAAGTAGTACATCATTTGAAGGTAGCCTGTGATAAGTTAAAAGTGCATACTATAAATCCTAAGGCAGCCATTAAAATAACACAACAAAGAGTTACCGCTAATAAGCCAATAAAGCCAGTAAAAAAAAATTTTTTATGGAAGCATAAAAAATAATAAATCCAAAAGAAGTAAAAAAAAAGTAAAAAGGGAAACAATGAGCAGATGGGACAAATTGAAAACAAATAGCAAGACAGACTAAAGTCAAATATCAATAATCACCTTAAATGCAAATGGTCTAAAACAACTCAATTAAAAAGCAGAAATTGTCAGATTAGATGAAAAAACTCTCAACCATATACTACCTACTAGAAACTCACTTTATTTATTTAATTTTTTTTTTTTTACTGAGCCACCCAGGCACCCCAAAGCATGCCCACTTTTTTTTTTTTTTTTAATTTGTTTTTTGACGTTTATTTATTCTTGAGACAGAGAGAGACAGAGCATGAATGGGGAGGGTCAGAGAGAGGGAGACACAGAATCTGAAACAGGCTCCAGGCTCTGAGCTGTCAGCACAGAGCCCGACGCGGGGCTCGAACTCATGGACCGCGAAATCATGACCTGAGTCGAAGTCAGCCGCTTAACTGACTGAGCCACCCAGGCGCCCCTAGAAACTCACTTTAAATATAGGTACCAATAGTTAAAAGAATGAACAATATACACTATGCTAACTAATCGAAAGAAAGCTGAAATGATTATATTACCATTAGATAAAGTAGATTTCAGAACAAAGAATATCATCAGGCATAAAGAAGGGTCATTCATAATGAGAAAAGGGTCAATTCACCAAGAAGACGTAGGGATTGGTCTTAAATGTTTATGTACATAATGACAGCTTCAAATACACATAGCAAAACCTGATAGAGCTGAAAGAAGAAACAGACAAATCTGCAACTATAATCAGACATTTCAACATTCCTCTACCAGCAATTGAGAGAAGAAATAAACATAAAGTCAGTAAGGATATAGAAGAATTAGACAACACAATCAACCAACTTGATTTAGTTGTCATTTGTAAAACATTCCACTCAACAAAGTAGAATATACATTCTTTTTAAGTGCATATGGGTAGACCATATCTGTACCATAAAACAAACCTCAATAAATTCGAAAGGATTCAAGTTACATAAAGTATATTCTCTGCCCACATGGAATGAAGTTAGAAATCCATAAGAAAAAGATCTGGAAAAATCTCAGAAAAATTGGAAATGAGCACACATCCCAATAAAAGGAAAACATAAAGGGAAATTGCAAAATATTTTGAATTGAAAGACAGAGAAAACACACATATCAAAATTTGTGGGATAGAGCTAAAGCAGCACTTACAGTAAAAATTGACAGCATTAAATACCTACTAGAAAAAAGAACGATCTAGAATCACCTCCACCTCTACCTTAAGAAACTAGAAAAAGAGAAAACTGAACACAAAGTAGAAGGATAGATCTACTAGAGATAAACTGAATAGCCCTATAGCTGAAAAAATTGAATCTGTTATTAAAAACCTCTCATGTAGGAAACTGCTTGCCCACATGCTTCACTGGTGAATTCTACCATATGAACAGATGTACACGACTATTCACTGTAGCTTTGTTTGTAAATAAATAAATTTATAAGTAAATTTCTAGCCAAACACTGGAAATAATCCACATGTCCACCAACAAGTAAATGAATAAAGAATGATATATCCATATAATGGGATACTCAGCAATGTAAAGGAATAAACTATTGATACATGATACAATACTATTAATCTGACAGTAATTATGCTGAGTGAAAGAAGCTTGATAAAAAGAGTATACACATTACAGTCAATTCTTGTTATTCACGGTAGTTATGTTCTGTGAAGTTACCATGAACACTGAATTAGCAAATACTGAACTGCTCTTAGAGGAAATACAGGGTTAGGTTCCTGCCAGCCTCCGGTCACAACATTTTCATCAACTGATCAACACATAACCCTGTTTTATATGTGTGTCTGTTTAAAGACACCTTATTTAATATACATTGTTGATTCATTAGTGTTCAACTCTTAGCCAAAAGCACTAGAACGCATGCCTGAAGGAAGCTTTTCTAACATATGTATTTCCACTGTAAGGCACTTCACAGCCTTCTTGTACTTAGAATCATTAGCACTTCAGTAGGACACTTGTGAGCCATTTTAACAGCAAAATCCCCAACACAAAGCACAAAAAATGTGAATACATGGCCTTAAAAAGACCACGGAAAGGACACTTGTTTATAGCACGAGAGCCAAGTAGGAACAAGTACGAGAAACAAGAAGGCTGTGTTGCCTTGTTCGACCTCAGCTGGGAACAAGGGTGTTACCAACCGAAATTTTTTGCCACTCTTTGCATGTCTGTGAATGAATGAGAAAATTCTGCGAGTGTTGATTTTGGAGTTACCAAAAAATTTTAGTGAGTATGTAAATTTGCAAATATGCACTCTGAATAATGAGCATCAACTGTATATAATTTGCTTATAAAAAATTTTAGAAAATATGTACAAAATCTAGAGTGAAAGAAAGCAGATCAGTGTTGCCCTGGGGACGGGATGGGGGTAAGGAGGGAGGAATTACAAAGACACAGGAGACTTTGGAGGGTGATGGGTTCATTATATTGACTGTGGTCATTCTTCCACAGGTGTACACAATGCAAAACCTACCAAATTGTAATTTTAACCATGTGCCATTTATCCTGTGTCATAATAACTCAAAAAAGCTGTGAAGAGGATGAAAAGGCCACGATGGTGGGAAGAAGAGGAAAGAGACATTTATTAAGTTTACCCATGAGGAATTGCTACTCAAGGAGTGAAGGAGAGTGAATTCAAGAAATCAAAGGTAACGTGAAGTTCCAGATTGCTGGGTTGTTGATGATGATGGTGATGTCAGTAATGAAACTAGATATACAGAAAGAAGATCAGGTTTCTGTCAGACAGAGAAAGTGGGTTCACAATGAGGCTCCTGACCTGGTCTCAAGTCCTGGTCCCCTCATCAGATTGGAGCCCTTCTAGGTGATGGGCTACTACCTACTACCCTTGAGTCCCTCTTCTTTTTTAATCTATCTAAAGATCTCTTGTCACTTCTGCCTATTACATCTAGGACAGATTTCTTGGTTTATTTTGAAGGCTTCCAAAATGTCCCAACCAATCACATTTTATGTCTCGTTATCCTCTAGCCCATGCCCTACACCTAAATCAGGGTGGCTGATCTCTAAACACGCACCAGATTTGTTCTCAGGTATCTTCTCCCTGAACTCAACAGCTCTCCTTCCCTCCAAAACCTAACGGTTCCATCCATCAGAACGTCACCCATATCCTCTCTGAGTTCCCCCAGAGCCAGGACCACCGTGTGTCGTGCTTAATCGTTCTCTAATTTTCAAATGTAGGCTAATTACACCTTTGATAGAAGCTCATTAATCAACTAAAGCAAGTAAAGGCACTAATCTGGGTACTATAGGGTAATCATGGATGAATACAGGCTGAGTCTGCTTTTAACTCATCGGGAATCTGCCTCTTTAGAAAACAGTTTGACCATTCCTTAAAATGTTAAGCATAGTGCTACCATATGAGCCATCACGTCCACCCCTAGATATACCCATGAGAAATGCAAACAGACGTTCGTATCAAAACTTCTCTGTGAATGTTCAAAGTGGTATTATTCATAATTGCCAAAAAATGGAAAAAATCCAAATTTCTGTCAACCGATGAATGAATAAATGAAATGTGGCACATCTATACAATGGGATAGTATTCCACAACAGAAGGCAAGGAAGTACTGATACATGCTATGAGGCTGAAGGACCTAACAACATTGTGCTAAGTGAATGAAGTTGGTCACAAAAGACCATATATTGTGTGATTCCATTTATAGGGAATCTCCAGAATAGGCAAACCTATACAGATGGAAATATCTTAATTTTCTCCTGGTGCTGGAAGGGAGAGGTTGGGAAGAAGTGGGAAGGAAGTGCTAATGTGGACAGAGTTTCTTTTGGGGAGTGCTAATGTGGACAGAGTTTCTTTTGTGTTTTCCAAGTAATTGTGGTGATGGTTGCACAACCCTGTACTAAAAGCCACCGAATTGGACAATTTAAATTGATGAGTTATGTGAATTACATCTTACGTGAGTTATATCTTAATATGGTTGTTAAAAATTAAAACAAAAACGACCACGTCGGGCTTCCAATGAATGCAGAGAGCTGGGGCAATGGCATGACATCAACATCACTGAGCACAGTAGCACAATACTACATCGCAACAGCTCAGATGTGACAGTCTTTGCTCCGGGTGATCAGGGAAAACTTCACGGAGGAGTTGACATTCAAGCCAGATCTTGAAAGCCGAGTAGAATATGTTTGGGTTGAAAAGAAGAGGGCTTCACAAGTGAAAAGGCTAGAAGCTAAAGGCAGAGGTGTGCAAAATGGCAAAGGTGTGTAATTCATGCAGGCAGGGATGGCGTCACCCGCGCCTTTCAATCTCTCGTGGCATTTAGCACAGTAACTTCATGTGCACAATGCACATGCAGTAAGTGCCGGCTGGCCTGAATTAGTTATACTTGATTTTAAGTGGTTTCATCTAGATCCTAAGTGAATAATGTGTTGTAAGTGAGGTAGAGAGCTGTATCTTTTATAAGCCTGGGTTAAGTGGCAGGAATTTATGCCACTAATACCAAAATTGGAAGGGTAATTTAAAAATAACTTTAATGGCTTCTTTTTTCCAGGCAGCACAGCTATATGTAAAGTAGCTGGTATAGTAGGATCCAGTCCCCAATTGCTCAGATATTACCTGTCAAAGTAGAAGATAATACCCTTTTTTGCTCTAGTTAAGTAAAATTATAACACTTGTAACCTGTTAAATAAATTACCAAAAAGGTGTTCATGACATCCATACTATATTTAGAAGCCATCTCACCACGTACTAGTTTTGTGATAGTAATCGATATAATTTTAACACTATCTGGGATTTCGAAGAAAAATAATGCTTTATTTTGCTGATGCAGAAACAACCAGAGTTCATAAGAAGTGTTATTTTTAATCCTTAATCCCAAACTTCCCGGAACTTTGGAATAAAATAAAACATGCTAATGAGTTATAATTTAATAGTTACAGAAACTCCCACATTATAAGCTCTCAGGATCTCCCTTCCTACCATATGGGAGCTGGCCCCACACACCATTTAAAGACTAACGTTCCTTGTTCCAAGAGTGATACCTCTAGTCTAATTTTGAATGTGACACAGGTTATGGGAAATGAAGATCAATCTCATTGAGTAGTAGATGCATGATTTGGAAAAGGAACTGGGGATTGAAAATAAAATAGGTCCCTAGCAAAACCATGCCACCTTACCGCTGGAACTGAAGTCCACAGGCCCGATCCATTTGAAGGCTGGTTTCCGGCCTCGCTCCTCGGTTACATGCACCTTCTTTATTAGAGCCAAGCTGGTCAGAACATTGGCTATGTCATAGAGGCGTCGTACCTTTGCTTGAAGATATAAAACACAATTATGGTCACACCGTCTGTAACACCATTACATTTTAGTTTATGTGACAGGTCACTTTTCTGGGCGGCCATATAAACCTCAAGCAGAAAGCAGTGGGGTGCAGCAGAGGCCAACGGCTCTGTCATGCAATGGCCCGAGATTTATGGATCTGATGTATCTGAAGACACATACTACGGGAAGGTCAGCGTGTCTTTCCTTTTCCACAACTTCACACCCCTTGTGAGAGGCACCTGGTAACGAGCAGGGAGCACCGAGATTTGCAGGGAGCGCCGAGATTTCAAGAACGCCAAGGGAGGGAAAGGGGCTATAATTAAAGGCTTAGTAAATGTAATTCTGATGTGTGGCATGTCAAAAGCTCGCTCTGAGTTTCTCCCAGCAGGAGGTGGTGGCACCAGCTCCAGCAGGCAGCTGGCCTGTGAAAATGGCAGGGATTCCCCAGAGCTTCCCGTGAGGCTGCGCTCTTGGGCACACAAGACCGTTGGGGCTCAAGGTCATGAGGTTCAGCTGTGCTGAAGACAGGCATCTGGCCACCTAGTGGGGGAGGGGCGGGGTGGTCCTTCCCTGAGTCTTATGAGGGCTGGGGGAGAGACATTTGAAAATGCAGGTACTAGAGGAGACATTCAGAAGAGGTGGTAAGACATCTGACAGGCAGGGCAATACCACAAAGTAATGTCCATTCAAGAAATCAATTTACAGGTAGGAAACCCACTTGACTTTGTATCTAAGATCAATCAGAGGAGCTCTGATTATGGTCCAGGAACATCAAACATTCACCCCAGATGCAATCTTCTTCCCAATTCTGATAGAGCTACATTTTACCTACTCATTTCTCCCACAGGGTACCTATACCTCCAATGGAAACAGAAAAAGCAGAAAGCTGAGATCATGGCTTCCCAGGCCTTGAAAGGGCTACTGGCAGCCAAGGGCATTTGGCTCAACCTAGGCTTGACAGAAAAGGAAGATGCACTGGGTACGAATCTCAGAAACTCTATTCTTGCCCAGCGGCCTCATCCCACCACCCCTACCCTACCCTGGTCATTCCTCTGTTTCTTACCTGCAGACAACTTTCATCTCCACCCATCAGGAGAGTAGGCAGGGGGTGAGGAAAAAAGGGGAAAGAAAACTCAGACATTCTGTCTTGGAAGCAGCAATACTAAAGAGAAACGCAAAGCATCTTACACCCTCCCTGACCTGCATTTGTGGGATGGATGGCATTCTGCTTCCACCATCCATCCTAACTGCCGAGGAAAAGGCATCGGACAGAACTTTAATGGGAATTATAGTATTTACTAACTTACCTCTCACAGCCCCAAGAATCTTTATGAGTGCAGGAAGGACTGCACTTCTCAAAAACAATTTCTTCTTCAATCTCACAGGCAGAAAATATCAATATATGATATGACACCCTTTTTGTACTTATAAGTGGATTTAGGTGAAGATGCTTACTTTTAAATTTACTATGGTCTGGGGTATCCTGGCTTTCTTCTATCAGTATTTTGGCAGCCACATCAAGAGTAACAATCTTGGTTTTGGAGACGAGGAATAGCATGACAAACTTCTGGCTCATAATTCTCAGAGACTTGTCTTTTCTACTGTTTGCAGATGCTACAAAGGGAATGAAATGAAAGCATCAAAACATATAATTTACCACATGAAAGATGGTACTTAGAGTTTGCCAGAACTACTAACTCTACCAGCAGATGGAAAGATCAGTCTTGTTACAGGCAGAAGCCTACTGGACACACAGCACAAAAAGATGGCTTGTAAACAAATGAGATGGATTTTTGTCTTTTTTTTTTTTTTTTTTTTTTTAAGTAACCTCTACACCCAATGTGGGACTCGAACTCATGACCCTGAGATCAAGAGTTGCATGTTCTACTGACTGAGCCAGCCAGGCGCCTCAAGAAATGAGATGGGTTTTCTTATGGCTTGGAAAATGACTCTACAGGAGGCATAAACTCTGAAATGCATATCTGAAACCACTCTTAATGCTTTACACTCCTACTTCATAGAATAAATCCATGAGGTAGTTTTCCTGGAGCAACTTTTTGAAAAGATGAATGCAGAAGGATAAAAGGAAGGGTAGACTTCACAGACTGTTTTCAGAACATCAGCTGTTCCCTCAAAGGCAAGAACTCTGTTTTTCTTTCTCTGTGCCCACAATATCTAGAATATATCTTAAACACAGTAGGCGCTCGCCTCTTCCATTGCTTTTCAGAAATAAGTGAAGAACTAAGCTGTAAATGAGTAAGAGACACTGATTAGATGTCTGTTGCTGTATATGGCAGGCAAACCATCCCTGACAGATGGCTGTCTCCTCTGGTTACTAGTGTAAGAACTGGCTCATGGGGTGGAGCTAAAAGGCACGAGGCAGTAAATCTAATGAAAACCAGGCCCACATTTCCATCCCTATTATATATGCAAGGGAAATGTTGAGTGATACTTGTACTTTATCATCTTAGCAATGGGATTTAGGGTAAGAATGATGAAGATCAGTGGTCAAAACAGGAAGAGGCTCAAAAGGAGCTGGGAGGGGAAGAATAATGTAGATATAAATAAAAAAAAAATTATGTATCAAATGACAGCAGGGGCTATCTATCTTTCTTACCAACGTGTTCTCCTAACGGGGTTTGTTCCTAAGTAATGTACCCTAAATAGAATTTAAAAAACTGAATTCTGTGAAAAGATAACTTCTTTCCAAGTGAAATTTCCTTAAAGGCTCACAAACAGAAATCAGCATGGGGCTGTCAATCAGAAACGGGAGCGCCGTTAGCGATCTGTGGTCCAAACACACCAAGTACCAAGTGAACTGCCACCAGACAGGCTTGAAGTGAGGTCGAGTGGGAAGCCCAGTGGGGGAGCCATCTGTCCCCCTTTCTTCAGTAGGTAGAACAGGAGGACATCTCCCTCCAGGGCTGTCGATCTGGCACTTCCCGCCTTAGCAGTGAATCTCTGTGGAAGGAACCATCACTCGTGTGGTTTTATGGTGCACTCACAAGAGGGGTAGTCGGGTTCAGAGAAATCCAGTAACTGTTGATCTTGAGAGTCTGGGCAGCCATCTTTTTTACGTTCTCCAAGTTTATAATCCATCAGCTCTAGCTCTTTCTGTTGGAGATGTGCCATCTGCTCCTCATATTTCTGCTCCTCTCCCAGTCTCTGGAGGCTCCTCAGGGTTTTTGGCAGGCTGTGCCGTCCATGCCAGCCATACTGATTCTTGGCCACCCGGCTGACCAGATGCAGTGATTCCAGCACATTTACAATGTCATAGATACGTCTCCTTTCAACGCCTGTTTGAAAAACAGAAGTCGACAATCATGCAGGCAAACATTTTTGAGTAAAAATTCCTTGAGGGCCTGGACCATGTCTGTAAGCTACTCTACATGCTGCCCAGGGCAATGCGCAGCAAGGGTGGATGCTCCACAAACCGAACCTGTAAAGGATGTTCTTGGGATCCAACCCTTAAAAGAGCGAGGGTAAAAAACATCCACCCAGAGATGGAGGATAGTCGCATCTCTATTACGTCAACACTAGTATGTCTCTTCTTTAGACCTGTTAGGTAAACCACATGAACACCTCAGCACGTTAAAACAGGTGGGATTGAGCAACACGTGTACCAGTATGTCTAATGGACACCTGATGAATGCTGTTTGGTTGATTTTGACTTCTACTCCTAATTATGCAGACTGTAAAATAAACTGTGTCCAACGCGTGACACCTCATTTGGACAATCGTATCCTTTCCTGGAGTTTGAATGATGTGGAATAATTATCTTTGTTAACTTTCTTAATGGCCCAGGAAGGAAAACAGATGGCAAATATTTTGTTTCCTATTTTGCGTTGGAAACTTAGGAGTCTACAGCTTGGGCACCCTTCTCAAGCTGCTGGAGGAAGCTACAGCCAGGGCCGAACAACATACGAGGCTCCTTTTGCTCATAGCTTGGCCGCTGGTAAATGTCCCCGTGCTCCCATTCACAGCCGTTTGGGCTAAACAGCCCAGGGGTAAAGCACAGACACTCTTTATGCACAATACTGGCTGACCATGAAGTTCTTCAAGTCTCTACCCACTTTCCCAACACTCTCAAAATAGCTAGAGTTATAGGGCTGTCTACCACATTTACCAAAAATATTTACAGGAGTTAAGTGTGGGGACTTTGAGGTCAGACTGCCTGGATTTGAATCCCTGCTCAATCCCTTACTACCTGGGTAATCTTTCTATGCCTTAGTATTTATCTCATTAGATGAGGAGGATTAAATGTGACCATAAATGTAACGGGTCTCCAATAGGGTATCAATTTTTATCTACTGTTATGTATTATTTTGTAAATACTTTCTGCACAGCATTGGAAATACCTAAAATCCCTGCTAGCATGAGAAGTCACAGTATAAACAGATTTTAAAACTTTCCTGTGACTCATCCTGCTGAGCAACAGGCCCTTAGGCTTTTGGAACCCACTGGCTCCTTTGCTCTCATCCGAGAACCCATAATAAAAGCCTCCGGGCATCTCCCAGAAAACTGGTCCAGCTACAAAGATGTCCTCTTTCTGCTCACTTGCCAGGAGCCGTTATATAATCAGAGCAGGCTTAGTCAATGAAGCTTCTGGCCCTTTAAAGATTTAACACAAGAAATTGATCAAATTCTGATGAAAACTTTGGAGGTGAAACGAAGTTCTATTATCTGCAGGAAGAGGCATTTCACAGTTCATCAGAACATTTCGGCTCATGACCCTGAAAGGCTCTTCATCCTCAGAAGCTCAGACTTCGGTGCCAGATGCCTGCTGGAAGGTGCTGGCAGGGGCAGTCAACAGCCCCTTGTCCAGATCTGCCTGTTTTTTTTATTCCAGTCTGTTTTCATATATTAACACATCTTGTTTAGAGCGTAACATTCCATAAACCTTCCCATTAGAAATGTCATGTGAATGCAACTGAGACACCCCAGGGCCAGCCATATGCTGGGCTGTTTTGTGATTCTGTATTAGACACAAATTGTTAAATCTCCATCTAGTGAGTAGACATCCTAAGAAGGGAAAATAAAGGAAGATTCTGACCACTTGAAGGTAAGATGAGTGTTTAATATGTACAATGGGTGTTTAATAGGCGGTGTTGGTAAAAGCCACTGTGGCAGCTGCCTTTCAATCTGGACTGGATTTATCTGTCTACTGGCTCGTGCACTAAAAAGTTCCATTTCACAGGTCTCGAGACCTTCAGGTTACTCTGGGGCTTGCTCCGTCAGGAAGGTTTTTCCTAGCATCCAGCCTTTTCCTTTTGTATCAGCGTAATCCTGTTAATCCTAGCCATGGCATTACGTACGCCCCCACAGATTTATCAGTTATTACCATGCTTCCCTTAGTCCACGATGGAGCTTGTCTGATGTTTTTGTCTAATCTTTTGTCTTCTGCACTGACATTAGTGCAAGGTCCGTGGATGGAAGTTGGGTATATGGAGGAAGCTGGTTTCATGAACCTCAGTAAGGACACTGTGTGCTACTGTTTTACCCTCATCCTCTGTAAGATTAGTTTCTAGGCCTGTGCCTCAAATGGGTGTACCCTAAGTCTTCATCCGCTGGGTCACTTCCCCTTTCTTGTTTCATTGGCACTGACTCCAAATACTGTATTTTACTTCTGGGCTCCCCAGTCAGGCACTGTACTTCCTTTCCCAGCGGGTGACAGGATAGCTTGGGGAGGGCAGAGAGAGATCTAGTAAGAGCTGAGTAGAAAGTGTTCCACGTAACAGTAGGAGTTACCCATGCCCGGCCCTGAGTCAGGCATGTTGCTGACATTCTCCCCAAACTTTGCTAAGTTTCTGCAAGGTAGGTGCTATGATCCTTGTGTTTCAGACAGGAACAGATTAAGTAACTTTTTAAAAACTCTCACAGCCTATAAATTGGAGAGCTCCATCTGATGCAAAGCCCAGCCCATGGTCCTTCCATCACATTCACTGCCTCATTATCTCAGTTTCTAGCAACTAAAACAGTTTTAGCCATCAGTTTGAATAATTCAGATGGCCAGTCATCTACTGGGGCACATTTCTCAGGGCTAGGGGAAGAAAGAGAATAAACAAATTAAAAATATAATCTATCATAAAGCCTGTTTAGTTGATTTTTTTTTTCTTTTCTTCTGTGTGTAAAACCTTATTTTTTAAGGGGACACCCTATACCTTCAAATCACTGTGATTTCTGCTTAGTTAAGATTGTCAACATGTTTATCCTGGGACCAACTGCAACCCATGCCCACTAGGGGTCTCTACTCTGAGGCAGCTGTCTTCATATTTACAGCCCATACCCCACTGCACATTACACACACCCATGCCATGTGAACACATGTACTCCTCTTTGTTAGAAGGTTAGCTGTTTGAGTTATGTCCGGATGTGCTTCCTCCAGCTTGACAGGCTCGCTGTATCACACTGTATGGCTTCAAACATAACGCTCTTGCTCTCAAATCCTATTTGATAACAGAAGTAATACCAAGTCTGAAATCTTAGCAGCATTTTTAAAAATAAACAGCAAGCTATTTTAAAATGTGTTTTGTCTGTCTGCAATAATATGAAATTACAAGTGATATGTTTTTAACGTGAGTCTTTTATACAAATATTTTACGAGGTTAAAAAAAAACACAAATTTTTGTTTGACCCTCAGGCCTAGAAGACTCCCTGAAATCCTCTGCATGAGGATGAGAAATTCGATGACAGAAGGAAGCGCTACCTGCCCCTCTGTCCTCATCCTTCGGGAGCCCACTCTTTACTTAATGAGAAGCTATCTGAAGACTTTGGCCTGCCCGAGGAAACCAGTTTCCCACTGTGACTGGAGACGGGCCTCCAGGTAATCTGATGATACATACCAAGACTGACAGCAACTTCATCCAGGGAGATGGTTGTTTTCTCAGTTGACAAGGGGTAACTTGGATAGCGAGCTAGAAACTTCTGGCACAGGAGTCCTAGACTTTTCTGTTTTCTGCTTGGCCTCTGCTTTTCAAATTCATCCACAGCACTGTCCCCAACAACATCAAGCTGCAAAGGGCAGACAAAAGGGAGAGGAGAGATGTCACCGAAATTGCATGTGGAGAAATTGCATGAAAAATGCAGAAGAAATGCATGGACTAATGAGTTATTGGCAAACCTGGGGGGACATCCCAGTTCACAGCATTCTAGAGTCTGGTTAAAATATATTCATTACCTAATCCAATTTTCTTAACATTTTATTGGTTGTTTTCTTTGGACTGATTTTTTCCTCCTTTGAAACTTGAGGGTGAGTCTATTGGTTAAAAGCTTAAAAAATGAAAATAGTCATTTACAGCTTGCTACACCCTTGCTATGAATGTGCTCACTAGACCTATAGATCGGCATCACCGGGAGCTTGCCCCATCCCAGACCTGATGTATCAGAATTTAGGTCGTGGGTAATTCCTATTGACATAAAATTCTGAGATTCACTGGACTGCATTGCGTCACCAATGTGTTTTATTTTTTACAACTGACCAAGGTTCAAGGAACTGAACAAGGGCAGCTAAGTCTTACTCCTCTTTATTCTTTTTGTAAGGATACTAACGTGGTGTCCTTGTCTCAGCAACCCACATTTGAGAAAGGCTCAGTTCAAGCCGCAAAAGTAAAAGGCTTTTCTTTTTTATTATTTTTTTAATGTTTTTATTTTTTTTTTTGAGACAGAGAGAGACAGAGCATGAGCAGGGGAGGGGCAGAGAGAGAGGGAGACACAGAATCTGAAACAGGCTTCAGGCCCTGAGCTGTCAGCACAGAGCCCGACAAGCGGCTCGAACTCATGGACCATGAGATCATGACCCGAGCTGAAGTCGGACGCTCAACTGAGCCACCCAGGCGCCCCAGTAAAAAAGGCTTTTCAACGAACTGATTCAAGGAAGGAAAGTGGTATGATTATCTCAATGGGCTTCAGAAAAAAGCATTTGATAAATTTAACACCCATTCATGATTTTTAAAAATGCTCTTAGAAAACCAGAAATGGAGAATTTCTTTAATAAAGTGTACCCATAAAAACCCAACTGCAAACACATGTCTTAATGGAAAAATCTTGGAAGTATTCCCTTAAAATCTGGAAAATGATAACATTATTACTGTTCCTCTTCTATATCATATTGAAGATCCTAGCCAGTGCCTGAGGATAAGAAAAAGAAACTGAGGCACAGGGATTAGAAAAGAAGAAGCAAAACTTTCACTTTGCAGAAGATGATTGTTTATATAAAAAACTCAAAAGTATCTCAAATTATTTAAAATAATAAGTGAATTTAACAAAGTAGCTACAAAGGCAGATTTAAAAAGAGATTTAAAAAATCAGCTGTGGGGCGCCTGGGTGGCTCAGTCGGTTAAGGGTCCGACTTCAGCTCAGGTCATGATCTCATGGTTTGTGAGATCGAGCCCTGCATTGGGCTCCGTGCTGAGCATGGAGTGTGCGTAGGATTCTCTCTCTCCCTCTCTCTCTGCCTGCCCCTCCTCCACTCGTGTATGTGCATGCACACACACTCTCTCTCTCAAAATAAACATTAAAAAAATCCAATCTAAAGTATATATGGAGGAACAAAAGGCAAAGAATAGCCCATACACTCTGAAGCAAAAATAAGATGAGAGTCTTGCTTTACCTGATACCAAGGCTTATTACCATATGGTATTGGTGTAGGTATGCATAAATTGGCCAATGGAACAGAAGAGAGCCAAGAAACAGATACATACATGAAAAGAACTTTGACATACCACAGAGATAGCAATGACCACTTGGGAGAGCAGGAGGGACTGAATAAATAGTGCAGGGACAATTGATTATAATATACAACATGAAAAAACACAAGCAGTAAGTTGAGATGTAACACACAGAACTGATAAAGGTATTTCAAGAACGTACAATAAACTCCTACAAACCAATATGGAAAAATGAATAATAAACATCAGCAAAGAACATGCACAAACACTTCACAGAAAAGGGAAAAAACAACATGGTGGCCAGTAAACATGTCGAAAGAGGCTGAGCCTCATAAGTAACCAAGGAAAAGCAAGTGAATATCACAATAATACACAATTGTACACCCATTCGATTGGCAGAAATTAATAAATTTCAGTGTCAAGTGTCAGAGAAGTGGATCAATAAATGTTCGTACATTATTGGTGGATGAGAACAGCACTTGGGAAAGCAATTACTTTGTGCATGTTTGCATATCCAATGACCTAATCATTTCACTACTAGATGTGTACCCTAGAACAGTAGTTCTCAAATTTTTTGGTCATAGAATCCTTTCATATTCCTAAAAATTACTGAGGAATATCTTCTTTACATTGATTTTTTACTACCTTTTGATAGAATATTTGGTCATATAAAATATACTTACCATGTACATAATATCTTTAATGCCCCAAACCAGAACAATACTATTAATTTACATCTGCCTACCCCACAGAGTAACCTTTCTCCTAAATTTGCATGTATCATTTCATGGCCATTTTCAAATAATCCTATCACATATGGATATATTCCTATATAAAATATTGCTTAGGTTTTGTTTGGTTTGGGTTTTCAGCGTTTGTAAAATTGAAACTAGTAGACAGTCTTCTGAAACTTGCTCCTTTCAATCAACATACGTCTTTATGATTCATCCACGTTCTTGCATGTAGCTATGATTTTCTCTCATTGTCACTGCTGTTTGATATTCCACTGTATAAATATACCACAATTTAGTTATCCATTCTCCTACTCATAGCCATGTGTGTTGTTTCCAGTGTGCACTAACAGGAACTGTGCTGCTATGATATTCTTGTTCGTGTCTCTTGGTGTATACACACAGGAGTTTCTCTGGAGCGGTGGTTCTCAAAGTATGGTCTGATTTGTATTTAGTTACATGGAAAAATCTATTAGCTCTGTCACTGCAATGAAGTATACCAGATTCACTTCATTTTGTTCTATTAATTTCATGTTGTAATTCAGGATATCTTTTTCTCTTCTATTTCAATTTCTTCATTTTGGTAATTTTTATAGCATAAAAAGTCTACCAAAAGGAGGAAAAAATAGAAGAGAAATAACATTCAAATCTGTAACTTTTCTTAGCAAGCCTGGGAAAAGGTTTAATGGGAGAGTGAAAATTATTGACCATTGATTTTTTTTTTCTTTAAAGTATAGATATGCTGCTTATTCAATAGCTCAGGTTCTCCATGGGATAGATAATTTAAAGATGATTTACCTTTAAGGCCCCAAACCAAAGACTTCAACATATATAAAAATAATGAAATTTCCAAAGTTTAAAATAAACTGCTACCCTCAAAATCAGAGAAAAATTATAATTCACAGCAGCATTAAAAAAAGTCCAAACTTTTTCATTAAATCAAAATTATGAAACAGTTCTGCTTTAAAAATTATCATTTTTAAATGTGTACTGGGAGTAGTCAAGGAAGTAGCATATAGAAGAGAAAAAAAAACATTCATTATGAAAAAAATAAGACACAGAGAATTCCATTTCAGCTAGAAGTAAGATATTAAGTTTTGGCATATTTTGATATCTGTAAACAGCAGGGATTTGTGGATGAAAGATACCGCCTGCCTAAAAGTATTTTACCATTACAGACATCTGACATGCCATTAAAAAAAAAAAAAAAAAAAAAAGGAAGGAAGGAAGACATTAAGTTTAATACAGCTTTTGGCTCAATGGTAACTGAAAAACTGAGAATCCTATGACTTTTAAGTTGTTAAGTAAAGATTTTAAAATTCTGTAAAGCCTGGGGTGCCTGGGTTCCTCCGTTGGCTAAGACTCTGACTCTTGGTTTCGGCTCAGGTCATGGTCTTGTGGTTTCACGGGTTTGAGCCCCACATTGGCCCCATGTTGACAGCGCAGAACCTGCTTGGGATTTTCTCTCTCCCTTTTTCTCTGCCCCTCCCCACTCACACTGTCTCTGTCCCCCTCAAAATAAATAAACTTAAAAAAAAATTTCTATAAAGCCTGAGACGCACAGCCTGTTTACCTGCAGAGAGTCTGTAAAGGCATCATCTTTGTTTTCAATGGGTCTGAACAGTCCCTTTTTCTTCTCCCGGTCTCTTATGTCAGGGCTGGCAGCACTAATGAGCATCTTCAGGTTAGCTGTGGGCGTCCATGGTTCTGCCTGCTGTCTGTCAACAAGCTTAACTGGAGTAATGGGGTTTCTTTCTGGAGTGAAAATTTTTTGCTTTGATAAATCAATTGGTTCATTTTTTATTGGAGTCTTCGGGGCCATCCTTGAGAGATCCACAAATATATTTTCCTATTTAAAAAAAAGAGACCTTTTAGTAAGAAAGAGAAAGGGCAGGTATAAGCTAAGAGCATTTTGTTCCCATGATTCACCGAGACATGAAAATACAAAGAGACCACATATTCACCGCTGAAAAATACCAGGCTAGGACTAATGAAAATAGACTGAAGGATTCATGGAATCCAACAGTGGTTCAGTGAGAACATGATTATCATCTACTGCTTTTAAATACACTTCTCATGGCAGCTCTGGGAAAGAAGTTGAGTGTATGTGCCCCTGGTAGATGCTTGTAATTGTTGGGGATGATAATAAGGGCAAATGTGGGCTGAGTCCATACTGCTTCTCCATTTACGAGTTTGCACTAACTACTGCAGTACAGTTATGCTTTTGTAGTTCAGTGTTCACTGGTGCTAATTTAGAAATTTGTAGCAGGACCAACCAATGGAAAAGTATCCAACAAAATGCCACATTTCAAACCAACCTGGAAGGGCTGTTATTCCCTTAGAGCAGTACTTCTCAAACTATCCATGGTGAAGGGCCAGGGTTTTTTATTTCCAAACTCCCACACACTGATATGTAGTTTCGCTTCACAGGACTTATATGCATTTTCCACCACCTGTAACTCTCCATGTGAGTTTGTCACTCAAACAACCTACAGCCTGTTCACTAGGAAGAGACCACTGATCATGGGCTTAGATGCCACAGGGGGGCAAGATCAAATTGTTACAGAGCTTTCTAAGTGCCTGCCTTTCAAATTCTGGTCTTAATTTTTCACGGTTTAGCAATAGTTTGTGGGCTAGCACCTGTCCCCAGATCACACTTTGAGTAGACCGCCTTAGATAATTACAAGAAAAGAGCAGTGATGGGTCCATTATGTCCCTTAGTCCACTTTGAAAAAGGACTAAGTGAATGGAAGCCACATTTGGAAATACCAAGTAATGAAAACAAGTTTCTTTCCCCTAAAATAAGGACTCATCATTCAAAAACGGAAAGATTCTGTTCTTTCTGTAGCAGAATTCACCTCCAAGCAATTGCATTTTACATAATGATGAAGGTGGATGAGCTAAAGGTTTGTCCTATAGCTTTTCCTATATATGTAGCATCCTATATATGCTTTTCCTATAGGAAAATATATATATATATATTCCATATATATATGCTTTTCCTATATATGTAGCATCCTGTAGCTACTGTGTGCTTGGATTTCCGCTAAGCAGTCCTTTAAGAAAGGTGCTTTCCCACCAATGAGCAACATATGAAGAGAGGAAAAGAAGATTGGGAGCTCCTGGAGTCTGTGTTGGGGGGTGGGGGCGGCATCTCTTGTTCCTTGGATCAGCAAAAGCTGCTTGCTGGCCATGGTGAGGTTTTGCCCCGGTGTCACTGGGGTGGGGGGAGAGGAGGGAATGGGATGGGGGGGATGGTTTCCCACCACGCAGCAGAAACAGCCAGCCTGGAGCACTGCATCTACCCATATCTCTTAACACATCCGTACTAATGTGCAGTTCTGATGAAGTCTTCTACAAGGGAATTCTGAGGGGAAAGTATTAAGTGTTTACTATGGACCATACCCCGTTTTATGTACTTTACATATATTAACACCTCATCCAATCCTGTGACCTAGGTACTATTATTTTTCCAGTCTACAGATGAAGAAACTGAGGCACAGAGAGGTTAAATAACTTGCCTGGGGCCACATACAACCTTCATTCAGTATGAAAGTTACTGGTATGCAAGAAACAGCTGACAGCAGAAGTTTCTGAAATCTTGCATCTAGAAGTGAGCTTATCGTGGGTGCAAACTTTTGTTGGATCAACAAAAGGTACTGAGCAGGCCACTGATCCCCACTGGCACTATGGAGAGGCAGTATGGGGAAGTAGTTATGCACGCAGGCTCTTGGGCCAGCTTACCTGTCTCTGCTGCTTATCAGCGTGGGCAAGCTGCTTGTCTCACTATATTCTAATTCTCTCAACTGAAAATGAAGTCCATAAAAATACCAACCTCAAGGGTTATTAGAGTAGTTCCTGGCATATAGTGAGCCCTCAGTAAAACCTCGCTGTTACCTGTTTCCCTCTTTCCCATTCTTTTTTACCGTCCATTCTGGCACTCAGAGCTAATACAACACAATGCGTCATATTGCTATTTAACTTCCTAGGTGCGTGTCTTGACTCATTAATGTGACTGTGCACTTCTGGAGGTCAGGAATCAAGTTCCATATGGCTCATTCCTCATAGTTTTTTTGGCACAGTGCCTTGCCCCTTATGGGTGCTGACAGAACACTGTGCCTTGATTATCTCGTTTTCCAAAAAGTATCCCTGTGATAGAGGGTGTGGGCCACCCTCACTGAGGTGGACAGAGATGCACACTCCTTCTGTGCTCCCTCTAGCGGACCTACCTATTCTCAAAGGAGTAATGAGCTCCTACTTTTGCCCTATGGAGGAACTATTTAGATGGATTATTTCCTTCAACACTTTGATATATTTTTACAACAGTTTAATACGTAAAGTTGGAGGGGAATTAGGTTACCTGCGAGGTTATGATTGTACACACCTCTACATCAAGAGAAAAAAGAATGCCAAGCAAATTTTTATGCCGAGATCTCAGATGGGCAGAAAGTCAACTGTAATCTAAAGTCAACTGCTTCATCTGTCTGTCTAGCCTGTAGTCCTAACACTGTATAAGTGGAAAGGAAGTTAGAATGAGACTGGAAACCTGGTTTTTGTCTCCGCTCTGTGTCTTTTTGATACTGGACAAATTGTTCTGTCTAGGCCCAAGTTCCCTTATCAATAAAATAAGGGGTTCCAACTAAAGAATCTATCTCTACAGCTTTCCAGCCAGGCCCCCCAGCTGTGTGGTGGACACAGGGATGTGCTGAGATCTCTTCAGGAATGAATGACTCATTTCCCCTGATGCTAGAAGCCCTTCACCAGTCTGAGAGGGTGGAGTCCTCCAGAATCATAACTTCCCAGGGAGACCCGGACTGTCCTCGATGCCAATAGAGGTAGCGCTGACATGTAAAAGCCTAGCCAGGCTTGCCCCCATTCAGGATGACTCTGAGGGGTCATTCTAGAACTCCTAGTTGGGTAAACTCCAGACTTCCCCTGAGACTGTCTCAGATCCGCTTCTCCCTCTGTCTAGTTCTGCTGCCTTCCCTTCCTACCCACAGACGTGGCTCCCCAGAGCACTCCTAACAAGCCTCCAGCACGTTACCTCCGTGTCCGATCTGCCTGTCAGTAAATCTAAGTGCAACACCCTGGAAGTAGCTTCTTCGATTAGAGAGGGCCTGGAGAAATGTAACCCTGAAACAGGCTCTCCAATTCTCATATGCAAATGGACACAACATAGCCTCGCTTACCTGCCATAGAGGTGCTGTGAGGATGGGATCAGATAATGAAGGTGAAGGCAGTTTGTCACCTGAGTGCTATACAAATATTTGTTATGAATTATATCAGTACTTCGACTCTGCTGTATGCCGCCATAGAAAAGCTGTGTAATTATAAGATCTTGGTTCCCGTCTTGCTTGGGTCTCAGATATAGCTTTGATCACGTTCCCTCAAATAATATGTGCAGATATCAGCCTTGTTGGGGCCCTTGGCAATATTTTGCCAACTGCTTTTCCAGTTCTATCTCATGCATTATTCTACCTTGTGCCCAAAAGTGCACTTGCTTTTCTTCAAACCTGCCCTGCACCGTTACTTTGTCTTTAATGCTATTGGTGAAGCTTTGCCCCTTGAAACTCGACCTATGGTTTAAGGCTCACTGCAAAGATGACATGTTAGGAAGCGTCTCTTTCTAGCTTTTGACTAACAAACTCTCCTTCTCTTCAGAGCACACTTTCTAGAATGAGTAATCCACACCAAAGGCTTTCCTCTGCCCGTCTCCCAGGGGTTCCCACTGGTCTCATCTAGGTCGCCTCTCACTTGCCAAATCAACAGTAAAACACCTCATTTGACCTCACTGTACAGGTTGAGACGGTTGACTATTCTTTGCTCTATGAAACATGCAGCCCTTTGGAAACAGCACATTTTTTCTCTTGGTTCTCTCCCTACTTCTCAGTCTCCTTCATTGGTTCCTCGTTTTCTACTCTTAGAACCTCAGCTCTCCACTCCTCTCTGTTCGCTCTCTCTGGGACAGTTCACTCACCCTCATGTACAGGGCTTTAAAACCAACCTGAATGTTGACAGTTCCCAAGTTTGTATCTGGCTAGGACCTTTATGAATTCCAAAGTCAGGCAACCAGTGCCTCCTGCACACATTTATCTACCTGTAATCACACAGGTACAGATACATAGCTCAAACTGACCTTCCCTTCTCTCTCAATCACTCCTAAAAATGATGAATGAACTTCAAAGAAAACTTGTGCCCACTAAGTCTGGGCACTGTCCCCAAATGTATCTGCTCATTGCTACTTCTTACCAGTTGCCTCCCTCTCCACTTGCCTAAGTCTTAACATTCATCCCTTCAAGCCCTTGTTCAGGTTTATCTCCTTCACAAAGCACCCCGATAGCTCAATCCTTATTGCTCGCCCCTGCATGCCAAACCATCCATTTTCTTCTTTTGTCCTCCCCAAATGCTCTGTAAACAACTTAAGAGGAGAGTCTTGATTATTACCTCACAACTGGGCTCAGGAAATGTGGGTAATGAAACTGAAAACTGTACACTTAAAAAAAAATTCCTCCGTAAGTAGCAAGAAGACGCATGCATCATACAGTACTTCTAGTTCTTGACCAATCTGTAGAAAGTCAAGAAAGAGAAATCCTCTAAATGCCAGCTGACCCACAAAACACTGTGCCAGGCATCTCTCAGAGGCTTTCAAGCAACAATTCAACACCATCAGCTTCTGGCCATTCTGAGTATCTTGAACATTTCTAGAATGCCTGCACCTCACATTATTTCCTCTGCCTACAATGTCCTTTCTGCTCACTCCTGTTTTTCTGTAGGCTGAACGTCCTCAGGCATGGAGGCGTGGTTAGCCCAGATGTTACCTGCTCTGTGAAGCTTCCCAAATCTCCCGGGATTCCCTGTGAATGTATTTCCTCCTCTGTTATTTTGCCAAACATTTTGTTCCCACTTCTGTGATGGCACTTGGCAAATGATAGTACAGTTGGGTAGTTTTGCATCTGAGTCCCAGAAAGTCTCTCACGGCCTCTATGTTTATCTTTGCGTTGTCACTGAGTACAGTGTGAAGGGTATGTGCTGCTGGGTACTTTACAAACACCTAAAGAGGGAGGTGCTATTTATTAGCTCCAATTTATGGAAGAAAAAAATAAGCTTAGAGAGGTTAGGAAACTTAAACCACTGTATCTCAGCACCTGGAATATAAATATTTATTGAGTGACTGAATAAATATATTAGTTCGAGGTTATGGAGCTAATAAATGGCAGCGCAGGAAATCAAACCCAGATCTCTGTTACTGCAAATCCCACATTCTCGCCATCCCTAGAAATCCTCCTTCGTTTACTACACAGCAATGTGAAAAGGAGACGAAAGCTCCACCTAGGCTCTGGGCAGAAGCACTATTCTCATTCCTTGCCTTCTCTTTGAGAGGTGAAATAATCCCTGCTCATACAATCCATTTCAAACATTTTAACCACTTTTCCGACCTCTTTGTGGAGTCATTTGAGTTATTCTCCACACCTATTAAAATGGGAAAGTTCATCTGCAAACAGTACTCACTGATACCAACCAGAGTAGAATGTCCTTGTGGAAGGCACTTGATAAAAAAAAAATCACTGACCCAGAAGGAAAGAAGTAGACGCTAACTCAGGCTTTATATAAATGCATACACATTCCTTCAAAGCTATTCCATCCAAATTATAAAGGAAAACAAAAAGTTTTGCTCTGAAAATCCCAAAGCCAAAACTCTCAATATACATTTTAAAGTCTGGGCATTTCCATCCTCATATGGCTTAGGTTCATTTTTAGAAAGTCCTCTTGAAAACAACAATGTTTTGGTATCCTTCTTTTCCTAACAAAAAAATTTTGAAGGCTAGGAAAAAAAAAAAAAAAACAACACTACAAAACATACAGTTGCACACCTATCCAAAATTAATGGTTGTCAAGCATTTTTCAAAGGTCCACATAAGAGGTGCTTTGCAACCAGACAGTTTCATTGTTGAGGGCAAGTCTAAAAATAAAGACAAGGAGCCTAGAGAAGTGCAATGCCCAAGTAAGTTGCTATGCTCAGATCTGTATTCAAAGTTTCTGTTATATATTTGGCTTCTGCCTAAAAATGCTTAGACACTCACTAACAAGCTATTACACCTTTTCCGTAGGGCACTAGCTGGTGAGTGCAGCTGTGCCGATGTGGGGATGGTGACAGTTTAGACATTACAATGGCCACTTCGTTATGGGTCTTGAAGACACAACCATGGTCTTAAAAGTCACAAGGGGTGCAGAAAGAGAGAGAAAGGCTCAGTACAGAACCAGGAGCAGCACTGTAAAATATTCAGAGTATGCTAGTGGGCTAAGTCATTTTATCTCCCTATATATGGGTGGCACAGGTCTTAATTTTGGGTGAATGGAATAGTCACTAGGAGAGGGTTCATTGGTATGAAGAACACCTCACAGCACTTTAAATATCCAGTATTTACAATGTACAGTCTATATTCCAGGACCCAAGGGGTAACATTCCTGCACAGCATGAGCTAATCCACCCTTGACAACTGTAAGTATAAATTTTTGGTTGCAGTGTCCAGCACATTTTCGATTCATATAAATTGGTTTCAACATTACATCTAACAGCCTCTTTCTACTGCGCAGTGAGTGAGAAACTCGACAATAATGGTTTGGATGCCTCCATTTTTAAAAAAGTATATTTCTATAATGATCGTCAACATTAATTATTATGTTTATAAGACAAATACAAGTGCCATGTCGAAATACTTCATTGAATTAGAAATGACCATCTTAAATATGTTAGAGCATAAGGTATTTAAGCGCACTTACCTTTTGTGCATTTTCCCCATCTTCAATTGCAAAATCTAGTCTGGGCTGCCTGGGGTTGATCAGGTCTTTTAATGTTAAACAATTTACCTCCATCTGTAATGCACAATTACATTAGAAAATGATTTTACAATTGGATGTTTTCTCCTCCAACAAAAATATTTATTACTTGCTCGTGAACATGAACTTCCCCTCTCTAAACTCATCCTGGGAATTTCCAGGAGTGCAGCCACCCTCAACTCTAAAACGCACATGAATAACACGAACACTTAAAGTGTGTTTGATAATTACTAAAAACCTGAGAAGGCAAAAAATCGACAAAACTGGTAATCGTTTATGAAAAGCAAGAGCACAAAACAAAGTTACCAAGTCAGAAGAGTGTAGGGCAAATCTGTCAGAAAGCACAGGGTCTCCTAGGTCAGTTAATTTTGGCGCAAAGAACTGGGAGGAATTCGGCTTTGAGGGGGTTTTGAATCAGGGGGGAGGGAAACCTGATCGCTAGACCAAACCCACTCAGCTCTTAACGCAGCCCCTTCCCAGGCCTCCAAGCAGACCCCATGGATAAACTCTTCCAATGAATCCCCCAGATCGTGAGGAACAACAAGTCCCCTCTACTGCCTCACGGGAGGGAGAGCTGGAGCCAGGACACCCCACACGCTCTTGGTCCGGCGGCAGAAATGACTCGATCCCCACCAGCCAGGGAGGCTGGCAGCCTGGGCGGGAGGGGGGGGTCCCCTTTTACCCCAATTCCCGCCTCCACGCAGCGCTTAGGGCCGCACGCTACTTACTCCCACTTTGAGAAGGAGGTTTCCTGCCTCTGTGGGGACCTTTCACGATCCCACACCGGCGAGGGACCAGCGGGGAGAGGAGATCAGCAGGCGGGCGGCGACATCGGGCGGGGAAAGCGAGGCGCGCAGATCCCCGCTCCGAGCGCCCTGAGCTGGCGGGGACCCCGCGGTGTCAGGGCAGCGCCAGCGCTCCAGCCCCGGATCGCAGTCCCCGCTAAAACACCTCCTCTGGCGCCTTGAGACCGAATTTGAGAATCAGCCAATCAGCGGCGGCCGGCGGGATGGCCCCGGCCAATCGCTCGGCGGCACGGCCCGGGCCCGCCGCCCCTCGGAGTCTTGGCGCTCCCGGCCGCGCGTTTCGCCCTCACCCGCCCAATTGTTACCGCCTCGGCCCCCTCCCCCTTCCGGGTACCTGGAAACCTCGGGCCCGGGAGCCAATTCCTGCCGGGGACTTGGGCCCGGGCGGCCGCGGGAAAGCCAAGGTGGGGGCGGCGCGGGGGCGGCGGGAGGAGGAGGGGAGCTCTTTTGTTATGCATAAAAGGCCCGCTCCTGTCCCCTCGGCTTGCCGCGCTGGGGGACCGCGGGCACAGCCAGGGGAGGGGAAAGCAGATGGAGTTTGGAAAAACGATATACACACTCTGGACGCTGCCGCCGCCACCCCCTCCCCGCAGCAACCTGCGCGGAAGCTAAGTTGTCCAGGCTTGTTGGGGCAAACTTCCTAACACCGCACGCTGGTGTGGCACGTGAACCATGGTTACCACTCTATGCTGCGAGCAGATGGCACGCCAGTTAGTCCTGGAAACTAGACTGCAAGCACAACCAGCTGTTTTGTTTTTTTTTCTTTTCCTTTTCTTTCTTTTCCTTTCTTGTGAAGTCTGGAAAAGTTATTTTGGTGTTCCTTTTTAAGAACATCGCCAATAATTAAGGGGGAAAAGACTTACTAAATAATTCTTTGCAACATGCACTAGCATTCCGGGAAGTAGTCGAGAAAATTTCCTCGACTTGCTGATTTGTATTAAGTGTTTCACTTCCTTCAACTTTAGTTTCTTATTTGAAATATGGATATTGATAGAGACAGCTGTGTGTGTATGTATGTGGTGTGTTTTAATAGATTAGTGCTTAGCACAGTTTTACATTTACAGGAAAATTGAGAAGATAGGACACAGAGTGCCCATATATCCCGCACTCAGTTTTACCTGTTTAACACCTTATACTTGTATAGTGTTTTTGTTGAAATTAATGAGCCGATAATGATAACTGAAGTCATTTCTTTATTCAGATTTCCTTAAATTACCTACTGTTTTTCTGTTCCAGGATACTGCATTATATTTAGTGTTCATGTCTCCTTAGGCTCCTCTTGGCCATGATATTTCTCATACTTTCCCGGTTTTTGCTGGCCCCCATGGTTTTGAGGAATAACTGGTAAGTCATTTTGTAGGATGTCCTGCTGTTGGTATTTGAGACATCCTTTTAAAAGCGTGTCTACAGACACTTCCCAACAAATCATATACCTCCTTATCCTTTCCTGTCTAGTGCTCTGCTCTCCACTCCTCACCTCCCAAGCAGAATTTAGAATGCTCAATCAAGTCCTCCACTTTGTACTCTATTTAGATTACTGATAAATACAGCCTAAAAATCACTGTTAGATGGTATCAAAGAGACATGCATGGAAACATTAAACATATAGGAAAATAACAACAGTAATAAAAATTTGACATTTTTATATGAGAAATGATATTTTGAACTGAAATCTGTCTTATAGGTAGAAGCATAAGGAGACAAGTATAAAGAATAAAATTCCATTTATTAAATTTACACTTGTATAGAAGCAGAAAATTTTGATTAGGAAATATTTTTTTTCCAACTGTATTAATTTGCTGTGGCTGCTGTGACAAATTACTACAAACTGGTTGATTTAGAAGAATAGAGATTCATTTTCTCACAGTTCTGGGGGCAGAAGTCTGAGATCAGGGTGTTGGCTGAGCCACATTCCCTCTGGGGCTCTAAAGGAGAATCTGTTTTTTGCCTCTTCCAGCTTCTGGTGACTATAAGCAATCTTTGATATTTGGCTGCCTCACTCAGTTCTCTGCCTCCGTGGTTACATTGCCTGCTCCCCTTCTATCTGTTAAATCTCTATTGTGTATCTCTCATAAGGACACTTGTTACTGAATGTAGGTCCCACCTATATTCAGGACGGTTTCCCCTTTAGGTCCTTAACTTAATTACATCTGCAAAGACCTTTTTTCCCATATAAGGTAACATTCATGGGTTCCACAGATTAGGACGTGGATATTCCTTTTGGGGACCACCATCTCCACTTTCAAATGATTAAAGTCTATTCATTTCTCTGATATTTTAAAATAATAATGGTTGTCTCTTTGAGGTTAGGCAGTTTTATGTTCCAGACCTTTTCCTAGCATTTTCAGTGTTTTTTCTATCTATGTTTCAAATGTAGCCACTATTCAGAACAAGAATAACTCAACATATAGCTTCAGACTCTTGCATTGCTTGCTTAAAGAGTGATCTTAAATTTGGAGGGAAACTGGAAAATGAGTGTTCGATGGGCAAATTCGGAGACATTCCTCTAATACACTTACTTTGCTGCCTTCAGGTCCCAGAGTTTGTAAATGTTCTGTCAATCTCTCAGTTACTCAGTGGACACTGATGGTGGCTGGGAACTTGGGTGGGGCATCAAGAAGAGTCCTTGCATGTGGCTTCTCAGTGTAGCTTGATCTTCCTTACAGCATGGTGGCTAAGGCAATTGGACTTCTTTCAGGGACTCAGGACTCCACCATGAGTACCCAAGTCCACAAAGTGGAAATTGTACTGCCTTTCATCATGTAACCTTAGACCTAAGGTAGCATCAATTCTGCTATATCTTTTGGATGAAGCAGTCAAAGATCCACCCATATTTGATAGGAAAGGACATATACCCTACCCTTCCTTTTTTTTTTTTTTTTTTTTTTTTTGGTTTCAAGTTTTTATTTAAGTTCTAGTTAGTTAACTTATAGTATAATACTGGTTTCAGGGACAGATTCATCACTTACATATAACACCCAGTGCTCATCACAAGTATCCTCCTTGATGCCCATTACCCATTTAGCCCATCCCTTGCCCACCTCCCCTCCAGCAATCCTGTTTGTTCTCTATAGTTAATAGTCTCTTATGGTTTGCCTCCCTCTCTCTCTCTCTTTTTTTCTTTCCTTCTCCTATGTTCATCTGTTTTGTTTCTTTAAAAAATTTTTATTTAAATGTTTATTTATTTTTGAGAGAGAAAAACAGAGTGTGAGTGGGCAAGGGGCAGTCAGGCTCGAACTCACGGACCGCGAGATCGTGACCTGAGCTGAAGTTGGACGCTCAACCGACTGAGCCACCCAGGCGCCCCGTTGAGCATCTTTTCATGTATTTGTTAGCCACAGATGTCTTTTTTTGAATAATGTCTGTCTTCTGCCCATTTCTTAACTGGATTATTTGTTTTTTTGCGGGGGGGGGGTATTGAGTTTGATAAGTTCTTTATAGATTTTGGATACTAACCCCTTGTCAGATATGTCATTTGCAATTATCTTCTTCCATTCCATAGGTTGCCTTTTAGTTTTGTTGATTGTTTCCTTAGCTCTGCAGAAGCTTTTTGTCTTGATGAGGTCCCAATAGTTCATTTTCATTTTTGCTTTTGTTTCCCTTGTCTCCAGAGACATGTCTAACAAGATGATGCTACAGCCGATGTCACAAAGATTACTGCCTGTGTTCTTCTCTAGGTAATGGTCTTTAAACACATTTAGGTCTTTCATCCATTTGAATTTTTTTTGATACACCCTATGTTTCAATGGAAGAAGTATCAAATGATTTGGGGCTATATTTTAAAACTGGCACACCAGGTTTCATGCTGATTGAATTGTTTTGCAATTCTACCTCTATAAACTCTGCCTGAAAGGTCCCTGACTTTGGAACAGTATTGTACTGCCCACATAGCAACAGTCACCAGGGCTCTGTATTGTGCTAGGGCTGTGGTTCTCAACGCTGTCTATGCTTTAGAATATCACGGGGGGAGATTTTTTTAAAATACCAGTACCTGAATCCCACACCCAGAGATTTCTAGTTTACCTGATCTGGAATTGTGCTCGGGTATTTTTTTCCAATGCCTAGTTTTTTGTGCCTTAGCATCATGCTGGTTGTATGCTTATTCATTGATTTTGGGGGATGCTTCCGACTCAGTGATTTCAGAAATGGACCCTCTTGTGCCATCAATGAAGAGAGGAAGATTTGGGCAGGTGGGTCACCCTCTGGCGTAGATGCAGAATTCAGAGGGTTGGGTCTTACTGGTTCATGGCTAAGTCACTGATTTTTGAAAGGAGTTGAGGTTGTAAATGAGAACTCACGGGTGAGGTAGAGAATAGGCAGCAAGGGTTGTGACCAAGAGAAAATACATTGATGACATGTGACATTCCTCTGTGCAAAGGAGGAAATCAAGCTTATCAAACTTGCAAATAGTCTTTTATCCTTTTAGGGTTGCAAATCCCAAGAGTTTTTACACTTTACAGTAAAAATACTTGGTAGTGAAATATTAATTCATGTCAGTCAGACAAGTTGAGTTGTCTAGTTAATATTTAAGCTTCCTCAGATATTTTCCTTTTCCTTTTTTAAAAAAATTTTTTAATGTTTATTTAATTTTGAGAGAGAGACAGAGTGTGAGCAGGGGAGGGGCAGAGAGAGGGAGACACAGAATCCGAAGCAGGCTCCGGGCTCTGAGTTGTCAGCATGGAGCCTGAAGCCGGGCTCATACCCACAAACCTTGAGATTGTGACCAGAGCCGAAGAAGTCTGATGCTTAACTGACTGAGCCACCCAGATGCCCCAATATTTTCCTTTTCTTCCACTCCCTCAAACTCAGTCATCTGGGTGTAGCATCATCTGTTCTCAAAAGTGCAGTTACAGAGGGAATTAGAGGTTGACGTTTTCTCCACAAGGAGCAACAGAGGGACCTTGGCTTCACATCCGGGCAATTCTCAAGTCTCTTTTGAGTGTATAAATTTAGCAGTTCATAAACTGAGGGCTGTTCTTTTTTTTTTTTTTAATATAATTTATTGTCAAATTAGTTTCCATACAACACCCCGTGCTCATCCCAACAAGTGCCCTCCTTCATGCCCATCACCCACTTTCCCCTCTCCCCCACCTCCCATCAACCCTCAGTTTGTTCTCAGTCCTTAAGAGTCTCTTATGGTTGCCTCCCTCTCTCTCTGTAACTTTTTTCCCCTCCCCCTCCCCCCTGGTCTTCTGTTAAGTTTCTCAGGATCCATATAGGAGTGAAAACATATGGTATCTGTCTTTCTCTGCCTGACTTATTTCACTTAGCATAATACATACCCTCCAGTTCCATCCACATTACTGCAAGTGGCCAGATTTCATTCTTTCTCATTGCCAAGTAGTATTCCATTGTATATATAAACCACATCTTCTTTATCCGTTCGTCAGTTGATGGACATTTGGGCTCTTTCCATAATTTGACTATTGTTGAAAGTGCTGCTATAAACATTGGGGTACAAGTGCCCCTATGCATCAGCACTCCTGTATCTCTTGGGTAAATTCCTAGCAGTGCTATTGCTGGGTCATAGGGTAGATCTATTTTTAATTTTTTGAGGAACCTCCACACTGTTTTTAAAAATGGCCTTTGGGGGCGCCTGGGTGGCGCAGTCGGTTAAGCGTCCGACTTCAGCCAGGTCACAATCTCGCGGTCCGTGAGTTCGAGCCCCGCATCAGGCTCTGGGCTGATGGCTCAGAGCCTGGAGCCTGTTTCCAATTCTGTGTCTCCCTCTCTCTCTGCCCCTCCCCTGTTCATGCTCTGTCTCTCTCTGTCCCAAAAATAAATAAACGTTGAAAAAAAAAATAAAATAAAAATAAAAATGGCCTTTGTCTGCAGCCATTCATGGGCCTAATACATTTGTTTCTCTAACTGCTAGAAAGTTCAAAGAAGGCAGAAGATTTATTCTTGGCTGACCATAAGCCATGTCAGGAGAGTAAGTCTATGATTGGTTCCTGCTCATAGCCTTAGCAACAACAACAACAAAAAGATCATCTTAATACCAAAGGGCAGTTATGGCTCCCATCTCAAATTGCATCCAGATGTCCAGCTGTTCTAAGAGAGGTACCTAAGCTGTGATCACATGTCCCATAGGGAACAGAGGAATTCATTCTTTATAGATTCGTTGTCATCTTTAGCACTGTGGAGCAAGGTCATTTTCCTTAGTGATCATGTAATTTGTGTTCTCACTAAAGGAAAAGATAGTGTGTTTGGTGTGCATGCATGTGTATGTGTGTACCCATGTGTGCATGTTGAAGGCCAGGATGTGGAGAGGGTTTTGTGCTGTAACAGACATTCCAAACCACAACAGATAGGATGAATTCCGAGCTGGGTTAGGTGTTTCTGGAAGTGTGATAGTGGAGGGTGTATAACGGGGCACCCTTTACATGGTGCCACATCTATGCTGCCACTCTGGAAGGGTCATGGTGGACGGGACAGTAAAAATGGGAATTGACCACTGCCCTGGAATTGAGATTCTGGAGAAAATGGGGGACAAGCTTCACCTTAATTTCCAGAGCCTTATAGAAGGGAAGGAATTCACATTGAGGAGTAGAGAAACAGGTTCTAGCCCAGGCTTGGCCGGAACTTGCTGGGTAACCTGGAACAGAAAAGTACTGCCTACCTGGGGCTCAGGTCTCTCTTTAAAGTGGTAGGGTTAGGGTGCCACCTAACGTGGGTGGCCCAGTGGGTTGAACACCTGACCTCGGCTCGGGTCATGATCTCACGGTTCGTGAGTTTGAGCCTCACATCAGACTACCTGCTGTCGGCATGGAGCCTGCTTCGTATCCTCTGTTTCTGTCTCTCTCTGCCCCTCTCTGGTGTGCTCACAGGCACAAACTCTAAAAAATAAATGCACGTTAAAAAATATTAAGTGGTAGGAATGATTTGGAAAACCTCTGAACCTGCCAATTCGGTTATTCTAAATACTTACTGGACACTTAGGTTATCATCTTAAAACTACTCACTACTGAGTCCTTATCACTTAGTATGGATATATAAGAATATTACTGAAATAAATTTTTACTTCCATATTTAGTGAAACTGAACACCTCTTTCCTTATTACATTACATAGTGTACATACATTAGTAAGGAGAATGTTAAAAAATATCAGGCTCGGGGCGCCTGGGTGGCGCAGTTGGTTAAGCATCCGACTTCAGCCAGGTCATGATCTTGCGGTCTGTGAGTTCGAGCCCCGCGTCAGGCTCTGGGCTGATGGCTCAGAGCCTGGAGCCTGTTTCCGATTCTGTGTCTCCCTCTCTCTCTGCCCCTCCCCCATTCATGTTCTGTCTCTCTCTGTCCCAAAAATAAATAAACATTGAAAAAAAAAATTTTTTTTTAAATATCAGGCCAAAGACTGACCTTTGTGACCTTTATTCTTCTAGGCTTAAAATTAAATGGCTAAGTGTATTTATATACCTACCTAATAGCATTATATTAATAACATTTATTCATTGTGATCCTTGGTAGGACCGCATGAAGATGTTTCCATTGTGCAGTGGAAAGAGGAGGTTGGGGTCGGAAGTGGTGGAAAGAAGGCTTGGGGTTAGCAGCTCAGGAACTAGAAACTTGTGCTTAAATACTACAGATATTACCTTTCCTCACCCAGAACCACCTTATATGCAGGGCCTTTCACCTTGAAAAAACTAGACAATTAGAATATTGAGCCCAAATGGAGATGTATTAGCCCAGGTCTTCTCTAAACAATCAGGGGGAAATGTTCGTGTACAAAGGTTAATGTATTGTCTACAAGAAGTCTCTGGTAAATGCATACTGTTCCTGGAAAGAGTAATCATTTAACCAACATTGCCCACATAGCACATTAAGACGTCTTTCCTCAGTCTGTCCCTGGAGATGAAAATGGGGTTAATTTCTCTGTAATACTTCATGTAACACACTGGACCTTCTAGCTCCTTCAGAAACTCACCCCAGTCTCGCCAGTGAATTCCGAGAGTCCCTGGTCATACCTCCTCTCAAAACAGGTTCTTTAAATCTTCCCTGATACCCAAGGCCTCCCCTGCCATATGTTGGTTTCTTTCTGCCCTTATTAGTGATGCGTGACATCGGGTATCTCCAGGTAGCATGGCCACCTCTGGCAAGTAAAGCCGTTGGCACTCAGGTCAGGGATACTCTGTGATGACACTGTGCCCCCATTAAGGGTGCTGGCTGCAGCCGCTGCCATCTCATGAAACCAGAACTGGCTCTTCACTGCTTTTAGTACCGGTGTTGCTGCTGCTACTGCTTCTGTGAGGTGCTACTTCCATGGAGTACGAATGGGAGACGGCCTGGTTCCCCCTCGCACTCTCCTCCTACCCAGCAAAGTCCTATCAGGCCACTGCTTCTCTGTGCTGAAATACGGAGTCAGAGAACAATCTCTGTTGGTAGTTGCTTTTTACTTCTCATCCTTTTTCTAAGCATAGGGCCTAGGCTGGTGGCCAAATCTGGGTTGTAGACACTGTGTTGTACTCATAATTCCTTCCCTCCCACAATAGCAGAGGCATTGTGATTGGACGAAAGTTTGGTCTCTTTCGATGAATATTTCCCAAAATGCTCCTCTCTACTATTTACTTACAAACCAACATGGCCACTTCTTGGGCATATTCAGTAATGGCCTCACTACTCTCAAATGGGTGTATCTGTGGTTTAGAGAATAGGACCGCGAAGGTATAGGCCCCAAGAAGAAAGGGCTCAGGGTAGGCTTATTTGAGTGGTACAGATGTGAGTGGAATCAGGTAAGATTGGGGCAAGAGTTGTTCCTTCCTCCAGGAGGAAGGCTTGAATGGGAGGGGACCCCACATTCCTAACAGAGTTGGAGGAGATGTCTCCTGATAAACGGAGAAATATTCAGAAAAGAGTGCAGAAAACAGCAGCCTGCATGACCAACTTAATAAAATCGCTTGGGATTCCTGGATTATTATTCTTGTTAAAGATTTAAAAGATATGAATAAAATCTTCCCTGGTTATCTAGAGCATGACTATCAAATAAATTGGTGCTTCTGAGATGGTAGAACGGAAACTTCTGTGTTCTTATATTCAGCTGCACACACCTATGATACCATATCACGCAGGGAGCTATAAGGCCCTACGAATTAAGACATATTCTTTTGATCTACAGTTTAATGACATACTTTAATTAAGTTTTTTTTCTCCCTAATCCAGATGTTCTCTGTTATAAAAGTGCCATCAAGCGTGATCCTGTTTTGGCCAAGGAAGGCCAAAAAATTATGTTTCTTCTGTTTAATGTTACTTTCAACAGTTGTAGGTCCTTATCCACAAGAGAGCATAGTTTCTTTTACTTTATCTTATACTTTTTGTATTTAAGTAAGCAAAGTAACAATATTTTCCTATCCTTGTGTGTTTTGGTTTTTGCAAATAATATCTAAAGTTTTTTGCATTTAATTTCCCCCCTTAGACTTACGCCAGCATATAAAATGGTCTAATACCCTGTGTGTGCACGTGCACGTGTGTGTGTTTGTGTGTGTGTATGTAATTCCTCTTTATTTCAGTTATTCAACATTTTTTTGGCTGATGAAGTTAAATTTTGCCTGTCCTTTTGACTCAAGGAGGATTTCTTCCTATCTTCATACCCAGTTTTACTGGGTTTCTTATTGTTTAATTATGTTCCCAAGTGGCCACTTCTGTTTCCTTAAGCTTGCTGAAATTTACTCTGGAAATATGTTTTTCCATTTTAATGATTTCTTTACTTGTCTCATGGTTGTTAAATATTTTATTGATGTTTGCAATCATCGTGACATGATGCTGGAGTATCCACTGAGAGTAATTTGTGTTTGCTCTTTTCCTAAACTTTTTGTGATCTTGCAATTTTTTTTTATACTGAAAAATTTTGAAAATATTTTACCTTTGTCAGTGTCAACATAAACTGAGCAAAGTTGCTAGTTGAGGAAAAATACAGTTATGTAAATGATTTACCTTTTTTCCAGTGACTCTTCTAAAGGCATAAAAAAATGACAAACTCAGCCGAAGCATAACTGGGACATATGAGGAGAGGAAAGCCCACCATATTGCTTGTGGGGGATTCCGCGTGTGGCAACTATAGGGCTAAAATTAAAAATGTAAAAGCAGGAGGTAAATTATAATTTGCGCAATAGTAAGAATAATCTTGCTTTCACTATTTTCTAATGATTCTCTTGTTAAACATGTAAAGAGAAAGTAAGAAAAACCTCTATATAGCCTGTGAGGCAAGCTTCACTGAATTTCATGACTGTAAAACTGACATCTGCATAGTTTTCCTATTTAAAGTAGTAGCTGATTTTTGTTTGTTTGTTTGCTTGTTTTAGAAAATCACAGTTTGCTGTTTGAAGGAAACCAAAGTAACCTTGTCTCTCAGGCCAGTGACCATCTCGTGGTTAATATTAAAGGTGGCACTGAAGATGCATGTACTTTAATAGCATTAAATCTCAGTGGGCAGTTCTTTATGGGGTGGGTAACTCAGAAAGCATCCATAAGACTTTCAGTTAGTTTCATTTACTTTGTACAAGTTAATTATTAATACCTATACCTAAACAATAATACTATTCCTTTTTCACTACAGAGGACATTAAGCACTTTATGAGCTGCTGGGATCCAATTTCTGGTCTTGGTGCATATGTAGTTCTCTGACTTGAACCACCCAGAAGCATAAGCATCATTTATGCCTGAATTTCAGACAGGGAGCCTTTAGCACTACCTTAAAGGTTTATCCAGAATCCGAATACTGATTACCACCAAGTTTACAACCTCCTGATTCCAAACCACCTCCATCTCGCCCCTGGATTGTTTTCATATTCTCAGAGCTGATTACCCTATTTGTTGTTCCCCTGTAATTTGTTCCTAAGCACCAGCTACAGTGATCCAAATTAAAATGTCAGATCATGTCCTCCTTCCTCTCCAAATACTATAGTGGCTTTCCAACTCATTTCAGAGTAAAAGCTAAATCTTCCCAGTAGCCTACAAGGTTTTAAGGATATGGCCTCTTTTTTACAACTCTGATCTTATCGCCTTCAATTTTCCCCCTTGTTTGCTTTGCTTCAGCCGTGCTCAGCTCCTTGCTAATCCTTGAACACGTTTGGTATTCTCCTGCCCAAGGGCCATGCGTTTACTCTTCCGTTCCTTCTGCCTGGAATGCTTTTCGTCTAGAGATGTACAGCTCTCTCTTTCACCTCTTTCAGGGGCACGTTAATTAGGTTCATGTGAACTTCTATAGCAAAGGAACTTTACAATTTCAGTGGTTTAATAAAACAGAAGTCAATCTCTCACTCATGTAACAGCCTGATAACGGTGTTCCTGGATGTCAGGTAGATTTCCTGTATGTGGCAACTCTGGGACCCAGGCTCCTTCCATTTGTGTGCACTGTCTTTAGACAATCCCTGAGACCTCTGTTTCTCACTGGTGGAAGGAGAAACGGACAGTAGACAAGGCATGTATCACTTCTGCTCACATTCTCTTGAGGCAATAGCTAGTTATTGGCTCTGCAGCACATTCCCAGTAAGAGCCTAACACTAGAGACAGAGAGTAACAACTCTTGAGGCAGCTAGCTATTTCTGCCATGGACCGCCTCCTGGCCACAAGTATCTGTGTGGCCTCCTTCCCAAAGGAGACAGCCCAAAGTTCCACCCCGGTGCTTCATCCAGAACACAGTCCAGGCACTCTGGGTAGTGTGTTCCTTTGGTTCAGAGACCTATGAATTCAAAGGCTAATTGTCTGCCCACCTCCCCCACAGCAAACCTCACATAAAAAATATGAATCAAGAACAGGATAGCAATAGAAGCTCTTCTTTGGAAAAGGGCAGCTGAGAGATCCATAGCAGTAACTGGTTCATAGCAGTGGCGAACCCAACTGGACAGGCATTACGAATCCTCCCTACCCTCATGGTATAGGAAGTTCCTTCATTAGACTGTGGTTCTGCTTGATGGGAGGAACTTGCTTGTTCACTGTTTTCTGTAGTTCTTGGCTCTGCCCTCTGGGGTGATTTTTCTTGCCCAGTATCCTTTCTGGCAATATCTGAGAGCAGCAGTAAAGAATCTGACTTCCTTGGAGCACGTACAGCTGTGTCCTGCCATTGGGCACTTGAGATCCCTAGGTGTGTCCAAGGGATCACAAGCCTGTTTAGTCACAGGCTTTTTAAGACTCAGATCACTGTTCTTCGGAAACATTATTCCCATGATTTCTAGTCAGCTCCATGTGCCAGTAACCACATCCAAAATTCTTTCTTGAAAATTATTCTTGGGGCGCCTGGGTGGTTCAGTCAGTTAAGCGTCTGGCTCTCAATTTTGGCTCAGGTCATGATCTTATGGTTCACAGGTTCAGGTGCAGCATCGGGCTCTGTGCTGACAGTGCGGAGCCTGCTTGGGATTCTCTCCTTCTCTCTCTCTGTCCCTCCCCTGCTCATGCTCTCTCTCTCTCTCTCTCTCTCTCTCAAAATAAACATTACAAAAAATAAAAATAATTTATTCTTAGGCCTTCTCTATTTCTTTCACTCCTTACCTCTCTACTTATTTTTCTCTTAATTTCATGGGGTTAACTTGAGACCCCCTTGAAGCAATAGGCTTGGTGGGAAGAGAATAAGTTACCCATGATCTCTGTTTTAGCCTTGAAAAGTTCTGCTTAACCAAAAACAACTTAATGGGCACTTTTGCTCAAAGCATTTCTGATGTTATCCCCTACTGCTTAGTATCTAGAAGCAGTCAGCTTTCCATACCATCAAGGCCCCAAACTCACCTTGATTTCTAGATTCTCTTCATTCTCTTTTATTTCTGCTTGCAGACCAGCCAGTTCTTCCCTGAACACATTTTTAAAACAATTTTTGCACATTAAGCACTTTATGAGCTGCTGGGATCCAATTTCTGGTCTTGATGCATATGTAGTTCTCTGACTTGAGCCACCCAGAAGCATAAGCATCATTTATGCCTGAATTTCAGACAGGGAGCCTTTAGCACTACCTTAAAGGTTTATCCAGAATCCAAATAAAAGATGCTGAATGCTCCTCTCTGTACTTTTACTCTCTTCAGTACAGAGAGGAGCATTCAGCATCTTTTATGAACTGAATGGTGTCCCTCCAAATTCATATGTAGAAACCCTAACCCTCAATATGCCTGGATTTGGAGATGGGGACTTTAAGGAGGTAATTAAGGTAAAATGAGATAATAATGGTGGGAACCTAATCCAATAGGACCAGAAGAGGAAGAGACACCAGGAGTATGCATGCACAGACAAAAGACCATGCAAGGACACAAAGAAGGCAGCTATCTGAAAGCCAAGGAGCGAGGTCTTTCCAGAAACCGATCCTGCTGGGGCTGATCTTGGATTTCCGGTCTCCAGAACTGTGAGAAAATAATCTTCTGTTGTGTAAGCCACCCTGCCTGTGGTATTTTGTCATGGCAGCCTGAGCAGATGACTACAGCATCTGTTGGCATTCTTGTTTTTTTTTTTTTTTAATTAGTGTAATGTTACAGGGTCACTGCTTGTACCTGTTCTGTCTCACAAGTGTGCACAGTTAAGAGTTCTATCAGCACATAACATGAGTCTCTGATTTCCAGCTCCTAATGTCTCTTTTGTGCTGCCTGTTACCTTATTCCTAAGCCATTTCTCTATATTTTAGTTTTTTATTTTCTACACCACTTCAAGGAATCAGTTTCTGCAAGATGAATCTCAAACCTTTGGAAGATTAACACAAAGGAAGTTTATTTTTCAGGTAATGATAACATGTGGGTGTTCCTGGTTGATGGGTGGCTGTCCTCCGTACGGAGAATAGGGACGCACCTTCTTTCATCATCTATGCTCCACCATATTCTGGGCTTGCACTGTCCAACATGGTGCCACGTGTCCTACTGAGTACTTGAAAAAGGGCTAGCAGCACTTGAAATGTGCAATAAGAGTAAAACACATACTGGATTTTGAAAAAAAGAAGAGTATCTCATTGATATTTTTTGTATCTTAGATACATGTTGAAATAATTTTTGGAAATACTGGGTTCAAAGATGCATTATTAACATGAATTTCACCCGTTTTTTCCCCAAACACATAGTAATGTGGCTGTTGGAGAATTAAAAATAACGTGGTTCACATTATATTTCTCTTGGACAACCGCTCTGAAGCCTCTGGGTCTTCTGCTTCAGTTGGCAGAAGAGGGAAGAGCCAGTGGAGGAGACACACTAGATTCCTAACAACTCTGGCTTAGAAGTAAAGAACGTACATCTGCCGAAATTCCATAGGTTATGCGGCTATGTCAAGATGCAGGAGGGGCCGGGAAAGGTAGTAACAATCCTACTCTAAGATGGAGAGGGCAGAGCTAGTCCTCTCTAGCATAAGGTCTTTGCTCAAGAATCACCTCCTTGGTAAAATCTTCCCTGACCACTGCAACCACCTCCAGCCTCTTTCCCCAGCATGCTCTGTCTTCTTGCCTTGTTTTGTTTTTCTCTAGAACATTCTCACCATTTGGCCTAGCATATGTTTTGTTTGTTCATTTCCTTTCTTTCTATGTGTAAATTCCCTCAAGGAATTATTTTTTTCAAAAAAAAATTGTTTTCTTTTTAATTGTATTTGAGAGAGACAGAGTCAGTGTGAGTGGGGGAGGGGCAGAGAGAGAGAGGGAGAGAGAATCCCAAGCAGGCTCCATGCTGCCAGTGCAGAGCCCAATGCAGGGCTCGACCCCACAAAACCGTGAGGTCCTGACCTGAGCCGAAACTAAGAGTCGGACGCCCAACTGACAGAGCCACTCAGGCACTCCTCAGTTTTTTTTTATTGTGGTAAAAAGTACACATAAAATTTACTATCTTGACCATTTTTTTTCTTAACCATTTTTAAGTGTACTGTTCAGTGGGATTAAGAGCATTCGTATTGTTGTGCGACCTTCACCACGACCATCCATCTCCAGAACTCGTCATCTTGTAAAATTGAAACACTATCCTCATTAAACATTAACCCCCATTTCGCCCTTTCTCCTAGTCCCTGGCAACCATCAGGCTTTCTGTCTCTATGATTCTGACTACTTTAAGTACCTCATATGAATAGAGTCATATAGTATTTGTTTCTTTTTTGTGACTGGCTTATTTCACTTAGTATAATGTCCTTAAGTTTCATCTATGTTGTAGCACGTGTCAGAATTTCCTTTCATTTTAAGGTTGAATAATATTCTAATGTATGTATATATCACAGTTTGCTTATCCCCTCGTCTATCTAGGGACACCTGCGTTGCTTCCACAGTTTACCTCATTTAAATAATACTGCTGTGAGACTCTGATTTCACTTCTTTTGAGTGTGTACCCAAAAGTAGAACTGGTGGATCATATGGTAGTTCTATTTTATATTGGTGGTTCTATTTTTAATTTTTGAGGAACCACCATACTGTATTCCACAGTGGCTACACAATTTAACATCCTTACCTATGATACGCAAGGCTTCCAGTTTCTCTACATCCTCATCAACACGTATTATTTTCTGTTGTTGTTGTTGTTGTTTTGATAGCCATCCTGATGAATGGGAGGGGGTATCTTGTAGTTTTGATTTGCATTTCCCTAATGATTGGTGATATTGAGCATTTTTTCATGTGCTCATGGGCTATTTGTATGTCTTCTTTGGAGATGTCTGTCCAAATATAAAGGCATTCATTTTTGTCACTATATTCAATGCTGTGTCCTTAATGACTGAAACTGGGCTGCCATGTCCTAGGCACTTGAGGACTGTATGCTGACCAATGAAGCAGCGGAGTGATATTGGTCTGCCAAGCCACAAGTAAAGCATAGAGGAAGAACTTTAGGGTACTTGATGACATAGTTCCAAAATTGATTATTATAGTCAGGGTAAATGAAATATCATATTTTATCCATATGCAGGTATGAGCAAACCACTGTTAGACATAATGGCAATGTCAAGTTACATCATAGATTTTAAACTTGAGCTGAAATTTGTCATCCTGGGGTTTTGTTTGCTCTGCACAATATTGAAAGTCTTTTTTTCCTTGAGAATTTAAAATTTTTATTTATTTTTACTTAGGGGCTGACTTAAAAAATCAGAATATTTTTACATTGAAAGATTACATCAATATTTAACTTTTTAAATTTCTAGTTATTTAAGTTATATGCTTTATTTCTACTTTTTTAGTGATTGCTATTTAATTTGTATCATATCAGCATACCAGCAATAATAATTGTAATAATGATAATAAATGCTTTGTGGGGTTAACAAAGGACACAGAACCTAATTCTGGACAATAAATCTATGTAAGTTAAGAAGGAGGGGATCAGAGTTAAGTTTCTAAATTCCTTGTGTTATTTGGAGGAGGTGAAAGTATTGACCGTAGACTTGGTTAGTTATTATGAATGCAAACTATTACTTAAAAGTTAACCATTAAAGAGTAGATATGGAGTCTGTAATCTTCAATCAGTAGAAGGAAACAATCAAATAAGAAAGCAAACTTCAATTCCATTCCTATATATATACCCAAAATAATTTAAAGCAGGGACTCCAACAGTTATTTGTACACCTGTGTTCATTGCAGCATTATTCAGAATAGCCAGATGGTGGCAACAACCCAAATGTCCATAAACCAATGAATGGATTAATAAAATATAGTGTATACGTACATTGGAATATTATGAAACCACACAAAAGAATGTAGTTCTGATCATGCTACAACATAGATGAACCTGGAGACTTTATGCTAAGTGAAATGAGCCAGACACAAAAGGATAAAGATTGTATGATCCCACTTATGTAACATATCAAAAATAGGCAAATTCATAAACACAAAAAATAGATTAAGGTCATCAGGGGCTATGAAGGAATAAAGGAATTATTGCTTAACAGTTAACAGAGTCTCTGTTTCAAGTGATGAAGAAGTTTTGGAAATAGATAGTGGTGATGGTTGCACGACATTGGGAATGTAATTAATGCCACTGAATTGTACACGTTAAAATGATTTAAGAGGCAAATTTATGATATATATTTTTTTGCCCTAAATTTTTAAAAAATTGAACCAAACCAATAATTTTCCTGAAGAAAGAATAAACATACAAAAATACAACAAAGGAAAAAGCACAAGAAGGATGATAGAAACTAGTCCAGGTAACAATATCTATAAGGCAGCTGGACTCATCAGCTAGAAGACAGAGACTGATAGACTGTTATAAACATGGATTTTGCATGTTTATAAGAGACACATCTAAAACATAAGGACTAAGAAAGGTTGAACATGAAAAAATAAAAATAATTTTTGAAAAGTATACCAGGAAAATACTAGCCAAAAGATGTTGGGGTTTCTATAATAATATTAATGAAAATAGAATACAAGACAAAAAAGTATTGTCAAAGATAAGGAGACTCACAACATAATGATAAAAAGCTCGTTTCAACAGGAAATTCTAATTCTAACCTTACAGAACTCAATAAAAGATATAAAATACAGTATAAAAATGATAAAGTCTCAAAATTTAGAGAACAAAACTGGTGTAATAATATAAAAAGTGGACAAATACAATATGTGAATTGTAGACCAAAAGTTTTCATGAATATATGGAAGACCTGAATCATATACTGAGCAGCTTGATTAATGGATACATATAAAACCATTGGTATATAGAACCAATGATTAAAGAATGTACATTCTTCTTGAGAACATAAGGAACAGATGAATCAACCTAATCATGTGGTAGGGCCATAAAGCCAGCCTCCAGCCTCAACAATTTTCTTTCTTTCTTCTTTTTTTTTTTAATGTTTATTTTATTTTTGAGACAGAGACAGAGCATGAACGGGGGAGGGGCAGAGAGAGAGGGAGACACAGAATCTGAAGCAGGCTCCAGGCTCTGAGCTGTCAGCACAGAGCCCGACGTGGGGCTCGAACTCACGGACTGTGAGATCATGACCTGAGCCGAAGTTGGACGCTCAACCGACTGAGCCACCCAGGCGCCCCGACAATTTTCAAAGGGTATGTATCATACAGATCATATTTTTTGTCAACAATGCAATCTAGTGTAAAATCAATAACAGAAGTGTAAAAAAAGCAAACAATACATTTGAGCATTTGCAAATATGTATTTCTAAGTAACTCTACGTCAAAAAGAAATAACGATGATTAAAATATACTTAGAACTCAATGGTAAAGAAAATACTAAAGATAAAACTTCAGAGATGGGCAAAAGGTATTTAAAAATAAATTTATAGTAATAAATTCTTTAAAAGAGAAAGAATGTAGGTTGAAAATCAAGAAGCAAAGTATGCAGTTAGGGAAAAAATGGAATAAAACCAAAGAAACCAAAGAAAATAAAATATAAAAATATAATAAAAGCAGAGATTAGTGAAAAAGAAAATAGAAGCATTAAGATAAATAAAGCCTCAGGTTTCATGCCTAAGTATATATCCCTACAGAAGTTCTTACATAGTTTCTCTAGGTGAAATAGACCTAAATGACAGAAATGCATTGCTAAGATAGAAACAGAAATGGACATATAGTGAAAGTCACGAATACTCAAAAAAATTAACCTAAAATCTGAGTAGCCTTATATATTTTAAATAATTTGAATTTATAATTAAAAGCCTTCCCGTAAAGAAAACTCTAGTCTTGGATGGACTTACTAGTGAGTTCTACCAAAAATTTAAGGAAGAATGATAACAGTCCTGCATAAAAGCTTCTGGAAAACAGAAGAGGAAGGAACCCTTCCCAAGTCATTTTATGAGGCTAGAATTCTCCTGAAAACAAAGATATTAAAAGATAATGAAATTAAAGACCCAAATCCTTCAGAAACACAGAAAAATTCTTTTTTTTAAATATTTATTTTTTTACAATTTTTATTTGAGAGAGAGAGATAAACAGCAAACAGGGGGCGGGGGACAGAGAGAGAGACAGAATCCTACGCAGGCTCCACACTGCCAGCACAGAGCCGGATATGGGGCTCGAACTCAGAAGTCAAGAGTCAGACGCTTAACCAACTGAGCCACCTAGGCACCCCAAAACACAGAACAATGCTTAAAATATTAGCAAACTGGGCTGCCTGGGTGACTCAAACAGTTAAGTGTCCAAGTTCAGCTCAGGTCATGATCTCATAGTCTGTGGGTTCGAGCCCTGCATCGGGCTCTGTGCTGACAGCTGGAGTCTGCTTTGGATTCTGTGTCTCCCTCTCTCTTTCTGCCCCTCCCCTGCTGGTGCTCTCTCTCTTTCTCAAAAATAAATAAAAACATTAAAAAAAATATTAGCGAATCAAATCCAGCAATATATAAATATGATAACACCTCATGACCAAAGGAGATTTATCCCAGACGTGCAAGATTGGTTTGACCTTAGCCTTCAACAATCAATTAAGGTAATCCACCTCATTAAAAGAATAGTAAAGGGGTAAAAATCAGATTAGCCATAGGTACAGTAAAAGTACTTAGAAAATTCAACACACGATAACGATTAATAAAAATCCTGGGGAAACTAAAAATAAAAGAACACTTCACCCTGATAAAGAGAGTCTGAAGAACCTGCAACTAACATCATGTTTACTAGTGAAAGACTGGATGCCTTCCCTTTGGAGTGATCAAGGGTATATGATTTTACCACCTTTATTAACCATTTTCCTGGAGGTCCTAGCTGTTGTAACAGGCAAGAAAAACAAACAACAGGTATATAGATTGGAGAGAAAGAAGCAGAACTTTCTATTTGCAGAATATGGGATAGTAGATGTAGAAAATCCTAATGAATCTGCAAAAAAGCTACTAGAATAAGTAAATATAGCCAGATGGCATGATACAACTCCAATATACAAAACTCTGTTGAATTTTTTATACGAGCAATGAACAATTGGAAAATTAAAAGAAATAAATATTATGTACATAGCACAAAAATAAAGTACCTAAAATAAATTTAACAAAATATATTTAATATTTGCACCTAGAATATTACTGCACATTGCTAAGGAAACTTAAAGAAGAGCTAAACAAATGGATGTGTGTCAGGTTCATGGCTTGGAGAAATCAGTGGTGTTAAAATTTCAAAATTCCCCAAATTGTTCTATTGATTCAGCATAATCCTAATCAAATTTCCTGTAGCCTTTCTGTTGTAGATATTGGCAAATTTATTATCAAATTTCTAAGGAAGTGCAGAAAATCTAGCATATTGAATGCAATCTTGAAAGATAAGAATCAAGTTAAAAACTTAACACTATCTAATTTCAGGATGCCATAAAGTTACAGAACTTAAGATAGTGAATATTAGCGTAAGAATAGAGGCATAGGTCCGTGGAACAGAATAGAGAATCCAGAAATATGTACACAAATTGATTATAATCATAATTATATACAGAGCTAAATTATACACATACATTGAATATGAATTGGTTTTTGATTAAGATTTTGAGGTAATTGAATGGGTCAAGTGGTAATATTTTCAATAAGTGGTGTTGAAATAACTGGAAATCCACAGAAATAAAATGAATCACATCATGTACTTCACATTATATACAAAGATTACCTTGAAAAGGATCACAGTCCTAAATGTAAGAGTCAAAACTATAAAACTTCCAGAAGAAAGTATAGGAGAAAATCTACATGACCTTGGAGTGGCAACAGTCTTTGATAGTACAAACCATACATTTTTTTTTTAAAGGACAAATTGTACTTCATCAGAATTAAAACCTTTTATTTTTTTAAAAGAAACCATTAAAGAAATGAAAGTCAAACCACAGACTGGGAGAGGTTATTTTCAATATTTATGAAGAAATTACTTGTATACGGAATATATAAAGAACTCCTACAAGTCAAAAGTAGGAAGGCAAAGAATCCAATAATAAAATGAGCAAACGATCTGAACAGATAATTGGCAAACAGAGATATACAAATGGCCTAGAAAACACATAAAGAGATGCTCAGCATTATCAGTCATCAGTAAAATGAAAACTAAAACTATAGTGATATACAATTACTCACCCTCTAGAATGCCTAAGAAGGAAAGAAAGAAAGAAAGAAAGAAAGAAAGAAAGAAAGAAAGAAAAAAAGAAAGAAAGAGAAAGAATGAATATCAAGTTTTGGCAAAGATGTGGAGCATCCGTAACTCATACATTGCTGGAAGGAGTGTAAAATATTACACACACCTGGAAAACAGTTTTGCAGTTTAAGCATACCATTGTCATATTATCTAATAATTCCACACTTAGATATTTACCTAAGATAAAGAGAAATACATGTCCACACAAAGCCTTGCTCATGAAAGTCATAGCAAATTTATCCATAATAGCTCTAAACTGGAAACAACTCAAAGGTCCATCAGCAAGTGAGTAAATAAACTGTGGCATAGCCATATAGTGGAATATTGCTCAGTAAGAAAGAGAAAAGAACACATGGCGTGGAAGAATCTCAGAAATATACAAAGCAAAGTAGTCAAAGAAGAACACGTACTGTGTGATTCTATTTACTTAACATTCTAGAAAATACAAAACTACCCCCCTGGGAGAGAGAGAAGATAAGTGGTTTCCAAGGTCCAGGACTGAGGTGGGATTGACTAAAAAGAGCCACTGAGCATTTTTTGGTGAGGAAATTTTTTTTTAAGTTTTTATTTATTTATTTTGAGAGACAGAGGAGAGAGAGTGTGTGGGGGAGGGGCAGCATGGAGCCCAAAGTGGGGCTCGAGCCCATTAACCACGAGGTCATGACCTGATCTGAAATCAAGAGCCAGGTGCTTAACCCACTGGGCCACCCAGGCACCCCAGGAAATGTTCTATATCTGGAGAGTGATGATGGTTACAAACTGTGGTAGTTACAAATTGTCAAAACTCTTTTAAATGGTATACTTAAAATAAGTATAATTTGTCATATATAAATTATACTTTAATAAGGGTCATTAAAAAGATGGATGTCAAAATCAATGTCAGCTCTCAGCTTAGTCTAACACTGCTGTTCTGCACAACCAGTGGGGTGTCTTCCTGGAAATATGGCTACTAATTTGGGTGCTACAGTAAGGCAGTCTTTGGAATTACCGGTAGAGCTACTCCCATTCAGAAATTTCACTGATCATTCATTTTATTAACATCTGTTTTGGTTTCAGTGACTATAATATCTCCCGATTTATCCGAAGATACTAACTGGAATTTTATAATGGTTGTCTCCAATCTCTGATTTATCTCTATTTCGTCTATAGACATAAGGACAGGTAAGAGGAGGAAATTTCTAACAGGTCAGTTATTTTGTTATTCCCTTTCTCCATTCTCCTGCAATTTAAGACCTTGCATTGAAATTAATGAGGAAGGATCCCCTAATAAGTAATATACTGACCTAGAATAGAGTAATTGTTTCTAGGGTCAAATTATAAACCAGATTTCAAGTTCTAGAAAGAGTAGAGAAGATTAGAAAGCCAAAAAAGCAATTGATTTGTCACTCCATTATTAATTATGTTTTAGAATTAATCATGATTTTTTACATTTTTATTTGAGCTGTTCTTGGTTCTCATTTTTCTATTATTCTCCACCATTGCTCTTATAATTCATTTATAATTAATTACATTCATAATTCATTTCTTTCTAAAAAGGTCTTGTGAAAATTAATTCTGAGAATATTTTCTTCCAAAGCAAACTTAAGAGTTTGCTTACATTTTCTTAAACAGGTAACATTTTTGGTTTTCATATTTAATTTCAGTTCTGCCAAGAATTACCAAGTGTCTGCTCTTTGCTGTGCACTGATCCTGGAACTTGTAGAGTCAATGTGGTAACTGGACCTGTCCTCAGAGTCAGAGAGACATATAAAGAAGTAATTTGATAAAATGCAGTCCCCCATCATAGAAGGACTTTTAAAAGGCTGTCAAAATCAGTCGAAAGAACAATTGATGCTACCTTTTAAGAGAGAATTAGAGACAGCAAGTGGCTATCAAAGGCTGAATTATCTAGAGGTGAAAGAGAAAGGAAGGGCAGTTTACATAGAGGGGAGTGGAGTAAGCAAAAAATACGGGTATTTTTTTCTCTCATTGTCTGGGAAAGTTGAATCAAGGAACAAGTCATTGCAACAAACTTTCCATGACATTTTCAAGTTGCATTCTAGATTTTCACAAATATTCACAGAGTCAACACCTCCTAACTGGGCTGCACTAAAAAAGAACATTGCATAAAGAAGGCAAATATATTGAATAGCTAGTGGAGTGGACTTCCAGAGCCCAGGAGATAAGCCCACGTGAGGTTTCACTCATGTAAACACCAGCAGTCATGTACACCTTAATGGTAAAAATGTAGAACCTTGGATTTAGAACATCTATTAATTCAAAGCATGGTTGAAAATCCTAATTAAGGGAAGCATTTTATAATTTGGGGAAGAAAGTGCATACAAGGTGAATGTTAATAGGCACAATATAGTTAACAACATTGGCACTGGGTTAACTTTTTTCCTTCAATACGCACACCTCTGTGCTCTTCCTTCTGAAAGAAGAAAACAGTTCATATGTCCTCTGTGAAGGATGGTTTAGGCAGGATGCTGCCCATTATTTCACTCACATTAGTATGAGGGCAGCCCAAGGCCAGGCAAGCAGTTCCAGACCAGACTACATACCTAATGGGATAGGCCACACCCAGAAGCAGTAGCTAAAGACATTATAATGTTTTTCAGTGTTGGTTTGAATTTGGTCAGGGCTCAACTGTACTTTTCCTCTGCTTCATGTGATTGTATCTAGGGTCACTTTCCATATCATTCAGTGTTTAGCTTGGACTTCCTTACACTACAGTGGCTGGACAATAGTTTGGTTCCTCTTTCATCCAACCTTGGTGTTATCCCTTCACCCATTCCCTAAACCCTAGGGAAATATATTTCGCAGACATGCTCATGAAGTTCTCTCTTGCTCCTCTGCTTTCCATCTGCCCATTAAAATCCCTCTCATCTCACCATGCCCATCTCCACCACCACTTTCTTCTTCTTTTTTAAAAAAGTTTATTTATTTTTAGAGAGAGAGAGCAAGTGGGGGAAGGACAGAGAGAGGATCACAACCAGGCTCTGTGCTGACAGCACAGAGCCCAATGCAGGGCTTGATCTCATGAACCATGAGATCATGACCTGAGCCAATATGAAGAGTTGGGTGCTTACCCAACTGAGCCACCCATGTGCCCCTCCACTACCACTTTCTTGATGAAAAAAAAGATGATGAAAAGAAAAACTTTTCTTTTCCACCTGCTTTATCCATACCCTCTGATGGCAGCACAGTAGCTTCTCTCAGATCTTAAAGAATGTCATTCTGTCTTGTGTTTTGTTCAGCTGTTTTGTTCTCAGAAGAGCTTGGCCCTATCTATGAATTCTTATTCCATGGACCTGTTTTGTGTTTTCTCTTCAGAAATATATCCTATTTACTTGTCTCAACTTTCATATGAGACTGTCAACTCTCTCCATTTTGACTGACCAATGAAACATATGAAATTGAGCATTGTAAAATACTTTGTGCTCCAAGTTCTTGTCAGAGGTTATAACCCAGAAATTTCTGCTGCCCAGTACCTATCAAAAGCTCAATTGTGAAAAGTAATATATATGGAGAATTGCCTGAAGGATATGCAGTCCATCCATTCTCTAGACACTCAATTTTATTCCTGGATTAAGCTAAACCAGGAGAGAGCTGCAGCCTGAAATACTTTGGTTTTTGTCCCCCAGAGAATTGCTTTTACAGAGTTGCCCTTGGCATTATGCCATTGCCTTTCATTTTGATGGACATTATAAGGAAAAGCCTGTTCAACTTTTTGCCAATAAATTAGAAAATCTACATTTTCTAAACAATATATAAATTATGAAAGCTGACTCAAGTGCAGTTAGGAAAACCTAGGTAGACCAGTCATGGTGGAGGGAATTGAAAAAGGTTGCCAAAGATTTTATTCCCCTCCAGAGCTAAGCCCATATTTTTGGGAGCAGATATCTATGGTGCCTAACATTTATGTCTCTGTCCTCCCTTTTACCACTCCTTCTTTTGGGAATGGATCCTCCTCCACCTCAATTATGTGAGACTATGATAGTGGGAAGTCACAGTATACCAATTGCTGGACACAGAAATTAATCTATCTTGTTGAATCATATTTGCAAATATCTTTGTATTTACTGCTTCAAAGTAGGGTATGTGGTTCCAACAGAGTTCATTGAAGTTCTTTCCTGTAATTTTGTATTTGTGTCTGTGGAAAAGTTCTCTTCTTCTGGGTTGCTGATGGGGATTGTGCGAACCTATAACTGAGAATGGTCACAGCTATCTCTTCCCACGCAAATTAAGCCCATCTGCAATGAAAGATGAGAGAGAGGAAGAGGAGGAAAATGGGATGTGGGCAGGGACACAGTGATGAAGGACAGACAGACATATGGTCAGAAACTCCCTGACTGAGAGATGGAGACTGAGTGAGGCGGGCACACACACATACAGCACTCAGACACAGATATGGAAATCAAGGAAAAGAAAAAGAGAAGAGAAAGATCCCAACATCGCTTGAGTCCCTGGTGCTACTGCTGTCTTTCCTACATGTAAAGCAATAAGTTTCTTTCCTCCTTCCCCTTTCTTTCTTTCTTTCTTTCTTTCTTTCTTTCTTTCTTTCTTTCTTTCTTTCTTTCTTTCCTGCTTCTTTCTTTCTTTTTACTAAAGCTAGTTTAATTTAGGTATCTTTTACCTGTAAGTGAAATACTTCTGATCAAAATGCTTTTATAGGTTAACTTAAAAGAGTAATTAAGGGACAGGTAATTCCTTTGTTCCTTTCACTATTCCAAATCATAGGGGAAAAAAACTCATAAAATTTGCCTACCCATGTTTTAAGGCTAGCATAACTGTAATATAAAAACTGAAAAATCATAGCATAAAAAGAAAACAGTGAATGTACATGAATACATCCTAAATGTAACCCAGAAGATATCTGTCTTCTTGTCCCCACAGGATGACTCCATTTGGTTCTGCCATTGAGTACAGAACTCACTTCCTTCCCTGGTTTACTCAGAAAACCCAATCACATTATATCTGTCAGGATACACAGGTTTTTCTGTGGTAACAAATAATGCCAAATTCGTACTGGTTTAAAACAATGAAAGCTTATTTCTTGCTTACTCTTCCGAGGGTCAGCTGGGGACTTCCTTACATAGGGATGGATACAGGCTTTCAGAGAGTCAGACATTTGGAAAATTATTTAGTGACTGCTAGCAGAGGAAGGAAACATAGGAAATCATATTCTGGCTCTAGAGAAGTCCTTTCTGGTTGCCAATTATTTGGTTTACTCTCCTTTCTACATTTAAAACACAAATTTTTCCTATCCAAGGAAGACTACTCAAAATTTCAATAGTTTAACAAAACCAGTGTTAATGACTAGGATCTCTGGGTAATGTGTGAGTCTCTTCACCAAGAAGGAGGTAATGCCTAATAGTCTCTGTCAAGCCTGGATATAACTTCTGGAGACTTCTGAACTAAAATGTTACTTGCTTCTCAGACATTTAATATATACAAGAATTGGGTAACAGGAAAAGTGCCCCTTTTCTGGATGTGGGGATTTTTCCTTGAGCTAGCCCTGAGTTGGCTCCCTTGACCATTCATTATTCTTCATTGTTCCTAGCTTCTACCTCTAAGAGATTCTTCCTTTTCTCTTATTCCCTTTGGTTATAGCTGAAGTGGGCATCAAGAACTATGTCCTTGATTGGAGCAAGAAGGTTTATGGACCCACTTTTCATTCCAGAGAAGATTGGGACCTGTGGTTGTCTTAAGTCTAGAAGAGTAACCACATGTTACTATGGTTATAACAGTATAACCACATGTTAACAGTATAACCATAATTCTTTTCTGGACATAATTCTCATATTTGCTATATGTCTTTGTTTTACTTACCTTGTGTCAAATGATTTCTCACTGCATAAAATGGATTTTCATCTTTTCATGCTCTAACAATGTTTTCTTCACCACCTATCTTCCATTCCTTAATCCAGTGCCAAATATTTTAGTGTTGTTTGTTTGTTTTATACAGTCACACTCCATTCCATACTATCAATTTCGATATTGGTTAGGGTAGACTGGGTTATTTTGCAGTAACAATCTAAAAATTGTAGTTGTCTAAGACAACAGAGATTTATTTCCCATTCAAACCATGTCCCATAGGTTGGCTGTGCGCTCTGCTGTATATAGTCCTCATTCAAGGTCATTTGTGTCAGATATTCCATTATCTGGAACATGACCAATAGCCATGGCAGGGAAAAGCTTCTGTCTAGAAATGACTCATGTTACTTCCACTCACATTTATTGGTCAATGCAAGCCACAAGTAATTTTAAGAGGTTGAGGAAATTAAATCCTATCACATGTCTGGAAGGACAGAGAGATAGAATATCTGTGGAGACATCTAATAAATAAAACACATATATACATACATACATATGTACATATACATTAATGATCTTTATGGACTTTACTGAAAATTTGTGGAGACCAAATCAGGAATTATCACATAGTATATAGAATCTTGCAGAAAAATCTCCACCTGAAATTACTCTTCTTCCCAGTTCCTTTTTTATGGTGTCATTAATGTTTTATTTTTCTCTCTTTCTTCCATCATGCAGTATTCAGCCTCTCAGGCTCCACTCTGTCCCTCTCAGTTTTTCTGTTTGGGACTTAAAATTCCATACTCTTTCATTACAGAGAGCAAATTCTATTATGCTTGTTATTTGCACATTCCCTCAAGGTCTGTATACCACCCCAAGAGACTTATGAAGCATTTCTTCTGAACAAATATAGTGCTTTCCCTAGGAATTCTGGTGAATGCATTTTCTCCATGTTATTACATTAATAATATATTAGCAAGTCAAATCTAGCATTACCAAGTAGATTTTGTTCCAGAAATAAAAGATGGGTTCACATTACTATACCTCTTATTTCAATATCTTATGTTAATTAAAAGAGAAGATCCATACGATCATCTGGACTTGCTGTGTCCTCCATGGTAGGCATTAACCACATATAACTATTCTAATTGAAATTTGAATAACTAAATTATGTTATTTTAAATATTTGGTTCCTCATTCCCACTAGCCACATTTTAAGTATTCGGTAGCCACATATGGCTAGTGGCTATGGAATGAGCACAGAAAGGAACATCTCCATCATTGTGGAAAGTTCTGCTGAACAGTGCTAATCTAAATAAATGCTGGAGTTATTGGATAAAAGTAATAGTCATTTCTAATTTTAAATTTTCCATAATTAGAGTTACAAGGAAACTTCGTTAAATTGAGAAATGGTATACATAAGAAGCCAATGGTAAATACCATACTAAATAGTGAAACACAAGTAGTATTTTCATTATTTTCAGGAAAAAGAGTGTTCATCACTATCACAATTGTATCTGTTAGGATTAGATTTGGTTATATTTCTCTTGTTCAGGAAAACTGGAGAAAGGCAGTTAAGAGTGGTGAAGTGGGTCTACTCCATGGCCTCCTCAGGTACCCAGATTCATTCTATTACCCCTTGGGTGTGGTCTTCATTCTCATATTTTAAGTGACAGCTCATATCTGTATATCAATCATATCTGTACAGATATCAATCATATCTGTATTTAAGGCAGAGGATGGAGTAAATGACAATGAGTAAAGACTAAAGGAGACCAATGTGGTATTTGCTAATTTTAAAGAATGCTCATAGATGTTACCATGTGATAATGCTGCTGACTTGACTAATAATTGGTTACATGGCCACGCATTGATGCAAAGAATGCTGGAAACTGTAGCCTTCATTCTGAGTAGTCATGTATTCATGTAAAAATTAGGGTTTCCTATGGATGAAGAAGAGACTGGGGTACTGGGGCACAACTAATACTTTCTGCCTTACCACTTTGTTTAATATTGTTCTGAAGGTTTTAATCAAAGCAGTGAAACAGGAAAACAAAAGAAGTATAGATATGGGAAAGAAATGGACATAATTACTTTTCTCTTCATAAGATAATTAAATGCCTCAAATCCAACTGAATTAACTGGAAATCTATTAAAAAAGAATAAGAGAATTCAGTAAGATGTGAGAAATATGCAAGAATCAAGAACTTTCCATTTGATGTTTTAACTTGTAAGAGACAGGAAACATAATGAAAAAATGTGGAAAAATATAATGCCAATGGATAAATTTAGCAAGAAATATATGAAACTTATATGAAGAAAACCATAACATTTTATTGCAGGGCATAAAAAGAAGATCTGGGTAAATGAAGGGTCTTCACATGTTCTTGGATAGAATGATTCATTGTTCTAAAGATACCAGTTCTCCTTCAAATTTGTAAATTTCATACAGTTTCATTCAAAATATATTTTTTTAACTTCTCATGCTAATGATGAAATTTATGTTAGCGAAAGATTGACTAAGAACACCAAGAAAACAGATAAAGAACAATGAGGGTCATATTCCCTAGTAGATGTCAAGATGTACTGTAAAGCTACTATAATTAAAAGTGTCATACCGACGGACTGATTAATAATAGGTCAGAACAGGTATATGCAGCATAAGAGACCACCACAGTATGTGACATTGCGCAAATTCTTAAACCTTCTGTTTTTCAAATTTCATACCTTATCAAATGGGAATAAACTAGTCCATATTGCATAGAGTTGCTGTAAGGTAATATGTGTGAAGTATTTATAATACCTGACCTGTCATAAGCACTATGAAAGTGTAAACTATTATTAATGCCAGCATCAATTGCTATTAAAACTTGCTATTAAAATCAATGGGGAAAGAATGTATTATTTAATATATAGTGTTAGAGTAATTGGCTTATATTTGGAAAGAAAGAAGAAAGGAAAGAAAAAGAAGGACGGAAGGAAGGAAGGACGGAAGGAAGGAAGGAAGGAAGGAAGGAGGCAAGGAAGGAAATTAGAACTCTAATTCACATTATAAATTAAATGGTATGGATTAAATATTTAATTATAAAAATTCCTATAAAGTGTTAGAAAAATGAGGAAGAATTGTAAAGGTATTCTTAGAGTTTGGATTCTTATTTTTAGCATTCTTATTTTTAGCATGATAGCTATGCAATAAGCCATAAAAGAAAAAAACATGGTCAGATTTTACTGCCAATCTAAAAGGAAGTTGAGATAAGGTGATGGGTGGGGTGATGGTAGTATGAGACAGTGGTTGGTCAGGTGAGAGATGGTGGATTTGAAAAAGCTTATTTAAATACAATAAAAACTTCTATGTCCAATTTCTTTTGTAAACTGTGCTACCTATATGGTTCAGGTTTCTGTTTTAAAGTGCTGTACTTTGGTAGCAGAAAATATCAGTGAACGTAAGAGCTTTCACTTTTTAACTTTCAGGAATATTTACTTGAAGCCAGCTCATTTTAAAGGATTGCTTCTACTTGGAACTGGATATTCAATAGATCCTTATAGTTTTAAAAATTAGATGACAATTATGGGTAAAACATAACTATTGTAAATCAAATGTGTAAGATAGCAATATTAGAGCAGTTGGGCTGGTCCAGATTCTAAATTGGAAGTGGGTTGTTTTGGCAAAAGGAAAACAGTAAAATATATTTTTAAATTTTTTCACTGTTTTTATAGTGCACGTTTAATATGATGGAAATAACCGTTGCAACAGTCCTTTTTATAGATAATTACATACTTAGAAAATTACATAAATATAAAAAATTAAAGCAGAAAGGGCAGAGCTTGATATTGTGTCGAATATACATTATTCATTATGAGGAAGAGAGCTATAAAAATGTAGAATTCCAGAGGGTATAGTTTTTATGCAAGAATTGATGCAGCAGATTGAAAATTTAGTTGGCAAATAGTACTGACTTTTTAATTTAGAAACATTAAGATTTAGTATGTCAATCTGGCTGCTACCCGGACTGTGCTGTATTCAAAGCTCTAAGTTAAAACTCTGTAAGATTTAAGTGTGATAACATGCAATACAAAATGATCTTAACAGAAAAATCTGATTACTTGGAACTCCCCCCCCCCCCCGACCCCATGCCCAAGTGTTTGAATCCCATGTGAAATCCATTAATGGGCTTTTATATTTCACTTAAATTTTTTCACTGAGAATTATTAGAAATCAAAGTGACTGTAGCTACTAATAGATGTTTTCTTTAGCTGTACACATGAAAGAAACTATTTGTTTCAAAAAATAAAAGTTATAAGCAAGAAAGTCAAGTATATTTAATATCCTTTGATTTATGAAAGGATGCAAACAAATACAGGATTTCTTCCCCCAGGACAACAGGAGAGCTCTTCAAACAATTCATTTTCCATGAGTTCTAAAGGGAAGGGGTTGGGCGACTGAGTCTCTAATTGGAACTGTTAATTTATTAATGCCCTAAAAGCATTATTTTTCCTACCCACCTTCCTCCTCCCCCCCCCACCCCCCGCCCAGCCTCTGACAAATTAGACACTCACTGGCAATGTAGTCCTCTTATTTACCCTTCTCTCTCCTTTTTCCTCTTCCACATAAATAGAAGTTTCATAGAAAGGGTCACATCATGGTAAACACTGTGACAGCTGCTACCTACTGTTTTATGTTGGGAGAAGTTTCCATTTTTTCAACATTTCAGATCTGCTTTCCAGACTCAAATCTTTGAATTGACATGTAGGTATTTATTTGGAGGCTGCTGTGTGTTGTGGGCATCTCCACTTTTACAAAGAAATGGGGAATGGATGGATGTGATTTTTCTTTTAACCCCCATCTTTAATCTTTCTCCAAACAATAAACAGAGTGGCAGTCAATCTCCTACCTTCTTGTCCTGACTGAAGTTCATCTTTCCCTCTCTGGATCTCTCCTCCAATGCCTCCCCTACAGAGTCTCTCAGGAGACTGTTTAAAACTGCCTCATATGGAACCACAAAAGGCCCCGAATAGCCAAAGTAATTTTGAAGAAGAAGACCAAAGCAGGAGGCATCACAATCCCAGACTTTAGCCTCTACTACAAAGCTGTAATCATCAACACAGCATGGTATTGGCACAAAAACAGACACATAAACCAATGGAATAGAATAGAAACACCAGAACTAGACCCACAAACGTATGGCCAACTCATCTTTGACAAAGCAGGAAAGAACATCCAATGGAAAAAAAACAGTCTCTTTAACAAATGGTGCTGGGAGAACTGGACAGCAACATGCAGAAGGTTGAAACTAGACCACTTTCTCACACCATTCACAAAAATAAACTCAAAATGGATTAAAGACCTGAATGTGAGACAGGAAACCATCAAAACCCTAGAGGAGAAAGCAGGAAAAGACCTCTATGACCTCAGCCGTAGCAATTTCTTACTTGACACATCCCCAAAGGCAAGGGAGTTAAAAGCAAAAATGAACTACTGGGACCTTATGAAGATAAAAACTTCTACACACCAAAGGAAACAATCAACAAAACTAAAAGGCAACCAACGGAATGGGAAAAGATATTTGCAAATGACATATCGGACAAAGGGCTAGTATCCAAAATCTATAAAGAGCTCACCAAACTCCGCACCCGAAAAACAAATAATCCAGTGAAGAAATGGGCAGAAACCATGAATAGACACTTCTCTAAAGAAGACATCGGATGGCCAACAGGCACATGAAAAGATGCTCAACGTCGCTCCTCATCAGGGAAATACAAGTCAAAACCACACTCAGATATCACCTCACGCCAGTCAGAGGGCCAAAATGAAAAAATCAGGAGACTATAGATGCTGGAGAGGATGTGGAGAAACGGGAACCCTCTTGCACTGTTGGTGGGAATGCAAATTGGTACAGCCCCTCTGGAAAACAGTGTGGAGGTTCCTCAAAAAATTAAAAATAGACCTACCCTATGATCCAGCAATAGCACCGCTAGGAATTTACCCAAGGGATACAGGAGTACTGATGCATAGGGGCACTTGTACCCCAATGCTTATAGCAGCACTCTCAACAATAGCCAAATTATGGAAAGAGCCTAAATGTCCATCAACTGATGAATGGATAAAGAAATTGTGGTTTATATACACAATGGAGTACTACATGGCAATGAGAAAGAACGAAATATGGCCCTTTGTAGTTACGTGGATGGAACTGGAGAGTGTTATGCTAAGTGAAATAAGCCATACAGAGAAAGACAGATACCATATGGTTTCACTCTTATGTGGATCCTGAGAAACTTAACAGAAACCCATGGGGGAGGGGAAGGAAAAAAAAAAAAGAGGTTAGAGTGGGAGAGAGCCAAAGCATAAGAGACTCTTAAAAACTGAGAACAAACTGAGGGTTGATGGGGGGTGGGAGGGAGGGGAGGGTGGTTGATGGGTATTGAGGAGGGCACCTTTTGGGATGAGCACTGTGTGTTGTATGGAAACCAATTTGACAATAAACTTCATATATTGAAAAAAAAATAAAAATAAAAAAATAAAACTGCCTCGTATTGTCCAGACTCCATGGGCTCCAGGCAGCACTAGACTATTCCCAGTATCGCCTTTAGCCCTGGCAAATCATCTCTCTTTTAGCTTCAAGCAAAACCCCCTTCCGTTTTGGACACTGCCTTCTGTCCATACTACCATCTAACCTTATTCTGGCTGTCATCCAAACTCCAAATGTGTTGAGGGTTTGGCATCTGGATCACAGTCTTCCAAGTCATGCCATGATCCTGGGTGACTATAGTATCTACATGGATGAAAAATTCAACATTTTAGTCTTAAATCTTCTTGAACTTGCCTTAAATCTTCTTCAACTACCTGAATGGCTGCCTGCTGGGCTCTGAAATCTTTAACATTGTCTTTACCCCTAACCTTCAGTCACCCAAACCTGACACACTGCTTCATATTTCTCTTCCCTGTACTTTCCTATTCTCTTAATTCGGTTCTTCCCTGCAGTCTACACATGACAAAATCTTTTCTATATAAAAAACAGCTTCATCCCTGATCACAAGTCAACCTCTAGCTGTCTTTTAATGTCTCTTATTCCCTTCTGAGTCGAATGCCTCATAAGAATTATCTTAAAGATTTTTTGTTGTTGTTGTTAATTTGAGTATGGTTCACAGGCATGTTACATCAGTTTCAGGTGTACGACATAGTGATTTAACATCTCTACAGGTATGCTGTGTTCACCACAAGTGTAGCTACCATCTGTTAGTATACAATGTCATTACAATTTCATCAACTATATTCCCTGTAGCCGTGCCTTTTATTTCTGTGACTTATTCATTCTATAACTGGAGGATTATCCTTATTTTCTGCTTTGACTCATTCTTTGGGAGTCAGGCAACTGATTCCACCAAGTCAATGAAATTGCCATTTCTGGCCATCATCTAATTATCCAATCCAATGGACTGCTTTCAGACTTCATTATAGTTAATCTCTCTGCAGCATTTGACTCTCTGCGGTCAGTTTTTCTTCCTTGGATTTTCTGGCACAGTTCTCTCAGGGTCATTTCATGATTTCTTTCCAGTCTCCTTTGCCAGTTCCTCCTATTTCCACCCTAAAATGTGAATGATTCATTTTCCTCTTCTTTTTGTGTGCTCTTTGCATGTCTCATTCTCTTCTCTGACTCCCATCTATAGGCTGAGGATTCATGAATTCTAAAGGGAAGTGAATGAATAAATAATTACTTTCTAAACAATACATATTGTCTCAGGAATGATTTAAAACTGCTAATAAGGATACAGGAAAATCCAACTGAGAAGCAAAAAATAAGTAGGAGACAAAAGGAACAAATTGAAATAAGGGAGAAAACAAAATGTCACCCAGGAGGAATGAGGCTAAATATGCTATAAGTCCCAAATTTAGTCTTAAGCTTTTCAGAAACCAGTGAGAAGAGGGTGAAATCTCATTATGGTTATGCAATCCAAAATGCCTGTAAGATATCAGTTGTTTAGAAATCCAACCATTGGTGCCACTGGGTGGAAAGCTCTCAGGGGTGGATGAGGAGGCCTCCAAAGGACATGAATCAAATCTTCAATGTCATTATTCCAGAAGATAAACTCATAAGTTCCCGGGGGCTGTTTTATAAACACGTTCCATTTAGACAGTGGCATCAGGGTAAGATTCAATTTAGTTAAAGCAGTTCTGTGACAGGCCAATATAATATGGTTTATGTTCCTAAGGAAATGTTTTAGAGAATCTTGAAGATAATTTTGTCTTGCAAGCAATTGTCTCATAAAGCAGCTTTTGACACCTATTGAGGACGTTGAGCATGAGATTCTACTCTGTGACAAGTATTTAATCTAGTAAACTTGTATTTCTAGTTCTAATCTAAATACTTGGTAGTTATCTGCAGCTTGATATCCCACAGGTATCTTGGTTTCCAAAACTGCACCCATTATTCCCTCCAAACTGATTTTTCCTATGCTCTGACTGGGAATGATAACATTATGCACCCAGTCTCATCAAGAAATCTTGAAGGCATCCTAGACTTTTGTTTCTTTCCCCCCTTCTTCCTCACACTCACAAAATACCCACATCCTTCTGATAGACTCTCCTTATATCTCGTGTCTCTATCCTGCCTCCTAGCTTCACTGCCACTGTTTGGGTTCCTTCGGGACCTTATCATTACTTGTCTGAACTACTACACTATTGTATTATTGTCTTCCTTGGTCATAGTCTGGCCCTCTGTCCCCTGATCCAGTTTCCATCTGATTCACCTTTGTGCTTCTGGCATTACCACAGCGATTAGCACATGGCAGGCAAGTAAGGTATTTTTGTTGGATGAATTCGTATATGGGTGAATGAATGTACACACACTGGGTCTTATGAGAGTCATTATTATAATGCTCCTTTCTGGGGCACCTGGATGGCTCAGTTGGTTAAGCGTCAGACTCTTGATTTCAGCTTGGGTCATGATCTCACAGTTGTGGGATCAAGCCTCATGTCGGGCTCTGTGCTAGGCATGGAGCCTGCTTGGGATTTTCTCTCTTTCCCTCTCTCTCTCTGTCCCTCCTCCTCTCTCTCTCTCTCTCTCAAAAAAAAAAAAAAATATGCTCCTTTCTAATAATAGGAGAATCATATCTACTCATTCGTGCACCATCAGGATTAAGGCAAGTATTTGTGTACAGTGGTAAGAAATTAAATGTTGTTCCACAGATTCTGAGTTTTTTTTTTTTCTTTAATCTTTCCTATGGGCAAACACTTGAGGAGGAGACCGAAGAACTCAATTCTCACGTTATTGTTAGAAGAAACTCCAAGAGAAACCTAAAGAGGAGAGGAGGAGAAGGAGGTGGAGATGAACAGCTGTGTATCCACCAACAGCCTGGAGGTGGGAGGTAAAGGATTGACTCAGAAAAGCAGTCAAGATTTAATTAAAGACCCAGGCGTGGAGACACTCATGTGGGGGAACAAAGAAGACTCACCTGTAACTGCCTGGTATTTGTTGGGAGAGGATGAAGGGAAGAGATTTATATGAATGTTAAGAATATGTAGCAATGTGGGAGGGAGCCCATAGGGGAAATTGTAAGATAAGTACATGAAATATGATTGGTTGAGAGTATAAAGCAACATTGGGAGAGGCTCTTGATAGGAATAATTACACTAACGCAGCTGATAGCTACAGCCCTTTGTCTCCTAGAAGTAGGATGGCTATTGTGGCTAGGTAGAACAGTGTTATGAGTTAGCTAATCAAAGAGTGTTAAAAATCCATGCAAACTGCATCTTGGGCTCACCCCTACTCTATGAGGGTGAGAGACAGGAATGAGAAATAAGTATTGCTTTATGACGCTGGCCCCGGAACTCTCAGGAAGTAGTATAAATCCTTCAGTAGCAGTCCTGCCGAAGGACTAAACCAGACAGGACGATAGGTTTCATACTGGGTACTAACTCTTGTTAAATACCCAGATTATGACATTCAGAACAGGGTCTGTCCTACAGGAACCGTGTACTAATCAACAGAGAAGATCTCCTGGAGGAAGTCCATTTACTTAAGTCTCTTAAGTCATGGAGCCATCCACCTCTTTCTCCTTAAGGGCATATCTCTTACTTCCTTTTGGCCAAGGGAGAAGAGGAAAGAAAAAGAAAAAGAAGGTAAGGTTACTGGCTTATTAAATCTCTAATGACAGTAATAATTGTATTGAGAGCTAACATTATTAAACACTCACTATGTTTAGGGCACTGGTCTCAGAGCTCTAGTTGTATTGTTATTTTTTATTTATTTGATTATTGCAACAACTTTGGAATAGGTATAATTTTGTTAGCAGGGCACACCTTCTTATAGTGGAAGATCATAGCTATGGGAAGATGGGTTTCCAGCTGATTACACTGCTTCTGTGGCCTGTCAGGTGCTCTAGGGAAGACTTTGTTGCCTAAAGCCTCTGTGTGCACAACCTGTAATTTGCAGATATAATAGCTATCATAAAGAGTTATATTGATGATTAGAGATAATATTATATAAAGGGTCTAACATGGTCGTTAGCATGGAGGAAGTAGACAGTAAAAGGGAATTAATGTCAGGTCCTCTTTGATTAAACTCTTTTTGTTCTTCTATTTTACAGTTAAAGTTAGGATAAAATTAGTTACCGCTATTTTCTCTTCCAAGCCCTGCTTTTTTTTTTTTTTTTTATTTCTTAAATTCTCAAAGGGAGTCCTAAAGCAGGAGATCAACAGACCAGTTCATAATGAGAATGAAGAGATGTTCTTGATTCTGCTAATGAATTTTAGCCAGTTCCGTTCAACAGTAGACAAACTTAGAGCCCAAACAAAGAGTTAAATGTTATAACCAGGTATTCCCAGTTTTTCCCAAGTTTCATGAGTGAAATCTAGTAGACTGAATATCTAGTAGAGGCCAAATCAGAAAGAAAAGTTCCAGGAATGCAGGACTGAGCCAGGCCAGATTATTTTAATTTATTATTTGGCCCTCCAAGGGGCAGGGCAAAGCACCAGGAACAGTGAGATCAAGCTACAGGCAGTTCTGATCATTTATTTCCTCTAACTAGGCTCAGTCAATCTTAGTAAAATGAAGTGGCGTAGATTGGCTTTTGATAACTTCAGATGGCAAGCAATATTTGAGTGTTTTCAGTAAAACAAAAGACAGAAGTGATAAATAGTGGGAATAGTGACATACTGTGAGAATGGTTCATGAGAAAAATTAATAATGCTACCAGTTTCTATCATTACATCCTGGGGAAGCTACAGAATTATTCAGGGGCTTGGTCTTAATTATCTTCTAATGAAGATTTGATTTCATTTGCTCTTGTAATCTCTCATTCTTATGTCTCTTTCCATACACTTCCCTTGCTTTTAATTTCCTAGAGTTAAAATGTTCCATGCTTAATATTCTCAGTAGAGCAACTGAGCTCCATAGAGGAAATACTATGTCAATCTCACAAATAATATAATGAGGTATGCAAGGGCCTTATTTTACTACTGCTGGTCATATTTTTATGTGATGCATGTACTCAGTAGGAGGAATGAGGAAGGATTCAGGGAGAAGCAATGTGATAGCCACTCCTATAAATCTTCTCAACTACTGCTCTCCCGGTTTGCTTTAGCTTTGTTAAAAAATATCTTAGGCTTTTCCGCATTTTTAAAAATAAAATTTCCCTGTATCAAAGGACTACATTCAGATTGTGTAGAGAGTCAAATAGTTCTGTAAGGTCATTATGAAAAGCACCAACAACTTTAATGGATTACTACTTCCTAATTTTTCACTTTTAGACATTATCTACCTCTTTCCCATGAAAGGTGAAGATTTAGCTCTCTTTCCCTCCCCTCCTTGCCCATCCCAATCACCCACACATTTCCCATCCATCCATTCTCCCATCCCCTCCGTAGAGTTTTATTCTCTTGAAAAATTTCATTGGGTCTATAGTCTGCACGTAAATAATTAAAACTATTCAAATGATGCCTATACTTGAGTAATGTAATATACTATAACTGTTTTTCCTGCACAATATTTGATTTTTCCAAATTATCTTCTTTGTTGATGATTATTCTTTTAATGTGTTTATCACAAATTTAAACCCAAATTCTCACCCAATTGTGTAAACCTCTTATTAACACATCACATATTCTACCAGCTTCATCTTTTGGAAATAACTTTCCCAGGAACTTCTAATTGATTTAAATTTAGGTATTGGCTTTCAAGACCTGCTGCCAAGCTGTCCTAGGATCTTATCTTGGGATTTCCTTTTCATCTCTCTCTTGTGTGGCAGCCTCTGTTTTCTTCAGTTCTCAGTGTTTTTCTTCCTCCGTTCCCCCATTTTATTGGATAACATCCTTCCGTAGCTTCCTGAGAAAGAAAGGATGGGCAGCAAAGTTTTCGAGACTTGCATATTCAAAAATGTATTTATTCCACCTTCAGGCTTATTTATAGTGTGGATGGATAGTTTGTTGGATACAAAATTCTAGGAAGCAAATCATTTTCCTGTGCAATTTTAAAAGCATTGCTCTGTTGTTTCATAGCTTCTTTTGTTAATTAGAAGCCGAAATTCTGTCATTATTTTTGATGGTCTGTAAAACCTGTTGTGTCTGGAAGACTTTTTATATTTGCTCTTCTTCCTAATGGCCCGAAATTTTATGTGTCTATTTTCATGCATTATGTTGGGCATTCAGTCCAGAAACTCAAGTCCTTTAGTTTGTTAACATTTTTTGAAATTGATTTTTATTTGCTCTCTCTGCATTTTCTTCTGGAACACACCTATTATAATGAAGTTAGATCTCCTGAATTAATCCCCTGATTTTCCTATTATTTCTCAACTATAGACCACTTCTGTTTTCCTTCTACTTTCTGGACGATTTCCTTAATATTTATTTCAGGATTTCTGTTGTGTGTTTAATTTCTACAATCATATTTTTAATTGTTAAACATCAACTTTATGCTGATATAACTTATATACAAAAAAAACCCCACACCATTTAAGTGTATAGTCAGTTTTGACAATGTATATTTAATCAATATATGAACCATTTCAATTATACCAAAACTTTTTTTTGTGCACTTCGGTAGGATTTCATTATGTATCTTTTTCATTCTTTTAACCTATTTTTACATTTAAAGTGGCTTCTTGTACATGGCATATCGCTGCATCTTTTTTCCCCAATACAGATTAATAATCTTTGCCTTTTAATTGGAGTGTTTAGACCATTTTCATTTAGTGTACTTATCTATCTGGTTAGGTTTAATTGATATTATACTGTTGGCTTTCTATTTGTCTCATTTAATCATTGGTTATTTTTCATATTTTTCTGCCTTCTTTTGGATTAATTGAATGTTTTTCAGTATTTCATTTTATTTCCAATATTGGCTTAATCATTATAATTCTATGATCATCTTAAAAATTTTTCAAGAACTCTTTTTTTATTTCTAAATATCCTTTTTAAGATTCCAACCTATTATTTCATGGATGTATTTTTTTTCTCCTTATCTCTGTGAATATAATAATACACTTGAGGTTTTCTTCTCCCTGCATAGTTGCTCCAATTTGCTTTCCTCCAACAGTTTGTTTTGTTTCTTTCACATCAGAGGATTTCCTCTAATGTTTTACAATATGCTCTAGGGGATTCCATTTTGGATAATGACCCACCAACCAAATTGGATCCTTGCTTTTTGGGAATTTTTAAGATGAGACACAGCAAGAGTAGTAGCAGTGGTAGAGGAGAACAAAATGGAACAGGTGCTGAGACAAAGGGAAGCTGAGTCATAAGAATGAGTAACAGCTGATGACTGCATTTGAAGAGATGCTTGGTGTCTGAGTGGGGATGAATGACTTAACCAGGTTCATGAGGGCAAATAGCTACTGAAATAGTTTTCTGGGTTCTCCAGTTTCTTGTGCATCTTTGCAACCAACTGAACTCCCACTACCATGTGGTGGGATACCAAGATACCACTGGTAAATTGTAGCCCAAAGGACCTTAGCATATACACATAATAGAAGGTGTAATTAGCAGAAACAATTAATGTAAAGTGTAAAATCTGCAGGTTATACATGTTAGGCTAAAAGCTTTACAAATCCCCAAGCTATAGGCCAGTAAGGCATATAATGAGTAGGAATGCGTGCTCTGTAGTCAGAGCACCTGAATTTGAATCCTGGCTGTGCAACCTTGGGCCTATCACTGAACTCCTCACCCTTAATTCCTCATAGGTGGGGATAATAATCAGAGGTAGTTTCAGAATTTGTATTTAGAAGTGGATTTGCTGGCAATCTGATTGGAAAAAGAACTTGCACTGAGTTTGTGTAGCACATTCCAAAAAAGTCAGCTTTTCAAATCGAACAATAGAGAGTGGCTGAGAGAGAGAGAGAGTTAGAGTTAAAGATACTCGTTGGCACCATCATTCCTAATAACACTGGTTGGTTTGTTATGAGAACTAAATAAAATTATTTATTTTAAGGATTTAACATAAGGCCTAGTAATACGTATTCTATGCATTATCAATGATGGTATTAAATTATTATAATATTTTTATTATCAGGTATTTGAATGAAGGACGTATGACAGAGAGGAACAAGGGTTTCTTGAAGTGACAGGCAGGTCATGGTGTCTCTACAATAGGCTTAATAAACCTCCACTCTAAACCTGGAATTAAATGAGCGCTGTATCCAATTCTCTCTCTTTCACACTCTAGAGAACTCCTCTCCTGTGGTTACTGCCTGTGGTTGAAGCTGTCTGCTTACTCTGTCTTTGCTTTATCACTGTGTCATGCCCTCTAACAACTGCATTCCCAGGGAACTCTATGTTGTATGCAGTGACTTGCCCCCACCCCCTCAAAGATGCTGCTTCTGATTTTTAAATTTGTGTCTTGTCAGCCAAGTTCAGTTTCAACTCCCAGTGGCCAGGCATCCTTTTTTTCTCCCCCTAGACTGTTCCCTGAATCAAGTCTTTATTTACTTTGCAAATCCCATCACGCCTAGATGATGGGCTGAGATGACATATGTGGAAACACAACCCTACATAAGATATACCAGTAAACATTTTGTGATTTTCACAGACGGTTGGGGCTGAGGGTACAGTGAAGTCATACTGTTAATCAAATCTTACAAAATGTACTTCTCTCTTATTCATGCTTATTCAAAGGCTTCCCACAATGAATTCTTATGTAAGTTGATATGTAGTTTTAAAGAGCCATTGTTGCTGAGGCTTAAAGAAGTAAATGCTCTTTGAGTAGACTCGAGCCATCTTCTTGCCTGCCCCAGCTGCTGAAGGTAGCTCCTCATTCCCATGCTCCACACATCTAAGGACTTGAATTTGCTTTGAGTCAGTCTCCTTCCTCACCACCTTTACCTTCACTTCCACTTATTTGCTTTTCACCTTTTTTTTTTTTTTTTCTAGATGTGATGTTCTTGCTCTGGTTGGCTTTTCTGAATAGGTTTTAGCCTAGTTTGACTCTTTATCTCGATGAAACCTTTAAATGACACTCTTGTATAAAGGTGTCCACAGGTCTGACTTGTGGCCCTTAGAAAGGACCCCACTCTTGGAGCCTTTGGTGATCCATCCATTCTTCCCTGGTTCTGGATTAGAAGTGGATAAATTGGACATTCTACAAGTATTAAGGACTTTGGATATAATGGAGATCACCAGTTCTCAACCTTTACTTTCATCAACCCTTATGAAGGATAATTTCACATCAATAACACATTCACCTAAGTGGAGCTGGATAATGTGAAATTCCTACTATACTAGTAATATCATTATTCTTTTTTCTATCTCTCAGAAATGCAGCTGGAAATGTTAGAGTGACATTATTAATGGGATACTTTTAAATCCACTCTAATTTATGGAAAATGTATAAACTACATTAGTTTATGATGCATAACAAATTACTTAAGTTACACTTCATTATTGATTGAGACACATTAGTGAATTTTAAATCTTTTTTTTTTTATTTTTTATTTCTTAAGTTCTTAACAGTGGAATTCTTCTTAGTAGGGACCTGTTTCTGAAAAGTCCAACATGTAAAACAAATTGAAAGGGAATCTCACTGATTGGATTAGAACTCAATCCCTTCTGTGTTCTTTGAAGACCATGCAGCCCCTCCATAAAGTCCTTGGGGCTTTGCAGAGCGCAATGTGAAAACCCAATGCCTTTAATTATATCTTAAGCTACAAGCAGTGATTCCATGAAGTTGCACCACAGTGAAAGTTCATCCAGGATAAGGCATCTAGGAAAGTATTTTTATGAGGAAGCTATTGAACTGTGACAACATTGTACTATTTGGAATATTGGAACCAGACTCTTACTGCGTTGTTTTATTCCTTCATTACCATGTCCCTCCAGGTCCCTTCTCCTTGTGATTCATGGCTATCACCCAGAAGCCAAGGACACCTGGCCTGCCGTCCTCTCCCAAACCCTCATTGCCATTTCATCCCTATCCATGCTGACCTTATCCCATCTGGCTCTTGTCTTACTGATTGTCCATCTGTCCAGTGTGGCCTCTGGAACGCCTCCTCTCTTGTCAACACATTCCATTATATGCTCCATACCACGTTTTTCTCTTTCCCATGGACTCCTTTGTCTTGGTTAATGACTCCATGGTCCTCCTCTTGCTTTCTGAGTCATCATCTCTGATGACTCACATACCCTCCACTTCATATTTAGTCACTAATTCCTATTCATTCTAGGTTTAAAAATGTCTCTCAGGTGTGAGGGCATTCTGGCTGCAATGTCTGTCATTCCATTGATCACCAGGGTTGAGTTGGTGAATCTAGCTTGCTTGGTGGGTGTCTCTTTCCTCCCTCACTGCTCTGTGAGTGTTCTTCCCAAAACTGCACACTTGGTCAAAGAGGATGACCTTCCCTGAAAGAGCAGGACTGTCCTTCAGTAGAGGGTATAGTTCTGCTAGAACCTCCAAACAAGCTCTCCAAGTCCATTTGTAGGGGAACATATGGTAGTGAAGCTTCTAAGACTCCAGACGTATACAGATGAGGTGCTGCATGTGGCAGTCTGCCTTTATTAAAAAAAAAGTCTCTCAAATCTGACACCATCATAATCTCTAGGCTCTTAAAATAACTTTTTCACAGAGCTTTGAATATAGTCTATACTCAAAAAAGTTTGCTGAGTGCAGTATTCGTTTTAATATTTTCCAAATGTGCGTGCCCTCTTTCCTGCCTTCTCCCCTGCTTATTTATTTTCTTTCTGACTTCAGTCTCATATTTGGCTGAAGATATTTAAGATTTTCTTCTATTCAATATTTATGATTGACATTCTTTTGAAAAACTAATAGTTGTAACCTTAAGGTAGGATTTTAATAGGGAATATAGCAAACTTTAGCAATTTTATTCAATTTTACTATATAGAGCAGCAGTTTCCAACCTTGATGTTGTTTTGATCAGGCATTTCAGAAGGACCTGGAGCCTCTCTATTTTTTTTAAGTTTATTTATTTTGAGAGAGAAAGAAGACACGAGCAGGGGAGAGGCAGAGAGTGAATCCCAAGCAGGCTCTGCACTGACAGCGTGGAGCTGATACAGGGCTCGAACCCATGAACCATGAGATCATGACATGAGCCGAAACCAAGAGTCAGATGCTTAACCAGCTGAGCCACCCTGGCACCCAGGAAGAACCTGGAATCTAATGGGGCAAATGTGAATAAGAGAGACCAGCAGTATGATAAAGACTCTGAAAGGAATATGTGCCAGGTAATGTGGTGCAGTGATCAATTCTACCTGAGGTTAGGGAGGTGGGGAGGTCTTAGAGGGCTTCAAAGAGGGAGTAGCTCCCACTTTTGGAATTTAAATGGTTTGTAGGTGCTCAGATAAGGAAGATGGGATGAGAGAGTTTAAGGTAGGTTAGGCTAAAGAAGGTGAGAAATGTTCATTGTATTTTACAGAAGGATAGGATTTTAATAGCTATGAATGGAAAGTGCGTATAGCAGGTGGAAAGAACAGTAATAATTAAGGTGTGTGGTTTAGGGCATGTTTGAGACTTATCAATAACTCTTTGACCTCATGACAAGATGTATTGAGAGAAAAGAGTGGATAGGCAGGTGGGTTTCCATTATGGAAGGCCATGAGAACCATAGTAAGTAGTTCCACTTTAGGAAATGTTGAGCTCAAGAATATTCTTTAGCATGGAAAGAGAGCACCAAAGCTAAACTGTAAGCTAAGAATTCTGGTGACATGTATGAGGACTGGACTGTAGTGGGGGAGAGATTGGTGGGCTGCATTGACCAGACTTGTGACTGACAAGTCTCGTATGGTTATTGAAAATGTTGGTGGGCAGTCCTCAGATTCCATAACCTTATCTTCCAGTTTAGAATGAAAGTATGATGGCAGAAGAGGAAAACTAGGCAGAGAAATGTTGTGCAGGGCCTTCAACAGTTTGATTTTTTGAGGAGACGGCTGTTGCTAATGAACTTTGCTTGTAGTGAGCTGTAATGTAGTGAGGAGGTAGAACAGTAGGAGAGGACGAAATTAGTGTGGGGAATATTGTTACCTGTTGCAGCAACTATCTGATCACCTAAAAGATTTACACATTTCTTCCCCTCACCAGCTCCCCTTCTGGCAACCATTCTCGGTAACAAAAGGGGAGGTATTATGGAAGAAAATTTAAGAAAAATATTAGGTAGGCATTTGTTCACACCAGCAGGACTTGACATTTTACAGGTTCTAACTCATTGAATCCTCATAACAATGCTATATAGTAGATTTTTTTAATCCTATTTTACAGTTGAGGTAACCAAGTCTCCGAGAGGACAAGTGACCCATGTGAGGTCACGTAATGAGTAGGTGGCAGAACCAAGATCTGAACCCAGAAACATCTAGGTTCAAAGCCCCTTCTTTTTCCAACAAATGCTGTTTTGTATTTTTGTATTATCTTAGGAAATGTTTTTCTTCTCTTATGAAGTATTATTGTTAATATATGTCTCCCAAGTTGACATCAAATATTCCAAATCTGGGAAGTAAGTTAAGGAGGAAATTAAAGAAACCTACATCAACAGACACATTCTTTTCCACTTTCATTCATACAGTTTAATTTTTACACACTGAAAAGACTATTATCATGAAATTAGCCAGCCATGAATGTCACATTATTTTTCCTTTTCTTTTCTGATTGCCAAGAGGATCTCACCTAAAATTAGAAAATATTTTGGTACATCACCTCTCACAGGGATGTAAAAATTAAATTAATAAATTTATGCACTGCTATGAATTCTTTATGACTGAGTTGTCAATTGCTTCCTTCAGGCAGTGAGCCAATGTTTATTAAGTAGCTACAATGGGCATAGTGTTTTGGGAGGCTTTTCAGAAAGTGTCAAAGGAAATAACTGTAGATGTGATTTCCATCACAAGAGGGTTATGATCTAATGAAGAAAATGAACAAAATATATAAGAATAGAGAACAAAAGTATATATATATATATATATATATATATATATATGTATATATATACATACACACACACACACACACACTCTGGTGATAGTTATATATTTATATATATCTATATAGATATATCTTTAAAACTACAGATATTCACACACATATATATGTATATGACTATCGCTAGAGATCACATATGCATCACTGGAAAACAATTATTATAACAATGATAGATACATGTCTAGAGACTGTAAAAATAGCCAGAATTAAGTGGAAGTGTTCTCAATAGACAATATGGTAAAGTAGTCAATTCTGAGAACAGTTTTAAGGAAATGTTATAAAATTGTAAATCAAAGAAGTCTGTTGAATTCAAATGCTCATTAGACATTTTTATGACTTCTTACAAGCATTATGACTTTTTATTTTTTCAAGTTGTATAGTCCGTGATTAATAGGTGATTATAAAATTGAAAAATTTCAATTCAAACCAATTTTAGCACACAATCTTTGACATTTTTTGAAAGCATATAAAATTCATTCTTTTTCAAAGTTGTCCAAATTTAAACAAAAAGATAACTAGAAGGCTACTAAGTACAAATGAAACAGTACACAGAATTATCAGAAAAATATTTATGATATTATAAAAGTTGCTCATATTAACTCCTCATTAGAACTTCCATTATTTTGAACTTAACAGTAAAAAAGGCATCATATTGATGTTACACATTAGTGAAAAATACATTGAAATGAAACTATTCTCTGGGTACTTTTCAATTTGAAAATAACTGAACAATTACTAATTAAGAATTAATAGTTACATTGAAATAACTGAATCAGTAGTAGAGATGGTATCTGGTTCACATTAGTCATAGAATGTAGCAGCTTTGGAATTAGGGTTTTGAATTCTGAATGTCTTTAGTTTTTACACTTATACTTCACAATAAAACAATACTTTATACACAATTAAGGAAAGTATGATACAGTGGCTCAAGTGCTAGGTGAAAGCTGAAGGAATTATGGTTCTATTTATGGCTTAGGAGTTTATTAACTCCTACCCTGAACAAATATTGTGTGAGCCTTGATTTCTTCATTTGTACTTTCATTCATTCAACAATCTTTATGAAGACCTACTACAGTGTGATAGGCATGGTTATAAAGTGATCAAATCAGAAACAGTCTTTGCCTTATTAGAATTTATATAATAGGAGACAAACCAGTAAACAAATAAAAATATAATTTCATATTGTGAAAGGTATTTAAAGGAAAATAATGGGATGCTGTGATGGAGAACCAAGGGGATGATGGTGAAACATTTTTAAGTTTGCTGGTTACAAAAGACTCTGAGAAAGTGACATTTGAGCAGAGAGTTGGAGGTTGAATAGAGATGGCCAGTTTTGAGAAAAGAAAGGGGAAAGTCCGTGCCAGGACAAGCAAAAAACACCTGTAAGACCCTAGTGAGAAAGAATGTGGCATGTTTGAGGAAGCTAGAGGAAGCTGATGTGGTTGTAGCGTAAGAAACAAGAGGAGAGTGGTCATAGGTCGGGCTGAGTTTGAGAAGCTTAGATCAGTGTAGAGACTCTTAAACCACAGTGATGTTCAGGGGATTGGATTTTATTGTAAGTGACATGGGAAGCCATTGAGGAGTTTTAGATGAGTGACATGAGCTTTCAGGTCTCTGTGTGGCGAATGGATTTAAGGAAGACAATAGGAGGGAAGAAGACCAATAAGAGACTTGATACATTGTCCACCTGACAATGATGGTGGTGGACTTTCCTTTGGGGCTGGTGATGCAAATGGACAGAAGGGGAAAGAACCAGCATGTATTATGGATGCAGAATGGACAAAAGTCATTAATAAATTGACTGTGGGGATGAAGAGGAAAAAAAAGGTGTCCAGAATGACTCCCGGGTTTCTGGTTTGAGTAACTGGTAGACTGAGGGGCCATTATTGAGATGGGGAAGGCCGGGAATAATGATAACACTTACACCTCTGTACTCCTTTGAGGCTGCCTCTGGAAAGGTCTATATATTTCCTGGGGTTGGTTAATATATAAACAAGAGCTATTTATTAAAATTATATTCTAGTTCAACATAATATATTTCAAGGTCAACCTTTAAAAAATTCAGATAACGGATTTTTTTCACTAGGAAGTAATATCTTGGAAAAATATAAATATTAAGCAAGACATGCTACTGCATTGTGAGGGAACCAGCAAATTTAAGGGAAAAAAAAACCTTAAATGATATGTAGCAAACACTGAAAGAATAAGATACATAAGTTGTAATTTTAGACCTAGGAAATCAGATCCAGATTTGATATGTAAACAGATTGGCCTATAAATCTCCCTGAGGGACCATCTTCTTTCCTTGAAGAAAACTGTTATTGTTTTCCTCTTTTCAGCAGTTCAGTGATTGGGGTGGACAAAGAGGATTTAGTGGTTGAGTCAGATTTGATGTTTTTATAGAATGAGTGTAGGGAAGGAAGTAGGAAGCTCTTTGTAGATGTGGGTAGGAGAATGATCAGGTTTTTCTTGTGGCTGAGGACAAAAGAAAAGTAAAATAAAATTTAGGGATTGTTGCAACAAAAAGTTAGTTACCCCTTTCTTGTGATAAAAAATATAGGGGTACCTGGGTGGCTCAGTCGATTATATGCCTGACTCTGGGTTTTGGCTCAGGTCATGATTTCATTCATGGTTTGTGGGATCCAGCCCCACATCCAGCTCTGCGTTGACAGGGTGGGGGTCTTCTTGGGATTCTCTTTCCCACTCTCTCTATCCCTTTCCTGCTTGTCCTCTCTCTCTCTCTCTCTCTCTCTCTCTCTCTCTCTCTCAAAATAAATAAATATTTTTTAAAAACTATACACAAAATGTACCATGTAAGGGGAGCCTGGGTGGCTTGGTCGGTTAAGCGTCCGACTTCGGCTCAGGTCATGATCTCACGGTCCGTGAGTTTGAGCCCCATGTTGGACTCTGGGCTGACAGCTCAGAGCCTGGAGCCTGTTTCAGATTCTGTGTCTCCCTCTCTCTCTGCCCCTCCCCTGTTCATGCTCTGTCTCTCTCTGTCTCAGAAATAAATAAACGTTAAAAAAAATTAAAAAAAAAAAGTACCATGTAAGCTTCTAAATTCATCCTAGATAGCTGTTGTTTTGTACTGTTTAGGACATTTCTGTATGACAGAGGCTAATCTGATATAGTGCTAGGAAAAGTACTGGGGCTGGGGGCAAGTTCCAGACCTGCTATCTACTGAATGTGTCTTCATTTGTGGTAGGTACTGTAGTTCCTATTTTACAAGAGTATCCTTGAAGGTCAATTAATATTTTCTTTGCTGAAATGCCTGCTCTTGTGCCTAGAGCTCAGTAGACTGTCAATAAATATTTACTGAGTCAGAATCATGTAATTGCTCCTTTAAAAATAACAGATTTTGTAAACTTCTGGTAACGAAATCACTACTTTTAGATTTATACTTTTCATTTTTAAATTTATATTTTCTACAATATCTTATGAAAGTTCTTAAGTATATCTTGTTTTGTAAACCTTTAATTCTGAAATAATTGTAGATTCACATGTAATTATAAGAAGATATAGAGATCCTGTATGCCTTTGACCCTGTTGTTCCTAATGGTAACATCTTACATAACTAATGTAGTATCACACCTGGGAGATTGCTGTCGATAAAAATCCACCAATCTTTTCCATATTTTGCCACCAGCTTTACATGCAATCCTTTGTGTGTGTGTGTGTGTGTGTGTGTGTGTGTGTGTGTGTGTTTCGTTCTATGCAATTTTATTGTATGTGTAGATTCATGGGAAACCAGCACAGCCAAGACACATACCAGTCTCGTCTCAGAGATTCCTTGTGCCACCCTTTTGTAGCTACATCCACTTCAACTCCTTCCTTCAACCTCTGGTAACTACTAATCTATTCTCCATCTCTACAATTTTCTCATTTCAAGAAATTTATATAAATGGAATCATGTCCTATTTAATCATTTCAGATGGTCTGTTTTTCACTCAGCACAGTTCTCTTGAGAGGCATCCAAGTTGTTGTGTGTATCAGTAGTTCCTTACTTTTTATTGTTGCGTAGTGTTTAATGATTTGGAAGTACCATAGTTTGTTTACATTTTTACTCATTGAAAGAGAATTTGGTAGCTTCCAGTTTTTCACTATCAGAAATAAAGTTTCTATGAATATTTGTGTACATATTTGTGTGTGTGTGTGTTTGAGAATCTAAATTTTCATTTACACCTTTTTTGTTTTTGATGATTCATTATGTTAATCCATTAACTCAGTATTTTTAGCTAATGGATAAAGAAAATATACAAATCAGCAGTGAATAGAGATTCTGGCCCTTTTGGAGGTAATCCTATTGGTCAAAACAGGAATAATTCTGACATTTATGTCAATGAACTATAATTAAGTGATATAGCCTGACACCTAGGAGCTCACATGTTGGCTACATGTGTATCTAATGTATTAGCATCATATAACTATGCCAGCTGCTGGTGAAAATTCACGGCTGTATTAACATAGTGAAGATGTCTATATGGCAGTAAAACACATTTGCTTGTAAAACGTCTCCCAAGAAAAACACTCTTCTAATTGTGACATGTACTAGAATTTAATGCCTTATTACATATAAATACAAATATTTGGACAATGTCCTCTAATTCATCTCCTTTTGTGCAGAATGCATGGAAGTGTTGAAATAAGTAAAATCCTTGACACATGCCCAGACCACATCAATTCTTACTCATCGAGTGTCACTAAATGAGAAGCCCTTTGCCTGGGTGATGACTGGCAAAGTGACAATAGCTAAACAATTGTTAAATAATATTAACAAATCCATATATAGTGCATGCTGTATACCAATTACTGTTCTTTGCCAGTGCTTCTTATTAATGTGAACTAATCTCCACTAAAATTCTATGGGGTATGAACTATCAATATTCTCATTGCACAGCTAGGAACACTGAGGCACAGACAGTGGTTAAGTAACTTTTCCAAAGTCCTCAGCCAGTAATTGGCAAAATGGAGAAGAACTCAGACAGTCTTGTTCCAAAGCCCATCCCTTAACTCTGTGCTCTTTGCAAGATTAGAATCAGTTAATACAAATAAGCCACCACACCCAGATAAGATGTTTTAATTAAAATTGGGGTTCTGGGTTTTTCACTTGTCAAAATGAAATGAGAACTCACACCTTTCCTTCAACTAAACTAAATTCTTAAAGAAATGCGGTATAGCAGGCATTTCCAGCTAAAGCCTAGGTGCTAGTTACCTTTTAGAATTAAACACATCAGGGTCACCTGGGTGGTTCAGTCGGTTAAATGCCTGACTCTTGATTTCGGCTCAGGTCCTGATCTCATGGTTTGTGAGACTGAACCCTGCATCAGGCTCAGGGCTGACAGTGAATAGCCTGCTTGGGATTCTCTTTCTCCCTCTTTCTCTGCCTCTCCCTCTCCCTCTCCCTTTCTCTCTCTCTCAAAATACATAAATAAATGTTAAAAATATATTAAAAAAGAACTAAACATATCAGGGAAGGTTTACTCAATGTCTGTTTGAAAGAAGTTCTAAAAAAACCTCTTTGAGAATGAGCTTATTCTACGAGGAGAGAGAATTAATAAGCAAGCTTGGTAATAAGAAATGAGAACCAATTTTGAGTACAACATGCTTTTTGCTATTGAAATCTGCTTTCCAGTGTGATGCTTATCAATTATCTCTAGGAAACTGAGGGCTGAATATAAAAATGGAAAAATCCACTTTCACAAAAAACTTAGTAGTTTATATACCCAGAGAGTAATCAGCATTGCACTGTGTCCATTAAAAATGGAGCATGGTACAAAGGAGCATGGTACAAAAAATGGAATTATGAATAAGGTGTGTGCAAGGAATATGAAACTTTGATACATTTAGGGCACTGACATATTAGGAGCACTTGAAATGTCAGCCAAACACTGTCCTTAGCACCATGGGAATACTCAAAACCTTTCCTGGCAGTACCTGGCAAAATCCAAGTCTGAGTCTCTGGCTTTGATGTCTGGGGTCAATGGATTCAACAGTAGCATGAAGCTGTGCTTTTTGTCATTAGACAGTACTCCTGGCACAAAAATCAGCACCATGGACAGCAGGTGATGGCTGTGTGCTAGGGCACCACCATCAAAGGGTGCTGATGTGTGGGGAAATCTGGTGGGCACCAAGTGGAAGTAGAAAAAAAAAAGTTTATGAGCATAAACAAGGTTTGACTGAAACCTTAAATAGGCATTCTCAGAAAAATCGGGGGATCAGGAAGGGGAGGTTTTAGAGAATAGAAGTTCTGTAAAACAAGGTAGAGCTACAGCTAAAGAAATGTTATTAATCACTATTAATGTTATATCATCATTATTATTATTTATGTGACTGGCACATTGATATTAACAAAGGAAATTCCAGGTTACAAATCTAATTGATTTCTCTAAGAATAGTTTAAGAAGCTCTTGTGTATTTTTTTTCTTGTGTATTTGTAATATACTCTTGACTAAAGATAGGTGTCTTTTAAATTTCAATCTCAATGATATAATGACCAATAATGTATTCAGATTCAAGGACAGTAGTCTACTCTCCCTTTGTTTTGCCTCAAGTATGAGAGAGCTGCAAGGTACATACAGTCAGCATTTTCTTGTGATTTAGGGAATTCTTTATAAGTTGGTTAAATAACAGGTTGAATTCTGGTTGTCTATCACTGCATAAAAAAATAATTAAACCTTAGTAGTATAAAGAAGCAATCATTTTATTAAGCTAAGTTTCCCATGGGTAAAGAATTCAGACAGGGCATAGCCAGATGGCTTATGTATCACTATTCCACCAGAGAAACAGAACCTGGATGATACACGTATATTAAGAAAGTTATTGCAAAGAATTGACATATGTGATTGTGGGGGGTAGTTACGTTAGTCTGAAATCTGCACGGTGGGCTGTCAGGAAGGGAAAGTCCCAGGAAGGGGCTGCCAGTGCAGTCCACAGGTGGAATTTCTTCTTCCTCAGAGAATCCAGTTCTGTTCTTACAGACTTTCAGGTGCTTGGATCAGGCTAACCCAGATTACCCAGCGTAATGTCTTTTATCTAAAGCCAACTGACTTAGATGTTAATCATGATGACAAAATTACCTTCATAGCAACACCTAATTTGTGTTTGATTGAATAACTGGATACCGTAGTCTAGCAAGTCTGACATATAAAACTGACCATCACAGTTTGTCTCTGCTCCATAGTGTCAGGGAATTCAGCTGGGAAAACCCCCATGCCTGGGTGATCCAAACTGCTGGGGAAGTATGAGGAGACTTCTTCACTTGTGGGTCTGGTACCGGACTTAAAGACTGGGCTCAGCTGACCCTGTCATCTGGAACTCCTACTCATGGCCTCTCCATCTGGCTCTGGCTTCTCACAACATGGTAGCTTGGAAGGAGCAAGCTGAAAGGAAGTGCCCTGAAGGAAAACTGCCAAGAGAACAGGCAGAAGCAGCATGGCCTTTACTGCCCAGCCCCAGCAATCATGAAGCCTCACTTCTACACATTTTATTGATTACAAACATGTCACATAGTCTGGCCCAAGAGGAGGGAACTAGACTGTGCCTCTGATGGAAGAGTGGCAAGATCACATTGCATGAGAGCACAGAGCATGGAGGATACTGTTATACCCATCTTTGGGAAATATAGTCTGCTATGTAGGGTGTGAAAATCTACAATGTCTCTCCCAATTGGAATAAAAGAAATGTTTAGAAGTTCACTAACTATTCACTAGCTCACCTCAGATACTCAAAATGGGAGAATTTAATGACATTAAAATTGATCTCTAAATATATTGCTCTTTTTCACATTCAAAAACCTATCAAGTTGGGGCTTATTATTAAAAATATGATAATTTGGGGCTGCTCTGGGACTAGCCCACTTTTTAAAAATATAATTTATTGTCAAGTTAACTAGCATGCAGTATATACAGTGTGCTCTTGGCTTCGGGAGTAAGATCCCCATGACTCATCATTTACATACAACATCCCGTGCTCATCCCAAGTGCCTTCCTCAATGCTCATCACCTATTTTCCCCTCTCCTCCCGCCCATCAACTCTCAGTTTGTTCTCTGTATTTAAGAGTCTCTTATGGGTTTGCCTCCCTCTCTGTTTGAAACTATTTTTTCCCTTCTTCTCCCCCATGGTCTTCTGTTAAATTTCTCAAATTCCACATATGAGTAAAAACATGATATCTGTCTTTCTCTGCCTGACTTACTTCACTTAGCATAATACCCTCCAGTTCCATCCACGTTGTTGCAAATGGCAAGATTTCATTCTTTCTCTTTGCCAAGTAGTATTCTATTGTGTATATAAACCATATTTTCTTTATCCATTCATCAGTTCATGGACATTTGGGCTCTTTTCATAATTTGGCTATTGTTGATAGTGCTGATATAAACATTGGGGGTACATGTGCTCCTATGAATCAGCACTCCTGTGTCCTTTGGATAAATTCCTAGTAATGCTGTTGTCAGGTCATAGGATAATTCTGTTTTTAATTTTTTGAGGAAGCGTCACACTGTTTTCCAGAGCGGCTGCACCAGTTTGCGTTCCCACCAACAGTGCAAGAGGGGTCCCGTTTCTCCACATCCTTGCCAACATCTGTTGTTTCCTGAGTTGTTAATTTTAGCCACTCTGACAGGTGTGAGGTGTGGTTTTGATTTGTATTTCCCTGAAGATGAGCAATGTTGAGCCATCTGGATGTCTTCTTTGGAAAAGTGTGGGACTAACCCACTTAATTTCAGTAACCTTTTGGGAGTGAAGCAGATATTAGAAACTGTATTATTGATCTATTGCTGTGTAACAAATTACCACAAACTTAGTGGCTTAAAACAACACACATTTACTGTCTCACAATTTCTGTGACTCAGGAGTCTAGGCACAGCGTAGCTGGCTCTTTTGTTTCAGGCTCCCTCAAAGCTGAAATCAAGATTGTTGGCCAGGGGTGGGGTCTCATCTGAAGCTGGACTGAAGAAGGAGCCTCTTCCAAGTTCACATGATTGTTGGTTGCCAGGATTGAGTATCTCTTGGACTAAGAGTTTCAATTTCTAGTTGACTATTTGCTGGAAGCCACCCTAGGTCCTTGCTACGTGGGCCTCTCTATACGGAAGCTTGCTTGATCAAATCTAATAAAGGAGAGTCAATGGAGAGAGACTGGCTAGCAAGATGGAAGTTACAATCTTAGCTAATGAAATCATAGACATTGCAGAGCATCCCCATTGTTAAATACTGCTGGTTACAAGCAAGTCAACATTTCCACTCACACTGAAGAGAGGGAATTACACCAAGGTATGACCAGGAGACAGGGCTAATCTGGGGACATCTTAGTATCTGTCCATCACAGAAACGTTAGATGCAATTGCCAGAGCTTGGGATAAGGCCTCTCTTCCTGATCATAGTCTCTGTGACAGGAAGCATTTGATATAAAGGTGGGAGTGGGAGTCTAATCCAAGATGACAAGCAATTCTCAACTGATGGGTGAAATGCTATAGTGGAAAATGCACAACTCATTTGGAATTCTAGGTATCCAGGAAGCAGCTGATTTCAGGGAAATGTTTCAGTAAAATCTGATGGGAGGTAAGATGTAGATGCTGGTTCTGGGAGTTCCTAGAGGGACACTGACAAGAGTCAGCCAGAGTAACCACATTTTTATAGGAACTGTGGATCTGAATTTACTGAAGTAGAAACTCATATGTAGGGGAACAAAGCAAAGGCCCATTTACCAGAATTACAGAGTAGGGGACTTTAAAAATGTTTAAGTTCTCACCTAGAATTAAAATTCTGTGAGGTCAGGGAGAATGTATCTATGGACTTATCAATGAATATGCCAGATTTTGATTGTAGGAGGTGAGAGGGTGGGGAGCTTCCCTCTTTCTGGGAAGTAAAGTACCTACGGGCTCTCTGTTTATTGCCCCTGGCTGAGGCCACCCTGCCTTGGCTGTCCAAGGAACCCATGTAGTACCTGGGTGTGAGGAAGCATGGTAGTCAGAAATGGGAGCAACTGACAGCTACACTGTGTAACCCCAGATGGAGGTAACAGGTAGCCAGAAAGTGGATGCTTAATTCTACATTTTCTTAACTCATATCTCTCTGCTATGCCTGCTGGACCACAAGCTGAAAGTGGCTCATTTGCTCACCATTTTTACCATTTAAATGCACTGATCTAACATTGATAATTAATCTTGCTCCTATTTTTAAAAATAAAGGTCTTTCAATACACACTCTTTCTTAACCTCCAAAACTAGAAAAACAAAACAAAACAAAACCTTGGAAGCTATTTAAATATTTTCTGGCACTTGGAAAAGCATAGAACTGTCGATGCAGTCCTCCTCTATATCAGAACATGAAGGTGAAAAACCTGGGATGTTTTCTAAGTACTCATACACAGTGAAGCATTTTGTAAAGGGACAGATGACCTATCACAAAGGCTAGGAAGAGCCTTCCAGAAGCCTCAATCCAAACCATTCACCAGATGCTAAAACAAATGAAATTTAATAGCATCTCCCAGGTGATGTCAGCTGGAAAAAAATTGATAACCATTTTCAATTTTGGCTTTCTTTGAAAAGTAAAGCATATTTTGTGGAAGGAGAAGCTTTCTTATTGTGTCTAAATAAAATTTCTGCATAAATTCTTTGTGGTAGTAAATAATATGTATATCTCAGACACTTAACCTGCGGTTGGTAGTTCTCCAGTAATTTAACGGTAATAGCTTTGAAGGCGTGCATATTGAGACACACTGTTTCTCTAAAACATAGCTTTATATTTCTATTAGTCCTTCTTCAACTGTACATAATACTATTTTGTATTTAGATACAGATGTCCTGTTTTCCTGTTTTGAAAGGTGTTTTATTTTATTGAGGTATAATATATATACCAAACTTTTCATGAATTATAGATGTACAGCTGGACAAATGGTCATACAGTGAAAACCTCCAGGTAAGCACTGTTCAGATCAAGTATTAGAAGATTACCAGGATCCAATCCTTTCTGTACAAAGAAAACCACTATTTGGACTTTTAACATCATGCATTTGTTTTATCTATTTGTATTTCATATAAATGAAGTCTTATAGTATATACTCTTGTATCTGGCTTTTTTATACAAAGTTTGCTTAGAAAATGCATTTATGTTGCTGGGTTTAGCTGTAGTTCATTAATTTTCAGTGCTGTGTAGCATTCCATTGTACAAGGATAATTTAATTATTTATTCTAATATTTGGTGGAAATATCAGTTGTTTCTAGTTTGGAGCTATCATGAATAATGTGGTTATGCACACTCTTCGACTTGGCTTTTGCTACACATTTCTGTGGGGCAGGTACCTAAGAATGGAATGCTTGGTTATAGGGTGTGAATAGTTCCGTTTTAGCAGATACTCCCCAAATGGTTTTCTAAAGTGGCTGTACTAACTTACATTCCTGCCAGGAAATCCTTTGAGAGGAAAATTGGGCTTGCTTTTCCACATTTTCCTTCTTTCTTGGATATTTGTCCCTTAAACCCTCACTGCTTTGGAATCTCTCATATGCCTTAAATCAAATCTTTAAAAATATTTTGTCTACCTTTCTTAGTTCTCCTCTGCCCCAGCATGAAGTTGCTCTGCAGAAGTCTAACCCACTGTTATTCAGAACAGAAGTCCAGTCTGGATGTCCTTTGAGCCTTAGAAACAGTAAAAGCTAACTTTCATTTTATTATCCTTAAAATATAAATGAATGAGTAAGAATTAGACAGGCAAGTGAGTATAAATGGAAAAACAAGAGGGAATAGCATCGTAAATACCAGGGCACAATGTATGCAGGGAATCATAAGTAGGTTAGCATTGTTGGATCATAAATTATGAGATGGTGGTAGAAAAATTATAGAAGCCATGTTATAAAAGACCTTAATGCCATTCTAAAGAGCTTGGATTTTTATTTGAAAGCTGAGGGAAATCATTGGTCACTTAATGTAGGAAATAATAGGATCAGATTTTAATTTTCTAAAATTTATGTTGAAAGCAGTATGGAATGTATCTGAGGGGCCAAGGCTGCTGGGCTCTAGAAAATTAGTATCATGAAAAGGTACAAAAGAAAAGATAGGGCCTAAATTAGAGAAAGGGAACATACTCAAAATATGTTTGGATGGTTAAGTCCATAAGGAAATTGAAGAAGAAAAAGTGAAAAATGACTGCCTGGTTTCTTGCTTGGGTGAGCAGGAGGACAGTGGTGTCAATGGCTCACAACACCGATGACAGCAGGAGGCAGTCTCTTGGATTGGGAGAAGTAGGGAGGCAAAGATGAATTCAATCTGGACAATGTCAATTTTAAGGTGCCTTTGGGAAATACAAGTCCATGTGTGAGTATGGAACCTGAAGACATTGGGAGGGGCTGGAGATGAATGAGATTTGGGAGTTATCAGTCTGCAATAGGTAGTTGTAAAAACCTTGAGATAGTTAGATAACTCAGATGAGACAACTCATGTAGAGCGAGAAGGAAAATGGACCAAAGACAAAGCACCACTATAAGAATGACAAGCAGAGGAAGATGGAATAATAAAGCAGATTAAGAAAGCATTACCAGAGAAGCAGAAAGAGAACAAGGACAAAGAAATGTAATCGAACCAGTGAGACACCTATTTTAAAGAGGGAGATATCAGCAGTGTTAAAGTTGGAGAGAGGATTTCTGAAATAACAAATGTGTTTACTATATTTTGACATTAGAATCTCATGGCTTTAGTTGAGTTGAAGGGAAAGAAACCAGATCACAGTGATGTGAGAAATGATAAAACTTACTCTTGAGATGTTCAGAAGAGAAAGGAATGAGAGCCAATTGTCAGACTAAAAGAGACTGAAGGGTCAAAGGACATTTTTAAAATTATGAGGAATGTGTGCACACGGGCTGGAGAGGTAGGGCTGTAATGTGGAAGGAAGAACTGGGCTGATCTCGAGAGAGGGAAGTAGAGGGTTAACAGATTGAGAAAATCTGAAGCTATAGTTAGAGACTTTAGAAATGTTGCAATTCTGAGTAATTGCAGGATTCTTTGCTTTCTGTGTAATGCTTTTCTGAAATATTTGAATTTTTATGATAGCAGGAATTATTGTTTTAATCAGAAAAAGCAATAAAGATTAAAATAAAGATGCAATGGGGTGCCTGGGTGGCTCAGTCGGTTGAACGTCCGACTTCGACTCAGGTCGTGATCTCGCAGTTCATGGGTTCGAGCCCTGCATCGGGCTCTGTGCTGACAGCTCAGAGCCTGGAGCCTGCTTCGGATTCTGTGTCTCCCTCTCTCTCTGCCCCTCCCCTGCTCAAAAATAAATAAACATTAAAAAATTAAAAAAAAATAAAGATGTAATGAAGCATTGGATTTCTGCAAAGATTTAAGAAAATCAGAGTGAGAAAAGTCCTCAAAATATGAAATTAGGTTATTGAATATTATTCTCCCTGTACCTTTGTTATTTAAAACACTTTTTGAAAACTGAGAATTTGTACTATTTGTGGGGGCATCAGTTGGATTTTTTTCTCCATCAGTAAAGGAGCATTCCTCTGAAGGGAAAATAGTTTCCTAAATATATACATCGTATAATTCATTAGAAAACATTATCCTAGGAAGACTGCATGGAGGCACTTAATCATCTATTATTTTCTTTCTCTGAATAGTACTTCTGATATTATTTGTCACATAATTTGCTTGATTCAGTACTATGTTTCACAATTCCAAAAATAACCCATTGATTCCAGCAAAAATTTGACAAGGGAAAGGATTTGGCAGACAGAAATGTTATACTTCAAGAATTGGTGCCTTGTACCACTCAATCATTTCTCCCTCTTTGCTAGATTGTCCCTTTTGGTCTAACTCAGAAGCTAGCAAATGAAAAAAAAACAACAACTATCTATTATAACTGAGTGATGGGAAAAGTAAGATGCTTAAGTAGAAGTCACAGAATATTATAAGTTCATATAAAATTCTAAGGACTCTTCTCTCCTTTTTCCTGCATTGGATGGCAGTGGGGCAGAATGTCTATTGTATTGCTGAACATCGTATTAAGAAAGCTGTATTAGGGGGCGCCTGGGTGGCGCAGCCGGTTAAGGGTCCGACTTCAGCCAGGTCACGATCTCGCGGTCCGTGGGTTCGAGCCCCGCGTCAGGCTCTGGGCTGATGGCTCAGAGCCTGGAGCCTGTTTCCCATTCTGTGTCTCCCTCTCTCTCTGCCCCTCCCCGTTCATGCTCTGTCTCTCTCTGTCCCAAAAATAAATAAACGTAGAAAAAAATAATAAAAAAAATAAATAAAAAAAAAAGAAAGCTGTATTAGGTCAGTAGTGACTGGGTCCAATGCAGTCTGATCCAGTCTGCTCTTCTGGGATGGACAACATGATTCTTCCATGTTTCCTGTATCCACGATGACAAACTGGCTTCATTTTGACTGCAACTCTGAGCAGATGCTCCTGGCTGCTTGGGGCACTGTAATGAATGGGCTGGAGGCAGAGCGTGTTGTGAATGCAGAGATGTTCATCATGGTAGGTGGAGTAATGGTGACCTGGAAACTAAAAAAGTAAAAGCGATAGAGCCTCTGCCTTTGAGGATGACACACAGTGGAGATCCCACTCATTGGTGTGGCGCAAGCACATCATGAGTGCTGCCTGGGAGGGTTGGGGGTCAAGGGTTCATGTAGGGAAGGTATAAGAGGAGTTTAGTGGGTGAGAGAACATGTGGTAGCAAATTCCCTGAATCTGGGTTCAAGCCTTGGTGTGGTGTGACCTTGGGTAATTCATTTATTCTTTCGTCTGCAGTAAAGAGTGAGAGTAATAATAATTTTCCTGTTTTTTATAACAAGTGGTTAAAACGATTATTCTATACATATGCAATAGATGAGATATGACTGTAAGCTCTCAAGCACCATTACAATTTTTAAAAATTGATGAGTAATGACATAGTTATGACATGTTCACAAATAGCATTTATTGCATTTTTGCATTAAATCATAGTGATATGATTTAAAGTGCTGAGAGAACAGACAAGAGAGAGATCATTTCCTCCTGGAGACACTGAGGAAGGCTTCATGAGGAAAGCAGTATTTCAGCAGGGCCTCAAAGGTTAAATAGGAATTTGGTAGTTGGAGATAAAAAGAGTCTTCCAGGGGGAGAAAACTGGGTGAGCCAAGGCCTAAAATGAAGATGGCAAAAGATATGAAAATAATAAATAAATCCTCACGTTTTCATGGTGCGTTATGATTTACAATGTTTTTTCACTGATTGGGAATAACCATGCAATTTGGCTGTAGCATGGGGCGTGCAGGGGCTGGAGAGAGAGAAGGTTGGGGATCCAGGTTGAGATAATATTTTGGAGGAATTTGAGTTCTTTCCTAAGGAATATGCATAGAAATGAACAATCCACATATATAGAAAATGTTGTGAGCAGGGATTCTAATTCTCTGTTGTCACAGTGGAACGTACAGAGTGTTTTTTGGTATGTTAATAGATTGTGTGTTTTATAGATTTTATTCATTTCCCTTTCTTGATACTTTTCTTACAACTCTACATTTTGCATGGCTATAATGTTGCCTTTGGTACTAACCCTTCTCTGACCCTTAATACCTTAACCTGGGCAATATTATACTCCTTGCCTAGGCATGTGGCTTTCAGTCTCTTCAATCCAGTCCATTCAGCGAAGGGCCTCCAAATCCATCTTACTGCTCTTATGGTACCACTCCCCTATTCAGAATCCCACGGTGGTCCTCCATTGCTTTCTGTGGATGGCTTCGCCTGGCATTCAACCTACCTGGCTGCAAATCACCTTTCTAGTTCTATCTCCCATTATACTCTGACATGTGCCCTATATTTCAGCCATTTTCTCTCTTCTCTCTCTTTCTTCTCTAAACACAGTTTGAGCATTCATGCCACTTTGACCTCCCCCTGTACAGGGATCCCTCCCCATGCATTCAGGTTGTACTTGTCATTCAACAGTGAACTCAAATGCCAGTTCCTATACAAAGTTTTCCTGGCCCTTGCATCTGGAAGTGATCATTCATGCTTTTAACTCCTAATAGGTAACACTTTTATATAGCTTACTATGTGCTAGGCACTCTCTTCAACCTTTTACATAAATTAACTCATTTCATCCTTGTAACACCACCTGTAAGGCAGGTATAATTATTGTTCCTATTTTACAGATGAGAAAATGGAGGCATATCCTTATCTTGCCCAACATTACATAGCAAATAACTGACATAGTTGCAATTTGAGCGGAGGAATTCTGGCATCAGTATTTGTGTTAATGGTTATGTTATATGGCCTCTTGCACCACCTTATGATAGTTGGCATCTGCTCATGGCGCTTGGTATATTTAATTTGATTGCTTTTATTTGGTTTGCTCATCCACTTTGCCTGACCCTGGGCCTTTAACCCTCGCGAACCTACCTATTGTAATTGGAAATGCATGCATGAAGAGAGAATTATCGGTATCCTGTTTCTGACAATGACCAAAGCCAAAGTCCTTTTCATTTTTTTCATTAAAAAATGTTTTTTAATGTTTGTTTATATTTGAGAGAGAGACAGAGAGAGAAGATAGGGGAGGGAGTGGGGGATACACAGAATCCAAAGCAGGCTCCAGGCTCCAGGCTCTGAGCTGTTAGCACAGAGCCTGCCTGACTCTGGCTTCCACACACCACCTCGTGTTCATCACAACAAGTATACTCTTTAATCTCCATCATCTATTTTGCCCAACTCCCCCCTCCGCTCCCCTCTGGTAGCCATCAGTTTGTTCTCTATGGCTAAGAGTCTGTTTCTTGGTTTACCTCTCTTTTTTTCTTCCTTTGCTCATTTGTTTTGTTTCTTAAGTTCCACCTATGAATGAAATCATATGGTATTTGTCTTTCTCTGAGTTATTTCACTTAGTACAATATTCTCTAGCTTTATCCATGTCATTGCAAATGGCAAGATTTCATTCTGTTTTATGGCTGAGATACACACACACCCCATTTTTATCCATTCATCAGTTGATGGACACTTGGGCTATTTGCATAATTTGGTAGATAATGCTGCTATAAACATCAGGGTGCATGTATCCCTTTGAATTAGTATTTTTGTATTCTTTGGGTAAATACCTAGTAGTGCAATTGCTGGATCATAGAATAGTTCTATTTTTAACTTTTTCAGGAACCTCCATACTGTTTTCCACAGTGGCTGCACCAGTTTGCATTCCCACCAACAGTGCAAGAGGGTTCCCTGTTCTCTACATCCTTGCCAACACCTGTTGTTTCTTTTGTTGTTTACTTTGACCATTCTGACAGGTGTGAAGTGATAGCTCCTTGTAGTTTTGATTTGCCTTTCCCTGATGATGAGTGATGTTGAACATCTTTTTATGTCTGTTGGCCACCTGTATGTCTTCTCTGGGAAAATGTCTATTCATGTCTTCTGCCCATTTTTTTTAATCCAATTTGGACTATTCACTTTTGGGGTCTTATAAATTCTTTATATATTTTGGATGCTAGCCCTTTTCAGATGTGTCATTGCAAATATCTTCTCCCAATATTTATGTTGCCTTTTAGTTTTGTTGATCGTTTCTTTTGCTGTGCAGAAGCATTTTATTTTGATAAAGTTCCAATACTTTCTTTTGCTTTTGTTTCCCTTGCCTTGGGAGACATATCTAGAAAGAAGTTGCTATGGCTGATGTCAAAGAGATTACTGCCTGTGTTCTCTTCTAGGGTTTTTAAGGTTTCCTGTATCACATTTAGGTCTTTAATCCCTTTTGAATTTATTTTTGAGTTTGGGGTAAGAAAATGGGCCAGTTTCATTCTTTTGCATGTAGTGGTCCAGTTTTCCCAACACTATTTGTGGAAGAGGCTGTCTTTTTCCCTTTGGATATTCATTCCTGCTTTGTCAAAGATCAATTTTCCATACAACTGTGGGTTCATTTCTGGATTTCTAGTCTGTACTATGATATATGTGTCCATTTTTGTGCCAGTACCATACTGGTAATATAAGTTGAAGTCTGGAATTGTGGTAAAAAAATAACATAAGTTGAAGTAATATTAGTTGAAGTCTGGGATTATGGTAAAAAAATAACAAAATTTACTATCTGAGCCATTTTTAAGTGTATGGTCAATAATGTTAAGTATATTCACATAACTGTTTAACAGATCTCTAGGACTGTTTGTTCTACAAAACAGAAACTCCTGTAATTATTGAACAGCAACTCCCCATTTCCCGTCCTCCTAGCCCCTGATCACCATATTTTACTTTCTGATTCTGTGAATTTGATGACCTTAGATCCCTCATATGAGTGGGGTCATACAGTATTTGTCTTTTTAAGAAGAATGTAGATTTTGAGCTGTGTCTTTAAAGATGAGTGTGACTGGATTCCAGGAAGATGGCGGCGTAGGAGGACGCTGGGCTCACCGCGCGTCCTGCTGATCAATTAGATTCCACCTACACCTGCCTAAATAACCCAGAAAACCGCCAGAGGATTAGCAGAACGGAGTTGCCGGAGCCAAGCGCAGACGAGAGGCCCACGGAAGAGGGTAGGAAGGGCGGCGAGGCGGTGCGCGCTCCACGGACTGGCGGGAGGGAGCCGGGGCAGAGGGGCGGCTCGCCGGCCAAGCAGAGCCCCGGAGTCTGGCCTGCAAAAGCGGAGGGGCCTGACGGACTGTGTTCCGACAGCAAGCGCGACTTAGCGTCTGGGAGGTCATAAGTTAACAGCTCTGCTCAGAAAGCGGGAAGGCTGGAGGACAAAGGGAGGGAGAGCTGCTGAGACCCCGGACGACAGAGCTCAGTTTGGTGGGGAACAAAGGCGCTCGCCAGCGCCATCTCCCCCGCCCAACCCCCAGCCAAAATCCCAAAGAGAACCAGTTCCTGCCAGGGAACTTCCTCGCTCCGCGCAAACACCCAACTCTGTGCTTCTGCGGAGCCAAACCTCCGGCAGCGGATCTGACTCCCTCCCGCTGCCACAGGGCCCCTCCTGAAGTGGATCACCTAAGGAGAAGCGACCTAAGCCTGCCCCTCCTGCCCCTGTGCACCTTGCCTACCCACCCCAGCTAATACGCCAGATCCCCAGCATCACAAGCCTGGCAGTGTGCAAGTAGCCCAAACGGGCCATGCCACCCCACAGTGAATCCCGCCCCTAGGAGAGGGGAAGAGAAGGCACACACCAGTCGGACTGTGGCCCCAGCGGTGGGCCGTGGGCAGACATCAGGTCGGAGTGCGGCCCCGCCCACCAACTCCAGTTATACACCACAGCACAGGGGAAGTGCCCTGCAGGTCCTCACCACGCCAGGGACTATCCAAAATGACCAAACGGAAGAATTCCCCTCAGAAGAATCTCCAGGAAATAACAACAGCTAATGAGCTGATCAAAAAGGATTTAAATAATATAACAGAAAGTGAATTTAGAATAATAGTCATAAAATTAATCGCCGGGCTTGAAAACAGTATACAGGACAGCAGAGAATCCCTTGCTACAGAGATCAAGGGACTAAGGAACAGTCATGAGGAGCTGAAAAACGCTTTAAATGAAATGCAAAACAAAATGGAGACCACCACAGCTCGGATTGAAGAGGCAGAGGAGAGAATAGGTGAACTAGAAGATAAAGTTATGGAAAAAGAGGAAGCTGAGAGAAAGAGAGATAAAAAAATCCAGGAGTATGAGGGGAAAATTAGAGAACTAAGTGATACACTAAAAAGAAATAATATACGCATAATTGGTATCCCAGAGGAGGAAGAGAGAGGGAAAGGTGCTGAAGGGGTACTTGAAGAAATAATAGCTGAGAACTTCCCTGAACTGGGGAAGGAAAAAGCCATTGAAATCCAAGAGGCACAGAGAACTCCCTTCAGACGGAACCTGAATCGATCTTCTGCACGACATATCATAGTGAAACTGGCAAAATACAAGGATAAAGAGAAAATTCTGAAAGCAGCAAGGGGTAAACGTGCCCTCACATATAAAGGGAGACCTATAAGACTCGTGACTGATCTCTCTTTTGAAACTTGGCAGGCCAGAAAGAATTGGCACGAGATTTTCAGTGTGCTAGACAGAAAAAATATGCAGCCGAGAATCCTTTATCCAGCAAGTCTGTCATTTAGAATAGAAGGAGAGATAAAGGTCTTCCCAAACAAACAAAAACTGAAGGAATTTGTCACCACTAAACCAGCACTACAAGAGATCCTAAGGGGGACCCTGTGAGACAAAATACCAGAGACATCACTAGAAGCGTAAAACATACAGACATCACAATGACTCTAAACCCATATCTTTCTATAATAACACTGAATGTAAATGGATTAAATGCGCCAACCAAAAGACATAGGGTATCAGAATGGATAAAAAAACAAGACCCATCTATTTGCTGTCTACAAGAGACTCATTTTAGACCTGAGGACACCTTTAGATTGAGAGTGAGGGGATGGAGAACTATTTATCATGCTACTGGAAGCCAAAAGAAAGCTGGAGTAGCCATACTTATATCAGACAAACTAGACTTTAAATTAAAGGCTGTAACAAGAGATGAAGAAGGACATTATATAACAGTTACAGGGTCTATCCATCAGGAAGAGCTAACAATTATAAATGTCTATGCACCGAATACCGGAGCCCCCAAATATATAAAACAACTACTCATAAACATAAGCAACCTTATTGATAAGAATGTGGTAATTGCAGGGGACTTTAACACCCCACTTACAGAAACGGATAGATCATCTAGACACACGGTCAATAAAGAAACAAGGGCCCTGAATGAGACATTGGATCAGATGGACTTGACAGATATATTTAGAACTCTGCATCCCAAAGCAACAGAATATACTTTCTTCTCGAGTGCGCATGGAACATTCTCCAAGATAGATCATATACTGGGTCACAAAACAGCCCTCCATAAGTTTACCAGAATTGAAATTATACCATGCATACTTTCAGACCACAATGCTATGAAGCTTGAAATCAACCACAGAAAAAAGTCTGGAAAACCTCCAAAAGCATGGAGGTTAAAGAGCACCCTACTAACGAATGAGTGGGTCAACCAGGCAATTAGAGAAGAAATTAAAAAATATATGGAAACAAACGAAAATGAAAATACAACAATCCAAACGCTTTGGGACGCAGCGAAGGCAGTCCTGAGAGGAAAATACATTGCAATCCAGGCCTATCTCAAGAAACAAGAAAAATCCCAAATACAAAATCTAACAGCACACCTAAAGGAAATGGAAGCAGAACAGCAAAGGCAGCCTAAACCCAGCAGAAGAAGAGAAATAATAAAGATCAGAGCAGAAATAAACAATATAGAGTCTAAAAAAACTGTAGAGCAGATCAACGAAACCAAGAGTTGGTTTTTTGAAAAAATAAACAAAATTGACAAACCTCTAGCCAGGCTTCTCAAAAAGAAAAGGGAGATGACCCAAATAGATAAAATCATGAATGAAAATGGAATTATTACAACCAATCCCTCAGAGATACAAACAATTATCAGGGAACACTATGAAAAATTATATGCCAACAAATTGGACAACCTGGAAGAAATGGACAAATTCCTGAACACCCACACTCTTCCAAAACTCAACCAGGAGGAAATAGAAAGCTTGAACAGACCCATAACCAGCGAAGAAATTGAATCGGTTATTAAAAATCTCCCAACAAATAAGAGTCCAGGACCAGATGGCTTCCCAGGGGAGTTCTACCAGACGTTTAAAGCAGAGATAATACCTATCCTTCTCAAGCTATTCCAAGAAATAGAAAGGGAAGGAAAACTTCCAGACTCATTCTATGAAGCCAGTATTACTTTGATTCCTAAACCAGATAGAGACCCAGTAAAAAAAGAGAACTACCGGCCAATATCCCTGATGAATACGGATGCAAAAATTCTCAATAAGATACTAGCAAATCGAATTCAACGGCATATAAAAAGAATTATTCACCATGATCAAGTGGGATTCATTCCTGGGATGCAGGGCTGGTTCAACATTCGCAAATCAATCAACGTGATACATCACATTAACAAAAAAAAAGAGAAGAACCATATGATCCTGTCAATCGATGCAGAAAAGGCCTTTGACAAAATCCAGCACCCTTTCTTAATAAAAACCCTTGAGAAAGTCGGGATAGAAGGAACATACTTAAAGATCATAAAAGCCATTTATGAAAAGCCCACAGCTAACATCATCCTCAACGGGGAAAAACTGAGAGCTTTTTCCCTGAGATCAGGAACACGACAGGGATGCCCACTCTCACCGCTGTTGTTTAACATAGTGCTGGAAGTTCTAGCATCAGCAATCAGACAACAAAAGGAAATCAAAGGCATCAAAATTGGCAAAGATGAAGTCAAGCTTTCGCTCTTTGCAGATGACATGATATTATACATGGAAAATCCGATAGACTCCACCAAAAGTCTGCTAGAATTGATACATGAATTCAGCAAAGTTGCAGGATACAAAATCAATGTACAGAAATCAGTTGCATTCTTATACACTAACAATGAAGCAACAGAAAGACAAATAAAGAAACTGATCCCATTCACAATTGCACCAAGAAGCATAAAATACCTAGGAATAAATCTAACCAAAGATGTAAAGGATCTGTATGCTGAAAACTATAGAAAGCTTACGAAGGAAATTGAAGAAGATTTAAAGAAATGGAAAGACATTCCCTGCTCATGGATTGGAAAAATAAATATTGTCAAAATGTCAATACTACCCAAGGCTATCTACACATTCAATGCAATCCCAATCAAAATTGCACCAGCATTCTTCTCGAAACTAGAACAAGCAATCCTAAAATTCATATGGAACCACAAAAGGCCCCGAATAGCCAAAGGAATTTTGAAGAAGAAGACCAAAGCAGGAGGCATCACAATCCCAGACTTTAGCCTCTACTACAAAGCTGTCATCATCAAGACAGCATGGTATTGGCACAAAAACAGACACATAGACCAATGGAATAGAATAGAAACCCCAGAACTAGACCCACAAACGTATGGTCAACTCATCTTTGACAAAGCAGGAAAGAACATCCAATGGAAAAAAGACAGCCTCTTTAACAAATGGTGCTGGGAGAACTGGACAGCAACATGCAGAAGGTTGAAACTAGACCACTTTCTCACACCATTCACAAAAATAAACTCAAAATGGATAAAAGACCTGAATGTGAGACAGGAAACCATCAAAACCTTAGAGGAGAAAGCAGGAAAAGACCTCTCTGACCTCAGCCGTAGCAATCTCTTACTCGACACATCCCCAAAGGCAAGGGAATTAAAAGCAAAAGTGAATTACTGGGACCTTATGAAGATAAAAAGCTTCTGCACAGCAAAGGAAACAACCAACAAAACTAAAAGGCAACCAACGGAATGGGAAAAGATATTTGCAAATGACATATCGGACAAAGGGCTAGTATCCAGAATCTATAAAGAGCTCACCAAACTCCACACCCGAAAAACAAATAACCCAGTGAAGAAATGGGCAGAAAACATGAATAGACACTTCTCCAAAGAAGACATCCGGATGGCCAACAGGCACATGAAAAGATGTTCAGCGTCGCTCCTTATCAGGGAAATACAAATCAAAACCACACTCAGGTATCACCTCACACCAGTCAGAGTGGCCAAAATGAACAAATCAGGAGACTATAGATGCTGGCGAGGATGTGGAGAAACGGGAATCCTCTTGCACTGTTGGTGGGAATGCAAATTGGTGCAGCCGCTCTGGAAAACAGTGTGGAGGTTCCTCAGAAAATTAAAAATAGACCTACCTTATGACCCAGCAATAGCACTGCTGGGAATTTATCCAAGGGATACAGGAGTACTGATGCATAGGGGCACTTGTACCCCAATGTTCATAGCAGCACTCTCAACAATAGCCAAATTATGGAAAGAGCCTAAATGTCCATCAACTGATGAATGGATAAAGAAATTGTGGTTTATATACACAATGGAATACTACGTGGCAATGAGAAAAAATGAAATATGGCCTTTTGTAGCAACGTGGATGGAACTGGAGAGTGTGATGCTAAGTGAAATAAGCCATACAGAGAAAGACAGATACCATATGGTTTCACTCTTATGTGGACCCTGAGAAACGTAACAGGAACCCGTGGGGGAGGGGGAGGAAAAAAGGAAAAAAAAAAAAAAAAAAAAAAGAGGTTAGAGTGGGAGAGAGCCAAAGCATAAGAGACTGTTAAAAACTGAGAACAAACTGAGGGTTGATGGGGGGTGGGAGGGAGAGGAGGGTGGGTGATGGGTATTGAGGAGGGCAACTTTTGGGATGAGCACTGGGTGTTTTATGGAAACCAATTTGGACAATAAATTTCATATATTATAAAAAATAAAAAAAAAAAAAGAATTTGAAAAACTTATCAATAAACTTGTGTGTGCATAAACTAAAAAAAAAAAAAAAAAAAAGATGAGTGTGACTGCACAGGCGGTCATAAGGTACATAAGGTACCTGGATTAGTAAAGCATGAAAAGGGTATATTTCCTTAACAGGTACTGGGATAGAAGCTGAGGCACCATGTTTTTTATTTCTTTACCTTGGGGCAGTTCCTCTTAGGTTATGGATATTTTGGCTTCTGTTCACTTTATATATTTATATCTGACTACTCAAGGAGGATCTTTGGGCATCGGTTATATGGACTCATCAATGTAAATTGCAGTCCAGAAGATAAGAAATCACCTAGGTCCAAAAACATGGATGCTTGGGTTCATTGTTTTTACTTTAACTGTGATGGAATGGAGTATTTGGATTTGGCTTTGAAACAAAGGTTTTTGGTTTGTTTTTTTAAAGAACCAATCCATGAAGATAGGAAATCTACATACAGGTTTTTATATAATGAACACAGGCACATGTATAACAAATTTCAACATGTGTTTTACTGTTGTGGCGCTCTTTTAATCAACAATTCCATGTCATTAGGAACTGGTAAAAAAAAGTTTTTACCTACAGTTTGCAAGAGACAAGGGTCTGAAATAGTTCTGAGCCTTTTAGGTGCAGTGTCTTCTTGAGTTTTGTGCTTAATCTTACTGGACAGGTCACATGACTCTCCACATTTGGACAGGAACAGACCTCACATAAAGGACCACCACAAGTCCATGTGGTACCTTAGTGTGAATTAGGAAAAGGGACCTTTTCTTCGAGACATATAACTTCTATCTAATGGAATACTGTCTTGGAGATATCTGCTGCCATCTGTTAGAACATTGTAATAATTTGGTCAACCATATGAACGATGACCTGTAGGGTTATGCAGTATACAGCCTGCACATCTCTATGTAAAAGTTTTTCCTGATAGTCAACAGGAAATGGAGCAGTGCACATGGGCCACTTTCTGTAAAGTTGTAGGTGTTAACAGGTGTGGATTTTGCTGTAGATGTGTCAGAGGGCAAAAACAAGATGAAAACCCAAAACTTTGGTCTTAACATTATGAGATAGGCAGAAAATGAAAGTTAAGTATGAGAACAATAATACTTAAGCAGGAGAAGCGGGAAGTTGGGGCTGCTAAAAGTCAGGACCTAGGTGGATAAGTGGAAAGCATGTATGAGGATTTTGGATAGGGAACACAGGTGTTTGAAGTGGCTTTTTATAGAATTATACTGCCAATTTGCACAAGGATGTGTAGTTAACTTAAAGAAGCAAGAATGGGGCCTATACCTGTTATGTTCTCAGTAGTATTGATAATAGCTGAAATTTATGCAGTGCTTCAGAATTTCTAAGAACATTTTAAATACATGGTATCTTATTTTGGTATTTTTAGGTACACTTTAAGGCAAGAGCACTACTATTTATCGCAATTTTATAAATAAAGATTAATGTTTACATGGCTTGTTCAAGTTCCTATCTATGATAAAGCTATACATTTAAATCAAATACTTCTGAGTCTATGATATTTTTTAGTATACTGATAAATTCCATGAAAGTATACTGGTTAAAGTGTCCCCTAGACTTCTACTGCAAGTCACCAAATTTACTTCCTTTTATTTCTGGGCACAAAATACAGACTCCATTCCTAGCCACATTACTAAATGAGAGAAGATGATGTTGGCCACTTCCTGGTCTGGCCCACAATGCAATGCTCATCTCCCCCTCTCTTACTGTTCTTGGTGTCAACACCCATGGCAGCCTTAGAAACCACATGTGAGTATGGGAGGGTCTACATCAACTTGAGTGTTTGAATAACTACATAGAAAAGAGCACTTCCTGTTCTAAGAGATCATTTCTATTGAGTTTATTGAGCAAGAAATAAACTTCTATTAAGTTAGGCTGCTAAGCATTTGGGTTTTATCTATTTCTTACGGCAGCTAATGTTCCCTTGGTGATCTACTCTCTTTATGTTATTTACATGTAGCCTCTACTGTGTAGGCATTTCTCTTTTGGGTGCTTATCTGTTACTGAAGTTATTTAGGGTTGGTGCCCACCTTTTTCTTTAAGGCTGCTTTTATACCATTACTTCTGTTTCCTCTTCAATCCCTCTGGTCTTTGAAGCACGTGGAATTAGGCTATACACTTTGCCCTTCTCCTCTTTTTTACAGTAGTCTACTTTCCTCTCTCTCATTCTCCCCATGCATTATGGATTTTAGCCATTAGTTTACTAAATTGCTCACCATCGCTATTTCTGTTTATTCTTCGACCACCTCTTCTTCTCTCTCCAATTCACCTCCTCTAATGTAAACAAGTAGAGAATTACTCTATTCCAGTAATTCTTGGGCACCATTAGGAAGCCCAGTCCATTGACTTTACTGTTATCTCACTGGCCAACATTTGTCTTTAACGTTTCTCAGTCTATTGTTAAATAATTTCCATGTATGCATATTCAACTTCTTTGCCCCACCCCCTAATGTGTTTGCTTGGGAAAATTTCAACCTTCAGTATATTCAACTTCGTTCCTATTCCATCACTGCATCAATACAGCTAAATGTAGCTGGGGAAAAAAACACAACAGTGCTTACTAGGCTAACTTTAAAATTACGATCACAAACCTCAACTGGACTTGTTGTCTGGCCCACCTCTACTTTCCACATACATTTTTTCCAATGAATCCATCCAGGTCCGTGGTTTTAAATATATCATATGCAATTTACTCCCAAATGTGTATACCCAGCCTCAACTCTTTCTCCATGAATTGCTCCTGGATATCCTACTCTCTCTGTGCCACCTACAAGGCATTTCAAACAGCTCAGCAGCCATGGAGACTGGATACAGTGTTCACTGTAGTCCTTGTTCCAGTCTCTAAGCCATTCCTGCAATATTGGTGAAGGAATAAATAACAACAATAGCAGCAGCAACAAATATTCATTCAGTGATTACTTTGTGCTGGGTACTTCACACATAAAAATTATTTAATCCTCACAGAAAATCTATTAGGTAACACCATTATTATCATCTCTCTGCTTTACAGACGAGGAAACTGAGTTTCAGAGCCCAAATGGCAGAGTTGGTACTGAAATCAACTAAGTAGAGGTTAGCAGACTTTTGCTGTAAAAGACCATATAGTAAATATTTTCAGTTTGTTGTCTCTGTTACAATATACCACCTCTGCTCTTGTAGCGTGAAAGAGGTCATAAACAATACATACATGAACACACATAACTGTGTTCCAATAAAACTTTATTTATAAAAACAGGTGGTGGGTCGCATTTGACTTAACAGGTGGTAGACTGCCAACCCCTGCTTTAAACGATTATTGCTGTATTGCCTGGGTTAAATGAATGACTGAACAAACAATGAATGAATGACACCCTCTTTGGTACCAGCCCTCCCCTGCTTTGGTCCCTCCAGTTCTCTCATGAGTATTCATAAGACTGCTAGAGAATCACGTCCCTGCAAAGGGGAAAGACACAATCACTCTTCAGGGCTGAGTGAGGAGCACAAAGGGAAAAAAATCTTACACGTATAGTGTTTTGCTCCTAAGGTGGGTTTTGTGAGCAATGTTCTGGCTCCCTGAGACTCTATTTGGATGTCTAAGAGATCTAAGCCATAGCTTGTTGTTTAGGGAATACTTTCCCTCTAAGATGGAGTCCTAACATTTCTTACCAGGACCTTTACGATCTGTTCTGTTTTTAGCTGTCCAGGGTCATTATTTTCTACTCTTATCCCCTCTGGTGACACAGGAGACCTTGCAGGATTTGAAACATGCAGGTTCCCTCTCACTTTTAGATCCGTGTATATCCTGTCCTTTCTGCCTGGAAAACTCCTAACTGCCTCACTTCAATTGCCAGGCTCACCAAGTATTTATTCTTTAGAACTCTGGGGGATGCTATTTTTCTCCTGGAAGTTGTTCTAAACACTCCAAGACAAGTGGTTGCCCTTGATCTGTGTCTAATAATCTCATGCTTGTTTCGGTAGTAGTTTTTAATCACTGTACCTAGAAATTGCTCTTTTGCTAGCCTGTCTCCCTAATACTGCCAGTGTTTTGAGAGTGGACACTATCTCTTACTCATTATTTTAAGTCCAGCACATAATACAGTGCCTGGCACAGAGTCATTCAGTAAATATTTGTTGAATGAATGAATGATGCATCAGATTTTTCATAGGAGTGGCTAAGAGAAGCTTTATTTGTATTGTGTCCCATAAACCTTGTTCCTACTCTCTTGATGTCTCAGATGGGAAGGGGGTACTTTCTGGGCCTTAGCTCAGCAGAGTGGGTAAATGACTGTGTCTACCTCTAGCTAGAAAGCCATATTATAGAATTTATCTCTCAAAAATGTTAAACACTCAGAAAAGCAGGGCTTCTTAGAAAATAAGTTTGGGGGCTGGCTATACTCCTAGAGGTATATAAAATCGGTGGCTATGCATGCAGTAGAAAAAGCTTGACCTTAGTGCCAGGCTAATTTAGGTTCACATATCATTTTTTCCACTTTTAAATTTTTTTTTTAACGTTTATTTATTTTTGAGACAGAGAGAGACAGAGCATGAACAGGGGAGGGGCAGAGAGAGAGGGAGACACAGAATCGGAAGCAGACTCCAGGCTCTGAGCCATCAGCCCAGAGCCCGACGCGGGGCTCGAACCCACAGACCGTGAGTTCGTGACCTGAGCTGAAGTCGGACGCTCAACCGACTGAGCCACCCAGGCGCCCCTCCACTTTTAAACTTCTCTGAAGTTCCGTTTCCTGATCTACAAAATAGGGATAAAAATATATGTCCTTCAAGGTTTCAGCAATATGGGAAAGAGATTAAAGGGAATATGCCCAGTACAGTGTCATCTGGTAGGTTCTAATCACACATGGTAGTTGCAGCCATTAAGTGCTATCACAAGCCTTTGATAACCGTGTTAGGGAACCGCAGTGTCCAGGACTGCTTACAAAACCAAGAAGGCTGTCTTGAGTTTAATGACAACATCCACTTGCATCGTAATAGCAACTTCAGATGGGGATTGTCTGCACTGTTGGATTTTCCATCCCTAGTGGGATGGAGGTAAATATAGAAGCTGTAAATTTCCTATAAATACACTTTCATGTGTAGGTCTTGGCCACTTGAAAACAAAGCATGTCAACCTGCACATGTACGTGCACACATGTGGACACAAACACACACACACACACACACACACACCCTAGAGAATCTCTTTTCGTTCTTAATTAATTTGCCACTGATTAGGAGCACATGAGACATGAGAAGCTGATTACGAAGAGAATATTGTTCTTCAACAAAACAGCACCAGGGTAAGAGTCAGTCGCTGGTCAGTCGCTACTTCCAGCTTCTACTTCACATTGAAACTTAGCCAGAAGGTAATTGGTCAACAGAAGAGCTAACCACTGGAGAGGAGAGTGGTTGAGCAAGGGTATTCCTTTCTGCTGTGGTTAGCTGTGACGTTGGGGAGGAAAGCCTTACAGGTGTTTTCCACAGCCGCCCATTTTCCTAATGTCTTGGGTGCTGCACACTGATTCTCCTCCGCCAGCACATTTGGTTTACAAGATGATCCTCACATAAAACACAGCAGTTACATTCATGAGAACATATGCAAAATTATACCACTGACCCAGTAGTCAAATAAAATGTCTCATAAATTATTGAGCTTGTCCTTTGCTTTCCTTAAAAGGGTCTCTTAATTTTTCCAAATAAATGCTCTTGCAACAAATAGGAGCTTGACGTGTCCAAAAGAGGGCACATGCAACAGAACTGTGGCCTCCCAGTGAGATCAAAGGATTCCTTCTGCTTACGGGACACAGGTTTGTTTCTACTAACACAGGCGTGGCATCTATGGCAGCACATTGGGACATTACTTGGTAAATCAGAACCCTGGATAAATTGGACACAATGACTTGGACCTCACCCAGGCAGGCCTCAGGTAGAACCTGCTCCATATGGTGACTTATGTTAAACAGATAAAATGCCTTATTGGCATCAACAGGAGCCTCCGTATTTCTTCATGGGCAGCACAAATAAAGAACACACATGATAGCGTACCCTCTGTTATTAATGATACTGTGGGGGAAGAGGGAATGGGAATATAAAGCACATAGAATATATTTAATTTTTTTAATGTCTATTTTTAAAAGAGAGAGAGAGAGACAGAGCGTCAGCAGGGGAGGGGCCAGAGAGAGACGGGGACACAGAATTTGAAACAGGCTCCAGGCTCCAAGCTCTCAGCACAGGGCCCGACTGGGGGCTCAGACCCGTGAACCATGAGATCAGGACCTGAGCTGAAGTTGAATGCTCAACCGACTGAGCCACCCAGGCACCCCAAATGCATAGAATATATTTAATAGGTTGTTCTGTCGATCGACCATACATAACTTCTAACACATGGCATAATCTTGGGATTTTACCATTCTGATCATCTTTGGAGAGCTTCTGTGTTTGTTGTTTATCGTCATCATTTTGTCAATCATCTAATGATCTGTGAGGCACTGTGTCGGGAACTGTGCGGGATACCAAGGAAGAAGTAGGAGACATAGTTCCTGTGCAGATGACATGCCCACTGAGTAATGGTCATAGCTGACTGGGGATGGCCTTCAGGGAGGCACTGCTGAGAAAGGGGGCTCATTGGCTCCTTGAACTCAGATAATTTAGGAATTATAAACAAATCTCCAAGAATCCTCTTTATACAGGGCATAGAAATCTCTTTGGAGAACTGTCTGGGGAAAACGGAGGGCTTTGGCCTGGTGAGTCAGGTTCCCAAGCCCTTGTTTATTCCTAAGGCTGGTGAATGAAAGCCAAGGTGAAAAAGTTATCTACAGTGTAAGGTGATATATCAGTGTGTATAGGTGTGTCTGTGTGTGGCAGTCAGCAGGAAGGTACATTCTAGTGTTTGCTTTCAGGCATCTGAAGGTTCATACCTGTTGGTTAAGGATTGACCTATTGCGAACAATGCTTTGATTGTGAGTCTTTCTCGCCTTGTCCCTGGGCCTTCTTTTCCTGCATTCAGTTTTCCTTGACATTTCCTACAGCTGTCACAGGAAGACATAGTCATTCAAATGCCTTTTGCAGCAGGGAACTGATGTGTTCAGGTCAAATGGGAGAAGGGTTTCCAGCTTTTCTCCCCTAGACATGACTCTAAACTGACAACTTCTTCATTTGTGTTCTCATTCTTCTATCTCAACACTTATAATACTTTTGCCCTTACAAGTCTGAACTTACAGGTACTAGATTATAAGTTTCTTGAGGACAGGAAACACATCTCTTTTCACTTCTGCGTATCAGGTGCCTAGTACAGCACCTGATGCAGGGCAAATCCCCATTCAATATCTGCTAATTGAGGGAATTGAGGAAGCCTTCCAGATTATGGAAAAGGATACACCTGAACTGCACCCACCCTGACTTTTCTTGATCAGTGATTATTTCTACATGATCACATGCAATTACATATCAGCGTAAACTGAAGGAACAAGGAATGCAGTGCCTCTAAAATCATTATTATATGGACTCAGAGTACATTGCCTATAGCCCTGTCTTACTTTCATTGTAGGCTTGATTAATATTAATTAATGTCTCTCTCCTGAATGCATTTCAATTAACAGAAGGGAAAGCAACTCTCAGGTGTGTTGGATGAGGGACTGACGGACTGTTAACATTTCAGTTGGAGAGTTTACACACAGTTAAAAATCTATACTACTATGTATGCCTTGATGGAATAAATGTTTACCATTTTCAATATTTATTGACTGCCTACTGTGTGCCAAATACTCTCTTGGCAGGATGTTTCCTGAATGAGCTCATAATTTACTTCAGAGATTTGGCTATGGATGTAATTTAACATGACTGAAGGAAAAAAAAAAAAAAAACAAAAACACATGACCCCAGTAATCAAACTGATGGATTTGTACATTAAAATATATGAATCAGGATTTATGCTCCTATGATTCATTTATTATAATAAATACTAAAGTCCAGTGCTTGCTTTGGCAGCACATATACTAAAATTGGAACGATATCTTAAAGACGGGGGTGCCTGGGTGGCTCACTTGGTTGAGCGTCTGACTTTGGCTCAGGGCATGATCTCGCGGTTCGTGAGATCCGCATTGGGCTGTCAGCGCAGAGCCTGCTTTGGATCCTCTGCTCCCTTCTCTCTTTACTCCTCCACTGCTCATGCTCTCTCTCTCTCTCTCTCTCTTAAAAATAAATAAACATTTTTTAAAACAGATGAGCATGGCCCTCTTGCAAGGAAGATATGCAAAATTGTGAAACAGTCTACATCTAGACTACGTTAAATTAATAATAAAGCAAAGGTCATTTAAAACTTCACTGGCAAATTATTTAGCTAATAGGATTTGTCCTCAGTCTACCCATAATTTTAGAACACATCTAATGTGTAGGCTTTGTTTTCTTTGGAATTTGACTACCGTGTAAAAAGATTATTTAGTAGTTGAAACATGTGGAACTTCCTTTACTCTGAAGTAGATATATGTTTGGGCACATTTCTCCTGAGTTAGTTGAGGGTGATTATCTTCTTTGTTCTTTTTGTATTAATACTGCAGAATATTTTTCAACAAGAGAAACTGGTTGCAATGTCAGCTGTACAATAGGCAAAGAAGGACTTTCAGTAAAAACCAAAATTCTCTTCTATGTAATTGACCAGAAGGAGGCTCCCTTCCACCTCACTGAGTGAAGTTAGACTAAAAGCTTCCAAACTTAATTCTTCCCAGGTGGTTCTGATAGTCCCCAGGCTGTCTCTATCACTGATGGCGGTAGGAGTAGCACTCCGAAATTTTCCTTTTGGGAGCAGAATTTAAACTTGCATCATGAATAAGAAGGTTTCAGTGAGTATAAAGTGCCCTTTCCTTAGACCAGCTCATTCATGTTAGCAATATTTTTCTCCTACTGGAATGACAATAAACAAAGATGTTGGGATAAAATTTTCCTCACTTGGGACATGTCAAGCTTCCTTAGCTTAATTCTTAAGCTTTATTTTCTTTATAGCTTTGTTTTGTCAAGGTTGTCCAATACAATATTTTTAAATAGTGTTTTATTTTGTTTAGTTTATTTTTTAATGTTTATTTATTTTTGAGAGAGAGAGAGAGATAGCAAGCGAGCACAAGTTGGGGAGGGGCAGAGAGAGAGAGAGGGAGACACAGAGTCTGAAGCAGGTTCCAGGATCTGAGCTGTCAGCCTGAACTCACAAGCCCTGAGGTCATCATCTAAACTGAAGTTGGACGCTTCACTGACTGAGCCACCCAGGTACCCCCCTATTTTTTTTTTTTTTAAATAGGCTCCATGCCTAATGTGGGACTTGAAATTAGAACCTCAAGATCAAGAGTTGCATGCTCTATGGACTGAGCCAGTCAGGTACTCCAAGTCCAATATAATATTTTAAAAATTAGTATTTTAACATAAACAGTAAGGCACTTGGATTTTTTTAAAAAGTATAGTTGTCTCTATCTACCTATTTATCTTAGTCTCTATCGCTAAGTAAGAGACACATGTTTAATACATAGGATAATCACAATTTGCCACAAAAGCCCTAATTACATTGCTTTTGTCAGTGAAAAAGCCACTAGTAGATTCAGAACAGACACAAAAAGTGCAAAATCTTTGGGGAGTAAAGAGGGATGTGAAGACGGGTCCAACACTGTGGGTATACAGTCCATTATATGATGTCATGAAATCATTTTGAATCAGTTGGTTTTCAGTTTGTTCCTCATTGTCTAGGAAGGCAGTTTATGTGGTTATTATAAAAACAGCATTGTTGCTCTTTTTAGAAGCCTTTCCCTTTAATGATAGAGCAGAGCTGGTTATGAAATACCCAACTGTGACTAATTTTGGAGGAGTAACATCTCAAATAAATTGTCTCCTGGAAATGCTGTTGGAGCCAGTGAACAGCAGAATGATGATGAATTTATCTGTGCTAATTGCTCCTTTGAGGTTTTTTTCGTAGACAGGGCACAGAATAGACTGAGGCTGTACTTCTAACTCTCCTTGTCACAAAGATTTTGGTTTTAGAGAACTATCGTAGGCAGAATAATGCCCCCTCCGCCCCTAGTTGTCTGTGCCCTAATCCCTGGAACCTGTGAATATGTTATGTTGTATGGCAAAAGGAGATTTGCAGAGATAATTAAGGTTATAGATATTAAAATAGAGAGATTGTCATGAGTGGGCCCAATCTAATCACATAATCCTTTAAAAGCAGAAAACTTTCTACATCTGGAGGAAGATGTAGCAGAAGGAAAAGTCAAAGAATAACAAGTGTGCTGTTGATGGTTCTGAGATCTAAGGGGTCACAAGCAAGGACTGGACAGAAGCCTTCAGAGTGAAGGACAGCCTTTGATTGCCAACCTGCAGGGAAATGGAGACCTCAGTCTTTCAACCCCAAGGAACTTAATTCAGCCAACAACATGAATTATCTTGGAAATAGAGTCTTCTGCAGAGCCGCTGGTGAGGAGTATAGCCCTGCCAACATTTTGATTTTAGCTTGCCTACCCATGTCAGGCGATGCCCTGCAAAAAACAGTGAGATAAATTTGCGTTCTTTTAAGTCACTGAGTTTGTGTTAATTTGTTACAGCAGCAACAGAAAACTAAATCACAGGAAATATTTTGAAGGAAATAGTACTCATGTTGAATTGTCACTGTGGTGGTATACTGTTACAATGAATCACGTCTCTGTGAATTTACTCCAATGATTCTGGGCTTTACCCATTGGGTATTAACAAGTGGGTTAAAAGCAGAAGCTTTACAAATGTGTTCATTTCCTATTGCTGTTTTATTTATTTTTTATTTATTTTTTTTAACATCTTTTAATGTTTATTTATTTTTTAGAGAGACAGAGCGTGAGTGAGGGAGGGGCAGAGAGAGAGGGAGGCACAGAATCCCAAGCAGGCTCCAGGCTCCGAGCTGTCAGCACAGAGCCCAGTGCAGGGCTTGAACTCACGAACTGCAAGATCATAACATGAGCTTAAGTTGGACACTCAACCGACTGAGCCACCCTCTTATTGCTGTTTTAAATCACCCCAACTTCCTGGCTTAAAATAAAACAAACTTATTGCTTCATAGTTCTGTAGGTCAGAAGTTGCACTGGGCTAAAATCAAGGTGTCGGCAGGACCACATTCCTTCTGGAGGCCCTAGAGGAGAATTTATTTTTTTGTGTTGTCCAGCTTCTAGAAGTTGCCTGCATTCCTTGGCTTATGGCCCCTTCCTTCATTTTCAAAGCCATCAGCATAACATCTTTAAGTCTGTCTTACTTCTGCCTCCATCTTAAAAGGACTCTTAGGATTATATTGGTCCCTCCTGGGTAATCCAGACTAATTTTTCCATCTCACCTTAACTTAATCACATTTGTATAGTCTCTTTTGCCATAAAAATAACCTATTCACAGGTTTCAGGGATTATAGCATGGATATCTTTGTGGGGGGCATTATTTTACCTACCACAATAAGTGTTTGCATGCTGGGTTTTTACTCTTAGAGTGCTCACTTTTAGAATGTTCCTTCTTGGAACCCAACTCCTATGCTGTGAGGGAGTCCAAGCAACCATGGAGAGAGGGCTTCATAGGGAGGAACCAAGGCCTCTGGCCAACACTCCCAGTGGAGCTCCAAGCTAGCAGCCAACACCAACTCCTTGCCATGGGAGGAAGGCCACTGTAAACCTCCCAGCTAACCCAGTGGCCAAGCCATCGCCACAGAGCAGAACTTCTTGGTCACCCACAGAATCATGAAGGATTATAAATGGTGGTTGTTATTTTAAACTCCTAAACTTTTGGGCTGGTGTGTTATGCAGCAATGGGTAATTGAAATGGTACTAGTCTCTTTAGAACTACCTGACTACTTGAAATTGAAGGATTCTGACGAGAGGGAAATAGATGGTTCTATCAAATATTCAGCATGAAACACATGATATAGGTCAAAATACATAAAGTTCTTAGCTCAGCGCCTGGTACATAGTGGGTACTGTGAAAGTACCTTTCCTTTTCCCAGTGGTCTTTTTGTTGCAGACATTTCCACCTTCCTCCCTATTAAAAGAGAGGATTTCTCTTTGTTCAAGAAATGTATTTAATATGGCATGTGACAAAATATGATGTATTAACTGATAACTTTGCTTGGTGGTACATAATTTAAAGTTATGAATCCCTAACCTGAACAATGTCTATATTCCAATGAGATCTTTTCTCGGAAAATACATCATAACTAAATTTTAGAATATGAAGTGGAGTCTTACAGTTCATATTGTTTAATTGCGCTGTCACACAAGAATCTTAGAATTTTTCTTAGTTTGTTCAATTGCTGTAAATGACTTCTGAAAGTAATATAATTACAACTTGTTATGGTTTATGCATTCATAGAATTCACGGAGCAAGCTGAATATGTAGCTGTTCATTTGGAGCCGAGTTGATTACCGCTTGAAGACAGTTAATGGAGTAGCTGATTAGAATACATTGCAAAGAGTCATGATTTAATTTCACATCACCTAGAAAATTTTGATGTCATGCGTGTCAATGGCAGTTTTGAGGGGGCATAAGGATTGACATGTTTTCCTGAGCTAAGCTACATGGCCATGCTGACTCAGTGAAAAAACTCGCATTTCCTAATACATGAAGTAAGTAATACAATGCACCCTTGTGATTAAATTCACCACCTGAGTATTAAAAATGTGAGTGAAGTTTGTAAGTAAGGTCTAAGCTCATTTAAAGCAGTGCAACTGTGAGATTTGGGTGGGAAATCCGTCTCATTGGGGGTTTTCCAGTTTTCACAGCAAGCTTCTTGGATGGATTATGTTCTCTTTGTGTTCAATCTGCTTTTTTCCCTCCCCACCTTGGAATCTCCACTAGAGATTTAAACTAGAGAGATTTAAAAAAAAAAAAAAACTCACAAATCTGTCATGTCATTCCCCTGCTTAAAGCTCTTTAGTGCTTCCCTGTTGCCACCACATAAAGTCTAAATTTCTTAGCTCAGCAGACAGGGTTCTATGAGATGTGCCTCTGCTGATTCTGCAGTGGTATCTCTTGACAGTTTCCTCACCTTCAATGGCTCCAGGCGTGGAGAAGAACTTGTTCTTTTTCTTCTCTAGGCTACTTTCAGCCTTGTTGTCTGGCTATTTCCTATACATCTGTAAAATCTCATTTAAATGTCACTTCATCTTGGGAAGATTTTCTCGACGCCTTTCCTCAAGTAGCCTAAAAGCAACTTCATTTGCACCTGTAAGTGCCTCAGTTTTATTCTTTTGATGGCACTGATTAAGCCAAATGACCATTGCTTGTTTAATTGTCAACTTCCCTCAACTGAGCGTAAGCACCCTGCAGGGAGTACTGTGTCCAGGTTCCTATTTGAATCTAATGCTAAGTACAGTGCCTGGCACATAGAGGAACTTGATACAAATTCACTAAATGAACAACAGATGTATTTGTTCGAAGTGAGCAGAATATAAAAGAACTGTTGTCAATGCCTGGCGTTTAGTAGGCACTGGGTATACATTCATTCCTCCCTTGTCATGGATCGGCACCACAGGATTCATCATTAGTTGTATGGCATTTCCCACTGGCTTACCATGTGTTATTCATAAAGAGGTAAGCTGTTGAACTATATGTAATGACATCGTAAAATTTTCTTGGAACGAAATAGGCTAGATTCTATAAAAGCGGAAACTGTAGCCTCTCATTTTTAGGACTTTGCATCTTATTACCTTTAACATGTTCCCTTTTAGGTCTGTGTGGCTCCTTCTAATTTAGGTCTCAGACCAAATGGTTTGCCCTCAGAGAACATTTCTTCACTACTTAGTCCACTGTCCTCCCCATCTCCTGTCTCTGGTTGGGGCTCTCCAGTAACTATCACATCAAGTAGCATTAGTGTCTTCCATTATACCTATCACTCCATAAAACCATCTTGCTTGATGATTATAACAACCTTCCAGAATGGAAGTCTATGAGAACAGAGCCTTGCCTGTTGCTCCAGTGCTTTGAACACTGCCTGTCGTGTGGTGCGTGAATGCATGCCTGAAATAACTTTGTAAGAGAGCTTCCTCCAACATGATGACAGGGGCTAATATCCCTCAGGATCATCTCTGCTGCCATTAACAAAGGTTGTCATTAGACAAATACTCAAAAGCACATGTGAGGTGATATAACTGCTAAAATTTGCACATCCTGTTCCTACTTTCTATCAAGTCAATAGAACAACAGATGGCTGGTTTTATCAGTGTAACTGTTAGTGACTTTCACTGGGGCAGAGAGAAACTGGCCAAATGATCTTGTGTGATCTATTAATTTTGGAAAGTCTTATTGCAAAACAATAGAGTTTCTTTCTTTCTTTCTTTCTTTTTAAAGAACATGAGTAATATGAAAGCATTATAATACATTTCCACAAAATTAGTTTCTGGGGGAATACTTAGTCATCTCTTCTTTGAATTTCTTGAGAGGGATTGCGCCCTAAACCCTGAAAGAAAGACAGTATTGAAAGGAAAATGTGCTGATTTTCTCTGTACCCCTCACTGGCTTCTTTCCGTGTGAAGGAGAATGACATGTTGATGAGGGCAGGAAGTCATTCATTGGCTCATGGTATTTAGTGGGTGAAGTAACCGTGCCCATCTCTTCTCTGGCATTCTGCAAGGGGTGTTATAACCCGTGATGGTCCATGCAAGTATTTGTGTAAGAGGGTTTTGTCGATTTAGTCTTCCCCCAGATAGGCCCCAAGGTCTAAATTTTGGGAAAGGGTGGAACACCATTAGGGATCTTTACTACTGCTCTAATGCAGCCAATACCAGAGACTTCCAAATATATTCCATAGTTTATTTATTTATTTATTTATTTATTTTTAAATTTTTTTTTTCAACGTTTATTTATTTTTGGGACAGAGAGAGACAGAGCATGAACGGGGGAGGGGCAGAGAGAGAGGGAGACACAGAATCGGAAACAGGCTCCAGGCTCTGAGCCATCAGCCCAGAGCCCGACGCAGGGCTTGAACTCACGGACCGCGAGATCGTGACCTGGCTGAAGTCGGACGCTTAACCGACTGCGCCACCCAGGCGCCCCTTCCATAGTTTATTTTGATCCCCATTTAGTCTGCTCTACCTATTTCTCAAACTCATTGAAACCTACAGGGAAAAGGGTAAGAGAGTAGGCTTTCTAAAAATGCTAACACCGGTAATTCTATTTCTTTCATGAAGGAGAATGTTTCTTTGGTTTTTTTGTTGTTGTTGTTTTTAATTTTTTTTTAACGTTTATTTATTTTTGAGAGAGAGCGAGAGAGACAGAGTGTGAACTGAGAAGGGGCAGAGAGAGAGGGAGACACAGAATCTGAAGCAGGCTCCAGGCTCTCAGCACAGAGCCTGATGTGGAGCTTGAACCCATGAACTCTGAGATCATGACCTGAGCCAAAGTCTGGCACTTAACAGACTGAGCCACCCAGGCGCCCCTGTTTCTTTGTTTTTTTTTTTAAACAAAGAAAAATGTGGAGAATATGAGAATTGCATGTTACTACCATCAAAGAACAACAGCATAATAACAATTTTTCTAAGTAAATGAAATGTGTGGAATTTAGAAATGCCTCTAATTCAGAACCTGAAGTTGTGATATATAAATGATATCTGTAGTTTGATGGTATTCCTGCCACATGAAATCTAGAGCCAGGCTCAGGAAAAGACTGTCTTTGTCTAGAGTCAGCAAAAGGTTAACAAGGAAACATTCCTGGCCATCAACTATTAAGCAATATACAGTTTCTTTTTATTTTTACTAATTCTATACACTTCTGCAATGTAATGTTGGAAAGTGCTTGTGTAATTGGTAGGTTTCTATATTTGTTTTAGAAATTGACACTTCAGAAACATCAAAGTGCTGTTGCACAGGTGCTATGTTTCCATATGTCTAGAAACTTAATCATCACTATCATCACTTGATGTTCTTTATAGGGAGATGAGAAATAAAACAGGATTAGCTCTTTATTTTCACTTTAATTTGATCCTACTCTAAACTCCTAAGACTCTTATAATCTCATGTGACTATAACCCAAATTTACTCAATGAACCAATACACTTTGAGACCTAAGAATAGAACATAAGATCCTATTTTAAGTTGACGTTAAACTCTTCTTGTGTATGATGTTTAAGAAAAAGTACCACTTAACCAATGAAGGGACACTCCCAGCAAGAGATGACAAAAAAACCCAAAGTGGCAAATGCTACCTTGTTTTAGCAGAAAGCTACTGATCTTTTACATCTCAAGAATGGCATACGCAGAAAGTTGTCTCAGATTTTGAAAAGTGAGAGATTTTAACACAAATTGTAGTCTTGATTATTTTAGTTCAGCCTGTGACATTTCTTCTATAACCTTTAATTCTTATCATCTTCTAAGTGTGATATGCAAGAGGACTGATAAATAAGGGTGCAGATCTTTGTTTTTCATTTTTCTAGTAGGATCATAAGTTAAACCTACCCATTTTGTGATCTAATCAATTTTCTTTGGTTTAACACCAGGACTAATGCATCCCTTTCTTAGGCTCTTCCAGCTTATCTGAACTTAGAGTTTTAGTCATTCATGTAAAGCCTTTCATGTCAGTTTTATATTTGAAAATGGGTCCCAGCTGCTCTGGCTTTCTTAATCCCTCCCAGAAAGGCATATGTGACAGCGTCTCCCCCAGGGAGATTGCAGCCCCAAAGCTTTTTCTCCTAGGTAGAAGTACTGGGCCGGACATTATTCATGCTTACTTCCCCAGCTGACTAATTAGATCAATATATGTTTTATGTTTTTAATGAATAGACATAGGAATATAAGGAGTATCAGAATAGTGTTTTATAGATATATAGTTTATATATAATTATATATACATAATAATTATGGAAAATGTCATTCACTTAGTACTTTTGAAACCTCTGTAAGGTGCTAGTATGTAGTAAGGGGTTCAATAAATATTGAATGAATGAATGAATGTGTGAAGAAATAAAAGTATTAAGTATCCAACACAAGGAATTCTCTAAGTTTCGATGTTTTACCCCATTTTATCTTTTAAATAAGTTTGAAAGCTGTTAAGTATTTGACTTATATCATATTATCCAAAGAATTAAACACTTATGGGCTTGTTTGCCGTCTTATAATTATATAACCTTACTTTTGAATCTACTCCTTAAGTTTTAAATGATCTCTTATCTACATTTGATATTATTAAATCACATTTAGAAATTTCTTACCCAAAGAATTCACAGGACAAGTTTTTAATTTCAACACATGTATCTATACATGCCATATGGTAATTTGTTCCAGAATAAAGTTATAATAATAGACTCCATTCCTAGATTCTAGATTACATCATTGATATATAATAATATATGCTTTATTTATACTCAGGGTAGATACTTCTATTCTTCTAGTAAGTGGAAAAGATTAAAATAATCAATTTGGGATAATGGAATTCAAATTCTGTTTTTGAAGCTTAAAGACAACACTGGAACTTTGGCCAAAAGTAGTAAAAAATATGACCGTGAATAGAATTTATCAAAATGTAGATAAAGTAAGCATCCTGAAGCTATCTACTTCTGAAACAATGGCAGGCAGACTTTAGACCAGTGCTAATTTGTCTTATTATATTGATTCAAGCTTTACGAGAATTCTGTTGTCTCTTCAAGAGAGAGAATAAGTGGTATATAGATAGTGAAGCCTTATTCAGGATGCTGTTATACTCATGAATCACATCACATACTAGCTGTGTGGCTAGAAAATGCAGAACCTAAAGCATCTTTTCCAAATATCTTAGCAAAAGGTATCTCTCCCTATATATGGAAGTTGAGACTTGCTTTGTATAATTGGTCCTTTGTGTAATCACATTTGAGAACTTTTAAATGTACTCTACTATTTTAACTATGTTCCTTTATAGCTGAAAAAGACTTCCCAAGTCAACATAATCTTAAAACTTAAGTCATCTTTTCTTTGACACTTTTTTTTTTTTTTTTTTTTTTTATAAATTTTTTCAACGTTTATTTATTTTTGGGACAGAGAGAGACAGAGCATGAACGGGGGAGGGGCAGAGAGAGAGGGAGACACAGAATCGGAAACAGGCTCCAGGCTCTGAGCCATCAGCCCAGAGCCTGATGCGGGGCTCGAACTCACGGACCGCGAGATCGTGACCTGGCTGAAGTCGGACGCTCAACCGACTGCGCCACCCAGGCGCCCCTTCTTTGACACTTTGAATGAATAAAAGGTCATTACTACGTATGGCTGCCTGTCTGTCTCTAATTGCACACTCTCTTTAAACACATTGTTGAGTGATGATAAGAAGGAGTGCATTATATTTGTGCAGCAAAGGCATCAGAATATTATATGTTCAAGAGAGAAAAGGAAACTTTTGAAGACAAATGGGATGGTGATCTCGTTTTTCATTCTTATTATAGGCTAACCATAACAGTCATGGTGTTTCCATAACTGTCTGATTTACATTTCTTCTTGACTACATTTCTTGCCTTGGTTGAATGACATAAAGGGTATTTGCCAAATTCACTGCTCTCAGGAGAGTCAGCTTCCTATTTTCTCTGCAGTTGGAGACGCAAAATCTGGCTATTTTACATTAGGTATCAATACAAAGCCTTTAAATATAGTGCTTTGCAGAAGCCTACTTGAGATACATGGTTTCTAGAGTTTAGAAGAGTGTAGTTCTATGTAACCCTGTACAAAATTTACATTTGTTGCTTAATAAGCCATTGACCATGGGTCCGTGGTCCATTTATTTTAGCAAACCTTAAATGAGAAGGGAAAATAAGCTGAAATTCTGATGCCTAACCTCTTTGTTTGGCTTTCAAATTGATTAAATGAGGGAGGTCTGTTGGTTAGTGCAACAGAGTCAATAGAACAACAGGATGCCACAAGAGCTGAGAAATGCATTCTTGATGGGGTCAAAAACAGGTAATATTCGTTCACTGAGAAAGAAAATAAGAAATCGTCAATGAAGTTCATGATATCCAGTTAGAAGTTATTATTATCTACTTTCTTAAAATGTAAATAATTGTCTGTTTTGAATGGATCAGAGTCAGGTGAAATTTTTTTAAAGCCGTAGCTCTTCAGTATTAAGATGAATGGTGAGTCAGTGTTCTTGCTGGTTGAGTCATTTTACTAGAGAACAGCATCATTTGACTACCCAGTTTGTTAGATTTTTACCTTACTAATGGAAACTGCTCTCTTTTGATAAACAGGGAAAACTGTAGGTTTATCTTTAACCAAAACCACACGGAGGCTGAACAGAACAACTTTGACTATTCTATTTTCACCAGAGAGTACATGTAGACTAAAATTAGGATTGGCCAGTATGATGGATAAATACTAAGGCGGGGCTAACAGGAAAGAAAGAACAATCTGAACTTTTACTAATTAGCTATATCATTGTAAATGTCAGACTTCAGGATCACATAATGTTGGAACCAGGCCAGTTGTTTCAACTGATTATACTGAGGTAAACCCTAATCCCAGAGGGATTAAAGGGCACTCACTCAAAATGCAAGTGGTGCTGGCTACTGGAGCCTGGAGGATGGAGGGCAGTGCCTTCTTCTTAGCTCCAGCTTGCTGTTTATAGGTAGGAAAAGGGGACCAGTGCTATAATACCTTCAAGTGAACCCAGAAATCCAGGTCTTAATGTAAAATTTCCCAATTTAAAAATATTGGCAACTACGTAATTCAAAAATTTTGAAACATTATGCCAATACATATCTGTGGGATTTCCAATTTGTAAATTTTGGATTAAGACACATAGTCCACGAAATTATTCTTTAACCAACAATTGTAAAAATGAAATGTGTTTTCAATAATTATAATTCAGTGAACACTTGTTAGTACCTGCTTGAATGCTTTGCATTTTATTTGATGCTATGGTAGATATGGAATAAATAATCCTAGGGGATTACAATTTACTTATGGAGAAGTGACTAAATATCCATGAAGCAACCAGAAAACATAAAATACTATATACTACATGACTTTGAGATAAGGAGTCATATTGCCTGCACTTTAGGAAAAGGCCAGAATAATTCATCAAAGTGCTCAGTGATTTTGGGTATGCAATCTTTCATGGTGCAAATTGTGAAGGTCTTGTTCATCGCACTTTCCACAAAATATATACTCTTTACTTCCAGTCCACCAGTATAGATACCCAGAGTAGGTCCAGTATTGTTTATATACTCCAAATCCACACATTGAGAGGTCTAGACTAAAATACACAAAATGGGACTTGTATTTTTTTGGTCTCCTAAACCTGTGCATTCTTACTCAAGTAATAAAAAAAATCTGTCAAAAGCAGACTTAAACTATGAGGATATATTATCTAATATCCAGTTTGGGGATGAGGAGGCACCAGAGTTGTTTGATTCAGCAGCTCAGTAATGTGGGAAGGTTCCATTTTACTTTTTTCGCTCTTTTGTTCTTTCATCCTCCATGGTTTTATCCTCATAGTGGCTTCTATCTTGTTCACAAGATGTCGCTGCAGACATTCCAGGCATCACATCCAAACAGTGTTCAGGGGGAAAAAGGGACTATTTCTTTCCATTTCTGTGTCTTATGACTAGGGAAATCTTTCATAGAAGCTCTCTAGGATATTTATCCTTATGTCTTACCTATCAGGACAGAGTCACATGTCTAATCTTGACCCAATCATTGGTGATTATCATAATAGGCCTAGGCCAGGATTTCTCAATAGGGGTATATTGGTGCTTCAGGTAGGACATTTCAAACCTTTGTTTTGTGAGACCGTTCCATGCATTTCAAGATGTTCACCATTTTGAGATCCTGAATGAAAAATACCTCTCTGTCATTGGGAAAAAATAAAACGTCCCTATCTGACATTTCCCAAGAGGCCACAGTGGGGAGAGCATGCCCTGTTTAGAACAACTGGCTTAGATTAATCATTTTGAAAGAATGAATTGGGGGGATTAATCACAAAGACTGTGTGACACTCTTTCCTTCATGTTTCCCCATTTCAGCATCATTTCCCTTATTATTCAAGCCACAAACTAAAGTGACATTTGTCAAACGTGTCTCTTTCCTACCTACAATGTCTAATAATGACCAAGTCTGCTAAAATATACCTTAATTCTATCCACTGCCCTTTGGTCATCTCTGTCATCATCGTAGCCCAGGCCACCATATCTCTTAGTCAGACAATTGTTACAAATTTCTAAATGGTCTGAAGCCGTTTTTTCCCCTTCTTTCTCCAATAGCAACAAATATGACCTTAAAATATATTCAGTATATGTAACTCCATTTAGTTAATTCCCACTAAGTTATTGGTTTACTTTTTTTTCCTCCAAGTTGAACTCATGAGCATGAGTCTTTATGGTAGATTGGAGTATTTTTCCTAATTCTCTCTTCCTCCTTGCATAGGAATTATCTATCTGTGTCTTTTGCTGTGTGAGCTTTCAGCCCCTCCACTAGAGTAGGCAGATTTTATTTCTTATTGCACTGACATTGTACTCAGCGTTTTCCCTTTCTTTGGCCAACAGAAAATGGCCTTGAAAGACATGATGTTTCTGCTTGCCCCTTTTGCTGTGGTCTATGTGAAAACTGTACTATGAGTAGCATCTGGTCTCAGAAGGAAAACTCTTGGTGCAAACCACAACTCGACACAACCTAGATTCAAGCCCAGCTGAACCCTTAGTAATATCCAGAACTGTAAGCATGCAAAATACATATTTTTTTGTAACTAACTGAGATTTTGAGTTTATTTTTCTAATGTGGAATTATTGTACTAATAGTTTACTAATTATAATTAGCAATAATTAGTCAATAGTTGAATAATCTTATTCAGGGTTTCAGGCTAGTATTTTGGCACACAGCAGGTATTAAAAAAACATCTATTGAATAAATAAAGATACTAATGGTTAAATTTGTTTTATGGTAGGTGACTACATTTGAACTTGTACTGTTTCCTTCTCATTTGCTCTTGTATTAGGACATGTCAGATTTCTCTAAAAATGTTATCACATTGATCAGATATATCTTTTTGGAAAAGAGGGATTGAAGATACTCTTCAATTAAATTTTATTCACATTTTCAGATCTATAATCCCAGTGTCAATCAAATAAGGGGTGTAGTTTCATTAGGGCTGTGTGACAGTTGAATTGGGTTGTTATGCAGAAAAATGAATTTATTCTGGGGCGCCTGGGCGGCTCAGTCAGTTGAGTGTCTAACTCCAGCTCAGGTCACGATCTCACGGTCTGTGAGTTCAAGCCCCGTCAGGCTCTGGGCTGATGGCTCAGAGCCTGGAGCCTGCTTCCAATTCTGTGTCTCCCTCTCTCGCTGTCCATCTCCCCCTCACACTCTGTCTCTTTCTCTCAAAGATAAATAAACGACAAAAAGATGAATTTTTTTTAACGTTTATTTATTTTTGAGACAGAGAGAGACAGAGCATGAATGGGAGAGGGGCAGAGAGAGAGAGGGAGACACAGAATCAGAAGCAGGCTCCAGGCTCTGAGCCATCAGCCCAGAGCCTGACGGGGCTCGAACTCACAGACCGCGAGATCGTGACCTGAGCTGAAGTCGACGCTTAACCGACTGAGCCACCCAGGCGCCCCCCCCAAAAATGAATTTATTCCATGTTGGAATTCCAGTATTCAGCTTGTCCGTTTCTTAGCACAAACTGTATACCCCAGCACAGGCTTTGGTAGACACTTCTGTCCTTTGGCTATTAAAGATGATGGAATAAAGATAAATTATGTATTCAATCCATAAGCATCTTGTTAGGGATGTACTAAGTGCAAACTGTGTGTCCATGTCTGAGAAAGGTAGGAAAGTGGTAGGAAATTGGGAAGTTTGAAGGAAAGGAAAGTGATAGGAAAGTGATTGGGAAGTAATAAGAAATCCTGGCTCTGGCCTCTAAGAGCTTACGATTTCATGGACAGTGAGACCAGTGCCTAGCAAACCATTGTGAGCAAGTCCAGACAGTTTACTTATAAAACAAAAAAATCCCCCCTTTTTTTTCACTTGGGTGCAGCTTTTTAATTTGTGTAATCCTCATCACTCCTACATTGATGACTTTGGTTAAGAGGGCCCACTGTGTTCATGGCTGTCTTATAGACAGTATCAAAGGGATCTCCTTATTTAATGTTTATGCTGATGGTTACAGATGGGGTCCCCTGCTTCAATGAGGCTGCTGGGAATTTTGTTCAAATAGCTCCATTCAGGCATACTTATTATCTAATTGAAGGATCAAGGGAAACTTAGCCTAGAGGAAAGAAGACAGAGGGAGCATGATAGCTGCTATCAAGTATTTTAAAGCCTGTCATCTGCAAAAAGGATTGAATATGAGGTAGGGAGACCAGGTTGAGTGTAGCTTGTATGCATCATAGTATTCAAGGTTGTCCTGAATGGCTTAGAGGACTTTACTGGGTATAAGGAAGGGAGAGATTACTTTCCGGTGTCCATTTGTAAGAGTATAGTCATGGGTTTCACCCCTTTGTCCCTTTGATTTGGAGTACACCAGTGTCCTGAGTCTGGTCCTAAGGTCCTGGACTTTCTCATTAACCAACAAGTGGAGCAGCAACTCTGATACGTGCCTTCCATTAAGTGTCCAGCATGGCCTCCGGGGCTAAAAGATGATGATGGGGCATGCTCGAGGCAGTGACCAGAGAATCTGTGTGAGAGGCAGACACCTGACTGAGTTTGTTGCTTTTTCTAAACTAGTGCACGGGATGGTTCCTTGAGGTTGGCCTCAGCTGGGGTCACTGCAGCAGCATCTTGTTCATGGCAGTCCTTCCCATTGTTCATGGCCTGGAAATCTCCCATACCTTGAGGGATCCCACAACTGGGCTTAGGTTGTGTACTGCCTCTCAGACCCAGGGCACCACCCTCTTTGCTTTTTCCTGTCTTCCCCCTTGGCTACCACCATCCCAACTCCTGATCAAGCCTTACTCATTAACAATGCTCATCCTTTTTCTTTTCTCTAACAATTAATCTATTTATCAGAAAAAGTAAATACATTAGAAACCACACAAAGACATTTACTCTCTCCTTGTTGGGAGATTATCTTATATGTTTCTCTATAGTGACAAGGAATTTCTGACACTTCATTACCAAGCAGGGAGAAAAAGTACAAGTTAAGTCTTTATATGGAACCCCTGCTTCTACTACATGAGTTTAGGTGCTTTTGGAGAAAGAACTCATTCCCAGAGAAGATATTTGAGTTATCAACAATATCTTAAGGGCAGAAGGCTATGACTAGGGGGAGTTATATGGAAGGCTTACCAAAAAGTCTTCTAAGGTCTGTAATTTAATGAATTACTCAGATTCTATCCCATGAATTGTTGTGTGTCTCAACTTCTACAGACTCATACTTAACCTCTTGGTGATGGAACTCACAATTAAAAAAAAAAAAAGCCTAAGCAAAAACTACTAGAATTCTCCTGTCATCAGCTCTGTAGATGCCATGTTGAGCTCAAGTGTCAGAGTCGAACTGGTGCTCTGCAGATCTGGGTTCAGCTAGTCTCAGCTGGCCTGGCTCATGGGGTCTGTGACTGTCATGTTCCCCGTACCCCTGCCCCTCACTTGTTCAGGATGGCTCTGGTTCGGATGGCTCTGCCCTGGTCCACATGCTCTCGTGTGGTTTCCAAGAGAAGGATTACGTACCTGCAGGGTTTATTAAGTGTAGGTGAGAACTGTTATCTTATTTCTGACACATTCTGTTGGTCAGAGCAAACCACCAAGTCAGCCCAGATTCTAGAGATGGGGAAATGCACTTCTTGATGGTGGAGGCTACAAATTTATATAGTAAACAGTAATGAATACAGGGAAGGAAAAAATTGTGGACATTTTTGCAGTTTGCAACAGTGTGTTACTATCGAGTGCTCACATTCACATTATCCTTTGTGATCCCCCCAAATAACCCAGAGAAGTGAGAAGTACAAGTATTAAAATTCCCTTTTTACAAAGAAACAAGTTAAGGACAGTGACATTGAGAGATTTTTCACTGGATCACAAATGCTAGAAGTGGCATGAGCTCAAATGTATTTTGAAAAGCATATAAGCAGGGGTGCCTGGGTGGCTCAGTCAGTTGAGCATCCCACTTCAGCTCAGGTCATGATCTCCTGGTTCATGAATTCGAGCCCTGCGTCGGGCTCTGTGCTGACAGCTTGGATCCTGGAGCCTGCTTTGGATTCTATGTCTCCCTTTCTCTCTGACCCTCCTCCGTTCATGCTCTCTGTCTCTTAGTCTCAAAAATAAATCGACGTTAAAAAAAGAGAAAAAGAAAAACATAAGTGAAGAGATGTTACTATGATCAAAGGGAGGTTTTCAACACTTTGCCCAATGCAGCCTCTTTGGGTCTTACTTGAATAACTTTCAGGAACTGGGACAATGGAATATTGAACCTTTTTCTAAATGCTGTCTAACTTTAAATGTTAACATAGTGGTGTAAATTCAAGTAAAGGAGCTTCTTGAAGTCCAGTTAGTGTGGGAATATTGTGACTTTTTCCAAGATCCTTTGACCAATCCACTTTATTTCTAATTGCAATATTTTTCTTTACAATCTCCTTTATTTAGATGTGTAAACAAAACACTTGATTGTTCTTAAACTGTATCATTATGCTAAAGATTGGTAGGAAAGTAATAGTGGAGACAAAAGTGAAGAAAATCTACACATTTTTTATTTCCCTTAGGAGCAGCTGAATTCTGTCCACACTAACTTGGTTCTTTCTAGTTTTCTTTCATATTTAGTTGTACTTTTTGGACAACTCTCAAGGCCCAAATTCCATGCCATGTGATTTTACAAAAATCAAGAGAACATGGAATATCATAGAGAGACTCAAGTTTTAGGACTCACTCATAAACTGAAGTTCTGCCTTTAGAAATTTATTCCTTTTTGAGTAACTATATTAAATAATGTAATATATATGAAGTGCCTTAATACGCTTTCTGATACACACCAAAACTCTTCAGTTGAAAAGCAAATGTCGCACAGAAAATTAACTTTTAAAACATTTTCTTTATTTTTAAGTTTATTTATTTTTGAGAGAAAGAGAGTGAGAGAGAATGAGCTGAGAAGGGGCAGAGAGAGAGATAGAGACAGAATCTGAAGCAGGCTCTAGGCTCTGAGTTGTCAGCACAGACCCTGATGCAGAACTTGAACCCACAAACCGTGAGATTATGACCCGAGCTGAAGTCGGACATTCAGCTGACTAAGCCACCTAGGTGCCACCAAAACATTTTCAGTTAATACATTTATTTTATTTTATTTTATTTTATTTTATTTTATTTTATTTTATTTTATTTTATTTTATTTTATTATTGTTTTTCTTTTCATCATGATAAATGCACTCTTTAATCCCCATCTATTTCACCCATCCCCCAACAATCTCCCCTCTGGTAGCCATCAGTTTGTTCTCTATAGTTAATAGTCTGTTTCTTGGTTTGCCTCTCTCACTTTTTTTTCCCCTTTGCTCATTTGTTTCTTAAATTCCACATGTAAGTGAAATCATATGGTATTTGTATTTTTCTGACTGACTTATTTCACTTAATCTTATACTCTCTATCTCTAACCATATTGCCACAAATAGCAAGATTTCTTTCTTTTTTATGGTATATATGTAGTATATATATAGTCATGATCTCAGTTAGTGATCATGGTTCAGTTAGTGAGATCGAGCCCCCCATCCTGGGCTCTGCACTGACAGCACAGAGCCTGCTTGGGATTCTCTCTTTCCTTCTCTCTCTGCCCCTCCCCGCTATCAAAAATTTTTTAAAAAATGAAAAAAAAAATATTTGGTAAAATTAACCTGTGAAGCCATCTGGTCCTGGATTCTGTTTTGGGGGAATTTTTTTTTTTTTTTGATTGCTGATTCAATTTCTTTGCAGGTAATTGGTCTGTTTACATTTTCTATTTCTTCCTGCTTTAGTTTTGGTATGTTATATGTTTCTAGGAATTTATCCATTTCTTCTAAGTTGTCCAATTTGTTGCAGTATAGGTTTTGAAATATTCTGTTACAATTGTTTTTTATTCTGTGGTGTTGGTATTTCTCCTCTTTTATTAGTGAATTTGTTTATTTGGGTCCTCTCTCTCCCTCTCCCTCTTTATGTGTCTGACTAGAGGTTTATCAAGTTTGTTTACCCTTTCAAATAACCAGGTTCTGGTTTCATTGATCTGTTCTATTGTATTTTTATTTTGTATATCATTTATTTATGCTCTAATTTTTATTATTTCCTTCTTTTTTCTGGGCTTGGGTTTTGTTTGTTCTTTTTCTAGCTCCTTTAGGTGTAAGGTTAGGTTGTTTATTTGAGATTTTTCTTGCTTCTTGATGTAAGCCTGTATTGCTATAAACTTCCTCTGAGAACCACTTTTGCTGCATTCCAAGGATTTTGGACTTTTGTGTTTTCACTTCCATTTTTTTTCCATGTAATTTTTAATTTCTTCTTTGATTTATTGGTTTTCCCATTCATTGTTTAGTAGCATATTATTTAATTTCTAGATATTTTTCTTATGGTTGATTTCTAGTTTCATAGTGTTGTCAGAAAGGATACATGGTATGACTTTGATCTTCTTGAATTTGTTGAAGCTTTTTTTTGTGGCCTCATATGTAATCTATTTGGGAGAATGTTCATGTCCACTTGAAAATAATGTGTATTCTGCTGATTTAGGATGGAATGTTCTAAATATGTCTGTTAGATCCAGTGTGTCATTCAAAGATTCAAAGCTATTATTTACTTGTTGATTTTCTATTTGGATAACCTATCCAAGGATGTAAGTAGGATGTTAAAGTCCCCTGCTATTATGGTATTACTATCAATTACTTTCTTCATGTTTGTTATTAAGTGCTCTGTGTATTTGGGTGCTACTATGTTGGGTGCATAAATATTTATAATTTTTATATAATCTTGTTAGATTGTCCCCTTTATTATTATATAGTGTCCTTTTTCTCTTGTTACAGTCTGTTTAAAGTCTATTTTGCCCAATATAAGTATTGGCTTTCTTTTGACATCCATTTGCATCATAAATGTTTCTCTATCCCTTCACTTTCAGCCTGCAGGTTTCTTTTGGTCTAAAATGAGTCACTTATAGGAAGCATATAGATGGGTCTTGTTTGTTATCCACTCTGTCACCCTATGTATTTTGATTTGGAGTATTTAGTCCATTTATATTCAAAGTAATCATTGATAGAGGCTCCTGGGTGTCTCAGTTGGTTAAGTGTCCGACTCTTGATTTCAGCTCAGGTCGTGAGATTGAGCCCCATCTTGGGCCCCATGCTTAAGATTCTCTCCCTCTCTCTCTGCCTCCCCCCACTTACACACATGCTCTCTCAAAAAAAATTTTTTTTAAAAACCAAAGTAATTATTGATGGATATTTATTAATTGCCATTTGTTTCTTGTTCTGTGGTTATTTCTATTGTTTTTCTGTGATTCTTTCTTTCCTTGCTCTTTTTCATGGTTTAGTGGCTTTCTTTAGTGATATACTTGGATTCCTTTTTCTTTATTCTTTGCATATTTATTACTGGTTTTTGACTTGTGGTTATCATTGGGTTGTATATAACATCTACATGTAGCAGTAAGTTGGTGGTTGGTTAAGTTTGAGCCCATTCTTTACCCCTCTTCCCATGTTTTAGATAAATGATGTCACAGTTTATATCCTTTTATAAATCCTTTGATTTTTATAGAACTACTTATTTTTACTCTCACTCTAGTCCCCTTTAATATTTAATATTTCCAGTCCCTTATAATATTTCTTGTAGGTCTTATTTAGTGGTCTTGAACTCTTTTAGTTTTTGTTTGTGTGAGAAACTCTTTATCTTCCCTTCTATTCTGAATGATAGCTTTGCTGAAGAGTATTCCTGGTTGCAGGTATTTCCTTTCAGCACTTTGAATATATCATCCACTCCCTTCTGGCCTTCAAAGTTTCTGTTCAAAAATCTACTGATGGCTTCATGGAGTTTCCCTAACATGCAACTGTCTTCTTTTCTCTTGCTGTTTTCAAAATTTTTTTTTATCACTGGTTTTTGCCATTGTAATTGCTGTATGTCTTGATGTGGATCCCCTTGCATTGAATTTTGTGGGGGATCTCTGTGGCTCCTGGATCTGGATATCTGTTTCCTTCCCCATATTAGGGAAGTTTTCAGTTATTATATATTTCACATAAATTTTCTGTCCCCTTTTCTCTCTCTTCTACTGAGATCCCTATACTGTAAATGTTATTACGTTTAATGGGGTCAATTGGTTCCCTAAGCCAATTCTCAATTTGCATAATTTTCTTTCCTCTCCTTTTGTCAGCTTGGTTAATTTCCATTACTCTGTCTTCCAGGTTGTTAATTCGTTCCTCTGCTTCATCTAGCCTGCTATCAAGAGTGTTTTTAACTTCATTTATTGTGTTCTTGATCTCTGATTGTTTGTTGTTTGCTTGTTTGTTTTTTGCCTCTGTGTTAAGGGTCTGACTGATGTCCTCTACTGTTTTCTCAAGTCTAGTGAGTATCTTTATGATCATTACTTTCAATTTTCTGTTAGGCCTATAACTTATATCCATTTCACTTAGGTCTCTTGCTGTGGTTTGGTCCTGTTTTTTCATTTGACATATTTCTCTATCTTCTCACTTTGTCTAACCATCTGTGTTTCTCTGTGTTAGGAAAATCAGTTACTTTTCTTAATCTCAATGGTAATAGCTTTATGAAGAAGAGGTCCTGTAGTTCCTTGCAGAGCAGTGGTCCCTATTCCCCAGAGCCTAGCACTTCAAGGAGTATCTCCTATGTGTGTTGCATGTACTCCGCTCTTGAGTCCTGGTCTCTTTTTCCTTCAGTCCAATTATCTGCAGAGACTCTTTTTGCCTACTGTGGGTAGTGTTTGGTCCCCAACAGGGGTGAGGTGTGTTTTAACAAAGTGTTTAGTGGTCTGTTTGTGAATGAGGTCTGCCCCTGCTGCCACTGGAACTGATACCCCACAAAATGTGTAGGTCAGGAGATGTGGTGTTTGCAGGGTTTGTGCCAGTCTTCTGGGGGAGGAGGCCACAGTGGGGGGGACTAAGGCAAGTGTGACTGGGAAGGGCAGATCTGCTGAATATGTAGGGCGGAGCAGGGGGTAGGTATAAGCAAGTTAAGTAGCAAGTGTTGGCACCACGTTGGTTCCTGCAGGTGGCCATTGTTTATGCTGTGGGGCTGGTGCAAAGGAAATGGTGCCTGCCAGCTCCTCTGTTCCTGGAGGGATCTCCCAGTGGTCCCTATCTCTTCTAATCATGCTCTGAGATGAGCAAATCACTCTCCTTCCCTCCTGCTCCTGGTGTTTTTCAAACTGTTGGTTCTACACTATACCTTCGAGGGCTGTTTGTCATGGTATCTCTTTAAGGACAGGGATTCAACTTCCTAATACCCTCAAGACTCTACCAGAGCTGAGCCCACCGATGTTTAAAATTCTAGGCTTTAAGTCCTGCTGGTTGTAAGAACTCACAAAATTTAGATCCTCCCACTTTCAAAGACAAATATTATAGGGATTTATCCTTTCCATACACGGGCTCCTCAGTGTGAAAGTTTGTTTTTTGCCCTTCTCTGCACCCCTGGTTCCCTCTGCACCAGGGACAGCCACAGTCCATTTCTCTCCCAAACTGCATCTTTACCTTCCTACCTTTTTCTATGTGGCCTCTTCTCTACTTTTAGTTGTGGAGTTTGTTTTGTCAGTTTTTGGATTGTTTTCTGTGTTATTTACACTGATGTGAGTGTTATCTAGTTGTATCAGTGGGATAAGACAGGCTTGGGGTTCTCCTACTCTGCCTTCTTCACAACAGACCAATGTCTAGTTAATACATTTTCTCATTAACCACAATATGTGAGAAATGATACTTGTATATCACTCATTCAGTTTTCATAACACCTTTTTGAGGGGTATATTACCTTAATTTTATAAAGGAAGAAATCAGACTTAGATAGAATTGCATACATGTTAGTATAAGCTAGAAAATGATGGAGAATGGACTGACATTCAAATTTCCTTGAATCCCAGAACCCATTCTCTTTCCTCTATATCACAATCTACAACCAAGAGAAGGTAAGGTTCTCTGGGAATGAGATATAAGTTGAGTGTTTGGGGGAAGTAAAGGCAGAAAAAAGATATTGAAACTGAGATTGAAGGGTCAAATTCACAACATTCAAGGGTCAGCCTTATGAAGGACAGGAACAGCAACAGTCTACAGTGGAAGAACCTTGTTTACATTACGTGGAAGTGGGAAATAAGAAATTAGTATGCATTTCTGTTTTTCCTATGCAATAAGAGCTACCTTTCACATTTCCCATATGTGCCAGCTGCTCAGTCCTTCATAGAATCTCTTTTAGTAAGGGATTGTGAGTTGTTTACCTTTTTTGTCATATCTCCTTTACATGTGTATGTGTTTCTTGACTTTTTTAGAAAAAAAATTTTTTTTTGTTGTTTGTACAAGTTGTTTTAGGTTATTTTCTACAATGATTTGGAATCCAGTCTGTGATTTGGAAGACCTGTAGACTTTTTAGTTCAACTGCTGGTTACCTTAAGATTGTAACTAATTTACCTGGAAAAATGGAGGTTGGTGCTTTTATTTCTTTCTTCCCAATCATTTGTTAACTCAGATTGGTATTATAAACCTAGATTCTTGCTTTCTTTCTTTCCTGTTCAATTATTTCAATGTAAATTATCCCTATTACTTTAAAACATTGTGTTTGGTGATCAGTTTTGTGTGTATATCTAAAATAACTACTGGTGTTTGGATGTATCACTCTATTTCCAACTAATTTCAGCTAATTGGTTCTTATAACAATTTTCTCATAATTAATCCTTAACCACTCATTCCCATCCTGTTGTTTTGCACTGGCTTAAAGTAAATCTTTTGCTGGAAGAATATTTGGGTGCCTGGTATATTTTCTGAATCCTTCCATATCTGAGATTGTCTTTTTTGTTGTCTTTATACATTAATTATAACTTTGTCAGATATTAAATTCTGGTACCATTACCTTTTAATTTATAATGGCAAAGATGCTGTTACGTAGTGTTCTATGATTGTTATTGAAATAAAACTGTATGCAACTTGATTTTATTCCATTTTGGGCTAGCTGACTTATCCATTTTTGTGATTGGAAAATTATACTAAGTATGATTTTATTAATTGAGTTTCCTTAGAACATGAAGTACATCATGAATTTTCAGACTCAGGACTTTCTTCCTTTTATGACTTTTAATTTTATTTATGTATAATTTATATACAGTGAAATGCAAAAGTCTGCTAATGAACATTTGGGTTGTTTCCAGTTTGGGGCAGTTATAAACCAAACTTCTATGAACATTCTTATACAAGTCTTTTTATGGACACACATTTTTATTTCTTTTGGAAAAATACTTGGAGAATGGGCAGGTATATATTTAACAGTGTAACAAACTGCCAAACTACTTTCTAAAGCAGTTATACCATTTTGTACCCCCGTCACAAATATATGAGAATTCTAGTTGCTCTGTATCCTCAATGACATTTGGTGTCAGTATTTTTTATTTTAGCTATTCCAATATGTAGTATATACCTACTGTTTGGTTTTATTTTGCATCTCCCTCATGTCTAATGGTATAGAACAAAATTCTTCTTACCGCCATTTGTGTATCTTATTTGTGAGGTATCTAAATCTTTTGCCCATTTTTATCATACTGTTTGTGTTTCTATTATGAATTATAGGATTTTTTTAATGTATTCTGGTTATACATACCTTGTTATAAATTATTGTGAATATTTTCTCCCAGCCTGTGCTTTGCCTATTCATTTACTTAATAGGGTGTTTTGAGCAGTGGTTTTACATTTTGATAAAGACTAATTTTTCAGTCTTTTTAATGGTTTATATTTGTAAAGAATATTGGCTAATCTCAAATATACTTTTGAAAAGATTTTTCTATGTTTTCTTGTAGAAGTTTTATAATATTAGCTTATAAACTTGGGCATGTAATCTCTTCTGAATTAACTTTGGGGATGGTATGGCACATAAGAATCAACATTGATTTTCTCTATATGAATATCTCATTATTTCTGCTCCAGTTTTTTAAATTTCTGCTCTATTTTTTTTAAATTTCCTTTCCTCCACTGAATTGACTTTTTTTTTTCCCCTCTGTCAGAATCTTTTGAAAATATAAGGGTGAGTCCATCCTGGACTCTCCATTCTGTCACAATGCATTCTATGTCCATCTTTACACCAATGCTACACTGTTTTGAATAGTAAAGTTTAAAGGAAGTCTTGTGATCAGAAAGTGTTAATCCTACAACTTTGTTCTTTTTCAACATTTTTTGGGTGTTTTAGGTCCTTAGAATTTTCACATAAATATTATAAATAGCTTGTCAATTTTACAAAGAAGTAAGGTCTTTCTTCAGCATTTTCCCTCTATTATTTGCTTTAATTCTTCCTTCCCTTCTTCCTTCCTTCCTTCCTTCCTTCCTTCCTTCCTTCCTTCCTTCCTTCCTTCAACCTATGCTTCAACCTGTGATTAATAGGAAAGGAAGGTTGAAGAAACAGGTTGAACCACTTCTTTCTTTCTCTCTTTCTCTTATTTTCTCTTACAGAAATTTTTTAGGGCTTTCGTGTGAGTTCTGGGTAAATTTCTCAAAGTTATCTTAGAGTTTACTGATCTGATTTTCTATTTTTAACTGCCTCCGTGGTGGATTTAATTTAGTGATTATGCGGGGCGCCTGTGTGGCGCAGTCGGTTAAGCGTCCGACTTCAGCCAGGTCATGATCTCGTGGTCCGTGAGTTTGAGACCCGCGTCAGGCTCTGGGCTGATGGCTCAGAGCCTGGAGCCTGTTTCCGATTCTGTGTCTCCCTCTCTCTCTGCCCCTCCCCCGTTCATGCTCTGTCTCTCTCGGTCCCAAAAATGAATAAACGTTGAAAAAAAAAATTTAATTTAGTGATTATGTTTTCATTTCCAACTAATTCTTAATCTTTGATTTGCCCTTCTTAACTGTACAGTCAACTCAGTTGTCTCCTAAATCTTGCTGATACATGGATTAGTGATGTTCTAAAGGTTTATTTAATTCTGGCAGTAAATCAGTATTAGAGCAACCAGTTTCTTTCACAAAAGAAAGGTGTCAGGGTTGTTTTGTTTTCTTTTTTTAACCTATTATAATGCCTAGCATGTGATAAGTGTCCCAAAAAAGTACCTGTTGAGTCAATGGATAAGTGTAAAATTTCTGATTGTTTCCCTTAAATTATACTTCAAATTTTTTTATGTTTCATGATTTTTCAGCTTTCTTGTACTTCCAGAAGGTTGCCTATGCTTGCCAGCCTTTGTAGGAGTTGAGTGGGTTCTGTTGGAAATTGGCATGCTTCTTGTTCTTACCAAATGTTACACAGAGGTCCTTTGAGTCTAGATAGAAGAAAGTAGGGAAGAAGCAAACAACCAATTTAACAAAAATGTCGCAGTAATTTACCAGTATTAGAGGATTAGGGAGGGAGATGATGCTGCGAGGTATCATGGCATGGAGCTATGTTTCTGTGCCATATTATAGATTGTCTCCCATATTCCATGTGCTTAATTCCATGCCTGCTTTGGTTCTACCTTTGCTAGAAGCAAACCATGGAGCCTTCCAGTGTTGGTTGTGTGGTCCTTAGATTGCAAGGGCAGGAAAGAAGAAATCTACCATGGTCATATTTTCTATCCTTGTCTATGGATGTGTCTTCTAGTTAATAAGGATTGGTTGAAGTATCTTATTATTTAGTATCTAATATTTTGATTCCCATGGGAGACTTCCACCCTTTTTTATTTCTGGCATGGAGCAATGGAGATCTCTTCCAGTGTCTAGTGCTAAGGCAACATTTTCAATTTGCATATTCTATTGGTCACTTTAGTGAGATTTTGGAAGGAATGCTAGACTTGTGTGCTCATGTAGCCATCTTCCCCAGAAGTCACATAGATTTTAAATGCCCTAGTTTAGTACAGTATCTTATTTCATAGCTTGAAATAAGGGTGCAATTCTCCATTCTCAATTCTGTTGGGTCCCCAGTCATGCCAGAATGACTGAGAGAAGAATTTTCTTTTGCCTTAAACCTAGAAGTATCATTCTTCTAAGTATGTGGCTCATGTTTTTAACCAAGAATTGTCCTGGATTCATAGCTTGAAATGTGCCCTATTCATTTTTTTTTCTTTCACAAACTTATTTTGCTTCTGAAAATACAGGGATAGATGAATCACTGACCTCTGTCACAGAAATGTACACTTAGTGACATTTATATGATGTACTGAGAAAGGAAATGACATACTTTGCTAGATTTCTCTAGTCAAGGAAGATTGAATATTAGAACATTGGGGTTCTAGCTGTTTTTCTGACTTTTTAGTTCTGTTAGTTTATCTGTGCCTAGGCAATAGGGGCAGCAACAAAATAAAATAACTGTACTTTGCAAAGGAGGATAATGTCCTGTATAGATTCATCATAGAGAACAATAGATTGATCACCTTGTTAAATTTTTCTTACTAGGAAAGATCGTGATTTTATGTTGCTATTCAGCTTCTGTGCCCATCAGAAGTGTTCCTGAGAGCAGGTTAACTTTTTTATTTGTTTCTAACACCAACAAATTTAAACAATTAGAACTTAAGCTGGTAATTTAATCACCTGACAGCTAAAGAAGATTACATATTGTAGGGAGACCAATATATCTATTTTATGTGGCAAATGGATGGTCTTGTTCACCATGATTCATTTACCTGCTGTTTTGTGTACCCATTCTTTTGTCAAATTGATGGGTGACACAAGCTGTTCCACTAACACCGAAGAGAAATTACTGTTTTCCACAATATTCACTGGCAATGTTTTTGCTTTGTATATACAAAATTTCATGTAGGTAAATGAAATATCAATCAATAATTATTTATTGAACCCCCTAGCTTATGTTCAGTGCGCCTTGCTGGATTCAGTGGAGGATACAAAAATGCATAAAATGTGGTACTTATAGGAAAGTTAGAGGAGAAATTTAGTCTATGTAGCTTTATCTGTTCTAACACATTTTAATAAATTAAGCTCAAATATACGTTAGAAATATTTTTTATCTAGACCTTTTAAAAAGCCCAGATATTATTTCTCTCTAGCCAGACTTTTTTTTTTTTTTTTTTTTTTAAACAGGGGAGAATTTGAAATTTGTATTTAACAGATAAATGAAACTGATTTTATTCATGGGCTGGACCTTCTTGTTGGACTAGTGAATTGAACATGTCAGGCATGGTAGTAGATAAGTAATCCCTGCACTTAAGTACATTATATTTTAGTGAGTAAAACAAAAAATAAACCAATAATTATAGCACAATAAGCGATTCAGTAGAGGTTTGCAGACTGTTGTCTATGCTCACATCACCTAACTTAGAGTATTGGGAAAAGTTCCTGGCAAGTAGGGATAGTTGATCTATGCCTCAAAAGTTGAGAATGCTGTGCTCGAAATTCCAGCATTTTCCAAACATAGGCATTTGAACATACTGTAGTCCCCTTTGTCTTAAAAGGGCAGCCACCCAAGTCTTCCTGGGCTCCTCTAAGACCTTTCAGCTATTGCCTCATCAGGTTCCTCTACTTCACAGCCAGATTTCCTCATCAACCATGGAATCTTCATTTCAGCACTATTTACCTCCACTCATACCATTTCATTGGTTGGCTCTTGTCAAGACCACCAAGGACCTAAAGACTTCAAAGAAAAATATTCAGTTCCCACCTTACCTGAACTCCTCTAGTTTTTGGTGTATTTTATCAACCCGTTGTTGACAAACATAGTTTTTCTTTGGCTTCTATGAAACTCAAATTGCCTGATTTGCTTATCATTTTCAGCTGCTTCTCATTTTTCTTTGGCGATTTCTCCTTATCTTCCTAATCTTTAAATGCTAAAGCTCTTTATGGCTGTATCCTAGAATGCTCTTGTCTTGTCTCCCTGGGCAATTTCATTTCACTCTGAGGACATCCTATATCATGTGTATGTTTAAGACTCTATTCCAGTCTTCTCTCCTGAAAACCTCATATAACTGTCCAAATGCTCACTTAACGTCTCCATTTTGATGTCCTATAAGCATCTCAAATTATACTCTTTAAACTGAATGCATCATCTTTCCCTTGAAATCTATTCTTCCTCCAAAAGATGGGAATAGGACATACCCTCAGGTTCTCAAAGATAAACCCTGGGATTCATTTTCAATACTTCTTTCTCCCTTACTCCACACAGCTAATCAAACACTGAGTCTTCACAATAGTCTGCTGAGTGGTACCTCTACTTCTACTCGTACTCCGCTCTGATCCATTGTCCTCACAGAGGAAGTGTGATTGTATTGTAATGTATTGTAATGTATTGTATTGTATTGTATTGTATTGTATTGTATTTATTTTAAGTTTGTTTTAATTTATTTTGAGAAAGAGATAAAGAGCAAGCAGGGGAGGGAAAGAGAAAGAGGGAGACAGAATCCCAAGCAGGCCCCCTGCTGTCAGTGCAGAGCCCAGACGCAGGGGTTAAACTCATGAACCAAACTATGAGATCATGATCTGAGACGAAGTCAAGAGTTGGACGCCTAACCCACTGAGCCACCCAGACGTCCTGTAAGTGTGATCTTTTAAAAAGACAAATCAGATCATACAACTTACTTCATAAAATGCTTCAGTGGATTCCCATTGCTTAGGGGTCTGCATGGTCTGGATTTGCCCCTCCTCCTCTCTCTCTTGGTGCCAGAATACCCAGGTAAATGCTAAATCTTTCATCCAGTGTTCATACATAGAACAGCAAGTGGTCAGATCGAGCTTTTGAGGACCTTCCTCTGAATTTACATTTTGGAAATACCAAGAGGTACTAGTCCTGTGGTTTCACATTCCATGTCATTTGTCATTATTATTTCCTCTACCAGAAACCTCCCTCTTCTTTGCTTGGCATCCTCTTCCCCATAAGTGTTCCTGTATGTTCACGTGTAGTCAAGTTTTTCACTTTTGAGTTTTCAAAGAACTCTGCAATTTTAAAAAATCACCATAGCTCACAGTTATTGAGTATTTACTCTAACCAAGTTCCTTTTAAGTGATTTAACTATGTTTTCTCATTTACTCCTCAAAACAGCCCTTTAAGGTGGGTACAATTGTAATTCCCATTTTACAGATATGGAAAGTGAGGCACTGGGAATTTAATTAAATGACGTGTAAATACACGGAGGAGTTAGAATTTGTACTCAGGCACTTTTACTACTTGTCTGTGTGCTACTGCTGTGCTATTTACACATTAAAATGATTTGTTTCAAGGTCCATAATCACAGGACTGTAAGTATGTAGACTTTAGGAGCTGTGACTTAGTCACTGTTGTATTCTTATTCCCTACTCTACTGGCTGGCATATGGACTACTCTTAAATACTTATTGAAACAAACTGCATCAATTGGCTGTCTTGACATTGTATAGACAGGATTTCATTTCTCCTCTTGGCTTAGAGCTCAGTGGGTATTTAGTGGTAATGGAATTTATAGCCATTATGGAATGTATGTGGTAGAAGAAGCCCCAGCATCCAAAGATTACACGTTCTTTGTGAAACATTATCCATTTGGCTGTGGTTTGCTTACCCGTGTTCAAAGGTCTGTGATTAATCCCTTTGCTCATCTCTTAGGCTGCCTTAGGCTGACATTACAAGAACTTTAAAGCAATCATCTTTGGCAGCTGAGCTCTTAGCAGGCCATCTTCATGCTATTAAGAGATACGTACTTGTCCGGATAAGTATCAGAACAGAGGGAAGAAGTTATCAAATCTCTTGGATTCCTAATACGTATGGAAGGAAATTGATATGGTTCAAGAAGATGGCTCTATGATACATCATATGTATCATGTGGTTTTTTTCTGACAATTTCAACTGCACTTAAAATTTTTCTAGTATTTTGGGTGGATAAAGAAAATTAACAGTAATAGTTATTTTAGTGCTTGTAATTACTAATGACTTGATTTTACTTCCTGGTAGCAGTAAACTTATATTCTTGTAGCAATGCAAAAATAGAAATAGGAAATAGTTTTCTTTCTTTCTTCTTTCTTTCTTTCTTTCTTTCTTTCTTTCTCTTTCACTCTATCTCCTTCTTTCCTTCCTTTCTTTTTTCCTTCCTTCCTTCCTTCCTTCCTTCCTTCCTTCCTTCCTTCCTTCCTTCCTTTTTTCTCCCTGTAGCTATGGAACATGAACCATAGTTAGAAAAGATTCCAGGTTTTTCTTTTTGCCCCCCCTCCCACCCCACCTCCCAAAGTAGAGATATATGCACAGTAAAACACCCATTATGGAGCACTTTGGGTCAAATCAAGGTTCTAACATGCACAGCATTTTATTATAGTCAGCAGGGTTCATGGGCATGTGACTGTGATTGCAGTCCCATAGCATCAGTGCTGTAATGGTTTCTTCACATACCAAAATGTTTAGCAAAGCCACTTGTTTCTCTACCCTTTCATCTTATGCACATGGGAATGGTCAACTGTGAGCTGAGAAAAGAAAGGAAGATCTTCATAACTGCATTGCATTTGACTTGCTTAATTTTAATTTATGGAATAGGGATTATGTTTAATTGGAAAAAGAGAGACTTACTTTTGGAACATTTGTTCAGTGTGATTAATAAAAAAAATAACCTCAACTGCAATTTTGTCAATAACAAATGTGAGTATCAGAAACCACAACCCAGCTGTTTTATTTTATTTGTGCTTCTACTTAGGTAGTGTGGTATGAGCCTCAGAATGAAAACCAGCATGACAGTATTATTTAAGTACTACTAAAAGGCTTCATACTACTTTCCAAGCAGCATGTAAAACTACGACCTGACCTTTCCCTGCTCATTAGAATTTGCTGTTTCTTCATGCAACCCTAGGGCTCCCATTTCTGCCATTGTGGCAAAAGTGGCCAAGCAATCCCCCTGCCATTTCTTCTCACTTTATTACTGCTGAGTAGCTATTATATTTGTCTGACAAAGGGATTGAATGTCAAAAATCTTGACTGGGGGTGGGGGCGCCTGGGTGGCTCAGTCGTTTAAGCGTCCCACTTCGGCTCAGGTCATGATCTCATAGTTCGTGAGTTTGAGTCCCATGGCGGGCTCTGCACTGACAGCTCAGAGCCTGGAGCCTGCTTCCAATTCTGTCTCCCTCTCTCTCTGCCCCTCCCCCGCGCGTGTGCGCTTATGCACATGCTCTCTCTCTCCTTCAAAAATAAACATTAAAAAAGAATTTTTAAAAAATCTTGGTTGGGAGGGAAGAGCGTGAAGCAGTGTTTCTTTTTGCATGAGAAATCTTCAACATAACCCAAGGTTGAGGATGACTAGCAAGAAGTTGTGTTAATGCAGTTGAAAGTGCTGATGGCCACGTTAGTTAGAATGTAGGTTTGGTTCTGCAACAAAGTCCAGATAATTGTCCAAGGGTAAGCAGACCAGGGCCAAAGCCTGCACATCATCCAGGACCCATGCTCCTATACTGTCTCTCTGCTATTCTCAGCTTGCGGTTTCCATCTTACGGTCTAAAGTATCTGCTTCAACTCTCACCATCATGTCTCCTTTGGGAAATGTAGTCTTTGATTGGGTGACCATCTGCCTAGTTAAATACCAAAGATATTACAATCAAAGGAAAAAGGGAAGAATGGATTTATAACTGCTAATGCTATACTCACTGCTGGTGAAAACTGAGAGGCAAAGTAACATGGTACAGGGATAAGTAGGTGAACATGCTTTAGCTCTGGCAACCTATAAGTATCTAAGACACAGAGACCAATTGTGGTTAACTGAAATTAACTGACAAGTTTGGAGAACCAGGCACAGAACGAAGCTGAAGACAATGAAGCTACAAACATATGCACATCATAGCATGGAATGATCTGCTTATTATAGTGCCACTCGTGACATCACACCTGGACTCTTAGATTCTTAATTCCGTTGCCAATCTCATTACTGGAAATCAGGTACTAGATGCTGCCAAAGTTAGAAATGTTTTGTTTTTTTTTTAACTGAGGTAAAATTGGTATATAGCATATTAGTTTCTGGTGTATAATATAATAATTTGATATTTGTATGAGCTACAAAGCAATCATCAGAGTAAGTCTGGTTACCATCCATTACTGTACCATTGACCCCCTTCTTTCATCAAACCCCCCATCCCCTTTTTCTTCTGATCACCACCAATCTATTCTCTGTGAGTTTTGTATTGTCTTGTTTGCTCATTTGTTTTGTATTTTAGATTCTATATATAAGTGAAATCATAAGAAATTTGCCATTCTCTGTCTGGCATTTCATTTAGCCTAATACCCTCAAGGTGCATCCATGTTGTCACAAGATTTCATTCCTTTTTACTTCTGAGTAGTATTCCACTCTGTGTGTGTGTGTGTGTGTGTGTGTGTACCACAACATCTTTATCTATCTATTCATTGATCAATAGGGCACTTAGTTTATTTCCATATTTTGGCTATTGTAAACAATGCTGCATAAACACAGGGGTGCATGTGTCATTTTAAATTAGTGTTTTTATTTTCTTTGGATAAATACCAAGAAATGGAATAGATGGAACATATCCCTAGGTATTTTTTAATGCAATTGTGAATGGGGTTGTTTTCTCAATTTCTCTTTCAGAGTGTTCATTATTAGTGTACAGAAATATAACCAATTTCTACATATTGATTTTGTGTTCTGTAACTTTATTGACTTTGTTTACTAGTTTCAGCAGCTTTTTGTGGAGTCTTTAGTGTTTTCTATATATAATATGTCACTTGCAAATAGTGACAGTTTTACGTCTTCCTTTCCAATTTGGATGTCTTTTGTTTCTTTTTCTTGCCTAATTTCTGTAGTTAGGATTTTTAATACTATGTTGAATAAAAGTGGTGATAATGAGCATCATTGTCTTGTTCCTGATCTTGGTTGAGTGTGATGTTAGCAGTGGAGTTTGTTATATATGGCTTTTATTATCTTGTGATACATATCTTCTATATCCACTTTGTTGAGAGTTTTTATCATAAATAGATATTGAATTTCGTGAAATACTTTTTCTGTATCTACTGAGATGATCGCATGATTTTTATCCTTCATTTTGTTAATGTGGTATATCACACTGATTGACTTGTGAATGCTGACCTATCCTTGTATCCCTAATATAAATCCCACTTGACCACGGTGTATTATCCTTTTAATGGATTGGTTTGCTAATGTTTTGTTGAGGATTTTTGCATCTTTATTCATTATGGATATTGACTGTAATATCTTTTCTAGTAGTGTTCTTGTCTGTTTCTGATGTCAAGGTAGAGAGGAGAGTAATAATGCTACTTTGAATTTTTGGTAGAATTCACCAATGAGAGTCTCTTTTCCTGGACTCATTTGGAGGAGATTTTTGATTATTGATTTATCTCTTTACTAGTAATTAGACTGTTTAGATTTCTGATTTCTTCCTGATTTAGTCTCAGAAGATTGTATATTTCTAGGAGTTTATCCATTTCTTCTATGTTGTCCAATTTGTTGATATATGATTGTTCATAATAGTTCCCTGCAGTCCTTTGTATTTCTGGGGTATCAGTTGTAACTTCTCTCTTTTTTTCTGATTTCATTAATTTGTGCCTTCTTTCTTCTTTTGTTTGTGATTAAAGCTAAAGGCTTTTCAATTTTGTTTATTAAGAACCAATTCTTAGTTTTATTGAAATTTTTGTTCTTTTTTTGTTTTTTGGTCTCTATTTCATTTTTTTCTAATCTGATCTTTATTATTTCCTTCCTTCTAGTAAATTTGGGCTTTATTCTTTTTTAAGTTCCTTTAGGTGAAACTTAGATTGTTTATTTGAGACTTTTGTTTTTTGTTTGTTTCTTGAGATAGGCCTGCTGTGAAGTTCCTTCTTAGAACTGCTTTTGCTGCATCCCATAGATTTTACATTATTTATATTCTCATTTGTCTCAAGGTATTTTTTGATTTCCCTTTTGGTTTCTTCATTGACCCATTGGTTGTTTAGTAGCATATTGATTAATCTCTACATATTTGTGATTTTTCCAGTTTTCTTCCTGTAACTGATTTCTAGTTTCATATGATTGTGGTTGGAGAATATTCTTGATATTCATTCTTAAGTTATTGAGATTTGTTTTGTTGTTTAACAAGTGACCTATCCTGGAGAACATTCTATGTACACTTGAGAAGAATGTTCATTGTGCTGCCTTTGGATGGAATATTCTATATATATCTGTTAAGTTCATCTGGTCTAATGTGTCATTTAAGGCCAGTGTTTCCCTATTGATTTTCTGTCTGGATGATCTATCCTTGATGTAAATGGGGTGGTAAAGTCTTCTACCATAATTGCTGTAAATTTCTCCCTTTAGGTCTGTTAATATTTGCTTTACATATTTAGGTGCTTTATGTTTGGTACATAAATATTTATAAATGTTATATCCTCTTGTTGAATTGATGTCTTTATCGTTATGTAATACCCTTATTTGTCTTTTATTACAGTCTTTGTTTTAAAGTCTGTTTCAACTGATGTAAGTGTAACTACCCCAGCTTTCTTTTTAATTTCCATTTGCATGAATATCATTTTCCATCCTTTCCCTTTCAGTCTGTGTCCTTAGATCTGAAGTAAGTCTTATAGGCAGCATCTAGGTAGGTCTTTTTATTTATTTTTTAATCCTTTTAGCTATCCCTGTCTTTTGATTGGAGCATTTAGTCCATTTATATTTAAAATAATTATTGAAAGGTATGTACTTATTACCATTGTGTTAACTGTTTTCTGGATGATTTTATAGCTCCTTTCTGTTCCTTTCTTCTTCTCTTGCTCCATTCCCTTGTGGTTTGATGCTGTTCTTTAGTGTTATGTTTAGATTCCTTTCTCATTATCTTTTGTGTATCTGCTGTAAGTTTTTGCTTTGTGGATACCATGTAGTTCACATATAACAGCCTATATATATAAGAATCTACTTTAAGTTGATAGCAACTCAAATTTGAACACATGCTAAACACTACACATTTGCTCCTCTTCCCACCACATTTTGTATTTTTGATGTCATGTTTTACATTTACAAATTTTGTGTATCCTTTACTTAGTTAATGTGGTTATAGTTAACTACTTTTAATCTTCATACTAGCTTTATAAGTGGTTAATCCACTACCTTTACTATATATTTATCTTCTCCAGTGATATTTTTACTTCCATATTATGTTTTCTTGTGTAATTAGTACCTTTTCTTTTCAGCTTAAAGAAGTCCCTTTAACATTTCTTTTAAGGCCAGTTTAATGGTGATGCACTCCTTTAGCTTCTGCTTATCTGGAAGACTCTTTATTTATCCTTTAATTCTGAATGGTAATTTTACTGGGTAGAGTATTCTTGGTTGAGAATTTTTTCTTTCAGCACTTTGAATATATTGTGTCACTCCTTTCTGCCTACAAAGTTTCTGCTGGAAAAATCAGCTGATAGTCTCATGGGAGTTCCCCTGTACGTAAAAAAGTTGTTTTCCTCATTTCTTTTGATATTCTCTCTTTAACTTTTGACACTTTAATTATATGTTTCTTGGTATGGATCTCTTTGGTTCATTTTGTTTGAACTTTCTGTGCTTTCTAGCCTGGGTATCTGTTTCCTTCCCTAGTTTAGGGGTGCTTTCAGCTATTATTTCTTCAGATAAGCTTTCTGCTCCTTTCTCACTCTCTTATCTCTCTAGGACCCTTATATGAGAATTCTACTCCACTTGATGTTGTCTCATAAGCCCCTTAAACTATCTTCACTTAATTTTTTTCTTTTTGCTGCTCTGACTGGGGGAGTTCCATTGCCACATCTTCCAGGTTGCTGATTGTTCTTCTGTTTGATCTAATCCTCTGTTGAACCCTTTAGTGTATTTTTCAGTGCAGTTATTGTATTCTTCAGATTTGTGATGTGTGTTTGATACTTTTATATATTTTCTGTTTTTGTTGAGTTTTCACTGTGCCCATCCATTCTTCTCCTGAGTTTGGTAAGGGTATTTATGATCATTATTTTGAACTCCTTATCAGATAGATTACTTATCCCTGCTTCACTAAGGTCTTTTTCTGAGGTTTTGTCTTATTTGTTTGTTTGTTTGTTTGTAACCTATTCCTCTGTTTTCTTGGTTTGCGGGACTCTTTGTGTTTGTTTCCATGTATTGGGTAAAATAGTTACCTCTCAGTCATAAAGGAGTGGTGTCATGTAGGATATGAACCTTATTGTTCAAACTTACCCTAGTTTTGGGTTATTTTTTTTAAATGTCTGTGATTGTCTAAATAGCTTGATTTATTTTTCATAGGTCTCCATTGATGAAGATGTGCTAAGAGCAGTCAATGTTCCCATGGCAGTGATTCCAATCAGCACCAGTTTCAGGATGATTGGAAGCCAGATCCTCAGACAGCAGCTTTTTTTATTTAAAATTTTTTTAAAACATTTATTTATTTTTGAGGCAGAGAGAGACAGAGCATGAACGGGGAAGGGGCAGAGAGAGAGGGAGACACAGAATCGGAAGCAGGCTCCAGGCTCTGAGCCATCAGCCCAGAGCCTGACGCGGGGCTCAAACTCACGGACCGTGAGATCATGACCTGAGCTGAAGTTGGACGCTTAACTGACTGAGCCACCCAGGCGCCCCAAGCAGCTTTTTAAAGTATGTAAATATATATAGTCCTGTGGGACCACAGTTGTAAACCCTGCTGGCCTCAAGACTGGGAGACCTGGAGGTGTCCTCTGGGCAACAGTTACTAAATTTAGGGATTTAGGTAAGTGTATAAGTTCCTTTCTGGGAGGTATCATTGGGTTGTGTGGAGGCCAAAGGAGGACTTAAAGGTGCTGTGTCTCTGCCTGTGTTCCCTAAGAGTTCTGTGTAGCCCTAGAAGTGTGGCAGACCTGAATCCTATCTCTAGGTTTGAAGCTATGAAACAAGTAGATGGGCCTCTTTTACAGGTGGGCTGGGGGAGGTTTCTGTCTGCTGTCTCTGCAGTGTCCTGGGTGTGGTAGCCTGCCAAGACCTATCTTTCTGATTGTTGTAGTCCCATGGGGACAAGAAATGCAAGCCCCTCTGGCCACCAGAGTCAGGCAGTCAAGGGGTGGCCCCTAGGCAGGGCATGCCTGTAGCTTTAGCAAGGCTGTGTCTGTGTGTTTTCACCTGCACTAGCAAAGTATAGGAAAAGTGCAAAAATTGCCCTCAACAGTGCCTGTGTCCCCAAAGAGCATCCCAACTAGTCCCTGCCCCTCTGAAAGATGCTTTAAGATTAGCAAATAAATTTTCTTCACAAATAATCCACTCAATTCTCAAACTGCTGCCTTTGTGCTGGGTCCCAGGAACATGAGTTCATGTGTAATCCCCTTAAAAGGAGTATCTCAGGGGCGCCTGGGTGGTGCAGTCGGTTAAGCGTCCGACTTCAGCCAGGTCACGATCTCGCGGTCCGTGAGTTCGAGCCCCGCGTCGGGCTCTGGGCTGATGGCTCAGAGCCTGGAGCCTGTTTCCGATTCTGTGTCTCCCTCTCTCTCTGCCCCTCCCCCGTTCATGCTCTGTCTCTCTCTGTCCCCAAAATAAATAAATGTTGAAAAAAAATAAAAAGAGTATCTCAGACCCCCCCAGCCTCCTGGGTCCCCTGGCTGAAAGCCCCATTGGGTTCCAGAGCCAGATGTCTTGGGGTCCTCATCTCTCTGGTGCAGGTCCAAAGGGTTGAGGTGCCCAATGTGGGACACAAATCCCTCACTTCTCAGGGAGAAGCTACGGACCAGTGATATTCCCCCACCATTGTGGATCACTTCACTGGGGATGGGGTTTGTCAGACCACATCTCTGCCTCTCCCATCTCTCTCACTGTAGCCCTTTTATTCCTTGTTGTGAAATAGCTGTCCAGCTAGTTTTCAGTTATTTTTCAGTAGGAAATATTCCATATGTAGCTGTAGATCTGATATGTCTGTGGGAGGAGCTGAGTTCAGGATCTTCCTGCACTCCATTTTAGACTAGTGGCCACATGGAAATGAATTTTAAACTGTCTTTCCTTCTTTGAATTTTTGTGCCAGACTCAAAATTCCAGGTTGGAGCAGGCACCAATTTGTTGAGCTTACCACACAAGGCTGCATCCTAGCTGCCAGGAGTTTGGGAGCACAAGTATTTGGCCTTGTCTACATCAGCAATGGGAGATGAAATTCTGTCTCCCACAAGTTTGACTTACACAATTGTAGACCCAAAGCATGAAAAGGGGTCGTTGTTTGTTTGTTTGTTTGTTTAATGCCCAAATTGTGCACCATAATTACTAACATAGTTTTCAAATTGGCAAGCATAGCGTAAGTGCTTAAGTGTGTGGTTTTAGAGTTAGAGAAAATTGGGTACTAGTCATTATTCTGTAAAATCAAGGTATTCATAATGCCTACCTCCTAGGGTTTTGTGGAAGATATATGTAAAGTAGATGCTTAATAAGTTGAGGAAGAACGGGAAAGATAGACACACTAACTTTTAAATATAATTTGAAGATTTTTAAAAATATCTTTTTCTTGTCTAGTCAGTCTTAATATTATCCACCCATCCATATCTGTAACTAATTAGCCATTATTCAATTCAGCTGACGTTCTAAAACCAATTTGAAATCCCTTAATAAGCCTGGTTGACAATTGGGCTGATTTGGTGCTCACCCTAAACTTATACAGATTTATAAACTAAGTAAGGAAAATACTGTGCACTACTTTTTGTAGTGGATTAAAGACAGCAAGCTATTCCCTACAATCTAGAAGTACAAATAATAACAACTCAAATACATATAGCAATTATAGTTCTCTGTAGATATTAAGTAAACAGCTTTTGTTTTCCTCTCTCAAAAGTGAATTCTCCTTGACAGTACTTTTGCACTGATAATATAAGCATTTAAAACTTGATTGTTTCCACCAACCACTTCAAACTTTCTCCTCTGAAAAACGTCTTAAGCAGCATTAGGAAGAATGACAAAGGCAGGCTTAAGTACCTCTGCAAGCTGCCAAAAATATAGGTTGGATGGTGTTCAGCACCTGGAAAATTCGTTAAGACCATATGGACTGTCAAAAGTTCAATGTACTAGAGAAGAAAACTCCCTGCGGTGCCAGCATTTGAATAAAAAAATCATTGTAAACAATGGCTCTAGGGGATTACTGTGATCATTCAAAAAGTTGCAGGTTCTGCTGTTAATAGAAAAATTATAAACTAAATTATAAACTCAGTTGTGGAACAGGGAACCAGACAAAGACAGAACTGGAAAGAATTCCTTGGGTAAATAGGATCGATATCTCTTTACTTGACCTTAGTTCTTATGGGTCTTAGACTTATATATTATATCCATGCATATAAAGGGGTGAAGTCAATGTAGTCAAATGAAGTTAAGCTTTTCTGTTTGTTCGATTTTCGTTTTTATTTAAAGGACAGATCAGTATTTGTCAAAACTTCTATTTGAGTAAAATTAACACAAAACACAGATGACCTGAATTATGAAAATATATTGGAATGCCCAGCTGGCTCAGTCCAAAGAGCATGCAACTCTTGATCTCAGGGTTGTAAGTTCGAGCCCCATGTTGGGTATAGAGGTTACATAAGAATGAAATCTTTTTAAAAAATAAATACAAGACTATCTTAAGGTGCTACAGATAGTGTTCTATAAATTAGAACTGTCCACCACTATTTAAATTATCACTTCGAGCATTATGGAACAAAAGAGTAAGTGGTATGAATATTTATTTTATATATTTTCAAGTTAAAATTAATTTTGTTATTTTTCTTTAGATTCATTAGGTGAAACTTGCCAACTGACCTAAGTAAACCTAGCATATATTTCCCTGTCATCAAAGAGCAAGCAGAAGAAAAGTGATGTGACGTTTATAAAATGAAAGAAAAGAGAAAAAGATTATAAAATAGAAAGAGGCAACATATATAATTTGTAAAAGGAGGGTTTGCCAAAAAATACTTGATTTGTAATTGTTCCATATAGAAACCCCAATTTTAGAATTAAAGTAGAAGTGTGTGTGTGTGTGTGTGTGTGTGTGTGTGCGTGTGTCTGTGTGTGGTTAAAGTGCAAGGTAGGTACTCTTTCTTTTAGTGAAGTGACCAGCATCTCATCTTGCTCTTTATTCTCACCACGAGAAGTAATAGAAGTTTTGCAGAATCCTTGTAAGGATTCATTGTAGGACACTATTAACTATAAGGAGCTGAGCCCTCAGATAGTGAGGAATTGACAATATTTTTCAAATTAACTTTCCTTTATCAAATATAAAAATTGTTCATTCTCGCTGTTAAAAACTTGTAAAATGCAAAAAAATAAAGATGCAAATAAATATCATCATTAACATTTTGGTTCACTCCATTCCAATCCTTTTTTTAATTTTCTGACATACATATATAATGATACAGAATATCCATTAAAATGATGTTTGTGAAGAAACTTGGAAGACATGAGAAATTGCTTGGAAAAGAAAAAATACATGATTTAGAACTCTATGAACAAGTTGTTGCAGAGTATTTCTAATGTTTAGTGAACACTAAACAACAGTAGTTCTTTATTTACACACACTCAGCAGGGTCCTTTTTATTAGGCATTCCCATTTTAACAAAACAAACCCCCTATGGTAGCTGTTGAGCTCTTCTTTTGCTCTTAGCTCTGCGAGGGAAGACAATACAATAATCATAAGATGGGATACTCGTTAATTTGGGGCGTCCAAGTCATAGCTTATGCATCCAAGGAGGACAGGCTAAGTATTAAAATGTAGTATTGATTATGTGTGGAATAAAAGCTCACAGAAGTGAGTATTCATTACGGACCCAAATGTTTGAAGGAAGGCTCTACGGTTGAAGTAGAGACAGAGCTGGGCATGGAAGAAAGGGCAGATTTGGAGGAGGCAGAGAAAGGACCAAAGATAACTTTACTGGACAGGTAGGCAGGTCAGGATATGTTAATTTCTGGAGGCTTAATTCCCAAAGGAATTTGGACTTGGTGTTGTTTCAACTTGTATGTCTCTTCTCTGACTAGTTGTGGCTGTCAGGTGGTGGCTAGTCAAAGGCTGAAGGACCAAGATGCTGCCTTTAGTGATTTATATTTTTTTTGGTCTGAATGTTGGGCATTTAAGGTAGTACAGTAGAGACTGAAATTATTATTATTTGTGCTTAGAAATGTTCACTCTTTTTCTTGCTTGGTTTTAGGGAGGGGGGATATTGAGTCAGTCTAATTGGGAGTTGCCCTGGGTGTGGTTTTATTGCTGCTGTGACCCTCAGCACACTACAGGTTTTAAATTCCTTGTCTTTAGGGTCACAGCTGGTTTGTTGGGGGAACTTTTCTCAATATATACTCCACCTTCAGCTTTAGGTCTTCCCTTTGTGCCTGTTCACTTTTCAATCTCTGTCACCCTTTCAGCAATAGACTGCTGTTACTTGTTATTCAGCGCTTGCTAGCTTAGTTGTTCTGGGTGAATGTACGGGGTGTTCTCTGTTGACCTAGTTCAGCCACAATCATAAGCAAGTACTCTGTCCCTGAGCTTGGCTGGGACATTTTCAATGATTCTTTCCCTCCTCCACTCTGGTGGGGTCACTGAACATATGAGCCCAGGGTGACTTCCTGCCCTTCCTGAAGGGACAGCATTAATTCTTTTCTATTTCCTTTCTACAGCTGCAATAAGTCTTGACATTTTGTCCCAGTGACAGAGTTTGTTGTATCCTCCCTTAGTGATTTAAGGAAGGGAAGATGAGGAGAAGAATCCATTGTTCCAGTAGATATTTCCCTCCCTCAGGCCTTCTCTACAAGAAAGGCTTTATCTTAATTCTTTCTTATCCCAAATCTTTCTTGTGAGTACCTGATGATGTACCTGGAGAAGAAAATTCCCTTTGTGTTTGTGGCTCCTAAAGGTTTCTATACTCTCATTCTAAATAGATTACAGGTGGCTTTTAGCAATTTGCTAAAAATTTTGGTTGCTTTCTTCTTGTCATCTTATATGTTGCCCGGTATCTTCTCCAGGAAAACTAGGGCTCGCACTTCTTATCTCCTGTGTTTCTGTATATTTTGAGTTCACTTGTTGCCTGAGACCTCAAATCTCTGATGAAAGTTATAAATTTGCAGATTACTTGACATTTTTTGTTGTTGAACGGATGGGAGCACTACTCTTTCCAGATTTCTAAATTATAAATAGAAGCCTAAATTCAATTTATTTTGAGTTATTATTATGCAAGAAGGGTTTCTTGTTATATTAATATGACTTTGCAAAGTTTAATTTTATTAAGTCATGTTAGCATTGTATTTCAGCATTGTTTATTTCATATACAATATGATACATAATCATATATAATAAATTACATAATACTATATATAACAAATTTACAATAAGTATAATTAGGGATGCTTGGAACATGTATTATTATCAAGATTATTGCTTTGGAATCAGATAAACATGGGTTTCAATCTTAGGCTTGCCATATTCTTGCTATATGATTTTGGAAATATTTTTTCTCTCTGAATCTCAAGTTTTCTCATCTTTATGGAAATGGAAAGAGAAGTACCTATACAATGGAGTGCTTTTTAGGATACTACAGACCCACCTTGCTATGTAACAGATGATATTTTCTTGGTCAGAGATTATTTGGTTATAATAATAGAAGCCTCTTGTGACCAATGAATAAAGAGTTTATTGTGAGAACTAAATAATCAGGCCTCCCTTGGAAGGGTGGGGAGCAGAGTCACTCTAGCTGGAATACATTCTTTATTCTTGTGTTCTACGATTAATGTGACTCAACTACCAATTGATTCTGTCGCCGTATTTCTTCATATTTTAAGAGTAGATATCTGATTCGTTTTTAAAATGAAATTCATAACTTTCATCAGAGATTTGAGGTCTCAGGGCAACAAATGAGCTTACAATATACAGAAATACAGGAGATAAGAAGTGCAAACCCTAGTTTTCCTGGAGAAAATACTGGGCAACATATAAGATGATGAGAAGAATGCAACCAAAAGACCTGTTCCTTTTGGATCAGTTGTTCATTTCTGTGTGAGCAGTTGTGACCAGGGGTAGGAGGCAGGTCATGTGGTTCAAACAGAGTCCTGGAGGCTTTGGTCAAGTGGATAATTATTACCGTCTCTAGTTCTGGCTAATTATTTTCACATAAGTTTTACAGAGGAGAAAAGAGTATGTTATTTAACATCTATGGAAATTATGGGGTTAGTTTTATAATTCAACCTGAATTTCCCAAATGAACATGGATCCTTTTCTATATACATAATGCCTATTACATTCAGCCTTAATACGGCCATCTTCTCCTAAATGATCTTTCTTCCACTCTCAAAATCTATTTTAATTGTAAAGGAAACCATTTTTCATTAAATAGGCTAGCCCCACTCCTTTACTCTGTGGCTGTCTCAGATTGGATGAGTAGACAGATTATGGCATTTGAATATCATCTCTGCTGCTGATTAGCTATATGATTTTAAGTTATTTTCTCAGTTTCTTTTTCTTAAATAGGATAATAATGATGCTTACCTCAGAGAGTTGTGGTGGGATTAAGTGAGATGACACCCATGAAGTACTTAACATGTTGCTAATAAATGATAAGTACTTAATTAATAAATGTTTTTCTTTCAGTAGTGATATGCCTCACCAGAGACTAAACTTGAGTTTTGTTTTGTTTTTGTTTTGTTTTCATGAGAGGTAGCACAATGGTACAATCACCAAAGACAGTTCATCTCTTTGCTCCTCACTCCATAAATGAAAGTATGAGGTGCTTGAAGAAGCATCTTTAGGGGAAACTTCTTTAGGGAGTAGTAATCTTTGTATCACAGAAGACAGCCCCATTCTGAAGTCTCCATAGCCTGAATGACATAGTGATTTTCTGTAAGGATTTGTGAGTAACCCCATCTTCCAAGGAAAGAGGGCTATTATCGCACCCTTAATGTGTCATGAATTTGTGATTTAAGAGAAAAAAAAAGCTGTCTTCATTCTCTGCATGTGTCAGTTGTAGGAAGGGAGAGGGGTAGTAGTTAAGGTCTTTGAAGGGTAACTATCTGATCCATTTCTAATCAAACATTGTGAATGCTGGCTGTTTTTCTGTGAGGTGACTGGGAGTGATCTTTGAAGAGCTGTTAAGTCAAAGCTGCAACGCTGGTGCCCCAAGTTTAAACAATAACACCATGTGGCAGCTAGAAGCAACCTATCGATAGTTGACATCGATCACACACTTATTATGATTCACTGTTCTAAGCTCTTACATGAGTTAACTTATTTAATTCTCACTACATATTTGATAGGCAAAGCACTGAAGCCAAGCAAGGTAGAAAATTACTCAATCTATAAAGTGACAGAACTAGAATTCAAACCCAGGTAGTCTTTCTCTGGAGTACACATCATTAGCCACGATACGTGTTGCAGATATAAATGATCTCTTCAGCAGGGAGGAGAAGGCAGATAGATCCCTTTTGGCACTATGTGAACCTCACGAATTTTGGATAATTCAGACTGGGAGCTCAATGAGGGAGACTTCTTGCTTTTTTATCACATGGAATGTGAACACATTGATAATAATATTATTATAGTTTCTTTTTTTTTAATTGTATTTTTGATTTTTTAAAATTTACATCCAAATTAGTTAGCATATAGTGCAACAATGATTTCAGTAGTAGATTCCTCAGTGCCCCTTACCCATTTAGCCCAGCCCCACTCCCACAACCCCTCCAGCAACCCTCAGTTTGTTCTCCATATTTATGGGTCTCTTCTGTTTTGTCCCCCTCCCTGTTTTTATATTATTTTTGTTTCCTTTCCCTTATGTTCATCTGTGTTGTCTCTTAAAGTCCTCATATCAGTGAAATCATATGATTTTTGTCTTTCTCTGACTAATTCACTTAGCACAATATCCTCCAGTTCCATCCATGTAGTTACAAATGGCAAGATTTCATTCGTTTTGATTGCCGAGTAATACTCCATTGTATATATATACCACATCTTCTTTATCCATCCATCCATTGATGGCTATTTGTGCTCTTTCCATACTTTGGCTATTGTTGATAGTGCTGCTATAAACATGGGGGTGTATGTATCCCTTCAAAACAGCACACCTGTATCCCATGGATAAATGCTAGTAGTGCAGTTGCTGCATCATAGGATAGTTCTATTTTTAGTTTTTTGAGGAACCTCCATACTGTCTTCCAGAGTGGCTGCACCAGCTTGCATTCCCACTAACAATGCGAAAGAGATCCTCTTTCTCCACATCCTCGCCAACATCTGCTGTTGCCTGAGTTGTTAATGTTAGCCATTCTGACAGGTGTAAGGTGGTATCTCATTGTGGTTTTGATTTGTATTTCCCTGATGATGAGTGATGCAGAGCATTTTTTCACGTGTCAGTTGGCCATCTGGATGTCTTCCTTGGAGAAGTGTCTATTCATGTCTTTTGCCCATTTCTTCACTGGATTATTTGGTTTTTGGGTGTTGAGTTTGATAAGTTCTTTGTAGATTTTGGATACTAACCCTTTATCTGATACGTCGTTTGGAAATATCTTCTCCCATTCTGTCGGTTGCCTTTTAGTTTTGCCGATTGTTTCCTTTGCTGTGCAGAAGTTTTTATTTTGATGAGGTCCCAGTAGTTCATTTTTGCTTTTGTGCCCTTTGCCTCCAGAGACGTGTTGAGTAAGAAGTTGCTGTGGCCAAGATCAAAGAGGTTTTTGCCTGGTTTCTCCTCGAGGATTTTGATGGCTTCCTGTCTTACATTGAAGTCTTTCCTCCATTTTGAGTTTATTTTTGTGTATGGTGTAAGAAAGTGATCCAGGTTCATTCCTCTGCATGTCACTGTCCAGTTTTCCCAGCACCACTTGCTGAAGAGACTGTCTTTATTCCATGGGCTATTCTTTCCTGCTTTGTCAAAGATTAGGCGGCCATATGTTTGTGGGTCCATTTCTGGGTTCTCTATTCTGTTCCATTGATCTGAGTGTCTGTTTTTGTGCCAGTACCATACTGTCTTGATGATTACAGCTTTGTAGTATAGCTTGAAGTCTAGGAATGTGATGCCTCCTGCTTTGGTTTTCTTTTTCAAGTTCGCTTTGGCTATTGGGCGTCTTTTCTGGTTCCATATAAACTTTAGGATGATTTGTTCTAGCTCTGTGAAGAATGCTGGTGTTACTTTGATAGGGATTGCATTGAATATGTAGATTGCTTTGGGTAGTATTGACATTTTAACAATATTTGTTCTTCCTATCCAGGAGCATGGGATCTGTTTCCATTTTTTTTGTCTTTGTCCATTTCTTTCATAAGCTTTCTATAGTTTTCAGTGTATAGATTTTTCACCTCTTTGGTTAGATTCGTTCCTCGGTATTTTATGGTTTTTTTGTCCAACTGTAAAGGTGATCGATTCCTTGATTTCTCTTTCTGTCGCTTCATTGTTGGTGTATAGGAATGATTCTTGTTTGTTGATTTTATATGCTGCAACTTTGCTGAATTCATGGATCAGTTCTAGCAGTTTTTTGGTGGAATCTTTAGGGTTTTCCATACAGAGTAGCATGTCATCTGGGAAGAGTGGAAATTTGACCTCCTCCTGGCCGATTTAGATGCCTTTTATTTCTTTGTATTATTATAGTTTCTAAGTAATTTTCTACAAATGCTTTATTTTCCCAATTAGATGTTAACCTCCTACTGCTAATGGACTGCTGCTAATTTGTTTTAAACCCCCACCTGTCCCAACCCTCACACTTTATAATACTATGTAAATAATTATTCTTATAGGAGATCATTGACAAGTGTTCTGGGACAGAAAAATAAGACTGGGCCTAAAAAATTAGATTTGGGCAAGTAAAATATAGAATAAAACAAAAAAACACGCTTCATTATTTATTTGAGGCTTTTTATGATTGAAACCTTCAGTTTCACTACTGCAGAGAAATCATTTATAAAAAAAATACATGAAGTATAGTTTACAAATTACCCTCATGAGAAACAACTTAAGCGAATGGTTGGGTGGAACACATGCAGTCTTTTCTGTGAGTAGGGATGACTAAATGTAAGTTGACAGTGACTGTTTGTCAATGTGAATCTACTCAGAGTAGAGACCTACCAGTGAAAGATTAGAATATTAATTTCCACGTGCCTTGAAGTCTTCTGTCTCTTGGGAGCATATCTGCTGACATAGGACTTGACACCAAGGCCACCTGAATTAGTTCCTTCTAAAATGACAGGGAAAAAAAAAACCTAGTATCCCTGCTCTTTTTGTGTACCAAAAGGTAATGCCCTCAACTATCAATATATCCAGAGTAATGTAGGGTTCTGTGAGAATTTTGCAAAAATCGAACCATGATCAACTTTCCCAAAGAGATGACAGAAATTAAAAATGGATACTTTTTTTTTCAGAAGGAAATTTTTTAAAGGAAAAAGGGAAAAAATAATGGCAATGTTGTTCTATAGATCTTCAGAGAAAGCAGCAAATATCACCATATTCTAAAAAAGAAATTTGTTTGATCTTTTTATAGAACTTTATTATATTCTCATCATAAAAATTACACTTAATTTCAAAAAGAATAAATCTTTCATATCTGTATAATATGAAAAAATAAAACTACCTGCAATCTCACTATGAACTGATAACCACTGTTTTAGAATTGCAGATTTTTTCTCAATTTATTTAGATCTAGAACTGCATCTACATCTGTCTCCTTCCACCAATGAGTTCTCTGTATAAATCATGGAAGTGACCTCAGACATTATATAGTTTATTATATGTTTTCTTCTATATAAGGCTGTGTAATGAAACATTTCTTCATTGTGGCAGAAAAGGTTCACTAAGTTCCAAAGATTTGAGCTCCTTTTCCTAGAGTAGAGTTGTTGGGACACAGCTTCCTAGCCAGAGATTACTCAACTCTTTTTCAGCTATGTGGACCCACATTACTGGTTTTGGTGAAGCAGAACAGGAGCTGAAGCAATTTGCCAAATCTGGGATAAAGAGGTTAAGTATCTGCGTGCCTTTTCCACCCTTTCATTCCCTTCTAAGTTGCACTTGGAGGCCATGCTTGCATTGCCTTCCATTGTCATGAGTGAAATATGACCTCTTAGTAGCCTGCTGGTTCCAGGAGGGGAATAAAAGATACATGCAACAAAGCCACCCCAGCTTCCCCATAATGGGATTCTGCACAATGAAGCAGAGCTGCCTCACCGACCTGAGATCTTATGATTGAGAAATAAATGATTATTATTATATTGCATTAAGTATGTTTCACAGAAGCCAATGTGCCTAAAGTATATATAATTGAGTTTAAGAAGAAAGATGCATCTCAGAAAGAACTGTGGATGTGGTTTTGACAAATGGCCTTGGTTGGAGTCAAATACGCAGATCTTTGAGAAAACTGTATTGGTAAAACAACCCCAGCCTGGACTAAAAGAGACTGAGACTATATGAGATACAAAGTGACCTCTCAACTTTCTTTAGGCAGGAAGCAGTCTGAGAAAGTGAGTCAGGATTCAAGAATGGTATCTTCTCCAATGTCCTTTTGAGAAATGGCCAAGGAAGAGAATGTAAAAGAAAGGATCTCAGTCTCACCCACAGAGGGCTTTGTCAGCAGTTCTTGAGAATAGTGGGCTAGGTAGAAACTTCTAAGAATCAGGATTTAGGCTGAATCAAGCAACATCTTCCCTCAGAGGGACATGGCAATACATGTACATGGGCTTTCAAGAACTGCTAATGGACTGCTGATTGCTTTATGTGTCTCATTCTCCCCCTTTTCAAATGGGACTGTTTATTGTAGTTATCCAATCCTTGGTCCATTATTGTATTTTGGATGAGGTAAAGGAGGTAATTTGTCTATTTAGATTGTGGGTCTTTGAATCAAGAGAAGGCATGTGTAGACCTGATGTAGGTCATAAGATCCTTGACTTTGAGTCTAATGTTATCAGTGGATGAGATTGGTGGGGGGGGGGGAGGGACTTGACATGACATATGAGTACTACTTGCATATGAGAGTAATATGAATAATTGTAAACAAAATAGAGAGTATTGTCATAGATTATATTATTGTTTAAAATGATTCACTTTCCTTCCCCTCCCCCATGGGTTTCTGTTAAGTTTCTCAGGATCCACATGAGAGTGAAAACATATGGTATCTGTCTTTCTCTGTATGGCTTATTTCACTTAGCATAACACTCTCCAGTTCCATCCATGTTGCTACAAAGGGCCATATTTCATTCTTTCTCATTGCCACGTAGTACTCCATTGTGTATATAAACCACAATTTCTTTATCCATTCATCAGTTGATGGACATTTAGGGAAGGAAAAAAAAAAGAAGAAAAAAGAAAAAAAAAGGAGGTTAGAGTGGGAGAGAGCAAAAGCATAAGAGACTCTTAAAAACTGAGAACAAACTGAGGGTTGATGGGGGGTGGGAGGGAGGGGAGGTGGGTGATGGGTATTGAGGAGGGCACCTTTTGGGATGAGCACTGGGTGTTGTATGGAAACCAATTTGACAATAAACTTCATATATTGAAAAAAAAAGATTCACTTTCTTCCCTTATCTTTACCTTTCCACGTGAGTACTTCTCTGCACTTTAACCATGGGCTTGGCCATATGACTTGTTTTGACTGGTGATCTGTTAGCAGGCACGATGCAAGCCAGTGCTTAAAATATGCTTGAGTTGTGGCTCTTGCTCTTTAGTCTTCTGCCATTGTCATGAAAAAGGCGGGCCCTCAATAATCCCACCGGTCTCAGGAGAAGAATAGGAGATATATGGCGGATAACTACTCCAGTGACAGCTATCTGAAACAAAGCTACTACAGGTCACCACCAAAACTGAGCAAGAAAAAAAGGCTTATTGTTGTATTCCATGTTACTTTGAGGTTGTTCTGTGAAATATCTGTATGGCTTTGTCTCTTATCCTTTGTTAAAATGTCATCTTCTTAGTGACTGACTCACCCTAATTAAAATGACAACTCTCATTCCAGCCCAATACACTTTCTCCCTCTTCCCTGGTATTTTTCTCCAGAGTATTTGCCATCTTCCAATATTCCATATAATTTACTCATTTGTGGGGTTATCATCTGTCTTCCCCAACTACAATATAAGCTCCATTAAGTAGGAATTTTTTGCTATTTTCTTTACTGCTCTATCTTCCACACCCAGGACGTTGCCTGGCACAGTAAGTACTCAATATTTTTTGTTAAATGAATGCATGAACTAATATGTACATAAAAATATCAAAAATAAGTACAGAGAAATTTAATAGTTATCTCTAGTTTCTGTGACTATGGATGTTTTTTCTTTATATTTTCTGTATTTTCCAAATTATTCAAAATAAGTATATATGATTTATTTCATAAAAATAAAACTTTATTTAACAAAAAATTGTTTTCACTAGACATAGATATTTCAGGGTTTTTTCCTGCTCATTTTAGTATTATTGAGATCGTCCATTTATCAGTAATCATGATTTTTGTCCTAGCATAGGATCTATAGGGAAAAGATGGTTCAAAAAAGAAGGCAAGTGGGTCAAGAGGAGAATGTTGATAAGCTGAGAGTTGAGAATTGAGTCTGGGTATAACAGCCAGAATCTAGGGACACACTGGACACAAAAACTGAGACTCACAACCCAGAAATCCATTTCATAAGTCTCTGTACGAATCTGAGCAAACTTCATTTTTTCAAATCATCCTTTATTTCACTTTTAAGACATTTTAATGAATTATTTTATTGTACCTATACATTGAAAAAATATTCATTAATTTTGAGAGAGAGAGAGAGTGCACAAGCACTGGGAGGGGCAGTGAGAGAGAAGAGAGAGAACTCCAAGCAGGCTCCATGCTATCAGCGGGGAGCCGACTCAAGGCTTGACCCCACAAACCATGAGATCATGACCTGAGCTGAAATCAAGAGTCGGATGCTTAATCAACTGAACCAACCCAGGTGCCCCTTATTGTACCTATACATTTATGATAAAGGTACGTTAAAGAATTGGATAAATAAACCTTGGTTAAGAAGTGTCATTGTTCTCTATGGTACCAGTCAGTATGCTGATACAATCATAGCATTCATGATACTAGTAGTATGGTTGGGTGTTTGGCAGATTATTAAACACCTTTCTGAGGAGCTGGAGTAATTGCATGAAGTTTCTCTCTCTAGAGTGAATGATAGCTTCAAGACTAAAATGACCACGAAAAAAGAAGATGCTGGCTATGCAGCATGGAAGAAAGCCATTGGATGATGTGTTTCCTCCGTTCACCTATCCCACTTTTTCTTTCCATTTTCACCTCAATTGGAAGATTGGAGAGGCTGAGCAGTAAATTCTGGGTCCCAGCACCAGGTAAGTTTTTCTAAGAGAAAGTAGTTTATCTTGCTCCATATGAGTTTCTTGTGACTCACAGGCTGTACCAGGACTATGGATGAAGGTAATATAACTTAGAAGTTAAGAACATGGTGACTTGGAGTAAGATGAATTTGATTTGAATTGCAGCTCTTCCACTTACTAACAATATTGCCTTGTTAAGTAACTAACTTTTCTGAACCTTACTTTTATCATTTTTAAATGGAAAAAAACCAAGAATTAAATGAGATGTCTTTTAAAGAGTGTTCAGTGTTGGATCACTATTGAGCACTTAACAAATTGAGCTGGTGCTCTTGGTACTACTAATACTATCATTAAAATTTTCATAATACTTGTTTAGTTAACTAGTAGGCAGGCTGGCATGCTGGACTTCTGGAAAATGAAGAGAGGGAGAACTTGCAAAAAATAATTAAAAACTATTATGCCTAAGATTCTCAGCTTTCTACTAAATGATGGCTGTTGATTGCACTGTCATTTTGAAATATAACATCAGAGCATTACTGTATAGATACTGCAGCGTCATAAAATTTGGTACATCTTGACCTTAAATAGCGCTACACTGGCTCAAGGTATTCTTTGATACTTATAGCATGCAATACCATTCCTGAATCCCAACCAGGGTGATCAAATCTACATATTTTATTTTTTCAAGAATAAAAATACCACCAAAAAAACTTAGAGCACCACTGGGTTGGAGGATCTAGAAATTTCCCCTGATAAGCATGTAAAACATAAAATTCAGTGGATGGGCAGCAGAGAGTTATGAAACACCACCATAGACTGTGAAAAAATAATATCAGGGGAAGGCTAGCTGATTCATATGACACATTTGCTTTTTATCAAGATTTCCTCCGATTAAGTATATGGTGATGATTATTGTAAACATCCATTTGATATTGAAACAGCTGTTGGCATCCTGAAGGAACCAGCCATCGCTCCCTCCACACTGTGCCTTTCCTGCCCTACTGCTCTGTTTTGTTTTTGAATCTAGACTCATTACATTAATAGCTCAAAACCTTCTCAGGCGTGTTAAAAATAGATTGTAAGAGAATTGAAAGCAGTGTTTTCCTCCTCCCTCCCACTCCTTTTCTCAACTGTAATATAATGGCACTCCTCAGAAACAGTCCACGGAAATCAGGATTTTCTCAGCAGCTTGTGTGGGAAATGGAGACTATTGTGAGCAAGCGTTGCAGCCCACTGCTTGTCAGGAAGTGGTTTTTAGAACCGTTAAACGAACACCTTCCATTGTCTACAGAGGTTGAAAGTCCAATGAAATCTCCTTATTTCTATTTCTAAACCAACTAGGTGACGGTTAATACATTTAACCCTTTCCATTCTAGAGTCTCAGGTTTATTGAAGGCTTTTTCTCTCAGTGATTTTTAACCTTTTTGGATTCCTGGACTCCTCTGAGAATCCAGTGGGATAGTTCACTCCTGTGTTCATTTTGCAGGGGATCTTTGTTCTTCCCCTGTTCCCACCCCTCACGTGGAGTTGTTCTGTAGCCCATCTGAGAAATTAATGATCAAAGGAAAAGCTCGAAAGAAGAGAAAGCAAGACTCTCCCTTCTCCCACGGCAGTCCATTGCATGTTTCTCATTTTTCTCTGCAAATTTACTTAAAAAAAGGGGGGGGGCTGAGTTCTACTGACAATAATTTTAAAAGCTATTAATCATTTTTATAGTCTCATTTATTAAAGTGATAGTTTATAGGCTTAATTTTTCCCTACCATAGTAAAACTACAAAATGAACATAAAGGTGTATACAAAAGAGTTAGGCCAAGAGGGTAGAGAAGGAATAGGATATGTTTAACCTGGGCATTACCGTTGTTGCACTCTCTAAACATTTGAAGGGCATTTGTGGAGATGTAGCAGCCACTTAATTATCATTTTATCTTACTTCAGAAGGAATTTGCAGAAGAAGGTTGTTTTCTTTTTGAAACAGTTTTGATTATATTTAAGATCCTAAGATTTTGGTGTTTAACAATGGAATTGGCTGACTTAGAAGATGAGGAGTTGGCTGTCATGGGCATATTCAAGACAAGGATGTTGCAGTATCTGACGGGAGTATTATAAAAAGCATTTCTGTTTTCTGTGGCTAGATAACCTCTATGGCACATTTACATCAGAAATTCTACCAAGACTTCTACCAAGAATTAAGTGGTCCATAGAAAGAAAGTTTTTGAGATGTCTTTTCTTTCATTTTCTTTTTCCCTGTGGAAGTACACCCAAGAGAATGGTTTTAATTAGTGCTGAGATGGAGTTTCGGCTTTCCAGTATCACTTATTTTCTGTGTGGCCTTGGATATCTATATCTATGATGCTCTTCCATGAGAACTATGGCCTCTTTTACAATATCTTGAACATAAAAAAAAATGTCCTATTATCCAGTGGGAATTGATTGCTGTCATTTAGGGAGAATGAAACCATAGTCTGACATTCAAGGAATGAGTACGTTTGAATTAACTGTCTTATCAAGAACTTTCTGTCATTTTTTTCCTCAAGCATGTTCATTAACTACTATTTGAGAGTTTATACTTAAAATTTTGCTTTTCTCATCTAAGACCGTATTATCTGCTGTTATTTGTGTTGAATGTATAAGCTGTGAATTGCCAGATTGAGAAAATGTGATAACATTTAACATCCAGTATTATTTTTCAAACAGACTCCTTGTGACAAAGGCTCTGCACAGTCTGGGATTCCTTATACAGAAATTTTCTGACAGCCCTAACTTTGGCATATGTATTTGTCAGCTCAGGCTGGCATTACAAAATACTATAGAGTGGGTGGTTTAAACAATATCAATTTATTTTCTCACAGTTCTGGAGGCTAGAAGTCTGAGATCAGGGCGTTAGCGTGGTCAGGTTATGGTGAGAGCTCTCTTCCTGGATTCCAGATGTCCCCCTTCTCACTGTGCCTTCCCATGGCCTTTCCATAATGCATGTGTATGGAGAAAGAGAAAGCGAGAATTTTCCTCTTGTATCTTCAGTCCTACCAGATGAGGGTTTCACCTTTATGACCTCATTTAGCCTTAATCATCTCCTAAAAGCCCCATCTCCAAGTACGGTCACATTGGTGTTAGGGCTTCAACACAGAAATTTGGGGAAGACACAATTCACTCCATAGTAGTATAGCATATGTTTGTTCTGGACCCTGTGCAGACTTTCAGATACATATAAATGAAAGAATGGGAAAGAATTTCATTATAACATGACCTTACCTGTGATCTACTCTTGTGACATGGACTACATAAAATATCCAATATAATTAGGATAGTTAAAAGTGTGTGTGTGTGTGTGTGTGTGTGTGTGTGTGTGTGTGTGTATAAGAGAGACAGAGTCAATAAGCATTTTGAAACTATTTGCTAAGTACAGTGTATAGGCAGGGATGATAATAGCTTTCCTCCCCTATAATAATAACAAACAAACAAATACCAGAAAGATATTTACTTGCTCTCAGGGGGTTGGAATTTAATTGAGGAGCTAAGAACTAAAAACCATCGAAATGAAAAGTACATTAAAAAGAAAAGCTTATATATGTTAAGTACTGAGTAACTGGATCAGAAAAGAAGTACAGTTAATGTTCAGAGATTCATTGTGGTGTGAGAAGATGAGGGAAGATTCTGATATCAGAGGATGTACGACATCAGATGACATAAGTGGAGAAGGAAGTTTAGGATATGGGGGTGGGGGGATCAGAGAAGTTTCCTTAGAAGAGATGATGCTCTCATCTAGGGAAAAAATTGGGGTAAGGGGAAGAGCATTTCAAGCAGAGGGCACAGCACTAAAAAAGAGCACACTCAGTGTGTGTGGCAAACCACAAGCAGTTACCATAACTGGATGTGGAGGGTGAGGCACAGGGCGGAGAGAGAAGAGGTAGACTAGCTGCTCGGAGGTCATATCACTAAGGACTCTATGGCCATAATTAACTCTACAGATCAACACTGCCCCTTTCCATTCTGTTATCCCTGGTAGTTCATACTGGCCTTCTCTGTCACAGGGATTATGGCAACAACTTCCTCTTCTAACCTCTCTCTCATCTCCCCTCCACCCTGCTTAGAGAGCTTTCTAAAAAGCAGATCTGATTTTGTCCTTTCACTGCTTAAGTCCCTGGAACAAACCTACATTCCCTAGGCCCTGCCTACTGCTTCGCTTTCAATTCTTGCCAGATTCTTCCCATAACAGTCAGCTTTCTGTCCTAGCCATACCAAAAGGCCTGAGATTTTGTCTTGTCCAACCCTTGGTTATGTTGCCACCACTGCCTGGAATGGCCTCCATACCTACCTCCTTTTAACCCCCAGCTCAGAGATCACCCTCTCCATGATGGCATTCCCAACCCCCTTTGCCCCCAGGTGGATCTGGCCATACTCGTTTTTATGCCTAACTTTATCCATAGGTGCAAATACTATTATTGCAGCTTAGTATGGAGATGGATACAAGAGATGTTGAGAAAGTCAAATCAACAAGATTCAGTCAGAAAATGGATGTGGAGGGAGGAAGGATTTGGAGTCTGGAATCACTTCTGGGTTTCTTTCAGAATTAGAATATTGTATGTCATAGAGAATATAGAGCGAAGGATTTGGAGAAGGAAAGACAATGATTTCCATTTTGGTGAGGTTACATTCATGTTGCCTGTGGAGATCCAAGGTGAGATGAGCTACAGATCATCAGATATATGTGCCTGGAATGCAGGAAAAAGATCTGGAGGTACACATTTGGGAATCAATACATAGGCAGCAGGTAAATCTTTAGGCATGAATGAGATTATTCAAGGTGAGACTATAGCGTGAAAGGGGAAGAGGGAAGTGGATGTGTGGTGACTGAGAAAGAAAGTAGGGTGGAAAATTGCACCATATCATTCTTCTTCCATTTTCCCCATCATTTTGGCCCCTGCCACCACAAAGATAACAGTGCAACTTAATAAAAGCTCTATAAACAGAAAAGATATGTTTGCTATTCAGGTCCTTAGGCCACTCCAAGGTAAGTGAAATGGTGAATCTTAGAAACCTCCCTGTGATCTATCCTGACAATGACAATGGGGAAATCTCTCTAATCTCATCATATGTGACTGTGTGTAATACCAGTGTATGTATAATTGTGTGTAATACCAGTACAGTTATAATTCAATATTAAAAAAATTAGTTATATTAAAATAGGACTTTGAGTTTTGGAGCACTTCTGGTTATTAAAACTTAATGCCTTAAATAATTTAGAAACTACTGAACAGGAATATCTCTGAATGTGATTCTTAGATATAGCAATTTCTTTTTCCAAGTTAAAATGTGAACAAACACATAGTACATCTTACAGCAAGAGAAAAGTTAAGAGTGGACATATTATTCAAAAGATTATCTGTTTTCTTTACCAAGAAGAAAGAAATATCTTTTTAGTCACAGGAAGAGAGAGTATAGGGAATGCATGATCATAATGTATAGATGAATTATGACAAATGAAGGTGATAGGAGAATTCCCTTGAGTCAGGTGTGGTGAGTTAAATCATGCAAGCTATCTGTGATGGTTGACACATGATTTGGTGCAGGCATTTCTTAGTACTAATATTTTTCATGCTCCCTCACACTTATTCAAACACTGCAGAACTTCCTTACCAGCAATAAGAGGAGTTTTTAGCTTGCTAGAGTACTATATTTCACTCAGTACTGATCAATAGAAACAGTACCATTGTCCGCATCTGAGATGTGAAAGCTGATCTCCCTTGTCTAAGGCCCCGGGCAGGGGCCTACTTTTCTACAATGGGTCAATGAACAGGCGGGAGAGAGGGAGGAGGCCGCAGCTTCTCAGCTAGAACAGTTAAATCAATCTTGGCAAATCGAGTAACATGCCTCAACCAGGCTACTCTTATCTCCATGTGGTCAATTAGAGAAAAATCTCATGAGGAAAGAGAAGAAAAAAAAAGAATGATGTAATTTCTTTTCTAGCCTCCTTGGCATGATTCATATGAATATTCATTATTACACATGGGAGGTATATATATTATCAGATCTGGGCTTAAATATAGAGGCACCTTTGTAAGGAAAGAATAATTCAACATAAACTTTGTATTTGTCTTAAGGAGGCATGAAATATTCAGAGCTCATATAAATTTGGGACATAGGCATATGCCACACTGTTTTCAAATGTTTATTTTCTGCTCTATTCCCATAATTGTCTAATTTTGGCAGTAACTATTTTTGTCTTAAAGTGAAAACATGCTTTTGATACAAGTAAGAAAATTATGTGCGGTAACTTCAAGTTAATTTTATAATAAGAAATATGTATTAGCATTAGGTAATATAATTAATTTTTATGATTTTATTTTTTAACTAGAAGTCATTAAGAAGGCTATGCTTTTGTCTTCATTGCACTACTTAGTTATTTTTATAAAAACAAAGATTTTCCACGGCACATTTTCAAATGTCTTAGGAAAAGAAATTTTCAAAAGGATTTTAAAGCATTGACAAATATGTGGCAAATTTTATTTTAAACATATTTTTAAAATATCTGTTTTACTGATGAATAAATAGGAGATATTTAAATGACATTTCAAAGTTAGACTAGAACTAGAAAGAAAACTGGGACATACTTTTAATTTCTCTTTAACCCTGACCTATCCTACTACAGACCTATATGTGAGCTCTGCTTGGATGTCTAGTGTCTCTATTTAATATGTTACAAGTGGAACCTATCATTATTTTCTCCCAAACCTACTCCTTCACTACTCTTCTTCATCTTGGACTGTGGTATTACCATTCATCCAATAACTTAGGCCAAAATCTTGGATTCATCTTTTATTTTCCTTCCTTCATTTTTCCATCTTTCAGCAAATCCTGTTAGTTCTACTTCTAAATATGTAAATAGAATTTTTTGATATTCCATCGCATTCAACCTAGTGTAGGGCACCAACACCTCTCATTGAGATCATTGCAGTAACCTCCAAATGTCAAGTGTGTGCTAAGTTCAATAATTCAAGCTATCTCATTGTTATTTTTGCCCTTCTACAATCTATTTTCCACTCAGTGGCCAAGTAGTATTTCCTGAAACAAACAAACAAACAAACTGAGAACCAATCACTGATCCATGTAAAAGTCTCTGCCTTTAGAAGAAGTCTTCTTAACCTGGCCTATACACCCTGCATGATCTGTCCTCTGCTTTTCCCCTCTAGCTCTGTCTCTTCTATTCTCCCAGTAGTACACGTACTTTCTTTTTTTAAACATTTTTAAAGTTTATTTATTATTTTGAGACAAAGATAGAGTGTAAGTGGGGGAGAGGCAGAGACAGCAGGAGAGAGAGAGAATTCCAAGCAGGCTCTGCATTGACAGGGGCCCGAACTCATCAATCACGAGATCATGACCTGAGCCAAGTTGGACACCTAACCAACTGAGCCACCCGGGCAACCCAGACAAGTACTTTCTGATTTGCTCACCACTTTATCCATGGCAGAGTTCTGAGCATGAGAGTAGACACTCAATACATTTGTCAAATGCATAAACAAATATTTTATATATTTTTCTGAGCCTAAATGAAGTTCTCCTAAGGCTTTGGTGCTAAGCAGAGCTCAGATTAAATCCTTACATGGGTGTTCATTTGAGATTTTGGTATCAATAATCACTGAATGAAAGCTTAGGGCAGTCAGGGTTTGCTTTGCAACCTGTGCTATGCCCCTTCCTTGACATTTCCTGTAGACTTAGCTACACCTGGGCTCTGAGATCAATCCTGAGTTAAGATAGAAGTGATTCAAGGGCCTGGCAGGTGACTCAACTTGACGGTTCCTTCCTATCAGTCCCACTATGACTTTGTGAATTTCTGCCTTATTTCTAAGCCCAGGTTCATATCTTGATCCTTGTTTTGTTACTGGATTTTAGCCTAGTTTCTTCTGCTTCAACAACTGCTCAGTAATCCCCTTTTTCCAATTCCAGGATCAAACTATACTAATGTCCACTTGAGTTGACCTGTATTCAACATTGTACCATATTGGAATCATCATAGGTCTCTTCTAAAACTGATTTAGGATCCTAGCTGAGATCCCATAGTACCAAAGCCATCCAGAAGAGAATGAGTGAACAGTCATAATGTTAAAACTAAGCCTTTAGAAAACACCCAAAGCTATTTATGCATAAATCATGTGAAATCTCTTACATGCAATTAAAAAACAATTACAACAAAATCCCATGGTGTTCAGTATTTGCATAGTTCCAAAATAGTCCTATTTCCTTTAAAGAGAAACACCTGAGTGGGGAAAGCTACATGGTAATATATTTATTCCATATGTAATCATTAACAATATTTCACTATGGCCCATTTTTGGGTAAGTTGTCAATACCTCAGGATCTCCAAATTAAGGGGATTAAAAAGAAACTGATTCTAGTGAAGGTGTATGGCCTACAAAAAGCTGATGTAGGAAACAAATTAACTTATTTTCAGAGCTAATCCTTTTAAGCTTGAAGGAAAACCTACCCGCATTTCTTAATCAGTATCTTCTATAAAAGCTTCTTCCCTGACAGAGATAGGAATTTGGGAAGGGATAAAGTGAGCTGTCCTTTCCAACACTACAGCTAAGATTTTCATCTTGCTAGGGTCTGCAAAGCACTCTCAAACTCAGCAGGAAAATATTGAAGTTAAGTTTTGCTATCCCTTCTGATTTTATCAGATTTTCATGCCACAGAGAACAGTGAACAAGCTAGAGAGGCAAAGATAAATGAAAATTCCCTTTGGTGAAGGGAAAAAGCAATCACTACTAGTGTTGTAGTTTTTTTATTTTTCTGCTGATGACAAAAGGAAATGGTTTAGTACTTTGTAGGTAACTATTGTGTCATAAGGGAAACATGCTATTTAATTTACTTGTAGATAAAGTGTAAATTAATAAATTATAAATGAATCTCTTTTTATCAACCATTGAATATTATATAACCCTATCATTTTAAGTTTTTATCCCTCTTTTTCTTGAGGAAAAGAATAAGAACCCTAAGAAATAACCCTTTGGTGCTTGTATTATCTGCTTGGGCTGTTGTAACAAAATGCTATAGACTAGGAAGCTTAAACAACAGGAACTTATTTGTCACAGTTCTGGAGACTGGAGGTCCAAGATCAAGGTGCCAGCTGGGTCAATGTTTGGTTAGTGAGAACCGTCTCTTTGGGTTGCAGACAGATACCTTCTTGATGTGTCTTCATATGGTCTTCCTTTAGTATATGCAGGTGGAGAGAAAGACATAAAACAAGCTCTCTGGTATTTCTTTTTATAAGGGCACCAATCCCATCATGAGGGCCCCACTCTCATGACCTCATCTAAATCTAGTTACCTACAAAAGACATATCCCGAATATTATCACATTGGGGGTTGGGGCCTCAATATATGAGTTTAAAGAGGGACACAATTCAGTCCAGAGCATTCAAACCCTAGACCCCCAAAATGCATGTCCTTCTCACATGCAAAATATATTCATTCCATATCCACAGCCTTTAAAGTCCTAATTTATTTCAGCATTAGTTTTAAAGTCCAGAGTCTCATCTAAATATCATCTGAATCAGTTATGGATGAAACCTGAGGTATGATTCATCCTAAGGCAAAATTCCTCACCAGTTGTGAATCTGTGAAACTAGACAAGTTATGTGCTTCCAAAATACACTGGTGAGACAGGCATAGGATAGACATTCCTGTTTTGAAAGAAAGAAACAGGAAAGAAGGAAGGGACTGGGTTCCAAGCAAATCCAACACCTAGCAAAACAAATTTCATTGGATCTTAAGGCTTGAGAGTAATCCTCTTTGGCTTGAGGTCCCACCTTCCAGGCCCACTGGGTTGGCAGGGTCACCCCCATGTCTCTGCAGGATGACCCTGCTCTTTTCACATTCTTATTTTCAGTAATGTGTTCCTCATTTTCATTTGTGTCTTGACAAGAATCACCCTTAACATCCATGATTCTAGCATGTGCCTCAAAACTCCTCCAATCACTATCATCCAGTCCCAAAGCTGCCTCCACATGGTTAGGTATTGTTACAGCAGTACTTTTTTACATAAAATAATTTTATGAGACCTTTTGATAATGACACCTGGGAAGTTACAGTCATCAAGATGATTTTAGAAAATCTATTATTTGTACATACCCAGAGCCAAATGAACATTGCAAGAATAAAATTAATCCAAACCTGAACAAATATTATGGATTTCAAATAAAGTATTTTTATCCAAATAATAGGATCTGTGCCTACAGAATGATGTAAAGTTGGGACCACTACTATTTTATTTCCTTGTTGATTAGCATTTAAAAATCAAATTTATATGTGCACATAGTTAAATGAGTCAATTAATCCTATAAGATTTATTAAGGTAAGCAAAGACCTCATTTCCCACCTTATATTTGGGGGAAGCTGGTTATGTTAATAGATGATAACAGTTGATAAAAGAAGGCAGAGCTAATTAACTCCTGTTTTGCTTCTATTTTCTCTAACATAAACGATGGTTTTAAAATGGGAACGTATTTATTTTTTATTTATTTATTTTTTTTTTAATTTTTTTTTTCAACATTTATTTACTTTTTGGGACAGAGAGAGACAGAGCATGAATGGGGGAGGAACCGAGAGAGAGGGAGACACAGAATCGGAAACAGGCTCCAGGCTCTGAGCCATCAGCCCAGAGCCCGACGCGGGGCTCGAACTCACGGACCGCGAGATCGTGACCTGGCTGAAGTCGGATGCTTAACCGACTGCGCCACCCAGGCGCCCCGGGAACGTATTTATTAAATAACATGAAAAATATAATCTATTGTAGGTTAAGATGCAAAGAGAAAATAACAGCCTACTTTAGATGAATTCAAGTGTTAAAGCCTTAACACTTATATCTAAGGATGCTGAAAAAACTTTTTAGGTTCATTTCAGAATTCTTTGAAATTCCATGTAACCACCGAAAAGGGGAGAGTGAGAGAATGAGAGATATGGAGAAAGAGTATGTCTATGATAGGTAAATGTCCTAATTTTTTTTAAAGAGGGAAATGCCTGGTTAAATTCTTAAGAGGATTTTCCAAATTCATGAGCATTTAGAAGCAAATGAGTGGTCACTAAAAGCCCGTCTGGTTTTTCTCTCCGTGGATTCCCAGAATATATAGTGTATAGGGGAATATAGTTAGTAGCATTGCTTTATTTTCTCTGCTCTGCTCAAAACTCTGGCTGCCAACATCCCTTCAGCTTCATCCAAGGACTTCTCAAGAAATCTCTTTTCAATAAGTTTGGAAACACATGGTATAGTGATGATACAGGTAGGCTTCAGTAAACCATTTGAAAACATCAGAATGTCTTTGTGAATAATATGGATAAATATAGGCTGAATGATAGCACAGTGCAGTGATCTTGTGGTTATGTGAGCAGTCATACTTTCTTCCTCCCTTCCTCACCTATAAAAAGGTATCAACCACCAAGAGAACTGAGTGAATCACAACTGTTGAGATTTCAGGCATCAAGGAGGAAATGGGGAGACTTTTTTTGCAAGGGTATTGTTGGCATCCCCTCAAATAATATCAAGTTGGCAACTTCTTGGTTATAGTTTCTGAGGACAGTATCCCTTGAGTAAATATCTTGAAAGCCACAAAATGAGCTTTGCAAAGAATGAGAAAAGCAAAACAAAGGAGTGTTTCATATTTAAGATTTAAATCTCTGTTCTTGGACCTGTGCCTAGTTCTAGCAAAACAGCAATATCTATCCAACAAATCTCATACAGACTATCTACAGAAATGTTGATTTTCCAATTGAATTATAAATACATAATTGAAAAACTACTTTATTCTTCTTATACTTCTTTTTAAAAAGCTCTTTAAAAAGTTAAATGTGCTTTATAAGTGTCATCTCAGAAAACTTCTCATTTTAACCATGGAAGATAGTTTTATTTTATTATAATATTTTTACAAATGGAAAATAGAACATTGCAAAATACGTGAGTTGACCAAGATGACTAAATGAAAAAAACTGGCATAAGATCAACATTTCTCCTCTTCTTTTCTTGTGTAAATCTCACTAACCTTTTTTTCTTAATGAAAGTTTTCCTTAACAAATATTTATCCAGGGGACACTGGCATACAAAATGCTTTTTCATTGTGATATATTGCTATATTTATGGAAGTCTTGCGTCTATGCTCTGACAATTTTCAAAGAGGAGAAAAAGCAGTTTGGTTCACTATTTAGGGTGTTACTGCTTGGTTGTGCAGTTTTAATAAATCCTACCGTGTTGTGGTTCAGCTTTATTTAGTTTTGTGCTCACCCAAACTCTTGAGAATAAACCAAATGGCTCTCTCTCTAGTGCTGTTTTAGCTCTGCGCCTTGAATGGAAATTAAATGCAAATGCTTTCATTGCACTATCCCCTTGTTAATTTATCACATGTTTAAACACAGCAACATATTGGAAAACCTTGTTATTTCGTAATCTTCAGATTCTTTGCACAATGATATTAAGAACAGAATAATGAGTAAAGATAAGCCGATGGGAAGCACATGTCTACAGGGCAACTGGCAGCAGTCCCACAGCCATTAGTCTGTGGTATCTGGTGAAACTGCTAGAGTCAGCTTGCACTCCAACTGCATGACAGAGCAAAAAAGAAGGAAGAAAAATATCCCTGAAATTAAAGGAGGTGAGCCTCGAAAGCACCACTTTCAAGCCTTAATTATGCTCTCAAATAGTTTATTCTCTCTTTTAAAATGTATGGTCTGATAAAACTCATGCTCTGCAGCAGATTTTTAGTTAAAAGTTAATAAGGGATGATGATGATGGTGATGATGATGATGATGATGATTTTAGTAATGCAGTAACAATACAGAAGGCCAACTTCTAGGCAAAGATGAAATTAGAGAAGTGTTTTTCAGGATGAAGAACAAGATCTTGTACTAGAGAACACCCAAAAAATATTTGTAGACTTGATTGATGGTGAATGAGAGAAGTTAAGGGAATTAAAGTGTTCCTTTGTTGTCTTGATATATTGAAGGTAGAAATGCTAATCATAACCAAATGTTGGTGATCATGTGGGGTTAAATTCATGAGCAAGGATATGCGCTCAGTGATGATTATACACCCATAGAGAAGGAGATAAAGAAAAAGTGTAGATTTTTCCTTGTCTTTTTCTTTCTTAGTACATGTTTGTATTCAAATTTGGAGCTCCGATTCATTAGATTTGGTTTTAAAATGTGCTTTCAAATAAGCAAACATCACCCAGTATGCATTTAGATAATATTTCACAAATGGCTATATCCTAAAGTTACTTTACTTAATAGAAACCATTTTCTTGGACTTTACTCAGTCTCTGTATCTCAACAATTGTGTTTCAAGAACAGCTAGTATTGTTTTCAGCAGATTTTTTTTTAATTGGCAGAATATCGATGAGCTTGATTGCATGTTAGGTCATTTTAAAATGGCATTGCTGACTCTATCATCTATTTTTTAAAATATTGACCTCTGTGATGCCTGTCTCTCATTCTTAAAATTTGAGTTTAAAATCTGGGTCAATACATAAAACAAACAATTCCTAAAGGCAGTTTTTAAAAGTGCTTTGTGCACCTAAATTCTATTTAAAATTTTGTCTCTGCTTACATACTTCTCAATATCACATTATATTCCTATTAACTGGTTGTTTCCCCAACCCCTTTCCATTACTACCTACCTACCTATCTTCCTCTCTTCCTTCCTTCTTCCTTTTCTTTCTTCCTTTCTTCCCTCCTGCCTGCCTTTTCCCCTTTTTTCCAACATGATGGATGGTGGTATCATCCACTGAGATGGGCAAGACTGAAAGAAAGAGTAGTTCTTGAAGGGGAAATCAAAAAGTTTAGTGTAGATGTATCATGTTGGAAATGTTTACAAATCTCCATGTGAAGATGTTAACATGCAAGATATATAACATAGGAGTCCAGAGGAAGGGGTTGGCCTGTAGATATAAATTTGAAAGTCAACAGTGAACTAATATGTGTAAAGCCACAAAGAGTGAGTGCAGATGATGATATGATACCCTACATGGAAAACGTGAAAGACTCCACCAAAAAACTACTAGAACTGATACATGAATTCAGGGAAGTTGCAAGATATAAAATCAATGTATAGAAATTGGTTGCATTTATATACACCAACAATGAAGCAACAGAAGGAGAAATCAAGGAATCGATCCCATTTACAATTGCACAAAACCCGTAAGATACCCAGGAATAAACCTAACTAAAAAAGGTAAAAGATTTATATGCTGAAAACTGTAGAAAGCATATGAAAGAAATTGAAGAAGTCACAAAGAAATGGAAAAATATTCCATGCTGATGGATTGGAAGAAAAAATATTGTTAAAATATGGATACTACCCAAAGCAATCAACACATTCAGCGCAATTCCTATCAAAATAATACTGGCATCCTTCACAGAGTTAAAACAAACAATCTTAAAATTTATATGGAACCACAAAAGACCCTGCATAGCCAAAGTAATGTTGAAAAAGAAAACCAAAGCTGGAGGCATCACAATTCTGGACTTCAAGCTGTATTATAAAGCTGTAATCACCCAAAGAGTATGGTACTGGCACAAAAACAGACACATTAATCAATGTGACAGAAGAGAGAACCCAGAAATGGACCCACAACTATATGGCCAACTCGTCTTCGACAAAGCGGGAAAGAATATCCAATGGAAAACAGACAGTCTCTTCAGAAAATGGTGTTGGGAAAACTGGACAATGACATGCAGAAAAAAATGAACCTGGACTATTTTCTTACACCATACACAAAAATAAACTTAAAATGGATGACAGACCTGAATGTGAGACAGGAAACCATCAAAACCCTAGAAGAGAAAACAGGCAGCAACCTCTTGACCTTGGCTGCAGCAACTTCTTACGAGACATGTCTTTGGAGGGAAGAGAATTAAAAGCAAAAATGAACTATTGGGACCTCATCAAGATAAAAAAACTTCTGCACAGCAAAGGAAACAATCAACAAAACTAAAAGGCAACTGATGGAATGGGAGAAGCTAGTTGCAAATGACATATTAGATAAAGGGTTAGTATGCAAAACCTGTAAAGAACTTACCAAACTAAATACCCAAAAAACAAATAATCCAATGAAGAAATAGCAGAAGACATAAATAGACACTTTTTGAAAGAAGACGTCCAGATGGCCAACAGACACATGAAAAGATGTTCAACATCACTCATCATCAGGGAAATACAAATCAAAACCACAAAGAGATACCACCTCACACCTGTCAGAATGGCTAAAATTAACAACTTGGGCAACAGATGTTGGCAAGGATGTAGAGAAAGGGGAACACTTATGCACTGTTGGTGGGAATGCAAACTGGTGCAGCCACTCTGGAGAACAGTATGGAGATTCCTCAAAAACTTAAAAATTGAACTACCCTGTGACCCCACAATTGTACTACTAGGTATTTATACAAAGAATACAAGAGTGCTATTTTGAAGGGTCACATGCACCCCAATGTTTATAGCACTGCTATCAACAATAGCCAAATTATGGAAAGAGCCCAAAGACACTGATGTCCATCGACTGATGAATGTATAAAGAAGATATGTGGTATGTGTATATATATATATATATATATATATATATATATATGTGTGTGTGTGTGTGTGTGTGTGCATATATATATGTATATATGTATACATATGTGTGTGTATATATATATACACACATACATGGACTATTCACCATTAAAAAGCTAAATCTTGCCATTTGTAACAATGTGATGGAACTAGAGTGTATTATACTAAGCGAAGTAAGTCAGAGAAAGACAAATATATGATTTCACTCATATGTGCAATTTTAGAAACACAACACATGAACATAGGAGAAGGGAAAGAAAAATAAGATAAAAACAGAGAGGGAGGCAAACCATAAGAGACTCTTTTTTTTATTTAATTTTTTTTAACGTTTATTTATTTTTGAGACAGAGAGAGACAGAGCATGAATGGGGAAGGGTCAGAGAGAGAGGGAGACACAGAATCTGAAACAGGCTCCAGGCTCTGAGCTGTCAGCACAGAGCCCGACACGGGGCTCGAACTCACGGACCGCGAGATCATGACCTGAGCCGAAGTCAGACGCTCAACCGACTGAGCCACCCAGGCGCCCCAAGAGACTCTTAAATACAGAGAACAAACTGAGGGTTGCTTGAGGGGAGGTGGGTGGGGGGATGGGTTGCTTGAGGGGAGGTGGGTGGGTGATGGGCATTGAGGAGGCCACTTGTTGGGGTGAGCACTGGGTGTTATATGCAAGTGATGAATCACTGGGTTCTACTCCTGAAACCAGTACTACACTGTATGTTAACTAACTTGAATTTAAATAAATAAATTTAAAAAATAAAAAAAGAGAGTGCTGTGAAAAAAGAGAAATGGCTAAGGACCAAACTTAGGGTGCTCCAACATTTAAAGGTCAGGAAGAGAAAGAGGAAAAAAAATATTTAAATGTATTAATACAATTTTATATTAAGGAGTTTCCTATCCTATTGATTACTTGTCGTTATTTTGGAGTTGGCATGGGACATGGTTTTCTCTTTTTAGAACTTGAAAAATTTGCTGTCTAAAGTCTACAGAACGTGTCTGATTCAAGAGGTTTGGTCCACTACTGTGAAGCAGATCCATATTAGTTGGTTGTGAGGCCGTTTCTTATATAATGAGGCTTCCCAAGATTTAGCCAAGTAAGGTACATTATCAAATACCAGAACTACAGGTGTCAGTATATGTCAGGTGGAAATGTAAAATGCAATTTAGGGATGAGACAGGAGTGTCTGGAGCTTAGAGTCTCACAAAAGTGGAAAGGTAAAATAGACAGGAAGTGAGATAAACAAAGGTAATAGTGGTAGGGTCAAAATAAAACTGTCTGACATGAGGCTGGTAGATTGAAGACCGGTAGGTTGTATTCGATCTCTTGAACACATTCTGGCATATGCCTTTCAAGCTATGCTTGAAACAGCCAGATCAGATCAGAGAAAACCTTATCAGCCTTTTTTTTTTTTTTTTTGCATTTCTAATTTTAAAGTGAACAGTCATCTTCTCCCAAATGTTCTCACTTTCACTTCTGATGGTTAGAGTCATGTCCACTGCATCCTTCTAAGGGTAAGACTCAGATTCCTATTTCATTAACATGGCTGTCAGCTATTCACTGGGTGCCAGGCTGGTACGTGCACATATATCAATTCTTTTAGGGATTAAATTGTCATCTTGGCTGAGGTAGAATTTCATATAAATAACTTGTATTGCCACAGTTTAAAAGCCATGTGTAAATTTCCTAAATCCTCTTGTGTGTAATATTTGCCTAATAGTTTGTCTCATCTGGAATATTTGAAAATTTAGTTCCGTATGATTTAGATGTGGTGTCACAGGAAGTCTTTGCAGCTAATTTTCTTTCTCCGTGCAGAGAAGGACATATCTGACATAATATAACCAGTCACATTGCCAGGGTAAGAATAAATAGCAAGCTATAAACAAACAAATAAGAAATCAAGTCATAAAGGGAAAGAGCACTACAAATGTGGCCAAACACTGTTATTGTGGAGGGACCTGAGACTGGCATTAAATTAAACAAGTGGGCCTTTGACTATGCTGTGCAAGTGATTATCTCCTCTGAGAGCAGTTGTTCCTTCCTGGGTTATCTGGGTCCTTAAGGCTCTTGTATGATCTAGCAGGGTCAGAGAATTGTTTATCTAGCCCCAGTTCTGTATCCCCTTTCCAGTGGGATGTTGGTTATTTTATCATGAATTAATACTATGACTTCAAACTAGAATGCATGAGTAAATCAACACTTACCCACTACATGATGACTCCCTATCATATTCCTGCAGTGAGCCTGGTCTTCTGGAGAGATGAGATGAGCAGGAGAGAAGCCATAACCTCCATATCCCTCCCACCCCCCACAATGACATTCCCCATGTCTGCATTCCAGGGGCGTGGACACCCATCATTTCTTATTCTGGGTTCTCCAGTTCCCTTCCTGTTGTATACATCATGTGAACCCATGCAATAGGCAACTGCATGGTTTATTTACTTGATCTGGACCAGCAGGAGAAACAAAGATTCCATGGAACTCAGAAACTCTGATGTGCACATGCTTAAGTTATCTCCTTTGCATATAAGTCATATTCTTCCCCCTTCTTTGTCTCTAGTAAAAACTTCCCTCAGAATACCCCAAGAATAATAATTTATAATTTGGGGTACTTATTAAAATCACCTGGGGAACTTATAAAAGTCAGCATTTGAAAATCTCCCAAGTAATTCCAATACGCAGCCAAGTTGAGCTCTATTGCCCTAGTCCTTCCACCAAGTTTGAGGTAACAAGGCCAAGAGTAACCATGCCTCTAATTATCATCTAATTATTAATTTGCATTTCCTCATGTAATGTCATTATGATTGGGTGGGGGCAACCAGGAGTGGAACATGTACAGCTGAGTTTAAGACTTTTGCCTCTACTTGGTAAAATGTCTTTCTGTGTTCTTGGCTGCTGTCTGTCACTCTTGAGGTTAAAAGAACGCAAACCTCTCCACACTTCTTCCAGTTTGCTCTTTTTGTTTTGTTCTTCTTGCTCCACCAGGTCAGGCTTTCTAGAAATTCTGGCAGATGATCTACAAAATTTCCCCAGAATTTACGGGGAAAGCTTAATGCTTTGATGACTTTCCTACCTCTTGACCACTTGACTTCCTTCTCTGATCGATGTTTGCCTCTCAATAGTAGATAACATTTTACAAAACAGAGTCTTCTGAGGAAAGAGAATACAAGAGACTTTGGCTGATGAAAGGGTTGGTGATTTGAAAAATGCCTGTGCTTTGGTCAGTGAGGGAGTTTGTTACCTCCAGGATAGTGAGGGTTGAAGGTAGCTTGGGCTGATTTCTTTTCAAATTTGTATCAGTGCCTAACCAGGACCTTTACCAGAATCAGCCTCAGAACCCACAGACCAGGCCACTATCCTTGAGAATTGGCCTGCTTTGACCTTGGGTGGGTTCAAATTAGGTCAAATATTGTTGGTTTCACAAGGCCTCCAACTATAGCTGGGACCTCTTCTTGTATTCACACTGAAGCCACTTACGGCATGGTTCCCTTTGAAACATCAAAATTGGCTCATCCCATAACCACACATACTCATTCTGTGGTTATCTCTTGCCTAGCATCATGATCTGTGCTTCTTATTATGAAAGGGGACCCAGACTCCACTGCTTACCCTATTCAAACTTCATTCCATCATAAACCAGCTCTCCTAGATCCTCACTCTCTTTATAGAATGTTCTTGCTACTTCTTTCCCAGAACTAAAATATGGCTTTTCCATTAATTTATCATTTCCACAGTGTCCCTTCAAATGCAGAGAACCACAGAATTGCAGGATGTTGTCAGTTTTCTGCCTTCTCTACAAAACAACACCTATAATTCCATGCTTTTCTTTTTTACCTTCATGAAAAAAGATGCTGTCACTCGGAGCTTTCTGCCATCTGGAACGACGTCCTCTGGCCCTCTTAATCCCCGTCTTCTACTTTCCTATTGGGTAGTCCCTCATATTAATTAAAAATGCATGCAACTATTTTACCATCATCCTCTTGCTTGCAAACACAGAAAAAGGAAAGCTTATATACTACAGATAACATGTAAATATTAGAATGTGTTTTTATTTTTTGTAAGTGATATCATTTTGCACTCTAACCTTCATTGCCTTCGTAGAGGGAAAAATAAAACCAGAAAAAAATGCTGTCAAAATCTTAAGTGCATCCTTTTGAAGTATGGAGTCTTTTAAAACTCTTAATAGTAATTTTTGTGTTGTTTCAGAGTCATTTGGATAAATGATCATTCAAGTCAAAGTTATACTCCTTACCAGGGCAATTTCTCCCCTTTCTTTCTTTTCTTTTTTTCCTAAAGTTTATTTATTTATTTTGAGAGAGAGAGAGAGAGAGAGAGAGAGAGAGAGAGAGAGCATGAGCAGGGGAGGGGCAGAGAAAGAGGGAGAGAGAACATCCCAAGCAAGCTCCATTCTTTCAGTGCAGAGACCAACATGGGGCTCAAACTCATGAACCTTGAGATCATGACCTGAGCTGAAATCCAGAGTTGGACACTTAAACTACTGAGCCATCAACGCACTCCAATTCCTTCCCTTTCTTAAGAGCAGTTCTCTCCTTTCCTCTTAAGATCGCAGATATTAACAGACTCTCTGGCATGGAGGCAAGGGCTCCTGGTCTGAGCTTTCCCAAGACCATTTCTAGTTTTAAATGCAGTGTGCCTAAGTTGATCTTACCTCTGGGCATTGGTGTTGGCTGGGGTGCAGCCGACTGCATCTGGTTCTTGCAGAAGGTATCCCGGCATTCATGGAAATCATTGGTGCCCAAAACAGATTCCATTTGCATGGGTCTTACATTCTGTGGTTTCCTCATCCTTAGCCCAGGCCCACTTCTGGTTCGCTGGCTCTGTCAGCACCTCTGTGTATCCTTTGGGGGAAAATTAGGGAGGCCTCAGATGCTTCCTCTGTGCCACACTGGAGAGTGTGCCACTGAACTTCTTTTACCTTCCTTTGCCCTTTCTCATCACTTGTCACAAGGTCTCCATAAGACTTCCAGCCAGAAGGTAAAACACAAGCCTCCCTCTGCTTTTAACTTCTCAAATCTCTGATTTCTGTGGGGATTTATGCCTTTTGTATCTTCCTTTCTTTTCATCTATACTTCTCAAGTGAGTGGCTTCCGCTCCCACCATGTTACTAAGACTACTTTTCATAAGGTCATGAGTAATCTAACTGCCCCAAATTTTTTTTTTAGTATTTTCAGTATTTTCTCACTGCATCTCTCTGCTTTGTTTGACATGCTGATTCCTTTATTTTCCAAACTCTGTGCTTTGCTGGTTCCACTCAGAACTTTTGGCCTATTTCCTATTTTGTTTTGCCTTTTATTGCTGTTGTTAATGAGGATTTTGTCCTTGAATTGTTTCACCTCTTATTATGGCTAAGTCCAGGAAAAGGGGACGTTCTCCCTGAGTGATTGCTTTTATTCCCACGTTAAACTACATTCTTTACACTGCTATTATAAAAAACAACAACAACAACAACAACAACAAAAACAAACTAAAAAAGTGTATCTCCAGTTCAGAACGTTCCTCCAAACTTTAGACTCATATATTTAACTACCTTCTGGATATTTCCAGGCCTTTCAAACTGAACTTGTACAAACTGAACTCATTATCCTTCCCAGCTTCTCAGGATGTATTTTTCAGTCTCGAATGACACCACTTTCTCCCTAGCCACTAGGGTTAGAGTACTTGGGAGTCATTTTTTGCTCTTTTAATTCTTGTATCTCCTATATTCTCACAGTGAATCACCAAAGCCTGCCAAATTTCTTCCTATTTTATACTAATTTATCAATGATCTTTCAGTCATCACCTGTGTATCTATGTCTGTGTATCTATGTATCTACATATCTATGTATCATCATATATCAATCATCTTCCATTATTTGTGTATGATGAAAATTTTTCTCTCAAAGTTTACATATTATTAAGTGGTTAAATGTAAATACAAATAAAAATTTAGGAATAGGGACTTCTGGATGGCTCAGTTGGTTAAGCGTCCAACTTCAGCTCAGATCATGATCTCACAGTTTGAGGGTTTGAACCCCACATCAGGCTCTGTGCTGACAGCTCAGAGCCTGGAGCCTACTTTGAACTCTGTGTCTCCCTCTCTCTCTGCCCCTCCCCTGCTCACCTACTGTCTCTCTTTCAAAAATAAATAAACATTAAAAAAATTTTTGGAAGGGAGAAAAGAAATAGTATGTAGCTTGTAAAGACCCACATTGTAATTATTAGTGCTATAATTAAGCCTCAAAGTCAGTGCCAAACTTTTGGGTAGCCAAAGCAAAAATGAGATTAGGTCAGTTACCTAATTCTTTTTATCAGAGAAAACAAAGAAATTTTCGTAAGCTGTAAACTCTGATTAGCTGGTTTTGTGTTGGTAAAGCTATGTTTATCTTTCCCTTTACCTTAAATTGCCCTTTTAACCAACTCTCCTTCCAGGGCAAATCTCCTTGGGTACTTAGTGCTCCTTGAGCATTTGAAGACCTCTCCTTCTCAAAAAAAAAAAAAAAAAAAAGAGATCCTTCCCCATTTTTCCCAGTCTGTTCCAAACTTAGGGCCTAAGTTCTTTGCTTATGGGAGCCCCAATCCTTCTCTTTGTCCTGCAGCTATGTTTTTTGACCTTGTCTCTGTTTCTTAAAAGATCAAGTCTCTCTGCAACTCAGCATTTTAGAACTGTCAAACTCAATTTCAAGCAGATGTCTACATGTTAGAGATTTTAGTTGAGGTCTAACTTGTATTCTCTTTTGGATTAAGACATGCCTAGACAAGTTTGTGGGTCCACTGGGGCTGGCTCTCTGGTGCCTTATTTCATAAAATGGTGGGGAAGTCTTTGATGAAGAACTGTGCTTGCATTAATGCCAGAGGTAGGCTATGAGAGTGCCATTTACAGTTATTATTTGTGAATGAAGCAAATAGAGTAGCCTTTAGGGAGATGCCTGTTAGCCTACATCTAGGCATGGAGGATAGTAGTGTCTCCTGGCTTACAGCAAGGAGGCCACGCGTATACAGCATCAGCATCAGCTATGCCATCCTCTCCACTGGGAACAGAGCTGGCTGTGATGTGCCTTTGCAGAGGCTTCCAAGTATGGGGTGGCGGTGGAGAGCTCAGGCTGGGGTGCCAGACAGAGGTGGATTGGAGTCCTGGCTCTGCTCCTTCCTTCTTTGTAGCCTTGGGCAACTTCCTTTACGTCTCTGACCCTGTTGTTGTAAGAATTAAAAATCGGTCATGTGGAGTACTCAACATCATATTTGGCATATAGGTGAGGGCTGAATAAGTGGGAGTTGTTATTACTACTAATATCATCATCATCGTTATCAGGTATCATTGTAGGAATGAGGAGCAAGGGAGGAGGAAAATGGTAAGCTGCATGGGAGATGAAAGGTTGGCTTTGGGGGTTCAGGTGAGTCACACATAAAGGTTTTATAAACTAATTGAGGAAAGGAGGTTGAGAAAGGTTAGGATTCTGGGATAATATGATGTAAGAGAGCTGAAGAGTTATGTGATCTTATTTCCTATCTGTACAAAATGAATTATGGCCAGACTTAGGGGTATGGTTATAAATGTTAGGATGAAAAATGGGCCATCTTATATTCTAGAGAGTTTGTTTGTTTAGGTTTGGAACTGTTTCTGAAATTGGCCTTTATCCTATGAATACTGTCTAACCTATAAATACTACATAATACTTGACCTTTTATAATATTTTATAGAGTTGACCACTCCCTCTTTCTTGAAATTGTCTCCTTGCTGGAGGCTTCTACAAAACCATTTTCTCCTGGTTTTCTTCCTACTATTCAGATCCTTCTTTCTGGAAGCCAATTTTTTCCCCTTAAGTTTTCTCCCTTTTTGGGGGTGCCTGGGTGGCTCAGTCGGTTGAGTGTCTGCTTTTGGCTCAGGTTGTAGTCTTGCGGTTCATGGGTTGGAGCCCCATGTTGGGCTCTCTGCTATGTGTGAAGAGCCTGCTCTGGATCTTCTGTCCCCTTCTCTCCCTTTCCCTCCCCCGCTTGTGTGCGCATGCTCGCTCTCTCTCTTGAATAAATAAATGAATACAAACTTTAAAAAAACTTAAAAAAAAAACATTTCTCCCTCTTTGAAGCTCTTAACTATCCCTATGTCCCAGGACTATGTTATCTCTTTGCTCTTCTTATCTTTTAATGATCTGTAGGACATGCCAAACCTATGGCTTAAAGCACCATTTATAGGCATATGACTTGCAAATCTATTCCAAAGCCTGACCCCTCTCCTGAGTTATTGGGTCTATATACCCAATCATGGCAGGTTCAGCAAAAAAGGCTTTAAACAGAATTGGTGGAACTAAACTGTAGCTATTGAAACAAACAGGGAAATTTCCATTTGGGGCCCATTTGGCCCCTGATATGTTTCAGCCCCAAGTTTAGGTGGAGGCATCTTGGTGGAAGTGTACACATACTGGTCCTGACAGCAATGTCAGATGGTTTCTACCACTTGCCAGTTGCATAACCTTGGGAAGTTACTTAACCCCAGAAAACTTTCACTTGGTCATCTTTAAGATAGGGAGAATGTATATGCCCTTTTTACTTCTTGCCTTTTAGCCCAATGGATGCTTCCAGGATCTACATATATTCTTTTGTTGTTAGATTTTATAAGTTTTCTTCATAGAGTATTTTACTCTATTTATTTATTTAAAATTATTTTTTTAATTTACATCCAAATTAGTTAGCATATAGTGCAACAATGATTTCAGGAGTAGATTCCTTAGTGTCCTTTACCCATTTAGCCCATCCCCCCTACCACACCCCCTCCACGAACCCTCTGTTTGTCCTCCATATTTATGAGTCTCTTCTGTTTTGTCCCCCTCCCTGTGTTTATATTATTTTTGTTTCCCTTCCCTTATGTTAATCTGTTTTGTCTCTTAAAGTCCTCATATGAGTGAAGTCATATGATATTTGTCTTTCTCTGACTGACTAATTAGCATAATACCCTCTAGTTCCATCCACGTAGTTGCAAATGGCAAGATTTCATTCTTTTTGATTGCTGAGTAATACTCCATTATATGTATGTATGTATATATATATATATACCATATCTTCTTTATCCATTCATCCATCGATGGACATTTGGGCTCTTTCCATACTTTGGCTAATGTTTATAGTGCTGCTATAAATATGGGGGTGCATGTGTCCCTTCGAAACAGCACACCTGTATCCCTTGGATAAATATCCAGTAGTGCAATTGCGCGGTGTAGGGTAATTCTATTTTTAGCTTTTTGAGGAACCTCCATACTGTTTTCCAGAGTGGCTGCACCAGCTTGCATTCCCACCAACAATGCAAAAGAGGTCCTCTTTCTCCACATCCTCCCCAACATCTGTTGTTGCCTGAGTTGTTAATGTTAGCCATTCTGACAGGTGTAAGGTAGTACCTCATTGTGGTTTTGATTTGTATTTCCCTGATGAGGAGTGATGTGGAGCATTTTTTCATGTGTCAGTTGGCCATCTGGATGTCTTCCTTGGAGAAGTGTCTATTCATGTCTTTTGCCCATTTCTTCACTGGATTATTTGGTTTTTGGGTGTTGAGTTTGATAAGTTCTTTGTAGGTTTTGGATACTAACCCTTTATCTGATACGTCATTTGCAAATATCTTCTTCCATTCTGTTGGTTGCCTTTTAGTTTTGCTGATTGTTTCCTTCGCTGTGCAGAAGTTTTTATTTTGATGAGGTCCCAGTAGTTCATTTTTGCTTTTGTTCCCTTTGCCTCCAGAGACGTGTTGAGTAAGAAGTTGCTGTGGCCAAGATCAAAGAGGTTTTTGCCTGGTTTCTCTGCGAGGATTTTGATGGCTTCCTGTCTTACATTGAAGTCTTTCCTCCATTTTGAGTTTATTTTTGTGTATGGTGTAAGAAAGTGATCCAGGTTCATTCTTCTGCATGTCACTGTCCAGTTTTCCCAGCACCACTTGCTGAAGAGACTGTCTTTATTCCATGGGCTATTCTTTCCTGCTTTGTCAAAGATTAGGCGGCCATATGTTTGTGGGTCCATTTCTGGGTTCTCTATTCTGTTCCATTGATCTGAGTGTCTGTTCTTGTGCTAGTACCATACTGTCTTGATGATTACAGCTTTGTAGTATAGCTTGAAGTCTGGGATTGTGATGCCTCCTGCTTTGGTTTTCTTTTTCAAGTTCGCTTTGGCTATTGGGCGTCTTTTCTGGTTCCATATAAACTTTAGGATGATTTGTTCTAGCTCTGTGAAGAATGCTGGTGTTACTTTGATAGGGATTGCATTGAATATGTAGATTGCTTTGGGTAGTATTGACATTTTAACAATATTTGTTCTTCCTATCCAGGAGCATGGGATCTTTTTCCATTTTTTTTTGTCTTCTTCCATTTCTTTCATAAGCTTTCTATAGTTTTCAGTGTATAGATTTTTCACCTGTTTGGTTAGATTTATTCCTCTGTATTTTATGGTTTTTTGTCCAACTGTAAATGGAATCGATTCCTTGATTTCTCTTTCTGTCGCTTCATTGTTGGTGTATAGGAATGATTCCTGTTTGTTGATTTTATATGCTGCAACTTTGCTGAATTCATGAATCAGTTCTAGCAGTTTTTTGGTGGAATCTTTAGGGTTTTCCATACAGAGTAGCATGTCATCTGCGAAGAGTGAAAGTTTGACCTCCTCCTGGCCAAATTGGATGCCTTTTATTTCTTTGTGTTGTCTGATTGCAGAGGCTAAGACTTCCAATACTATGCTGAATAACAGTGGTGAGAGTGGACATCCCTGTCTTGTTCCTGACCTTAGGAGGAAAGCTCTCAGATTTTCCCCATTGAGGATGATATTGGAATTGGGTCATTGATATATGGCTTTTATGATCTCGAGGTATGATCCTTCTATCCCTACTTTCATGGGGGTTTTTACCAAGAAAGGCTGCTATATTTTGTCAAATGCTTTCTCTGCATCTATTGAGAGGATCATATGGTTCTTGTCATTTCTTTTATTGATGTGATGAATCACATTAATTGTTTTGCGGATATTGAACCAGCCCTCATCCCAGGTATAAATCCCATTTGGTCGCGGTGAATAATTTTTTCAATGTATTGTTGGAGCCAGTTGGCTAATATCTTGTTGAGGATTTTTGCATCCATGTTAATGAGGGAAATTGGTCTATAGTTCTCCCTTTTAGTGGGGTCTCTGTCTGGTTTTGGAATCACGGTAATTCTGGCTTCATAGAATGAGTTTGGAAGTTTTCCTTCCATTTCCAGTTTTTGGAACACCTTCAAAAGCATAGTTGTTAACTCTTCCTTAAGTGTTTGGTAGAATTCCCCTGGAAAGCCTGGCCCTGGACTCTTGTTTTTTGGGAGATTTTTTATTACTAATTCGATTTCCTTACTGTTTATGGGTCTGTTCAAATTTTCTGTTTCTTCCTATTTCAGTTTTGGTAGCGTATATGTTTCTAGGAATTTGTCCGTTTCTTCCAGATTGCCCATTTTATTGGCATATAATTGTTCATAATACTCCATTATTATTGTTTTTATTTATGCTGTGTTGGTTGTGATCGCTCCTCTTTCATTCTTGATTTTATTTATTTGGGTCATTTCCTTTTCCTTTTTGGTCAAACTGGCTAGTGGTTTGCCAATTTTGTTAATTCTTTCAAAGAACCAGCTTCTGGTTTCATTGATCTGTTCTACTGTTTTGTTTGTTTGTTTGTTTGTTTTTTTTTTTTTTTTGGTTTCAATAGCATTAATTTCTGCTCTAATCTTTATCATTTCCTGTCTTCTGCTGGTTTTGGGTTTTATTTGCTGTTCTTTTTCCAGCTCTTTAAGGTGTAAGGTTAGGTTGTGTATCTAAGATCTTTCTTCCTTCTTTAGGAAGGCCTGGATTGCTATATACTTTCCTCTTATGACCGGCTTTGCTGAGTCCCAGAGGTTTTGGGTTGTGGTGTTATCATTTTCATTGACTTCCATATATTTTTTAATTTCCTCTTTAACTTCCTGGTTAGCCCATTGATTCTTTAGTAGGATGTTCTTCAGTCTCCAAGTATTTTACAGTATTTTACTTTAAAGGGGAGAGGGCCCTATATACAATTATGACCATGTTGAGGAATATCTTTCATTGGCACTATTTTGTTTTAAATTATTTCTTCCCTATTGGTTTAATTTAGCTGTCTGGAGCATGTATTATGCTGTTTCCTTGGAAACCCAGCCTTTACACTATTGCTTAGAATGTCCCAAGGTTGTCCATTATATTCCATCACCTACTTACCCTCAAGAAAGCAAGCATCCAACATATTAGAATTGGCCTATAACCTCTAGCAATCTGTTACCTACATTAAAAAATCTGATATGGTTTTTCATTTATAAATTGTTTTTTAGATTTTTCTTTCTTCGTTGGCATGGAAGCAGAATTTCCCCCACAGTTTTTCTCTGAATGCTAGTTGTTGTAGTCTCTAGTGTTTATGACCAAGAAGTGTATTTTCTGTTGATGAAAGAAATAATCCAAAGATGTTCCCTTCTTTTAAGCATGCTTGCTTCAGCAATTCAAAGTAGGTGGGGAGACTTTCCCTCTGGAGTTTCTCGTATGCTCAAACAATGAAATAGGTTGAAAAGAAAATTTTAACCTGCTATCTTCAATTTATCTAAGCCTGTTTTTCCTTTCCTTACCATCCTGCTTTGTGGGGAGTCTGGATTCCTTGTTCTCAGTAAAAAGATGGTGATAGCCTTTCAAACCCTCAGTATTAGTCTTCTTAATGTTTATTCATTGTTAAATCTGTTTATTTCCTCTGGCCCTAAGCTCTACAAATATATGGTATACATGATGTATACACCTCATTGCCCTTGAGAAAATCACTTTCTGCACTCTCAATTATTGGTACATGAAAAACATGAATGCTGATAAAAACAAAAAACAGAATTAAAAATAATGTTCTACTGGGATATGCCATTTAATTGTGTTAAAATTACAAATATGTCTATTCCTGGTTCCTTGTCAATGGATTTTGCTCTGCTTTTCCTAGTGATTTTTTTCCTTTTTTTCCAAATGAACCCCTAAGTTGATCTACATATTTACTAGCTTCTAAATATGGCTTTTTAAATCATTAAGTTAACTTAAATAGATATACATTTAGGGCATAAAAATTCTACTTGGGTGGATTAGTAAACATGATATTTATAGTACTTTAAGCCAAGTTCTCTTTTGAAAAATAAAGTAGTATATGAAGGAAATGTAGTATAAGACATTCATATAGCTATTGGACTTGCTTTTGAAGTCCTCTGTGTTAGCCTGTCTTGCAGCCTAGAGAAGAGAGTCAATATACTGTCAGAGAAAGAGCATTGCTCTGCACGTTGGCATATGTGCATGATCTCAGCTGGGCCATGTACCAGCTGTGTGACTGACTCATTTACATCCTCTTCATGGATTTCAGTTTCCTCACTTATAAAAGGGTGCAACGGGGCGCCTGGGTGGCTCAGTCGGTTGGGCGACCGACTTCGGCTCAGGTCATGATCTCGTGGTCCGTGAGTTCAAGCCCCACATCGGGCTCTGTGCTGACAGCTCAGAGCCTGGAGCCTCTTTCAGATTCTGTGTCTCCCTCTCTCTCTGACCTTCCCCCATTCATGCTTTGTCTCTCTCTGTCTCTAAAATGAATAAACGTTAAAAAAAATTAAAAAAAATAAAAGGGTGCAGGCTGTTAATATATTTCCCATTTACTGACAGGGTTATTATGAAGATTGGAGGAGAAAAGCTATAGAAAAGTACTTTACCTCAAACAGACTATGGAAAGAAATAAGAAATCTTGGATGTAAGCCAGATCATGTACTGAAGAGTTTAACAAGTCCAGGGAAGAGTTACCAAATTACCCTTACTACTTTGTAAGTGCTCTTAGAGCTAGCATACATGTCTTCCACTTTCGGCATCTCAATCCTTCTCAAGCTTTAAGGAGTTTTCTCGCTTGTGAAACACAAAGCTGTCTTCTGCATCCTTTTTCTTTTACAGGTTATCCTATCACGTGAGGGGCAAATACCCTCTTTCCAGTCTTGCCTGTTCTCAGCATTAGTTGGAGAGAATTTTTCCATATCATATGTCCATGTTTTCCTTCTCCCTATACCTGAACTCATACTTGGAAGGCAGAATGATACTGTGAAAAGGGCACAGGACTGACTGAGATCCGGGAAGTAGGTTCCAGTCATGGTGCCAGTCATAGCCAGCTTGATAATAACACTTGCCTGGCATGGAATCTGCCTGTGCCTCATATTTGTAGAGTTGCAGAATCTCTGAGTTTCAGAGAGAATAACAACAGCACAAGATCATCGGTGTACCCATCCTTTAAAAAATAAAAACTTGTTTGGGGCGCCTGGGTGGCTCAGTTGATTAAGCGTCCGACTTCAGCTCAGGTCATGATCTTACAGTTTGTGGGTTCGAGCCCCACATTGAGATCTGTGCTGATAGTTCAGAGCCTGGAGCCTGCTTCAGATTCTGTGTCTCCTTCTCTCTCTGCCCCTCCTCTTCTTGTGCTTTGTCTCTCTCTGTCTCTCAAAAAATAAATAAATGTTAAAAAAAATTAAAAGTTAAAAACCTATTTAATTTTTTACTCAATATCTCCAATAATAGGGATGTGATAGGCATGTGATGTGATAGATTTAGGAGTCAGAATTGAATTTAAATCTCTGATTAGCTACATATTACTTGTGTGGCCTTGGGAAAGTTATTTATACCCTTTATGCCACCAGATTCTTCTCTTTAAAATGGAAGTAATAATATACAAGATAGGGTTGTGGTGAGGACTGCATGAAATGATGCATGTAAAGCACTGGCACATGGTCAGGAACTCAACAAATGGTGATGGTGGTGGTTGTTTCCTTCTTCTTCCTCTTCCTCCTTCTCCTCCTCTTTTCTGTGTAAAAACTTTTTTTATAGTTTATTTATTTTTGAGAGAGAGAGAGAGAGACAGAGCATGAGCAGGGGAGGGGCAGAGAGAGGGGGAGACACAGAATCTGAAGCAGGCTCCAGGCTCTGAGCTGTCAGCACAGAGCCCAGCATGGGGCTTGAATTCATTAACTATGACATCATGACCTGAGCTGAAGTTGAGTGCTTAACCAACTGAGCCACCCAGGTGCCCCTCCACCTCTTTCTTTTCATTATTCCTGGTACTAGTGGTTTCAGACTCAATGAGCATTGACAGCGATGGAAAATTATTCCCTTCTAAGATAGCCCACTCTTAATTTTGTAAAATTATGATGGTTAGAAAGTTTTCTTCCTAGTCAACACGAAATTGCTTCACTTTATCTCTAGACATTCTTTCGTCCAAATTCTGACCTCTCAGATCATGACTGCTCTTTGTATATTTGAATATGGCTATCATGCACCCTATGTTACTCTATTCTCCTCTAACTTCTTTCTTTCTTTCTTTCTTTCTTTCTTTCTTTCTTTCTTTCTTTCTTTCTTCCTTTCTTTCTTTCTTTCTTTCTTCCTAGAGAGAAAGAGCATGAGGGGGAGAGGGCCAGAAAGAGAGAGAATCTTAAGAGGCCTGACGCAGGGCTCAGTGTTACAACTATGAGATCATTGCCTGAGCCGAAATCAAGAGTCCAATGCTTAACTGACAACACCACGCAGGTGCCCATCTTCCCAATTTCCTTCAGTCAACTTTGATATACCAATTTTCAAATTACCTTTGAACTGACATGAAATTGATATCAACGCTTTTAATCAACATTTATATACTACGATGTAATTGTCTTTATTTCTAAGACCTTTAGTGATCCTTCAGGCTAATTTTCCCTTTCTGTGTCTGGAAAGGACCAGAGGTCACTCAGCACATGGGTCTATCCTCATTTATGTCACCAGTTCTGCCCACTTTGATTCTGTACCTGAGAGCAGACACTTTTTTCTTTAAGCTTACAGTGTTCTTTATAGAGTTTATGGAGAATATAGGGTGGCATTTTCAATTCTGTGATGATTTTTATACAAACAAATGTGTGGAAGCACTAATCACATTTTTATGTACCCTAAAGGGTTAGATTGACTAATCAAATTGCATGTTTATTGTGTCCTCATGAAATTTGGACCTTTAAAGCTAACATACAGTTTATCAACAGAATAAGCCTATAAAACAGAGAGGTTGTAAGCATTACCCCTTCAGCTTTACAAAGATTTGAAACCGGAAGCTTCCCAGGGGCAATAATCAAATGACTTGTACAGTATGGTTTCTCCCAGCTAACCAGCCAGTGGATGGGTTTGTATGTCATTGCAGACTGGCCAATTTTGAAAACATACGTTCTATCCTTTCCCACAGAATCACCCTTTATATATTTGAAGACACAATTTTGTTTTTGTTTTTCTTTTTTTTAATCTTTATTTATTTTTGAGAGGGGGAGGGGCAGAGAAAGAGGGGGATAGAGGTTCTGATTGGGCTCTGTGCTGAGAGCAGCGAGCCTGATGCAGGGCTCAAACTCACAAACCATGAGATCATAACCTGAGCTGCTCAATCAGCTAAGCTACCCAGGCACCCCAGAAGACACAACTTTGTACTTCACTTTGATACAGGGCAGGGAATTGGTTTTACTCTCCTTCGCATATCTTGTTCTAACTTAAGACCCAACTCCAAACTTTCGCTCACTAAATCTTGTTAAATTGAATTGAAACAAGGACTGTAAGAGCTGAGTGAACAGGTGAATTTAGTTCTGAAGGAGACAGAGTATACAGACATCCATAAGGTGCATTATGTTACCTGGAGTTGTTAAAAATTTTAAATCAGGTTGCCAATTCATATTCTTTATTTTTATCAGTTGATTATAGCATACATGGATCAATTTTGATTATATCTAAAGCCAAAATAATTCTCCAAATTGTTTTAGAATTCAATATTTATTACTATTAAATAATTAAAATATAATAATTATACTTTTCCATTTTTTCCTGCACTCATCATTAATGGTTACTATAGCATTGCTTATGAATCAAAGATGCCTTAGGTATTGTTTCTTGTTGAAAACATTTCTTTCAATCATTTGTTTCAACATTTGTAGAATTCGCAGTAGGAAAAGGCAACATGAAAACAATACTTACTAATTATAATCAGTTTCTATGGGAGAGGAAAGGGTTATTTTTTATTTATGGCCAAGGGTAGCCACAAAACTAGGAAGGTTTTCTTTATCTACAACTATTCTTATATAAAAGGGTTACATATTTGAGTGATTCTTCAGTAAGTAATGGAAGGATACTATAGAAATAAAGGGTACATAATCTTCCTTAAATGCTAGATCCACAAAAGCTTGCTGTGTCTTCACTTTCTGAGTGAAAACTCTTTGTTCCAATGAGCAGAAAGAATCAAACAATATTTTTTGAAGGACCCTAGAGAAAATTCATTGTACTGGTCAGATGAATTGCATTCAAACAATGGATGTTGTGAGCATGTGAATCATTCCTTTCAACTCTTTAGTGCTAATTTTGCTATGATCTTTTCAAATACCTGTGATATTGTACTAGTCCACAGTCAATAACACTAGGAATCTTTTCTGCCTTAAAGGTGGGTAATAAAACTAGGATCTAATGGTCACTTAAAGACAGAAAAAGAAAGAGAGAAATGGACAGATGTATTTGGCCTTGGTCCCCATATTTTCTGGTTATTCCTTTAACCCATATCCTACTTAATACCTTTCTCATCAGGGACTGGTTTGGTGTAGTCCCAGACTGAGGCTCCAGAAAGAATTTATCTGAAAATCATTAATTGCTTGCATAATCTGGCCTAGGATAAGACTTCATTAGGACCTCTGAAAGGCTGGAATATTCCAGTCGTTCAACAAATATTTATTAAGCACCTACCATGTACCAGACACGGTACAACCTTAGGCAACAGGAACCTCTGTGTAGTGTACCTGTGTAATTTTGGACTACTTAGCATTTCTTCATAGTTCTCAACACCATCATAATTTTGTTTTAGAGAGTTACCTCTCTCGCATGTGTGTAGTTTTGAAGGGCAGGAAAATCCAGATTTGTACCTCTTCCTATGGAATTCAGTGGGGCTAGATGCTTTCAGTCCTCCCCCTTGTTTGCCCAAGAGAACTCATTAAACCTCTTTTCAGCTAGTCGAATGTCTGTCCTGGCCTTGAATTTGAATTAATTGAATCAAACACAGAAGTGATCTTTGGCACTCACTCATGAGGACATAAATGTTTCTACTACGAAGCCATTGCTGAGATTTCTTTCCCAGCCCTCCAAACTCTCTTGTACACAGTGGAAACTTATTCTGATCTTCTGTCAATTCTGTGAGTATATTAATCCTACCCTCATATTCTTCCAATACATTCGTATGTAGAAGTTGGGCAGAATTCACTTCAGCTAAGGGCCTTTACTGACGTATCCTAGCCCAGAGCTAATGACCACTCTGGTATCCCAAAAGTTCCAAGGACAAAGCATTGCTTTAGAGGGGTTCAAATGACAGACTACCCTGCTTGTATTCATACATGAGAACACCTAAATTGTACCATATCCTGGATAGTGAGGGCTCAGCATTTCATAGGATGTTTGACTTACACCAAGAACTTAGGCAAGTCTAGGCAACAAAGTTGTTTTCAATAAAGAAGATTACAAAGGGATAGGAGGTTCTATGTCCTAAACAACTATCAGCAGAGGGAAGAAGGCAGAGGTGAAGACATACCTTACAGGCCTGTGTGAAAGGAAAGAACAGCAAAGCCTAGTTCAGCCTCAGGATGAAAAGGACTGTGGGAAGTGAACACAGACATTGCAATAGTTTCCAGATGGGACAGAGAGAAAAAGGGAAAATGAAATTCCCACAAGTCGTGAGAGAGTTGTGTGGAAATATGAAGGAGACAACTGCCAAATTTGGATAGTGACATGGTCAAGGCCTTGTCCCTGGGGAGTCCATGAGCCTATTAGCAATCATGCTTTCTTGGGAATGTTCACTTACACAGAGGCTCGCCTTATCTGCCCACACACAGACACTCCGGGCCTTCCTTGTTTTAGGCCAGATCCTATAGGGATTGTAGAACAGGGCACTTCCATGGCCTTACCTGCATGTGTGTGTGTGTGAGAGAGAGAGAGGTGGAAAGTGAAAGACGAAAATACAGAGATAGAGACACACAGTGAGAATGAAAATGTGTATGAAGGAGAGATGGAGAGAGGTCAGAGTTCTAACTTCTCAGGACTTCATTCTTTTCCTTAAAGAGAAAACCTCCTCTGTAGTTCTTATGCAGTCTCTTCAAATCACCCCCTTTCTCTTGACCCCTCTTTGTTGCATACCTGCTTATTCTCCCTGCTCCTCCAAAGCGAGGCCCTGGTCCTCGAAATTTGCTTCTTCCTGTAGCAAATTTTGTTCCTGTCTCCATACCTTTCCTTTACCTTTCTTGGGGGACTTCAACAGACTCAATACTTGCTCATTTCTTCTGCCATGTAAGTAATTATCTTAATATTTTATTCAGTGAGAAAGCTATTCTAGAAATCTAATTTTCTTCCCAAGAATTGCAGAGCCAATTTGGGAGCTTCAAACATCTGTAATCCCAGGACAACGTTAGGGATTTAAAAAAAAAAAACTGAGACATATAAAAATTTCAAAACCATAAAGAACATTTCCAAGGTGAATGTCTTCTCATTCTAGATATTTTTATCTCTCCAGCACAGTTTCGCAGTAGCTTTTCCTTACCGTTCTTTTCAAAGCACTTCTTTGCAGTTACTGATTTTCAGCCTCGGTGTCTTTTCAAAGATGCTTTTCTGGGGACTGTTGATTTCAGGCCATTTCAACTGCATGAGTTATGCAAGTGTGAAAACTTTTTTAGTTCTAAAAAAAGATGCTCCAGCCTATTTTTTTGTACTCATAATAAAGGCAAAAGGATAAAGACTGAATTTGGGCATTGGTGGAAACTGCAAGGAAAGGAAGAGCTGAAAAAATTTGTATCCCAAATCAATATCACAGTCAAAGCTAGAACAGAGGACTGATGACAAATTAACACTCCAAGATATGCAAGGAACCACATTTTTATTATAGTTAAATTTACATTTTTATTAGCATCACCCTGGTTTTGCCTCTCAGATAACTTAAAAAAACACACAAAAAGTTATATTGAGTATGAGTAAGAAGTTATATAAAGACCTAGAAAATACAATGTATGCAATGAACAAAATGAGTATTTATCAAGTTTTAAAAGTGGTTTTTTGGTCAATTAATATTAGTTCTCCAGTAAGCGCATTGCACTGTGGGACAGTGCCTTTGAGAAATTTAGAATAAGGGAAATTTAAAATTTAACTACAATCTCTGTAGAGATTTAAATACAGTGTCTCCTGTGTTTCTTGGTGTCTATGCGTATATACACACACATATTTAAATGAAAGCTTAAAACATACCTTATATATAAGACATACATGTAAAACAAATACATACGAACCGTCGCTTAGGAACTTTCTAGGCATTATTGAATTCCCTGATATCTCTTAGAAACGAAATATCTGTTTCTAATAAGCTTATTTATATGAATGCCAAATGAAATAAAATGTCACAGGCAAGATGCAGAACTCATTGAGGAGTTTGTTGACTATTTTACCAGTGGTTTTTCCATGTCTGGTGTTGATTCTATTAATGAAGAACATGTGTCCTCTTACACTTAATGGTGGAAAACTTCATTATCAGAGGTAGAAATAGCACAAAGATGAACCTCTGGACATGGATTCCCTCTCCTTTGTTTATCAGCATAACCTAGTCTGGATTTCCTCTCTCATCTCCATAGTCACCATCACAAAGAGGGCAGTGACTGTCCCACCTTAGAATCATGGAGTTTTCTTACTTTTATAATCTAAGTTTCTCTATTAGGATCATTCAGCTGCAAGTAACACTTTTTAAACAAAAGAGACTTTAATTTTCCTACAGAGTGAGAAGTCTGGGAATAGTTGGTTCTAGATTTGGTAAAGAAGACCAAAATTCATATCAAGGAACAAGGAGTTAGTCCTGTCTTTCTTCTCTGTCATCCTCAGCTTTATGTTTGGTTCTTAAACTACAAGATGGCTACTGAAAAAGCATCATGGCCTCTTGACATGATGTTTGATTAGGAGCACGGGCTGGGGAAAAGAGCTCTTCTTGTTTCAGGAAGACACATTTCTCCCAGAGGTTCATTATTAGGCATTCCTTCATGACTCATTGGCAAGAACGAAATCACATATTCTGCCATTCCTACCCCCACAGCTGCACAGAATATTGGCTAAATAGCTGGCTAGCAAAGGCGAACAGGGTTTCTATGATTGGATTAGACAAACCAGAGTCATCTTCTGACGTTGAGCACATTGACACGCCCCCACCCTGCACCATTATGATTCCTTTGGCAGGGAAGAAGTGGGGAAGTCTGTTGAGTAATTACGTTTTGTCGGTTTCCCAGCTGTGATTTCCATGACATCTCCCTCTGTCTGATATGACTCAGCAATGGGAGTCTTTTCGATGTTCACCTTGGGTTCTAGTCCTCCACTCAGGAAACCCCCTCATTATTGATTCCGAGAGAAAAACAGGTCTAACGCATCATTCCATAGCTCATCACATAATTCACAACTTCATATTTATGTGCTTTCTCAACTCATTTTTTTTAAACCTAAGAGGTCTAGTTTCAAAAATGCACCTTTATCTTTTTTTTGCCCGCAGCTATGGCTGCTTCTGTCTGGGTACAAAATAAAAGGGACAAAACGTCTGCGTGTCTGGTAACTTTTGGTTGTCTCCTCTAATTTCAGGACCCATAAGCCTCTGCCAGGAGATAGCTTGTGATGTAGGTCATCTATATTTTCTTGTTTCTACTTCTAAACACTCTGCTGGCTGTTCTACCTTTCCCATGAATGTTTAATATGTGTAATGATCCTGCCAGAATTGATTTTTCATTATAGAGGCCATTTTCCAAAGAGGTTTGTCACTATTTTTAAAATAGTATTTTAGCATGTTTATAAAAGACAGTTCTAAACTCAACTTTGTGCAACAGTTTTTTCACTGATAGAAAAAAGGATTTTTTAAAGGTATTTTACATTATTCATGTTACTGATAAGTTGGAAGGTTTGAAATTATCCATTTAGGTTTTAGTTACATTTTTAACAATTGATTCTTTAAATAATTGAAAATAGCTGGTAAGTTATTCATGTTCGAGGGTGTTATGTAATATTTACAAATCAGTGATTTGCCATCAACGTAATACATTCCATCTAGTGACCAAGCCTGAATATTCTTGCCATCTAAAATGAAGAAAAATGTGGGTGGCTCAGTCAGGTGAGCGTCCGACTCTTGATTTCAGTTCAGGTCATGATCCCAGGATGGTGAGATGGAGCCCTGCACTGGGCTTTGTGCTGAGCATGGAACCTACTTGGGATTTTCTCTCTCTCTTCCTCTGCCCCTTTCACCTGATCGTGCTCTCTCTTGCTGTCTCTAAACAATTTTAAAAAATTATAAAATGAAAAATGAGATGTGAATGAGAATGAATGTCTTAGTTTTGAAATGGGTGTTTCTTTTACTATTTTATATTAGAGCTTTCTTAATTGGATTTAATTGTTCTTTCTTCTCCCATTATTTATTCATCTTCAATTTGACTTTCATTGCTAAAAGAATGACTGGCTTTCATATTACATTGTCCCTATTGTCTTGATCACCTGAAATCAGGTATAGGTGTCACAGTTAGTTCTTAATAGGAAGATTCAAAAAGTGGCTGGTGTTGAAGAGAGAAATAGGACTATAGAGGAAGATCCCAATTGCCCTCTCTGATAATTTATTATTTAAAAAAATTAAGGCTTTTTAAATATGGGGAGGCATCTTTACCCCCTATTTCTCCACACACCCACTCACCCTCCACATACAAAATTCAAAAGGACTTACAGAAAGAAAAGAAAGATAGCAGTTATGGTTTCTTGGACCCTAAATCTTACCTGGAGATTTTTACAATGAAATGGAGGAAAGAATAAGTCATTATTTCTTTCCTTCATGTTCTTCAGAGCCATGCATCCCAAGCTATCATAGAACTTAGCAAAATAGCTTGGATACTGATTGAAGAGGCAGACTCAGAGTCTAGAAATGCAAAATAACAGCCCATATGCCAAACCACATGCATTGTAAGGCTTGGTACTTCTGAGGGAAGATTTAAGAGGTGACAAAGAATTCCAAATTTGGAACCCACAGAGACATCTGGTATCTTAGAACTTTCCACTTTCCCTTGGCAGATATTTCAGCTAATTTTCCCACCTTGGTCAGAGTGTATAATTCTTTCTTAAGCTTATTTTAATTTTAACATATTCTCTCTATTCAACTGTTACTGTGAAATGGCCCTACTCTCAGGACCAGCCACTTAATTTTAGCACTTAAATCATTTAGCAATTTCTTAGAAGAACAAAAATAAGGGGGAAGAATTTAATTAACATAATGGGTACATCATCAACTTTTTTTGTGACATTTATGTATATTTCCAACACTTGGTCATCAAACAGATGCATGTGGGAAAAAAATGACAGATGAATCAAAATGTAGAAGAAAACACTGCATTCCAAATTGTGATTTTCATCATCAGTGTGCATGTGATGGCTCTTCAGCTTCAAGTAGATATTACCAAAACGATCCCAGGAGGTATCTTCATTATGTTGTTGCTTTTTACAGACCAGTCACTGGTAGCTGATCTGTGTCTACTTGAAGAATTCATTGATTGGGTCCACATTTGCTCAATGTGGATAGTGGGATGGGAAGGGGATTTGAGATTAATGAGGTTTTGGGCCAGTTACTGTGCAGAATGTTCTAAGGGGTGGGAAGGGGGGAGGAGTTAAGATGGTAGAGAAGTAGGGGAACCCTAGGCTTTCCTTGTCCCTCAAACAGAGCTGGATTGAGGTCAGATTACTTGGAACACCCAGAGTGTCTGCAAAGTGGCAGAAGGATTTCGATAGTTGGAAGGAGACAGCATGGTAGGTGCGAGATATGTGGAAGTGAATTGAGGGAGAGAAAAATTGCGGTGGCGCAGAGGGGAGAGAACACTTTTCATGGAGAGACAAAAGGGAGAGAAATAGAGAGAGATTGAGAGAGTGTGGCATTGGTTTTGCACAAGAGGAAGAATGTACTAAGGGGTGCATACAAGGATTATTGAGTAGCAGTGAGTACTTAGTTGAAATTCAATAGTATAAATATTGAGTACTGTCAACCATCCCTATTCAATGACAGTAACAGTATCCTAGAATTGTGTTTATTTTAGAGCTAAAAAGGACCACCTAATTGAACTTTGCAGCTTACAGATGAGGAAACTGAGGCACAAAGAAGCTAAATGAGTGGCCTGGGTCTACAAAGCAAATGGCAGAGCAATTCTAATGCCTACACCAGATCTAAGGATAGTGTTTATAGGGATTTCAAAGTATGAGTAACTTTAAAGTAATTGAATTTCAGAATTTTCCATGGATTCTCTCCCTCTCTGTCTCTCTGTGTCTCTCTCTCTCTCTCTGTCTCCATCTCTCTCTCCCTCCACCCTTCTCCTGTCAAAGAGAACCTCTTGCTGGAATTTGATCTTGTCTTTGCGGAGCGATTTCTTGAACTCCTGTGTCAAGTCTTATCAGAAGCAAGAGAAAATGGCAAACATGGGAACGTATGTATCATCAATACAGCTGACCAAAGATTTACAATTAATAGATGGTCTCTTTTGTTTTTAATATCTACATCTGTATTTATCATTCGATAAATTTAATTTTCTCATGTTCTAAATTCATTTTTAAAAGTTGCCACTTTCCTGAGAATCCTTTACAAAATGGTCTGAAGGGTAAGTAGTGCCACAACTCCCGTTGGACCCCTGCTTATCATTGGTACCACTTACATAGCTGCAATACCGTTGAATGTGTGCCCACTTCATACTTTTGTATCATGTGTCTAACCTGGTGGACATTAGGAACCGTCTAGTGTGGCTGACCCTTTGACCCCGTTTTCTAAAATGGGATATGCTCTAGGTTAAAGTACAAACAATGATGGGTAATCAATGCTACGTTAAGATATGACTTAGAGATTCCCTTGTAATAACACTTAATAATATAGAAGGATACTTTTTTAATGTTTATTTATTTCTGAGACAGAGATAGACAGAGCATGAGTGGGGGAGGGGCAGAGACAGAGGGAGACGCAGAATCTGAAGCAGGCTCCAGGCTCTGAGCTGTCAGCACAGAGCCCCACGCGGGGCTCGAACTCACAGACCGCGAGATCATGACCTGAGCCGAAGCTGGACGCTCAACCAACTGAGCCACCCAGGCGCCCGTGGAAGGATATTTTAAGTGTGAAAAATATTTCATAAAATAGATACCCCTAAAATATCCCTTTAGAATTACTAGTCATTATTTTTGGGTATTGAGATTATAATCATTTAGATATATTTGATATGTATATTTCAAAATTTCTACTAAAATGAGTCCCATTTTAAACAAGAAAAACATAAAATATTATTTTCATTAAAAGAATAGCTGGGGTACCTGGGTGGCTCCGTCGGTTATGCATCTGACTCTTAGTTTCGGCTCAGGTCATGATCTCAGAGTTCATGGGTTCACAAAGCCCCTGGTCCGGCTCTGTGCTGACAGTGTAGAGCCTGGTTGGGATTCTCTCTGTGTATCCCTCTCTCTGCCCCTCCTCCTCCTCTATTTCTGTCTCTCTCAAAATAGATAAATAAACTCTAAAAAAATAAAAAATACCAAGTGAGTGTAAAAATTAAAGCATAAAAAAGGACATCTCTTTGCTCAAGGTAACAAATCATATGAAAATATATTGTGGCTTGGAGAATTTGGATGAATTTTAAAGAGAGTGGAGGTAAAAGTAACTATATTTTTCTGGTTGGTGTGACAGAGAATGTTGAGAGGAGAGTAACAACGTGCGTTCGCAAACAGAAAGTATCATTGGAATAATGTTAAGGGTGATAAGATTGAAACAATATTGTCTATAATAACAAAGTACCTAGTTTCTTACATGGAAACTCAGTTGATACTGTACTAGAAACACATGGGGAATATAAATAACCTGAAAATCAGATGTATGAATCAAATGGAGTAATAATACTTCATAGTTAGGAAGCATTCGCTTGTCTTCATTATCACTGTTTCTTCACATAGAATGGTGTACACAGAAAGTGCTTCTCTAGGTAGAATCCCACATGTTATAAGACAGCAGAGCAGTTATTTTGAATGTTCCTTTAATGAAAGAGGAGACGTGCTTGAAGAGAGCAGATGATCTGCTATGGCTGAAAAGGTCTTGATATCTTTTTCTAACCTTATGGTAAAAGTACCTGTTTTATATTTTTGTGCATAGGTTTGTATTTTGCCCTCCCTCATTCTCTTTTTGTTAACTAAAATGTTACCCTTATTCTTTATATACGGCTGTTTCCAAATCCTACCTTACTATTCAAACTATTTTGATGAAAAAGAAGGGTGATATTTAAATTATTTGTCAACTGGAATGATGTGGGCAATAACTAATCAAATTGATTACTAGAATAGGTACCAATTCATCAGGATGTTCTACAAACAAACGCCATAGCCATGTAGGTATGTTTTAGCTAAATATCAACCTGCCACAGAAAACCCAACCCAAACAATGTTAAGGAATTCTGGGTAATTTTTTGACACACACATCTGGGCTGTCCAAATGTGGACTGTTTTTAGACACAACAGGATCCAGGAGCACAAACAATGTTGTCTCTTTCTCTTTGTTCTTCTTTTCTCTGTATTAATTCCAGTTTTAGAAGGGCTCTTACCTTGTGGTGCAAGATGACTTATAATGGCTCCTATTTCCTTAAGAAAAATGAGTATCTCTGTTGGTTGTCTGGTAAAAGTCTTGGGACTAATTTTGAATTGACTCTGATGAGTGTCCATCTTGTGGCCAAGGGGCTGTGATACAGTAAGTACTGAGGACAGAATCCAACTCCATCCAAACCATCAGACTAAGATTGGGGGAGGAGAGTTTTTGAAGGAAAACCAGGGCTGTACCCAAAAGAAGGGGGAAAATTAGTGACCAACTGTGGATGTCTACTCCACTCTGTTTCCTTTGAGCTCTCATAAAACTTTATTACTTTAAGTATTTTTCTAAATTATCAAAGAAATACACTCTCACTTAGAAAGCTGAAAGATAGAGTAAAATATAAGAACAAAGTAAAAAAAATGACATGTTACTGAGTTAGAAATGAAGAAAAAAGTTGTAATGTCTGTAACAGCATAATTCATTGCAAATAGTGAAGTGCAGAAGAGTTAGCTTACTATGACTTAAAATCTGCCAAATTGATTTTATTCTACTCTCTAGTATCTTTAATGTTTTCCTGTGTAAACCAGATTATAGCCACAGTTTTTATTATGGCATTATAAAATAAGACCGATAATAATAAGACCAAGAATTGTTTTTCATAGTGTTACTCGAACTTAGTGTTTTTATTTATTTATTTATTTATTTATTTATTTATAAATGTTTTTCTAAATTTATTTTTGGGAGAGAGACAGAGTGTAAGCAGGGGAGGGGCAGAGAGAGAGGGAGACACAGAATCCAAAGCAGGCTTCAGGCTCTGAGCTGTCAGCACAGAGCCCGATGTGGGGCTCCAACCCACGAACTGCAAGATCACAACCTGAACCAGAGTCAGACGCTCAGTGGACTGAGCCACCCACGCTCCCCTAGTGCTATTCTTTTATTAAAAAAAAATTTTTTTTAGTGTTTATTTATTTCTGAGACAGAGCATGAGTGGGGGAGGGGCGGAGAGAGAGGGAGACACAGAATCAGAAGCAGGCTCCAGGCTCTGAGCTATCAGCACAGAGCCCGACGCAGGGCTGGAACTCACAAACCGTGAGATCATGGCCTGAGCCGAAGTTGGTCACTCAACCGACTGAGCCACCCAGGTGCCCCCCTAGTGTTATTTTTTAAATATAAGGTAGGATAAAGTATATAATTTGTATGCTGAATTATCAAGTAAATATTAAGTTACATATATACATATACATATAAAATATGTGTATATATATACATATATATACATATAAAATACACACACACACACACACACACATATATATATATATATATACACATATAAAATACACATACTACATACTTTAAATAATGTATATGTTATAAATGTGAAAGACAGGTAAGTTGCATCCAGAAAAGTTGGTTCCTAAAATTTCAAGGTGTCATTAAATCTTAGGAAATTGTAGTGCCATAATCATACATGTCTTTGAAAAAATACTTTGACCAGATAAACCTAATACTGATCCCTTTGCTAGCTCTGTTGGCCTAATACTTAACATTTTAAATTAGTGTTTTGGGGCGTTAACCCAAATGAGTGACCCTTTTTGGGATTCTTGAGTCAAAAAGTACAGCCATGACTGAACAAGAACTTTATCTTTGACAGTCCGCTACAGCACTATCTAGTAGAAATGTAATGAAACTCACAAATATGCACTACATATGTCATTTAAAAGTTTCTATTACTCACATTAAAAACAAGTGAAATTAATTGTGAGAATATATTTTCTTTAACCTAGTGTGTCCAAAGTATTATCAACATGTAATCAATATAAAACATTTTAATGACATATTTCACATTCTCTTTATCATGTTAATTTTTAAAAATCCAGCGTGGATTTTATACTTACAGCACATCTTAATTTGGACTAACTGCATTTCAAGTGCTCAATAGGCACATACGTTCACAGATCTACTAGGCAAGCGAAGAGTTATTTAGTCAATAAGCCAAGATGATAATGATGATGATAATAATAAAAATCTGAATAGAGACCTGAATTCCTAGTGCATTCCTTGACAATTTTAGTCCTCAGCCTGACTACATAAAATTGGATCGACCATGTGAAATTGGACAAGATTATCTGTTGAGGTTGTGTAAGCAGGCTACAGGGAATTTTGGCTTTACTGTAAACTATTTTCATGTATGTTACTTATACTGAATTTACACATAACTCATGTTTGTAAATTTCAGGTACCCAACATTGTTTAGCTAAACATCCTTACCCTTAATTCCAAAGCATAATGATTTAAAGTCAATACAGTCACTCACAACATACCCAGTAGCAGCAAGGGAAAGTTCAAGGTCTTGGAAGTACAACAGTAGGCTTCAAAGTGATTAGTAGGGTGTTGTTTTCCTGGTGTAATGGCATGTTATACACATTGTAATCAATAAAGGTACAGTTGGAGAAAGACTTCTGCATCTTGGCTTATTTTAAATGGCCTCTTTTAACACTTGTTTTATTTAGGTCATGAAAAAAGAATTTTAGTATAAACCAATACCCAAAAGTTGTGGCAAGAAATGAGCTTGGTTCTGAATCACTGCAAATCTGGGGAAGTATAGGGAAGATACAATAGGCACATAAGTTGGTTTTATGTTTTTTAAGAAATAAATCTAAAGCTAGTTAGGTGGATCAATTACTTAAGCAAATTTATTGGGTTGCACTGTACATATATTAAATGGAAAGAGTAAGTGGGACAGGCCTATATTTTAAACTAATGCATAAAATCAATAGGTACCAAGTAACTCTTCAACCTGACTATATTTATAATGACTTCATGTTCCACATTTACCAAAATTGTTCCTGTTCAACTGTTCCTGTTCCATTTTACCTCACTTTTGGCTTAATAAGCATATTCCATGTCTAAGATATATCTATTTCTATCTCAAAAATCAACAAACAATACCACTTAAACGTTGGGAAAAGTTTCCAAGCTAGATCCAGTGGTCATGAAATTTTCCCACATAAGGTAGAATTTGGAGCCAAGAAAAAAATATTTATGTTCAATGTCATTTTTTCTCCAAATTATCGCCATGCTTGCTTACCAGGATCTGATATGGATTTAGATTGTTATTCCTTAACTACAAGCGAGAGTACATTGATACCATTTCTGAACTGGGAAAGGTATATCACAAGTGTTGAATGAGGTATATACATGTTAGCATATATTATGAGTACTGAATACTTGCCAGGCTACCTTGAGGAAAATATTTATGACAGAATTTAGGAATGCTGAATATTGTATTGACTCACATATATTAAATCTCCACAGAAATAGAAATTCTTTGTCTTATAATTTATGGCACTTTATTGTTTTTTTCATTGTGGAAAAAGCTTTAAGAAAAAAAATGTAGTTAACAAAAAAAACTTAACAAGTCCCACCTAGCAAAGTATACCCAAAAGGAAATTACAGTACAAGTAAGTTTTAAGTCAAATCCTCACCAATTCCTACAGTATTAGTAATGAGTCTCAATTTTCAAAACTCATTTATTTTTATTTATTTTTTATTTTATTTTATTTTTTTTTTAATTTTTTTTTCAACGTTTATTTATTTTTGGGACAGAGAGAGATAGAGCATGAACGGGGGAAGGGCAGAGAGAGGGAGACACAGAATCGGAAACAGGCTCCAGGCTCTGAGCCATCAGCCCAGAGCCCGACGCGGGGCTCGAACTCACGGACCGCGAGATTGTGACCTGGCTGAAGTCGGACGCTTAACCGACTGCGCCACCCAGGCGCCCCAAAACTCATTTATTTTTAAAAGCTTAAACTTAACCTAAAAGATTTTAAAGGAAAATAAACTAGAATGAACAAACATGAGAAATGTTCATCTTTGAATTAGGGATCTAGCACCTTGAGTTGTCCAAAAAAGTATGTCTCCCCAATGTGTTCACGGCAATGTGGTGTAAAAGATCCATTCAATGTACTTAAAACCACTTTAACTCAGATAACATCACTCTGAAATACACAACCAAAATGTTACTTGAGAAAAGCTGAAAATAGTTTTAGTTTACTCGTTATCACATGCTAGAAGAAAGTTTGCATGAGAAAACACTGCAAAGGTAATTTTTTAATCCAGATTTCACAAACTCACGGTGCAAAATGGGTCCCACAGCTTCTTCTAAGAGTAATAATTGCTTTTCACTGCTTGTTGTATGCCTGTGAAAATTTGATTGCAATAGTGCAAATGTTCCTACAAAACTAATCATATCCACCCATGCTGTTCTGGCCTCAATAGCCAGCCCCATAACAGCCACTCACAGACTGGCTCTCGAGGCCACTGTAAGTAGGCTGGGCTGACACTCCCATGCCTTGCATCATCTGGCTGCTATACGCCCCATTGCTGGCCCCAGGAGTGGAATTCAGGAAAAGGTCTATGCCTGTGTTGCGTGTTGGCCTGGTCTTTGGACATACCTGCCACAGCTTTTTCGTGAGTGGCAAACTCAACATCAGCTCCGCCGGTCACGCTTCCATCAGGCCCAGTCTCAATATGCACTCTCACAGGGTTGAGCGGAGAGAAGTTGTAAGTGTCGTTCTCTGTGGGTGTGTATGGCAGCCCTCTCATGTGGACACTGTCTGTGCTACTCCCGACAGTGAACTCCCTGTCTCCATACCTGTGGTCATCCGTGCCTGAGGGACAATAGCTGAGGTCTCTCCCAAACACATCAGTGGTAAGCTGTAGCCATCGCTGAGGCCGCCGTTGTCCTCAGAGCCCCCATAGCCTACACTATAATCACCAGACCTCATCCCCTCCGGGCCCGCTTGCTTGATGATGCCAATACACCTCCTGGCTGTGCCAGGACAATCTTGGGGCCTTGGCCGCTGTATAGACATGAACTTCACAGGGGGATCCGAGTATGACCTAACTTTTTCCTGACTGCTTTTGAACACTTCAGCATACCTGCACCTTATTCTCTCCTTATGCTTCCTTAGGGCCTTCTCAGCTAACTCCTGTGAGGCAAAACTACACAAAGGCTTCCCCTCTAATCTTGCCCCTGAGGTCCACAGGCAATGTGATCCTGCTTGGCATAATTTCCAACCCTGAGAACTGAACAATTTCTTTCTTGGTGCCTCCAAATGGGGGTGCTCGAAGCCACACGAAGCCATCATTGGCGGTGTCAGCACCGTTTGGACCACGGGGCTTCAACACTCAGTCCATCTCGGTTCTGTGGTATGCTTTCCCTGTCTTTTTTAAGGGCCGTTTTTACATGGCCCTTACCACTCTCACCAAAAGCCTCACCACTCTGCCTGCCTTCTCTAGAGTAGATGAAATGAACACCTGCAGCCCCATCATGTATTGTGCAGTCAGAAAGGAAATTCTGCACATCCTCAACAGAGCAGGATCAGGGCAGGCCACGGAGCTTGACCACAAAGCCTTCACCTCCCTCGGGGCGCAGCCTCATGGACACTTGAGAGGACAGAGGTCAAATAAACTTGGATGCAGCTTTTTTGTGGCTTAAAGAACAACTCTAGGATAAGGGTGGGATGCCCACAGTTGGAGACACTTCTGGTAGGTGACAAATTGCCGAGGGGAGCAGGACTGGTCAAACAAGTGCAGTTTACAGTCAAAGAACCCTTAATTCCGCCTGACACTTGAAAACGCAGAGGGCTCCAGGAAAGTCCAGGTGCATCTCCTTCTGTTACAACCTGAAATGGAAACTCAACTGGCTGTAGGCAGAGGTTTTATAGGAAGGTTGAAACTGAGCTTTTAAGCTTGCAGCCCTCGGCCGCCAGGGGCGCATCTGAGCAATGTGTCTGTGGGAAGCACAGTGAAGGTCACAGGCACTGACAGGTGCAGGAGGAGCTCACTGAAATAGGCTGACAGCAGGCTTGTGGCACTTTCTGAATGAGAAGATGAAAAGCAAGAATCGTCATCAATTATGGAAAATTATCCCTCGGAAGTAAATATTCCCTCTTTCCAATTCTCTTCATTTTCTCCACCTGGAATTCCAATGATAAAGACTTTAACCAATTCTCTATGACTTTTATCCTCTCAAAAATATATTTTAGGGTGCCTGGGTGGCTCAGTTGGGTGAGCTTCTGACTTAGGCTCAGGTCATGATCTCACAGTGTGTGGGTTTGAGCCCCGCATCGGGCTCTGTGCTGACAGCTCTGAGCCTGGAGCCTGCTTCAGATTCTGTGTCTCCCTCTCTCTCTTCCCCTCCCCTGCTCGCACTCTGTCTCTGTCTCTCAAAAATGAATAAACATAAAAAAAAAACTTTTAAAAAATGTGTATCTTAAATGTATATATTTTTAATTATAGAGAGAGGGAGAGAGCACTAGCAGGTGCGAGGGTTGGGGAGGAGGGGGGGGAGGGGGAGGGAGAGAGAGAGTGTGAGAGAGAGAAAACCCTAAGCAAGCTCTACCGCTGAGCATGGAGAGGCACCTCTGTCCTGTCTTTAATGTGTGTTAGTGTTGCATTCTGGATGATTTCATCAGATCCATCTTTCAGTCTACTAATTATTTATTATTTTAGCTCTGCTTAATCTACTGTGTAACCCATACAGTTTAAAAAGAAACATTTGTGAAAGGGAGGCCTGGGTGGCTCAGTCCCTTAAGTCACCCACTCTTGATTCCGCCTCAGGTCATGATGTCACAGTTGGTGGGAAGAGTCCCACATAGGGCTCTGTGCTGACAGTGCAGTGCCCGTTTGGGATTCTCTCTCTCTCTCTTTCCCTTCCCCGCTTGTGAACGCACGGTCTTTCTCTCAAAATAAATAAATAAACCTTATAAAAAATGTTTAAAATAAACATTTATAAAGATCTTTGTATGCTGAGTTTTTTATATGGTATCTTGTTCTTTTGAAGAAAACCTGAAATACGCATACATATGAGTGTAGAGCTTATTAATCATACTGAATATATTTTTCAGTGGGTTGCTTTCGGGTGCTACTTTTTCAATTTTTTATTCTTTTTTGTCTACTTCCTGTGTTTAGAAATTATATGTCCTCTGGCTAATCATTTAGTGGTTAACACACATTTAATTGTGGTAAAATGACATTACATTCATCATAATCATTTTAAAGTACAATTCAGTGGCATTAACTATATTCACAATGCACAGCCAGCCCAAATTGCACACAATGTACAATTAGAACTATGTATTTCCAAAATTTTTCATCACTCTAAATGGAAACTTGTACCCACTAAGCAGTCATTCCCAAGGTACCTGGGTAGCTCATTCGGTTAAGTGTACAACTTCAGGTCAGGTCATGATCTCACAGTTCATGGGTTTGAACCCCGTGTGGGGTTCTGTGCTGACAGCTCAGAGCCTGGAGCCTACTTTGGATTCTGTGTCTCCATCTCTCCCTGTCCCTCCCCTGCCTGTGCTCTGTTTCTCTCGAAAAAATAAATTTTTTAAGAAATGTAACCAGTCGTTCCCAATTCCCCTCTCCCCCCAGCCCCTGGCAACCACAAATTAACTTTCTGTCTCTATGGATTAGCCTATTATGTACATTTCATGTAAATGGCATCATACAGTATGTGGTCCTTTGTATCTGGCTTGTTTCACTGAGTGTAAGGTTTTCAAGGTACATCCATGTTGTAGCATGTATCAGTAACATATGCAATAATTGTCTTTATGGCTGAATAATATTCTATTGAATGGATATCTCACATTTTGTTTATTCATTTATCTGGTGATAGACATTTGCGTTGTTTTTACCTTCTGGCTATCGTAAATAGAGCTACTATGAACATTCTTAACTTTTTGTTTGAACACCTATGTGTAATTCTTTTGGGTGTATATCTATGAGGGAAATTACTGGGTTATGTGGTAATTCCACGTTTACATTTTTGAGGAAGCACCAAATTGTTTTCCACAGCACTGTACAATTTTATATTTTTACCAGAAATCCATAAGATTTATAGTTTTTCTACATCCTTGCAAATACTTGTTATTTTCCTTTTTCTTTTTTTTTTTTTTTTTACTACAAATAGTTTCTCAGTGTGCTTTTCATTTGCATTTTCTAAATGACTAATTCAGTTAGCATGTTTTCATGTGTTTGTTGCCTATTTGGATATCTGGAGAAATGTCCATTTTTAAATTGGGTTTGTGTCTGCTGTTGAGTTGTAAGAGTTCTTTATATACTCTGGATACTAGACGTTTATCAGATACATGATTTGCAAATATTTTCTCCCAGTTTCTGGATGGTCTTTTCACTTTTAGAGTATCCTTTGATGGATGAAAGGGTTTTTCAAATGTTTAAAGTTTATTTATTAATTTATTTTTTGAGAGAGAGAGAGAGAGAGAGCACAAGTAGAGGAATGGCAGAGAGAGAGTGGAAGAGAGAGAATCCCAAACAGCCTCCGTGCTGTCTGCATGCAGAGCCTCATGGGGCTTGATATCATGAACTGTGAGATCATGACCTGAGCTGAAATCAGAGCCAGATGCTTAACTGACTGAATCACGCAGGCTCCCCTATGCATGAAAGTTTTTAATTTTTATGAAATCTAGCTTATCTATTTTTTCCTTCATTGCTTGTATTTTTGGGGTCACATTTAATAAACCATTAACAAAGGGGGACCTAGGTGGCTCAGTCTGCTAAGCATCAGACTCTCGATTTCAGCTCAGGTCATTATCTCCTTGTCCATGAGTTCGAGCCCTGAGTTGTCTGAAGCCTGCTTGGTATTCTATGTCTCCCTCTCTCTCTGTCCCTTCCTCAGCTCATGCTCTGTCTCTCTCTGAAAATAGTAAACATGAAAGAAAGAAAGAAAGAAACCATTGACAAACAATTGTCAAAGCCAAGAAAATTTTCCCATTTTCTTCTAAGAATTTTATTGCTGTAGAGCTTAAATTTTGATCTGTTAACTATTTTGAGTTAGTTTTTGTACATCATTCTTTTACACGTGAATATCTAGTTGTCCCAGCACCATTTGTTGAAGAGACTCTTCACCATTGAATAGTCCTATGGAACTTGTTGAAAATCAATTATAAAGCCTCTCTTCTACCCTACTCCCCCCCACAAATTGCACTCACTAGCTCTTCCTCCTAGGTTTTTGGCTTGTCTTTTGTTTGTCCCAGCTTTCTCCCCTAGCCTCCTACCCCCAGGCAACAGCAACCTGCTCATTTTATTTGTTTTCATTGTTTTTGAGGACCACATAGTCACTCCACTCTGATAGAGTTCAGAGTTAGGCAAAACAAAGGGGAGACTCTTGCATAAGTCTTTGAAGGGAACTCTAGCAAGGCCAAAACAGAGAAACACAGTTCCTTGGGAATCAGACCCTTTCTGTTCTTCTGGTTCCAGGTACCCACCCTGGGAATGCAGGCTGCCATTTTCAAGAATGCCACCATGACAGGAAAGAGGATGGAGCTAGAAGTTAGAATATCACAAAGAACTCTTACCTTATTTTGGAGGCTTTTCTGCTGGCTGAGTCTGTGCTTGGTTGCTGTAGACCTTCTGTTCTCTTCCAGGGTTGTGATTATAACAGGGTTTGTTTAGTTTTGTTTTGCCAAACATTTAGGGGTTTAGGGGCAGGATGGCTCCTGGAGGTCCATACTCTGCCATATTTTCTTCTATCACTCTACCCTATATATTTTGACATGCATGTCAAATTTAACAAAGTCTAAAAGATTTTAACCTTCTCTCAAAAATATAAGGTTTTGGGGGGCGCCTGGGTGGCGCAGTCGGTTAAGCGTCCGACTTCAGCCAGGTCACGATCTCGCGGTCCGTGAGTTCGAGCCCCGCATCAGGCTCGGGGCTGATGGCTCAGAGCCTGGAGCCTGTTTCCGATTCTGTGTCTCCCTCTCTCTCTGCCCCTCCCCCATTCATGCTCTGTCTCTCTCTGTCCCAAAAATAAATAAACGTTGAAAAAAAAAAAAAAAAAAAAAAAAAAAAAAAAAAAAAAAAAAAATATAAGGTTTTGGGGGCGCCTGGGTGGCGCAGTCGGTTAAGCGTCCGACTTCAGCCAGGTCACGATCTCGCGGTCCGTGAGTTCGAGCCCCGCGTCAGGCTCTGGGCTGATGGCTCAGAGCCTGGAGCCTGTTTCCGATTCTGTGTCTCCCTCTCTCTCTGCCCCTCCCCCGTTCATACTCTGTCTCTCTCTGTCCCAAAAATAAATAAACGTTGAAAAAAAAATTAAAAAAAAATATATAAGGTTTTAAAAATGCTTTCATTATAATTCCTCCTGCCCAACTTACAGGCTATTTTCCTCCATTATCTTAGTTTTTGGCTGCTTATATATCTTCCATGATAATAATGGTTATGATAATGGCAATGAGGACGATGATGCCTGTTACAATGCTTAATTAAATTTTCTATTATTTGCCAACATAATTCCTCATTATTCCATGGTAAATCACAAAGTCTCCATATCTTCACAGTCCGATGTGGTCGCCATTAGCCACATATGACTATTTTACACTTGAGATATGGTTAGTAAGGCTGAGGAACTAAATATTGTTTTTTCTGAGTCAGTGTAAATTTATATTTAGAAAAAAGGAGTGGAAAATCATTTTCTGTTAAACATGCATGTATTATTGTCATAGGACTCCATTTCACTTTAAATGTCAGCATTGCAATTTCACTGTGTTGTAAATATAAAATACACACTAGATTTCAAAGACTTATTACGAAAAAATAAATGTAAACTATCTCATCAGTAATTTTTTATTACTCAGTAATTTTTTAAAATGATATTTTTAATACATTTGGCTAAATAAACGATTAACATCAATTTTTCACCTTTTGTTTTCAATGGTCATAATGTGACTACCAGAAAATATAGGATTACATATATGTTTCTATTAATAGTGCTGCTCCAATCAATGTGATTTCCATCTCTCTGATATATATATAAAATTTAGAATTTCCCTTATTGAAGGTGACAAGCTCTCTATGTTGTCTAAAATGTCTATTTTGTTTTCATATTTCAAAGATAGTTTCTTTGGGTATAGAATGCTAAGTTGATATTTATTTTCTTTCAACACATTGAAGATATGCCATTCTACTGTCTTCTGGCTTATACTGTTACCTTCAGGAAGTGAACATTCAGCCTAGTTGCCATTTCTATGTTAACAATCATTCATTATCCTCTCGATAGTTGTAAGATCTCCTTTAGGTTGATGTTCTCCTGTGCTGTGTCTAGATGTAGATTTCTTTTTATTTATCCTATTTGGAATATATTGGGTTTCTTTGAACTGAGGTTTTGTGATTTTCAATAATTCTGGAAATCCCAAGCCATATCTCTTTACAGAGATCCTCTTTCCCATTCTTTCTATTTTTCCCCTTTTGGAACCCTAAATAGCTATACATGAGACCATCTATTTCTAGATTTCATGTGTTTTCACTTTTCTTCATAGTTTTTCTTTATCTTTCTTAGCTACATTCTATTACTCTATTGTTTAATCAACACTGAGTATTTTTATTTCATCTATTGTATATTTTACTTCCAGAAGTGCTGTTTAGGTTCTTTTTGGTCATTTGTTGCTCATATATTCAAGCTTCTCATTTAATTCTTTAAATATGTTAATTATAATATTTTTCTATATCTGACATTGTCACTATCTGATTTCTGTGGGTTTGTTTCTGCAGCTGTTATTTCTACTTGTTTTCATTCATGTTATCTTCTTTTTCTTAAAATCTATTTTATGAGGAGTACCTGGGTGGCTCAGTCAGTTGAGCGTCTGACTTCGCCTCGGGTTTGATCTCACCGTTCATGGGTTCAAGCCCCGCATCGGGCTCTGTGCTGACAGCTCAGAGCCTGGAGCCTGCTTCGGATTCTGTGTCTCCCTCTCTCTCTTCCCCTCCGCCACTCACACTCTGGGTCTCTCTCTCTCTGTCTCTCAAAAATAAACATTAAAACATTTTTTAAATGTATTTTATGAAATTTCAGTGTAAGCTGCATTATTCCCAGGACTACATCTTTAGGAATTTTTTGAAACTCAAACTAAAGGTAAAATCATCAAAGAGTATTCTTATTTGCTTTTGCCAGTCACCTGGGGGACATTATTAACCCAGAACCACTTTAATTTTTCCACTTAGGTATTTTTTTTTATCGTATAAGTAATATGAATGTGCAACAAAACCTGCAGGTATATTGGTTTATGGATACAAATTTTTTGAAGAGGATTTTTTTCCTCCTCCATCAAATGGAAAGGCTGCATTAGGGCAACTTCCTGGCTTTCTCCTTCTATGTAGTGGGTTTATTTCTAACTCATTATTACACTGATAGAGGTAGGCTGTGTGTGTGTGTGTGTGTGTGTGTGTGTGCGCGCGCGTGTGTTGCAGTTTAAGATCCCTTATTAGGTTCCTAACTCAGGTGGGCCCAAAACTCCAACTTTTGTTACCTCATGTAGAAGAGTCTCATGTAGAAATTGAAATGAAACCTCAGGGTCTCCAGGTGGGCAACAGAAATCTTCAGGGCAACAGCCAGTTTTGGTGTCATTTTCCTTTTAGGATTTCAATTTTCAGTGCATTTTGAGGACCTGCAAATTCTTTGCTTTTGTGTCAGTGCAATAATGTGCTAAAAATATTTTATTTATATAGTATCCAGCATTTAAATGCTTTCAATTAGTGGATCATTCAGTGTATTTTGTCTGTCATAATGTTAGGAAATAAAATGATCTTTTGTTCCTTTCTCATGGATTTCATTCCATCTTTTATTTCTCATGTATTTTTAACATAATTATTTTATAGTTTATATCCAATAATTCTTATATCTAAAATTTTTGACAGTCTAATTCTCTGTGTTGTGCTTTTGTTGTTTCTGTTGACCCTTGTTCATGGGTCAACCTTCTTTTCTCATGTGTTTTGGGTGGTGAAATATGGGTAGCAGGGCTTCATATATGGGAGTCTTGTGAGGGAGGCATCCCTTCATGCAGGATTATTTTCCTCTTTTAGGTAGCGTGGCCATTTACCAGTCTGGGCTATTTTAAGTGTTGTTGCTTTGGGATTTCTGGGATTATATGTGTATAAAATCCAACACCAAACTCCTATGAAGGCAGGCCTGAGCTATTAATTCTTTGACAGTCATGTTATACTCCTGCTCAGAGCCCAGGTTGGGATTCATGCATTTTCTTGCCTTCTTTTGCTGGTAGTAGGAAGTCTTGGTTTGTGTCTTGTTTCCTTGAGGATATAGCCTTCCTACATCTGTGCTTTGATCTCAACTGCAAGTCCCTCCTGGCTAGTCCCCAAGGTCTTGCTTGCTTCCTATCCCTCTCATGGCTGCTAAACATTAGCCTCTTGGTTTCAGGATCAGGAGAAGGTACAAGATCAACCCTGGTTTACCATCAGTCCATCTTGCCACTCTGATTTCCAGCAACCTGGTCTGTGAGGCCTTCTAGGTCCTTTTATATCTCATTGTTGATTTATTTTCTCTTTCTAAATTTATTTTTGACAGAGATTTATTTGTTTCATTATTTTGACCCAAGAATCAGCTCAGACTTTTTAAGATTCCACTGTTTTGCTGTATTCTGACATTAAAACTTAATTTTTTATCCTGCTTTTCGTTGTTTTGTTTTGTTTTTATCTTTGTTATTGTTCTTTGTTTTTCTTATTAATTATTCCCACACTTTTACTTGTAAGCTTGGCCACACATTCTCTTTTGGATACATTTTGTTGGCATATATTGGCTATCTTCACTTAGCACGTGTTGCATATCTTTAAGTCAACAACTAGTGGAATTAAAACGTGATATATATTGTTCAAGTAACTGAAGATAAAAACTAATAAGCATAGTTTATGTTACAAAAGATTAAAACAGTAAGTGAAAGGAATCACAGAACCTACTTTCATTAAAGGGAATAAAACATTTGTTATCTACCAGTTATAGAATAGGGAATGGTTTGAATCTTTATTTAGTATAGAAGTTTAAATAACTTATAACTGATGTATTTCTTTAAAAAATTTTTTTTAAGTTTCTTTATTTATTTTGAGAGAGACAGAGACAGTGTGAGTGGGGGAGGGGCAGAAAGAGAGGAAGAGAGAGAGAATCCCAAGCAGACTCCACGCTGTCAGCACAGAGCCTGATGCAGGGCTCGAACTCACAAAATGAGATCAAGACCTGCACCTAAACCAAGAGTCAGATGCTTAACTGACTGAGCCACCCAGGTGGCCCCTATAACTGATAATTTCATGCTTTCTGTTCTTTGTTTTTGCTTTTGCCTTGTTACTGGTTTTTGTATTCTGCTTTTTGCTAAACTAGTATGACTATTTAGATTGTATTTTATGACCAAGAATATGAACACTTTTTAGAAATATTCTCCTGACACTTGAAAATAAAGATTTTACATAGCTAACTATATATTTGTTCAATTTATTTAATTATATTATTCTTCTATATGTGACTTTCTATCTTTGTAGATATGTCAAAGGCAGGAAAAGGTATATTAAAGTCTCCCATAAAAACTATATTTTTGTATTTTTCTCCTTGTTTTGCAACCCATTTCTGATGTGTGGGGTGTGTGTATTTGTGAATCTGGGACCATAGTTTACAGTCTGTTAAGGTTCATGATTTTTATATCTTTATTGAATATTGTACCTTTAAAAATTTTTTTAATGTTTATTTATTTTTTGAAGGGTGGGGAGAGAGAGAGCAAGCGAGTGTGTGTGAGTACGAGCAGAGGAAGGGCAGAGAGAGAAGGAGACACAGAATCCGAAGCAGGCTTCAGGCTCTGAGCTGTCAACACAGAGCCTGATGCGGGGCTCGAACCCACGGACTGTGAGATCATGACCTGAGCTGAAGTTGGACACTCAACTGACTGAGCCACCCAGGCATCCCGAATATTATACCTTTTGATTTTTAAATCTTGAATTACATAGTATTTTACCCCCTACCCCAAATATTCAACCTATATTTATAGCCAATTGTAAATATCAGAAGTAAGGTATCATCTTTTATATTTTCTTTATGTAAAATGAGAAACTTAACACACCTTTACCCACTTTCATTCATTCAATCAAAAAATACTTCTTGAATACCTATCATGATTCCCTAGGCACTATTCCAATTGTGAAAAATAAGTATAAAAGTCCCTGCCATCTTGGAGTTTAATTCTAGTGGAGAGAGACAGATAATAAACAAGAAGTAAGCAAGTAAATGACCATATTTCATTGATTCAAAGAAGTATATTTTTTCCCCCACAATTTAACGTCTTTGAAATCAGGATGTCTTTACAATGGATGATTCATCATGTTCAATTGGCTGTGCTTTTTTGGGTAGAATATTTTAAAAGTGGTAAGACTCGGGCGCCTGGGTGGCTCAGTCAGTTGAATGTCTGATCTCATGGTTTGTAAGTTGGAGCCTTGCATCAGGCTTACTGCTATCAGCCTGTCAGGGGAGATCCCGCTTTGGATCCTGTCCCCCTCTCTCTGCCCCTTCCCCACTTGCACTCTCTCAAAAATAAATAAACATTAAAAGAAATGATGAGCCTTATAATTAGTGATGTGTTATATTAAATGAAATATTATACTATATCCAATGGTGATAAATGCTATGGAGGAAACGAAGGTGGAGAAGGGGTATGGACATTTCTGGAGAAGTGTGCATTTTTAAGTAGGATGATCAGGGATGCCTGCCTCCCTGAGAAGGTGACTTCTGAGCAAAGACCTTAAAGAGATGAGAGAGTGAGTAGGACCACTGCGTGCAGTTGTGCAGGTCATACACTGCTTTACTTTCATGATTACCATTCATATGGATTATGTGAAGAGCCTTACAGCTATGTTCAATGCCTGTGGGAGGGAGCCATGTGGATATCAAGGGGAAGTAGGGTCTAGGCAAGAGTACATCATATGCAAGGGTACTGATTCTGGTGGGCACCTGGCATTCTCAAGGCACAGGGTGACTGTGGGGGGGAAGTAGTAGGGGATGTCAGAGAAGTCAGTAGGGGCCAGCTTTTATAGAGTCCTGTAACCACATTGGGACTTTGACTTTTACCTTGAGTCAGACGGGAAACAATTTGAAGATGTGGAAAAGGCAACTGGTAACATCTGACTTACATTTTTGAAAAGGACCACACTGACTACAGTGTGAGAAGAGACTACAAAATGGGACAAAATAGGATACGATGAGATAGGTTAGTAGGCTTACTGCAATAATACAGGTGTGAGACGAAGGTGCCTGGGTGCAGGGGATGAGAAGTGGTCAGGGTCTGGGTACATTTTGAAGGTATGTAGGGCCACAGCATTTGCTTATGGATTAAATACGGGATACGAGTCAAAGAGAGGCGTCAAGGATGTTTCCAAGTTTTGGGGGTCTAAGCAATTGCTCTCACTTCCCTGTTTGTTTATATAATCTAGAGTTTAAAACACAAATTATACATATAAAATTACTTTTTAATAACATATATTTTTGTTGAAGTACTGTTACAGATATTTATATTCAGTTTTGTAACAAAATTTATTATGCTTACATGGCACTAAGTTAAACTGGTTTTAGTTCCTATCTGCTTTATTATCATTCCTTGGTTTCTAGATTTTGCTATTATTTGAGCTGTCTCAATATTGACCTCTGTCCATAACGTTCTACTCTGTATTTTGTTATTAACAATTTTTAGCTCAATATGGGATAGAATGTATAGACAATGAGAACAAGGACAATGACACTTTGATTTCCGCTGTCTACCCATATGATAGAAAGATAGATGTTTGGTTATCTGGTTGGTATAAACTGTTGTTTCTGAACCAGGGGAATGACAGAAGATGGAAAAGTGTCATCTATCTACGTATGAGTCAGCCCAGCCTTTTCCTGTGGTGTAACAGGGGTAGGTCACTGATTTGATCTTTCAGTCTGGTTCCGTTGACCTTGCAATGAATAAATTTCCCTGATTCTGGAGGCAGAGTGATTATCAGGACTTGTTTCTTGGTGTTGCTCTTTCTTTTTGCCTTGTTCTTTACCTTCATGTAATCTCATGCGGTGATGGTGCAATGTGTGTGTTAAGGGTGGTTTGTTAGACGTTATTTTAAGCTGGAATTCAGAGTCTTGAAATTTAAAACTAATTTAACAAGCTGCCTTAGTTGAAGAAGGCACCAGCTGAGAATAACTTCACTTGTTAAAGGGCCTTTATCTCCACTGGACTAGCAGGGTTTTGACTTAATATTTCAAAATGGCACTTTTGTCTTCCTACACAATTGTCATGTGGAGCATTTTTGGGAAATTATGTCTTGTGTGACATCATACATAACACCTTACTCCTTTCTCCTAAAAAGACATTTAGTTTGCGTTTCCTTGAGCAGAATTTGAAAGTAAAGCCACTCCCATCTATGCAAGACCACATTTGGATCCTGAGGGAAGTCTATTGCTTTCATGTAGACCCAGAGAATTAAGAAGTTAGTTCAGAAATTTAGGAGGTAACATTTGAATAATATAATGATGTGGTTTGTAGTCAACACCCTGCTCTGCCTCGGTTGTTCTGTGCATTGTCATGTTGAGGTATTATGGAAACTGCCTATATCTAAGCTCCTTGAACACAAGTGGAACAGCAAGTAACACTGGCTTTGCACAGTCCCCGGAAAGCCATCTCTAAGAATATAGCTTTTATAGCATATATATAGGAACAGTCAGTTCCTATATACTTCTGTATATATTTTTATTCCTGAATTATGTATGGGAATGCAGTAAGTATTCTGGGGTGAGTCTTTACAGACAAAATAATATTGTCCCTTTTCAAATGTTGGACACGGCTAGTGCCAGCCCACCAGGAAGGCCTGAAAGCCTAGCCATCTGTCAGCAGAAAGAAAGAAGTGTTACCAACTGAAAGCGAAATGGTCTTTCACTGAGAGGAGTTCTCCTTAGGATATTCTAGTCATCTTTTGTGAGTTTTGCTCCATTGAACAATAAAACCAAAGCCTGCTTAAGCATGGCTTCATGATTCTGCAATGAAGATTTTCTCTTATGGGTGGTTGTACGTTGACAACATTCTATTAAATGACCTTTTCATGTAAGTTAAGTTTAATGGGATCAGGAAATTGGTAGCTGTATACCTAGAATTGCTATTCCCGGAAAAACTTTAAGAAAATATTTTAATATCTGATGGAAATTACAAATAGCCACTCATCCAGAGGACATTGATAGAAGGAGAGAAAATGGGAAAGGATAATGTCAATTTATTTTTATTTCTTTGTTCTTCCCTAGGAAGTAATATGTGGTTGAAAACTTGGATGGATGGTGAGGGTTTTAGGCCATACTGTGAAACTGTTCTCTTGATTAAGCAATCTTATTTAGAAATACAAGTGTTATTTCTATGCACCTTCTATGTTTAAGTCCTCTTCTACATATTATGAGAACTTAAAAAAAATTTTTTTTAATGTTTATTTTTGAGAGAGAGACAGTACAAGTGGGGGAGGGGTAGAGAGAGAAGGAGACACAGAATCTGAAGCAAGCTTCAGGCTCTGAGCTTCAGCACAGAGCCCAGGGGAAGGCCTCAACTCACAAACCGTGTGAACGGTGACCTGGGCCAAAGTCGGACACTTAACCAACTGAGCCACCCAGACAGCGTGTATTATGAGAACTTAAATAACAAACAACAAATCTTAGAATAGTAGGAAGAAAGGTCTTTTTTTTTTTTTTAAAGAAAGTTTATTTATTTTGAGAGAGAGAGAAAGAGTACACACAAGTGGAGGAGGGGCAGAGAGAGAGAGAGAGGAAGAGAGAGGGAGAATCACAAGCAGGCTCCTCACTGTCAGCGTGGAGCCCCATGTGGGGCTCGAACTCACAAACCAGTAGATCATGACCTGAGCTAAAGTCAGATGCTTAACTGACTGAGCCACTCAGGTACCCCGAGAAAGGTCATATTTTATACAAGCCATAGTAGAAAATAATCAGAATCAATTTGCATTGTCATTCCTGTCTGGTTGCTAAAGAGATTATTTTATTTTGTGGAATTGTGGGGACTAATGTTTTCTAGTTTTTATGAAAAATATGGTTAATTTTCTCAAGTAAAAATAAAAAACCTAAATATTAGCATTACAAATCCCTCAATTGCTTTAATCTTTATTGCGTACTATAAACAATATGCATAATCTTCCATAAATGTCTCTCAACCTCTATAACTTTGGGGAGATTAAAATGTTAAATTTCAATATTACACTTCAAATGTTTAAAGCCTAATAGATAACTAAATTAATGAGAACACTATGTGCCATTGGACACATTGTGGCTTTCTCTCTTTTGTCAATATTGATTGAGTGGAAAGTGGCCAAATTAGACTAGATCTTTTAAACAATAGAATGTGTAAGAATAAACTGTATTTACCTTTGGGAAGCATTAAGGTACATGATTAGAAAAACAAGGTCATTCCTATCTCTTGTTCTTTGATCCTAGTCTCTGTTGGTGCTTTGTCCTGCTGTCATAGCCTAGTAACCTGCTCTGGTGGAGAAGCCACAGCTGCCCAGCTGTGCTAAATTATCTCCAGAATTCATTCTCCATCTGTGGACATTGTAGAGCCTATCATTATAGCCTTCTTTTAGGAAAACCTGTACTACAAAGACAAACTCACAAGGCAATCTCACAGATCATTATTCACACTATAGAGGATTTGGGGCAGTTGGGATTTGCAAAGGGAGTTACCTTGTGATTCCTGAAAAAATCAATCTCCTGTGTCCAATAAAACACAAATTGACTGCTACATTTTCTATTTTTTATTTTCTTGGGCAGAATTTTCAGCAGGACTTACTGAGCAAGTAAGTAAATTGAATTCTTTCTAAGCATTTTTAGGAAGAGAATATTGATTGTCACTCAAGAGATCCTCAAAATTGTTATTCCTTATAATTTTATGTCATTCAGATCTTGGGCAGGAATTTAAATCCAGATATTAAATATTTATTAATATTTCTTTCTTTGCTGGATTGCTTCCATTACCACCAAAGGATGGGTTTTGGTCCAGGAAAGTGATCGTTATAGCTTTTTAGTGGAATGACTTACTGGTTTGTAATGTGAAAAGTCATCAAGAAACCTGTAGAATATTGGATGGCTATTCTTATAAACATTACTGTCTCCTATAAGTTACTACACCCTGAATTGTAATTGTCTTTATTTTTTGTGTTCATGGGCTTACATATATGCATGTGCTCACACACACACACACACACACACACACACACACACACTTTGTATAGTCATTAGAGTGGGTGTTAAATTGCTATATTCCTTCAGTTAAAAAAATAAGGGTAGGAGATTTTCATATCTAAAACCTTAATATTGACATCAATGAAGTATGCACATGGGAATGTGAGCTATAGAATTGGGTCTTTTAATAGCAGTTGCTGGCTTGGAATGCTTTCTAAGGCCAGGTTCAAATCTGTTCTAAGGCAAAAGAAGATGTTTACCTTAAGAATCTAAGGCACAGGAGCTCAATTGGAGACTGTTTGCTGCACAAATAAATGCTAATGCAATGGAATGTTATTTGCGTCAGTCTATTCCTAAATACATTAATTTTCTCTTTTGCTATTCCAAATGTTCAATTAAATTCTTCAGCCTCTCCCCCCACTTCCCCCCTGCCCCCCACCTCAACCCGCACCAGGAGCATAACTTGAACATAGAATTAGTTCCATCTGAAGCAAGACTTTTAACCTGTTGTTTCTTGGGCTGCATTTGTACATTTTATATACCAGTTTTAAAATGATTCAATAGTGAATTTGCAAATCATGACATAAAGTAATACTATTAGTGCACTGAAATATGTGGCTAAATGAATGCTGATTTTTAAACCAGGATTATCTTTTAATTATCTTTCAATTAAGTTTTTTTCTAACTATAAACTTTTACAGCACATTTTTAGTCTGTATCTATTTTCATATTTATTTATGCTACTGAAAAGAAACTGCACTAAATGGAAAAAATTGATTTAACATAAAGACCCAGGTAGAGCTATGCAAATTGGAGACATAATAAGACAGTATAAATATGTATCCTTTTTTATGGAGATAATGAAAAGATGTTGGGATTTTATTGTGCTTTTATTTTATAAATTAATGGACATTGTTATCATTTGAATCGTACTTTGGAGAATGCTTACCACTTTTTTTGAAATGTCTGTTTCCTACAATATGTCTCTATTAAGAGTTAACAGATTTATGTGGCACTAAAGGAGTAAAAAATAATGTAATGAAGAGCCATCTATCATTGAAATAGACTCTCCTTTTGAAAGCTCATATTGGAAAATCTGAGGCAGAGTGATGTAAACAATATCTATAAACCTTGAACTTACAGAAATGATGAGTTACCATTTTTATGGAATCAAAATCAAAGGCCAAAAAGGAACAATTTGAGGCCATCAAAAAATCAGGGTCACTGCTTCATGTGCCTGCCCTGTTTAGACAACGGGTGAACTTGCTTCCTTTCTTTAGTCTTTGCTGAAAAAATTTCAGTGCTTTATATAGGAATTTGATGCTCCATGCAACCAGAAGGTTTTTACTTATATATAAACAAAGTAAAACATCTCTTTATAATTTAGGTATGGAAAATAAATTTATAATAGTAGTGCATGTAATTATATATATGTTATGTAAAGCAAAAATACCTATTAAGATTAAAGGAATCTTCGCAGACATACTACATGTAATGTGTGACTCTTGTTTGGATTCTGATTCAAAATGAGGTCTGAAAGGACACTTTGAGATACTGGGAAGATTAAACATAGTTTAGAATGTAGACAGCATTAGAAAGACTGTATTAAATTTTTTGGGTATCATAATAAAATAGTGATTAAAAAAATCCTTATCTGTTAGAGATAAGTAATGATGTATTTCTAGAAGAAATGATTTGGTGTGTGGGATTTGCTTTAAAATACTCCAGAAAAAAATCTGGAAGAAAGTTGAGAAGCAGGAACAGGAGAAAGTTGTTGGTTCTCAAAGCCGAGCAGAAACATCTGAAATCTTCCATAATGAAAAGTTGGGGGAAAAAAAAGCACTCCTGTCAGAATATACATATTCAAGGGAGTATTATCTTAAAAGTCATCTTGGAAGGTTGTATGCTTATTAAATAGTTATTCCAGCAGTAACAACACCAGTTAAAACAGCTCTGAAAAGCGTCATTTGAAAATGTGCTCATGACAGTGGAATTCTCAGTATGTGGCCCACATAGCTCACGTCAGGGTCTGGGTTTCCCCGGGGGAGCAAGGTACAGGAGGGAGTCCTGTGTCAGCAAACATACTGCATCCAAAGGTAAGAGGGGATTTTTAAGTCAGAGTCTATTTGGAAAAAGAGTAGTTCAAACATTGGAGAAATCATTGCTAACTTTCAGTTCAAAGAGCCAGAAGCGGAATCCAGGACTGGATTCAAGATCTATGCATTGGAAACAGGGTGGAGATGGAGAGAAAGTTGAGAAATACTATTGAACTCAAACAAGCTAAGTAATCTAATGTTACTAGATAATAATGAACACCAGTAGGGTGTCTGTTGCCCTATTAGGTGTGCTGGTGGATGGGCGGGGGATAAACAAAGGAGCCAGCATAGGAAAATTAGACACACTCCTGTAGAACTGCACTTCGCTTTGGAGCTCAGGGCATATCACCCAGTTTGGTCATCTACTTCTGATCACTGAACTTAGCTCTGAATGACTATTGTCAATTTTCACAAATTAGACACACCCTGAAGAGATGAAGCTTTGCCAGTCTGCACGATATTCAAAAGAATATGCCCCAGGTTCTGAAGTCCATTCCCAAATGAGGGTTTGCAAAAGACTAGAAAATAGAATCCTTGCAATAAACATGCAGCTTCTTTCCTTAAAGAGAACATAGCCTGTTTACGTAATATAAAAATTCCATTATGATTTTAGAATTCAGCCCTATCACTTTTAGTTATAGCTCATATTTGTTATTTACTGTAATTTCTAATTTAAAGATGTTAAGAGTGGGGTGCCTGGGTGGCTTAGTCCCTGCATCAGGTTCTGTGCTGGCAGTGCAGAGCCTGCTTGGGATTCTCTCTCTCCCTCCCCCTCTCTCTCTGCCCCTCCCCTGCACGCGCATGCATGTGTGTTTGTGTGTGTGTGTGTGTGTGTGTGTGTGTGTGTATGTGTGCGCACGCGCGCACGTGTGCGCACTCTCTCAAAATGAATAAATAAACTTAAAAAATAAAGATATTAAGATTAACTAGCATAACTAAATTATAATAATTCACAGGAAAAGTGTGTGGGTGTGTCTGTGTGTGTGTGTGAGAGAGAGAGACAGAGACTTTTACTTCATTGTCTTTGAACAGCTGGGGAGTTCTATCCCCTTACCTCCTACTCTAAAGGAGGAACCTATCTTGGTTCTTATAACCTTGACTCTATCATCAATTCATGTGAGAAGCAACACTAACTCATCTAAAAGGTTGCCATATTCATTCATTAAATGTCATCTGCCTTGCCATATATCACAGCATGAGAAACCCTTACCTTCCGGTTGGGAACAAGAAGGATAAATATAGTCACTTCCTTTCCTTCCCTTGGAATCTCTGACCACCTAAGCAAAGATGAGGGTGCAGCTGATAAATACAAAGCTTATGCCGACACACATCCCCATTAACACATTAGGCAGATGAACAAGAGCCCTTATGACTGCAGTCTAGGCAAATCACTGCGAAGGTGCCCTTGATCCTACAGGTCCCTCTTCTGTCGCCACCTACATGAGCTGGAGACCACTTTGCTAGTGACACTACCTTGGGGAAAGGAGGGAGGAAGACATTAGCAAGAGTTGCTTCTTCTTTGTAGTTCTCACAGTTCTCTTGCACACCTGACATCTGACACAATGAATGCATTATCAAATCATTAGCCCCCATCAAATAGGAGGTGACTGCATCTTCTGTCTGTCAATGCTGTATAGATCCAGAAGAGAAGCAGTTAAGTGTTAATGGATTTGCTTTAGGCATTTTACAACCTATTGGTCCTAATTAGACTGAAAAAGGGTTGCTATAGACAACCTGGAATTTAAATAATGTATTTATTCTCCGTTATTCTTCTTAAACATTTCATCGAGAACTTAGGGGAAAAAAGAGAAATATTGTGAAACAGTGTAATTTTGCTTTTTCAAAACAGAGCCTAAACCTCACTGAGTTATTCTGTGCCATTGATGACGTGGCTTAGCAAAATTTTAAAATAGTATCTTGAGCATAGTGCACTCAAGAAGCTTACGTGAAGTATCACCTAAACAATGAGGTTGCAAGAGAAATTTGAATTGATCACTAGAAACACAAAGCCAGTTGTAGAAAAGCAGAGATTCTCCAAACAAGGACCAGGGATGGTATCTGAAAGCAGCATGGGTCCAAGTAGCGTTAAGCCTGAAGAAGTAAGAACAGAGGGGTCACTTATTATACGAACTTTAATGAGCTGTCTTAAAGCAGCAACAGCAGAGGTCCTTTGAAGTACCCAGAACCCTCAGAAGACAACATTTGGAGAGATATACAGACATTTGCAATAATCAATAGGAACAGTGGCAAACGCATTAATTAAAGCTGTTGCAGTTCCTTGCAATCCAAGGAGGTTGAGGTTTCAGATAATTGTAGTACAGTAAATGGAATAAGGAAGCCAGAGCTCTTTGTCTCAGATGCAGGCCAATTTTCCATGCACAATCAAATTTTACTTCTTATATCCCCTAACAGCTGCTCTAAACCCACTGAGGATTTGGAAGTCATGATACAATATTAGTAAGAAAATTAGAGTGGTAGCAAATCACAAGTTGCTTTCTGAGCAACACAGTAGGAGGTCAGTTAATATTAAATATCCATAGCCTGTGTGTACACACTCACATTTCCTAGGAGACTCTAAGCAAAATACAGCCTTTGGGGATACACACTTAGTAGCTTTTGCATAACAATAACCAAGATGCTGATACCAGCTAATGAAATTCTGATGCTGAAGAAGGGCCCCAAAGGCTCAGAACAAAGGCCTCTAGGAAAATAGGGATAAACTTCTTATTTAAACAGTAAACAACCAATCTCATATATTTTTTCATTTAACATATATTTATCGAGGGCCTTCTTCCTATCACTTTGGATAGGCCCCAGAGAAGTCATAGTGAGAAAATACAGACTCTGTCCCTGACCTCAAGGAGTTTAAACTTAGAGGGAGACAGATTTCAATGAAACATTCACATAAATAAGTGTATATTTACAAGCTGAAATTACTTTGAAGTGACGGTACCTGGTGCTATAAAAGCATCTAACAGAAGACACTGACCTTGACTATGAAGGGTGAACAGGAAATATGAGGGATGACCAGGAATTCTAGAAGAAGAGGAATTGAAGAGAGTTCTTGTTTGAAGGGAAAGTATGTGCAAAGAACCTGTGGTCTGAAGGAGCATAATGCTTTAAGAAACTAAGATAGGACATTTGGGGACAGAGAGCGAAGAGTAAGATGTAAAATGAGGTGGAGACACACAGGTAGGCACCAGACCATGCAGGGCATAAGAATATTCTATCCTGTAATTACAGCAATGGGAAACCATTGAAATTTAGGTAGATAGCTGTTGTGAGCCTTTTGAAGTGATCACTTAGGATAAAGTGTGAAGAATGAGATGGAAGAAACCAAGAAGATTGCTATAGGCAGTGGCTCAAGAAAGAGGATGGCAGTCTGGACAAAGATGGTAATGAAGTATGTGGAGAGCCATGAACAATTCATGGAGAGATATTTAGGAACTAAAATAGACAGGAATTAAAGTGTTAGATATGAGAGGTAGTAAATGAGAGGGAAGTGTTGAAGATGAATCCTAGATTCTGACTTCCTTAATAGGATAGACAAGGCATTATTTCCTTGAATAGACATCCCTGGAAAAGTAACTGGTTCATTACAAGTTCATAAGTTTATTACAAATACATTGAGTTTGGGGGTAACTGATACACATAAGTGGAGATTTTTCATTCCTATTAGATATTTGGGTGTATAAATTTGTGTGTCATTGATATGAAGCTAGTAATTGAAGTTAGGGATGTACATGAAATCATCAATAGAAAGAGTAGAAAGTAAAAAAAAGAATATGGCTATGACCAAGTCTAGAAGAATTGTATTATTTAATACAGTGGCCCTCAAAGCGTGATCCCTAAACCAGCAGCATGGGAATCACCTAGGAATCCATTGGAAATACAAATAGAAAATTCTGGGGGTGAGGTTCAACAACATGCCCCAAACATGTCTTCAGGTGTTTCTGATGAAGTTTGAGAACCACTAATAATGGAAGGGTGGAGGAGACATGTCTGTAAATATTACTGAGATTGAGATGCTTAACAGATGATAAAAGGAAAACCAAGAAAGTCCTTAGAGCCAATGGGAAAAGGGAGGAAAGTAGTTCAAGGAGAAGATCAAATTCAACAGAGTCAAATGTCATTGGGAGATCAAGTGAAATGGAGATACTTTTGACTCTAGAGAAAGCTGTTTCAATCAAAGATTGAGATGAAAATATACTGGAGAGATTTTGAAGCATGAGTGAGAGGGGAAGAAGGGGATAAGTATAGACAACTCTTTTTTTTTTAAACTTTGGATAGACTGAATCTGGAGGAGAAAGTGGAGATGTGTTTTAAAATAGTGTCATGAACATGTTTTAATGCTGAGTGAAATGATCAGCTTGAAAGAGAATGCAGAGGAGACAGAGGTAGTATATCAGTAATGAGGGTTCTTAAGAAGGCAAAGGATGTGGGTTCCAAAGCACAGATGGAAAGACCGTATTCAGATCCACTTTCTTATAGCTTACAGATGAGTAGAGGACACTGTCTCATCCCATTCTCCTTCTTGCTTACTCTGTTCAAGCCACATAGACTTTTTTTGTTGTTCCTGAACATGTAATAAAGTTGTCCTTCTTCAGGACCTTAGTTCTTGCTTTCCTTCTTGATCTTCCCATGAATGACTGGTGTCATGTGAGTCATAACTCAAATGCCACCTCCTCAGAGAAGTTTTCCTTGACACTATATCTTATGTTGCCATCCTCTCTCACCATCTCTGATCAAAACCTCATCCATTACCCTATCTCTTATTCCTCACAGCACTTTTCCCTCTCTGAGGGTATCTTGGGTATTTGCCCACTGTCAGGGAACACCATGGGACAGAAAGACTTCCCTGTTCACGGCTATAGCTCTAGAGTTCAGGACAGCACTTGGAGTGTGGTGGGCATTCTATAAACATTTGTTGAAGGAAAGAATAAGAGAATGGGTGCAGAAATATCTATCTGTTTGTACATTCGATAGAAGGAGATGAGGTGAAAGGGTTTCTTTCCACTAGATTTTATTTTCTCTCCAAGTATGTAAGGGAGGTCATCTTCCAAGACCAAAGGTCAGAGGAAATAGAGGATGTTGATTTGCTGAAGAGTGGAGAATGTTTTAGCTAGTCCAGTCGGTGAGAGACTGAGTAGACTATATAATCCAGGAGTTCCAGGTGGTATTGAGAATCAATTTGAGAATGATAACCATGAACTTAGAGCGGGACAAATTGCTCTGCTGAATGACTTTCTCCAGTGATACTCAGATAAATGGGAAGACACAGGAAAAGCTGATAGTACATTGGGATTGGTGTTTTCTCAGGTGGGGCCAGAGACTGTAGAGTATTAGCAAGAATGTTACTGAGTACCAAGGACTTTAAAGGGTTAGAGAGTTTAGCAGGAACAGTTGATCAAGAAACATGGAAGTTGGGAAAGTTGTAACCAAAGATCAGGATGCCCAAATTAGACATGTTCTGAGTCACGCTTTCATGATGACAGGAAGAGTGTGAGGTTGAGGTGGATGTGGGAGAACTCATTAGAAATAAAGGTCAGTGAACTGAGTTTTTCACTTCTAAAATCTTTTGAAGGCCCGAAACATCTTATAAACCAACCAGATATTTCAAATCATAATACAAAATACTTAACTAAAAATAACAACAGGTAAAAAGTGTCTTACCATAATGCTACCATGCCATTTTTGTGTTGGTCTTAAAGTGGCATCTCTGAATTATGAATGATAAAGTAAAACCTCATTACCTCATTTCACTAATTAATAATTAGTGATAAATTATTTAGCTGGGCTGATACTTTATTTCATTAGTAAAAGCTACAGAGTAAGAAATGGATTTGTATATTGATTCTGTCACCTTTCTGTGGGTGTGTTGGCCTTGGGCTAGGTTCCTAACTACTGAGCCTCTGTTTTGGGATTTGTAAAAAGGAGGAAAAATTAAATGTCACACAGCATTATTGTGAGGTTTAAATGAGAACATGTAGGTAAAAATGTCTATAAATGATAGTTGTCATACAATTAGAAGGCCTTAGACTCTATAGAAAAGATATTTGTTATGGAAATAAAAATTATAATAAGACTCAGCCAGATGCTTATCTTTCTTACAATTTTTAAACCTTCTTAGAAACATTGTTTACAAATAATGCATATAATAATTATCATTCTTCATGAAAAATTTAAAGTGGACCAAAATAACTGTCCTGTTTGTCAACTGTACCTAAAATTTATGAAAATGTATATATTAAAAAATACTTTATAATCCTGATTTTTCCTGATGTCAAAGAGGCTTTTTTTCTCAGAATATACATTTATTTTGTTATTCTAAAATATGGCAATTCTAGCGCTATGCCTATGTGTGGGTAGGGGTGTGTGTGGGTGAAGGGCGTGGGTGGGTGTGTGTGGGTGAAGGGCGTGGGTAGGTGTGTATATATGTATATCGTATCTGTGGCTTCTATAACTCTTTTCTTTTCACATCAAACTTGATACTCATAATTTTTATTCTCATCTGGACTGGTTTAATTATGGAGGCATCAATTTTCAATATCAATAAATAGAATAGATCGATACAATGTGTTTACTCAAATCTATGGTCTGACCAGCTCTTCCAAATCAGAACGTGAAACACTTAACTGAAAATGAGAACACAGCATTATTACGTAAAATAGACATGGGATATTTTATTGCACTTTTGTAGTACTTTTTTTTTTTAATTTTTAGGGAGACATGCATTTACCCAAACCTAGTATTTGGTGTTGTGAGCAGAAAGAGACAAAAGCAAAAGGTAATTTATTGTTTTATCAAGGGATGAGGACAAACCTCATTTTTACAATATGATCAAGATTCTAAAATAACTCCAAATTTTCTCCTTACTGACTTGACAACATGTGCATACCTCCCCCGCACCCTTTTTAGTTGGTAAATCAATGGGATAGAATTGAAAGCAGACTAATGACTCCTATGTATGAAAAATTATGTCTGTCTGCTCTCCAGTGTGTGTTGTCCACGCACTGCCAAATGAAGATGCCACTTGAAAGTTCCCATGAATATTTGTTTTGATTACTTACACTTAGGTTGTCTCAAACTATTAAGAGCAGGAAGCTGTTTTTTTCCACATCAACTCACTAGAGTCTGAGCTCACCTATCCATCAAGTGAAAATGGTATTTAATTGGCAGCTGCTGAGAAAGTTCAAAGAACAGTCATCAATACAATTTCCCATGCTGTAGCTGTTGCCTGAATGAGACTTGCCAGGATGCCGGCAAATGTGAACCAATTTTCAGTAAACATTCTGTTATTTTAAAATCCTTGGTGAGGAAATTCTTAATATATGTTTTTTCCTCCTCTTATTTTTGGGAAATATCTCACTCGGGAACAATACAAATCTTTGTATCGTAGGTAGGAGTAAGGGAAGTAGAATATTTAAATGTTGACAGAAGGGAAAAACAGGTTGAACACAATAATATTTGTAACAATGATGCGTGTTTTTCTTTTTTCCTTTCAAGTTGAATACAAAGTAGGAAATGTAATTAGGTGAACTAGGTTAGTTTCTTATTAATGCTGTCTCGCGATTGAAAAAAGCAATGATGCAAATTCTCCTTCATGTTTTTCCAGCTTGTTTTGGAAAATCCTAGTATCTTGTCAAACATCCGTGGTGTTCCAAAAACTGAAACAGGATAGGTGAAGAGGCCTGTAGATAGGCTTCACTGTCCTCCAGGCCTTACTTTAAATGACTCTCTCAGCAATGCTTACTTCACTTTGGAATCTTTTTCCACCCTCTTCAGGGAAAAGAGCCCTTATGTGTCTGATATTCCCGGTGTCTGGCATCCCTACTAGAACATAAGAGGCATATAATAAATACCTGTTAAATGGATGAATGAATGAGTGAACTGCAACAACATATATACCATCTAACCTGGAGTTGAAATACAGCCCTGTTTCAATCATGAAGTCACATCTGTATTGATAAAACATCAGAGCTACAATGGCAGGGGAAGGTCCATGTGTCTTGTTTTGGTCTAACCATTGACTAGGAGGCCTTAAAATGGGACTTTACAGGCTGATTAAAAATATCTATGTGATGACTTGGTTATTATTTATAAAAGAGTAAGATGTACATGAATGATGGTATGAGTTATTATTTATGCAGCTCTAATTTTCCACAAATATTGAGCATTTGTGGCAATGAGTAGAAGTTTTAAAACTGAGAACAACAGGTTTTTTTTTGTTTTGTTAAGTCTGAAATAAATAGGGCATCAGCAAAGCCATCTGAGGATGCCTTGCTGCCTGAGTAAGAGGCGGTGGGAAGACACATTCTAGAATTCGTATCACTTAAGCCAAGGCAGGAGAAACTCCTGCCGAGGATCAAGTTTGGATTTAAATTTGATGGGAGAAAATAAATGTTGGCAAAGCTCAGAGAGGCTAACAGTCATGGATTTGGGCATCCCTCATAGATCCCCAGCAGAGGTTTGAGTATCAACTTTGAATAGGATAAAGGATTTTTATTTTAATAATTTAATAGTTTGTCAGACACATAGAATTTGGGGAAAAGTACCATTTTCATATTTCACCATGACGTCAATACCTCTGTTGGATTGAAATGTCTCAATCATGTTAATGTTACCAAATAGCTCTTTAATATAGTGCCTATGTTTATCTACACTGCTTTTGGTTTGTCCTCCTTTATCTCTTTTACCTGGATCACTGGGTAGCCTTCTGACTGGCTCTTATTTGATTCTCTTTTTTTCATTCTTCAGTAAATTTGCTGCACTCATTGATGTGATCATGTAAAACAGGAACTGGCAAACTCTTCCGACTGCTGTTGTAGTGTGTAAGCAGCCATAGACAATACGTAAATGAATGAACATGGCTGTGTTCCAATAAAATGTTTTCTATGGGCATTGAACTTCATATAATTTTCCTGTGGCACAAAATATTATTCTTTTGATATTTTCCAGACATTTAAAAATGTAAACAACCCATCTTGCTCGTGGGCCATATACAAACAGGAAGCAGGCAGCCTTTGGCTGGTAGACCATAGTTTGCTGATCCCTGTTGTAAAGCAAATTTAATTATAACTTCTTGACTTTCTATCTTTAAGTGGTAAGTTAGGTTATTAAATCACCTGCTGTGACAGTTGGCCACTATACATTGGCTTACACGGGGTTAAAGTTGATATTTATTTTTGTGTACCAGTCTAAGTGTAATTAGGCCAGGGTATGTGTGGAAGCCCTATGGAGCTGGGGACCCAGGCATCTTCACTCTAGTTGGTCCTCACTGTGCTGCCCTCATCTGCATGGTCCAAGTTGCTCCACCATCACTAAATTTACATTCCCAGTGGGAAGGAGAAGAAGGGAAGGAGAGGGCAAGTTTCCTTTTAAAAGCATGACTTCAAATTGCACATATTACTTTTGTTCACTTCACATTGGTTGTAACTTGGTCATGTGGCCACCGCTAGCTATTGAGGGAAGCTGGCAAATACATTCTTTATTCTTTGCCTTGAAGTGTCCAGTTTACAATCGTGCATGCTAATAGTATGAGAAAGAAGAAGGAATATGGGGGAGAGGGCAACTAGTGGTATTTGTTCTCTCTCCATTGTATTCTGAGGTAATACCCTGGCTTTACTAATATGGCTCGATTTCCCATTCCAGTGCAATTTTCCATCACTTCCCAGTTTGAATCTGTCCCTTGCTAGAATATGAGCTGCCTGAGGGCAATATTTTATTTCATCTTTGTATTCCTACTAGTGCCACTTAGAAAAATCTCCATCTATATTTGTTGAATGAATAAATGACAGGATGCTTTTGTCCAGCAATATTAAGCTGGACTTCGCTGGCTGTCAGGAGTCTATTAGACTGTGTGAAATGAAAAGGAAATAGGATTAGTTAGGGTCCTCTGGTTGGAAGGAAAGAAAATTCAGTCTCAAAAATTTAAATAAAGTAGAGCTTATCAAAACTACACTACCACACTCACAAAATCAAAAGAAATGCTTACAAAAATAACCAGGCAAGAAAGAAGCAAAGGTGCATGGAAGATCTTCGAGAGTTCTAACAATGGGTGCCCCAGCTCTAATGTCTTCAGTCTCTGTGGGTCTTAGTTCAGTTTTCAGACACCTGGGAGAGGGAGGATGACTGGCCTAACTTGAATCAAAACCACCTTGTGCGTAAGATACGGTGGAATATTGTCAGTGATATTTCCAACAAAGTAGAATGGAGTGGGTAAGGGGAAGTTCCTTAAAGAAAGGAGTTCATTGCCTAAAAACAACAACAAATAGAGGACCATCATAAAGGTTTTGGGCAGCAATGACATTTCTACTCCACCACTGCTCCTTGGAGATGCTACTCTCACTCTGCTGTAGAGATAGCGTATTGGTCTTGAAACTCTATTCTGAAATTGTGGCATGGGGGCTGGAAGGCAGTAGACTTTCCTTTCCTAATTTGTCATAAGAGTCTTAGCTTATGGAGATGAAAAGCTCTGTCCCCGTGAGTCTTGCCAGGGTATCCATTGCAAAAATTTGCCAGTCTCTCTACTATACTATCCAATACAAAAGAAGGATAAAAATGTAGAAAAATGCCTGATGACCTCCCAAGGAGAGACGAAATGCAAGAAATGTAGACTTCTTTTTTTTTTAATAGTCCTTCTTGGATCTAGTTATGAATCATTGATTCACCTTTTTGATTCGTTGATTTCTCCAACACAGGGAATAGAGACCATACTGAACAACCTTATTTTTGCTGCTGTGTTGTTATTGTTATTCTTCTTCCATAAACTCAAAGAAGAAGGATTTATTGTAAAATTTATATTTATCCAAGATAAAAAAAGAAAACTATAACTTCATCAAAATTGCAGAAAATATATATAACAAAATATCTTGAACATAAAAGTGACATCAGGATTGAGACAGAGAATGAATATAAGCAGGAATTTAGCAAAAAGCATGAGAGACTAAGCTAAAATTCGACTTCAGAGAGGAGACTCTTGGACAAAGATGTCCCTAGAATTTCTTGGACAATGACACAAGGTTGGTTGTAGAGCTTTGGAGGGGACCAAATTATCCTGAGGGAAATTGTGGGCAGACTCATAGGAAGCTGCATTAGGTGTAGCAGATACAGGCAAATGGACTACACAGAAAACGATTGAATACACTGAAAAATTACATAAAATGTCATCCATTGATCAGTTAGGGTTCATTCAGTGCAAGGAATTAAACACTACATCCCTTTAATTAGCAATCTATGAAATACATATGATTCTCAAGGTTGTTAGAAGGAGAGAAGAAGTAGGTTCTAGGATGGGCCTCCAGGAATAACTTCTGGAAGATTTCATAATTTGTTTAGGGGAGCTAGAACCTTTAATATTATAAGTGGTGCTATGAGTTCAAGAACACACCCCATAACTTTGATACCAGATTAGTCATCTATAATGAACCAGTTCTGTAATGAAGCTGCTGCTGTGGACAACTTTCTGTCATTATCCAGGAATCTAGAGAATGGGCCCACAATTTTGATCCAAAGATTAGAATGAGATGACACGATCATTTCTTAACAACTGTACAGCTGGTAAACAGATTCTGAATCATTGTTGCAGAAAGCAACTTCCTTTTCCATGACATTGATTGCCAATAAAAAGACCTAAGAAGGAACAAGACAATTCTTTCACGTGACTTTGTCTCCCAAATTTCACATAGGAGCATCCAATTGACATAACTGAATTTGCATGAAGAATCTTAGATTCAAAGGAGTCTAAATATTTTAAGTTTTCCAGCTTCTCCAACTAAAAGGAAGATAGAATGGAGCTTGAAAAAGCTAAAGCTAACCTCCAATACCACATACCTGTGATGTTTACTTACCTGTATTTATGTATACGTATTTGGTCATGTGGATGTATCATTTGTACCATGTGAAGCCTAACTATGCCTTATATGCTTGTGCTCTGTGTATATGTGTGTAGTACTTAATTAACCTATAACTGAAATGATTTCTGAGGAAAATAACACCTATAGGAAAAAAATATATATTTGTAGCTAAAGAGAGAAGTGAAGCAAAGTTGACTTTCTGTGTGGCTTAGTAACTAATGCATTTATACATAAAACAGGCTAATTTTTAAGAAGAGCTTCCAAAAGTCAATAACCTCCACCTTCAATGATTCTTTGAGTCTTTTATTTATAGATTGTCTTTCCCACTCTCATTTCCCCCTTACATCACAGGAACTCTGGCCTAATGTAAAGTGCTTCATCCTTGTGAGGTATCAGCTTGCCCTTTAGTTAGTCTTCTCCTTTATGCAGCAATACAGAGCGAATATAACCACAATGAGCTAATTTTTACCTAATTTCCTTCTCCCAGGGAGCAAGACAAGGGATTGTAGTTTGACCTCAATAAAACAAAATGGATTTGTATTAATGGCATACTAGTGAAAATCCATTAAAGTCATTTTAGATAAAAAAAAATTGTTGAGATTTTCAAACCATATTAAGGTTTTTAGTATAAAATAACTTTATAATTTTTCTTATCACTGAAATAAAATTAAAGTGGAGTTCTCATTTCTCTGGTTGGAAAAAAAATGCGAAGGGTTTGGGTTAACCACCCTACTGAGCTGAATGTACACAAATGCAAGTGAAGCTTTTCAAGATGCTAGGGGGCGATTCATCCAGGAAACAGAGATTCATTTGAGGCTATTCTTTAGCAGTACTTTTTGAGCCTAGGGAAGCAGTACATTGGGGAAGGAAGAATCATGCGTGAAGAGTAAAGGTTCCCAGATGTCTCAGATAAACACAAATAAACAAACATAAATATTAATAACTTTTTGTAAAATGAGGTGATAAAAGGATTAAGAAGGAATGCTTTGTGGTTGTTGCCACTGTGGGGATTTTTAATTGGCTTTTTCACTCAATGGAAGATAAAGGCCCTATTTAGCTCCTTTTCTTCTGCCTCAGAGAATGTCTCAAGACCCTTTAGTCACTGCAGAGCAAGAATATGTATCAGGCAGACTGACCGCAGAAGGGCAGAAGGTCATCAAAGCTAGAACAGAGAAAAGCCATTCCAGGTTAATAACTAATTCATGGCCAGCATTTTATACAGCACATTGGTTGGAGAAAATATACTTAGGAATAAAAAAAAATGGGTAAATAATTATAAGGCAAATTTCAGCAAGTCCACAAATGGAGATTGAAAATGATATCCTCAAGGCAAAAGGGTGACATCCCAGAATAGGGCAATGTGGACCAGTAGATGCAGGACGCTGTGGCAGAAACTGACTAGATACAGCTGTTTCAAATTCTTTCCCTTGGTATTTTGCTTTTCTAAATCTCTCTATCCATTGCATGTGATTGAGCTCTGATCAATGCATGCGGATAAAAGGGGTTCCTGCCATTATAATAAGAATGTGCAGATCCCTTTCAAATTTTGCTCATTAGCTGGTGTGCATCTAGAAATTCTATTGATGGGCTCTGAGGTTTAGTCACTACTAGATAGAGCCCAGCAGAGCCACCAGTTGGAAGGAGCCTATAATGGTGTGGAGTGGAAGACCCTTCCATCTCATTCAATCTGTATTAATTGTGACCCAAGAAAGAAAGACACCCTTCTTGGATTAAGCCACTACAGCCTATGGGTTGTTCATTGCAACAATCAGCCTAAAAATAAATCTAATAATTAATAATTTGATATTATTATTAAATTTAATATAATAAATCTAACTAATAAACCACAGAATAGCAGAACTTGGAAAGATGCAAGAAGAGATGTTCAGACAAAAATACAGAATAGAAACTAGAATAACCGGAGAGTTACCTGATAAGGATTTTCTAGCAGAAATCCTTGGATAGTGTTCACAATCACTAACCACAAAATTTCATCAAATTTATTAAGTTCTCATTCAGCTTTTAGGTTTACTTATTCTCACTTGACATTTTGTATTCCCTAAAGTGTTCCAAATTGAAGACCCTCTCCGGATTTTATTAAATAATTAAATCATTCTACCAAAAGTGGAAATTCCCTGAAGTGAGGTTCTGATGCTCCCAGTAGAAATATCATACGAGTATAGTATGCATTATGAATGCATGCTAAGATGCCATCAAAATCATTTGTTCATTCATTTGTTCATTCATTCACTCAATCAACAAACAGAAATGAGGAATCAGTTTCCAGGCACAATTACTGAGTGGGTGGGAGAGAAAGGTGGTGGCCCCAGTACCCCACCTGTGTTCCACACCCCATTATTAGTACACTTTTTCATTTCAATGTAGCATTTTGAATGGTTGCTTCTGAGTCAGTGACAATAATTTTGCTCACTTTTCTCTGCGATACCCATGTCTTTGACACACAGCAGTTTCATAGAAAACAAAGAATATAAATCCTAAAAGACTTCAGTGAAAAGCTAAGTAAAGATTGGTAACCCCAGTTTTCATCATGATTTTTTTGTTTCTACATGTTATTAGTCCCCTTAGATTATTATGCTTACTTGAGTAAAAGAGGCCAGCTCAGTTACCTGTGCTTTCTAGGATGTACACAAATATGATATACAAATAGGATGTTTATTGGTCCTGAGTAAGAATGCAAGTCAGAGGATAATATCTTTCATTTGCAAGATTGTAAATGATTTCTTTCAAGTTCAAATGTTGAAGCAACAATTTTGCTGCAGACATTTTTGAATGTGAGATTGAGCTTTTATTGCTTGAAAAGAAGGAGTCCTTTTTATACAAATAATGGAGCAAAACACCAGGAAACTTGATACAGAATCCCCAAATCAATTTTTACACCAGTTCTTCTCCCCACCAAGAAAATATCATAATTTTTCTTCTTTAGAGTCAGTATTAATTAAATTTCCCTTTAGCTTCTACTAGTGCTCTCCTCCAATGTCTACACAGGAAAAACAAAACAAAACAAAACATTTCTTTATATATTGTAATTACTCTTGCTTAGGATCTTCCTCACTAAAATTTGTTTTATGTTCTTTATGTAAATTGCGTTTAAAAATTCAATTCCTTGAATAAATATCTTTATTGAACACTGTGTGCCAGGAGGGGTGCTGATGATCATTAAAAACGCTATGGCTTTTCCTCATGGAATGGGGGTGATGATATTTATCAAATAGTCACATAAATAAAATGACTACTTTGATAAGTATAATGAAGGGGAAACACATGAAAAAATGAGAGCTGGTGAGTGAGCTGAGTGCTTTCCTGAAGGATGTGACCACACAGCTGAAATCTGAAAGAAGAAGGAATAGAGTATCCTTAACCACTTGCAAGGTAGGGTACTTCAGGAGTCAGGGGTGCAGACAGATTTTCACCATGTTTTAAGTCCTTGAAGTGGAAGGAAACAAGAACCTATTGGAGAAATCAGAGGAAGGGGCATATAGTAGATCACAGAAAGCTAGATAAGGTGGGAGGCTCTGGAGAAGGCATTTTCATAACGTGGAGGCACAGAGTTGTTTCCCAACCTCCCAATAATAATGAAAAAAACCATTGATATGATTAAAACTTGGGGGTGGGGGTCCACCATATAATTTGTCTTTGGCTTATTTTCTCAGTTCAAGATATTACTTTTAGAAAATTAATTAGAGTATTTCCTGTCATAATATATAGTGAAACACACAAATATGAGCTACCCCAGACATAAAAATAGGGTCAATTTCACTCTCCACAGGAGCAAGAGTATTCTTTTTTCAGAAACAACAGGATTCGGAATTGAAGAATCAAGGCACAATTTGTGCATACTGAAACCTTACCAAAAGCAGAGATAAGCCAGTCTATTCTAAAAAGTATTATTGCTTACTCGAAGGACCTTTAAGGTCTTTTCATTATCATCTTGGGTAAGATCATTCAGCTTGATGGGAGATTGAGTGTTGTGCCTAAGAAAATACTGTGAAGATGGTAATATTATATTCCCAGTGGATTGAAAGCTGCAGTTTCCATGAAATTATGTAAAACATATCAGGGAAGCTCACTCTTTATGGCGATCTATACTCACAGATTAAATTTTGTTGATATATGTGCAATAGAATGGAGAGATTGAATAATGAATTATTTCTTGATATTTCACATAGAAAGAGAGGGACTTTTAACAGTTGTCTAAGTGTCTGAACTGAAAATGTAAATGTGGATTGGAAAGACAAGATTGGCAGGATTTCTACTCAGAAGAGGAAGTGGAGAGTTTCATTTCTTTTCTACCCTAGAAAAGGACTCTTGGCTATATCATGGACAGCAACCTGGCAAAACTAATGTCTTCAGTCAAATGCCTACTCTGATACAAGGTGAGTAAAAGCTCCAATGCTTGGGAACACAATAGCAATGAGATTGGCAAAGAACCAAAAGGAAGAGCGTGACACTGTTAGGGACAACCTGGAGTTGTATGCATGACCAAGAGATGATTGGCCTTTCCTGACTTATTTTTTGAGCATTGATTTATATGTGTGGTACATAGTTTTTTCTCTTCCTGTTTTTCTCTAAACTAATTTATATTTCTAGATTCTATTTTTCCTAGAATGCTGTTATATAGGCAATTAAGGTACTTATATTTTCCATGAAAATGACTTTCCCTGAACTTCTCTCACCCACTAAGAGTAGAAATCTGATATTTGTGTTGTTGGAAGAAGGGAATGTGCTCAAAGGTGTTTGGATAGGCTCTTAGTTTTTGACAGACTTCATCCGTGGGAATTTTTTACTCATTAGTACACCTCATGGATTCAAGGATTCAGATTTCTGTCTTTGGTAATTTTAAGGTGCTTCCAGAGAAAAATGCTGGTTCTTTTCCTGTAAGGCTTGTATTAAGTGCAAACACATGGAATCCTAGCCTTCCTAAATTGAACAAAATCTTAGAAGTCATATCATCCAGCCTCTTGGTTTTAAATTTTTGAGAAAAATAAGGTTTTGGTATAAACAGTCTAATGAAAAGATAGCTGAACTTGAAGCCAGAATAGTTGTTTATGACTCATCCATTGATTCACTGTGCACTGCTTGCTTGGCCTTTAATCTCTACTATGTTTTGCAGTAAGCATATTATGGGAAGACCCACTAATCTGTGTAATCTCAGACAAATTATGTAAACAGAAACTCTGTTTCTTTATCTTTTAATTGGCGATAACAATAATAATCCCTTGTGGCCAGATTGGGTCAGAGGGAAAAACAAACAAGGTGGACAAAAGGTCCTTTGCAAATCCCCTATGTTTCTGAAACAGCGGATGGCACTGACAGAGACCCAGGGCAAGGTTGATAAAAAAGAGTTGGTGGTTTCTACCCTCCTTTCTGCAGTAAGTAGAGAAGAGTTTGCAACTGCATCTCTTAGCCTCTGGCCTCTGGCTAAAGCTGAGGTTTCTCTAGTTTCTTCCAAACTTTGGAAGTTTATTTGGGGGAAGGACTATTGGTTTTACTGTAAAAGGAGTGGAGCTGAGTTTGAAGTTTGGTTGTACCTATCAGCTGTTTGACCTTGAGCAAGCTTCAATATTTCTTGAACTTTGTTTTCCCATCACTATAATGGGGTTTTAGAACATCTGTATGCTTTAGCTAAAGCAAAGAGATATAGAAATGCTTTCTTTCTCAGGGCACCTGGGTGGCTCAGTCAGTTAAGCTTCTGACTTCAGCTCAGGTCATAATCTCACGGTTTGTGGGTTTAAGCCTTGCGTTGGGCTCTGTGCTGACAGCTTGGAGCCTGGAACCTGCTTCTTCTGTGTTTACCTCTCTCTCTGCCCCTCCTCTGCTCATGCTCTGGTTCTTTCAAAAATAAATAAACATTTAAAAAAATTTAAAAAAAATGATTTCTTTCTCTTACCTCTGCTGGGGTTAATCTTTTATTAGGTAAAGTTAGTTGGGTAGTATGATTTGGGAGAAGGTCTAAAATATCTGAGGGGCCCTTGAGTGGCTCTGTTGGTTGAGCATCCGACTTTGGCTCAGGTCATGATCTCATGGTTTGTGAGTTTGAGCCCTGTATTGGGCTTGCGGCTGTCAGTGCAGAGCCTGCTTCAAATCCTCTGTCCCCCTCTCTCTTTGTCCTCCTGCTCATGCTCTCTCTCTCAAAAATGAACAAATATTTTTAAAAATGTTTAAATATCATCTGATATTTCTCAAACTTCCACAAGTTAGGGAATATAAAATGGTACAAACATCGGAAAACTGTTTTACTAGAAAGTAAATATACACCTACCTTATGGCCCAGATTGATCCCCCAAAAGAAAACATGTGTCCACACAAAAATTTCTGCATGAAAATTCAAAGCAGTTTTATTCATAAAAGCCCCAAACTGGAAGGAGCCAAATGTCCATCAACAAGTGAATGGATAAACTATGGTAATTCCATGCAATGGAATACTATTCAGCAATAAAAAGGAATGAACTACTGAATGCATTTGCAACAGCATGGATAAATCTCAAAATACTATGCAAAGTGTAAAAAGGTCAGATGCACAAAAAATATATCTTGTATGATTCCATTTATACAAACTTCAGGAATAGCTGCAATTAATCTCTGGTGATAGAAATTAGAACAGTGGTCGTTTAAAGGAAGGTTAGAATTGATTGAGAGGTAACCTGAGGAAACTTTCTGGGGTAGTCTAAATCTTGAGTGGGATGGTAGTCACATGAATGTAGTTAATACCAAACTCTTCATATTTTGCATTTAAGACTTGTGTATTTTGCTGCATGTAAAATTTACTCAATAAAAATGTATCCGCCAGTAAAGATTCATTCAACTTGGCGAGTTAAAGAAGAGGAAGCAGGAAGCAGGAAGCAAGAAGCAGAGTGAATCGTTCCCTTCCTAGTGTGGGTTAGTTTATTGTTTTTGTTATTGTTTATTGCTTTTTATTATTATTGTTATTAGTTTATTGCTTTTATTAGTTTTATTGGTTTTGTTGACCAAGAGAAAGTTTAGAACTTGAAACACTTCTGTTGAGAGTAAGCTTGGAGTTGGTGAGTTATGCTGAAACTCTGAAAACAAATATTTTCAGTTTTATGTGTATATGGCTCTAATGATCATCCTAAGGTATGTTTGGAGCGACAGGTCTCACCTGAGATGGTGCGTATAGGTTAGAAGCTTGTGAGATTTTTGGATTGCCAATTACAGGGAGTATAATTAACTGAGGGTCGCAGGTGTCAGGCTCTGATATTCACCACCAAGTTTGTGCTGAGGCCATGCCTCCCACAGGCTGTGCTCAGCCAATAATTAAACACACCTGGGATGTTAAGGCAGGTCTCTCCCTGGGAGCGATGGGTCTCCTCTGATAGGCAACTTTGGCTTGAGGACCTTCCCACCCATCTCCCATGACCTTTCCAAACTTCTTTTTGAATGTCCTGCTAAGACACATCCTACCCTCCTCCCTTCTTTCTCTCTGCTCTCTTTCCACTGGGGCACACCTATGTCAACGTCTCACTGCCCTCTCAGCCTCTCCCCATTTTCTCTTACAGGTGGGTCCCTAATACATTTCTTAAATATGCCATTCTGTCATGGTGTCTGCTTCTTGAAAGATCTGACAAAAGCATGTGTGTTATGTGTATGTATGGGTGGAGGGAGGGAATCAAAATCTTGTGGTATCTTCTAACCATTCCCAACCTCCTGGCCCATTTCTGTTGGATACCCACAGGTTAACAGAATCGTTAAATTTCAGACACTGTGACAATATTGTAAAACATTCACTAAGCCCTCTCATGCTCTTTCTTACAATAAATCTGTAGCAGAAGGCCAAGAGAAGCTACAGCTAAAAAACAGTTCTTAGGCCATTCATAATATTTAATTAAAGCTAAATTTTCACCTGTTTTAAATTTTGCCTGCTTTCTTTCAGGTCCTGTGTTAGCATATGTAGTTGTATTGTGTACTTTTATTATGTGCTACTGTAAATCTAAATCTGGCTTATGTATACCTCTATATTTTTTCCTTAAAAGATAATTATCTTTATAATTATAGTGTACATATATAATAAGATACATTATTTCTCTCTGAGAATAAAATTTAAAAGGCCCTCATAAGATAAATCTAAATCTGGCTTATGCATACCTCTAGATTTTTTCCTTAAAAGATAATTATTTTTATAATTATAGTATATATATATAAAATAAGATACATTATTTCTCTCCAAGAATAAAATTTAAAAGGCCCTCATAAGATAAAGTTTGAGTGAGCTGATTATGGTACACAGAACATTAAGAGTAGGGCTTGCTGAAGATTATTCATTAGTAAGCTATTTTTAAAAATATGCCTCTTTTTCCAAGCTGTGAGATGATACCTACATGAGTCAAATGACTTGATTAAATCCACTCAGAAGATTTGGAGCAGGTTAGGGTTAATCCTGTTGGAGACCATAGTCTAAAAGAAAAATGGGAGAACTCTCCTATTAAGTATGAATGATTTGTGCTTTAATAGAAAGGGCTTTCTTTAAAAGGAGACTTGAGGTTATGTAAAATATTTCTGAAAAGGTACCCTCAAAGCTATTAATGCTGAGTGCTTCTGAGGACTGAAACAGAGACCTGGGCTTGGGAAGAAATTTATACTTTGCATCCTACACTCCTGTTTGCTGTTAAAAAAGAAAAGAAAAGAAAAGAAAAGAAAAAGAAAGAAAGAAAGAAAGAAAGAAAGAAAAAAGAAAAAACAGAAACCATGTGAATATCTTTTTAAATAAAAAAAAACTATTCAAATAAAATCTAAGACATGCAACAAAGGATGTAATAAGGATACAATTTTGGTGAATTCCGTTTACAGTTGTAAATGGAGATCAGGAAAATGAATAAGTGACTAGACATCTTCATGCTAACGTTTAGAAGAAAGAGTATGACTATTGCTAGAGAAATCAAGAAGGGGATTGTTCATTTATGATATATTTAAAAAGGCTTTTTACACAAATCATGGTTGTAATTCTATAACTGAGTCATTTGGTGTCTACTGGTGATTCATAACTTACTGGATACTCTGGTTAAAATGTCAACACTGCTTAGAATGAAAATCCGGTGGTACCAAAAAGAGAACTGCAATATTTTGGGGAAACCAGCAGACCATTACTCTGTGACCAAGCTCTGTTAAGTGAGCATGATCTCATAGTTTTCTGTGGAATCAGTCTCAGTATGTATGAGCGTGATTAATATCATGCATTATGAAAGCTAATGCTGTGTATCTCTAATGCTCATGACTCTATAACCACAGATTTAAAAAAAATTAACATGCAACACATATACAGGGATAAATTTCAAAGAACACTTACACATTCAGGAGCAACTTTATTAAATGGGTGTCATGTTTGTTTTCTTTCACTAGGTTCCAGAAAATCTTGATTTTAGAAATCTAAAGTTGATTTTTTTTTTAAATCAACAAAAGGATCTGAATATCCAGCTGTGTTCTTTTTTGCTTTTCAATTTTCCACCAGAACTCAACTGTGAATTGTATGGTTCCTAAAGCAGGATGTGATTCAGCTGGATCTTTCCACCAGCCTGCTATAGACCCAGTGGGGAAGGCCCTGGACAGGGACTAGAAGATTATTTTAGTAAATCTGTAATTCGCAACCTAATCTCCTGATGCCTCATTTTCTTCCCTGCCCTTTCCAGAGCATTTGTGAAACTAATGAGGTGATAGATTATCCAGGAAGTGTTTTACATTCTTAGGAAAAGGGTCTGATCTGTGAAGTGAGTAGAGTGGTAGCCCCGCAAAGGATGCATCCACACCCAGGACCTATGAATAGATTTAATTTTTTAATTTTTTAAATTTAAATGTTTATTTATTTTTGAGAGAGAGAGACAGAGAGCACGCACAAGTGGGGAGTGGCAGAGAGAGACACACAGAATGTAAAGCATGCTCTAGGCTCGGAGCCTGATATGGGGCTCAAATCCATGAACTGTGAGATCATGTCCTGAGCCGAAGTCAGACTCTCAACCAATTGAGCCACCCAGGTGCCCTGAGACTTTTTTTTAAAAAGGATTTTTGCAGATGTAACGAAGGATCTTGAGATCATCCTGGATTCTCCTGTGAGCCTTAAATCTAATGACAAGTGTTCTTATAAAAGACAGAAGAGGAGGGGTGCTTGGATGGTTCAGTTGGTTGAGTGACTGACTTTGGCCAAGGTCATGATCTCATGGTTCAGGAATTCAAGCCCTGTGTTTGCAGAGCTTGCCTGGGACTCCCTCTCTTTCTCTGCTCCTCTCCCACTTGTTCTCTCTCTCTCTCTCTCTCTCTCAAAATAAATAAATAAGTAAACTTAAAAAAAAAAAGAAGAGGACACAGAGAAGACTGTGAAGATAAAGGAAGAGATTGGAGTTCTGCAACCATAAGCCAAGGAACACCTGGAACCAGCAGAATTGGGGAAAGGCCAGGAAGGATTCTCCCGAATCCTCAGAGGGAGTGTAGGTCTATTGACACCTTGATTTTGGACTACTTATTTCCAGAACTGTGAGAGAATAAATCTCTTACTCTAAGCCATCAAGTTTGTGGTAGTTTTTATGGTAGACACAGGAAACCAATACCCTCTGGTCCTAAGTTATCATTGTTATCTGACATATAGTGATGATTAAGCATGTGAAAATTATTGGAAAAACTATACAAGTGCTATTATAAAGGTGGTATGATGTATGACAGGTTTTAAGTCGGGGTTGATTTTGCCCCTAAAAGACATCTGGCAACATCTAAAGACATTTTTGTTGTTATGGTGGGGGAGGGGCGCTGCTGGTATCTAGTGGGGAGAGCCAGAATGCAGCTAAACATTCTGAAATGCACAAGACAGCCCCTTCCCCAAGTAATCACTCAGCCTACAATGTGCAGGGTGCTAAGACTGAGAAATCCTCATGTATGAGAAAGCCTAGCATTCTGAGATTAAAACCTTAGTTCTGCTCTGAATATGTGAGCAAGATGATTTAGTCTGGGTAGTAGACCTTTTGGAGCTTTGTTTTTCTCATCTGTGAAACACTGTGATATTGATACTTGACAGTGCTGTATCAAGTGCCAATGAGATAATGTCAAGTCTTTAATAGTAATGGAGAGGATTTCATTATTGTTCCTGTATATCTTTCGTACTAACAAAAATAAACCTTTGATTTTTAATTAATATAGCTAGGAAGACCACAATGAATGGATTCACTGGGCCTCAGGGGACTCCCTTTTATATGTTTATGGTTATTATCTCAAAGAGAATAGTTCTCAGAAATTTCATGACTATTACTGTTTAATGATGTTTTTCAGTGGAAAAGATACTCTGGAAGTGCTCATAAAGTTTCTCTGGGGAGCTTATAGTTTATGTCAGATGAATAACAAAAGCGAAGCCAAATTGAGGGTTGGACAGAATTTTAATGTAATGCATATAATAAAAGCAGAGATAGCACTATGTAGCTTTTAGTGCTTTTTGGTATATTTCTTTCTAATAATGATTACTACAACAGTCCTGCAAAGCTAGTTGGACAAGAGTTATCTTCATCTGACTTATGAGAAAACTGAGGATTGGGGGAGTAATGTGCATAGTCAGCAAATGGTGGAGTTATAATTAGAACTCCTCTCATCCTTACTCCACTGCAGAGTATCCGTAAACACCAGCCCTTTAGAATATGGTTATGATAATAATCACTGAAGTGTGTCCAGAAAAGTGGATATTTACCTGAGAATAAAAGGCAAGAAATTATTTGATAGACATTTCTAGGAAGAAAGATTTAGTCATTAAGACAGACAGAAAAATAATTAACCTTGTTTTGAAAGCAGGCTAGGAAAATTTCTGTGATGACCAGTTCTGGACCTTCTTAGCAGAACGTTTAGTGAACACCTAAAGTGTAATGCATAGTGTCTCAGACACAGTGGAAGGGCAGAAGGGAGAAGAAATAGGCACAATTTTTTATTCAGAAGGGTTATATACTAACAAAAAAAAATCATTTAGATCAACTTAGGCCAAAAGGGAATGGGATATAGAGAATGAATACATTTAAGGTGGTATTTTTCAAAAATAAGATTCATGGGACTTATACCTTGAGATATAGTTCTTTAAAAAGTGAAGGATTCTTCTTTGGTTAGACAAATTTGGGACTAAATATATTGCCATTGATCCTAAGAGGAAATGTGTGTGCATGTGTATGTGTGTGTTTGTATGTTTTCAGTTTTAACATCTCTGAATTCAAGATGTGTCTTACAAATACAATCAGCTGACTGGCAGGTTCTAGATATGCAATATATTTGAATTCTTGGCTGTTTCCTAAAAATTTCTTTGACATCTAATAAAGAACATGCCAACTTAAAAACTTCCAAAATAGGTATAAGTGTCTTAGAAGCATATTCTAGAGATAATAGTGAAACACTTTTAAGAAATATTGCATTAGGAGAAAATGTTGTCTGGAAAAATGATAGTGAAACTCAGTTGAAAAGTGCTTCAGAGGGGCGCCTGGGTGGCTCAGTCGGTTGAGAGACCGACTTCGGCTCAGGTCATGATCTCATGGTTTGAAAATTCAAGCCCCGAATCAGGCTCTGTGCTGACAGCTCAGAGCCTGGAGCCTGATTCTGATTCTGTGTCTCCCTCTCTCTCTGCCCTTCCCTCACTCATGCGCTGTCTCTCTCTGTCTCAGAAATAAATAAACATTAAGAAAAAAAATTTTTTTTTAAATAAAAAAAAAAAAAGAAAAGTGCTTCAGAAAAGTCAGACTTGGAATGTGAAGAAATTTGTTAATAATGTGATCAGTAACTTTTCCTTATACTTTCCTTTTTATATATGTATGTGAATGATATATGATCAAGGCTACCTATAAATCTAGAAAAACTCAGTCAGTATTTTAAAAATCATAAGTGACTCAAAAAACATCATTTCCTATTTACTTGGCATTATTATTACCTGTCTAGTTGTACCTAAAGTGATACGTGTTAGCATTAGATGGCATTTAGATTCAGTGAAATGTGATATATTTCCTTCTTGGAATACATAGAAGGGTATATACTTTTACATATTAGCATACAGAGATGCTAATGATTAGTATATTAAAGACTCTAAGAAGTTTTAGAGTAGAAAAATTAATTTTCACATATATTTTATGATACCTCTCCTTTTTCTATAAAACTTACATCTTGGATGACTTAATTTTGTGTTTTCCTATCAGGTCGTAATACAACTTTGAAAAATGCACCTACCTAACTTTTAAAACCGGATTTTTAAAAAAATGTTTATTTATTTTTGTGTGAGAGAGAGAGAGAGTGCGCAGGGGAGGGGCACAGAGAGAGGAAGAGAGAGAACCCCAAGCAGCCTCCACACTGTCAGCACAGAGCCTGATGCGGGCCTTGATCACACAAACTGTGAGATCGTGACCTTATCCGAAATTAAGAGTTGGATGCTTAACTGACTGAGCCATCCTGGTGCCCCTTAAAACTGTGTTTTTGAGATAAATATTGCCTTCTTTAAGTAAGAAGGAGTATTTTTATTAACTTTAAAGGCAAGTACTAAAATCAATCAATGCTATTTGTCTCCTTAATTTATTATGGGTCAGGCTTGTAATAAATTAGGAGTTTGAAGTAAGTTATTTGAAATTATTTTAATTAGATTATTAATACCTGGCCGAAATAAAAGAACATATATATTAGAGTAGCAATAGCACTTGTGATGTTTAATGTTATGTGTCAAGTTGACTGGGCCATGGGGCGCCCAGATATTTGGTCAAAGATTCTTCTGGGTTTGTGAGAATGTTTTTGAATGAGATTAACCTTTGGATAGGTGGAATGAGTTAAACAGATTGCCTTCCTTAATGTGGGTGGCCCTCATCCAATCAGTGGAAGGGCTGAATAGAATGAAAAGGCTGACCCTCCCACAAGTACAAAGGCTCCTGCTGCCTGACCACATGAGCTTGGACATCAGTCTTTTCTTGACTTGGGACCCAAACTGAAACAAGACCTTCTTCTTGGGTCTTGAGCCTGCTGGTTTTCAGATTGGAGCTATACCACTGGTGCTTTTGGTCTCCAACTTGCTAACTGCAGATCTTGGGACTTCTCAGCCTCCATAATCATGTGAGCCAATTTCTTATAACCTATCTCTCCCTCTTTCTTATATATGTATATATGTATGTATATATGATATATAACATATAATATATATGTTTATATACACGATATATCATATATATGTTTATATATGTGTTATATATATGTTTATATATGTTATATATGTTTATATATATAACCAAGATTATATATATGTTATATATATATGTTATATATAACCCATATATATAACATATATATGATTATATATTATATATATGATTATGTTATATATATATGTTTACATATATAAATAACCAACAATTGCTGCTTATATATATATGTTTATATATATAATATAATGTTTACATATATAATATATGTTCCTGCTACTCAAAGATTGGCCCTGGATTAGCATTGACATCTTTGGGAGCTTACTAGAAATGCAGAATCTCAGGCCCTCAGGCCCCGTCCCAGACCCAGTGAAGTAGAGTCTGCATTTTGACATGATCCCCAGATGATCTGTATGCACATTGAATGTGAGAAGCACTTCTTTAGAATATTTTGAAGTCTTGCCTATAATTTGTGTTACTGAAGAAGAGTACAAGAGAACCTTATAATTATTTGACATTAATACTTCAGGAGAGACATAATAGGTGGATTGTAACAAGAAATTTTTTTTAAAGAATTCTGCATAAGATTTGATGAACAATTTTGCAATGACAAAAAAGAAAAAGATTATCTTCGAGGGTCGCCTGGGTGGCTCAGTCAGTTAACAGTCCAACTCTTGATTTTGGGTCAGGTCATGATCTCACGGATTGTGGGTTCGAGCCCCGTGTTGGGCTCTGTGCTGACAGTGTGGAGCCTGTTTGGGATTCTTTCTCCCTTTCTCTGTGCCTCTCCCCCACTCAAGCTTGCTCGTTCTCTTGTTCTTTCTCTCAAGATAAACTAATAAACATTAAAAAATGATCTCTGATTTTTTATTCTTAGAAAATTTCTAGATTTATCAGTTTTGAAATAATAATACACTGCAATGGACACCTGCTTATCTTTAAGGATTAACAAGAAGATGTCTGAAATTTGTTTTACAAAGAAACCTTACAGATATCAGTCTAAGCACCTCCAAACGTTTTAACATTTATTTAGAGTAGATTTCGTAACTGGCCTATGATGATGTGTGGCCAATAGTCATGACCATTTACTAATAATATCTTGAATTTTCCAATGCTAAGAATAACACTCATACAGCACTCTATTGTTTTTAAATCAGCTTCACATACATCAATAGCCCAAGAGATTCTTTCCGTAAGCTTGTGGAATAGCTATAGGGTATTTCTTCTGAAATACTTTTACAATTACTCCTTCACTTGTATTTTCATCTTTTTAAGTCAGAAAAGTCAGCTTGAATTTAAACATCATAAATATTTATTGACACTGTTTGAATAATTTTATTATTTTCAATTCTTTTTAGTTCTGCGGCCCACCAAGAGTAGACTGGCTTGTTGTTGACTGAATTCTACTCTGCTTTATATTTAATGTGGCAACGAAACCAAGAATTGCTGTCTTCCTTTTCAGTCTACCTGTCTCCTTTCGGTGTGCAATAGGGATATATCCACGTGTGATTCAGTGGCATCTCTGCTTCTGGTTTCTGGGGAAGTAACCATACTTAGTAATTATCACCCAAAAGTGACTGGCTATTGGGCAGAGATGAAGTTGCTGTTGTATCTGTACATCTAGGATAGGATTTAGTTGTAAGAGCAAATCATAGCCTGTCACACTGTAATTTTATCTTGCCCACGGGACATTTAGGCTCAGGAAGTTACCCAGGGATGCCAGGGAGCAGCTGATGCAGCTGAGACTGGTTCCCTGTCCTAGGGAATTGGGCTGCTTGTGTTTAGGGGGGATGACAAGGATGAGAAGGTACTTGTCTTGGTTTAGATAAGGCAATATTTTCCTCTGCATACAGGAAATAAACTGCCAGTTTAGAATGTTGCATTATTGGGGTACTGGGGTGGCTCAGTCGGTTTAAGCGACTTTGGCTCAGGTCACGATCTCATGGTTTGTGATTTCAAGCCCCGCGTTGGGCTCTATGCTGACAGCTCGGAGCCTGGAGCCTGCTTTGGATTCTGTGTCTCCCTCTCTCTCTGCCCCTCCCTCACTTGTGCTCCGTCTCTGTCTCTCAAAAATGAATACATGTAAACAAAAATTAGAATATTGCATTATAATACTTGGTATTTAGAAGAGCTTAGTAATGCAAGCAATGAGGAAATTACTTGTTGGTAGCTATTCTACTTCACAGATAGATTTTTATACTTTTTAAGCATACATCAGTGTGGTATGAGGCAAAATGATTTTGGGGGAGTAGGAGTATCTCTGCTATGAGACCAAACCTTTAAAAATGTTTTATTATAATAAATGATGTGAACAACATCTGGTTGTTTTTTAGAGAAGATTTGAAATTCCCTGGTGGATTTTTAAAAATAATTTATACACATAGAAATGGGTCAACAATTAGGCTGATTACTCAGAATTTATATTTCTTTGTAAAACCAGTTAACTGTTCACAAGGGTATAATGGAATGAAAAAGACTATGATTTACAAATGCAAAGCCATAAAAGCAAAGGGCAGGGAGACAAGGAGAGCTGATAAAGACCATAGACTCATTCCATGCATAATTATATGAAATTAACTCTTTGAGAGAGAATATAAAATTGCAAATTATTTTTAATTAATGTTAACATTTCAACTTTTTTTTAAAAGGTTTATTCATTTTTGAGAGACAGAGAGAGAGAGAGCATGAGCAGGGAAGGGGCAGAGAGAGAGGGAGACACAGAATCTGAAGCAGGCTCCAGGCTGTGAGCCATTGGCACAGAGCCCGATGCGGGGCTCGAACTCAGGTACTGTGAGATCATGACCTGAGCCGAAGTTGGATGCTCAACCGACTGAGCCACCTAGGTGCCCCAAAACTTCAACTTTTTAACACTTACCATTGTAATCACTCAGGTTCTATCATAACCCCTCCAATCTCTCTCTCTTTCTAGGTTTCTTCCCACTTTTAAGTAAGTACTTTGCTCCACCTTGTTACAATAGAATAAAACAAAATAAAAAAAACCCTAGCTTGACCCTACTGTTTCCCGAGGTACCGCTTTATACTGTTCAGTTCTTTCCCTGCCAAATTTCTCTGTCTGGTTTCCACACCCTAGGACACTGCCGGAAATTTTTCTTGAAACATTTCATGTAAGTAAAAACACCTAGCACATAGTTGGCATTCAAACATTTGTACCTTTTCCTTTGCATAAAATCCAAGGGTTTACTTTCAGACTCTGTCTTCTCTGATCCCCCCACGACATTCAATGCTATTGACTTCCATGTGGTTGAATTTCTCTTTAGGTTTTCCATGTCATCTCTCTTTTCAGATTTCTGTGTTTAACTGGCATTCATTTCCATTTCCAAGTCAACACTGCCCTGTCTTTTCGCCCATACTTTCTTTGACCTCTTTGATGACCCATCTTTTTCATCCTACTCTTTACCCTAAATAAGCTCATCCATGAGGCTATAATCCTCTAAAAGTGAAATACTCCCAATTCTGTGTAGTAACTTCTAATCCTCAACCATGCTCTAAAACTGTCTATTAGATATTCCCACTTGCAAGTTCTACTGTTAACTCAAAACTAGTATTTCTCCAACTGAATTAATAATTTCTTATCCTAAATCAGCTACATTTACTTAATTCCCACTCATTCATAGCTTCAGCATTACTCTCATCGCTCAGACTTAAAATTTTATTTCACACTTGACTTTATTTTTTTCTTCCCTTGTTTTTATTTTTTGATCTGTTAAGAAGTCTAATACATTTTTAGGTTCAGTAAAGCTTTTCTTGAGAAATGACTCTATATCAACTAGAGTCGATATACCATCGTTTCCACCCCCAACACCAACGTTAATACTTTCTCTAGTATTTGTTAAATCACAAGACACTTACTTGACAAATAGGAGACACCTTTCAATTATGTTAATATGTGCAGAATAGAATATCATATTTTACTTTTTTATTAAATCTCTTTCAAGAGAGGTGCCAAAATTTTGCCTTGGAATCATAAAAGGTGTCAACAGGCTTCATCTTCCTACAAAGATATAAGGGTTCTTCAGTAGTAGGGTAAAACCACATTTGATTCACAGTGTTACCTTCCTCAGAAGAGTATTAGCTTTGTGTTTGGAGAATATAAGATGAAAAACCGCCTGACACCTGGGGAGGGAAACTGAAGTGGTCTCTGGGTTGCTGACATTGAGCCAATCTGGACATGAAAATGTTGAAATGAAAGCTACATGCGGTGGGAGCTCAAGTAAGGGCACTTTATTCCCGTGTAGCATTGAGGGGGTAGGTTCCTGCTTCCTTGCAGAACCACAGTGGCTTGCACTTGGATCTGGATTGTCATTAATTCAGTGGTGGATTGACATTGACTCTGGAATTTTGTAGAACCTAGCTTCAACTGGGCCAACCATATAGCAGCGAGAAGCAGTGCACATGACTTTAGTGTTCTTCCTGTTCAGGTGTGCACATTGGGTTGTATGAACACTGGGGGTTATGGTTGATGGGGCAAGGGAGGGTTCTAAAGAAGGTACATGACTACCTATAAATAAAGACATTAAGGGCTCAAGATATTATTTGGAAAAATGGATGAGATTTTATTGTATTTACATTCCAAGTTTTTAGGGCATTTTATATTAGTTTCTTGTGCAAGCACACTATAATTTGTCAGGAATACAGGTTTGCTCAGGATGGTCTTAGTTTACAACAGTTAAACTGGTGTAGTTTTGAATAATTTTCTCTTTTACCTTCAAAGATTTCCTACATTGCAAGATACAGTCTTACCCTCTCTAAAAATCTCCAATTCTGTGGGCTTGGGTTGAGGAGTGGCTTTTTACATCCCATAAAGTCTCTAGATCTTGGGACTTCGGTCCTCAGACAAAAAATGTCTTGTATATTTTGAGTCTGCATGCATGATGAAAAAGTTATACTTGACCAACAAAAACCTACCTAATTAACGAGCTTCCCACCAAGGACCAGGTGGCTGCCTCACATGTCCATTTTTAGGCAAGGCAAAGAAGGAAAGCAGGTTTCCAGCTTCTTCCATCCCACCCAATGGGTGGGATGTGTGAACTCTGCTCTGAGGTGTTTATTTCACAAAAACAAGAATTATAGGATAGTTCTGTAGTGAAGGGGTGGGCAGGATAATTCATGCTTTTGAAAAACAGAGTTAAGGCCCACTAGCAAGACACAGCTCAATGAATCTCAGGCTCTCATCAACTGGATTCACCTCTCTCTTTTTTGGGTACATGTAAGAATGTTGCCTTTAGCTCTTTTTCCTCACAGGAGGAAATTTTATGGACAGTCCCCAAAATACATGGTGTATGTTCTTCAGGCTATGGTTTCCTGTTGGTGTCCTTGTTCCCCATATATCTCTTTTCTGATATAGTCTATGCTTAATCACTGCAAATGTAAAAATGAATTCAGTTGAATTTTCAGGGCTCTCTACTATTTAGACTCTATTTATGACCATAATCTCACCTATCTTGTTATTATAGGCCCTGAGCAAAGAGTGCTTTTTTCCTACCAGTACAGTCTCAAATTTCATGGGCATGGAATTGAGCTTGGGATCTGGTGAAAATGAAGATTCTGATTCATGGGTCTGGCTTGAGGCCTGAGATTCTGCATTCGTATCTAGTTTCCAGGTAATGAATTTGCTCCTGGTCCTCTGTACTACATTTGGAGTATCAGGGCCGTATATAGCCCAATTAAAAGCTCATTTTAAGCCCATTTCCTCAGAACATTCAAATTAAGTGTTGCAAAATTGTCTTTGGTTGTTCTTAATGGCAGACTACTCATTTGTAGTATATCTTCTCAAGTATTACTATTTAAGTGCTTCATTTTCACATGCTGTCACCCCCGGTAGACAAAAAGTTTCTTTACAGCAAGAATTGTTCTCTGTAACTCTGGCAATCTCTTCTAGTGGGGGTCACACTCCCACACAGTAGGTCCACAACAGATTTGCTGATTGATTAATCATCCTTAAGGAATGCCTTCTTACCATTCCATCCCGTGAGAACTCCTGAGATATATTTAAATTTACACTTTGGCAACAAAAAATGTTTTAAGCAAAATTATAAACTATAGTAAATGAGGAAATCTCAGAATACAGAAGAAAATGTATATTTGAATTATTAAATTACAATGCTTATGCAAGAAGTAAAGGCCTTTGTTATATTAAAGATAATATAAGTCCAAATAGGCTTTAAACAGGACGCCTGGGCGGCTCAGTTGATTATTTGACTCTTGATCTCTGCTCAGGTCATGATTTCGTGGTTTGAGATTGAGCCCCACGTTGGACTCTGCAGTAACAGTGCAGAGCCTGCTTGGGATGCTCTCTCTCCCCCTCACTCACATACTCTCTGTCCCTCTCAAAATAAATAAATAAACTTTAAAAACAAAACCAAAACAAACAAATAGGCTTTATGGACAAGGCTAGGGGAAAGTATGCATTAATGTATTATTGCTTTGATGACTTGATATGTACTCTGGAAAACTCACAAATCATGAAATTATAGGTTATAATCCTGATGATTATTTCCAAAATTATTTTAACTGATTCTTAGACACAAATATGATCAACTTGTGTGGGTAGATCACATCCTTATGGAGTTCCTGTTAAAGAGTTTTGAAGGATTTCAATAGTTAGATGGTCTACAGAAATAACATGTAAACTCTCTTCTTTTTAGAATTTGAAACAGAGTTGGAAACCTCCCACAGACATCAGGATATAACAGCCTGTAGAAGGGCTGGTGAAAAGTTTAGGGGAAAAGAAAAAAGTAATAAAATGGTCATAAATCCTGACTACAGACTTTGGATCTCAGTTTTCAAATGAATATATTGATTGAGTCATTTCCTATAACTCTCAAAGGTAGTCAGATGCTCTTGAGTAAATTTTATGGATATATGTGTTTCAAAATAAGTGCTTTGCCAGGGGTTTACACTTGCCTTCAGTAGAACAAATATCTGTCTGTGATAACTTTAAGCTTTTCCTCATCACTTCTTAAGGATCTCAGAGTTCAGGAAATAAATTGGAAGAACGATATATTTTCTTATCATTTATACAGCACACTCTATGAGATTTTTGTTCAATTTTGCTTCATTTTTAAATTAATGAATATTCCTTGGGCATGTGCCAAATATTCTTTGGCATAAGAATGGCCAGCAGTCCATTTATATTTCTGCACTCGAGCCCTGTTTGTAGCATTGGTAAGAAAGAACTGGTTCTTTTCTAGATGTTTTCAGATATATTAGTACAGATTTATTGTAAAGGAGATAATCATTTATCTTCACCAGCACCAGAAGCCATCATTCTAACTGGATACTGTATACAATTAAAGGTGGGAGACTTGAATAAACTTTGATTCTTATGCAGATTGATGATAACTGGTATTAACACAGAACAAACATAGTTGTTTGACAGGAGTAACTGCCACCTTTTTAGGTAAGACTCCTGATTAAGCTGGGAATAAAACTGGCTTCATAAGTGCTTATGACTTCAAGTTTATAAATTACTAGAAAAACCTCACTAGTCTGCAAAACATCAAGGAGACAGACATTAGCATTTCACATCTGCTCTCCTATGACAGTTATTACAGGAGCTGAGATATGACTCCTCATTCCCTGTCACGTGATTCAGTCCCTATCCATCCTTTTAGGATCTCGGATTGCAGATTGTGACTTGAACCAAGTGTTTGTGCAGAAGAGCTATGCTTTGAGTAAAGTGTCCGGGGTTTCAAAATGAAGTATCCGGGTTTGTCATAAGCAGAAGTGGGGTACTTATTAAGTTAAATAATATGTTCCTTTTAAGAAAAAGGAAATATTTAAGAATTTTTTGAGAACAGGAAGTCAAAGCCCATGTGTACATACATTCTCTCATACACATGCTTATGATCCTATTTGGGGGTCAATAAGGAAGCATTTAAATAGTGGATTTTAATGAAATATATAAATCAGAAATATAGCTCATTCTCATCAACCATGTAGACTGAACCCCACGTGTAATATATTAGAACTCAGGCTTAAAAGTTTTTCATTCAGTAAGTCAGATTTATATCTAATCTATACTATATAAAATGTAACATGTAGGTTGAATATTTTGGGATTGCATGTAGTGACAGGTAGCTGTGGAGTAGATGAAGTTAAGGAAACAAGATGTCTTCATCTTATATTTAACTTATTATTTTGCCTGAGGGCTGTATCCTCTATTTGTCTGTTATTCATATTTTTTTATAATAAGTTAATTTTCCTATGTTTGACTTCCTAACAGCTATGGTTAAGAGGGCATTTTGAGTGGAAGGAGCAAATCAATATGCTGGTCTGTGCTGGTGTTTTAGTTCCTAAAGGCACCTTGCCAAAGATATCAGAAAAAAACCAATAACCCATAAATGAGAGCTAATGAAATTCCTCCCCAAACTGGCCTTAGTCAATCCCTTGGTATTAGAAAAAGTTATACTCTTGTCACCATGCTTGGTGGAATAAAACTGAGTACAATTTTACTAATATCTGTCCACACTCAGTTACTACAAAGGTTCAGGACTCTTCCCCCACCCCCCACCCCCACGTCCCCATTCCATATAACTTCCAGTAGGACTTGGAACTCTAAAGACATAGAAATAAACAGGGTTCCCATTAGGGGAAATGAATTTTGCAAAAGATCTGTTGATTTGAAGGGCAGCACTCTCATGTTTCTGAGCTTTTGACATATTCAACTAGATTCTCTACAGGGCTGAATAATTAAGGGGTGACACAACCTTTTCATTTAGGACTTATTTTGTACTTATTGAGCTTTTCTTGAGAATGCAGCTCTGTATTCACTGATAAGTGCAATTCAATGTATGATTCCTCTCCCTATATATTGAACTACTCAAACAGAAATTCCCTTACCTGATTGTTTCTGAAAGGAAAGGAGAACACTCTTCTCTTGGTGTGTCTACCTTGCAAACACATCTTGAGATTTGATTTGCACTGTTAGTGTGAGGCAAGAAGTGGGGAACTTTTTCTAACTTTATCTTTTCTCTATATCCTCTGGCATGTAGAAAAAAAATCACTCTCTGTTCCATTTGATTTTCATGCTACCTAATTCTTCCATTTTTGCTTGTTTCCTCCAAAAGATAAGAAATGTGTGCAAGTCAGGGTTGACCAAATACTGGAAATCAGAATCTCTTTTTTTTTCCTCCCTCCTACTTAGAAAATCTAACAGAAACAGAGCAGGTGCCTTGAAGAAATTGAATACACCTGGTTTATTTTGCTTCCATTTTTTATTTGTTATTTATGGGAATGTGGGTCTGCTAGGGAATTCTAAGTCATAAAGCTTAAGGCAGGTGCCAACTTCCTCTTATTCATGATCTGGGTGTGACTCAGGGGTAGGGATTGATTGTTGCAGGGCTTTTTAGAGGAAACCTTACCATGGGTTAGTAGGATCAGCATCCATGCAAATGTAGCATTAGGAACGACATTTTTATGGGTCAAAAAATTCGTGAGAACAAGTAAAGGTGACTTAATGATGGAAAAATACATTAATACCGTGGACATAACATGGTTTTAAGGGTTGTGTACATTCTACATTTTCTAGAGGTTGATAATTTTACTGTCATAGTTGGCAGTGCAGAAAAGTATAAATCTGATACTGGTATTCAACTGAGTACCTCTGAGAAACTCACACAACTGCCGATAGCTCTTAAACCTGTCCTTAAAGAAGGTTCTTGGTGCTGCTCGTCTCCAGACCAACAATAAAGGTTGTTATGAGGCCTCTGGGAAAGAGAAATGTGATTCTGAGCACTGATGAGCACAGAAATGCAGGACTCACAGCTGGCCAGTCTTGCTCATTTTCTTCTGGGCAACCAAGGCTATAAACAAGGGGGAGTGGGAATGGCCTGGAAATCAATTTGCGGAATATTAAAAGGTCACCATGGTGCAGAGAAATATGCTGCAATACTTGGAAGATATGATGGGCTAGACGTGTGTGCCACATCTTTAACGACAATAATTGTTACACAAGAGGGGGACATGTCGCCAATCTCCTGTTAATGGTTCTTCAGAACAGACCGAAACCTATTTTCAGGACCTTCATTTTGAGCTCTTTTTCTATTGTGACTTTGGGTAACGTATTTTGCAGCACTTTTGTTAATCAATTCTTTTTCAAATAAGCTTTTTAGTTTGAAAAAATTTTAAACCCACGGAAATGTGACGTCTATTACAACTCGCATCTATTCCCCTATGTCACCTTTCATTAGCGTTTGTCACATTTGCATTTTCTCTCCTGATTATATCTATATCCAATCTATATATCTCTATCTATCTATCTATCTATCTATCTATCTATGTGGTGAGACACTTTCTTATTTTCATGTACAAATAAGAAACAAACCATCTTATTCTTAAATATTTGTTGTTGTGGCCATGTCCGTGTAAGTTCAACTGACTTCTCTTAAGAACAGGAACACTTTCTTATGTTACCTCACTGCTACTTTCAAATTCTATTTTTAAGAGTCGTCTGATTTGAAAATTTAGCTTTTTATTACCTTTTCCAAGGAGATCAACTCAAAAATGAAACAACCCCAGGTGTCTATAAATGACACTGTCCAAATGAAGCCCACCTTGTCATGCACAGCAGTCTCTTTCCCCAATATTCCTACATGCCTTTTCTTGTCATTATCTTTATCTACTTTTTTTTCCTTCTACATTTCCTCATCACAATTGATATTTTTAAAGGCTACTTACTGCTGTTCTCCATTCACCTAAGCAACTTAATTACATTTCTTGGAACTGCCTTGCTTATTTAAGTGTATATGCCTATAAAAAGAAATCTATGTGACATTTTGCAGTTTGGCGGTGACTATTATTTCCTTCAGCCTGGGTAGGAGGAGACTTCATTCAAACTTTAAGAGCTTTCCAGAGTAAGCAGTTCAGTAGCTGATGTAGTAATTAACATTGTGGCTATTTGAAAAAGCACAGGCAAATACAGGCTGGTAGATCACCCTTAGAAAGCCTTTTCTCTTGTCAGCAACTCGGCACCTGATGTTGTGGCTGGCAGCTCTTTCAGGACCCTCTCCCAGGAGCTCTCATTGGTTAAATACAGAAATGCCACTGATCCTAAAGAAGTCTCAGAAAGAAAATGCAGTTTAACAGTCTATTTCAGAACTTTTCAAAAGCAATTGCCAAGTAGAGAGGCAGGGTCTCCTACTCTAAAAAAAGAGCTTATCCCCAAAAGAGTCTCTCCTAAAGGATCCAGGTTAGTAGCCTGAAATCAATTCAAGCAGCTAAAAGGATGAAAGGAGATTTCATGGTCCGGGGTGTCTTCTTTTGAGTCTCTGGTTGGGGGTTTTCTTTGGCTGCCTGACTAGAGGCAAAGATTAGTGACACAGTGCTTGCTTTCAGTGATCTGTGCTTCTATGCTTTTCCCTGGAAGGAAGCCCAGGCTGTGGGAACGGGGGTGCTTTTAACATTTGTAGGTTAGGATGGACAGGATTTACATAGCTACATTCACACCAAGGCACCAAGAAGAAACAGTATTTACTTTTTGAGAATGACCAGGGTTTTCTTTCTTCTTAAAGCTACTACAGGAAGAGTAGCCTCTTTGGGGAAGGTAAATGGGCTGATTGGTGTAGCCAGAGAGGGCAAACTCTTCATCGGCTTTTATGCTCTAGATCTGGTGGTTTGGTTAGAGGAGACAAGGGATCATGTTTTTTTTTTTTTTTCCCTAAAGTTTTTGTGCAATTTAGTACAATCACTGAATTCTTCACAGCCGTATCTATAACTGTGGTGCCTGTACCTTTTAGTTCTGAATACTGATTTTTTTTTTTACCCAGTATGTAAGAGTAGGTAAAAACAAAACAAAACAAAACAAAACAAAACAAAACAAAACAAAACAAAACATGTTGTATACACAATCATCCCATAACTTTATACTTTGGGGATTAGGTACAAGAAATTTCTTTTAATAAGCTTGGTGCGGCCCCAACACATTGGTTTCATTTTGGGATAAGTTCTCAGGGAGAGCAGAATACCTGCCCCCAAAATGTGCCACTTTGGCATGTGGAGGATTTTGAGCTGAAGGTAATTAAGACCCAGCAGACTCAAGGAAAACTTTTTTTTTTGCTTCTCTTTTTTAATTGAAAATAATTTAGATAGAGAGCTTGTACCAGGACTGTATATGAAAGATAACTTTTTACATTAGAAATATTTATCTGTGTGGCATGGCAAACATTTGTTTACCAAACATTTGCTCTTCTCATCTTCCTGTGAATTGTCTTCTTCCCCTTTGAAGCCCCAGATCCCTAACCGCTTCTCCTTAGCTAGTGCCTGTCTAGCTTATACCTTTGGGGCTCCCATACATATGAAATTTGTTTTTTTCTTGTTAATCTGTCTTGGGTCGATTTAATTATTAGACCCACCTAAGAAGCCAGAAGGAAAGAAAGGAAGTTTTCCACCCCTGCAGTCCCTTTTGAAAACAAAAAAATGAAACAAATTTCAAGATTCCTAATAATTATAGGGATTGGCTCATAATGGGACAGTGGTTCTCAGAGTGTGATCCCTGGAACCACAGCATCCTCATCACTAGAAACTAGAAGTGACGGTCAGGACCACCATATTTAAGAGCTCAATAGAAGTTTGCTAAAGGTAATGCTGAATTCTTAAATCTAAAGGAGAATGATGCCACTAATACCGTGTTATAAGGCAGTGGGTCCCAAAGTTCAGTGTGTATTAGAATAAATAGGAGGACTTGTTGAAATACAGAGTTCTGGAACTCACCACAAACATTTTCATTCAGTGGGTCTGAGGTGGGAGGGAGTCAGAATCTGCGTTTCTAACAGGTCCCCAGATGGTGCTGCTGTTGTGGGGACTCTGCTTTGAGAACCATTGCTCTGAGACAGGTTTTCCTCAATAAGAACCTCTGCAGTTAGTGTGGGCGTGGTAGCCATTACAATTTCTCAGGTGATCTCATGAATAGCCAGCTTTGTGTCCCACTGCACATCATCTCAAAATAAGTGGTTCTCGGCACTGGTTGCCCATGAGAATCATCTGGAAATCTTTAAAAAAATCCTGACACATAGGGGCACCTGGGTAGCTCATTCGGTTAAATGACTCTTGGTTTCAGCTCAGGTCATGATCTTGCATTTTGTGAGTTCAAGTTCCGTGTTGGGCTCTGAGCTGCTGGTGCGAAGCCTGCTGGGGATTCTCTCTCTCTCTCTCTTTAAATAAACAAACAAAGTTAAAAAAAAATTCCGACATCTAGATGCCAGTCCTGGAGGTTCTGATATAGCTGTTTTGAGATGCAACCTGGGCACTGAAAGTTTTGAGAACTCCCCAGGTGGTCCTAGTATGCAGCTAAAATTAGGAACCACGTCCCTTAAAGATACCCTCCAACTGTCAGAATTTCATGATGTTAGCATAGTCCTATGTAAAGGACACAACACTCAAGGAAAACAAACATCCCTCTAGGGACACAAACATTCAGTCTATAGCAAGCATGCAAAGCGTTTAACCTAGTATCTCATACATTCAATAAATATTAATTCTCTCTTCCCCTCTGTCCTAATATTATTACTACTTCCCTTATGTCACTCTTTTGTCTTTGAACATCATTAGAATCATCAGTGATGAAAAATGTCATCTCTCCCTCTCTCCCCTGCCCCCATGTATTGAGCTGCAACTTTCTGACCAATGTGCTAGGCACTTGGGGATACAGGGATAAATAAGCTACAGTCCCTGCCCTTAGCTTACCCAGTCTAATGAGGAAGGAGACAAATAAATATGTAAGTATTATACTTAAGGTGTGAAAAGTGGGTACAGAGGCAGCACAAAGAGTGAGACCTAAACTCAGATGTGGGACCCTGGAGTGTTTGGGGAGGCTCCCTGAAGTTGTTTAGTTTTAGGGGTTGAGCAAGTTACCTAGATGCTGTACTGCGGGCATGGGGGAGAGTGGAGGGGAGAACATTCCTGGCAGAGAACAGCCTATGTAAGGTGGGGCTGAGTAGGTGCTATTTGGGAAAGCATAGCATAAGTTAGTAAGTTCACCTTGTTTGGGAACTGTGGGGCAGGTGTGAGGGATGAAGCAGGAGAAATAAGCAGGGGCCAGATCATCAAAGATCTCTGCCAGTGCTTCTCAAAGTGTGGGTCCCAGACTGACAGCATCAACATCACCTAGGATCTTGTTAGGTTTACGCATTCTTATGCCTCACCCTATTCCTTATTGAAAGGGAAAAGTTGAGCATGAGTATGGGGCCTAGAAATCTTTTAATAAGGCCTCTAGGTGATTCTGATACATGCAAAAACTTGCGAAACACTCTTCTATTCCATAATAAAAAAAATGGCCATTTTCCTTGAGGAAATGGTGAAGTATAGAAGAATTTTATAATTTTAGATAGGACTACTATATTTTGAAGGCTTGCTCTGGAAGTCAGGTAAAAGACAAGATGCATGTATGGAGCAGGTGTGAGTCCTGGGGGTAAGATCGTCTGGAGAGGTAAAGAAGAAATTTAAGACACTTGAGTTAGAATGTAGCCTCCGTGTTTGTGTAGGGCTCATAAAAATATATAAGGTCTAAGATATAGGAATAATATATGACTCCTGCCCACAGGATGTTGGTAATTTAGACTTCGATTTATTCCTTCTGAGAATACTTTCTATCAACCCCAAAGAGTGTCATTCACATTTATTGACACCACAGGGAGAGCCTCCTTATTGCCCCCCTCCCCCCAGGAAATTTGTGTTGAACTGGTACCAAAAAAGGCTGTTTAGTATATGAAGCAGTGAAAGGTGATTGTTTGAACAGCAAAATAAATTGATTGGATCATAATTTGATACTCCAAATAAATATGTGTACATTTCTAAACACATTCTTTGGGCTGTATGTGGGGAGCAGCACAAATGTGAGCCGCATTTGCAACGGCAGTGAGAGAAGTGGCCACTGAAAGCTGGTGTAGCTAGGGATAGCAAAGGGCCAGACTCGATGCTTCTTTCTGCTAGATTCTTGCTTATTCGCAGCAACAGAAGCAAGCTTGCATTCATGGCTGTAGAGAAAAGGTGCCAACTGGAGGGTGATCTGTCGGAGGACACTTAACTAGAGGCTGGAATATACATTCAAGCCTGTTCTCCAGGGCTCAGAGGGAAGAGAAAAGGAGAGGCTTCCTTGGTTGAGAGAGGAAGAGAGAGAGAGAGAGAAAGATTTTTCAAGACAGTTGACAGCTGTATCTTCCCGCCACCACCTTCGCTCCAAACCCATGTGTCTCTCTGCTTGGTGTCTGACATAAAACAAGGAATGAACCCGCATTTGTCTCTGTGCTTTCAATGAAAAAAAGTCGGTGCACAAGGACGAAAACGAGCGCAGCTGAAAATAGGTGCATGACTTGTTGAGCATACAAATCATTTCCCCCTTAGTCTCCAAGGGAGGGGGAAAAAAAAAGCCCTCTTACTCTCTCCTTGCAGCCTGTGTTCTGCATTCTGGAGAGGAGGCCGAGGCAGGTCTTCACGCACTCCCGCCGCCGTCCCCGCACGAAACTTTTCTCTCCCGGCCTGCTCTGTTCCTCCCGCCCGGGCAGAGACGGTGGGCGCCCAGCGTGCCCCTCTGAGGGCACGGGCCCCAGACCCCGAGAGGCGTCTGTCTCTTTAAATTCCAGCTGCGCGGTCGGGAAACAGCGCCACTCGGCGCCCAGGCCGGCTGGTGGCTGCGAGCTCGCTCGCGCTCTCGCTCCCGGCTGCGCGCCGCGGAGGGCTCGCTCGGCCCGCGGGCTGCTCGGCGGCGGCGGCGGCGGCGGCGGCGGCGGCGCGGGGCGGGGAGGCGCGGCCCGGCCGAGGAGGGAAGAAAGAGCGAGCCGGGCCGGGAGAGGCGCCGCGCCCGGTCCCGCGCCCACGCTCGGCGGCCCCAGCAGTTTCCTTCGGGGTGACGAGGATGTGCCTGGGCTGCGGTTTTTTTTTTTCCTTCTCAAGACGATTTCCATAGTAACCTGATCAAGTGGCTCAGTATCGCAAACCTGAGGATTTCCGCGGCCCGCCGGCTTGACCTCAGTCAGGTAACGCTGGGCTCCCGTTCTCTTCCATTGCAAACCGCTGCGCTCCTTCCAAACTTCCTTTTGTGGAAAATCGCCCAGCCCGACGCAGCCCGGGGTATTTGCAACAGCGTGTTCCTTCCCAGGTGCCTGCCACGGGTCTCCTTCCCTGTGCTCCCCCAGGACCTATGACCACATTATTAAAAAAAAAAAAAATTTTTTTTTTTTTTGGTCGTCTCCCTCCCCTTTTTGATTTTCCCATCTCTCGGCTTTTCCCTAGACTAGTGATGGGGGCGCCGGGAGCAGTCGGGGCGGGGGTGGCTAGCGCGGTCCAGGGAGTGGCGGGCTCGGCTGGGCGGGCTGCTGGGGGCTACTTGGGGCATCTCGGCGTGGCCTGCGCCGGGCTGGGGTCGCGGGGAGGGCTGTCCGCACCAGGGCGGCGCATCGGGGGAACCCCACGGCTCCAGACGAGAGAGCGAGGGAGGCAGGCTTGGGGGCGATGGAGCGCTCGGCTGGGTGGCTGGCGAGCGTCCAAACATCATAGCTTTCCTTCCTACTCCCCCGCCCCTCTTCGGGTTTCTCTCTTTCTCTTTCCCCGTTCTCATTTCTTTCTTCCTTTTCTCATCATCAGCTCCATTCTGTTCCCTCCCTTCCCTGTTTTTCCTCCCCTCGGTTCCTTTTTTCGTCTCCCTCTTAAAAGAAAGGGAATCGTTGGTAACCCTTCCCTTCTGCCAACATGGGAAGAGCCGTGAAACCTGCAGCGTGGCCACCTCAGCCAGGTCGTTTTCAGACTTGTCCTCATCCATCAACATATTTGTTTCCTGAGTCTATTGATCTCCCTCGATTCTGCAGAAATGCATTCTAAGCTGGGCTGTATGTCAGAATCAGAGTTCTGCAGCTCGCTTCCGTGCTCCAAGTATGACATGTATTGTAAGGGCTGAATATGTTTTTAAATCCTCCTAAACCATGGCTGTAAAGAAATCTTACGTTTTTAAAAATACGATCTTCTACAGAAAGTCTCAAATTATTGATCTATACGTACTCTTCTTTGAATTTTAATTTTAGGGCACTTGAGAGATACCCCCCTCCCCCAGTTTATGAGGAACATGCAACTTCTGTTGCCTTAATTACCTCCTCTTTAACCCTCATTCAGTTTTACACTTTCCAGTTACATGAATGAGTGGATCATAATTAAGGTTTAGAACCTTGCTTCCTAAAGTCCCAGCTGGCTGAAGTGGCATCCTCTGGTAGAAGGTGTAATAGAGTCAAGCGGGTAGAGGGTTCAGACAGACCATGCCAAGGAATAGAGAAGGCATAGCAACTCCTGTGTGAAAGACATGAGACCTAAAGACTAGATTCAGACTTTAGTCCTGAGGACATGATAGTACAATAAAACCCGACTTTTGCTTTGGTTCTTAGCATGTGTAGAGCTGTACTAGGTAGGTCTAAGTTAAAACTTATTTAAAAGTGGAGCCGCTCTAGTATGGAACCCGTTCTGCCTTGTTTATGTTTGAGGTACTTCCTCACTATGGTTTTATTTCTCCTTGAAACATGAGATGTCTGTATCATGTGGAAACAAAGGGATAAGACAGGAGAGCTTCCTTTTAACCAGAAATAGAAATTTTGTGGATTTTTGTTTCCCGAAAGATCTAGTTGTTACGCTCTCAAGTTTTCCTGAGGTCAAAAGATTTCATGGGTGAAAACAATGCTAATCAGTGGTTTTCCTCTGGTCTGTTTCAGTGGTATATAGTTCATATAGAAAAAGGTCTCTGTTTTAGTGAGGTCCCCTTGCCTCCTTTCCTTTGTCTGCACATTTGTTTTTAAATTCAACTATCATTGGATCTTGGGGCAGAGAATGGATCAGGAAGAAGAGAAACTACTGATATATTGGGAAGTATAACCGATAATTCTAATCAAGAAAAGATCATTACTGCCATGCCACTCCACACTGTTGACTTTTTTACCCAATTAAGAAGCTGTAGGTTTTAAATGTATTTTCATCTTCTTAATTCTACATCTAATACTTTTCATACCGTAGGTCATGTTTATCCAGTTCAGATGAATATTTACAGAAGACTTAAAATTCCCTTGCCACTGAAATCCAAAAGAGCATGTTTTTTCTTTCAACATTTTCTTCTTCCTTCTAGTGAGCAGCGATAGTAGTAATTAATGCTCCTACGTTGTTGTTTTCACCTGACTTCTGATGTTTGGTGTTTCCTGGTTGAGTGGGTTATCTTGACGTATGTACAAGATGTTCCTGGTGGACTGCATGGCACTTGAATGCACAGTTAATTATAGATTCAATGAAATGTTCATTTTTCTTGCCTTTGGTTTAAGAGATGCCATGCCCTCTTGTACATTTAATATTTTCATGTGACCGCTCCTCTTTTTGCATGTGTACGTGAAGGATTTAACGTGAAGTCTGTTCTGATTAATCCTTGCATGATTTGAAGTTAAATGGTGTATTAGGGACACATCATAAATTATTTACGTATTTTGAATACATTGATCCCCAAACCGTCTTTCCTCCTTGTGATTGCATCTATATGTGAATCATTTAATGAAAGGTTGGTAATAATGAGTTACCTGTTTTATGAAAGGGGGAGAATCCCTCAAGTTTACTTACTTCAAGTCCCCATTTTCCTGCAGAGGGATTAATAGATGTTTTTGATCTGATATTTTAATAGACTGTATTGCTGAGCACTGCTAATTACCGAGAATATATTTTGTTAATTCTGAAAATGGTACAAGATAAGACATCTTTCAAGTTGTCTGGAGGGCTTCAAGTGACTCATCCTTGTTACCCATGGCAACAGGAAGTGGTTGTCCTGGGTGCAAGCCGAAGTGTGGACAGAAATCCACACTTTGTGATCATTCAGGGACTTGATAGGAAAAGTGTGTTGGCTCCTATGAATAGTCTGATGTAAACTTTCTGACTTCACTCAGAACACTGATTCCCAGGCCTAGGTTTGCAGTTCTCCTTAGCTCCTTATTTACTTGAGGAGTGTTCTAAAATTCTCAGAAAACACCTGAGTTTACTGTTATTTTTGTAAGAGAAAAGAATTTATGGAGACATGTGCATATGTGTCTGACTTTGTGTGTAACTGGGATCATTAGGGTGAGAATATCACCAAATCAAATGAGAGTCTGTGAACCTTAGAAATGCTGGGAGTCAGGGAGCTATGCATGAAGTAGGAGCCAAGAGACCAAGGGTTATATATTCCTACTTGTCACTGGATCACAGTTACTCTTGGGATCGTCTCCTTATTCACAGATATCACTTAGTTTTGTTTTATCCAGGGGAAAAATGGGCACAATAATCTTTCTTTTCCTATTTTTGAATTCTCCAATATATGCGTAGATGACATATATACACAGGTGTACCTTTGTAGCCTGGTGGATGCTAGAAGATACACACTGCACACATTGAGAGGCAGCAGACAAGTGTTCTGAATAAAGGAAATCTTTACTTGTGCCATTGACAGATGGGTAATGATGGTGAATATTTCTTTCCATTCAGGAGAAGGTGATTACTCTCTATATTCTATGGATATGGGTAGTAGATGCTTAATGGCTAATCACATAACCTGGTATCCAGAACTGAACAATCCTAGCAGGTACCACCCTTTTACTTCAATGCAAGTAAGTAATAAATTTCTCCCACCTTAAAACAAAAAACAGTGTAAGATCTCCTCTTCCAACACCAACCCCCACCCTCCCATTTTGTAAGGAAAAGTAATTTTCTGTAAGGTTAAGTGGACCTCAGGGTAGGAAAAAAATCCCCAGAGGTATCTTTCTGCCCAGACTTCATTTTTCCTCCCAAGTCTGACTGTCAACAATAATATCTGATATGAGCCTCTGGTGGTGATATTTCCGTAGGTCATCATCCTTCTCTGTCCCAGATGAAGTCTCAGGACAAGCAATGCAGTAGCATAGATTCCGAATTTAATGCATCATTCAAGGTGGTTATGTAACTCAGCAGTCTTGTTAAAAACAAAAAAAAAAACAAAAAAACTCCCAAGTCTTTAAAAATTATACGTGTTTACTATTCTCTTATCTTAAAATGATTTTACAGTGTTCAGAGAAAATAACCCTGGTCCCTGTAGGGATTCAAAAGCTGCTTGTTCATGTCATTATATTAAACAGCGTTTGTACAATGATATTTTTTGTTAAACTATGCAACGTTTTCATAAGAGCATAGCGGTTGGGACAATTGCTAGTTGTGCTTGTTTGGATAAGTACTTGACAGAATGGGGACCTCGAGATTTCACGATCTGGAAATGCTGCCAATGCACAGGGCCAAAGTTTTTTTGAGAAAAGAAGGTAAAATCCGTGTTTTGACAAGAAGTAATTTGTAACACTTCAGGTGTAGTCGGGAGGATTTGAAACAGACTCGTGTATTTCTTTAGTCTTGATTTGTATATATTTTTATGTAGTCCATTCATATGTTGAACCATGGGCCTCCTATCCAGCTTTCAGTTTTCTCTACTGGGGAACATTAAAGTCTCTAACCTTACTTGGTACCTTTTGGTAGGTTTGTAGGGGTAGCACTGAGGAAGAAATGGTACCTTTTTATATCCTAATGTTGCAAATACAAGTGAGACCGCAAAGTCGGACCTTGAGGACCTTTTTCAATCAAAAGAAGCATTGTTATTGAACACCTTCTTACATTACCTTATTATAGGGAACCAAACATGATGGCTACTTGATTTTATTGCCCCATTTTAAGGCAGCACTGCACAGCACTTAAAGATGTAGCTTCTGGAGTCAACTGCTTGAGTTCGAATCTCAGCTCTGCCACTTACTGTGTAGGTTGTCACTGGTAATTTTCTTAATCTGAATCTGTTTCCCCATTTGTAAAATAGTTGTTTAGAAGGATTTTTGTGAAGATTAAACGAGAGCCTCTATTAATTTAATATTTAGGAGTGTTCCTGGCATGTAGTAAGTCTTCATTGCACATTCACTATCATTATTGGTGTTGCTGCTGCTGTGGCTGAAATGTATCAGAAGACTGTAGTTATTTTTATTAGATTTGTTTTTCTTTCCAAGTCTGATATGACGCATACAGAACACGTATCCACATAGGAGCTGTGCCACTCTCTTTCTTTCCCTCTTCTCCCCAACCCCAACTTCGCTTTTCCCCATAGTCTTAAGCTGAAAATACTGACCAGGTGCCTGGGAGAAAATAATACACGTTTTTGTTTGTTTGTTTGTTTGTTTTGGATCCATTCTTCAAGTTTCCAGAAAAGTTTATCCTATTCTTTTTTTTTATATGTAGTATCCAGATTATCCATGGGTTTTTTAAATTCAGTACTTGAAACCTGAAATCAGGATTAACTCCAGTAGTAGTATGTCCGTTAAACAACTTAACAAGCATAAAATTCCTACCTTTGGTATACAGTGCTTTTTAGTCACAATGACAACAGACTACTGTTACCCTAATGTAATCCTAAAGCAACAAGCTTTTGCTAAAGAGAGTTGCTGGACAGTTTTTGTGTGTGAAGTTATTTAAGGTCTTATGGATGAGAAGATGTCACTTGTTTAAAGATGTCCTGTTTCATCTTGGCTTTTTATCTTTTGTGAGTTCCAATATTAAGAGCTGCATTGAATAGGTAAGTTTCTTTATATGGTAAGGGAATGTCTTCATCTGTAAAATGAATGTATTGGATTAGTATGCTTAATTTTTTTTTATTATTATTATGGACTGTTTTGAATAAACACAAAAGTGGAAAGGATGGTATACTGGATTCCCAAGGACCTGTCATTCAGCTTCAACAAAGTAGGTGACCTCTTAAGATCCTTCCTGATTCTCTGACCATGGAAACTAACTTACTCAGGTTTTGAGAATCTAGAATATTTGATTTTAAAATAATATTGTTACTACTATCAATAATATGAATTCTGAGATAAAAGTTACTAGATTACAGGACTGAGCATTTAATGGCAAGTCAAAATAATAGACATATCATATTTAAGAATAGTTATTAAGGAATTGGGCTCTATAAAACCAGTCTGAAACTATATTGAGTGTTATCTTTCATTTGGAAGCTTATTTCAAGATTGCAATAATAGCCAGCCTGCAGATGGTCCCCAGTGGTCATTGGTTGTTGCTATTCATGCCTTTCTGAAGTTTCCTCCTACATTGTACCAGGGTTGTTCTGTGTGATCTATAGGATATGACGGAAGTGATGGCATTTGAATTGTGAGGCGAAGTCATAAAAGCCATTGCCACTTTTGCCTTGTTCTCTTGGATAACTCACTTTGGGAGAAACCACCTGCCATGTGGTGATGACATTCAAGCAGTCCATAGAGAATTATGTAGAAGTGAGGCCTTTTGCTAATTGCCAGCAGTTTTTCAGTTTACCAGCCATCCGAAAGGGGTCCTGTAACCCTGGGGAAGTACCAGATAACTGCAGTGCTGGGTAACACACTGTATACTCTTGAAAGACCACAAACCATCTAGTTAAGGCACTTCTGAATTTGTAACTCACAGGAGCTGCATGAGTTATTAAATGTTTACTATTTGTAATGGCTAAATTTTGGAGTAATTTGTTATGCAGCAGCAATATAAAAACCTTAAACTGCTTTAGGATTATTATTATAAATACTAGTTACTGTTTTATAGATACAGCTAATAGAGTTCTGGTCGACAGAATGCTGTTTAAAGTCTACACTTACCACAGTGAGTTATTGGCATCTCACCCTTTTATACTTTAACTCCTCAGAGTGACTCTTTTGTGGACATTATCCATAATTAAAGGAGCAGAAGACACGATGTTTCTTCTTTCATTAGTTGCTAACCTGGAACTTAATCCCAGCCCTTCCTTTTGGCAATCGTATATGTTAGCAATTCCACTGTTGTGGAATTTTGAAAGAAATCAGGGCTGGGGGTTGAGTACTCGGACATGTTTTAGCTTATATTTAGGTAAATTTTGAGATAGTATCATAGTCTACCTTCAGGTTACCCCCAGCACACACTAAGTCCTTAATGATGTAAGCTTTCATTGTCCTACAGACTTTTTTTCTGTTGCCTACTAAATAAGGTAAGATTAAAGTGCCCAAACTATAATATGCCCCAAATGAGACCCTGGTAACATTGTCTCTTGTAGCCATTCTTTATGAATTTGTATTTCAGGCTTTTGTGTGTATTGCTGGATTTCCCTTTTTTTAAAATTTTTTTTTTTCTTTAACGTTGATTTTTGAGAGAGAGAGAGAGCAAGTGGGGGAAGGGCAGAGTGAGAGAAATACAGAGTCTGAAGCAGGCTTCAGGCTTTGAGCTGTCAGCCCAGAGCCGGACACAGGACTTGAGCCCATGAACCGTGAGATCATGACCTGAGCCTAAGTCAGACGCTTAGGCTTAACCCACTGAGCCACTCAGGTGCCCTTGGGTTTCCTTCCCTTCTTAAGTGTGGTTCTGGATCATATGTATCGATCTGTTCTTCTCATTGTTTATCTCATTAAAAGTTTAATGAACTCTAAAACGTGGATATTTATCATAGGTAGAATAGGTTCTATGTAAGTGCAAGGTTTTGATATATCTGAAAATGTATGGATTAGAGAACCAAGAAAAGACAATTCCGTCACTTTTTACTTAATCTGTTTTATCTATGTAAATTACCATCCATAAAAATTTAAAAGGTGACTGAATCCTTAATATGTATAAGTTGGTGCTAGGAACCTTGGAGAATAAATACTAGGAAGTAAAGTTTTTAAGACTTTAGATTGGTGTGAGTGTTAGGCTCTTTTCATAAATGAGCCACCAGTCTTATGGTCTGGAGCATCAGGTGTTAGTACTTTTGCTGTGTGATTTGTTAGGTAGTGTAATTAATAGGATTCTTGCTCCTGAGAATTTTTCAGAGCCGTGGTTATCTTGGGATGAAACAGTAATGGTGTTCACTGACCTACACCAATATCATGCTCTCTGGGAATTGAAATTGATTTTTTTTGGGGGGGGGGTTCCTTGGCTATTTGAACAAACTTCACCTGGGAGGACTCAGAAAACCACTAAGCAGCCATTCAGAAATTAGTTTTTAGGCCCTCGGAAATAAGTTGCATCACCAGCCTCAGGAGAAAGTTAATGAAGTTACTAGTTTTTTATGTTTGAGCACAGTGTGCAGTAAGAACTACCTTTAGAATTGAGAATAAACAAACAGATCTGATTTTTTTGTTCTTTGTGAAATGTGTAGAAATTCAACCACTCCATGTTGCCAGTAAAAAGGATCTACAGCAGATGTGTATAAAGTCTGGGAGTGTTTTCTTAGATGTCTTTTGATAAGTGTGCTTTTGTGTATTTGATGGATAATGTGTCCCATCTTGTGTGCTTGTTTTATGTGCTATGCACATGTGGCATTGCATTAATTTACCCTACCCCATGATGTAAACATGATGTTTAAACAAAAGTAAAGTTTATAGATATACATTAATTGGCTTCTATGCTGTGATGAGGATATCAGGGGTACAGAAATGAGTAAGACAAGGTCCCTGCCCTGCCTTCGAGGCAGTTGAATGTGCTTAATTTGAATTTATTTTATTTTTTTTATTTTTCAGAGTGTTTAGCTGCTTATTTATAGCTAGACTTCACAATTTATAATGGTGAAGCCGCACTCAACCTAAGATCAGGTTGAATTATGTTACCATAATTGAGAGTTATCCTGAGTTCTACACTGTTAATGAATGCTAATGCTCTTTTGAAGGTCTCCTGTATATGGCCTCAGTAACCACAAAGGCTTTTCTGCCTCCAGCAGATAAACTCTCAATAATGTCACAGGAAGTTGCTTTAGAAATTATGCCATTACCTATAGCTTTTTCCTTTTTTGCGAACTAACTAATAATGTCTCTTCAGGGTATTCCCTATAGGGCAAATGTCTGTATCATACTTTGGAAATGCATTTCCACTCTGGTAGGGAAAAAATACATCTCATGAACTTTTAAACTTCCTGATGTTAGTGCTTGTTAAATGTAGAGTTTAAGAATTGAGGTGGGATTTCTTTGGTAGTATGTTAGGGTCCCAGAAATATCTGAATCGTCCTTGCCCTTCCCTCCATCCCTGTGCAAGGACCCCAGGGAAGATCTTTGCATGCAATAGCAGCCGAATGGTAATCAGAATACCATTTTATTAACGCCTTGAGATGGTGCAATTTTCCCTTGATGCAGGCTTCTTTGGAAGATGGTTTAGAATACATACTTTAGTCTTGAATCCATATATGTATATATATTTAGTCTTGATATGCTCTGGTCTCAACACAGTTTAGGGAGTGGACGTCAAAAAGAGAAAGAGGGATCCTAATTTAACTCAATAGCCATATAAAACCCAGAAGTCAAAGGAGAGTGAGAGGGAGTAAACCTTGGTTTTGTGCTCTTTAAAGCATAATCACTCTGCCCACTAATAATTAAAGTTAAGTCGCTGTTTTTGGATCTTTCCTAATAGAAGAGCAATTCCTCCTTTGAAGGGAGTGGTCAGAGGTGGCTTTGCTGAGGAAGGAGAGAACAAACAGTATGGATAAATTATGGCACAGGTCAGAATCTCTTACTGAAACCCTAGGGATCAGTATTTCAGAATGTGGACTTTCTTGTATTTTAGAAAGAAAATAGTGTGTGTGTGTGTGTGTGTGTGGTGTACACACACACGCGCGTGCACACACACACACACACACACACACACAGTGCATTATGTAACAATCTGACCATGGCCTGGGGCAGTGTCTCTTGGTTCAATAAATGACTATTTCTGTAAGGAAATCCATAAATAATCAGAATAAGTGGAAATAGTAGACAGAAGAATGCCCCTCTCCCAAAATACCACATCCCAATCCCCAGAACCTGTGGATATGTCCCTTTTCATGGCAAAGGGGACTTTGCACCTGTAATTAAGGTTTAAGGGGTTTGTGGGCCCAATCTAATGACATGGGTCCTTAAGAAAGCAGAGAACCTTTCCCAACTGTGGTCACAGGAGATGTGATGATGAGAACAGGGACAGAGAGGTGTGACCTGTCTTTGAAAATGGGGAAGAGGAGCATGGGTGAAGAAACACAGGTGGCCTGTAGAATCTGAATAGGGCAAGGAAACAGATTCTCACCTAGAGGCTCTAGAAAGGAATGCAGTTAGCTCAGTGAGACCCTGGTTGGACTTGAACTCCAGAACCTAAAGACAATACATTTATGTTGTTTTAAGCTGCTAAAACTATGGTAATTAATTATAGCAGTGATAGAAAATGAATATGGTGAGAGAGACTATATAGCCTTATTTTACTTTCTAAAGTGAAATGGGTTATAAAAACCTTGTTGATTTTCAGAGCTTTCACTATATGAATTGGATTTAGGGATTGTGGACCAGTAGAGAGAACCAGGAATCTTGATGTTTTTACTGGATGACTTGACTTTGAGGTTTCCACTGGATGACTTATTGGTGTTTGAATTTTTAGCAGTGGGAAGAAGAGCTTCTTAGAAGAAAGCCTTTTAATTGTTACCATCCTAATCTTTGAGCCTTTGCTGATTTCTTTGTATTCATTTCTATTGCCTTCCTGGATCTTACAATGGTTGATGGTTGATGATGGCTCTGGTTCACTGTCAATCAGATCAAGGTAATGTAGGTGAAGGAACTCAAACTCCAAGGTACTATGCAAATGCACATTGGTCCTTGTTGATTGTGTTCATTATTATTGAGCAGCTGCCTCCTGTCCTTCCTTCGTTCTAGCCTGGTTGCGGGGTAGAGGGGAAGAAATACTGCAGGATGATTTTGTGAATGTGGCAGCAGCACTGTCTCTTCCTCTGGGCTGCCAGAAATCCTCTCCCCTCTACTATACCTCAAGTTGCCTACAGTGTGTGTGGCTACAAGGTAGGCGGCACCTGGAATGAATGTCTTATCACAGCAAGGGTGGATACCCTTGGGCTCATCCATGTACCTCATTGTCAGCCATTTACCTTTAATTACATTAAAATTTTAAGTAGAAGAACTCTCCATATTCTGCTTCTTCTCATGGCAGAATCCAGGGCAAAGTCTATGTGTAGATGGTTTCTAGAAAATCTCCCACAAGGTATATAAAGTGCATTTTAGAACATGGGGCAGCAGTTTACGTAAAAATACGTTGTTTATTTTCTTATGATGTTGTGCTGTTGCATTATATCCCATTATTATGAAATGATTGTAGTTGTCGGATTCATGTTTGAAGGTTATTCCATGAAATCTTTCAGAATAATGATACTAGATCTGAGTCAAATTAAGATGCTTAACTTCGAGCGTGTCCCTTGCAGTGTCCTTGATTTGTAGCTGAATCTTTAGGATCATCAATTGTCCTATTGATTCTTTTGATGTCCAAGTGCTGGGAGAGTGAGTCTTACTTTGTTAGGTGCCTGGTGTATGTGTGTGGTTGTGTGAGGTTGTGTTCCTGTTTGATCTTCATTTTCAGTAAATTGGTAGGTTTTGAGCTGTACTTAATGACCAAATGTGTGAATCCAAACCTTATTCCTTAGTAAAGACATATCTCCTTTTTGCCCCAGTGCCTACATTGCCCTTATCAATAACACAAGACTTTTCTTCATCAACATTTTCAGTAGGACATTTTAAATCTTTTCTTAGCTTTTGGCAAAAGTGATTGCGATTCAAATACAACTTTGCAACTTGCTCTACACAAGTACCTGTTTTGAGACCTCATGTCTATGTAATCAATAATAAGATTTTGCTATTTATGCACAATTTTAAATAGTTTTATTTAGATCAGGGCCTAAGTGAAAATCCGGCACATTGGGAACTCTGGAGAGAAATTTTGTCCCTTGAAATCTATCCTGTAATTGCTATGATACATAATCATAAGTTTGTTTCAACACTTACTGAATACTGAATTTTAATTCAAGTGTATATTTAAAGTAGTTTCAGAACCTAGAGAGTGCCTTATTCTTCATGCCACGATGTATTGGGCTCTGGGCTATGTGCTAGAGATGATTGGGGAGCGAAGGATGTAGCCTTTGCCCTTAAGGGAAGGGAAGGGAAGACTTGTGGAAAGGAAAACGTGGCAAGTTCTGTAGACAAGTATAAGGATCCATGGAGGGGAACAGATAAAGGAGGGGAAGGCTGCTTCTGGATGGGGAAAATGCAGTATGCTTGATGGATTAAGTGGCTTTTGACCCATGAACACATGCAGAAGTACAAGGATGGATATTGTCATTGGGAAATGGGGTAGTAAAGTATGCAAGTAAACTTGAATCTGCTCCATGGCATACGGATCCCTGGGATTTGGCCCTGCCTCCTCTTGCGTCGGGTCATCTTTATCTCCCATTGAAGGCGTGTTGAGCTATTTGTAATTTCCTATAAGTGTCCTGCTCTTTCCACTTTGGATCTGTGCTAACAGGTACAGTTGCTGTACAGTGAGCTTTCCATATTGAGTTTTTTTTTTTTTTAAAAACTCCCCTTAAGATGTAGGCAATACTCCCTGTAAATCACATCTTGATAGTTGTTCAGTCTTGGGGTGCCTGGGTGGCTTGGTCGGTTAAGCGTCCGACTTCAGCTCAGGTCATGATCTCACGGTCCGTGAGTTCGAGCCCCGCGTCGGGCTCTGTGCTGACAGCTCGGAGCCTTGAGCCTGTTTCGGATTCTGTGTCTCCCTCTCTCTGCCCCTCCCCTGTTCATGCTCTGTCTCTCTCTGTCTCAAAAATAAATAAACGTTAAAAAAAATTTAAAAGATAGTTTTTCAGTCTTGCCAGCTACAAAGTTTAAGAGTTCCAGAGTTCGTAGTAAGGGATGTTTGTTGTTGAACACCACTAGTGCCTTTTATGTATTTGTTCCTTTGTTTTTTCCTGAAGCTCGTCTATTGCTGAAAAGGCACTGATGGCAAAGTAGCTGCTCTTAAGGATCTCACTGCTGGCGAGACCCTGAACAGTAGTTTTAATGTGAAACTTTCATAGCCAATCTAGATGTGTGAAGAAGATGCAGGGGAAAGCACAAGTGGGAGTGACCATTCCTCCTGATGGCAGGGCGTCAGGGAAGGATGCCCAGAGCGGAGATGCTTGAACTGAGTCATGAGAGATGAGTGGGAACCTGCCAGATGGACAAAAGGGAGTAGGATGTTTCAGCATGTGACTCCACAAGTGGAGAAAGACCTAGGGGAACATGAGAAGTTTGGGAACAGTCAGTCCCCAGGAGCAAAAATGCGCGCATGGGTCAGGTGCAACATGGTGAAGCTGGAAGGGGAGGCAGCCCAGAAAATGTATAATTCTAGATGAAGGAGTTTGTACTTTATTCTGGAGGTAGAAGCGATCATTGAAGAGTATTGAACAGGGATGCCATGTATAGAATTCTGTTTGAGAGGGGATATCACAATTACAAGATGGTAAAATTGTTTAGTGCAGAGCAGTACCATATAAAAAGTCTAGTCTTTCAATATGATAACACTTCTTAGAGACTTTGTGTATGTGGACAAGTGATTCAGTTTCTCCAGATCTTAGTTTCTTCATCTGTAAGTGGGAATGATAATAGCACTTGTCTAAGAATTGAGGTGGCAATTAGGTGGACTATTGTTGCTAAATAACCCAACAGCGTACTAAGTGTATAATAATTAAATTACATTTATTATGCATTTTGATTTTATTAAGAATAGTGAATAGGTGTCCAGCGAGAGGTTGGCAATGTAGAAAAAGAATGTTTCATTAGAAGTCAAATGCAGTGTGTATTATTGTAACCTCACAATAAAGGACAAAATCCATAAGCTGAATTTTAAATATTTTTTGAAATCTGAGATTGTCCTGTTTACCTGCCTGAGGAAAGAGCATTGGAAAATGAGATGTGGTATAAATTAAAAAGGAATTGCTAATGTGGCCAACGGTGTGTGGAACCCTGACTGGAATTAGTCAAATTTGAGTGAGGTTATTGCAATCTCATCCCATAATTAGCATTATTGTGTCCCTGTATCAGTAATGTAGAGTCATTTCATGAGGCAATCTACAAAAAACAGGGGATGTTTAAGGTTGAAAGAGTTTCCTCTGCCATGACTCAGTTGGTCCAGAGAAATGTGAGCTGAAGCCTAGGGCACCAAAATGGTATAAAGGTTGGTCATGGCTTCTGCTGGCCTTTTAAGGCTGAATAATTGTCAGTGACTTGTGGATAACCACAAAACTGTGTTTGAATATTCACTCGAAAATCATTCACATTATGGGTCAGCAGATAGTAACCATTTTTAAATGTAATAAAAAATATTTAGGAAAGAGTAAGACATAGATTTAGTGGTTCTGTTGGTAAAAATGTGTGTATCAGTGAGTACAAAGTATTTCATAAACAAAAACATTCTCACAATATCAGTACTCTTGTATACCAAGATGTATTATATGTATCATTGGTCTTTCTGTTAGTAAAATACCAAATGATATTTTTACAAAATAGGCTATGAAGTATCAATCTATGGTTTTATTAATTGATAATTATATTTTCCTTGCTATTTTAAAAAGTGTTTTGGATTATCTCCCTATTACCATAGCAAGATTTTTAAGGTAATTACCATGATAATTTCTTTGGCTGAGTGTGGTTTTATTTCACTGACTTTCCAAATGATGTTGAAACATTCTGCTTCTAAACAGCAGGACTTTTTTTTTTTTTTTTAATTTTTAGTGTTTGTAACTTCTTATATAATCTAATAGAAAGGTGAAGTCAGACCTTGGTCTTTTTTGTTGAGCAGTTACTAAAGATTGAATGATGAATGATTGTTACTCTCTCAGTCATGTGAATCACCAGTACCCAAGGAAGGCACAGTCTAGAGAAGTTTTTAATGATGAGTTGGTGCCATTAATGAAAAAGAAGTGGGTGGTAAATTATAGATCCAAGCCCTTGAAAATTAACCTCTCGCTCGTGTTATTAGTTGGATTTTTTGCCTAGAGCTACAGTTTAATTTTTTTGATAAAGCCATTTATTGCCCTCTAAAACATGTTTAAATTAGAAAAATACTTCTTTTGTGTTGCTTACCCAAAAGGAGCAATTTACCAGTGGCCATGATATAGTTGTTTTTCTCATTTGCATTCTTAACCCCCTCTTAGGGCTCTTGTTTGGAGCTGGTATAGATTTATTTGTAGAGGAGGACACATTGAATTGGATTTAGGATTAAATGAATTCCATGAATTAGAAGGATGACCTTGTAGACAGAAAAAGATTTCATTACACGTCTTCCCTGCTTCCACTATATTAGAATTTGTGTTGCGTGTCTCATGCTTAAACCTTTCGTGTGTGTGTGTGTGTGTGTGTGTGTGTGTGTGTGTGTGTGTGTATGTGTGTGTTACATCAAAAGAATAGATGGAAATTCAGCACCCAGGCAGTGGACAATAAATTGACTGAGTTCTAATTGTGAAGATTGTAGTACTGCATTTCATTTTCCCTCCTGTCATTCTCAGCAAATAATTCTATTTACATTTCAGCCTCCAAACATCTTTGTTTGGGCATGATGGGAATACCATGCGGGCAAATGGTTTTATGGTTAGAATGCTGGTTATATGGATTTTTGTTTTTTGTGTGTGTAGCCAAGTAGTGTAAAGTCTGGTGTTTTGCTCAGGTATTGAAGCTTTGCAGGACTGAGAGAGGATAAAATAGAGGGGGATGGAAGAGTGGAACTGCCCGTGTCTTTTTCTAGCAGAAACACGGTTCATGGCTGTATGCTAGAAGGGGAGGCTTTGGAAGCTTCAAAAGGATCAAACCAAATAGCAGGTTCTAACAATTTACTGCTAATTGATGAGCTTTAGGTATAAAGGTGTGCAATTACATGCAATTGCAGCCAACTGTGGGTTTTTTATTTTTTTAATTTTTGTTGTTGTTAAGTTTATCTGACTTTTAAACCAGATTCATTTGCTGTCTGTTCAAATTGGTTTTATTCTTCACGAGGGCCTGATTGATTTGACCAAGGACTGCACCTTCATGATAGCTAGCTGTTGACAATGGGGGGTAAATTAAAATAGCCTATGGCCAGGTCAGACTATCTCTGAGACGTAACTGAAGAGTCCTTTAGGCCTGGTGACTCAAAGTGCTCAAATTCTATTTTCTACTCTGGTTAAAAACAATTTTAAAAATGGTAGCCTTTAAAGTATGTGAGATACAATAAATTGCTTCCTCTTTCTACAAATTGGTTTAGAAAAAATCTTTAGGAAGTATACAAAAAAATATGTTCCCATGGCGGTTTAATGTTACCAGGAAATCACCTAGTTTGTATTTGTTGCATTGTTGCATTTATATGGTTAGTTTGGCATATAATAGTTTAAAGTTTGGAAGGATATAGTACCTGTATTTGCTCCCAATTTATAGGCAACTAAACTGAGGCTCAGAATAAAATTCAATCGTTTATTTGAAATCACAGAAGTGATTACAGTGGAATTAGAACCCTGTTTCACAAACGTCTAGACTTTTGAATTTGCGACTGTGATTAAGCAAGGCATGTAGTTAGTTGCTCAGGCAATGGCGCAGGGATTCTATTACAAATTATTTCTGGGGCCTTCTCAACCATGATAGGTCTTTAGTTATGCCTCTGCAGCACTGAGGGAAGCCAAACATATTTTAAAATCAGTAATGACAGTGGAAGGAGGAAAACAAGAAGCCTGATCTGCTTATTGTACTAGGCACAAACGGAAGGAGCTCTTCTTTTAAAACACTTTTCTGTTTGTGTTTTGGGATCAGTGTGTCTCATTTGTGACATAGGCTTCTGTAAAGTCAGTAGTTTGAATGAATGGTGAATTATAGTTACACAATGCAGTCTCTTTCTTCTATACATCATAAATCGATCAAATTTGACAATTTTTGTTTCCATTCTTGCTGAAAATGATCATTGTGGATACTTTGCTCAATTTCCCCAAGAGTATATGACTTAATATTATCATTTTTTTTTTCATTCTTGAAAGGAGCTAATAAAACCTGCCTCTGGGATGAATAAATACATTATTATAGGTGTTGAAATTGTTTAAATAGGAAATATTTATCCCCTCCTTGAGTGAAGCTATATTATCCCGAACATAAACATTGTCAGTGAAAGAGTTTGAATGTGCCCTTCAGTCAACTCAAGATCACTTTGTATAGCTAGGGCTCAGTCAAATATCACTTTTAATCATTTAATTACATAAAGGAGATCAGGTTTTCCTGCCAAACAAATGACTGGGGAGGAATAATTCTGTAAGTGGACAGTCCTGCATGCCTCCCCTCCCCCAAACAAAATAGTTTTTTGAGGAAACAAGGCTCACAAGGTTAAAGTTGTATATGCCTTAAATTTTGGAATACTCATTACTTTAGAAGGACCATGGGAACACTTTATTGTATTTAGGGAAGAAAATTAGTTTGGCATTCTGCCCCTTCTCTCCCACCATCCCTGCCATTAAATTCTTGAGTCTCCATGTTTCCCTTTCTGTATTAACCTTTCCTCTCCAATTCTTCCAGGTGTCCTTAGGCTCCGAAGGCCAAGAACACAACCTTCTCCTTGGTGGCAACATCAGTTTGTCATAGGGACAGTATCCTGTGTCTCCTAGAAAACCGTTTTCAACTTCCTGTGGTTCTTTTTTTCGAAGCCATATGCTTGCATAGGGCTTTAGATATTCACAAAACCTTATGCAGTTTACACAGTTAGTCATATGTATGTTCACCTCATTGAGGCCCAGTGAGGCTAAGAGATTTGCAGAAGCCATTTTGGAGTGGAGATAGGAGTGCTGGTCTGATCTTAGCATTTAAACTAGGAAATTCAAAGGTAGAACAATTGCCAGGGTGAAATAACCTATTCATCTTCCTTGTTACAGCGTGGTCTTGGTTGCAATAGGAAGTCCTGTCTCCAGCATCTATTACCCTGAGCACATGCAATAAATATTTTCTAAAGCTGCAAGAGTTGGGAAAGTAACCTATTGTTCCACTGCAGGGACTATTGAAAAACATGCCAGAGCTTTTCTCATCACTGCTCCATTGCTTATTGCCTACTTCTACTGTTGAGTTTTTCTTCTGTCACTAGTAAGGTTTCAGGTAAATATTAGGAGATGAGTAGAGATTGACAAGATTTTTTCACATCAGCATGTTAGAGTATTGCTGGGAACCTGAGAGTGTACGGTATTGGGAGTATATTGGTAAGGGCCTTGTAACCCTTGTCCAATTCTCTCTGCATTTGTGTTTTCTAGGCAGGCCTCTGGAGGTAGCAGGGCTATGCTGAGGTGATATGGCTGGGTCAGCATTTCCAGGGTACTGCATGATTTCATCCTGACTGAGGTTCAGAAGTCTCTTTCCCCTAGCTAGCAAGAAGTCCTGTTGGGATGTTAATGGCCCACATAGGATTTGTTCCTAAGGATTGGGTGTAAAAACTGATCCCTTTTCAGGGAGGCACGAAATAAGGGACGCCCCATACACATATGAGGTCACGTTCTGAAAGGCAAGGATAGTGACCATGCGGCACGTCAGGACTATCAGCCATAAAGAGTGGTGCACCTGCAGAAACATTTATCAACTCACAGTACTTTTAAAGATGGGAGAAGACTGTAGTAAATGTGTGCCCCGAGGTTCATGGAAACCGGTAGGAAAGTGCTATGAAATCTCACCTGTCATCCAAAATCTGAATGCAGGTTTTGCTTTCAACTTCATAATTTTTGTGTTATTGGTTACATTACTCAAAAACATAAAATTGAAAATGTAGACATAAGAACTGTTGATACTGGAATTCTCCTATCCTTTGGTGCATGTTTCTGGATCATCTTCAGACAGTGTTTATACCTTAAGTCCTAACTCTACTGAAAAAAAAATCCAACACCTGGCATAACTTTTCGAAAGGACCATACATGCAGGCTCTATGGTGTTTGGTTAATACCCAGGGTGAAGAGTCTGTGTGTTATAAGGGAAAATTTCCATTTAAATTTTTTCTATGCCCATTATTAGGTTATAATGGAATCATTTCCCCTGTTGGTGAAACATATTAAAACAAAAAGCAAATAAAACATTTATTTGATAAGAGAATAGTACCATACAGGAGGAAGACTTTTATGAGCTAGGTTCTGATACTGGCTGAACCATGTGAAAATGTGGGGTCTTAGGCAGATCTATGACCTTTCTGTTGTGGGTGACTGCATCATTTGTTGTCCCTTTGTGGAGGTGCTTTTCAAAATTACAGTGAGTCATCAGACATGAACCAGGACTGTCCTGGGCAAACTGATTACCCTTGCTTCAGTTTTTTTTTTTTTATGTTTGTTGGTGAAATGAGATGGGTGGATTAGGTTAGATGTTTTTAAGCAGTTTTTCCTTCAAGAAGCCCAATTATAAAACAAATAAGAGGCAAGTTCAATTTGAAGCATGGGCAGGGGGCAGGGCTCCAGTTCCCCACCCTCCCGCCCCTGCATACTCCGCCCGAAGATCCTGAGGGATCCCTGGAGCAGTTTGAAAACTCTCACACTCCAGTGTATCCCACCCATCAGTCGCCTCTCGCTGGTTTCCTGTGCCCCATCTTCAGGACAAGAAGGCAAACGCCAAATCTAAGTATTGGGCCAGTGCAAATCCTAGGAAGAGAAAGGATGTAATCTCACCTGAGGCAACAAGGTATACCTTTTGGGCTTCATCATCTTCTTTCTGCTTCCCCTTAACTATTTGCTTTTCTCAGGGGTAGGAGCTTGGGCGAATTTTGTTTCTTCTAAACTTACTGTTTTTTGTTGGAAACGCCTGAACCTTCAAAATGTAATTTTAGGGGTGGAGACATAGATAAAGCCTTTAAAAACAAATATTAAATGAGGAATTCTTCTGTGTGTGTAGGAAAGTGATTGGGCCATTCCCTGACCCTCCACACTCATCAAGAAGAACATTCCAGTGCTGAGACCACAGGTCAGACACAATGTAAGTAAGCATAAGGCTATTTTCAGGGAGGTGTATGAAGGTACACAAGAAAAGTAATAACCTTGACTTGTCTACTAATTTCCCCAGTGCAACTAATGAGTTAATTCTATCATTTGCTCTTTATCTCCTTGTTTCTCTGCTGTATTCTTTTCTCTTCCCAGTTTCTTTATTGCAGACATCTCCTCCATCTTCCTGCACATCATTTGGAGTGTTGTTCCTAAGATCACCCTAATCGCTGTGTCTCAACAGTTCTCTCAATTAAAGCTGCCTCTCCTCTATGCCTGTAACATCCAGACAGTAGGAATCCAAGGTCCTTGCAGAGGGTGGGGAATTAAGTCCCCCCCCCCCCCCCACCACACCACTGTTGTACTAGCAGATAAGTGGCTGAGAATGAATGTAACACTCCATCCACACTGGACATTAGCTGTAACAAAGGGGAGCAGAAACCAGCTTCTGATCACTCCTGTATTTGTATTCCCTCATTATTGACTGGGGCAGGCTCTTGCATTTTTGTGTGTCCTCCCTTCTCAGTGATCATTGGGAGGTTCCTTCACATGAATGTCATCAGATTCGTAGGCTCAGTGGTCTTAGACCTGACCTGAGGCAAGTGGACATTTTTTTTTTCTGTTATTTCTTTTTAATGTACTATGTTTTTTTTTTTTTTTTTTTTTCTGATTTAAGTTCTAGCACTGCCTTGGGCTAATAATATTCCCATCTAGGTTTGCTCATCTTTGGAATTCAGCTGCTTCTTGGTTGATGTTCCCTCCCTTTCCAGTGCATTTAGTTGTCTGGACTATTGCAGGGGCGATTATCTGAGAATGAACGGCTAGAGGATGATCCCTATCTATAACTGTTTGATATGTGGTAGGAGGCATCCATATTGCTACAGATAACAGACATGATCTGCAGTGGAAAATTAGATAACTTTGGTTTCTTGGAGAGGCATGAGATTGCCCTGGTTATGGACATCTCTCCAAAGTAATTCAGCAGCCATCATTTATTCTGTGTCTAATGTGTGCCATGCTTTATTCACATACTTTCCCACTTAGTATATCGATATCAGTTGTTGTTAGTATCCTGTTGCTGCTGTAACAAATACTACCAATATAGTAGTTTAAAACAACCATAATATGTCACAGTTAGGAATTGAAAAGGTCACAAATTTCTTCTAGTTATGAAGGTCAAAAGTCCTAAAATCAAGGTGTCAGCAGGGCTTTGTTCCTCCTGGAGGCTCTAGGGGAGAGTCTGTGTGCCTGCCTTTCCCAGCTTCTGGAGGCTGCCCACATTCCTTTGGCTCATGGCCCCTCCTCCATCTTGTAAGCCAGAAGTGGGTCATCTTCAAATCTCTCCTCTGACCCCTGCATTTGTCCTCACCTCTTTTTCTCTGATTCTGGTTCTCCTTCCCCCTCCTTCTCTTAGAAGGACCCTTGTGAGTCCACCTGGATAATCCTGGATAATCCTCCCGTCTCTGGATCCTTTATTTAATCACATCTGCAAAGTCCCTTTTGACATATAAATGACCACTGGATTAGAATGTGGCCCTTTTTGGGGGACCATTATACTGTCTGTCACAGGAGGAAAGAGCTCCTACCACTGGAACAGTAGCAGTAGTTTACAAGTAGGAAGTTCCTACTCTTCATCTTACTTAATTTTCATCACAACCATGGGAGGATGGCATCTTATGGTAAGGCACCGAGGCTTGGTGAGGTTAAGTGACTTGTCTAAAGTCTTGCCACTTGCCACATGGCTGCAGGCAAAGGATTGTGGTCCAGGCTCTTTGATGCCGGCGTGCATACTCTTAACCACTCCGCTATTCCACGTTTATTACCTTTCGGTACAGACAGGCGTAAGTGAAAACAGGGTGTTTTCTCTGGCTCACCCAGGTAGTCGATAAACAGGGTCACTATTCAGACTGGATCTCTTCGATTCCAAAGCCTCAGTCTGAAATGCTGTTGGCATGTGCTGATATTATACCTTTGTTCTACCAAGATTTTTGCTTTTAGCTGTGGTTCCCATGACCTTTGTTTTGTTTGTTTGTTTGTTTTTTCCTTTCCGGATTGTGCTTATTTATTGGTGAAGTCAGGTGGAGAAGGTTGTCACTTAGGTCATGATGTCACGGTGTTGACAGTTACTGGGCAAAGGCCTTTGGCCTGAAGCCGCTGAGCTATCCTGGTTTGTGGCTGCCGCCTGCTCTCTTCAAGTGGAGTTCTCGGACTGGCTTATAGGTTGAGGTGACCACTGCTGCCTCATTTGGAGCAGAGACCCTGACTTCCATTGAATTTTAAACACCGTCTCTGCAATGGAAAGCTAATGTTTTATGGAACCAGCCCCAATTTAGTTACCATAACAACTTGGTAATACTCCTTCTGTCTTGGCTTACTGCCTCAGAGTGTGATGTACAGCAGTCATTCTGGCCAGCTGAAATGGGCTCTCACCTTATTCTTGTCAGGCATATTGATAAATAGCTCTGTTTCATGACACATTTCAAAGTCATCACTTTTTTTTTTTTTTTTTTTTTTTTTTTTTATGTTGCTGACCTTCCCTTTAAGCTTCAGGTTGTATAAAGAGAAGCTGCTGGAGTCACACCATGATTGTGCTGCTTTTTTGTTTCTGAGCTATTTTCTCACAAAATCCTATGTCCGTGTGGTGGGGGAGGGGGATAAGGAGTGAGATAAGTAGATGATTGTGTTCATATTCTTGGAGCAGACTGTCGTAGAATCATAGCGGTGTCTTTATGTCATCTGCCAAAAAGAAAAAGAAAAAAGCTTGAAATAATGTTCAATTTAATCTCATTCTTTATGCAGTAAATTTGATGTCCTCTGGAAAAGGTGTGGGCAATACAATCAAAGAGAGGGTTCATTTCTTTCATTCAAGCATTTCGTATGCACTAAACCATTCATGTCTAGTATTGCCTTGATAATCAGTAACCTGTAGCAGAATTTAAATTTTGCATAGGAGAAATAGATGGGCTGGGGGAATTTGAGGGGAAGCAGACATAAGGATTTTGTCTTGTATTCTAGTAGGTAGGAGAGTGTTCTCTGTTTCAGGAAGGATTAATAGGTATTCCTTGGAGAGGTGGGGAGGAAAAGGCAGAGTAATGAAGCATTCTTTATTCCTCTCTGGGAGATACAGAATCTATATTCACATTCCAAGGCTCTGAAAAGTCCAGCAGCAGAGAAACCTATTTAATTAACTGTTTTATTCAGCTGCGGGGGCTGTAGGGGCCCCGTTTCCAGCAGAGCATCTGTGAATATCTCCTAGAGCACCGGGAAAATGGTGCTTTAGAACAATAATGATAAAGAGGAAACCAAAGCCAGGATTTCACCTTGTGTTCTTAACCATTTCTGTAGTGATTCAGCTATGGGGCAGACTCAATAATTTTATTCTTCGTTATGAGCTGATGTGTTGTCTACTCCCCTCTCCACATGTTTAAAATGACCTTTCCTGTGGTTTGTGCCTTTCAGGATTCCATATATGCATTGATTTTGAGCAATTTGTGTAACATTCTGTTCACCTTTTCTTTCTCTAAATATGCAGGTTTATTGTTAAGGAAGATTATGAAGTTTCCTTGGGAGAATTCTAAGAAAAAGTACTGACCATTTTTATGGGATGGTTAGAGTTGAGGCTTCTAAGAAACAAGTAATACATCTACTGAAATCTGTATTTTTATCCTAATGATTTCATGTAAAAACCTGGAGATCTAATGGTTAGTTATAAATCCTAAGCTTTCTGTGCTTTGGAGAGAATCTCAATAAGTTAGTTAATATCTGTCTTCTAATGTTGCAAAAACCTCATTACCTAAAAACCGGAGTTCTTCAGTGTCATCAAATAGGAAGACTGGCTGTAGAACTTGGAACTCTTGATTTCTGAGGAAGGCATTTCCTTGTTTTGTTATTGGTAATTTTCAGCAATTGAACTAAGCAAAAATACTTAGCGAAGACATATGAAAACCCTCTTCATGGCATCCTTTCTTGAAGAGACAGGGTGGAAAGGTCTGTGTCCTCCTTGATGTTGGTTCTTTAATATGTTGACTGTTTAAGATATTTTTTATTGAGGAATGGAGTTTTTAAGATGATTTTCACTGTATATGCCTATCCAAGTGTTAGTTTTTTTGTTGTTTCCATCCAAAAGATTGGAAAAAAGCATATTTGAGTAACTGGGTATGCAGGAACAAAGTTGTTGTCTACTATTTACTTCATAGATGTTCTGAGATCCATTCCTGGCCCAGCTGGCTTGCTGGATTAATTGACCACAATCCCATGAGTGCTAGTGGTCAGTGTATTGTATGTGATTTAGCAGAGTCAGTAGCTTTTCTAATTCAGAACAGCTTTTGTGTACTGTGTTGTCTACCCATGGTTCACATTATCCAAATAACAATGCCACACCATGGTTTTGAGGCAATTGGTAATCTCTGTCTGATGAAGCTTCCCTATGTCTCATTTGTTTGAATTTAATGTGCCTCTTTGTTCCTTTTTAATTTTTTTTTCAACAACAGCATTGTCTGGCATTTTTAGGTAATTGATTTTTGCATTTGCATTTTGGTTAGAAAAATGGCTGTGGTTCTAAGCAAGGGGGTTGGATTCATCCAGCACTGTCTATATTGTTAGCCAAAAGAATTGTACATTAGAGTAACTTGATAATAGAGCACCCAAATGTATACTTTCATTGAAAAATTTCAAGTAATTTCTCCTTTGGTGATACAAAATTAGAGCTAGTGACAATCAACGGATGATAACCCAAAGTGTTAACCCGAGATGTTTTGAAATATTTGGGTTATTATACACAGCTCAGGGAAAAGAAATAGCCATTCGTGTGTGTGACTGCTGAAATGCTGACCTTGTTTATTCTCAATAAACATAATAACTAGTTTCATATGAGTACATAATTTCTTGGAAGAAATTTGGAAGAGCTGTAGTAAAGTGGAATGTACATAAGACCTATATATTTACCCACCAAAATATACTTCCTGATACAGTCACTCAATTTTTATTTTTAGGAGGGAAATCAGATAAAGACAATGTGTTAAAAATCTTCCTTGGCTTCAGGAATGTTAGTAGTTTGCATATTTTTTTAGGTGCTGTTAGCAGGGTTACTCATTTCCTGGCATGATGTGGTGCAAGTATGTCTTCATGAAGATTAAAATGAGAAGGAAAAGAGATCTAAGGATTGGGCTTCTTGGAAATTATCTCCCAAGGCACGGGAGACAAAGAAATTCTCTATGTTGCTTCAATGAAGCTATAAAAATAAGACTTGCTGTGGGCATGAGTAGGATCAGAACCCAATGAGAGTCAGTTAGATGTAATAAAGACAAGAAAGAATTTGTTACATTGTCATTTCACATACTTTATTTGTATTTTTGTCTTTCCTGATTAGATGCTGGGAGAAAGCATCTGATGTATGTCATTACATCTTTGTGTGTATGTCATTGAATCTTTGTCATTTAATCTTTGGTTAATAGGAATATGATTTAGCTTTTCCAGTCTGATCAACATTTTTTGTCACTGATAGAATTGAGCTAGTAAGAATCATACCCTGGATTGTGGTGAAATTCACTGAGTTTTAAAGTATGCCCTTTGGGTGGGTAGCCAGCCTCTCCTTTTCAACACTCCATACTCTCCCAATAACTTCCAGAGAAAGGGTATGCACTGTGGGGGCCTGAAGAGGGGGGGAAAAAAAAGCCTACGTTTTGACTGTCATTTCTTGATAGGTGGTGGTTTCTAGGGTGTGGGTAAGGGCCATAGTAGTTTTCAGAGATACTTGACTCTTGTAGGATTTGTCAGAGTTTTCAGGAGGCAAGCAGAGGTGAAGCAGGAAGGCATGTGTAGGGTACTAAAATTGTGTTGGGAGTGCTAAATTGTTGGAGCCTAGAGCACATGGTTGGAAAGGACAATAGTTGAAGTCTCCAAGGGCAGACAGGGACCACACAATGCAGGGTCTCACCTGCTGTGCTAAGGATTTAGGGTCTGTAGCATTGGAGAGAGAGTGATAGGCCTGCATTTCATAAAGATACATTTGGGAGATGAATCCAAAGAGGGCTGAGGCTTGAGAGTAGGGATTTAGTTATGACACAAGGGGATGGGGGTCTAAGTTAAGGTCATAGCAGTGGAAATGGAGAGGGAGGGAATGGCTACTGAGAAATTTGGGTGCTGTGATTCTAAAGACTTCGTGATGTATTGGAAAGGGGGAGTGAAAGATTGTGGTGTGAATTAAATGAGATAATATATTTTTCATGTATTTAACACAGTACCTGGCACATGGGAAGCACACAGGAAATGGGAACTTGTAATTCTGTTATCAACACAGACAATAAGAAACCTGTTGGAGGTTCCTGTTTCTAGTAACAATAATACAGGGCTTCTACTCTGTATAGTCCTGCCTCCAAATATGCACGCTAGCAGATTTCATACTCTTATTTTTTGCTTGTTAGCGAGACTGTGGCCACATTGTATTCACTTTACCTGATGACCTGGCAGTAATACCAGTGCGTGCTTGAAATCCAGCTCGACTGTGGAGCACATCTGTTTACCTTTATGCTGTCATTAAGGGAGAAAGGCCCAATCCCCCAGTCCTATTTGATTATTTGTCTGAGGTTTTATCCTGAAAGTACTTTCTTTCCCTTCATGTCTTCAGAGTTATATTTTCATTCTTATTTCAGATAGGTTTCTTCCAGTTTAGTAAGTTAGGAGATGAGGTTATTCATAACTCTGTTGGTAGTTATGGCGAACAGTTCTTTGATAGGATGTTTTTGGTGTAAAACTAGTGAATTAGTGTAATTGGACTGCCATAACAAAATACCATAGACTGGCTTATACAACAAAAACTTCTTTTGTACAGTTCTGGAGGTAGGAAGTCCCAGTGAAGTCCAAGATCAAGGTATCCAGGGATTCTGTTCCTGGTGACGACTCTCTTCCTTGCTTGCAGACAGCTGCCTTTTCCCTGTGTCCTCACATAGAGGAGGGTGCTCTCTCTTTCCTTCTTATTATCCCTTCATGAGGGTCCCACCGTCACGACCTCATCTAACCTTAATTAGGCCTTCCAAAAGTCCTATTTACAAATACCATTATGTTGTGGGGGGTAGGTCTTCAATGTACAGATATTGGGGGCGGGGGGACAGAGTTCGGTTCGTAGCAACTGGGATTCAGAAATGTGAACTAGGGTGTTTGGAACTCTTATGCCTTATTTACTTTCTACCTTTTACAGATTTGCCTTGATGATTGTCTTAAAGCTGGTTGTGTTGGCTGTTTAAGATGTCTTAAAGACTCATTCATTAGCCATTCATCAGATAGTTATAGAGCTAGGATTCAGAAGCCAATAAGATAATTTTGCCCTTAAAAGCTTTTAAAGCACAGCTGTAGTTTCTTAACTGGAAGGAAACACAAACAAATGTGCCGATTGTTATGGGAGTAATTGTCTCTTAGGGGGTGGGAATCAGAGAAGGTACAACATCAGGATCTTGGCAAGAAGGTTATTCTCTGGAGATCGTTTTCAAGGCCAATGTGGTACTTTATGTGCTGCTAAAAATGATATTGTGTCATGCTATAGTTGTGTCCTGTGATTAAAGTAATGATGGAATTAATCTTCACTACAGGAATGGATAATTTCCCTTCAGGTGTGGCCCTAAATTTAAAGGAAGCTGTTAATTTAATTACTTTGTTAGTATAATTTTTCTTTAATGCCAAAACACATTTTCCCACATTTTAAGATCTCTGAAATCAAGATGTATATTACACTCAATGATGCATCTTAATTGGCACTTTTCTCTTTCCTGTTAGAGTATTTTATTTCTTTTATGTTGTTTCCTCTTTTCTTATAATATTATAGTACATTTTATGGTTGACACCGAATATTCATTGAAATACAATTGTAAAAGCTAGACTAACTATCTCGTTTAATGTTTACAATGACCTTATGAATTGTGTTTAATTTATAGAGGATTTGGTGATATTAAGTTACTTGTTGAAGGTCATTTTTTTCTTTAGTGGTTTAAATTATTTTCTTCATGAAATATATACAATTTTTTTTCTTAGCAAGATCACAAATCTTCTAGTAATTCTCCAAGACTGCATACTTTAAAGGAAAATATTGATGAGTTTTGCTCTGAATTTCATATGAATTTAAACGATGTAGTTTTCTGGAGGGGGAAATTCTATCTCCTTGTTTGTATTTGCAGATGTTCCACACACAATACAATACAGTAGTCTTGTCCTTCAACTCTATTAGAAGATGAAGAGTTCTTTCAGGACAGCTGGATTGACAGCCCTGGACCCTGGCTTCCTCCAATTCCAATCTTAATTCCATAGCTGGAGTGGGGGGTGGTGAATGGCTCAGTCGATTAAGCGTCTGACTGTTGATTTTTGGTTCAGGTCATGATCCCCGAGTCCTGGGATCGAGCCCCATGTCAGGCTCCATGCTCTGTTTAAGATTCTCAGTCTCACTCCCTCTGCCCCTCTTCCCCAATTGCCCGTGTGTACATGCTCTCTCAATCTCTCTTGCTCTTGCTCTCAAAAAAAAAAAAAAAAAAAAAAATTCCATAGCTGGGACTCCCCAGCTCTTGTATGTAAGATTATTTTCTTCCTAGTCTCTGAGGGGATTCTCTTTCTTAGAGGGAATTTCAGAAACCTAGGCAATTATCTTGTTTGGCTTAGCATAAAATTAATCATGATTCTGGTCTTGCTGTTTACAGTGGCCGTGTTCTGTTCACTGGGTTCTCTTGTGAACAGACTTTAAACCTAGTATAAATAGCTTGAGTCTACATTTTCTCATTATGCTGGAGCTTCTGTAATGGTTCTTTGAATCTTCCAGGATCCAGGGCCTCCCTGCCTTGATCCTCCCTGACTAAGGGCTGTGTCTCCTGTATCTAGACCTGCTGTCTAATGTTGAATACTTGGATCCGTATTCTGCCTTTCTTTGGGAAATTGCCTAGGGAGCCCCTCTGGGATTACCTGGCCCTGTTTCTGGTGGATGGGGTCTGGGTCTCTGTTCTCTCTATTACCTACCCTGGGCTCTGATTCAGATATCCGAGACCATGCCTTGAATACTACATAGATCCGTCTTAGTTATTCAAGGTTTTCCAAAATCTGTCTCTTGCTTTTCTTTCCAACAGTTTGCCCAGCACTATCAAACTTCTTTACAGTAATTTGTTTTTACTGTATTATGATTTTTGTGTTTGTACATTTGTCTAAATTTGTCTAGTATACTCTGAGCCCCTTGAACACAGGACCATGTCTCTTATATATAAAAGATAAAAAAGATCCCCCCATAGTACCTTGCATGTAGTAGTAAGCAGAATGAGTAAAGGGTAGAGTTAATGACTGTTGGGCACCCAATGTTTACCTGATGACTAAAAGCTTGTAATAAACAGAAAAGCATTCATAGGAAGTGGTCCTTGATCACATGATCTGTGCTTTTATGGGGCCATATGTCTGGATTTTGGAATGGTGCTCTTTAGCTTTTAAGTATTTGCTTATTTTTGATCCATCTAGTGTATAATTTATTAACTTTCATTAGAGTTTGGTTGTTTTTTTTTCAATGTTTGAGGTCATATTTTACCTATGATTTATACATGAAGTATATATGTTATATAGCCTTTCTATATAAATGCATGTTTAAAATGATTTAAGCTTTTCAGAGTTTAAGTACTTTAAGAACCTTTTATTTTTTTTTATTAATTTTTTTTAATGTTTATTTTTGAGAGAGAGAGAGAGGGAGAGAGACAGAGTGCAAGTGGGGGAGGGACAGAGAGAGAGGGAGACACAGAATCCCAAGCAGGTTCCAGGCTCTGAGCTGTCAGCACAGAGCCCGACATGGGGCTGGAACCCATCAACCGTGAGATCATGATCTGAGCCGAAGTCAGACGCTCAACTGACTGAGCCACCCAAGCGTCCCTTTAAGTACCCTTTAAATGTGTCACTAGAATATAAGCTTATGAGGGCAGTGGCTTTTTTAGTTTATTTCTACATTTTCCGTTCCTGGAATAATACCTAGGTACTCAACTATTGACTAGTAGGTGGCCCATAAATTGTGAATAAATAATTATAATAATCTCTGCTTTCCTGAGAGGAAAAAATCAGTGTTCGAAAAATTCTTCAGATTTCATATATTGCTTACAATTTGATTCAGCTTTAATTTCCAGGTTGTATGAGTTTATAGACTCTTAGGTTTGGAAGGGAACTGAAAGCTATATATAGTCCAGCTTCTCTACTGTGGATCAGGTAACAAGTGAGTATCATACATGTCAGTAAGTAGAATATTTCGTTCAGAAATTGTTACTGGAAACCTAGGACTGTGACACTAGTGAGGAAAGACCAATTCCTCAAGCACTTTGCCCCTGTGCCCCCCACTTAAAGGATTGTTTATATGGGGACTACAGAAAATTACATTATATTAAAGCGATTTGTGATGTCCGCTAAAGGTGCACAAAAGTGGCTTGTTGCTGATTTGAGAGATCAGAAGCAGTTCTTCTGTTGTGTTTATTCTGTTTCTGTTCCATCTTTTCTGCCAGTGGAAAATGGCCTCAGGACTAGGAGAAGGAAAGGGATATGAAACATTTGAGCTGTGTTTGGTGCCATATTGAATATTTGGAGCATTTATTTGCTTTGTTCGTTTGCTTAGCCCTATTTTGATTAAAACCATATTTCTAGAAAAAAGGAAATAAATACTAATAACTTTTGTAGTTGACCAGTTGGCATTGGCACCAAGTAACAGGGTAGCTAATTAGTCCTTAGAGTGTTTGAGAGTAGAGTATATCATTTTTCTATTCTTGGTTAATGACATTTCCAGTGATGAAATACAGTCTCTCTGGTCCAGAAACACCTGCAGTGTTATGGAGTCATTTCTCTTAAGCTTGAATTTTCTCTATAACCTTCTTCTCAGGTGTTCTTTCAAGATGATCCTTCTACACTAACTTGCAAAGCTTTCTCTGTCTTTAAATAATGCTAATTTTTCAAAATAAAAATTTCCCTTATTTTCATTGTCATTTGTTTGCAGAAATCTCTTACCCATTGTTACTAGTCTGATGTCTGGTGCTATCAAGAGCTTGTCTAATTCCCCTCACATATAGCTCCTTCCTTGAGTTTCTTGGTTTCTGGAGAAGCCAACTACAGACCTCCAGCTACTTCTCACATTCATTTGCTGGACCCCCTTAGTTTCTTAGTATCTTTAGATTAGGTATATCTCTTCTGTTATTTATTTTTGAGAGATTAAAAAAAAAGGACGACATGAGCACAGAGTCATTATGTTCTTGGATATAATCATAAGGGTTTTTCTTGAAATAAGTGAAATTTTGTGTGTCATGAAGTAAAAATTTTCTCTTAACAAATGAGGCAAACATCCTTTTCTTCAATTTGTAGTGTGTTTGAAAATGGTCTCTAGGCCTCTGTCCGTATCTACTCTTATGATCTTTACAACAATTCCGTGATCATGGGTTTTCCCTCAAATATAAACATTTACAAACAGAAGGGACATAAACCTGAAATTGCATAGCTGAGACTTAGTGCTAGAAAGATTGTTTAATAATGTATTTAGCATACATAAATGAGATTAAAAATGAGAAGCTGTATCCTTTGCGTTTGCTCCAGCCCAATTCTTGTTTGTTAAAATGAAAAATGGTTCAGTCTATTTTGGAGCATTGCCATTATAAAAATAAATGTCAATATGTTGCGTACTTGCAGAGTTTTAGCACTTGTCTACAAAATGCCAAAGGATGACTACACCAGTACTTCTGGGTGTGGGCAGTGTATTCACAGAGGAATGACCTCGATTACAAAAATGTAAGCTTGTGCTTGGCCTTAAAGGAGTTTCCCCGATGGGAAGTTTATTTGATGATAGCAAATGCATTCTTGATTGGTGAATTCTTAGAAGAAAGATAGGAACAGTTTAGGTGGGGAAGTATTTGGTGGTTTTCTCTCTACCACTTGCTGGCATCTAGTTCCCAGTCTTCTTTCATTTTCCCTCTGGCTTTTCTAACTTTCTCTTCAATCCTTTTTTTCCTCCTGCCTTGCACTGAGCAGTGTGGGTATTACTTTGTCCCAGTGGTGGCATAGGGATTTAATAAGATTGCTGACCTCTGGGCCACAATGACTCTTGCCTGGATGACAGTTGTTAACTCCTAGTGGGCTATGTAGGTAAGAAAAGTGAAGTGATAGAATTCACAGGAGCTGCTGAAACAGAAGGTGTTGAAGACGGGGGACCTCTGTCAACACTTTTTTTTTTCTTTTTTAGCACTGGGTCTGGGCGGGTGGTGATGTAATTCGTTCAGAATTAAATAACAGGAAGGGATCGGTAGATGTGCCTTCCATCTTGCTTTTAATCACATGTCTTCACTACACTCAAGGCCTTACATGTGGCAAAAAGGAACGAGAACAGGATAAAGAGGTGCTGAAAAACCATTTGTGTTTTTCTTGTTCTGTCTTTGGAGAAAGGTTTCTGGTTTTGGGTGTGGAGGTGGAGCTGCTATATAAGTGATGAGAATTGGGACCTGGAGGGTGGGTTTGGATGACCTGGTCCTGGGAGTGTTGGGGCTGAGGCCATAACTTCAAGGACATGAGCAGAGTGGAGACCTTTAAGAAAATATGAGTTCACTGTTTGCACGAATAAAGTTAAGCCAGCTTTGCAAATTATGTATTTCCCTAACTTAGTCCTGTTGACAGTAGAACCTGCTATGAGGCATACCAAAATTTCTCTCTAACTTTGGGAATTCTTACTACCAAATATATGGATACAGTGTTTTTAAATTAAAGATTCCATTCTAGAGGCTGATATCTTGTGACTTCCTAATACCTTATAATATGAATTCTCTCTCTTGTGTACCTGATTCAAAATAAAAAGCTACTACAAGCTATCCTACAAGGTACCTGTGAATTCCTAGTTGTGGCAACAGGCAGACCAGAATCAGTTAAATACTGCTTACTGATAGGTAACCATTTTCTTTTTTTTTTTTTTAATTTTTTTTTTTTTTAATTTTTGAGAGAGAGAGGGAGGGAGGGGCAGAGAGAGAGGGAGGGAGGGAGGGGCAGAGAGAGGGAGACAAAGAATCTGAAGCAGGCTCCAGGCTCTGAGCTGTCAGCACAGAGCCTGATGAGGGGCCTGAACTCGTGAACTGTAAGGTCATGACCGGAGCCAAAGTCAGACACTAACAGACTGAGGCACCCAGGTGCCCCAATAGGTAACCATTTTCTATAAAGAACTGGGAGCATAGTGGGTAAGTAGGTAGTTTTCTATAATCAATGAGTTTCTTATCCAGCAAAAAATCAAATAAGTAATCAATTTCTGTCCCTCTGCCCCTTCCCCCTCCAAATACTTGATTAGGATATATGATTTGAAATTTGAAAATAGTTCCTGAAACTATTCTGGAAATATTTCTATTCCAATTATTAAAAATGAAAAGTCTTTTGGTTTATTTGATCTTCCTCTCTGTCCCATTCACCAATAAAAAAATGAAACTTAATATCAAGTAAGCATTTGATTAAGTTAGCAGTGATTTATGGGGAGCTCATTAACGTACTGCACAGACAGGAATTATACAGATTTGATGAATCAACAAAGCAGAAAATGGAAAATACATTCCACTCCTGAATTTTTTAAGTGAGGAAGAATATATCCTTGGCCATGGTCATGCTTTAATATCAGTCCTACAAAAAAGAAACAGATTTTCACTTGCACTGATCTATTATGCTGTGAAAATACTGTGTGCATTTTCATCCTTAGAAAAGATTTCTGCAAACAGAGTTCTAAGAACTGAACATAAGTGATTGTGGAGATTGTTTTATTTATCCCTAAAAGCAATATTCTTCCTGTTAGAGCAAGGGATTTAGATGGCAGAATCAATAACTTGGCTGCCGTATGGGACTTGCTTATACACAAATTAATGTATGATGCTTATGAACTTGATAAGCTTGAAAGGCCATATTCTCTTGGTCCTTTATTGCCATGCAGTCAAATGAAACATTAGATAGAAACAATGTAAGGGAATGAAATGATATGTATCATAATCTTTGAGGGATGTTAATTCACATGTGTAGTGACGACAGCTGATATCTTTGTACTAGCTAGTTGCATGGCAAACTCTTGAGACAAATCACTGGTATAACGTGTGATGTGTTTTCCTAAAGCAAAAATCAGATAAAACCTGGTAGTTTTTTTTTTTTTTTTATAAGAACTCCTCATTCTTTGGCATGTATAATTGGAAAGCATTGGCAAATAGACACTATGAGATTCATTTCCTGAAATGCTCTTTTCAGAGTTCCATGTGAAAGGGTTAGCTGTGTCAATTAGTTGAGATGAAATGACATAATTTATTGACCTGTGGTGATAACTTCCTAAATACATTGAACATTTGGCGCCATATAACTGAATGCCTTGCTAATTGCTCAGATGCATGCCTGCTTTCGTAATCAATGCGCTACTTGGGCTAACCTCAGCAGATTTATTGCCTCATTTTCTGTTTCAGACTGCTTAACTATTCACTGGGTGGTATCCATGAAAATGACAGTCCCTAAGGATCAGAATCTGCGTGTCAGAGGGCAGAGGTCTCTCTGTTTCATGGCTTTGGAATCACTCTTTCATATTCTAAGGGGAAGGCAGAATTGGCAATTTGCATTTAAAGCACTGCTCTCCAAGGTTACATTCTGTTGAGTATATATTTCAGATAGTGGACATTTATCATAGTGTAGCTCTCAAACCTGAAATTGCTGCTGAAGGTATAGCCGAAGAGCCATCACAGTCTTGGAGAACAAGGTAATAAATCAGAAGCTGCCACATGATCACTATGGTAACCGTCAGGCCCTGTCACACTGCAGGCATTATTGAAGGGTAGGTTCAATGTTCAGCTCATCAAGTGTTTGTGATCATAAACCTATTGACACTATAGATTTGATATGACCATATTATTGTCTTTGTGAATTGAAAGGGACTGCTATCATATTTAAGGTAACATTTTATGACTGTAGATATGAATCTGGTTGTCAATGCCAATTGGTTTAATACAATAGTATGTAGTTTTTAAAGGTAAAACCTAGTTTTTCAACATTGTGAAACTAAACTTTTTTTTCTAATGAGACCATTCATGCTGAGCTGAACCTGTAGACCTATGTAATTATGTATCCACATTGATTCAAATCACTTAATTGGAACATTTTAAACAATATTCAACACTGTTATTTGACACAATTTCTTTATCATAATTTTCAGAATTTATAAACACGAAATCTTGCGATAATGATTTATGCTTTATTTTTAAATTCATGCACATAATTGTGTTTTAAAATTTTATAACGTGACATTTAGATATAGGTAGCATCTTGATGAACTTGTTGGGAACCATTAGAATACAAGGCCAACATCCTGAAAGGTAATTATTTTTGTTTATAAGAACTGTGCATTCCTGAAATCATGACAGCTTTAAGTAAATACATATGTTCTCTAAGAGCAGAGTTCATGTATCCAATATATTTTATATGAATTTAGTGAGTAGTAGTATTTTTCAATTACATTTACTTATAATAGAAGGTGATTCCTCAAAGTAGTTTTACCATAAAATTTTTTAGCATTTTATTTAAGAAAATAGATTTAGAGCTAATCAGAGTTGGGGGGGGACCTCACATGCATTATTATAATAAAGTTGTTAGTATTTTCATAATTATTACTGCATTTGAGCATCTTTCTTCAAACTGAACCAAAAGGGCATTACTAAATGTTAAAGGCAGTAACTATGGTAATTCCCTTGCGAGAAAGACAAAAACTCATTAAGATCATAATAAGGTAGTCACTTCTATACATTCCTCAGAAGGTTTTGAATTTTCTTCCTTCTCCTTTGTTTTAAAAGAGTGATCGAACATGAAGTTGGTAGGCACATATCCATCATGACATGTTGAAAGCCTCCTATCCAACTTCCCTATCCAAGGATACACATTGTAAAGTTTGTTCTGAGGATAGTACTTAGCTCTCTGTGTTGGAAGGCAGGAGGAAATGAAGGACAGTGGGAAGGGACATTTGAACATTTCCTGTCTCCTTTGCTGCACAGTGCAGGAGTTTGGAATCACTATATTTAGTGACTAGTAGAGGACGAGGCACTGCAGATATTTAGCAGTTTTCAAAAAAAAAATTTTTTTTTCCTGCAGTCCTTCTTTTTATATGAACGGCAACCTATGGCAGGGGCCTGTTGCTACTGAAATGTAGTGCAACTCGGTGATATGGCCTGTGCAGTAGAGTGTGAACTAGATCATGAGTGCTGCTGTTTCATGTGGGATGCTGAGCAGCTGGCAGATAGGAACTACTTTGCACCATTTATGGGCTGGAGTTAAAGTAGTAGGCTGGAGAGGAAAGACTTAGGGCCAGTCGGCTAGCTTCTGAAGCTCTGTCTGAAAGTGTTTATAAAGGCAGCAGTTATGTCCTATTTGTTATCTTCACTGAGTTCACTTTTCCTGGTCTCTGTGTCCATTATTCTTATTACATTATTACATTAGGTACTCAGAGCACTTGCTCTAGCATTTTTATACATTTTGAAGAAGTCCAGGAAAATTACGCACTGTAAAGGAAGAAGACTAACACTTCTCCCTTGCCGTGTGCTAGGTACCATGGTAGGTATTTGCATCCACACTTTAATCCTGAGAGCAACCTTAAGAAGTGTTACAGTTCCCGGTTTTAGTGATAAGAGGGTTGGGCCTAAGAAAGATTAAATGTGTGGGAAGTGGCGGAGCTGGATTTTCAACACGATATTCTTTGGTGCCAGAGTCTATATTCCTTCTATTTTTCCTGTCCTGTTTGCATGAATGTTCAAGAAGGCATAACTTCTTCCAATTGCTTTTTTATATTCTTTTTGTTATTGTGGCAAGAGCACTTAATATGAAATCTACCGTCTTAACAGTTTTTTAAGTATGCATTACAGTATTGTTACCTACAGGTACCATATTGTATGCCAGATCTCTAGAAGTTCATTATTTTGTACACCTGGAAATTTATACCCGTTGAATAGCAACTCCCCGTTCCAATCTTCCCCTAGTCCCTGGCAACCACCGTCCTACTCTCTGCTTCTAGGAGTTTGACTACTTCAGATACCTCAAATAAGTGGAATTGTAGTGCTGTGACTGGCTTATTTCATTCAGCATAATGTCTTCAGGGTCATTAATGTTGTTCTCTGTGGAAAACTTTCCTTTTTTTTTTTTTTTAAAGGCTGAATATTATTCCATTGTATGTACGTATCACATTTTCTTGATCCATTCATCTCTCAACAGGAACTCAAGTTGCTTGCAAGTCTTGGCTATTGTGAATGGTACTGCAGTGAATGTGGGACTGCAATTATTTTTTTTCAAGATCCTGATTTAAATTCCTTTAGAGGTATACCAAGAAATGAGATTGCTGATCATAGGGTAGTTCTGTTTTTTAATTTTTTGAGCAACCTCCATATGGTTTCCCATATGGCTACACCATTTGCATTCCCATCAACAGCACACAAAGGTTCCAGTATCTCCATGCCCTTGCCAAAAAAATCTTATTTATTGGTTTGATAATAGCCATCCTAACAGATGTGAGAGATGATATCTCATTGTGGTTGTGATTTGCATTTCCCTGAAAATTAGTGATGTTGAGCATGTTTTCATGTATCTGTTGGCCATTTGTATGTCATGTTTAGGGAAATGTCTGTTCAAGTGTTTGGCCATTTTTAATTGGGTCATTGATTGATTGATTGCTATTTGGTTGTTGGCATTCTTTATCTATTTTGGATATTAACCTCTTACCCAATATGTGGTTTGCAAATATTTTCTCTTCTCCCATAGGTTGTCTTTTCACTATGTTGATTGTTTCTTTTGCTGTGCAGCAGCTTTTTATTTATTTATTTTAAAAGATTTTTTTTAATGCTTATTTATTTTTGGCAGAGAAACAGAGACAGAATATGAGTCGGGGAGGGACAGAGAGAGGGAGACCCAGAATCCAAAGCAGGATCCAGGCTCCAAGCTGTCAGCACAGAGCCCAACGTGGGGCTTGAACCGTGAGATCATGACATAAGCTGAAGTCAGACCCGTAACTGACTGAGCCACCCAGGCACCCCTGAAGCAGCTGTTTAATTTGATGTAGTCCCACTGTGTGTTTTAGTTTTCATTGCTTGTTTTTGGTCCTATCCAAGAAATTACTACCTAGACCAATGTCATAAAGTTTTTGCCCTATATTTTCTTCTAAGAATTTTACAGTTTCAGTTTGTTTAAATCCTTAATCTATTTTAAGTAAATTGCATGTGTGTGTGTGTGTGTGTGTGTGTGTGTGTGTGTGTGTGTGGTGTAAGATAAGGATCCACTTTTATCCCTTTGCTTGAAGATGTCCAGTTTTGCCAGCACTGTTTGTTGAGGAAACTGTCCTCTCCCCATTGTGTATTCTTAGTACTCTAGTTGAAGATCAGTTGATAAGTATGCCTGAGTTTATTTCTAGGTTCTGTCTCCTCTTCAGTTGGGCTATGTGTTTGTTTTTGTGCCAGTGTCATACTGTTTTGATTACTATGGCCTTGTAATATATTTTGAAATCAGAAAGTATGATGTTTTCATACTTTCATACTTTCATACTTTCAAAGTATGTTTTCATACTTCATAGCCAAGATTGTTTTGGCTATTCAGAATCACTTGTGGTTCCATATGAATTTTAGAATTGTCTTTTCTATTTCTGTAAAAAAAAAAAAGTCATTGGGATTTTGATAAGGATTGTAGATCACTTTGTGTAGTATAGACACTTCAACAATATGAAGTCTTCTAATTCAAGAACATGAGAAAAATAAAAGGCATCCAAAGCCAAAGGAAGTAGTAAAATTATCTCTACTTACAAATCACATGATCTTATATGTATGTTGAAATCCCCAAAGATTCTACAAAAAAGTGTTAAATTAATTCAATAAAGGTATAGGATACTAAATCAGCATATAAAAATCAGTTGGGTTTCTATACACTAAAAACAAACTATCCAAAAAGGAAATTGAGAAAACAATCTAAGCGCCATAAAGAATGAAATACTTAGGAATAAACTTAAGGAGATTAAAGGCTTATACACTGAAACTGCATAACTGAAAGATATTGAAGAAGACAAGAATAAATGGAAAAGCTTCTTTTAGCTTTGTTAGTGTGTATTTGGATGTTTCTGCTGTTCATCAGTTCTTAGAATTACATTCAGACATTGTGTCTGGTGCTAGAAAAATCTGTCCAAATTGAGTCCTCTGTACTTTAATGGACTCAGACTGGGGTAAGAAGATCATGACCTGAGCCAAAGTCAGGCACTCAACTGACTGAGCCACCCAGGTGCCTCGTAAGCCAAAAAGTTTTAGATGAAGGTTAGTATTCATTTTCATGCACCTTCATGTATATAATATATTCAGTGATAGTGTAGGTGACATTCATACTAATGATATTTATATCTTCTTTCCTATTAGAGATTAATTGCTGTCTTCATTTATGCATTTAAAACTGAGCTATTACTTTGACCATTGGATGCAAATATGGAAAAGAAAATGAGAATGCACATTCTCCCCAAATCTAAATCTGTGCTACAGCCCTGAGGGTCTTTCACCATCGATCCTGGTGTCTGTGAAGAAGAGAATCCTGCTGATCAGAGTCAGGAAGACAGAGGCTAACACGCTAATCTCTAGTATTTCTCCAGGAATCGGTCATACCTCTGTGTCTGCTTTTGTTGATTTGCTTGCCTTTGTTTTCCTGTCACTCTCACTCTGCAGAACAACATCCTAAGATTTGTACTTTGTACCTTCTGTCACAATAATGCAGTATAAACCTTGCTATCCAGGGAGGGGCACTTGTGTCATTTCGTCTGGTTTGGTACTGTTACGTTGGCCTTATAAATGGCAGCCTCCTGATTTGTCCAGCCCAGCTCCTGGTGCAATTCGGGAAGCCTGTAGATACGGGCTCACCTCTCCCCTGGTGTGGACAGAGGCAGCCAGCATACTGCTGAGGGCCGCTACACGGAGGCGTTACGGTTACAATCATGCCATTGCCAGACTGTTTAGTGTTCTTTTGCAATAATGGCAATCATTTGATTAACTGAAAGATCATTCTCATAATAAAGGATTAGTTTTTTTTTTCCAAAAAGCATATTAAAATGTTTCAATCTTGTATTAACTTTTATTTGTTCAATACTGTCAATAGTGGCTTCTTTTTTTTACAACAATATTTAAAAGGTTTCAATTTTGCAATAACTCTTATTTGTTCAGTGCTGTCAGTTGACTGTTTTGGTTTTTTGTGTGTGTGCTTTTTATTTCAAAGGCTTCTGGATGTGTGTAGAAAGCAGATAAAATTCTGTAGGTTTTGTTATCTCAGGTAATGCTTAAAACAGAATTGCCATGGTAAGTCATGTTTGGGTAGAAATTCTGATGACATTGACTTTTCTTCTGTCATCCCTATTCGGCTCTCAACAACAGGCAGTAGCTTGAAATTCTTGTTCTCTGTTAGATGAGAACTCGCCCTTTTTCTGAAATGTTTGATTTACCTTGGCTTTGCCTTTCCAGTGGTAAACAAATAAGCATTACTGTTTGCAGAGCCAGACTAAGATTAAAACAGGCCTTTTACATTTAGGCATCTTGATCCTTGTTATACTAATACATACATTTTGCTTCCCTGCTTTCTAAGAAGTTGAAACAGAAATATACATAATTGATGATCTAGGGAATTGTGATTAAGTGCTTGATGTGTGTGTGCTTGCCTATTGGCTTCCTTGTTTCAAATGTAATTACTGCATTTCCTTATAAGATTTGGAAGAACTATAGCTTAAATGAAAGGCAACAGGAGGCTTAGGATATAAAAGCTACTTAGTTTTGAAACTTCTATATATTAAAAGTCACTTTTTTAATGTGTTGATTTATGAATTATGACAAATGGCATCAGCACAGTCAAGGTTCAGAACAGCTCCTGGCTTTGCCAAACTCCCTTATGCTGTCCCCAAATTCCCTTTGTAGTTCAACCCTTCTCCTGCTCCTAATCCCTGGTAACTATAGATTTGTTCTTCCCTATAGTTTTACCTTTCTCAGAATGTGATACATAAATGGACTAATATGTAGTGTTTCAAGTTAGAGCTTTTTTCCACTTGGCATGATGCATTTGAGATTCATCTAAGCTGTTGTATCAATGGTTCCTTTTTTATTGTTGAGTAATATTTCCACTGTATGGGTGTACTATAGTTTGTTCACTCATTTATCAGTAGAGACTTCTAGAATGTTTCCAGTTTGGGGCAGTTATGAATAAGGCAGCTGTAAACATTTGCATATAAATTTGTATGTAAATGTAAGTGGTATCTCTCTTGAATAAATACCTAGGAGTGTGATCGTTGGATCATATGGTAAGTGTATATTTACCTTTGTAAGAAATTGACACTTTTTTTTTTTTCAAAGTGGCTGTAACATTTTGAACTTCTCCAACCAGCAAAGTAATGAACTTCTCAGTTTCTCTGCCTCCTTGTCAGCACTTGGTCCTCCTTCCCTTCTTCCCTCCCTTCCTTTCTCCTGCCCTCCCTTCCCTTCCTTTCCTCTCTTCCAGTTTCGCTATTGCACTGGGAATGTAGTGTCTCATTGTAGTTTTAATCTACATTTGTGCTTTATTTGTGCTTCTTATCTGTATATCCTCAGTGAATTGTTTGTGCAAACCTTCTGCACATTTGAAAACAACAAAGTTATTTTCTTAACAAGTGCTGCTCCTATATACCCTGGATATAAGTCCTCTGTCAGTTATGTGACTTGAAAATACTTTTTTCTCGGTCTTGGCTTGTCTTTTAATTCTTTTAACAGAGGCTTTTGCAGAGATAAGTTTTAAATTTGAAGTCCATTTTAACCATATTTTCTCTTTTAAATTGTACTTTTGTTGGTATATCTAAGGACGGTTTGCCTAACCTAGGGTCAAAAAAAAAAAAAAAAACCAAAAAAAACCTCCTCCCATGTTTTCTTCTAAAAGTGTTTTATAGTTTTATAAATTACATTTAGGTCTGATCATCCATTATGAGTTAAGTTTTGTATAAGGTGTCAAGTTTTTGGGAAGGCTTTTTATTTATTTTTTTTTTAATTTTTTTTTTTCCCAACGTTTTTTTATTTATTTTTGGGACAGAGAGAGACAGAGCATGAACGGGGGAGGGGCAGAGAGAGAGGGAGACACAGAATCGGAAACAGGCTCCAGGCTCTGAGCCATCAGCCCAGAGCCTGACGCGGGGCTCGAACTCACGGACCGCGAGATCGTGACCTGGCTGAAGTCGGACGCTTAACCGACTGCGCCACCCAGGCGCCCCTGGGAAGGCTTTTTAAATTTATTTTTGTTTTTGTTTTGGATGTAGATGTTCACTTGTTCCAGCACCAATTGTCAAAAAGGCTCTTCTTTCTTTGAATTGCCTTTGCATCCTGATCAACATTGATTGTATTTGTGTGGTTTTACTTCTGGTGTCTTTACATTGTTCCACCTAAATGTGTCTGTTTTTGCAGTGTGATATTCTCTTTATTACTATAGCTTTAGAGAAAGCCTATGAATCCGGTGCTATGAGTCCTCCAACTTTGCTTTTCAAAATTTGTTCTTGTTATTTTGGTTCCTTTGTCTTCTCATGGAAATTTTAGAATCACCTTCTAGACAGTTATAAAAAAAATTCCTCCTGGGGCTCCTGGGTGGCTGAGTCGGTTAAGCGTCCGACTCGGCTCAGGTCATGATCTCGCAGTTTGTGAGCTCGAGCCCTGTGTCGGGCTCTGTGCTGAGAGCTTAGAGCCTGGAGCCTGCTTAGGATTCTGTCTCTCTCTCTCTGTCCCTCCCCCACTTGCACTCTGTCACTGTCTCTCTTTCAAAAATAAATAAACATTAAAAATAAAAAAAAATATTCCTCCTGACATTTTTATAGGAATTACATTGACTCTATAATGTAATTTCTATAGATAAATTTGGGATAGTCTACATGTAAATAACATTGAATCTTTTTAATATTTATTTATTTATTTATTTGAGAGAGAGAGAGACAGAGCATGAGCAGGGGAGGGACAGAGAGAGAGGGAGACACAGAATCTGAAGCAGGCTCCAGGCTCTGAGCTGTCAGTGCAGAGCCTGATGTGGGGCTCGAACCCATGAACTGTGACATCATGACCTGAGCTGAAGTCGGACACTTAACCGACTAAGCCACCCCGGCGCCACAACATTGAATCTTTCAATCCATGAACATGTTGTATCTCATTAAAAATGTTTTATCTTTCTTTCATCAGTGTTCTATAATTTTCTGCACATAGATACTCCATATTTTGTTAAACTTTCATTCGTCTAAATATTGTGGAGGGTGCTGTTATATATGGTACGTAAAATTTTTTTTGATTCTAGTTACTCATTGTCACTTAGGCTATCAGTAATACCAATATTATTGAATTTTGCATTTCTATGTTGTTTCAGGTGACCTTATGAAAACTCACTAATTATAGAAGCTTCTTATGAGGATTTTTTGAGATTTTTCTACATAGACAATCATGTTGTTTACAGATAGGAATAGTTTTATCTCTTCCTTTCCGATCTGTATGCCTTTTCTTTTATTTCCATCTTATTGCACTTATTAGGACTCTGAATGAGATGTTGAGCACAAATGGTGAGAGCCAGTATCTCTATATTTTTCTCAGTTTTAGAGGAAAGCATCCAGTCTCTTAGAAAGATTGATGCTAGCTGTATATTTATTTTGTGGATGCTCTTTGTTAGATTAAGAGAATTCCCTTTTTTCATATTCTGCTAATATGATTTTTTTTCTTAATTGTGAGTGGGTGTTAAATTTCGTCAATTTTTTTTTCTGTATCTGCTGATGTAATAATGGTTTTTCTTTACTAGTCTGCTAATAAGGTAAATTACTTATTTTTAGAATGTTGAAGTAGGCTTGTATTGTTGGAAGAAGCCCTAATTAATTATGAAGTAATTATGAAGTAATGTATATACACACATACATACATACACACACACATATGGGGTATGTGTGTGTGCAGATACACACACATAATCTAATATTTGCTTGAGAATTTTTGCATCTGAAGAATATCTGTACTTTTTTTCCATGTCTTTGCCTGGTTTTAGTCTTTGTGTAATGTCAGATTCCTGTAACGAGATGGGAGGTGTTCTTTCCTCTTCCATTTTCTAAAAGAAATTTGTGGAGTTGTTAGGACTTCTTCCTGGAATATTTGGTAGAATTTTCCAGTAAAACCGTCTGGGCCTGGAGTTTTCTTTGTTGGAAGGATTATGATTATGAATCGAATTTTAAAAATAGTTTCAGATCTCTTCAGGTTATCATTTTCAGTTTGATAGCTTGTCTTTCAAGGAATTATCCATCTAATTTTTGCTTTTATTAGAATTTGTCTTATCTCCTCTCCCTCCAGGAGTCCAGTGACACAAATGTTTGCCCTTTTGGTGTTGTCCCACATGTCTTTGAGATCTGTTCATTAAAAAAAAATCCAGTCTGAAGAACCGAGAAGATAATTTCTATTGCTTTGTCTTCAAGTTCACTGACCATTTCCTTTTTCATCTTGATTCTACTCTTGATAAAATCCACTGAATTTTTGAATTTCAGAATTTTACATTTCAGGGTTTTTGTGTGTGGATGTTTAAAAAATTTTTTTGCTCTTGGGTCAACATAAGGAGATAAAGAAGGAAAAACAAAACTAGTAAATATGCTCTCTTTTTTATGGTTTCTTTCAATTTCATTTCAAGAGTATGTTCATAGATACCACAGTTGTAATTGCCTCTTTAAAATCTTCATTAATTTTAAGATCAGGATCATCTTGGGCTGACCCCTATGTTCATTCATTTCCTTGTGAATTGGTCAGAGTTTCCTGGTTTTTTATATGTTGAATATGTTTGGATTAAATTTTGGACTTTTAGAATATTTGATGAGACTCAGCATCTTGTTAAAATCCTCCTGAGATTGGTGACTTCTTTTGTTTCTTTGTTTTAGCAGGCAGTCAATCCTGCTAAAGTTGTACCACTTCATTGGGTGATTTGCTCTATGTTCCATTTTCTAAGCCATTTCTGTACTGTTTTGGATCCATTTTGTGCATTTCCCATTCTTTTGGGATGTGGGTGGTAATTTTAATCTTAGCTTAATTCTCAAAGCCTTTGTTAGGTTTCTTTGTGTCTGTCTCACGAAAGCACTGGTTGGGGTGGACCTGGGACTCGTATTTACATACCGCATTAGGGGATCTCCTTTCCAGTTCTTTCCTCATTGGACTTCTCCAGTACTTTCGGACTCCTAGGATCTCTGTTTCTTTGGCTAAAAAGGCTAGTGTTTCTCTCAGTTTACCACCCTTTGCTGTTGTACAGTTCTGACTATCTGGGCTGCCTTTGGGATTGAGCAATGGGGGTGTGGTGGGAAGTTTGGGGGAAGACAGGGACCAGAAGAGAGATGCTGACATTCTCACATTCTTAAGATCACTTGGTTGGGTTCATTAGCTCCATTCCTTAGAATCAAGAGATAGGCATTTAGAATCTGGAAAGAAAACGTGTGTCAAAGGTGTGGCAGTAGTGCAACATCGTGGCTGCAAGTGGTCTCTAAGCAGGACTGGGGGAGGGAAAAGGAAGGATTCCCTCTACATTCTTCTGTTCCCAGGGGTCCCTTTTCCAGTCCTCTGGAGAGAAAAAGAGAGGCTTTCTCTTGAAGTTCTCTGCCATCTGTATCCACTGTATATTTCAGGGACTCAGGCCCAGCCTTGGGTCAAAGCCAGAACATAGAAGATCTAGAAACCATCATTGGTCGTTTCTTAAGTTTTGACTTCGCTCCTTAAATCATTTGCTCTTGTTAATTTTTCAGAGTTGTCAGGTAGCATTTTGTGTATTGTCCAGAGTTTTTAGTTATAATCAGTGGCGGGGAGAGAGAGTATAGTGGACTTACTCTATCTTAGCTGGTATCAGGAGCCCAAAAGAATGTTTTTAATATTAAATGTTATTTTATTTGCCAATCATCAAATAACAAATTACAGTAACAATATGGGAAATCTGGGAAATACAAAATTAAACTACCCATAATCTCACAACTTAAAATTAAGTACTCCTAGCATTTTTATGTATACCCTGTCTGCTCACTTTTAATGTATACGTAGCTGTTTTTCAGAAGCGACTATATTCTATACATTTGTGTATCTTTTTTCACTCATTACAAAGGAAGATTTTAAATGTTATGAAAATTACAGTGAGTTTACAATGAGTTCATTGAATAAATCCCTTATAGTTTATTCAATTTTTTCCCTATTGTTAGACATTTGTTTTTGAAGTATTTGCTACCGTAAAATTGCTGTGATTAACATCTTTGTGTATAAATATTTCCCTAAATTGAGATCATTCTTTAGGTTGGCTTTTTGGATGTATAATTAAAAACTCATAGGATATGAATGTTTTTGAGGGATTTGTTACCTAATTGTAAATTGTACAATACTAACTATCCCGCTGGCAGTATTTAAGAGTGCCTAATTCCTGGCAATTGAGGTAGCCCCACATATCTTCTAGAAGTCTTTATTGGGGCTCTGTCCATTCCCTTGAACCTTATGGACTTAATCAAGACCCCATTCACTATCCGGAACACTCCTATTCCGTCTTTTTTTTTTTTTTTTTTAACATTCATTTTTTGATAGAGACAGAGTGTGAACAGGGGAGGGGCAGAGAGAGAGGCAGACACAGAATCCGAAGCAGGCTCCAGGCTCCGAGCTGTCAGCACAGAGCCCGTCATGGGGCTCGAACTCATGGACTGTGAGATCAAGACCTGAGCCGACGTCAGACACCCAACCGACTGAGCCACCCAGGCGCCCCCGAACACTCCTATTCTGAACACTGTCTTACTGCTGTGCCTTAAAACTTTATCACATGTTGCCCTGGTGCCATAATGACTTATGCAAGACTTGTGCTATTTGAGACAGTCACTTGAGAAGCTCAACTGTAATCACCTCACTTTCTTTTTTAAAACCTATTAGTCCTCTGTTGCCGATGGGAAAAAGTCCAAGTTTCTTAACATGGCACAGAAAGCATTTCACTATCAGCCTTGTTTATTTGTGATGCTCCATTTCTTACCATTCTTGCATCACAAGTTTGGTTTGAGGCATACTCAACTGTTTGTTCATATGTTCTTTCTTGCCTTTGTATCTTTATTCATGGTCTTCGTTCCCATGTCCTGCCACCTTCTTCCTTCCCCTACCCCTGCCACATGATTCTGATCCCACACAAATAGAAGCAGACACACACACTTGCAAGTTCCTTTGTCTTGTATAACTTAGTTGGGGTGTCACTTCTTTCTTCAGAGTGTTTTTTTTTCCTGAACAAACCTCTGTTCCACTCCACTCACTACAGTCGTATGTATGTTTGTTTAAGCTGTATTCAAATTATTTGCCTATAGATTTTTTTCCTCTTCAGTAGATCATGAACCCTGTAAACTAGAGACTTTTTTTTTTTTTTTTAATACTATCAAAACCCAGCACAATACCTGATGGATGCTAGGACTTTAAGAAACACTGATTAGTTGAATGAATGCATATATGCATGCATGAATGAATGAATAGCTCTGAAATATCCTATTGTTCATTTTTCACATTTATTTAGTGCTTTAGAAGAACATCTTGTTGTTGTTTTGGTTCTCAGGTGTGAATATTTGTTACTGGCGATGATGGTCAGTGACATGAGGAGCCCTCTCAGCATTGCCCCATTGTGAACATAGTTCTTGATTCACAAAGTTCAAATGGAGACCGATTCTTGAGCACTTATGGCTCTGGAATATGGCAGCAGTACACAAATCTTTGTATATTTTGTGTTAACTGATGTTGTGTGCCATGGAGTAAATGCTTTTTGTTTTTCTCTTTTTTTTTCTCCACACTCCCCCTCCTTCAAGTTCTATATTTTGTGTCTGTGAAAACTTCAGGATGTATGGTTAAAATTATTTTAGAACTAGTCTGTTAAAGAGCTATGAGAACCATTTGGTTTCACTCTTGCAAAGTAAAAACAGATTAAAAATTATAAAATGTGTAAGTGGTTATTTAGGGAAGGGCATTTGAGACTGTAAAATTATTTACGTGTAAAAATATTACTTAGGCTTTCTGATTTTTTTCTCTCCTTAGTTCACTAGGACCCACCCAAACTCCATTCAGTACAGATTTTCATACTTTCAAATAGGTATTCAGTTTAAGGTAATAAACATCCCATAAAATGAAATGTAGGCAATTAAATAAAGCAAAATATAAAGCAGGAATAAAGTGAGAACAAATCTCACCTGACTGTCCCAGTACATGCATTTTCTTTGGATCTTAACCCCTTAATATGGACTGTAAGGTAAAAGTCGGAATTGTCATTTTCACTATTCCTTTTTTTCTGGTATTGTTTGTCATTTTCCCCTGTTGATAATTATCCTTCCGCATCCTTCCAGAAACACCAACATGGGACAGACATGTACTGTTTTCTTTGCCCACTTCCTAAAATATATTATGTGAGCTTGGAATTGGTGTTAGGTGGTCCTGAGTTCTTTAGGCGTGGACTCCAGCTCCTGTTATCTTTGGACCCCAAGGTGAGGTTAGATTTAGCATCCACCAGCTGGTTTGGTCTGTATTATTCATTCATTCACACACAAAAAAGTGTCCATTACTGTTTTACATGGTGAAAAGGCACAGGGTCTGCTCTTAGGGAGCTCACATGGGAAGCAGCCCAGTGATGAATTGACCAAATCAACGGGCAATTGTAGATGACACTGTAATGTACAATGTACTGGCAGAAGAGTGAATGGAAGGTTCTTTGAGTGCATCTAGAGTAACTTTGGTGGATCAGGAATAATTTCTTGGAGGCAGTGAGAACTAAATGTTGATGTTACTGAGTTATAATTTGGGATATAAAAAAAATCCTTCTGTGCTTTTGGATATGGGTGTTTAGCTCTTAGCACTGGGTTTCCAAGTATGTCCTTATTAGTCTGTACCTTACTACTCTACCAATCTGTCCTCTCTCTCTTCCTGGCATTGTATCTTTAACACGATGGAGCATCCGAAGAACTCTTCTTGGAACAAGTAACGAAATCCATAAGGCGCATTTATGCAGGGCACCTAGCTTTATCCCTCCCTCTCTGTATTTTTAGGCCTAGTGGGAACAGTATTGCCATCAGTGTTTGCCAAGTGCAATTGCCAGGAGGAATATTGCAGGGGGCTTGTTGTTAAGGTGAGGTTATGTGAGGCCCAGCTAAGTCTTTGGCTATTGACAAGTTGTAATTTGAATTACTCAGGGGGAAAAGAGGGAACTTTTGTCAGCAGTTTTGAATACAGGAGGAAGTGTTGTCTCTAGAGAAATTACAATTTAAAGCATGCTGTTTTTCATTTTGGAGCTGGTCCTAGTAGCTGTGTATATTTTTCCTTCCTCGCTGGGTGAATGACACTCTGTAGCACTCCAGCAAATTGGGGTGAGGCTTTTAGATCCATTCCCATGGTTCTAGCTGGCTAGCTGCAAGTGCCATGTTGACCACACATTCTCCCCTTGAACCGTACAAGTACGATAGGAATTGACATCACGAAACAAGCGAGGATATGTTGGCCGTGTAGATCACTTCTAAAAAGGATTCTTAAGTATAATTTTTGGGGGGGTACATTTAGACAGTTGTAATCTGTTCATAATTTGGTATAGTCAGTGGTAGTGTAGACTGTAGATCTACATTATCTGGGTTCACATTCTGGCTCTGTGTATCCTTGATAAGTCCATTATTTTACTCATGTGTAAGGTGGGAACAGTAATAATGACTTCTTGTAAGAATTAAATACATGAGTATATAAAGCACTTAAAATATTACCTGGCCTGGAAAAGTGCTCAAGTGCCATTAGAAATCATTAAAAATTAACGAACACTGAATTATATGGCATCAGAGAATGAAGAGCAGTGGGAATGCTTAGGGTTTTGTGATAAAGATCTGCAGAGCCATTCAGGGTTGCTTTGTGGGAGGCATTGTATAAATGGGCTGAAAAAATACCGGAGTCAGAGCAGTTTCTTTATCCACCGCTATCATTCTGGTTTTTCACGTAAGCCTCCTTTGCTCCATATCCAAGGAAGCATTTTTGTCCCTTGGAAATAGCTCATTCCTTTATCACCGTTAGTAATCATATAAATTAATTGGAATCACCTTTGAGGTGTTTGTCCAGCGGTAGCCTGTGGCAGCCTTTCTGGAAGAGTCTCCTCTTAAAACAGGCTTTATAAAATAAAGCTTGTTGCAGAGTGTTTGTTTGCCCTCTCCTGCATGTTATTTATGTACTTACTCTGTAATTTCTTTGGAGTGCCTTCTTCTTTTTGCTTGAAGTATGTTTTGTGAATTGAAGTTCTCCCTTTGTTTATAACCTTGTATTGTGATGCATTTTGTCCTTCGAGTTTTTCCTGTCTCATTCCTTTACCAATTGGAGGAACATTTTTTCTCTCAGTAATAAAATGAGTCTTGAAGTGAACGTAATTTGGTTTTTACATTGTCTTGTTCTTGTGTTCGCATGTGAGCAGTGAGTGAAGTTCAGGTTCAAGGACAATTGTTGCATTGCATGTGGTGTGCAGCTTTGAAAGCAGTATAAAGCATAATTGCCATTTGGTGAAATTTGACTGTAGTCCTCATCACTACAAAAGTTCTTTAAAATCACCAGGTTAGGTTCTTTACTGAGTGCTTTGTTCTATATATGGGTTCTGAATGTATGACAAATGTTTTTTTAATTTTTTAATGTTTATTTATTTTTGAAAGAGAGAGACAGACGGTGAGTGGAGGAGGGGTAGAGAGAGGGAGACAAAGAATCTGAAGCAGGATCCAGGCTGCATGCTGTCAGCACAGAGCCTGACAATGGGGCTTGAACTCATGAACTGCATGATCATGACCTGAGCTGAAGTCAGATGTTTAACTGACTGAGCCACCCAGGCTCCCCTATGATAAAATTTTTAATGACCATGTCTCATTATATATATTGCCTAAACTAAAAGGAACTTTTTATTAGGTGTCATTTTGGTCTCTATTCAGGGGAGACCAAGAAATATGCCCTTATGGTTGGCTTAAACACACCTCAGATCAAAGTTATTAAGCTTTCCCTATAATGTCCTTCCCATGGCATATATGGAAAATCTTACTTAAAAGGATTCTTAGTAAGGGAAAACATTCTGCAGCAGCTAGTAAGAAAATTTTGGTAAGGGTTCATTATGTAGGTACAATACAGTCTCATTTTTTCTGTATATAATGGAACTCACAGTTTATTTATAAACTCATTTCTCCAGTGTTTTCAGATACTGGCCCCTTCCACATAAGTATATTCTTACGTGCGTCCCTTGGTATGGACTTTTTCTGTTGAGTCCCCTTAATTTTATACCTTTTTTATTGATCTGGCAGCTTTGAACACACTCAGCTTATTTTGAATGATCCTTGGTTCTTCTAGTATTTTTTTTTCCTTCCTGAGATTCTGTAGAGTATAGATATTGTTGCTGAGTTGTGAGATATCAAATGGGTTGTTAAACATGGAAGTGCTTTGTTTTGCTGTTTCATTTACCTCAGCAAACATTTATTAAGTGCCTATGCTGTGCCAGGTTACCTAAATACAAAAGACAGGTCCCTGCTTTTGAGGTTCAAAACAGTGGTGGAGATCTCTGTAAAGGTAGAATTTCTGTACACAATGGTAATTATAACGATGGAAACATGTGGCAAGTGCTCTACGAGCTCAGAGAAAGGTCGCGCATGTAGCCAGCTTGGTCAGCCAGGAAAGGCTTGTCTGGATAAGCTAAGTCTTAAGGAGGACTAGGATTTAACTAGAGAGAAGCAATGAGCCTGAGCCTAAGATGTAGGACAGAACTCTAGTCAATGGGAATGATTTTACATAGTTGTGTAAAACATGAGAGTATGTATGTGGTCACTACAGGATGCAGTTATTTCTGTTATAATGGGACCTATGCATTCTTAAAAATCACTATTGCAAAATTACACAGTGAAAAGCCCCAAGGTCTTATGAGGAAAAAAGGGGTCAGGGACAAAGCACTAAAAAACCTTGTGTCACGGAAGAAAAAAAGCTAGAACCTAATAAATCTGAGCACAGTTTTACACGTTCAGTGGTTCAGAATTGTATGAATACTTCAACAAACCTGGTGCAGTGCCTTGCAGAAGATCTGAAAGATCTGAAATTTGCCTTTTGAAGCTGGCCTGAGAAGAGCTGCAGCTTGGGAATGATGGTGAGGCCGCGGCAAGAGGGCTTCTGCCCAGGAGTGAGAATTGTAATACCAGACAAGTGGCTCGTGAGGTGGCAGCTAAGGGGTGGTGGGTGTCGAAGTGTGCATGTGTGTGTGTGTGGGGGGGGGGTTGGTTTTTTATTTATTGTATTTATTGTATTCCTGTGTGGCTTGGTTTAATTGGGTACCCTTCTCTTTGTTCACCCAGTCTTTCCCAAAGATGAAATTGCACGGAAGCAAATGCAAAATTTGGTTATGCTAAATTATTTCCTACTATAATCTGTCATGTTGGGACACATTCGTGTTTTCAAAGCCAGTGCTGTTGCAGAAGTGACTGGCTTGTACTGGGGGAGGGTAACAACAGATGTCTGCAGTGGCCAGAAAGGTAGGGTGCGGCTCTGGCATAGGGCTTCCATCTCTGTGTGTGGCATCTTTTTAATATTTGCAGTTGAAGATTGTTGTGATTTCTTTAAATCTCTAGCAAATTCATCATATGATCTTTCATGATGCTACTGGCTTTCCTGTCCATTCTTTTCTCTTCAGTATCTTCCTTGCACCCCACTGGGAATTTTTACTGTGATCATATTATCTGTTTCTGACCCTTGTCGCTCCTGAGAGTGGCCCACTTTGTTGTCAGTGGCTGGGCTTTTTCCTGGGCCTTCCATCATCTCATGTCAGGCCTTTTTTACATTAGTGCAAGGGCTGCTGGGAATTTAGTTCTGTCCTACAACCACCACCCAGATCCTGCTTTCCCCTGAGTGACCACTTTGCTGTGGTTTGGTTTCTGTGCAGATTGGTTACTTGTACTTAATATGTCGCTGCTGGTATGTTTCGTGCTTTTTGAAAATTTACCCTCATGTGCTCACCGCTTGAAGCTGTGCTTAGCAATTACAGTGGACCTGAGGGGAATTAGGAGTTCTTTTAGATCATATACCTATGTAGAAAAAGTGAAACCTTGCATCTCTGTCAGCTGATGATCATTTAATTTTCAATAAGTAGTTGCAAACCTTTCCTGAATGTATAGTGTAAAGACAGGCACAGCGTCACATAGTTTACCTGGATACTTTTCTTTCATCCTCACAGTGGTCCTAGGACGTAGGTCCTATTATCTTCTTTTTTACACATAAAGCTACTGAGACACAGAAAGTTAAGTGAATTATCCAAGGTCACACAGACACTTGTTCAAGGTCACATGGTAGAGTGCCTATAGGAACCTGGGTAGTTTGATCTAGACCCTACGCTTTAAATTTTTTTTTTTTCAACGTTTATTTATTTTTTTTGGGACAGAGAGAGACAGAGCATGAACGGGGGAGGGGCAGAGAGAGGGAGACACAGAATCGGAAACAGGCTCCAGGCTCTGAACCATCAGCCCAGAGCCCGACGCGGGGCTCGAACTCCCGGACCGCGAGATCGTGACCTGGCTGAAGTCGGATGCTTAACCGACTGCGCCACCCAGGCGCCCCTAGACCCTACGCTTTAAACCATCATTGCGTAATTGACTTAGTTTCTGTCAAACACTACTGTGGGCACCTTGAGCTTGTACTGGGAAGAAGGCCTACCTCAGTGTAAAGGACCATGATACATGGATAGTTTACAAATCAGATCTACTAGCAGCTAAGTCTCTGCCCTCAGTTACATAGATGGATCGTTCATCACTTTATATGTTGGGCATTCATTAGAATATTTTAATAGTACTTCAATAGTTATTGGCTAAATTTTTCACCTGCATTTTTTTAAAGCATTTTTGTTGTTGTTGTTAACTAAACTCGGTTTGTAGTGGTAACATAGATGGTGAGGGAGAAACATGACCTCTTTCCTATTATGGGTTATAGAGCCCTTTCATGTATCAAAGCGTAAAGCCCTAATGTACATGCTGAGGTGGGGTTGGGGGCATGTGTGCAAAATAATCATAAGAAATGTGCTCAGATATGAAATAGGGGAGTTCATAACTAGAACTGAATCAACTACTTGGTTCTGTGTTGATAAGCAAAATGATAAAGATGGAAACTGAAAACAAGGAAGTTCTAGCGCCATCTTGTGGAAAGATCACTGCAGTCAGGTTCTGCCCCTTTGCCTGTGCTTCTGCTGGTGGAGTGTGGTGATGGGGTGGTGTTACCACGTGGATGGGGATGTCGTGGCATGCCTGTGCTGAGCACCTATGTTTCTAACCAAATGTTGGGCTTCTAAGAGGTAGAGATGATGAAATTAGATATCAAGCATACTGGGTAACCTTGACTGTTTATAGTGCCCTTCTATATGTATTATTTTATTTATTGCATATCTGTAAGGTAGGCAGGGAAGCTATTATTCTTACTTAATAGGTGAGGAAATGGGTTAATTGACTTGCCCAGGGTCACAACCAGTAAGTGATAAAGCTGTGACTTGATATACAATCTTTTGTGTCCTAACCCAGGGGATTTTCCTGTTGTACTGTGTTTTTCATAATGCGTGAGACTGTTGTATGTGCAGGCAGCGGCTGCTTCAGACAATTGCTTTTGAAGCTTCTTTTCCTTATTATTTTGTAGTATTTTGATGCCTTCATTATTTTCTGTATTACTGGAGGTCTGGGATCTGAGGGCTTCAAATTCTTGTCAAGAAGGTCCTAAATCTGTTCTTAGAGTTAGATGCATAGAAAGTGACAAGTCCTTAAATATACAGAATCTTTGTTTAGAATTTGCCGGGCAATGATTTTTAGCAGGGAGAGGGAAGCCCTTTCTATCTGAAAGGGAGAGAGAGGTTTCATCTTGATTTTTGACAGAGCAGAGGACTCAGCACGTGATGAAACCATGCTTTGCACTAGGCTTTTGTTTCTGTTTCAGCCTTGTGGACTTCAGGCGTTGGTTGGAGTCTTAGGAAAGTCTCATACTGCAGATTCTGTATCCCCACTAGTTTCTTAGTCGACTGAGATCAGGGCATCTGTGGGTCCTGTTGGTTGCTGTGTTCTCAGCATTTAGGAGGCACTCAAATAATTGAGTGACACATGAAGGAACTTTGGTTGTTTTCTTTCTCTTGGATCAGTGCTCTGATTCATTAGGAAGTTAGTGGGGCACAAGAGTTGAAGCTAGACTCTGGAGTCAGACATACTTAGATTTGATTTGATTCCTAACTGTGGTCCTTCTGATTAGTACCTATCTCTCTCAGGTTTTTCAAATGAAGTACAGTTGACATACAATGCTACATTAGCTTCAGTTGTGTAACATGGTGATTTGACAACTGTATACATAATGCTCTGCTCACCACAGTGTAACTATCCTCTATTTCCATACAATGCCATTAAATAATATTGACAATAGTGTCTATGCTGCACCTTTCATCCTCATGACTTATTTATTTCATAACTGGAAGACTGTATCTCCCACTCCCCTTCACCCATGTTGCTTATTTGCCCATCTTGATTCTCCCCTCCAGCAACCATCACTTTGTTCTCTGTGTGTATGGGTTTGTTTTTGCTTTCTGTTTGTTTGTTCATTTGTTTTGTTGTGTAGATTCCACATATAAGTGAAAACATTGGGTAGTTGACATTCTCTGACTTATTTCACTTGGCATCATATCCTTGAGGTTCACCTGTGTTGTCACAAATTTGAGCCTTGGGTTTCTTAATTGTAGAATGGATAGTTTATAATGACCACATAGTACTATGCATGTAAAGAATTTGGCACATACTTGGTACACAGTAAGTTTTAAATCAAGGCTAGTTGATATTGTCATAATCATCTGAATTCATTTGGACTTCCATACTTCTCATAGAACGGGCTAAAAATTCCAAGGTTATAATGGTAGCTTTTATTACATCTCTAAATATGGTTCTTAAGATTTTAGTATCAGTCTAACCCATAATTATTCATTGTGTCAAATCACTTTGCATGTTTGAGTGCCACTGTACTGACTCATGCTCATTTTCTTTGGTCAGTTGAGGATGAAGCCTTGGATATCAACTAGAGCCTTTCACACTAGTATCTACATTTTGGTATTGACAAAATTTTCGGGAAAACATAGGCCCGATTCTGGGCTGTGCAGATGAGCAGAAGCAAAGTGAAATCTCTGGTAAACCTTTTTGTACCTGGTAAGAGAACCTTGTTTGATTGTTCCTGCAGTCATTTTCCATATCTGACAGAAGTCTAGACCAGAGTTACTCAACCTCAGTATTGCTGGCGTTCTGAGCTGGATAATTCTTTATTGTGGGTGGCTGTTCTGTGTGCTGTAGGATGATTAGCAGCATCTCTAGCCCCATCTGCTAGGTGCCAGAAGCATTCCTCCCCTCCCTGTTGTGACAACCAAAAACATCTTCACATTGTCCAAATATCTCCCAGGGAACAAAAATCAGCCTGGTTTGAGAACCCCATATGTAAACCTTTCTATGTTAGTGTCTTGCCAGATACTATCTCCTTTCAACTAATGACTGACTTTTCTCCTTTAATTTTTTCCTTCTTCCTGTCATTCATTCTCAGCGCACTTCTTTTCCCTCTAAGAGTACTGATTTGCTTAGGTTCAGGGAATTACTAAAGTGCTCTCTGTGAGTGCAAAGGTTTTAAATTCAGAAATGCTCAGTGATTATAAGTCTCAAGGGTCATGTTTCCCAGAAAGTAAAAGTAGTAAGTATTTCTGCTTCTCTTTAGCAAAGGATATTGTCCTTTTGAAGGAAGGATAACATTTTGTCAACATGGAGGCAAGTGACGTTTGTCTTGCTTTCTGCTCTTTCTTTTATTTCCCAGTGCTCCCTTTCCAAAACTTCAAACTTAATCCTACTTACTTCTTGTAGTGTACAACCTTTAACTGTCCATCTTCAGTATATAAGGAGTTCCATATGTATTGGAAATCAGTTAATGATTAGGAGAGCCAGATGATCAGTCAAATTTGTTTGAAATTGGAAATAATTCATAGGAGTCACTGTATTGGGCCTCTTAACATTTGCATTTTCTTAAAAGCATAGCTTGCTAACTTAAGTCTCATGGGCTTTGCTATAATAAAACAAAGAATTGTCAGCGGACGATATTTTCAGATACGAGTCTTCCCTGCACTTAGTAAGTCATGTCTCCTCAACCACCGTTTTTTTTCTATATACAGACAACCAACATACGTTTCAAGAGTTTTCAAATAGAAGTTGTCCCACTTTCTGGCTACCCCTGTAACTTCTTGGGAGTATTTTTTTTTTGCTCTTGGTGGTGGAATGCTCTTCCATGTTCATGGTCTGTGAGTAGATAAGGATGTTGAGCGGAGGGACACGTTGTATATCCATGCAAGCTGCTGGAAGATAGAAAACCAAATTTTAAAATTGTATGTAAATGATGTGGCAGGCTTTGTAGAGGGTAGGGGTACAGTTCTGGTTCTGGGAATGCGTGAATTTATTCTGAAGACTTAAATAACTCTAGAGGAGAAAAGACAGCTGGAAAAATATATGTGGCCGAGTGGAGGACATTATAAGGAAGAAGAGTGGGGGTAGACTAGACAAACATTTGCTGCCTTGCATATAAGAAGAGGTCTATGAAGATTTATGTATTATCTGTAGAAGGAGAATATTGGCCTGCTTCCCTCTGAGTCTAGCACTCTGTTATTACTAGATGACATTCTTGAACAGCTGGGAAAGGGGCGGTGTTTGCCATTTAATACCCAAAATGCAGTAGGAGCTCTCTCCTCTCTGTACCTCATTACAACAACAATTATGTAGCAGAGAGAACTGCAGAATGAGAGTTGTCTTAGACAAAAACCTGGGCCTACATCCTCCTCTCCTTGGGTATGGTCTATGCTTGAGTATATTCTGTGCTCATAGACTTGAGACCTGCACATATCCGAGTTAAATTCAAAAGTGAATCTGTCACTTACAGTGTTTTCATGGGTTAATGAGGTTTCTTAGGTCTTGCTTTACTTCTGGATGTCCTAAAGTAGCCTATAATAATATAGCCACATTTAGGATCAATATTGCCTTTCATTATTTCTGAAATTTGTATAGGACTATCTTCAGGAACATGGCAACAGAGTGGGTACAGAGACAGTCAGAATAGCCTACAATCACAAATGGAACATTACATTAAAAAAAATAATTCTTCAAAAACCCTCTGTTAAGTGCATACAACATGCAATGTATTTTGCTATGTGCTGGGGCTGTAAAAGAGGAAACAAACAATCAAACAAACACAACAGCAACCATTTCCAAATTATAGTTTGCTTTTCTCAGTTTGCAAAAGCATGGTGATTAGAATAGAACCAACGCACAATACTAGAAACCCTGAGGCTTGGAATACAAATGCTCTTGAGGGCCCTTTTCTCTGGACATCTCCACATTGGGTCAGCTGCAGAGGAAGTTACTGAGGGCAGGAGAAGCGGAAACCGCTATGTCCATGTGGCCTCGAATGCCTCTGGATTCATTTTATGTTGTTCTGGATAGATTCTTGGAACCCTGCCCCATTTAAGCTTTTCGGAAAGCTTGATTTGGGGTTCAAGTGCCATATGCGAGGGGTGTGGTTTTTGGATCTTCTCTGGAATGTGGGAATTGACAAAAACAGATGAAAATTCTGGGGCAGGCGTTGCTGTCCTAGAGGGTCCTCCTACCGACTAGTGGTTCACCTGCATGCTTTTGCTCTTATGGGTTTTTCAGGCCAAAGTCCACCCTTCTCAATCTTCAAGGAAGTTCTGGCAATCCCAAATGGGCCAAGGTTGGGAGAGGGGCTCAGGACAGGAGGGTTAGATGCAGTTGTTAATGATGGTTTAATATAGTCAATCTTTAACCTGGTGGCAAAATGTCTAAATGGCAAAGGGATTGATTTCTTTCTCTGTCTTGCAGCCCCTCTGTGACCTTGGGCAAGTCACACTTCCTCTCCAGGACTGTTTCCACATCTATAAAATAAGGGAACTAGGGGGCGCCTGGGTGGCTCGGTCGGTTAAGCGTCTGACTTTGGCTCAGGTCATGATCTCACGGTCCGTGAGTTCGAGCCCCGCGTCGGGCTCTGTGCTGACAGCTCAGAGCCTGGAGCCTGCTTCAGATTCTGTGTCTCCCTCTTTCTCTGACCCTCCCCCGTTCGTGCTCTGTCTCTCTCTGTCTCAAAAATAAATAAACATTAAAAAAAAATTAAAAAAAAAATAAGGGAACTAGAGTAGGAAAATTTCTAAAGTTGATCAAAGGAGAAGTACCTCTAATTCTATGTCTTCTTGGTAATTCTCTTTTGAAAGGATAGGAATGGATCTAAAGCTGTCTCCTAGGACCCTATACTGACTCTTGCTTGTAAAAGTTTTACTTGTTTGCACTAAAGAGGGTAGCCTTTCAGGATGAGAACGAGCACCCATAAGGTACATCAATCAGTTTCTACTGCAAAGAGCAAGATTCTTCTTGATTCTTCTTGACTCTTCACTGATTCTTCTTATCACTGGTATCCAGAATAGTGGCAATGAAATGGGAAAGAATGAATTGGGTAATTATTATTGCTGCTTGAGCAGACAGAGGAGTATGGCTTCAGAGTTCCTGGATACCATTATTACTGTCTTGTCATTGTTGCCAGAGCTGTGAAGAAAATGCAGCTAGGGATAAGAGGTGTTAGAGATAAATTTTTTTTCAGACACAACTTTATTATTTTTTTCTTTTTTTTTTTTTTTTGTTCTTAAATTCGTAAAAGAAAGTGGGTTCTAGAAGCTGCAGTGATCTAAGCAGCAGCAAGTTTGTGCGTTCGTCTTTTTTTGGTTTTCTTTAAATTCGGTTAAATTTCCACACTGCTGGCACACCTCACTTGCATGCAGTTCCGGACCCTACATACTGAGTGTAGTAAAAAGTTACCCGCTCCCCCTCTGGGGTAATTACTCTGGAATAATAATTTTCACTGAAATCTAACCTAACTTCGTTAAGGGGGCTGTGACAAGATTATAAACGATATGATAAATAATATCAACAAGTTATTCTTTCTGTGTGGAAATAAAGGGGTAAAAATGGGGAATGGTATCCAACTTGAGAAAATGCAGGACTGGCTCGAGATGAAAACACCACGATGTCCAGAGAAATGATTATGTGTAAGTGGTAAGTTCTGACTGAAGTTGTCATCAGCCAGTGTTTGATGCATACCTTTTCTTTTACAGGAAAAATAAAAGATTAGTACACATTGCTGTTGGCATCAAAGAAGTAATCTGAATTTAAAGAGCTGGAATCTTTTTTTCTTGCATTATCTCCAAAGCTGTCAGTGATGTAAATTATGATTGCAGAACTTCTATTATTGTGGCAGTTATTATAAGCAGGAAGAATATAGCAGTATTTTCAGATCCCAGGTGGAATATGTCTGACTGGCACTTACAGCCCAGATTTTGATTTATAAAAGCAAGAACAAAATCATGAAGGGAGTGTACGTGTTGCCCCACCTAATCTGTCATTTTTTGAGTTACATCCAATTTTATAACTTCAGTAAAGTTTTTTCTGTTTCCCTCTTATTTAGAAAAAAATAAATGCAATGCTATCATTTTTAGAAAGAAAATTCCAAAGTTGAGGGTCATGAATGACTTATTTACTTTAAGAATGAGAGTTTCCAGAACAGTGATTAGAAAGGTTTCTAATTCTACATTAGAAATGTGGGAATTTTCTTTTGTGCTAAGCATACTTGAAAGAGTTATAATTGTACAGTTCATAGGAACCAATTAAAATTGGGTCATCTGAGTTTTATTCTCTTCATGGCAGTAGAAACCTTACATGTTGTGATATTTTGATTCTTCTTTTTTTTTTTTTTTTTTTACTTGCAATCAGAATGCCAACCATTATCGGTTTTTTAAAATAGTAGTGTTCCCAGACTTAATGTAGTTGAAACCATTCCCAAGAGACACATCTCTTAGCCCTTGATTAAACTCAGTTTTACTTCTACCTTGCTCAGACGACTGAAATGGAAATAGGGATGTTTAAACAGGAATGTAGCATCCAGTAATCACGAGTAATCCTTCTCCAGTAGTTTTTGCTGGAAACATCTGGAATATGACTAATGGTTTGGGAAATAGGACCTATGAGTAAAAGTTAACAGGAATTGAAAATTATTTCACATGTGGATAAATAAATGGTGATTTAAATACAAATTGTCAGTTTATGAGGAACAGTTGGAAGAAGGACAGTAAATGTGATCTATTCTTCTAAATAATAAAGAACATACATAACATCAGGAGAAATTTGTATTAGGACTAAAGACGAAGATTTGTAGCAATGGCCCAGAGAGATGTTAACTACTGTAGTGCATTAGAAAAAAGACCAATAGTTAACTATTAATAAAATATCAGGATTTGATCTTGGACAAAATTATTTCCAAGATCAGTTGGAAAAGTTTTTTCATTTATCAGTGAAGTGGTAAACATGTCCCCATAACCCATTTCCTTAACGTTTGTATCGCTTTTTTTTTTTTAATGTTGATTTGTTTTTGAGACAGAGAGCGTGAGTTGGGAATGGGCATAGAGAGAGGGGGACACAAAATCTGAAGCAGGCTCCAGGCTCTGAGCTGTCAGCCCAGAGCCCTATGCGGGGCTCGAACCCATGAACTGTGAGATTATGACCTGAGCTGAAATCGGACGCTTACCCTACTGAGCCACCCAGGTGCCCCAACATTTGTATCACTTGTATCCATTATTCTGCCCAGTTGTGATAAAGATCAGGTATTCTTGGAAGCACATCTGAGGTCCATAGAATGGTTGTTTTAGCATACAAATTTCGGGGGTCAGATATTCTCTTGGGTCCTGAGCTGAGTATGCTGGAGGTGTTCTGGCAAGAAGTAAACCACAGTAAGCTGTTTGTAACTAGAAGCAGTCACTAATGTCATGAGGCATGAAAATATGCAACTAAGGGAGGCATAATTTGATGTAGAGGAGTTGTGGGCAAAGAGAATTCATTGGTTTGAAAAGTATCATTGGAAATGTATTTTTTTTTTTTTTTTTTTGGTAATCAGACTTCCACTGCTTACAAATATGGTACACGTTAGGAGCTCAAATTAAAATGTATCAAGAGCAGTGTGTTGGACACAATGTTCGTATATTCTTGAGAAAATGTTAAACTCCTTGAAGATATTTCTTGGTTTAATGGCATTCTTTTTATTTCTTAGGATGATATTTCATGATGCACTTTTTTTTATTCCATAAGCACCTCTTTTCTTCCTCTATGCTTTTGTGTGGGATTGAAATAAAATAAAAAAATTTAGAGCTATACAATGCTGTCAGGCCCACAATGAAATCTAGCCTTATTTATGTGTGCTTCAAGGGTTTAGAGCAGTTTGAGCTGCTAACTGTGGTGTTAAACATTGTCTGATACTCCTCTCCCTTAAATCCTTTGAAAAGAGCAGATTTTTTATGTTCATGCAAAAGAGCCCTTAAAGGATAGTGAAGGAGGCATGTGGTTTGCTCATATATGGGATTATTTTATTATATGTAACCTTTGCAATTGTTAAAGGAAGAAGCAGCCATGGAGTAAAGTAATACTGAGATGTTTCCCATAAAGTCCAAGGGCTGTACCATTTAGGAAATTTGCAAGAAACCTTAATCATGCCTATAAATATGTGACCGATGTATTATGGCATAAATGAGATCATAGTATGAGAATGGAACCCAGATTATATCTCTCAGTGTATATACCTAACATAAATTACTTTAATTGAAATGACTGGGCAATTTAAGGTTTTCTAATAGCCCAGCTATAGATGATGAGTAGAGTGAAGATTTTTTAATGGGGCTTCATGACCTAAAGCATCTGAACTTTTCCCATAGAGAATAGCTGCCTTGATCTTACATAATCACAGCCTTACATTTGTATTGGGATGTTGTTTGTAACATGTGGGAAGGGACAAGGGCACCTCACATTTAGTCGGAAGAGTAGACACTAGAAGAGCAAGTGAGGCCTAACAATTAGAGGACTGTTAAGGTCCAGGAAACTAAAGGATGTATAGGAAAATGCTCTTCAAATGAGCAAGACCTGTAGCCTGGGCATCACCTGGGAGCTTGTTAGAAATGCAGAATCTGAGGAACAACCCAGACGTAGTGATTCAAAATCTGCATACACACACACACATATGCATGCAGATTTATATATATGTGTGTGTGTGTGTGTGTGTGTGTGTGTGTGTGTGTATACACACATATATATAAATATAAATACTTAAAAAGTTTTTTAATGTTTATTTTTGAGAGAGGGAGGGAGGGGAGGAAGGGAGGGGAAGAGAGAGACAGAGGCACAGAATCCAAAGCAGTCTCCAGGCTCTGAACTGTCAGCACAGAGCCTGACGCAAGGCTCGAACCCATAGGCGGTGAGATCATGACCTGAGCCAAAGTCTAATGCTTAACCGACTGAGCAATCCAGGTGCCCTGCAAAATCTGCATATTTAGCTCCTCAGGTTGTTGGTATGTGCTGTGTAGACTGAATGATGTCCCCCTCCCCCTGCCACCTGCCCCCGACACACCAAATTCATATGATGAAACCTAACCCCCCTTGTCATGGTGTTTGGAAGGGGAGCCTTTGGAAGTAATTAGGTTATGAAGGTGGGTCCTTCATGGTTGGGATTAATGCCTTTGTAACAGAGGCCCCAATTGGCTCTCTTGCCCCTGCTGCTGTGTGAAGTTATGGTGAGAAGATGCTGGTCTATGAATCAGGAAGCAGATCCTCATTAAACCCTAAATCTGCTGCCTTGATCCTGGACTTCCCAGCCTCCAGAATTGTGAGAAATAAATTTTTTATTTATAAGCCTTCTAGTCTATGGTATTTGGTTATAGCAGCCTGGACTAAGGTAATATGTACATTCAACTTTGAGGAACAGTGATCTACAGAATCCCTCAGATGGAATGGGCCTTAAATTGAAACTGAAGTTAGTGTATACAGAGTGGGGCATCTTGAACCTAGGATCAGGATCAAAGGGAGGGTGTGTGTGTTTGGATCTGTTTGTTTTAGTGGTGAGGAGGGTGGGTTAAGGGAAAAGATGGTATCTTGAGTGATTGCCATGGTTAAAACCTCCATTATTGCTTGGCATTTGGTTTTATGGAGTGTGCATGAGGGACCTTGTTTACAGATAGGGGTGAAACACACACTGGATGATGATGGAGTCTGGCAGTTATTAAATGTCAGGATAGATCAGAGACTTGGAAGTCTAGTGAGAGCAGAAGACCCCAGCTGAGTCAAGTTTGGGGAAATGAATGCTGTTAGCTGAAGGTGAGGCAGCCTCTTGGGGGCAGAAAACCAATCAAATCTTACTCCCAAGAGAAAAGGCATTTTACTGGTGGGATGTTTCCTGAGTCTGGCTTAGCTGTGTCCATCTCTCAGGTCAGATGAGGCACTATTGCATGCACGTGTTCCCACCAGATGCCAGTAAGCCTGAGACTTTGAGGCCAGGTCCAAAGATGGAAACACTAGTAACGCACGAATTAGGTTTTGCTAAGTTGATACATAAGAAACAAGAAGACATACATTTTCTGTCGGAAATAATAGGAAGCCATCCATCTCCTCGTTGGAGAAATGTCAATAATTTTTTTAATTTTATAGTTTTAAATTTTAATTTAAATAAAGGTGTAATTTTTATGTTGATTTTTGTTAATTTTGCTTAAAATTGCACACGTGTTAATAAAGAAATTAAAAGAATAGTGAGTAAAAATTTAAATCAGTCTGTACTATAGTGTGAAAATATTTAGTGGGTTGTTACCTCTTTATCTACATTCCTTTAAATTTCATTTACTTTTCCTCTCCATTGGTGACCATACCTGAGGCTTTGTATGTAGCTTCCCATATTTGGGGAGGAAAAAGAATCTTATTCATGATAGCATTTGAAATTTTCAAAAGAGAACACAAGAATCTTTTAGTAACAACAAATATTTTGAATAAAACATGTACAGGACTTCTTAAAACTGTAATAAGGACCAAAAGTCGAGATCTTTCTATGAACTTCTAGCAGTGTCGGCAGGAAATGAGGAGCTGGGTTGCAGTATATTTTGGTCTGTGCCAATTATGTCAATGAGATCAGAGGTATATATAAAATATATTTTTAGTGGTTGCACAGCACTTAAGCTGTGGCAGTCCTTATCCTACACTCTTGTGGTTTAGGTTGGCAGATCTGAGATGGGATGTAAGCCACAAAGGGCTATGGTTCTTAAGACAAAATGAAGTCATACGTTACAATCAAGGATAGGGAGGTGGAAAATCAACATTTCCCAATAGCCAAGCCCTTCACATAGAAATTTCAGATATATTTCACTCTTTGTGCCTTTATAGCCTATTATAACTCTGTAAAGATTGCCTTAATTTCTCTACCTGTGGATTTATGGGACTAAGTGTCTTGCCTTTGTTCATGTTCAGGGGGCTACCCGGTGCTGTATGGAGTCCTCCGAGGCAGTGACCTCTCACTCTTCCAGGTATATAGTGGGTGTTACATGAGTAATTCTTTTGTTGGGTGCCCATGGTGCAACTTGTTGACAGTGTAGCTAGGGAGCAACTACTGAGGTCATTCAATTGACCGGAGTAGGGAGTCTGGTTTGAGAGAGAAATATGGAGAAGTGAGGAGACTGTGGGTAAGACTCCAGACAAACATGGAGGCTGACTCTTACATCATTAGTGACCAGGCAGATGATGGCTCCACCTCTCTGGTGCTCACTACTTGGGATGCCACAGTAGAATATGGCCATAGGAGCTCTTGGACTATGACTATGTAGGATGACTGGGAGGCTGCCTTAGGTAAGTTAATGTTTCAACTTGGAAAACTGGAAAATTGTAAAATTTATCACTGGATTGTAACCATCCCTGGTAAAGGATGCTTTGTTGAGATAAGTCAATCTTGTTTGTGTTCTAATTACCTGTAAGTGTTAGAATGAGAAAATGCATGTGGTGATATAAAAACGAATGGAGATGTTCATCTTATGGTTGATTTTATTGTGCTTTCCATTCAGAATCATAATTATGCTTTGTTTCTGGGACCTGATTATATCAGAAAAGGTCATAATATGAATCCCTTGTAGAAAATGGCTATTTTTTTAATGTGAAAACATATTGGTCTTTTTCTTCTTAAAAACAAATTTAACTTTAGAGAGCAAGAATGTGCAAGTGGGGGAGAGGGGCAGAAGGAGAGAGAAACCATCTAAGCAGGCTCCATGTGAAGCATGGAGCCTGATGCAGGACTCGATCCCATGACTTTGGGATCATGACCTGAGCCAAAATCAAGAGTCAGCCATTCAACTGACTGAGCCACCCAGGCACCCCGATATTGATCTTTTTTAAGGGATAGATTGGTTGATAAAAGAAAAAAATACCCAGGGGTGCTTGGTGGCTCAGTCAGTTAAGCATCCGACTTTGGCTCAGGTCACGGTCTCACGGTTCCTGAGTTTGAGCCCCGTGTCAGGTTCTGTGCTGACGCTCAGAGCCTGGAGCCTGCTTCGGATTCTGTGTCTCCCTCTTTCTGTGCCCCTCCCCGACTCACGCTCTGTCTCTCCAAAATAAATAAATGTTAAAAAAATTAAAAAAAATGCCCATCCATTTGAGACATTTTCTTCTTGCATGTTTCTTGTTTTAGCTTCATCTGAGCCAGTGTTCTGTGCCCTGTGCCCTGTGAATTTGTCTATTATTCCCTCTGATCTGGAGGTACAGTCCCAGGTTTAAATCAATCTCAACTGTACACATTTATTATAGGTTCAGGAAGGGGAGCTGGAGACTATCCTCTGAATAATCCTGAGAGGTTTTTTTAAATTGTTTTTTTTTTTTTTTAAAGACACTAAAACATATCCTAAATTATCTCCACTAGGATTGGCTTTTGTTTCTGGTCATAGATAATTGAAAAGTAATCCAATTGTTATTTAAAGATGGGTTTGTTAAGATTTACCTGGTGGTGTTTTCTAAGAGAAAAAAAAAAAAAACATGTCAGCATTAAATTTGCTATTTAAGTATCCTAAGAATATACTGCACATTACATACTAAACATATGTTTGTATGTTAAAAATGTCTAGACTAAATTTGTTTAAATGCATATAAATATACAATTGTTTTATATTAATACCTCTGATTATTTTTGGTGCTCATGCTTTGAGCCACTGTTTTTGAATTAGTTAGTTACATGTATATTTGTTTTTTTAGAGACAGATGATTGTTCATGGGAAAGAGGCACATAGCCTTTTGTCTTTTGTAAGTGAATTCATATAATGCATTTTAGAAATGGATTTTCTGTGGCAAGACTTTATCCGACACATTGTTGAAACTTGTATTAGTCAAGCCTTACCAAATTTCCATTTAGCACATTTATCCCTCCATTTAAACGTTAGGACATGAAGAGAATTTAAATAGCCTAGAAAATTTACATATATCTATTCAAGGAATCAGGATACTTCCTTAAAAATTTCTTACTTGACCTTGTAATGAAAATTAGGTGGCAAAAGGTGATAATTTGTTAACAGGATAGTGTGGAGTAATGGAACTCTAGGGCACCAGTGACCGGTACAAAGAGTAACGATTTTAATGTGGATTTATTTTTTGGAGAGAGAATATTTAAGGTCCCGTCTTTAAAAACTGCCTTGACACTAGCTCTTAATTCAATTATATTTCTGCCTAAAAGCCCTTCATGTAATAATCAATTAGCAGGCCAAGCTGGAGGAAACCTCGCTGTGTGTAAATACAAAGAGCTCGTGTCTCTGTGCTCTACATGCCTGTGTATCAGTGGAACGGTGGAGCATGTATATGTGTGTATGTATGTCCTTGACTGTGTGTGTGGTGTGTGTATCTGTTGGGGGGAAGGGAGGGTCTTTGCTCCTGAAGATGCTTTGTAAATGTCTTTTGTTTTCATGTATTTCTCTTTCCCTTTGTGTGCAGTCCCTTGGATTCTCCTCTGCACCAGTGCCCTAAGTGACAGCCACTGGCAGTAATGAGGCTGCACGCTCCACTATAATTGAACCCTGTCAGCGCTGCCCATTAAGGCCGTGGTGTGCATGCCAGCTCTTTAATCCCAGACCCATTTCTTCTCTCCGTCATTTCCCTTTTACTCATGGCACCGGTTCAATTTCCTGATCCCCTCATTGTGCACGTGGAGGTTCAGGAATGGAGAGTAATTGGTGTTGTTGCACCCGTCTTAAGAAGCAACCCTTTCAATAAAGACATGTTCACATCTGCAAACTAAGATCATTGTGTCATGATTGAGCATTGTTTGGGCTTCCTAGATAGTCTATTTGCAGTTAGATTTCTTTATTTTTGGTGGATTCAGATGCAGCATCTCAGACTCTCAAAGTTGTGTGATAAAAAGACAGGTCTTTATGATGGAAAATACGCACACTTAATTTGCTTTTATATTAAAACTAATTAGGTATTGTGAAATCCCAGTATAACACAAAACTTCAAGGGATCGTTAGTTTTCTTCCACATGCCAGCATAAAAATAACAGGCTTCTTGATTAATACACTCCTGGTTAGTCACAATTTCTGAGAAAAACTTCTTTCTTCAGATAGTTTGGTTAAGTGTTACAATCTCAACATCAAAATAGTAACAGAGGAGTACCAGCATACTTTCATCTTTACTTTTTTTTTTTTTTTTTTTTTTAAATTTTTTTTTTCAACGTTTATTTATTTTTGGGACAGAGAGAGACAGAGCATGAACGGGGGAGGGGCAGAGAGAGAGGGAGACACAGAATCGGAAACAGGCTCCAGGCTCTGAGCCATCAGCCCAGAGCCCGACGCGGGGCTCGAACTCCCGGACCGCGAGATCGTGACCTGGCTGAAGTCGGACGCTCAACCGACTGCGCCACCCAGGCGCCCCACATCTTTACTTTTCTTATACAACGTGTTCAAATTTTGTCATTGTTTTCGTGTTTGTGCTTTGCGTATGTGATCCTTTTACATGTTCAAATTCTCTGGTACGAGCAGAGATGACTTAGTTGTCACACAGTAACATGTGTAACTCTGTTTAGAGTCCAACTTTCATCTCCTTATGCTAAATACACCCTTGTTTACACTCAAAATGTAATGAAATGAAATCCCTTTTTGCATAATTTTGAATCTAATCTAATTGGGGCTTATCTTTTAATGTGTTTTCTAAGTAGGAATCAAAGGAAATCTACTTTGGGCCTTGGTAAGGGAGGCAGTTCAACTCAAGTATCACCTAATCGAAATCCAGAAACGTTGACAATGATCCAGCCTCTATAGAGATAGTGAGGGGAAGGGTGTAGGAAGGTAAATGGGAAGAGGTATTGACAAGAATAGTTTAAAAATTCAGGTGACTATTTCATGTAGAAATTAATAGAGTCAGATTTATCAACATTATCACTTGCTTCTAGATAACTTTGAAGTTTTGCTTAATGAAGTGGGAACACGTTTTTAAACAAATGGAAATTCTTGATATTTAGTACATGTTGTTATCTGTTATTTTGTTAGGCTAGCTCAAGTCTGAATAGTCTAGGACTCACTTTCTATAAAAGTAAAAAAAAAAACAAAAAACCAGAAATAGTTATCAGGAACAACAACAACAACAAAACCCAGAAGTCAATTGCAACTTGAGGATGAGATTTGTTTAATGTTCTGTATTTAATGTTCTATATTTGCTGTAGTTGAGTGTTTGAACACGGTAAGACTTTTAATCACAATTTCGTCTAAACAATGAAAATTCTGTGTGGGTAGAGATTTTTGCCTCTGTTGTGCTTCTAGTTCTCAAAATGGCAGAAACAGTGCTCAGTAAATTTTATTGAATTTATTAATTGATTCATTTTATAATACAGACAAAAAGATTACCGTTACAACAAAGGTTTTCAACCTAGCTTCCTCATGGTAGAAAGCAAAGAGGAAGTTGTAGCAGAATAACCAGAGAAGATACCCTTTTATTATCAAGAAAAAATATATGTCCAGGATGAAACACAATCTCTAAAGTAAACTTTTAAGCTTTCCACAACCAGCAGACTTTGGAATTGTTTCTGTCCTTAAAATCACATGTCAACATTGTTTTGAACTCTATACATTTTTCTGATAATTTTTATTTGTTTCACTAAATGTTGTCAGCAAATATTTTTTTAAGTGTATTTTTTGAGGATGAGAGAGAACACGCATGTGAGTGCATGGGGAAGGGACAGAGAGAGACAGAGGGAGGGAGAATCCCAAGCAGGCTCTGTACCCTCAGCATAGAGCAGGATGCTGGGCTAGACCTTGCAGAACCATGAGATCAAGACCTGAGCCAAAATCAAGAGTTGGATGCTTACGGGCGCCTGGGTGGCTCAGTCGGTTAAGTGGCCGACTTCACCTCAGGTCATGATCTTGCGGTCCATGAGTTCGAGCCCCGTGTTGGCTCTGTGCTGACAGCTCAGAGCCTGGAGCCTGTTTCCGATTCTGTGTCTCCCTCTCTCTGACCCTCCCCCGTTTATGCTCTGTCTCTCTCTGTCTCAAAAAATAAATAAATGTTAAAAAAAAAAAAAAAGAGTTGGATGCTTAACCGACTGAGCCACCCAGACACCCCTCAGGTAAGATATTTTTTAAAGGTAACAGTAATAAAAATCAAAATTTAGTTATGTAATCTCTGTTAGAGGCAGCATAACATGTACTTGATTTTTTTTTCTTAAGAAAACACAGTTCAGAAAAGTCTCTTTAAGATGATGCAGTTAGTTGAGCAATGTGAAATTGGCACATTTTTACATGAAACCTACCAATTTATATCTTATTTCTAGATGATGAGGTCAGAGATATTTTTCTCCTGCTCCTTTCTCCTTCCCCCCACTTGCTCCTCTGTGTGTTTGTGTGTGAGTTTGTGAGTGTGTGTGTGTGTGTGTGTGTGTGTGTGTGTATGTGTAATGGGTGGTGGTGAAAAATTTGAACATGGAATAGGGAGCCCAGCACTGGTCACATGGTTCTAAATAAATCAACAAAAAACAAGAGTGCTTCAAGTCTCTTTTTATCCTAAAAGAGGAGTTAAGGTGGCTGTGGGAGTCCAGTGGACTCCACCCTCTAATTTCAGGGCTCTCATTGATTTTGGTGTCATTAGCAATTTGACCCTTGATTATAACCATATGACTGGGAACTTTGACCAAGATAGAGAAGTGATCCAATGTTTTTTTTCTTTTTTTTTTTTTAAATAAAGGCCCAATTATAGTGAAAGGAAAATAAACATATGTTATATGTCTTGAAAAATGCTTGAAGAGTTTATTGTGGGAGTTACAGATACTGTTTAAATGAAAACTCCGTATTGAAATTTGTTGCATTTTGAATACTTATGTGAAAGAAGTCATCAGCAGATGATTTTCCTGACATTCCTTCTCCTCCACATTTTTTATCCCAAATTTTTGAAACCAGCCACTATTATATCTGTTGCAGATGTCACAGTTATGCAAGGGTCCTCACACAAATGGGTGTTTCAGTGCCTGAACCTCTTGGAGCCTTAGACCATGTTGTCATAGGAGTGGATGTATTCTCTCAAGGCAGAGGCCATGACTTTTGCAGAAAAGATAATTAGACTAAAAAAACCCCAACAAAAACAGACAAATGTACCTATCTTCCCCCTTTTCCTGCCTTCATTTAGGCTCAAGAAGACTAATACCACCAAAGTCTCATTGAAATCCAGTTTTTTTTTAATATATGAAATTTATTGTCAACTTGGTTTCCATACAACACCCAGTGCTCATCCCAAAAGATGCCCTCTTCAATACCCATCACCCACCCTCCCCTCCCTCCCACCTCCCATCCAAAAAGCTCATCACATTCCTCTGAGACTCTCCCTTAAGACCTTGCTGGCCTCCTGATTTGCAAACGGTTATATTTTTAACAAGAGCGTGACCTAGACTAGGGTCTGTTGGAAATATCTTATAAATCAGAATGTAATTGACTGTCAGTAACTTAGTTGGGTGGACAAGTTGTTTGGGGGAATCTAAGGTCATGTCTGTTAGATGATGACTGACATTAGGTACAGTGGCCACTAATACACAGATTCTCTGTTGACAATTTGTTTATCATATCTTACTTAAAGAGCTGTCATTTCCACTGACATGAATGAGCTCACCATCCATTGTATACATTTATGCATTAAAAATTGATGATCTTATGAATCTTAAAGAACCTTGTTTACTGTGCTGGGATTGTTGCCCATTAAATTAATATGATATGACTGTTTTTGACTTGCCTACGTTTTTATTTATAATAATATTTTTGAAATATTCTCTAGTAATCTTTGCTAAGAATATTACCCATTGTATGGTCCTTCCACCTCAGAAAAGAAGGAACATATTGCCTTTTTCCTCAAGCACCTCACCTTTACCCCTTCAAACATTGCTTAGAACCTGACTTCTGAGTAAGATAAATGAGTCACTTTTCAGTGCATTATCATATTAATACTGTCGTTAGTACAGTATTAATTACAAGACCAAAATTTTACCTGATGAGACTCATTCTTCTTAGTTTTTTCACACATTGTGTTTTTTCTTTAGTATTGAGCTCTGGAATTCTTTTTTTTTTTTTTTTTTACCTTACTGGGTACTTGAGAACAAATCCTTGTTGTATGTTATTTGTTTATATGGTTGGTTTCGTGAAGGAAAGGTTAAATTTTGAAAATTGCTCTCAGTAGCCATTGCACCAGGTTGTTATTTAATGGATGGTATTTGTTGATGTTGAGGTATAGGGTAAAAATATGAGAATCTTGAGTACTAACTTCAGATTTGTAGTTAAAAGTCTGTATATTAGTCTTCTACACTACTTTTGGGGTAGGAGAGGTTGTAGCTTTTCTCAAGGACAGTTTGGAAAGGCTTTAAAATATCCAGGTTTTTTCAGAAATATTTCCTAAACTTTTAAGAATATGCACAAAGATTTGACCAGAAGAATGTCTCTCCAGACAGAGAAGAAAATGAAAGGGAAGGAAGAGTAATTTAACTCTTTAATAGTAGAGCCATTTCTTAATTTTTCCATATTTATAAAATGAATGCCCACATAGCCATTCATTATGAAGCTGTGTATTCTTATTTATACCAATAACATTAGGGAAAATGTAGCCTAGAGTATAATTCTATGTTTATTGAAAAAACAAGCATCTTGAAGTACATGCACCAAGGTACAAATGGACATTACATGTGAACCGTGAGGATTATGAGCATTTTTTGCATTTGTCTTTAGGTGCCCTATCTTTTCTAATCTTTTTACAGTAAGTGCATACTCAGTTGGTATTAAAATGTTGTTTTTCATTTAAGAGCCCTTCACATTATTTAAAAACATTTATTGAACGCTTCATATCTGCCAATTCTGTTCTAAGTGCTAAGGGCATGTGAAATAACAGCTGACTTTCCTGTCAACATTATATAACTCTAGCGAACTTGCTGCACCGATTAGCAGCCATTCCCTAATGAACACGCAAAAAGGCTATTACTTTTATTGTCTTCACAAAATGAACATGGGTATTTTCTACAGACTTGTGATTTTTATGGCCAAAGGTATTCCTATTGTTAGTGGTGGTTAAAAGATGTGGAGAACCATCTTTTATTTTCAGTGTTTTATTTGTAGAGTTCAGCCTTGTTCCTTTCTGAAATTTTAGGCCTGGAGGTTAACCTTGTCAAGACCTTGAGTGTACAGATCCTACCCTCTAACTTAGGCATAGTGTACACTTAAAAATCTCTGATTGCTTTTAAGCAAGGAAGTATGATTTTGTAAAAAGAGAACCGAGCCTAATTAGTAATTTCGTATACCAAGTAGACTGGTGATGTATTTCATCATGGATTTCATTAGTGGTGAGAAGGAGCGCTTCGCCAATCACAAAACCTTATCTAAATTAAATTCTAAATTAGCTTTATAATAAAATTGTAAATGGTATTGCTGTAAGACTCTAAAATACTGTGGTGTCCTGTCAATGTTTTATTTTTTTAAATTTAAATTACGTCTTATACTGATGTGTTTGAATGGCAAGACAACCATTCTGCTGTTAATAGGCTGAGTCTCATCTTAGAGAAACATAAATAACTTCTTGCAAATGAAAATTACTTGAACTATTCAGTAATAGTTGTAATAAATGTACTGCAGGTTAATTTTACTTAGTACTTAACGGTATTTTTCAAATGGCTGAAAAAGCAAGATCTCTTGATTAAATGCTTTAAGAGAGTGATTTCGTGCACTGGTATTCCACAAAGCACTATTTCTTGAGATGTGGTAATGGTGGTGATGTACAGTGAGGGGTTTTGATACCAAAAATAATTGGGAAATACTATATGCTATGTTCTCTTGGAGATCCAAAAGCATACAAGCCTTGAAGTCTCTGGGAAGTCATGCAGTAAAGAGGCCAATTTCAATTTTGTTTAATGTTTCTTAAACTTATGTATCTAGGAAGTTTTTACATTTCCTAATATGCCGCACTCTGGTATTCTATGAACCCTCTTTGGCCGGGATGATTTAAGTTCTAGAGTAGTGCTTCTGAAACTACTATGTTTAAGTGTCAACTTTTAACATTCTAATCTGTCATTGTAGACAACTGGTGATGACTAGTATATATATATAGCTTCTACCACGTGGGTCTGACAGTGTTTGAACTGGCTTATATGCTGTTTAATACGATGAGTCCAGTGATCCTGTAGTTGGATGTTACAACAATGTCAAGTCACAGTAATATTTTCTAAATGCTCATTGTTACTTTCCTCAATTCTGTACCTCCCTCATTTTAGACTGGTAACGCACACTTGCAGACCAGCACCGGTCATCATAGTACACTTAGAGTAGTGTGTGTCCAGAGCCTCACTTAAGGTTAGGTCTGCAGACCAGCCATATTGGGATCATCTAGAGTTTGTTGGAATGCCATACCTCAGGCTTTCACCCATACGTGTTGACTCAGGAATCTGCATTTTAAGGTCCCAGGTGAGTCCATGCATATTAAAATTTGGGAAACGTGAGTTTAGAACTGTGCTCTAATAGAAGTAGAATGCAAACCATGTATGTAATTTTAAATTTTCTAGTAGGCTGGTTAATTTTATATTTTTTACTTTTTTAACTTTCATATATCTCATTTAACTCACAGATAACCAATAATTTTAAGTTGAGCATGTCTGTATGTAACGATGATAAGATATTCTATATTTTTACAAAACATGCCTTTGAAATTTGGGTATTTGCATTTACAGCACATCTCAATTCCTGCTGGCCACATTTCAGGTGTTCAATGGCTACATGTGGTCCGTGGCTGTCTGTATTGGACAGCTCAGGACCTGGCATGATATCTGCTTAGGAGTTGGGAGAGAATGTTGATTGAAGGTCAGCTATGTACCAGCTGCGTTGCTGCCTCATAATGTGTAGTAGGATAGGTAGTTTTGACAGAACAGCACTTAGAACCAGGTCTCTGACTCCTTGGTTTACCACTTTCTCTTTAGCTCTTGAATGCTTTTATATTTTTATTTTCTTTTATTTTTTTGTGCGTCTCTTTACGTGCTTTCAGTAGAATTAAAAAAAAATGTTTATTTATTTATTTTTTTTTTGGGAGAGAGTGAGAGAGCAAGCATCTGTTCATGAGCAGGGTAGGGACAGAGAGAGAGGGAGAGAGAGAATCCCAAGCAGGTTCCATGTTCTCAGCACAGAGCCTGACCCGGTGCTCAATCTCAGATCTCACAAACCATGAGATCATGTCCTGAGCTGAAATCAAGAGTCAGATGCTTAACTGACTGAGCCACGCAGGTGCCCCTTTCCCAAATGTTCATAAGTCTGTTTTAAATCCTTCCTGGAAAAAGTTCAACTTTAAATAGATAAATAATCAAGACTGAGTTTATATTATTTCTTTGCCCCTCTGATAATTCCCTGACTATATATTTTTTGTTGTTGTTACAATTTGTAATTTAAATCTACCTTGGGAAAATTGTTCAGATAGTTTTCCATTCTAGAAATTCTTTCTCCAAGTTTGGTGGAGAGAAGGATTTGGAAATTGAAAGCAGCTAGTCAAATGAACTATAAATCACAGCACTTTTCTATACCACGTGGACCAGTGTGATTAAAAATACGGTTGATTCCTGGTGTCCAGGAGATGCAAAACCTGAGTGTCCTTGGACAACAGAACAACCACAGGATGCTGAGGTTGATGCTCTATCTACAGAATTCATTACCACAGGTTGTGTGAGAGTGGTAATTACAAGGTCTCAAAGCACAAGAGCATGAAGGACAAGTACTTAGTTATTTTCTCCTTATGTGTGCTGATTGGGTTTCTGAAAGAATCAAGAGAAAATATAAATTATTTCTTGTACTATCCCCTAACTTCTATTTATGAGGCTCATAAAATCAGAATATCGACTCTCTGCACCTCTTTTTTTTTTAAGTTTATTTATTTATTTTGAGAGAGCAGGGGGAGCCCATGAGTGAGGGAGGGGTAAGAGAGAATCACAAGAAGGCTCTGCACCATGGGCTCATGACCTGAACTGAAATCAGGAGTCAGATGCTTAACTGACTGAGCTGCCGAGGCTCCCCTTTGTGTGCCTTCTAAATAGGAATTCTACAGCTACTATTGCATCTGTTACCTACTGCTTGCTTTATTCAGTGAAATCTCCCAAGACAGGTGGTGGGATTTTAATGAAGTACCCATACTATGGGGCACCTGGGTGGCTCAATTAGGTATGTGTCCAACTCTTGATTTCAGCTCAGGTGCTCATCTCCTGGTTTGTGATTATTGACCCCTTTGTCGGGTTCTATGCTGACAGCATGGAGCCTGCTTGGGTTTCTTTCTCTGCCCCTACCCCTGCGCGCTCGCGCGTGCTCTCTCTCTCTCTCTCTCTCTCTCTCTCTCTTTCTCTCTCAAAATAAATAAATAGAGCTAAAAAAAAAAAACATACTATGCTATAGACTCACATGGAAATGTAGCAGATTGGAAAAAGATTGAATCTAGGAACTCTGGGCATCTCAGGTTTTAATCTTGGTGTTCCATCAAACCAACTTTATAAAATCTGGGGCACCTGGGTGGCTCAGTCGGTTGAGCATCCGACTTCAGCTCAGGTCATGATCTCTCAGTTTGTGAGTTCGAGCCCCGCATTGGGCTCTGTGCTAACAAACAGCTCAGAGCCTGGAGCCTACTTCGGATTCTGTGTCTCCTTCTCTCTCTCTACCCCTCCCCTGCTCATGCTCTGTCTCTCAAAAATAAATAAATGTTAAAAAATTAAAAAAAAATAAATAAAATCTCAGTTTCCTGATCTGTTAAAAGGAGGATAATACAAAACTTCCAGGATTAAACTGAGAGGAGTAAATGAAACAATATGTTTTAAGATACTTGGGCCAACAGAAATTAGTTATCCATGCTTTTTCCTGAGGAAGGGAGAGAGAAATGGGAATTTTCACATACCAAGGATTGGTAGAAGGTTAACCAGAACATGCTTTTTGGAAGGCAGTTTGACCGTCTTTTGACATAGCGGTATTGCCATTCATGTACTTGTGTAGCAGAAGAGTACGTTCTTGGGATCTATGAACAAGGGCGCTCATGATAGGATTGTTTTAGATAGCAAGTCTAAAACTGTAGACAACCGAACTGCCAGTACATTAGGAACCGATTAAATTATGGCAGATCCCTACAGTGAGATGTACAGACATTACAACAACTGACAGAGACCCTTGGGAAGATGTCCAAAACCTATTAAGTGAAAAGAAATTGCAGGATGCTCTTTTTTTGCACAGAAAATATATAAAAGAATATGCAATTATTAAGTGGGTCACCCCTGAGAAATAGAAATGGGGTCTAGAAGAGAGGAGGACTTGATTTTATCCCTTCTGTATGGTCTGAGAGTTTTCTTATGAGCAGGCATTACTTTTCCAAAGTACTTATATCAATATTTGTAATAGGGAATGTATTGCCTTCTAGCTAAGTACTCTGATTGTTGGATGAAAAGGCAATTTGGGGGAGGGAGCTCAATATTACAGTGGAGTAATTTTGAAATTTTGCCGTGCGAGAACTAAAAAACCAATTCAAAAGCCTGTGTACTCTGTCGAAGTTGATTCAGTGTGTCAAGTTTGGTCTAGGGGTGATTGTTCTGGAGCTTTTATATTAAACAACCCGGTGTTCTACATTGTGATTCAAGCGTTTTTGTAATGACTTAATTTGGTATTTTGCAAGGATTCAGATGATTAAAGTGGATGCGAAAAATGCAGACTTAAAAAAAGTCCTATCAATTCAGTTTCTCCTCACCCATCAATGTAATATACACTAACGAGGCCTGACTTCATTTTTCCAGAGGTCAGTTTCTAACTCATTTTATTTGCACTGCATAAAGAAAAAGGAAATTCAAAATAAATTCAAATTGATTTATTATAGGAGGGGCATACTCTGAATGAGTTTAGCTAAGTAGATGCTAAAACAAATGTGGCTTACAAAAAAATACAATAATGTAAGGATTTTTCCTAATCCTGATTAGATTTTAAATTGCCCTTTCAGTAGTTTGCATAATTATAAGGCACTGCCATACAGTGAGTAACAATAGAAAATAACTCATTAATGCCTGTTTCTCTTTGGCATTGTTCCAGGCTATGCAGCTTGATGTTTACCGAGCAGACAGTCTGTAGCATTTCCCTGTCTGATATGGAACATCAAAGATTGCTTGGATTTCTCTGTACTCAGACATTCCTGATTTTGTCTGAAGTGGTAATATCCCGAGAAGCCAATAGCAGCATGAAATTTAGAGTATTTTGGCACTTCCTAGTTCTTGTATTATTTTCAAACGCAGTGATATTGGAGAAGTAGATTGGGATTTCTTGGCTTTTAAACAAAGTGAACTGTTACAAATGTAGTTTCTGAGCCCAAGGTCATAAGGTCATTACAATGCTGGTGACAGAACTGAATCACTTTCCAGAGCTAGGTTTTTAAATATCCACCACTGACAAGCCACAGTGTTTGTTTCATTAGCATTAGCGCATTTTCAGTGGTGCTGAGACATTAGATATGCATCTCTAATAAATAATGAGATGTAGAATCTAGAGTATTGGAATTTTATTCTTCACTGTGCAGTATTTTTCAATACAGGTTGTGCTTCGCCTTAGTGCATCAGGAAATAGCTGTAAATATGGCTGATGCCTTGCAAATACTTACCAAATAAGCAGTTCCTGTCTTCATAGTCTTAAACCGTTGCCAGCCTCTATGGGGTTTAGACTGATCAGCCCACTTAAAAGGAGTGGAACCGAGGGTGCGTGGCTGGCTCATTCAGAAGACCATGTGACTCTTGACGTTAAGGTTGTGAGTTTGAGCCCCACATTGTTTTTAGAAGCTACTTAAATGAACAAATAAAGACTTAAAGAGTAGGACCCATTGATATATGGACCTGAATCCAAATGTGGGCCCTAAAATGTATATTCTTCATGGGACAGACTATATGGAACCAGTAAAGATGCTCTTCTTCGAATAGTTCAGTACTAAGATAGGGAGTAAATAGACAGTCTTAACCAATCAGCCATTTAACATATAAATCTTTCCACTGTTCTTTACTAGTAAATGTTTCATTTATCTATTTGAACCACTCAGGAATAATTATTCCTTAGATCTCTGCATATTTTTTTTTTTTTTTTTTTTTTTTTTAGAGTTAGCAAGCATGTGAGCAGGGGAAGGGCAGAGAGAGAGTGAGAGAGAGAGAATCTTAAGCAGACTCCGTGCCCAGCACAGGGCCCAATGCAGGGCTTGATTTCATGACCTGAGCTGACATAAAGTCCAATGCTTAACCTACTAAGCCACCCAGGTGCCCCAATCTCTGCAGTTTTTAAAAGTTCTTTGGTTGGTTATGTCTGCTTAAAAAAATACATTCATGGGGCGCCTGGGTGGCGCAGTCGGTTAAGCGTCCGACTTCAGCCAGGTCACGATCTCGCGATCCGTGAGTTCGAGCCCCGCGTCAGGCTCTGGGCTGATGGCTCGGAGCCTGGAGCCTGTTTCTGATTCTGTGTCTCCCTCTCTCTCTGCCCCTCCCCCGTTCATGCTCTGTCTCTCTCTGTCCCAAAAATAAATAAACGTTGAAAAAAAAAAATACATTCATGTTGTCACTATCACCCAATGATGGTTGGGCATTCAACAAGAATTACATAGTTGTTAGATTTTAAGTTTTTTTCTCTTATTCTGAGAAAGAGAACATGCACATGCGAGTGAGGGGGGGCGCAGAGAGAGAGGGAGAGATAAAGAATTCTAAGCAGGCAGTGCAGAGCCCGACATGGAGCTCAAACACATGAACTGGGAGATCATGACCTGAGCCGAAATTAAGAGTCAGGCACTTAACTGACCAAGCCACCCAGACGCCCCATAGTTTTTATATTTTTATGAGCGAGTAAGATATATATCATAATGAGATAATATGTGTATGTATATACACTCATAGACACTGCCTTTGTACAATAAATGTTATCAATATTAAATGGTATTAGTAGTAATAACTTCAATGTGTTGGGTATAGATAATTAGTTTAAACTTTGTTTTATTCAACTGGAAGAAAAAAGTTCATCCTTTCTCTAACTTTTGACCGTGACCACCAGGCTTAGACATTTGTGCAACATCTTCTTGGGAAAATTACCCTCTATGTTCCTCATCCAGATGTGTGCTTCCCCATTGGCATCTGCATACTTTCTGGCCCTAGTGGGTATGGGCCCTGGATAGCCATGATGACCAGGCCCCTAGTTAACTTATGTCTCCCTAAGGATGGAAGTCACCACTTCTGAGGTAGGACTGGTAAGAGGAATACTGCCCTTTTGATGATACCTGATTACATGGAAAGGTAACCAAATTCAAAGAGCAGTTTTTCTTCTGGGCCTCTTTATTTCTGAATTGTAGAATCAACTTTTCTGTCCACATACATGGATCCATGGATCCATCAGCCACTATGTACCTTTCTGACTTCTTAATAACTCATGCCCTTAGTTCACCCTGTGAGGAATTGCATTTTGTGCATTAAGAAAGTGAAAAGAAAAACCTCAATCAACACAGAGTAGTATCTCTTTAAAAAACATATGCACACTTGTGGCTCGATATGTAATTGTTTTACTCTTGTGACTGTATTTGTTGGCTTTAAAACAAGCTGACCATGACCTAGGATTTCAGAAAAGGATGATTCTATCAGCATTCTGCAGTAGCTACTGTGAAATATGGAAAGACTAATTCTTGTACGTAAGTTTTCCAGATGTGTAGAGTATCAAGCATAGTAAATCCAATGAGAATGTTGTGAGATCCTCTCTGTAGAGTTCTTCCATTTCAGAGTAATGCTCATCAGACATTGATAAATATATTTTCATTATTTCCCTTGATTTTTATATATTCCCCAAAAGATATGGATTTGCTAAATGAAATCTAAAATTCAACTTGTTAGGGGTTCTGGGTGTTTAAGCTTCTGACCCTTGATTTTGGTTTAGGTCATGATCTCATGGTTGTGAGATTGAGCCCCGTGTTGGGCTCTGTGCTGGGCATGGAGACTGCTTAAGATTTTCTCTCTCCCTGTCCCTGTGCCCCTCCCCTGCTCATGCATGTGTGCACATACCTTCTCTCTCTCTCTCTCTCTCTCTCTCTCTCTCTCTCTCTCTCTGAAACAAAACAAAACAAAACTCCACTTGTAAAAACAATATATAAATGATCCTGTTATGAAAGATGCTGTTAAAGAAAGTAATTTATTACTGGCATAGTTCATTATATGAAACCAACATACAAGAAAAGATATAAACCATGTGTAGATGTACCATCTGTGTTAGTTTCCTAGGACTGCAAAACAAGTATCAAAAACAAAGTACCAAAACCAGAAATTTATTGCCTAGCAATTCTGGAGGGTAGAAATCTGAAATGAGGGTTTTAGCAGGCCCATGCTATCTCTGAGTGCTACCAGGAACAATTCTTTATTGACTCTTCTAGCTTACGGTATTTGCCACCATCCTTGGTGTTTTTGGCTTCTAGATGCATCATTCTAGTCATGTGGCCATCTTTTCTCTTTGTGATTTAAAAAAAAATTTTTTTAATATTTATTTTTCAGAGAGAGAGAGAGACAGAGTATGAATGGGGGAGGGGCAGAGAGAGGGAGACACAGAATATGAAGCAGGCTGTAGGCTCTGGGCTGTCAGCACAGAGCCTGATGCAGGGCTTGAACTCACAATCCACGAGATCATGACCTGAGCCATAGTCAGATGCTTAACCGACTGAGCCACCCAGGCACCCTTTCTATGTGTTTTTACTTCATCTTTCTGTGCATGTCTTTTTCTTTGTCCAAACTTTTTATTTTGTTAGCACACCAGTCATACTGGCATACCCTAGTGACCTCGTTTTAATCCTATTTCCAAATAAGGTCAGGTTCTGAGGTATAGTGGAAGGTTAAGACTTCAGCATACCTTTTTTTTTGGGGGGGGGGGCGGAAATGATTCATCCATCTGCTGCTAGAAACGTGGATGGTGTTTATTCATTTAGAAACTGTTTACTGAAATTAAGTTATAGGATACAGACGATAAGCCAGGTAGTTGTAAACAAACCTCTGAATAATCTGTATTACTATTCATTATTTATTCAATTATTTAAATAAGATAGAGAAATCACATAAATTAAAGCGGGAGCAGAGTTAGCAGAAGCGTGTGTGTTACGAATACCGGTGCCATGAACTAATCAAACGAAAAATGGTATCAAATGAGAAAATGTTTCAGTGCCTAATAAATCTATAGAATGCTGGGTTAAATAGGTGACGAAGGGTTCTTTACTGAAAGACTGTTCAGAGCCTCGACTATGCTATTGTGCTTTGAGAATATCCAGCAGGAGGGTACAGTGTTTCTCAAACTTACTTGACCACATAACTCTATATTATCAATCATCTCAAGGAATTAAATTCCTAGGAAAACACTGGAAACTAATTTAGTGTCAAACCAAAATTTAGTTTAGAGAGCAGATCACTTGCTTTTAACTGGATTTTGGAATACATCAAATTTTCTGGATCAAAGACAGAATTCTGTTCACTAGTAAGTATTTTCTTGAATCTGTCATGAAAGAATTTGCACTCTCTTCACAAAAATTGAGTAGATTTACATGAGAGTTTTGTAGATTTCTGTGAAAATCTTTGGTCTGGTTTCAAGGGCTCTGAATTATATTTGTAACTATTAGATTACTACACTTCTTTTTTTTTTTTCAACGTTTATTTATTTTTGGGACAGAGAGAGACAGAGCATGAACGGGGGAGGGTCAGAGAGAGAGGGAGACACAGAATCGGAAACAGGCTCCAGGCTCTGAGCCATCAGCCCAGAGCCCGACGCGGGGCTCGAACTCACGGACCGCGAGATCGTGACCTGGCTGAAGTCGGACGCTTAACCGACTGCGCCACCCAGGCGCCCCAGATTACTACGCTTCTTTAATGATGTTTTAAATATTATTCCGAGCCTTGAAAACCTGTATGTCTTGTATACTTTTGAGACAATACCACATTACTGTTTATATCAATGTGAGGAAACATGAAGCTGTGCACCAAATTATATTAGGAAAATCTTACAGCAAATACACTTCTATTAGCAACTTAGAGCAGGAACAATATCTGAACTCCTATTCACTAGGATAATTTTGGAAAATGAGTTGGCTAAGTGGAAATCTTAACAGCATTAGAACCACAGATAGGCTGAGAGATGCTTAAGTGAGCAGCCTGGCCCTATGCAATTTGGATGGGATAGGAGTTATGGATGGGATAGGATTGGGGTGTTTCTAGCTCTTAGAGACAATTGTTTTATTAAATTTTTCCCCCTACCTTTTGGAAACCCATTTGGAGTCATGAAGTTATGGCCAATCTGAGGAATAGTGGAGACTCTGAGACCTAATTACCCTCCCAGAATATGGGATTGATGGTGAAAATTTCGTATGGCTTCCCAGGGACTGAATCCCCCAAGAATCACTAAATTGCTCTGCGCATGGTTTCTTTATCATATTTCCTGTCCCCTAATTCTTTACCTTCAGTGTTCCATACCTATGCATAGAGCTTAGTGAGGCCACCCCACCTCAGTGGTTCCACAAAAGAGGAGATAACATACCTTCTCTTTAACCACGGGTCAAATAACTGCAGGATTAAACATGAATTCTTTTGACGTCTAAGCCCCAGAGTAATGATCTTCCAAACTTCCAGACTCCAATATCTCATTAAATGTGTCTGTTTTGAATTTTGTGAACGTCATTGCTATTAAATAAAAAAATCCTCCTCGTTGATGTTTGTTTTGTAGTCAACAGCATAATGGTCAAAACATTCTATGTGCTGGCACAGTGTTGGTTGAATTGAGTGAAAGAGTTCCTGGAGAAAGAGAGGGAGAGAGAGGAGGAAGTGTGTGTGTGTGTGTGTGTGTGTGTGTGTGTGTGTGTGTGTGTGTGTATATTCCCCCCCCCACACACAGGAAAGCTATGTGAGTGCTCTGTGGAGTCAGACAGCAGTTTCAAAGGTTACAATGTTCCAGAAATTGAAAGCCACTGTAGTAGACAATGGTTCTTGGTGGCTTTCTTGGGGCTTCTATTGAGTCATCCAGCCTTTGGTGTTCTTTGGTTGCTGAGTAATTCTGGAGGGCTTGTTGGGTTCTTCTGTTCCACCTTAATAATGTCTCAGTTTCAAAAATGAATGTAGAGACTTCTGAATTTTCTAAAGAGTTTTATTTTATTTATTTTGAGAGAGCAAGTGTGAGTGAGAAACGGAAGAGACACAGAATCCTATGCAGGCTCTGTGCTGTTAGCTCACACCCCCAGGTGGGGCTCAATCTCATGAATCGCCAGAGCCTGACCTGAGCTAAGACTCCTGTATTTTTTTTTTAAGTCTGTCTCTTCAGATTAACAGCATAGAAATGTAAAGCATTTATTATTATTGATGATCATCTTACTCAAAGCTACCCCCTGTAAAGGGAGAAAACCAAGAACTTTCTATTCATTAAAAAGCTTCTTAGGGAAAAGCAGAGGACATGGAAGCAAACTGCCCTCCACTGTGACAAACCAGTATTTCCTCTCTACTGAGCTCCAGTAGCAGATTGTTCTTAATATCTGGCTGATAAATGGAAATGCAACTCATTTCAAAAACGCACAACATTGACTAGTGTTCAAACAGTAGTGACTGGGTGGAACACTTATGGATTACAGGCATTTTCTGACATTTTGTAAAAGAAGGTAGATTTGGGGGTTTATTGAAGAATACCATTGTAGTGTGCATTCAGCTTCTGGGAGGAATGACCATGTAGTTGATTCATTCCCGAGCATGAATCCACAAGACACTGTTGTTTTTATTGAGATCATATGCATAAGTTTTTGTTTACTTAAGTTATCCTCATTTAATTGGAACAGCTGTGGAAATGTATTTTGTTCACTCAGCTAAGCTTAGAGCAAACTTTTCATTAGGAATCCCATTGAAGACTGGAATTGCTCTTTTCCCTTAAATCAAGACTTGTAATTTTGAACACAAATCATTAAACGGTGATGTCCAAAGCTTTAGGTCTTCCATTTTGTATGTGCAACTCATCGTTACCCAAGGCAGTTGTCATTTTGGGCAACGAATTAAGATGCTTAGCGTGGGCGACTTGATGTGTCTTCCGCCCAATCCAGAATGTCTTGAAGGGTTCCAAAGTGACTTCTGTGGAGAGGTAGTACTCTAAGTCATACCAAATTGTGAGATAGCACTTTTGTTTGGCAGGACTAAAACCATTTACACATACAGAAATTTTTACCAGAAAAAAATATATTCTGACGTGGCCTATAAATACTAACGGGATAGAAAAAATAGAGCTGACCATAGTACGTCTGAATGATTTGTTGTCATTTCAGGCCATGAGTTCCTTGAGGACAGGGATGTCAGAGACTGCTCATGTTGCTGACTCAAGTAGTTCAGGTTGAACAACATCTTCAGTAATTTTGAGGGGCTTTTTCAATAACTAGTGAAGTTTTGCATCTGATGCATTACAACTTTAAAACCTTAGTTACAGACTGAAGTGGTATGAATAAAATTTGACTGCGATGGCAGTCACAACCCTGTGAAAGGAGAAAGACAAAGTTTCCTCTCCGTGTTTCGTGAGAGAAAAGCAACAGGAACAAAGAGGGTGCGTGATATTTTCAAAGCTGCAGCTAGGATTTACCTCTAAGAATCTACCACTCTGATTGACCTCATACACTTTATGAAAAGAATAAACTTTCCAACAGTCGTTAATTCTTTGCAGTTACCTGTGAACTATAAGAAATGAATTCTATGTGGCTTACCGGTTTTAAATGTATTAAAACTTGGAAAAGTAAAAAGACACCAAATAGGAATTTTATTAAAAATGTTTCAGTTTTGATAAGTTTAATTACGTATTGATTTAGTTAATTCTCTGGATATTTTTGCCTGCTTGTACTTATGAAGTATTTGGATGACAGTTCTACTTCCTTTACAGAATTGAAGTAAGTGAGGTATAATGTGTATGAAAACAACTGGAAAAATATAAGGCATGTCAACATGGCTTATTTCTAGGTGATTGGAACACTGATACTAGCTTTTGTGCTTCTCTGGATTTATTTATTTTTTTTCCCATTAGAAAATAAAAAAATACAGCCATGTAAGCCATTATTATTTTAAAAACTGAGTTAGGTAAACTGTCTAGACCCTAATGCATTCATCCATTGCAGTGTACAATTCAGTGCTTTTTTTTTTTTTTTTTTTCAACGTTTATTTATTTTTGGGACAGAGAGAGACAGAGCATGAACGGGGGAGGGGCAGAGAGAGAGGGAGACACAGAATCGGAAACAGGCTCCAGGCTCTGAGCCATCAGCCCAGAGCCTGACGCGGGGCTCGAACTCACGGACCGTGAGATCGTGACCTGGCTGAAGTCAGACGCTTAACCGACTGCGCCACCCAGGCGCCCCTACAATTCAGTGCTTTTTAATAAGTCTATAGAATTGGGCCACTATCACCACAACTCAGTTTTAGAAAATTGCCATCAACCTCCAAATCCCTATGAGCATTTTTGTAGTCCATCTCAGTTTAGCCAATTACTGATAGACTTTCTGTCTTTATAAATTTGTATTTTGTGGATATCTCATATAAACGCTATCATGGAATGTGTATATCTTTTGTGCCAGGCCTCTTTCACTTAGTGCTACCTCAAACATAATGCTATCAGTAATTCATTCCTATTTTACTATTATTAAAAAAAATTTGTTTATTTTTAAGAGAAAGAGACAGAGTGTGATGGGGGAGGGGCAGAGAGAGAGGGAGGTACAGAATCCGAAGCAGGCTTCAGGCTCTGAGCTGTCAGCACAGAGCCCAACATGGGGCTCGAATTCACAGACCGTGAGATCATGGCCTGAGCTGAAGTTGGACGCTTAACTGACTGAGCCACCCAGGCGCCCCTATTCCTATTTTATTATTAAGTATTGCTCCATTTTATGGATATGTCACATTCACTTACGTATGGACATTTGGATTATTTCCATTTTGGGGGCTATTACGAGTAATGCTGCTATGGGCATTTGTGTACAAGTCTTTGTGTGAACACGGGTTTTCATCCTTCTTGGATTCCTAGGAGTAGAATTGTTGGATCGTATGTCTGTTGCACTTTTAAGAAACGGCCAGTCTGTTTTCCAAAGTATTTAGATCAGTTTCCACCAGAAACATACAAGTGATTCCAGTATTTCCACATCCTTATCAACATTTGGTATTGTCCGTCTTTGATTTTAGCTATTTCAGTTGATGTATGGTGGTGTTTCATTATGGATTTAATTTGCATTTCTCAATGAATATTGATGTCGATCACCTTTTCATATGCTTATTAGCCATTCTTCTTTGGTCAACTATCCATTGAATTATTTTGTCAATTTTTAGATTGTTTGTCTATTTACTGAGTTTTAAGAGTTCTTTGTCTATTCCAGATACAAGTTGTTAATCAGATATGATTTACAAATAATTTCTCATAGTGTCTGGTTTGTCTTTTCATTTTCTTACTGGTGTCTTTTGAACTGAAAAAGTTTTTAGCTTCAAGTCCATTTTATGAATTTTTTAATTTTAGGGTTTGTGATTTTGGAGTCAAGTTATTATTAATTGGTATTATTATGTATTTTGAATTCAGCATCCCTAGTAACTTCTGTTTAGGTAATTAAAAGATAAAAAATGAAACTTAATAAACTAGGGCATGAAAGATGTCCTGTGAGAAATTTTCTTTATAAGAAATATTAAGGGAAAGAAATCTGAATTGATACTTAAACATGATTGTGAACTCTGTGTTGGCATCTGGGAATACTGGGTACCCGTGGAGAGTGCTGGTGCCCAGGGACTGTCCTGGCTTCATTAATGACCAAGTCCTTGTACTGACATTGGTTTGCATGAGAAAAATGATAAAAATTCTGTGGGAGACATACCCACTATATGCAGTCACTCATAGCATGAACACTCTTATGTTCTAGTTCTAACACATATAAGCTTACTTTTTTGTTTTTTTTTGAGAGAGAGAGAGAGCATTTGCATATGTACACATGTGGGAGTGTGGTGGAGGAGCAGAGTGAAGTGAGGAGAGAGAATCCCAACAAGGCTCCAGACTGTTAGGGCAGAGCCCCACACTGGGCTTGATCTTATGAAGTGGGAGATCATGAACGGAGCCAAAATCAAGAGTTGGACACTTAACCGGTTGAGCCACCCAGGCGCCCCACACTTACTTTTATAAAGAGCAAAATATGGGGTTTAACACCTTGCATAGATTATTCTGGTAAGAATGTGTCTCCAAGAAGTGTGTTTTAAAAGTCTTCAGGGTTTGTATTGTTTTCTTAGTTATTGAAATAAAAGAAAAGGTAAAAGATATTAATGATTCTCGAAGCTCCTTTTCAAAAGCAGAGTCTCATATAATTTAATTTCTTGCATTTCTTACACGCAGTGACACTATACTGTAGACTTTATTTTTCTCTCACTCTTAACCAGCATGCTGGTATTAATTAATACCAGGATTGAGTGATGCCTGTGGCAGTCGTGGCAGAGAAGTGTGCTGTTAGGGCCTGTTGTAGAGGATGCTGCTGCTGAAGAGATATTAGCATCAGGACAGAGGTAGTGCAGGGAAGAAAAGATCTGTCTTCTCGTTGCTTTTTCTGCCTTCTTCTATTAGGCCCACATCAAAACTTGTCTAACCCCTTGGTCTTTGGGTGAGGGCTTTAAGCTAACTTTGATTTGATTTCTAGCTCTTGTAGTTACTAGCTGAATGACCTTGGACAGGCTATTCAACCTCGTAAGCCTGCGATTTCATTGCTTGTAAAACGGGATTGCCAGAGCTACTTGCATTGAGTTTTTTTAAGTAGAGAAAATACACATAGATCACCTAACATCGTGATTAGCATATGGTAGATACTTTATTGGAAATTGTTATTATTGTTAATGTGTTATTTTCTAGATTTTTGATGATCCAGAGAACCCTTATGTACAGAAATATGAAGGAAAAATGATCATATTGGAGGTAGAACAAATAGACTGATCCCTATAATAAAACTTCAGTTTTTTTTTTTTTAAAGAGGTGTTGCTAATCTTTCTGTTTTTCCAGACATGAATTCATGCAATTCTTTTCTCAGGATACATATTTTTCTTTATATCCTTATAAATAGAATCTCTAAAAAGTTTAATTGGGTGTCAGAAAGACTCTGGCATGAACGTAGCCTATACTGATATTAGTCATTTGTAAAAGCTGTGGAGTCTTATGAGGTCTATGGGATTTCTGTATTTGAGTTATTTATTTTTTCTACACAAGGACCCTCAAAAATTACAAGGTCAGGGGAGCCAAGACTCCTGTATTTGCTTTTCTGAAATAGCACTTCATTTGATACTGAGTACGCGACATTCTTAAGCATGAACATGAAATTCTCTCTTCCAATCAATTATAAAAAAGGTGCTAAGATTTTGCAACTTTAACATAAAGTTAAAATTCTATTATATTGTGCTAGGCAAAGTTCAAACATCATTAGATAACTTAGACATGAAGTGAATAATTTCTCTCTTGATATGTGTGTATCATTCATTATTAAAGTGAGTTATTTAATTAACAGCTGCTCAGAGATTGGTTTTTCTGTCTTTTAATTTTATCAAAAGTGTAGGAAAACTATAAGATAAAATGACTGTGTGTTCTCATGCTTAAAATTCCTACTTTCTCTCCAACATATATTTCCCCTCATAATTACATGTCTAAATTTCTGAGCTTAAGTACAGATTTATCCATACTAATAGAAGTAAATCTTTCCTTTTGAATTATTGCTTCTTGTTGAATATTGTAAGATATTTAATTAGTTCTCCTATCTACCATTAAAAATACTGCTGAGATATCTTGACAACTAAGCCACATTACGTATTAAAAAACACTCCCAATTTATATGAATTTAATGTACGTGCAAGTATTAAGTATTAAAATTAGTTATTGAGACATGTAATCCATATAAGCAGGAGCAGACCTTGTACAGGCACTACTCCATAAATGGGGTGTAGACCTTGCTATGGCTCCTTCAGGAGAACAAGTCTCTCCCATTAGCCAGAGGATCAAATCTTTGCTTATCCTCACTGGCCCAAGTCAGACTGTCCTTCCATTGAAGGACTTTTGTTTTTTGAAGGATACTTTTGATATTTGATCTTTTTGTTAATGTTTTCAGTATTCACTACTCCAGACAAAAGAACTGGGAGTCATGTCATATATTTCTGCTTGTAATTGAGATGAGACAAAGACAGGAGAGATGTTGGCTGTTATAAGTGGAGTGATGGACAGTGTTCTTTCTTAATGCCTCATCAGCAGCAATTATAACAAATTACTTAATGCACTCATTAATATACTCAAAACATGAATAGTATTGCATGTCTGTTTAAACACCACCTGGTGGATATCAATAGACCACCAATGATCCTTTGACCATATTTTGATAATCACTGGTTTAGAACTTCAAATGCTTTGGAAGTGACACAAATAATTTAATTTTGATTTAAAAATATTCTAATGAGCTATATAAATGCCTGCTATATTTGCAAGTAGAATTACTTTCTGGGATGTTTACAGAAATAGGAAGCCATTCATATTTCATCGTTGGTGCAGAATTTTACCTTTATGATATATTTATTTTTTGGAGTCAGAGCCAAAGATTTTTCTAGTTCCTTTTGAATGATCCCATATACTTAGTTTCTTCCATTTGATCAGTATTGTGTTGGTTAAATTTCTTAGGTTGACTCCTGAGAAAATTGCAATGAGCTGAGCATTTTAATGTGAAAAGGCAACTGAGAAAACTATGCAGTAAATAACATTTAGGATATAATAAAATGGCTCCAAGAATGGTTGTAAATGCTTTCTATTTATTTGCCCCTATGTAGCTGAGATTGAAATACATCAAGCTTAAGCTGGAATCACTGCTACTTTAGTCATTAAACTACAACATGTGGATGCCACTTTATTAAATGTCCTTTCAGAGAAGACATCCAAACAATTTTTGCACTATCAAGCAATTTTCAGACACATAGAAGCATCAGATAACTTGAAAATATTTTTAAGATTAGGAATTTTATTAAAATGGCCCAATGGAGCAAATCAAAACTCCACAAATTTGGATCCGCAAAAAGATGAGAAAGATGAGTAAGATAATGTTCTATGTTGAAAAAGTATTTGGCCAGGCAGTTCACAATGTAGATAGGTAAGTACAACCTTTGGGGTCCTGAAGAAGAGAGTATTAGGGAATAAAAGGATAGTGTCTAAAATGAGATTTATGGTTTAATGAGCAGTTAATATTTGTTTTGCTTTTAAAAGCAGAGCCATATGCTAGAATTTATGTATTATGTTAAAATAAATTTTCTGGAAATGCTCGCTAAGTTTCTTCAAGCCATTTTGGGGGAAAAGGTCAATGTTTTTCTGTAAAGAAAACACCGTTTGCATGAGGATGCTACTTCGTAAACACCACATTTGCAGCGTTAAGTAGGTAATCAGAATGACAGTTCATCCAGTAATCATTGTTCTCTAGGCTACATATAGGAAAAGAGAATAAAACTCCTCCAGGCATTTAAAAGACAAGCTTAAACCCCATGTACTCCTCTCTTTTCCCCAAGGGTGGATTCCTAGCAGTTTTAGATTTTTGCTCTAAACAATTTGAGGAAACTTACAGCACATTATACTTTTCCAAAGAAACAATGCTTTCAAAGTGTGTTGAGTTTCTAAACAAGGACTAGATAGGTGTAGCAAACAAGGATGTAATAACATTGAGTTTAAACTAAAACACTATGGTCTAAAATACTAAAATTACACTTTTCAGCATGTGTTTTGGATTTTAAAATAACCATATTTCTATCGTGTAGGGAGTTTTAATACATTATAAATTAAATACATGCATGAAGTTTGATATACTTAAGGTAAATATTAGCAGGTATAGTTGTTAAATAATGGATTGCCTGTAATTTCCTTGCCTGAGCATTTAGAAGAATGATCAGTGATATGACTTGATTCCTTGAAATTTCTTTAAAATTGGTCACTCCCATTTGGTTGCACGTATTCACATTATTTAAATTTTTTTTTTCAACGTTTATTTCTTTTTGGGACAGAGAGAGACAGAGCATGAACGGGGGAGGGGCAGAGCGAGAGGGAGACACAGAATCGGAAACAGGCTCCAGGCTCTGAGCCATCAGCCCAGAGCCTGACGCCGGGCTCGAACTCACGGACCGCGAGATCGTGACCTGGCTGAAGTCGGACGCTTAACCGACTGCGCCACCCAGGCGCCCCGTATTCACATTATTTAAATCTCACAACCACGTGAGGATGTTTTTTAATCCCTTTGACTGTTCAGGAGACCCAGGCTCAGAGAGTAATTCATTTACAGCACATATGTTTTAATTAAGGTATTTTTGATTCCACGTTAATTAAAAAAAAAAAAGCCCTCTCAATCTATCATAAGAGATGTTTGTGGTGATGCAACCTCATGTACACTGAAGGCTTGGGAATGAAGTCCATTTGGACGATCCTGTGCCTGGCTTTGCAGACTGGTAGCTGATTGTCTCAAGTTATTTGAATGAAGGTAAACCATTCACTTGTCACAAACATGGCTGTAAGGGCAGTAAGATGAGGTCAATTCCTAATAAGGGAGTGTGGATAGGATTGGCATATCACAATAGAGCTGCTTGGAGCAGGACCAAAATCCACCTGCAGGCCATCTCATCCCAAGTCAAGGCCTCCCTCCCATGTACTTGGGGTAAAAGTGAAGTGATGAATGATTCATTTGAAGTACTTTGAATAATTTCATGGATCCTAGAATTTAAATTTTGATCATCCTTTTAAATAAAATATAGGACCTAAATATTTGAAAGCTTTCAAGATTTTAGGTGTGGAAGTTTGAATAGGATTTATTTTTTCTTTGATTTTTCCCTCTCCTCATAAATAACATGAATAAAACTTAGGAAAGTTAAATAAAAACATCATAAGAGCAGAGAAATGGAGTCAGACTTCTTTGCTGCAGTATTCTGGCTGTAGAGCATGTGTGTATGTTGTGAAGAGGGTGACAGAACCATAGGATGCTTGTATATTTATTAACCTCCAAAATTTAAGCTCTGATGGAAGCATCCTGTATCAGCATAGGCTACCGTATGCTGCACTAACAACCCTCACATCTTAGCTCTTTTTAAAAATAGAAGTTTATTTCTTAGGGAAAATTTCTGTTGTGATTCAGCTGCCACATGATTCCACATTGTCTTCGACTGATTCCCTGCCTGAAAGGCAGGAGAATATTGGTGGCCTTGGGGCAAGAGAAAGGGTTAATGCGCAATGCGCGCTGGCTCATAAGGCCAGAGATGGTGTCTGTCACTTCTGCCTAGATTTCATTGGCCAAATCAGATCATGTAACTGTGGATGAGTTAAACTGGTAAACCTTTTTGCAGGAAGGGGCATCACAGAGGGTGCCACAGAGCAAACATGTAGATGAACAGAAATCCCATCTGCCACAACCCCCTTCTGACATCTTCCCTCACACCCCAGAATCACCAGAGACAAGGGGGCCTTCACTGACCTTTTTTTTTGTAAAGTTAGTCAAAAAGAACATATAAAAGCTTATATACTTTTATAGCATGTATACATGTACACGTATATGTGTATATACACATTTAAAAGCTACATTTGTAGTCTTGAGATTTATATTTTTACCCTTATCAAGACTTCCTGCCTCTAGAGCGCCTGGGTGGCTCAGTTGGTTGGGTGGCTGACTTCAGCTCAGATCATGATCTCAGGTTTGGTAGGTTTCGGCTCTGACACAGGCTCTGTGCTGGCAGCTCAGAGCCTGGAGTCTGCTTCAGATTATGTGCCTCCCTCTCTCTCTGCCCTTCCCCTACTTGTGCTCTGTCTCTCAAAAATAAATAAATGTTAAAAAAAATTTGTTTAAAGACTTACTGCCTCTCATCATCAATATTTATTAAGCATTTGCAGTGTACTAGGCACAATAGAACATACAGACAGTATTACCCCTGCTGTTGAGGAGCTGATGTTCTAAAAGAAATACACACACACACACACACACACACACACACACCTCTTCATTTTAAAAACAGGCTTTACTTTTTGGAGAAGGTTTAGGTGAACAGCAAAATTAGAGGAAGGTGTAGAGATTGCCCATATATCTCCAGGTGAACAGCAAAATTAGAGGAAGGTGTAGAGATTGCCCATATATCTCCTGCACCCATAAATGTATAGCCACCCCCGCCATCATCACCATCCCCCATCAGAGTGATAGATTTATTGCAGTTGAGGAACCTACACTGACATCATTATCACAAAAAAATCCACAGTTTACATTAGGATTCACTCTTGGAGTAGCACATTTTGTGGTTTTGGACAAATATATAATGACCTATACCCATGTTGTAATATTATAAAGAATAGTTTCTCTGCCCTGAAAATCTCTGTGCTCTACTTTGTTCCTATCCCCCCCCCCCCCATACCTGGCAACCAGTGATCTTTTTACAGTCTTCATAGTTTTCCCTTTTCCAAAATATCATATCATTGGAATCGTATAATTTATAGCCTTTTTAGATTGTTTTTTTTTCACTTACTAATATGATTTTTGTTTCCTCCGTGTCTTATTCATGGCTTTATAGCTCAGTTCTTTCCAGCACTTATAAGCCTTGACCATTCGCTTATTGAAAGACATCTTAGTTGCTTCTGATTTTTGGCAGTTAAGACTAAGGCTTGTGTAAACATCCGTGTTCAGGTTTTTGCGTGGATGTGAATTTTTCAACTGCTTTTGGTAAATACTAAGGAAGGTGATGGCTGGATCGTATGGTTAGGGCATGTGTAGTTTTGTAACAAACCACCCAGTAGTCTTCCCAAGTGGCTGTACCATTTTGCATTTGCACCGGAAGTCGATGAGCGCTCCTGTTGCATCACATCCTTGCTAGCATTTGGTGTTGTCAGTTCTGGATTTTGGCCACTCCAACAGGTGTGTACTGGCATCTCATTGCTTCAGTTTGCATTTACCTGATGCCGTGTGATGGGGAACATTTTCTTAGGCTCATTTGTGATCCTTATATCTTCTTCAGTTAGGTGTCCGTTAGGATCTTTGACCCATTTTTTAATTGGGTTGTTTTCTTATTTTTGACTTTTAACAGTTCCAGTCCTTTAGCAGATACATCTTTTGCAGGTGTTTTCTCCCTGTCTTTGGTTTGGTTTTTTATTCTCTGGACAGTGACTTTTGCAAAAAACAAAAAACAAAAAAATGTGATTTTAATGAAGTCCAGCTTTATCAATTCTTTTTTTTCCCCATGGATTATGCCTGTGGTGGTACATTCTAAAAAGTCACTGCTAAACCCTAGATCATCTAGATTGTTTTTATATTATCTTCTAGGAGTTTTATAGTTTTGTATTTTACATTTAGGTCTGTGATCCACTTTAATTTTAGTGATGGGTATAATGTAATACCTAGATTATTATTATTATTTTTTGCATGTGGATGTCCAGTTATTTCAGCACTATTTTTTTGAAAAAACAAACTTTTAACATGGCATTTTTGTTAGATGTTTTCTGCAAAGTTCTGAGGAAATATTCTGGAGGGTGAGCTTTGGGTATACCTTAGCCCCATCGTTATTTAGAGAGTAGAGGAAAAAGAGGATTATTGAATGCTAATTCTGTATTAGTCATTATACTATATAGTCCATACATGTTATTTAGACTTTGTAACAACCTGAGTTGGGTATCGATCTACTCATCTACTCATACACTATAATTTGAGATGCAGAGCTTGAATACTGCTTCTAGCCGGGTTCTCTTAGTACACACATGGCAAGAGCACAGGCTCTGGGAACAAGCCTGGATCTGAATCTGAGGCTTGCCATTTTCTGACCATGTGACCTGTCAGGTTATGGAACTCCCTGTTTTCAGTTTCTTAGTAGAATGTGGGTAGCAATCATGTCTATCCTGTAGGAGTTTTGTAAGCATTAATGCATGGGAAGTGTTTACTGCCAGGCCTGGTACACAGTGATTGTTCAATAAACTAGACGTTAGCTGTCACTCACTCCCAAACATGCCCATTCTGTCCATCTGGTTATACTGGTCCTGAGAAGTGAAATAGCAGTGGTGTCATAGGCCTGGTTCTGTGGCTCGGGGAGAAACTGTCCAGGTTACATCTCGGGAGCTCGGACCCGGGCTCTTCTACGTGGAGACATAAAGTAATAAAAGTGGTATAAAATGCAGTAGAACACTTTTAAAACATATGTTGCCATAATGAAATAGTAAAGAAGATACCATGGTAACTGCAAATGGAGGACTAAAGCTCAATGTCAATATAAGACAACATCTGTCAAGATTGTAGCAAACTCTGATTAGCCTATTTTTCATAAATGAAAATGAACCCATATCTGCAAAGGATTGCCAACTGTTAATACACCATTTCACGGAAGCACTTTGTTTCATAATAGACTTGTGGAAGGATGTCTTAATCTGATGTTTTGTTTGGGATTTTTTTTTTTTTAAGGAAGACCTTAATGTAGTGGTTTCATCCGTAGCCAGTCAGACCTCTAGGAGTCTGTTGTGTTCAGATAGTTTTAGTAGCTCATCTTTGTGGAGGACTCACCAGGTGCTGGGTTTATCAAGTATTTGCTCATTTAATCCCTCCCAACAGTCCAACGAGGTAAGTGCCGCTGTCACACCCATTTTACAGATTAAGAAACAGAGATACAGAGAGGTCGAGAAACAGGTCCAAGATCATACGCCTGATTGGTATGTGATTATGGCTGAACTGAGATTCATATCCAGGTGGTTCTGCTCCCAGAGCCTGCTTTTAAGCACTCTCTAAATCGTGTGTAAATCGTTTTTATTCTCGAAACTCTAAGAGGAACTATGTATTTATCAAAGTTACTGCTGCATACGCTATTTAAACATCCTTTACTTTGGGCTGAAATTACTGCAAATTCTTTTGAAATACAGGATCTAAGGGGGAAAGGAACAAATGGGAAGACCTTGCTGAGGAACTAGGAGATAAGACTAATTGCAGGAGGAGGTAGGAATTGACGGGCACATGAACTGAACTCAGTCTGTGTAGGTGTTCGTTTACATCAAACGTGTTGTTTATTTATTTTTTTTTTAATTTTTTTTTTCAACGTTTATTTATTTTTGGGACAGAGAGAGACAGAGCATGAACGGGGGAGGGGCAGAGAGAGAGGGAGACACAGAATCGGAAACAGGCTCCAGGCTCTGAGCCATCAGCCCAGAGCCCGACGCGGGGCTCGAACTCACGGACCGCGAGATCGTGACCTGGCTGAAGTCGGACGCTTAACCGACTGCGCCACCCAGGCGCCCCTCAAACGTGTTGTTTAAAAAAACTTCAAGTTTGGATACATGTAGTCAAGATGTGCATTTAGCATCCTACCTCATTTCCTATCCTACCCGCGTCCTCTTCATTGAGGGTGTGGTCCCTGTAAAGAGAGGGTCTAAGTCAGTTTTCCAAAGTCTTTGTTGGTATTAGTTTTTCATTGAAAATAGTTCAGCATTTCTTTTGTCCTAGTTTTTCATTTACTGAACTTTTTGAGACAAGGTAGCTTTAAGTACTATAGTGTTTGGTCCTTGAGGTTAGGAAGTTGTGTTCACTGTACCTCTTTTGCCTATAATGTGATGAGCCAATTAATATCTTGATTAGTTAATCCATTCAATAATAGTGGCTTGTAGGTTCTATAAAGACAGATACCTTACAAAAGGGGGCTAGGATTCTAGCAGCTGAAGTTGGACAATTAACTCTTACATTCTAGCAGGAAATTCTCCGCTAGACCTCGTTCATCACCAAAGTAGTTTAGTAGAATGTAAATATAGCACTAAAATTTAAAAAGACAAAAAATGATGTTTACCATTGCATTTTTAAAAAATCCTTGCATGTACTTTGACTTCTATGTGAAAATCAAGGGACCTGGGCAGCACTTACTGCTTTCATCAAGCATTTTGAACCTTGTTGCCCATAGATATCGTCACATCCTGTGGGGGGAGGTAAGACCGTAGATATTTATATGAAATGTGTGTTTCATTGCCATAAGTTCAGTACATAAAGAAGTTGCTGAAAGGCTCCTAATTTTTTAAAGTTTATTTCATTATTTTGAGGTGGTGTGGGGGAGGGGCACAGAGAGAGGGAGAGAGACAGATCCCAATCTTTATCAGCACAGAGCACGACTTGTGGCTCGAACTTACGAACTGTGAGATCATGACTTGAGCTGAAATCAAGAGTTGGATGCTTAACTGACTGAGCCACCTGGGTGACCCAAAAAGCTCCTAATTTTGATTATAAGAAATTGTTACCTTGGTACCCCGTTGAAGCTTCAACTTTATTGTAGAACTGTTGCTAAATCGCCTCACAGAAAATGTATCTTCAGGAAAGAGGTTGAGAAATAAATACTGAACACTTTTAGTTCTAAAGAAATTTTACTTAAAATTTTTTTAAATGTTTATTTTTGAGAGAGAGACAGAGTGTAAGCAGGGGCAGGGGAGGGGCAGAGAGAGAGGCAGACAAAAAACTCGAAGTGGGATCTAGGTTACGCATTGTCAGCACAGAACCCTATGTGTGGGGCTTGAACTCACGAAGTGTGAGATCGTGACCTGAGCTAAAGTCGGACGCTTAACTGACTGAGCCACCCAGGTACCATGCTGCCCCTCAAATGCATGGGGTGCATTTGAGGGGCAGCATGGTATTAAGGACACAGACTCTAGTCTCACACTGCCTGAGATTGAATCCTGGCTTGGCCACTTCTTTGCTGTTAGTCTCTGTGCCTCAGTTTCTTCACCTGTACAATGAAGATAATACAGCACCACTCCTCATGCAGTTGTGGTGAGGTTAACCTGAGTTTAATATACGGAATCTGCTTTGAACAATGCCAGGCACTCACATATTAAAAAGATATGAGTGTTAGCCTTTATCATTAATGTTATCCTCAATGAGAACATCCTTTATTCTTTAATACCAGAAAAGAGAGACAACACTATAAGTATCTGTACAATAGAAAATAATTTATTTTCACACTCCTCATAATGAAGAGTCATCAAGGGAAGTAATCTCTGCAGTCCTTGAGAAGGAGTTTGTATTTACAAGCCCAAGTTATTTATGAAGTTCAAGCATCTCCACATTGAGGTCAAGGTTTCTGACTATGAAAGCATTCCTATCACATTTAAGGAGTACTCAGTTATGCAACTATTTTGAATGATACAGAACTGGATTGTCATCTTTTTATTTTTTTACCATAATTTTCAGAAGTAAAACGTGATGGCAAATAACTCTATAGTTGATAAATGAAGGAGAAATGAATGTAAAGGTTTTCATACCCCACGTATTCTGGAGCACTGATACGTTAATTGTTCCACACTGGCACAAAGTGCTGGTGTCATCAGTAAGAGCTGAGAGTAGGTCCAAAAAAAGAATGAAGCCAGTATAAATTTTGTAAGTGCTCACTTCTTAAAAAAATGTTTAATGTTTATATGTTTGAGAGAGAGAGAGAGAGAGAGAGAGAGAGAGACAGAGAGAGAGAGAGAGAGAGAGAGAGAGAGACAGCACGACCAGGAGAAGGGCAGAGAGAGAGGGAGACACAGAATCTGAAGCAGCTCCAGGCTCTGAGCTGTCAGCACAGAGCCCGACATGGGGGCATGAGCCCAGGAACCATGAGATCATGACCTGAGCCGAGGTCGGATGCTTAACCGACTGAGCCTCCCAGGCGCCCCTGCAAGTGTTCACTTTTGAATGGTAATCATTGCCTAAAGTTCACAGCAGAACTGTTAGCTTTGCTCAGCATATCTGGAGTTCGTGATTGAGTTTCAAACAAAAGTCCAGTTTTTGGATGTTGACACATTGAGAAGAGTATGCAGTGAGCTAAGGATTGACAGTTGTACCTGAGGATTGACAATAGTCATTACACAGTTATGCAAACTCTGTAGCTTCCTGTATCACTATAATTGCTTTGGGGCCACAACATTGCACTATAAAGTGCTCTGGTGAAGAACTGTAAATTTGGTATTTACTTTTGGCAGGAGGAATCCATGAGTCTGTGTTTTTCTCTGGGCCCAGGAGACAATGGATAGGGTTAAGTAAGATAGAAATAGAGAATAAGTGGGAGTTTTCTGGCTTGTGGACTCAATGGGGAAAGTGAAACAGTTCAGGCAGGAGTTAATTTTTCTATGGTTTTTCTATAGCAAAACTGTAAGTGGTCTGCGTAATAGGGGAAAGAAAAAAAAAAGTAGCTCTATTTTCACCACCTCCTCAAGCAGCTTGTAGACTCCTTATAGAAACAAGGTACTCGGGGCGCCTGGGTGGCGCAGTCGGTTAAGCGTCCGACTTCAGCCAGGTCACGATCTCGCGGTCCGTGAGTTCGAGCCCCGCGTCAGGCTCTGGGCTGATGGCTCAGAGCCTGGAGCCTGTTTCTGATTCTGTGTCTCCCTCTCTCTCTCTGCCCCTCCCCCGTTCATGCTCTGTCTCTCTCTGTCCCAAAAATAAATAAACGTTGAAAAAAAAAAAAAAAAAAAGAAACAAGGTACTCACTAAATTCTACTTACTATCCTTTGCACTCACTCCCTACTTGTCCCGTTTGGGTGGAAGAGGTGTGGAAAGCCATGAAAATAACCATTATTAAGTTATCTTGCATTAATAAACATTTAAAATAAACTTAGAATGTTCTTTTCCTGTTGATTTGTATGATTGGAATTCTCTGTGATGGACTGTTAACATTGGTTTCAAGGAGATATTTTGATATCTTAATGTAGCTTGTGTGAGATCTTGTCAATGTAAACTTTGACAACGTTTCATGCTCTTCCAAAGTAGAAGCTAGATTTTTTTTTTTTAGAGCAGTTGCTGCTTGTGCTGCAATTATTTGCAGTTCCTTACCTATGAGCTTATTTCTTGATTATTTCTGGCCTTGTTTCCTCTTGCATCTAGCAAGATATTTGGAATAAACCTTATTAATGTCCTGTGGGCTACATAACATGTGTTTGATTTCTATTTCATTACCCACAATACCTGGCAGTATTGGGCACTTAGTAGGTGTTCAGGAAGTATTTAATTCATCATTTATACTTTCTGACTATTCAAAGAGGAATTAGGGATACCTGTTACTTAGATTTAATCCCAAGAGAACTTTTTTCTTAAGGTATCTGTGGTAAATGGGGTTCCCATCTGCCTCCATTGTTGGGGTGTAAACCTTTTGCTTGTGATTACTAGCCTTTTCTAATTTCGAAAGGATTGGACTCCGTTCCTTATGGTTAGTCAGTTGCTTGTTTTAGCAGAGGCAGTATACAGTAGTGGCTGAGAACATAGGCTAATCCTGCTTCTGTCACTTAGCTGTATGACCTTGGAGGTCTTAATAGCACTTGACCTGTTGGAAGAACTAAATAGATGTAAATAACTTAGAAAAGAGCCTGGTATTTGTGTTAGCTTTAAGATTTTTCTTTAAATTTTATTTATTTTAGAGAGTGCCTGAGCAGGGGAGAGGGGCGGAGGGAGGAAGGGAGAGAGAGAGAATCTCAATCAGGTTCCACGCTAAGCCTGGAGCCCTCCGCAGTGCTCGATTCCACAACCCTGGGATCATGACCTGAGCCAAAAGATTTGGACACTCAACTGACTGAGCCACTCAGGTGCCCCTGTGTTAGCTTTTATTGGTAGCTTTTAAAAGCTGAGTTTGTGACCGTCATTTACTTTTATAAGCTATTGGAAAAATTGTCTGGAAATGCAAGTGCCTTTTTATTTAGGCTAGTTAGAGTCTTTTGCAGTGTGTTTAATTTCCTTGACCTTGGGTTCCTTTCTTTATCAGAAGCCTTTTTCTCTAAAGATTTAACTCCCAGGAAGGATAATAATATTTATGTTTAGAGGAGACAGGCTAAATTACAGAACATTCCTGATGTTCACCAGGTTTTTCCAGCACTTCATTGAATATAAGTTGATATGACCCTTGATAATACTAGTATGTAACCAGTTTAGACTTGAAGATTAGGAATTGTTGTTGCTTTCATGAAAAAGGAGTTTGGGGTCTTTTTAGCTAAAACAGTTTATTTTCTACAAGGAGAGCACTGCAGCCTGCTCTTTTCTTTTTTAAGCACTTTTAGACTATTTGATCTTTCTTAATTCTTTTTTTTTTTTTTTTTTTTCAACATTTATTTATTTTTGGGACAGAGAGATACAGAGCATGAACGGGGGAGGGGCAGAGAGAGAGGGAGACACAGAATCGGAAACAGGCTCCAGGCTCTGAGCCATCAGCCCAGAGCCTGACGCGGGGCTCGAACTCACAGACCGCGAGATCGTGACTTGGCCGAAGTCGGACGCTTAACCAACTGCGCCACCCAGGCGCCCCATGATCTTTCTTAATTCTTAATATTGAGGTATCATAAAGGAATTCATCTGGCTTTAGTGAGTATGATAACATTTAGCCAAGCACTATAGAAAGCCATTAAACATGACCTTCTAAGGGTCTGTGTAGACCATTAGTTGAATATTTTAGAAATAGATTTTATAGGTTAAAAAGTACCTTTTTCCCCCATTGGGTCTACACACATTTTAAATGACTTGGTTTTCATATCCTGATATTTTTGAAGTGAATTGATTCAGATCCATTATGAGGACTAGGGTTTGTATGGCCTTTCTCTTTAACTCCAGGGAAATCTGCCTAACTTTACAACTCATCTATGATGCCAAGTTATCAATTAACTGCCAAGTTTGCTGCTTTAGAAATCAAACAGCCTCTAAAATCCAACTCTAAATCTCAATAGATTTCTTTCTAACCACATCTGAATCATGGTCCACTGTTCTGAAGTGCTGAATTAAATCAACCACTGACTCTACTCCTCACTGTCAAAATGAAACTTCTAGTGGATCAATTAGGAAATGTATTGATTTTTTTAAAAAGGCTCTTATCCTAGTTAGAACTTATAAACCACAAGAGTATCTCTATATATTTATGTACAGACTTGATCTGTAGCTCAGATGGTTTCCCAGCCTTTGCCAATATGATTCTGGAGTACAATTTGCAGTGAACTATGGTCTGTTTTTTCAATGGGCCACCCATGAGTATTCACTGCTTAATGCAAGCAGGAAATAGAGGCACCATATTTATAGTGGGCATTTATTTTTGAACGCTACATTTCAAGATTAGAGATAGTAAAGATTTTAAAATAAATCCACTTTGCTTATTTACAATCTCTATTGGTTCTTGTCTCAATAAATTAATTCAACAGGTATTTTAGGTTACTCATAGTCCAAATTAGAAAAAAAAATCTATGTTCTGTGATAGTATTTACTAAAAGTTTTTTTCAAAAGCATTAATGACTCAATCATATTTGTGTTTTACTTAAAATATACCTTATTCTGAAATAAACATATACATAAAATGCATAACACAGTTGGATTGATTCCATATCATTTTATTTATATTTCAGAAGTGATGCTTATGACTTGTTGCCTTTTCCCCTGTGAACTCTGGCTTTATATAATACAACTACTTTTATAATGGACTGTCAAAAACCAAACAAATGAATATGGCTTTAAAATAATTATCACGTGGAAGGCCACACACTTTTTCAACAAATGTTGCTATCTCAAATGTTTTTGTCAGTGTTTTGGAATTGCCTAGAGTTTGAGTATACCAGTTAACTTCAAAGAACTGATTAACTTTTTACTAAGCTGTGGTACCAATCTCATTCATGAACTTTTGTTTGAATGACTTGGCTGTAACCAAATGTTAAGTCCATTTTGAAATATGCAACAGTGATATATGGATTCTACAGATAGTTCAGCTTTGGGGCCATAATTATTGATGACTCTGGAGACTTTTATAAATATAAACAGCTTTGCCAGTGTTCAAGGAGGCCAAAATTTGGAAAGGGTGCAAGTTGGCTTTTTGCTGGATAGGATAGGAGAGGGGGATATTGACTGAGCACTTGTTACCTTACCCCTGTTCTGATTATTTTCACTTTCTTTCCTTCTTTTGAATTTCTTAATGGTGTTGCCTAAATTCTCAGAATTGATCTCAGATCTCCTAATGAAATACCAGATTGGCTTTATTTCGGGGGGAGAAGTGGGAATGATGGAATAGCCAAACAATCTTTCATACCAAATTCATTATCTGGACAAATGCTCATTTGCAGGAGAATGTAAATTTATTTTTAGGTAGTTGACTCTACCCAGGCTTTAAGGGAAAAGAACATTTTTCTGTGTAATTAATGGCTGTAGGAAGATATTGAATCTAAAGCTGAATTAACCTCTCATGCAATGGTTGTGATTTAAGAAGTAAAGTAATTAAACAAGTAAAAAAATATTTATTAAATGTGAAATTGTCCTGGTCATTGTTGAAAACTCAAAATCTGGGCATTCTCTTTGTCTTCATATAATGAAGATGTGATGGGGATGTGAACATGTAAATCACAACATAAGAGCTAAATAACAAGAACTATGAAAAATAGCAGAAGGTGTTTTACGATTTATTGATAACACCTTACATCTCTTTTGTGTTTTGTAATTGTTGGACTACTTCCGCATACGTTATCTTGTTTGCTTTTCACAATTACCAGGTACACAGGCTAGATGTTATCTTCATTAGATAATAAGTAGGCCTGAGAAATAGCCAAATTATGGAAAGAGCCTAAATGTCCATCAACTGATGAATGGATAAAGAAGTTGTGGTTTATATACACAATGGAGTACTACATGGCAATGAGAAAGAATGAAATATGGCCCTTTGTAGCAACATGGATGGAACTGGAGAGTGTTATGCTAAGTGAAATAAGCCATACAGAGAAAGACAGATACCATATGGTTTCACTCTTATGTGGATCCTGAGAAACTTAACAGAAACCTATGGGGGAGGGGAAGGAAAAAAAAAAAAGAGGTTAGAGTGGAAGAGAGCCAAAGCATAAGAGACTCTTAAAAACGGAGAAGAAACTGAGGGTTGATGGGGGGGTGGGAGGGAGGGGAGGGTGGGTGATGGGTATTGAGGAGGGCACCTTTTGGGATGAGCACTGGGTGTTGTATGGAAACCAATTGGACAATGAACTTCATATATTGAAAAAATAAATAAAATAAAATAAGTAGGCCTGAGATTAAGGAGATGTACATGAAGTCATAATTACTAAATGTAGTACCAGGGGTCAATTCAAGATCTTTAAAAAACGAACTTCAGTGTTCAGACTGACATGTGCAGAAAAAAACTTTTAGAAATGGGAATATAAGGTGGATCTTGAAGAAGATACAAGTAGGATATTCTGCCAAAATATGAAAATGAGAAACTCTGAGTAATATCCTAGAATACAGCTGCGAGTCGAGGTAGATCAGAAGCTTTACTTTGGGGCCTGTTGAGAGAAGATTTCCAGAAAGGTGATTTGGGCCGAGAGCAGTGATTTTCAACTGTGGGTGAAAGTTAGCAGTGTCTGGAGAGGTTTTTGCTGTTGTAACTGGAGGGGAGAGGTGGGGCTGCTGGCATTTGGTTAGTGCGGATGAAGATGCCCCTAAATATTGTGCAGTCCACAGAACAGAACCACATCACAAATGATCTTCTGGCTCAGAATGTCAATAGTGAGGCTGAGAAATGCCGAACTAGATTGCAGAGGACCAAAATGTCCATTCAACGACTTAGAAGTTACCCCATATGTATTAGGGGGCCATTGAATTTTTTGTAGTTTTAACTAGGGAGTGCTGTACCTAGTGGAAGTCGGTCAGAAATGGTAATCTATGAAATAGATTGGATTTTCTAAGTTTTTCGACAGGAATAAAACTCTAAACTTCCTTATGCACACAGGTCTACAGAGGAGACAACAAAATCATTTTATGATGTTTTGCAGGGAAGAGATGGGTCTTGAAAGGTACTGAAACCTTACAGACAAATCCTTTCGAGGTGTGTGAGATAATGAGAATTCAGCTCACAGAAAGATGGGATTGAATAGCCAATGTAGGTTTCTTTCACTGAAACGACGAGGGAGGCTGCTGTCGCGCCCAGCAGAGCTGAAAGGGCACCATCAGGCTGCCGATGCCTATAAATCACAGAGATGGTTTATAGCAAGGGCAGACTGTGCTGACGTGATCGATGCTCTCCAAACCATCAACGGGTCATTCCTCGTTGTGATGAGATGTGAATGCTGCCAGGGGTCATGAGAATCTTGGATTTATCCAACCATCCTGGATTCTGAATAGCTTCATCAAGTGAGACTTCTCACAGTCGCAGCCCCCATTTTTAACCTTCTGCCGCATGAAATTTCACATCTATGAGCTACAACATGATGAAATGTAGAGGCAAGCATCTGCTACTTCTGTAATCATCTTCCAGTTTCTTTTCCAGCATTTACTTTTTATTTGCAAAATGCTAGATTTCATTGTCATTCAGCTTCATGCCAAAACTTGTTCCTTTCTTCTTTGCTGTTACATGCATTTCTCTATAAGACATTGTCATGGGAAAAAATCATATACTAACAATGTAAAGGTGTCTGTTGCTTTAATGGTATAGCTAGAAATGAAAGATAAATGCCAGGTTATCATTTGATGCTGTGCTCGATACCAGGATTAATGAATGTGTTGCTATACCTAAGCAACTCCCCTTTGGGCCTGCTCTCTGGGAAGACTGTGATTTATGTGATACAAACTTCTCCCAATTTAAAACCAGTGGGTTTTCCATTATCTAGGATAGGCTACCATTTGCTTTAAGCAAAAGTACACATTTACTACAGCTGTAAACCACCTTGAGGGCCCAGAAAATCCCAAACTTTATAGATTGCTTTAAACTAATTTAATCCTAGAGAAAGGTCAGTCTGCAAAAATTTAATTTTTATGTTTCCAAATCAGAAGGCAGAGAATGTCTGTGTCCTGAGGCATATGCATTAGCTCTAGGGCTGGTGGGAGTGGGGGGGGGGGAGGTGCGGTCATCATCTTTTATTAATATTCTCGGTTTTCTGTGGCTTTCTTTCAAGTCTGGCCAAATTCATCTCTGGACCAATGCTCATTTGCAGGGGAATGTACATTTACTTTTAGGTGATTGACTTTACCCAGTCTTTAAGGGAAAAGAATATGACCATTACTCAGGAAGATACTTTAAACCTTTTAGGTTTACTCAAGAAAATCACAAATGCAGGTGGACAAATGACTTAGGAAAGCATGGAGTGAAGTAGGTGACCCTTCTTTTAGGTGCATCAACTCAGAAGAAATCTATTGTAAATGCCAAACATACACCATGTGATAATGTGAGTTTAACACAAATTTAGCTATTAGAATAAAATGGCTTGCTGAATTTTATCAATTACACTCTTATTGAATACACACCTATAGTTATTAAATATCCTTTGAATGTCAATACATATTGCCAATTGAATGTTTTCCTTAATATGATGACTATGACAGTTCTCTCCTATTCTGAATAAATATTAAAACATTTTAATACAATCAGCCTGTATGGTTTATGGTTAGGTTTAAATTTTCTATTTTTATTTTCTCACCTTCTACTTCAACAAAAGTTAAAGGGTTAGATAAAAAAGAAATGTAACTAAAAATTCACAGTCACATTACTACTTGGCAAACTTCAGGAGTTCTGTACATTGCATAGTCAGTTTTGGGAAGACCATTCCTACTTTGAATATGCTTGAAAAAAGACGATAATTTGATTTGGAGAGTGTAGGTTTGCTCTATGGGAATTTATAACTTAGAAGAAAGTAAAACATGCCCAGGAAAAGTCTTAAAACTTCTTAAGAGGCCTGACATTGTTTTGATATACTTTTCAAAATTTTGCTGAAGAGTCTTGTATGAATTTTACGGCACTAGACTTGATGAGAAATAGAACTGCGGTTAAACAGCACCCGGGTAGTATTAAATGATATGTAATGGGATTGGGTACTGAAGTTTTTACTTGTGTGAAATTTTTTATGCTCTATATTACTGAAAATGGTTAAATATAGTATTGTCATTTCTATAAAAAGGCATTTGAACCTTGAACATAAGTGCAGTCTCCAATTACAGAGTAATACTCATCTTGCTTAAATGATGCTTATAGACTCTTCTTTCTTTTTTCAATATATGAAATTTATTGTCAAATTGGTTTCCATACAACACCCAGTGCTCATCCAAAAGGTGCCCTCCTCAATACCCGTCGCCTACCCTCCCTTCCCTCCCACCCCCCATCAACCCTCAGTTTGTTCTCAGTTTTTAAGAGTCTCTTATGCTTTGGCTCTCTCCCACTCTAACCTCTTTTTTTTTTCCTTCCCATATGGACTCTTCTTTAGAAAAACAATTAGCCAAAGGAGTATAAAAAATGTATTTTTCCTTTTTCTTTTGGTTTTGGGTTCTAAAATCTAGAATCAAAGGAGAGATCAATATTCTTAAACTGTGTGGGTTTGTATAATTTAAATTATAGTAATATGATCTGGGGCTATTACATAATGAGGTAATTATCAACACCATCTTCTATGTGTCTTTTAAAATTCAGTAAATGAGGGGCACTTGGGTGGCTCAGTCAGTTGAGTGTCCCGCTTCAGCTCAGGTCATGATCTTGAGGTTTGCGGGCTCAAACCCCACATTTGTGGGTTCAAACCCTGGTGATAGCAGAGAGCCTGCTTTGGATCGTCTGTCTCCCTCTCTCTCTCTTCCCCTCCCCTGCTCATGTTATCTCTCTCAAAAATGAATGAACATTGAAAAAAATTCATTAAATGAAAACAAAGTTTTAGGCAATTCATGCTTGTTGAGACATAACTTAGGTATGCATTGAAGTCCAAATTATTGTCAACATCTCATTTAGATAATCTTAGTCTTCATAAATAATATACTTAAATAATCATTTGCTAAATGATATTTAAATGTTTGCTAAAATGTAAGTCAGTTTGAATGACCCCCTTTGCCTTTATACTGCATTGGTTTATCTTTGATATATGCTTTGATACATACTTAAACACATGCTTTTCACTGAGACCTTTTCTCCCCATTTATTTAATTTTAAAAATCAGTTTGTGTAAAAGAATCATGATGTTTTAATGCCTACTGACGGTAATACCATAGATATTAGAAGAATGGAGCTTTGACCTCGAATAATAGAAATAATTTATATAAATTTTAGTGTACTCTGCCAGCATGTAATAGATAAGAAAAAATATTTTGGTACATTCAAATTGCACTTTACTATAGCCAAATTTAGTCATCCCTGTTGCTTTCTTGTGTTTACTTCACTGTGAGTATGCCTGTACTCATGATGGCTCTCTCTATGGCCAGCCACCCATTGGAGATGGTCAATGTTGCTTTTCACAAAGATGGTTGTGCTAGTTTTCTATTAATGCCATACCCCATTACCACAGATTTAGTGACTGAAAACAATATCCATTTATTATGTCACAGTTGTACGGGATAGAAATCTGGTTACAGTATGGCTCAGCTGGGTTCTTTGCTTACGATCTCATAAGGCCTTGTGTGTCAGGTGGGCTCTGTTCCTTTCTGGGGATGGGTCCACTTACAGACTCACTCTGGCTCTGGCTCTCATTAGAATTGTAGGATGGAGGTTACTCTTTCCTTTCTGGCCATCATCCAGGGGCCAGTCTTTGCTGCTGGAGTCTGTCAGCATTCTTTCATGTGCTTTCTGGGTTCCAGGTGTCTTTTCTTAGCAACAGTGGGTCCGGTCTGTCTCATACTTCAAATCTCTCTGACTCTAGCCAGAAAAAGTTCTGTGTTTTTTAAGAGCTTGTATCATTAGATTTGGCTCACCTGGGTGATACAGTTTAATGTCTCCCTTTTAAAGTATGTGACCTTAACCACATCTGTACAATCTCCTTTGCCATGTAACATATTCACAGGTTCCAGGGATTAGGGTGTGGGCATTCTTTGAGTGTCATTCTGCCTAGTGGGATGACAATACTAACAAACCAAAGAACTACCTTAGGTTCTCTTCAGTCTCCTTCACTAGCCAGTTGTATGAACTTGATCTTTCAGTTTGCTTATGGGTATGTTATGCCATGAACTCTTAAAAGTCCCTTCTAGTTGTTTACACCATGAAAGCGTGGACCTATCTCTCCACTTGCCTTCTTTCATTGTTTATTCTTTTTTTCTCCTTCATATCATTAAATTTTTGCTCAAACCATTTTATTTTCTCTATTATATTGGTTTTCACATTCCTTTGCCTTTTTTTTTTTTTTTTTCCTTTAGTGGTTGTATGCAATTCAAGGGACTCTTGGCTGGTAAAAGATTTTTTTTTCTTCATACATCATTTAATTGTAATATCTAACCTGAATCAGATGTGACACTCTTTATAGCCTTTATTCCAGTTGATGTATGTTGTAAGTGTTGCTATAGGATATTAATGTGTTTGGCTGTAGCATGATACTCTAACCTTGCCAAGAGTTGTGTAATAGATAGGATATTACCATATTACCTTCCTAAGATCTGAAAACTTTTGAGTTCTACAACAATCTGACCTCCCATCATTTTGGATAATGACAGCTTATTGGGTGCAATAGTCCTGTGTTGCCACAGAATGCCATGTGGTGTTATGACCTTCTTTCCCTCTTTAGGATGCCAGGTGTCAGACACTTGTGTTAAATTAAAATCAGTCAGATTTGTGTTTTGTTTAACTTACTTCTGAAAATTGCCCACCCCTTGTGCTAATAACACATGTTGCTTTTGAGAAGTAATGCCACAGAGCCAGGCCAGAGAAATACTCCAAGAGTCTGTTGCCAGAAACTATTGAGACACACAATGTGCAATAAACCATGGAGGGGAGGGGATCTTTATCTTTCAGGGATACGCTTGATTTTCAGTTAACAAAAAATTCGGGCATTGTTCCAGAATTTAAATTTACAGTGTTGATAGCCACACATGAATTTGAAAGTTGGAAGATTGTGCTAATCATGGTAGATTGCCGTAAGATGCACTGGACCTCTCCTATGCTAGATAAAAATTGTGATGGGAAAATTTACTGTGTATATATAGCAGTCTTGCTAATTTACTAATTTGTTTCATTTAGGATGGTGAAAATAATGCTTTTCTTTAGCTTATTCTTTTGTCTTGTATTAGCTACTGCTAACCCTTCATCTACTTAATTTCCTCACTTGATTTTTATTATATATTTTTTTATTTTTTTAAAGTTTATCTATTTTGAGAGTGAGAGAAAGTGCACAGACACACTTGGAGGAGGGGTAGAGAGAGAGAGAGAGAGAGAGAGAGAGAGAGACTCTCAAGCAGGTGGGGCTAGATCCCATGACCGTGAGATCATGACCTGAGCCAAAATCAAGAGTTGGACCCTTAAACCAACTGAGCTACCCAGGCTTCCCTCTTCACTGGATTTTTGAAAGCCTAAGAAAAGCTCATTCAAAAATAAATCTGGCTGACTTTTAGATTGTTAATTTGCAGATAAGTAATTGCATTTATTTTCTGGCAGTGTTACACAATTAATATTTAAGCCTAGAACCTTGTATGTTGGAGCTGTTGATACAGAGTTAAATATCTCCCAGAGTAAAGGCCACTGATATGTAAAAATTCCCTGCCCCTACCCTTATCCTTACTGGAATTTTATCTGATAAGCTCCAGGTTAGTTTTGTTATCTATAAGCCTCGGGCTCTTGTATTTCTATCAGGATTTATTAGGATCTGGTCCTGAGAATGTTGCTTGCATACCATGAGGTACAGACTACAGGATGAGAATGGACTATGAACTTGTAGTTTGTTATTTATGATTCTCCATGATTGCTGTGTTTTAGTTATGGTTCTCCCTGTCCTCCCCTCAGAGTACTAAGGGAAGGGGATAGTGGCATGGTTGCTATTGTTACTATTTTTCTTTTCTTTTTTTTTTTTTTTAATGTTTATTTCTGAGACAGAAACAGCATGAGTGGGGGAGGGGCAGAGAGAGAGGGAGACAGAATCTGAAGCTGGTTCCCGGCTCTGAGCTGTCAGCACAGAGCCCGATGCAGGGCTCAAACCCACAAACCTTGAGATCATGACCTGAGCTGAAGTCGGTCGCTCAACCGATTGAGCCACCCAGGCGCCCTGTTACTATTTTTCAAATAACCTGTTGACTGATTTCTAGACTGAAATAACCTTATTTGGATATACAAATACTCCTTTAAACGATACCCTCTGTGGCAAATGATTATTGTCTAAAATATGACTAATCATAAAGTTTTGTAACAGCATTGTAAATAATTTGATATTTTGACTTTCCTTTTCTTGGATGACTTCTTTTCCATAGAAAGCAAATAGTAGGTACAATGAAGAAATATTTTTTGCTACTTGTCCAGAACATTTTCACTTCTTTTGGGTACAGAACATTTATGGGGATTGAAATGTTGCTGTGTTATCTTAGTCATCATGAATGTATCACCTATTAGTATTTCAAAATGTCGTTTGAATCAAAACTATCTAATTCCTTTAAAAATGTTTATTTTTTTCACCTTCTGTATATTCAAGCTTAAGTTTGTCATCTAATGATAAAAGTAGCACTTTCTTGTTTTTGTCCAAAAACCTTTATCTTTTAAACTTCAAGATGCGTGTGTAGTACGGGTGGAAATTAGAGTTCTGGTGTTCTATGATTTGAGTGGTCTTCAGGTTACCAGATAATTCATTACACTTTTGATCAGATGTTTCTTCAGTTTTTGAGCATAAAGAACCGCTCCTCTTTACCCCAGTGGTTCTCATAGTTTGGCCTGAGGATGCCTGGAGGCCCCTTCTCCCCCCCCCCCCCAAATTTTTCTGAAGTCCACAAAAGCTTTCCTTTTGCAACTACATATCTCTGTGAGGTTAGATTATCTTCATATACTTCAACGAAAACAATATATCTCAATAGAATCCAGCTGGCTTTTATGAAGCCAGACAGTAAAAAGATTTACAAAAATGTAGAACAAAACAGCTCTTTTCACTAATTATTTTTGTTTTAGAAAATGTACTTTTCCCTAAAAGATATGTATCTACATTTTAACATGCAGTGGGCATAATATTGTTATTTAAAGTGCATTAACAAATATTTAAATGCTTCTCACTTTTCATATTTATAGCAAATGTTGATAGATAACAACCCATATAAATAAAAGATTGCTGTGGTCCTTAACAATTTTTAAGGGTTTACAAGGCTTCTGAGACCAAAAATTTGAGAAGGACCTGCCTTACACACTTTCATAAGGCCTCCTAAACCTGCATTTCCTTGAATTATTTTGAGTTCTAGCACTTGGATATAGGAGGCTTTATAAATATTTTCTCTTTAGTGTCTGATACTTTTATGTAGTTTTCTGATCTAAAAAAAAGATCAGAAGGGCAATGCTCTGTTTTCTGATAGATCCCCAGGAATATCTGACTGGTTTCAGGAGTTGTAATGGGGAGGGGAGTTAGCACAATGTTGGATCTGCAACTCTTCAAGTCAACAAGGAGCAAAGGAAAGAGAATGTTGCATACTCACCTCTCAACTTTACAAATCTCAAGATTTTGCTATATTTGCTGTTTGACTCTGACTGTTCTACTTCTTTCTTCTTGTAAGGACCCTTGTAATTACATCAGGCCATCTGGATAATCTCCCCATCTCCAATCCTTAATCAAATCTGGAAAATCTTTTTTGCCGTGTAATGTAATATATTCACAGTTTTCAGAATTAGAGGTAGATATCATTGGGAGGCCATTATTCTGCCTTGATATCAAGGGAGTACATGTCTTTAACTTTACTAGGTGTTACACCTTGCTCTCGAAAATTGTTCAGCTAAGTTTTTCTCCCACTAGCAGTTTAAGAATCGGTCACATTCCTTGCAAACAACTAGCTTATCAGAATTTAATATTTTTATTACTTTTTGGTATAAAAGACTTTATGTTTTCTTTATTGTTAGTGATATATTGTGTAATCATTCTCTTATATATTTTTTTTTCCAACGTTTATTTATTTTTTTTGGGACAGAGAGAGACAGAGCATGAACGGGGGAGGGGCAGAGAGAGAGGGAGACACAGAATCGGAAACAGGCTCCAGGCTCTGAGCCATCAGCCCAGAGCCTGACGCGGGGCTCGAACTCACGGACCGCGAGATCGTGACCTGGCTGAAGTCGGACGCTTAACCGACTGCACCACCCAGGCGCCCCCATTCTCTTATATTATAAATCACTATCTTACAAGTATAGTTTGAATTATTTTGGCTAAGATGTTTTTTTGTTTTTGTTTTCTTGAGAGAGAGAGAGCGAGCAGGCATGATCAGGGAAGGAGCAGAGAGAGAGGGAGATAGAGAATCCCAGGCAGGCTTCATGCCTTCAGCACTGAGCCCAGCGTGGGGCTTGAACTCACGAACCGTGAGATCACAAGTTGAAAATCAAGAGTCAGATGCTTAACTGACTGGGCCACCAAGGTGCCCCATATTTTGGCTAAGAATGTTGGCTCACATTTCTTTGCACTCACATAGCCTTGTGCAATCTTTTTGCAGGTTATTTCTGTGATTGACAGTTTACTAGCCAGAAATACTTAGCATAGTCTGCGAACAGTAAGACATTCATCAAGATGAAAAATAAAACCAATCTCAGTTTTAATGAAAATTGAAATTAATCCAGAGATTTACCAGAAAACTACCTCTTGTAGAATGCTATTGTTTGTAAGTGTCTCCTTGGTGATTTGAAATATATACATTCGTAGACCTATTATAGCTATATACATGATTATAGTAAGGACATTGTTGCTTATTGGTCTTATTCAGCAGGAACTCTTCCTGTGCTGCCTGACTTACATGAAGTCTGTATCTTTTGTAGCCTGGCATTTCCCATAGTCTCTTATCTGATTTCCCTTCCTTTAGTGTCATGCACTGTCTGCCCAATCTATACATAGTCCTGGTGCCAGAGTCATGTCTCCAAAGCATACCTTGAAGAAATTCCTCCTGCGGATATCCCCAACAGATTTCATAACATTTTTTAATTCATGGACCCTTTTAGAATTTAAAAACAGTTGTAGATCTGGGGCACCTGGGTTGTTCAGTTGGTTGAGTGTGCGACTTCAGCTCAGGTCATGATCTCACGGGTCGTGAGTTCAAGCCTCGCATTGGGCTCTGTGCTGACAGCTCAGAGCGTGGAGCCTGCTTTGGGTTCTGTGTCTCCCTCCCTCTCTGCCCCTCCCTTGCTCACACTCTGTCTGTCTCTCTCTCACTGAAAAATAAACACAAAAAATTTAAAAACAGTTGTAGATCCTTTCCCAGTGTGTATATATGTGGGTGTGTATACACACCCACTCCCACACCCACACACACACACACAATGTAATGATAGTCTCAGAGTGTTCAGAGACTACATGTAGGGTCTGTGTGTCCCAAATTAAAACATCTGACTTGAAGGAGAAAAACGGAACTGGCTAGCCCACGATCCTGTCAGGATGCCATTTATGATCTGATCCCTAGATACCTGCCTCTCCAGATCAATTTCCTACCACTATATCCTGCATTAACATTTTACTACTTGAAATTCCTCAAACATTCTGTTCTTATCCGTTGAAGCTAGCTCTGGATTAGTTTATAGGATCCTGATAGCTATTTCTAGATGTCTGATGGCCATATTAATAGGTAGAAAACTTTATGCCTTTGCCAAATGCTTTACGTAGCTTTCAGTGATTTTGTTTCCTCACTTTTTACTCTTAGTAGCTATTTATCAGTATGTTAGATTTAAATAGTTTTCATGTCAGCAGCTTTGGGCAATGGAAGACTTTTTCTTTCATAACAAGTAAAAGACTCTTTGGGATAATTATTTATTGCTCATTGTCTTCCTTCCTCCCTCCCTCCCTTTCTTCCTTTCTTCTCATTTCTTGATTTCTTGCAGTGCTTCACAAATCATAACTTTTATGTGCTGGACAATGGGAAAAGTGAGAGCTAGTATAGTTAGTCGTTATAAAGATGTGTTCTAGGGGCGCCTGGGTGGTTCAGTTGGTTGAGTGTCTGACTCTTGATTTCGGTCAGATCATGATCCCAAGCTCGTGGGATTGAGACCCGTGTCGGGCTCCACGCTGAGTTTGGGGCCTGCTTAAGATATTCTCTCTCTCTCTCTCTCTCTCTCTCTCTCTTCGTTTCTCTCCCTGTCTCCCTCTGCACCCCTCCCCACCTTGTGCACACCCAGTCTCTCTCTCTCTCTCAAAAAAAAAAAAAAAATAAAGATGTGTTCTAAAGCCAGATGGACTATATGAATCCGCATCCTGACAGTTGCAAGTTTCAGAAAATGCATTGCAGATTGGTTTAATTAAGGGCACTTGTTTTTACTCACGTAACTAAAAGTCTGGTAATATGTTCTCCTTGGGTATGGTTTGATCTCAGCTATAGCACCATTTATCTGCGATTGTCTTATCTGTATCCTTATTTTTGAAGTGTCTTCTTTGAAATACTTTCTTGTGTAGAAAAATGGCTGACCTAGTTCTGGGCCTTACACCCTATACCATGCAGTCTGAAAAAGTACAAAATGCTCTTTCTCAACCCTGGAATGGAAGTCTTAGAATTTATTTTATTTGGAACGACTTAGGCTATGTGCCAACCCCTGTGGTTAAGGAAATCTCAAGTACTAGTTGGCTTATAAAGGGATTAGTGCTCATCAATAAAACAATTGTCTTTGAATAAATAAGTAAAATTAGCATATTTAACAATGAATGTCTGGGCAAGAATATTTGAAATCAAATTAAATGAATAGTGTAAGACCCTACACTTTACTTGGTAGACTCTCATCAGAAAAATGTCTACCTCAGATGGTTATGAGTGTTAAGAAATGTGAACAATCTGAGATTCTACCCTACTTGGCCAGCTGATAAGTTAGCCTGCCACAATTCATGTTTGCTGGAAAAAGGCACAAGACTCCTGAATCAGATACAAAGGGTTTTATTACAACGATAGCAGTGGAGGAGTTTTAGGATTTGCACGAGTTACCTCAGACCCTGTTCCCACAGGGCAGTGCAAAGAGGGCCAGATGATACCTGCACATGCAGTGGGTTGCATTATATAAAAGGGACACCCCAGCCAAAATTAGGGAAACTGAATCTTTTATTATGTTCTCTAAGCAAACTGCCTGACCTTTGCCTTGGACAGAGTCATTATCCTTATTATACTGGACAGTAAACAAACCTGCCTTTTGCTCCACAGAGAGATAATGTTTCTGTCTTCTAAGGCTGTTTTCTTTACAAGCATCCTTGAGAAGATGCTGTGAAAAAGCGCTGTGAAATGTATCTCTGACTTGAGCCGAAATGATCAATGATACCAACTAGGCCCTGGAAAACATTCAGGTCAGCTGCAGCTCACTGACCAAGGCTGTTAGGGATGACAGAGCTACCCTAGACTTACTCATTTTGGGCTAAGGCATAGTATGTACAACAAAGGCTGCTAGAACAGTCTAGAACAAAAGCTGTTAGTGCCTCTGCTCGCAAGACATGCGTAAATGTAAGGGACCTGTGGAAAACCGTTTCCCAATAATATCTATCCCGCATTTCTGCTCTCTCTCAGGTTCTGGAGACTTGACCCATGAGAATGCTGCACCATGGGCTATTCTAATCTGGCCAACAGAAGTTGCCGCAAATCTGTTTAATTCATCTTATGTGGTATTTAATTAAGTCTGCTCTGAACAGGATTCCAAGTAGGGCAACCTCACCGTCCAGGGGTCCAACCATACCCTACAGGGTCTGAAACCTAGCTAGCTGAACAAATCCCATAAAACATCAGGGTAAATGAAAACCTTGTGCTTTCTCCTTAAGTTTCTGTATTGACCTTTCCACTTGATTTAGCATTGATTCAGGCAAGGCAGGATGTATTGGTGATTGTATATACTGTGCCTTAGCCCAAAATGAGTAAGTCTAGGGTAGCTCTGTCACCCATAACAACCTTGGCCAGTGAGCTGAAACTGACCTGAATGCTTTCCGGGGCCTAGTTGGTATCATTGATCACTTCAGCTCAAGTTAAAGATACATCTCACAGCACTTTTTCTAATTAGATGGCTCCTGGGAAAACTGGCCCCAGAGTGTGCATAAATAACATGTCAGTTATGCCTCTCGGCCACTCCCCCAGGTAATATGGATTTCAGCAGTTTCCTGAAGGTTTTTTTTTTTTATTTTTTATAATTTGTTTTTGAGAGAGAGAATGAGCAGGGGAGGGGCAGAGAGAGGGACACACAGAATCTGAAGCAGGCTCCAGGCTCTGAGCTGTCAGCACAGAGCCCAACATGGGGCTCGAACTCATGGGCCGTGAGATCATGACTTGAGCTGAAGTCGGACGCTTAATCGACTGAGCCACCCAGGCACCCCTCTAATGGTATGCTTCTAGAGGCAGTTGTAGGGTTGCTTAGAATCTTCTGTGGCTTCCCATATTTAATAGATTCTTTGAATCCTATGTGATCTGGCCTTTGTCCAACTTACCAGCTTTATCTTGTCCTAGCTTCTCCCTCACTCTCTGTATTCTCTAATTCTCTTGTATTTGCCATGCTCTCTCTTCATACATAGCCCCTGCACCAGCCAGGCCTTACATATAAAATGCTGTGAGTTTCCACTTAACTCTATCCTCTCCCATCCCCATTATCCTATTGTACTAGCTCTTGTACTTTTGAGGTGTTATGTATGTACTGCTTCATAGTACTTATCACAGTCTCAGTTTGCATCTATTAGAATTCTGTTAGTGTCAAGTCATTGCTAAACTATATGCTCTGTGATGGCTGGGAATGCATTTATTGTTGCTTATCTTTATATTCCTGTAGCTTCCTAGAACAATGTCTGGGAAGTGGCTAGTATTCAGTAAATATCTATTAAGTTAATTAGTGTTTTTTTTTTTAATTTACAATTAAATATTTGGAAAGGATATTGGTGTCAAGCTGTTGGGCAATAATTGCTCATGCATCAGACGTGGCTCACCATACTTGGCTGTAGCTTGATTGGTCAGGAAAGGAGATCCAGTCATAAGACACCCAGTAAAATACAGGATGGCATGATTAACAAAGAAACAATGAAGGTGGGCCAAAGAGATTTTTGCATCACTTAGGGAAACAGGGCTTAAGCTTGAAGAGTATAGAATTTGCTTCCTTGAACTCCACAGCAGTTCCCCAAATGTGCAGACAACAGTTAATGAAGAGGTGACCTAATACGTAACTAAATCCCAGGCTACTGGAAGTGTTAATAGAGAAGTCCTTTAAAGACCTGTCCTGCCAAGTACAGGAAATGGATGTTGGATGATTCTGTTCCTAAGCTGGTTCCTCAAGGGGTTCTGGGTAGGGAAGGTCTCCTGGTGATGCCTAGGAGTTGGATCTGTTCTGTTAAATGAATGATAGTGATTTTGTTCACTCAAAGCTGCCATTCCAAATTTATCTGGAAGTTCTTTTCGTTTTACTTGCATTTCTAGTTTTTTTATTAAGGTAGTTTAGGGAATTGATTAGATAGTGAAACAAAATGTTTACTTTCAATTGTTTGTCCATGTCTCTGCAAGCTGTTCCAAGTCAGGCACTCTTATTCTCTGTGTCTCATTTACCTGGGATAGTGCCTAGGACATACAGAGTAGTGACTCCATGGACTTGTGTTCTGGGGGGCTCCAGAGAGAGACTGTCTAGTTTCATCCAAGCTCTGCTGCTTCTTGCTGTGTAGCCATGGAAGTTGACTGAATCTCTCCTAGCTTCAGCTTCCTCATGGAGATAATAAAGCTTAGAGGGTTCTTGGGAGAACTGAATGGCATAATGTATAAGAAGCACTTAGAAGGTGCCTGGCATATATTTAACGGTCGATGAATATTAGCTTTCATTGTTAGGAACATAGCATCACACATCTATATTTTGATCAGAGTTTGGGAATCTTAAATCAGTTGGAATATTAATACCTACGTTAGGACAGGCAGTGGTAATTGGAAGGTGAGAGGCTTACCTGGGCTGTTCTTCTTCAAGTGATGACTCAGGGAACCAGAATCTTCTCTCATGGTTCTGTCTACTCTCTAGAACCTCCTTGGAATTCTAGCTGCATCCCCCTATGCAGCTGGCTGATGAGTGAAGAGAGAGACTAAGCAGGCCGATGTAGGGGCCAAGTGTAGCAGTGACAGAATTCTCCTCTACCCATGTTCTCTTGGCTAGAGTTCAGTTACAGAGCCCCTTGGAGACGCAAGAGTACTGGAGATTGGAGTCTTGGGTACCTAGGAAATGCTCTGAGGAACTCCCTGTACTTCTACTACAAGCTTTTATGAATAATCATCAAATATCCATAATTAGCTTGAAGTAATATCATTTTTACTGAATGTAACCTAGTTTTGTTGATGTTCCTCTTGTTGTTTTTATTCCATTTGTTTTCACAGACTGCCTGGTATGGCCATGTCCTGGCCATGGGCAGATTCAGTTTGACAGCTGGAAAAACAGTAGGAAAGCTAGAAAAAAGAGGGGACCTGCCTCCAAACAGGCACCATGAAATTGTTGAAGCCATTTTGTGTCTTGGGAATCATAAGAGCTGCAGAGAAATATCTTTATGTCTATTGATTTGCCATTCAATTCTCCTTTGACTATAGTTTTACATAGATCCCATTTTATACATTAATAAGCTCTAGCAGCATTATATTTGACTTTGAGATTCTAGTTAATCTAAGGCTTTGGTAGGAATATATATATATGCATATGTACATATATATGTGTGTGTGTGTATATATACATATATATACATATATATATATTTATGGTATGTCTTATTTATTAGCTATATTATATGCTGTTAGCAGTTACTTTTCTATAACTTTTGCTCCACAGGTCAGATACTATCTCCACTCCACCAAGTAGAGGTACTTAATTCTTACACTAAGGCATTTAACCATGTTAGTTTGACATCCACAGGCTCGTTGGCATTATTTTTAGTCATTCTGTATTCTCTCTGTATCCTTATGCATTTGATGAAGAGGGTTTTGGATTCCCCAAGCTAAGAAACAAAAGTGGCTGAGTGTCCTCCTTATTGCTTTTAAACCTGAGGGATTATCAGATACATTTCAACTCCGTAAAGCTCAAGGCAATTTAATAACTTGCACACTCCAAATCATAAGAACATATAAAACAACTAGGACAGTGACAGCTTAAGTAGGACATTTCCTTTCTAAACACTGAGAAGCAGCAGCATTAGACTGAGTCATAATGGAACTGAAACTCTGCTTCTACATCTTGAACGTTTGCAATCACTGAAACTATTTGTAGCAACTGGCTAGTGTACCTTTGAGTCTGACTAAGTGCTTTTCTTATATATCATCAAAAGTATATGTGATATATTGATAGTTAGAGTGATATGTGGGAAAACTTAGATCTGGGTCATAAGGTTATGTTAATATTTCTGCCTCTTAGGGACACATGCTTTTATTGATGTAATCCCCTGCTGTGGGACCTCTGCTCTGGGAGCAGGAAGCACACCAGAGTTGGGTGCAAGCCTTAAAATTTCTCTTCCTTGATGTTAGAGAGCTCTAAATTGAGATCATAAAACTGCAGTGTGCCTGGTGAATATTTTTGTGTTAGGATTCATCATATTAGGATTAAAGGCTCTTATGATTGAATATATTTCCCTCTAAGCCATATTCTTTCATATTCTGGGTCCCAAGAACTCCTAAAAATGGGCTGAAGTTGAAGTTAAAGTATTGTAGCTTTTATGTCCATGGTATCCAAGTAGCTCTTTATTCAGCGATATTTAGTGACCACATCCAGGAGCTGTTTCAACCAACTCTGTGTAACTAAGATCATCTTAAAGGGGTTTGCTTATCAGCAGGAAACTTTCACTATTCAGTAAGATGTCAAGGGCATGTTTTTGTTGGTGGGACCTTTCTAAACCTTGTCCGGAACCTGAGGATTCAGAAAGAATGGCAGTGTTGTTTTTCTTTGATTTATTTTTTTCTCAACTGTTGTATTTTTGTGTTTTATGTGTGCTTAGCAGCTCTGTGCACAGTTTTATTGACTTCTAAACTAAGCAAATAGAACAAACTCTGGTGGTATAAAGTGCTAAGTGAGTGAGCCACAGGGAGCACATTATAAAGGCTCTTCACTCACTCGGCTCTGGCTGCCAATTTGCTTTCAAGTGCAATTCAGGAAGCCGGTTATGCTCTATCAAGCCCTAAATAATCTAGGCCTTGTTCGCCCCAGAAATTAGCTGCTTTTTATACCATCACCACAATTAATCGTGGCCCATCATCCTCATATCCTATGTGGGGAGGTTCTGTAAATACTTTATTTGATGAACTCTTCCTACACCCTGTCCCCTTGTTTATAATGAGCGGTAGTGTAGAGGAGAGTTTAGGAGTTGGTCTATTTGAGACTGGGGTTCAAGATTCAGTTTTACTACATAATAGCTATGGGATGTTGATCAGCATACTATGACCAATGTTGCCAGTAATTTTAAGAGCAAACACATACCACTGTGTGTCAGATACTGTTGTAAGTTTTAACATATATTCTTTCAATTGTCGCTCCCAACCCTATCCTGTAGGCGTTACTATTTTCCCCATTTTGTAAATGAGGAAACCAAACATACTGAAACTCTGATTCTCTGATTCCTCAACTGGAAAATGAGAATAATAGTATTCATGTAATAGTAATATGGTAAGGATTAAATGAGATTTTGTTTATAGTAGTGTCTTTCACAAAATATGTACTCAGTAAGTATTGGCTACTAATATTATGGTCACAGTTGTAGTAGGTTCTCCAGAGTAACAGGACCAATAGGATATATATCTCTATATTATATAACTGATTAATATAATTAAGATGTATGTATGAATATATTGTGAAGAAAATAAATACATGTACGTGTGCATAAATTTATTGTAAGGAATTGGCTCATGTGATTATGGAGGCTGGGAAGTCCCATTTCTTCAGAGGTGGGCTGGTGGTACGGGACACTCAGGGAGAGGCGGTGCTCCAGTTCAAAGGCTGTCAGGCAGTAAGAGTCAATGTTGCAGATGAAGTTTGAAGGCAATTAGCTGGAGAAATCTCTCTTACCTGGAGGAGGCTCAGCCTACAGTCTGTTCAGACCTTCGACTGATTGGATGAGGCCCACTCATGTTATAGAAGGCCATCTGCTTTACTCTGATTAAAATGTTAATTTAATATTAAGGTGTTCCCATTTAAATGTTAATCTCACCCAAGAACACCCTCATAGAAACACCCAGGATAGCATTTGATCAAATATATGGGCACTTCATGGCCTAATCAAGTTGAAACTTAAATTGACCACCATCACAATAGTTTATCTAATTTAATAATCAATATGATGAGTATATTTTTCCATTACATATAATCTTCTCAAGAGACTGACCATGTCTAATGTATTGTTGATATTTTAGAGCTTTATTCTTACCTGAGATAATGTCAGGGGTGTGTGTGTGTGTGAATTTTGTTTTGAATCTAAAATCATCCATTTCATCCATGCGGACAAGGAGTATCCTTCTTAACTCCTGGATTCCTGGGAATGTGGGTATCCATGAGGGAATTTGAGCAATGACTCTATTTTGCTCCAGACGTGACTATTGTCAGGAGAGGATGTACCTGTCATTAGTATGAGTTTTCTAAGGCTGAGACCCAATAAAGCACTCTTGGATCAAAAATATACTTGACCAGGAGGTGGTTTTATTCATTTACCTTAGTATTTGGAAGAACTCAGTTGAAGTCCACACTTTTCAAACTGTAGTTTGATGCCTCTATTTTAGTTATTATTTATTTATTTATTTATTTATTTATTTATTTATTTATTTAATGTTTATTTTTGACAGAGAGACAGCATGAGTGGGGGAGGGGCAGAGAGAGAGGGAGACACAGGATCTGAAGCAGACTCCAGGTTCTGAGCTGTCAGCACAGAGCCCGACGTGGGGCTCAATCTCACGAACCGCAAGATCATGACCTGAGCCAAGTCAGATGCTTAACCGACTGAGCCACCCAGGCGCCCCTAGTTATTTTTTAAAAAGGAGAGGAAATGGTCCTATTTGTCAAGCTGTCCATGTTTTATGATCTCTCGTCACTGGAACAGCATCTAGTTATTTCAAGGCCTTGAAATGGACCCTGGAAGATGTAATTTAACTAACATTGTGTACAAACACGCAGCAACCATAACGAAACATATTTTGTCTGGTTCTCTATAATCACACAGTAACATGTATCTTTGTATGCAATTGGAATAATTTAAAACAAAACACCATTTAATCAGAAGACATCTGATAATTAATCACTTCTTATATCTACATTCCCCCCCCACCCCAGACTTGTTTACAAAACCCGGGCTTCTAAACATTCACTTTTATTCCATTCGGTTCACTGTTTTTTAGTACCTTTTCAATGCTCAAGCCGGTCTTGAATTTAATCTTTCATATAATAATAGTTACATTATTATCAATTATAATGTAATTATTAATATTATATATTAATATTATATATAATAATAACAATTTTTACCGAAGCTGTTTTTGGACCTTCAGAATCATGCTAATACTGAGATTGTGGATTGTAAAAAAAGTCAGAAGCAGGGATGAAATATTGAAAATTTGACTCCATTTAGCAGGTTGGATCTCTCTATTTAAATAGAACAATAGGATATAGTGAATGGAGATGTCACTATCTTACATGGAGGAAGCCAGGGTAGAAAAATTGTAAAGAGAAACAGTAAAAACAAAAACAAACACCCACAACATCTTAAACAAAAGACTAATAATAATCCTGCTCTTCTGTCAGTCTCTATTTTACGCAAAATAGGTCTGCCTAATCTTCTACTGAAAATTCTTTCAGTAAACAGCTGTAGGAAGGGAAAAGGAAAAAAAGAAGACCCTGTTACTAAAGAAAGTTTCCTTCTAGCAAATATAATGCCCAATCTCTCTCTCTTCAAAGCAATATGGTGCCCTATCGTGACTTTCTCTGTGTTACGGGATTTGTGTGTAAGGATTCCCAGTTGATTCCATTTTGTCAGTAGTCAGTAAGATGCCCAGTTCATTCTGCTTTGTCTTTGGCCAAAAAGAATGTTGCTTTCTTACTCAGAGACTGGCATGATACAGATTTAGATACAGTGCCTGCTGACTCTTGAAAGGATGCATCTAATAGTTCTACATCCAGGCAGTCATTCTGTACAGAATGTGTTTAGAGTTTATCAGTGGCTCATTATGACTCCTTAATGATGGGGACCCTCTGGTGTTGGGGTCCATAGTCTTGAATAAGGACTAATTTACCTGGTTAAAAATAAGCAGGCAAGCGGGGAGAAGATCAAAGGGTAGATAGAGTAGAATCTATTTCTGTTAATCTGGCTGGCTGGCTTGCTTGCTTGTTTGCTTGCTTTTCTTTCTCTTTCTCTCTCTCTCTTTCTCTTTTTCTCTCTCCCTTTCTATTTTTTTACAACAATGTCCAGATATAGTGACCCTGCAAATAATTTCACAGGTTGGCTTTTGCTGTTGACCTCAGGAGTCTTCTTGACAACTGTCTCTAACAATGAACTTGGGGGAAAACTTAGTGGTTTCCACCCCATTATTTGCTTGGATAAAGTCCCAGAATGATGATTGTCTAAACTTAAATGTGATAGCTACATACCATGATGAGAAAAAACCCAAATATTAACTGTCAGCAAGGTGAGATTGTTGCAGGGGTTTGAGAGAATAGACAAATATGGCAGCGCATTTTTCTATACTCCACCACAATAAAGAATGCCTGTGCTAAGTGATGGATGTTCTTGACTGAGCCTTACAGCTTCTGTACAGCCCTGAGAAGCAGAAACCTCTCCCTGAAGATTCATGTCGCATATTAACAAAATAGTTTCTATTGGTACCTACTCTTCTGTTATGATAATTCTGGGGGAGGAGCTATTCCAAAGGCCCTTGGGGCTCCTTTCTGCCTTAGGGCCTCTGAACTTAATATTCTCTTCCCCAGAAGCTGCTGACCCAGATCTTCTCTAGGCAGGTAGCTTTCTGCTGTTTGGAAATCAAATATTTACTTTTCAGACTCCTGGCCCCAGACAAAAGCGGCTCTCCGTGTCACTCTGTCACTTCAGCTCTGTTTTATGTAGCTTTATGTTAAAATGTAACAAAACATGTTTTAGCAGAACATTGTCACTGTTTGTGTGTCTATTGTCTATCATTCTCCATGTCACCACTAGAATGAAAGATCCAGAAGGAGGGAGCTTGCCTTTCTAGTTGGTGCTGCGTTCCCTATATATTTGTATAGTAGGTGCTTTAAAAATATTTGTTGAATGCGTTGTTGACACAAGGAAAACAGAGCCACCTCAGGGTTTTCATTTGTAGCCTTTCTTTAAAGATTTTGTTTTCAAGTAATCTCTACATCCAGCATGGGGCTCGAACCCATAATCCTGAGATCAAGAGTTGTGTGCTCCACTGACTGAGCCAGCCAGGTGCCCCTCGTTTGCAGCTTTTTATGAGTAACATGAATAGCACTAGCAACAACACTCTTTAATGTATTATGAGGGCAGCGTGCCAGGCGTTATGACTCAGCACAGTGCCTTACCTATATTTTCTTATGTCAACCTCAAAATAATCTGAAAATTTAGACAACGTCATTATTTCTGTTTTATGGAAGCAGAAACGGAAAGGTTCCTACCACTTGGCAAAGCTCCTGTAGCTGGTAAGCAGCAAAGCTAGGATCTGGTTAAGTCTTTGCAGCTAACTGCATATTTCAGGTCCAGAGGCATTTTTCTCTGGAACATGACACAGTTTATGAGCTTTGCTTTTATATGAATAATTAAGAATACTTGATGCTTGGCAGCATGATGTGCTATAATAGTTTCAGAATTTCATTCTGAGTTATACTGAATGACAGGGTCTCTGACAGTGGCTCTTTGTTCCCATATAGACACTGCAGTCCACGTTCTTAACCTTTTGTAGACTGTGCGAATGGTGATTTTTATTGTTTGGGGCATATTTTGAAGCAAATGTTTTCTGTCTTCTGTCTGCTGGCAAAATTTTTCTGCTCGCATGTATCAATGATTTGCATAACAAGATGCCCCTGTGCTTTTTGAGGCTTGTAGTGGTCTTAGCAGCTTTTTAGTTGTTCCCACATTTAGTCAAATGGGGTTCAGCCAAGAGCTTTAGGAAGAGTTTACCTGTGATCTTCATATGTAACCCAAACACAGGTAATATATTCTGTTAAAAATCCCTCAGATCTCACTGTTGAGACATTTGCCAGGTTTGTGTCAGATATACGTTGCAGCACCCTGTCTATAAGAACGATACTGTGGAATGGAAAATGTACCTTCGTTTGACCCGTAAAATCACTGCCCTGATATTCTGTGATTAGGGTGGTAAGGGGGCTTAACATGGCGGGTATGGGATGGACTCTCAAAAAAACATCAAAGTAGGTAGCTCCTCTGTCTCCCTTCGTAAATGTAAAGATGGTGAAAATACTGCATTTCTGTATATTCTGTAATGAACAGAATTCCCATTTGTGGAATGCAGTGGTGGGGTGGGAAGTTCCAACTCATTTAAAAATTCCATGTGCTTTCCTTTCTCCACAGTTGTGCAGAGCTCCCAAGGTTATGTACGCCAGTAAGATAATGATGTAGGCCCTCTTGACCCTGGCGATTAGTATAGTGGCAGTAATTAGAGGGATACCCGCATTTCTAGGCACATGTTTCCTTGGGATCCTCGCTCCATGAATTCCATACTGTAATTTGGGGTTTAGGAATCTTAAGCAAAGTTGAGAATCCAGGGGCCGTGTTACACAGGACCTCTTCTCTTCTTATGTTCCTCACAACAGTTCCCCTACTGAACCCTGCCACGTCCCTAATGGAGAACATGCTGCCAGTCACCAGACCTCTGTCCCCATCTCGGTCTCAGGAAATCTTCCTTCCCCACTTCAGGTCTTCTCACATTTACTTTCAATGGGCCAATCCGTATTTCCAGAATAAGGAATTACAAAGGAACACACCTAATTTAGTATTTCAGTGGATTATTTTGTCACAGTAAACTGAACACCTTCTAGGAAATGAATCCCAGGAAGCAGTGTGTCTTATGTCCACCTACTTTATATAACAAAAGAGCCATTTTTTTTTTCAACGTTTATTTATTTTTGGGACAGAGAGAGACAGAGCATGAACGGGGGAGGGGCAGAGAGAGAGGGAGACACAGAATCTGAAACAGGCTCCAGGCTCTGAGCTATCAGCACAGAGCCCGACGCGGAGCTCGAACTCACGGACCGCGAGATCGTGACCTGGCTGAAGTCGGACGCTTAACCGACTGCGCCACCCAGGCGCCCCAAAAAAGAGCCATTTTGAAGAGAAAGCTGAGGTCGACGTGATAACTAGGATGGAGATTTTAGTAGGTTTTTTATCCCCAATTGTTCAGAACAGGGTTCAAGATACTGCCTTGAAAAATGCTCTTGACATAGGAGCCCTGTTTTCGTCATGAGGGAAGTTATATTGGGTAGCACGAAAACACCAATGAACAAACCAAGGAAAGCATGTTTCTTTTACCGGGAAGGCCTTTGTGGCTCCCATATTCCTTTGGTTGATCCTCCTTTCCATGAATGAACAGACAACTAAATAATTCAAAACGGCAAACATTCTGTAGTAACACTGAACCACAGAAGTCAGTGACATGTGTCATAGAGCAGGTGGGTGGTAAGATGGAAGGAGAGCACCATTATACCCTTTCTGGTCTCCTCAGAAATTCCATTCCTTGGAGGAGCAATTTCTCCCATTTAGAGGATTGAAAAGGCAAGGCTGGCAGATATTTGACCATTATAATAGCATAAGCACCGGCTGGCTATAGACTCATATAAAACATACCTAGAAAGACGGCTTTTTATTGGTATTCATGTACAATTGATGAGAAAATATCTCCTCCCCCCCTTTTTTTTTATTAACAGCATTCTAAATATTGTCAGATGTGTTTGGCATTTGGATAAGAATTAGTATCAGTCACATTGTTTACTTGTGACTATTCTCTTGCCTTGCTTCCACTGTTATTTAAGCCTTATTTCTAATTTCACTTTGAAAAGCACATGAGAATGGAATTAATTTTGCTTTGATCTGGGGCCTTCTCTGATGACTGAATACTATAATTTACCCAACGCAGTGACTTTGATATGTTTTTCTTGGTTAAGCTTACATAGGTATTACATGTCACAACTGGTAGGGCTATAATAATTTTACTGTTCATTGAATGTCAAATTAAAAATGTATATGAGATAGCTAAGGATCCTATCCCATTAATTATTCTCTTAGGATTTCTGAAATTCTGTGTTAATGAGCTGTAACAGTCTGAAGACCAAATGCCTGAATGTATTAAAAGGAAGAGTGAGAAAACCTGCAACCTGAAAATTGCTCATGAAGAAGAATAAGCTAAAAATAAATGTGGTGCGATCATTTGACTTTTTTTTTTAATGAGGAAGTTGGTCACTTTTGGAAATGAAGATCACTCTTGTATTCATAAGTACCAATTTGTGTTGGTGGCTGTAAAATCCTGTGCATTGTAAAAACAAATCTATTCTCTTCATTGGAATTCAGGACCAATGAATGAATGAGTGAACGAACGAATGAGCCAGTAGATTTTTTATTCTGTTGTTCTCCTCATTCTAAAACTGGGGCAAGTTATTTGTTTCCCTGAACCACTATTTCCTCATTTATAAAATAAAGAAAATGGCTCCTACCTCTTAGTGGCTGAGACCTGAATAAATTGATTTACATATAATCGTTATATGTTTTCTAAAGTGTTTCTTGCAATATAGTTTTTTTTTACCCTCCCATTTGTGTTTGAATACTATTAAAATTTCCCGGAAGTCTATAGCCATTCTGATTCAACTGGAGGAACTTTGTAGAGTATGTTTATTCTCTGTGTTGGTACTCTTCTAGTTCATTGAAGGACAATCTGATAATTGCTTTTTCTATTTTTGGATAGGACTAGTTTATTGTGAAGTGTAGCTTTAACAGTTTATTTTGGGGGATGTCATAAGAATCCCAAAGACATTATGGAGAGTTTGAGCTCAGTAGTCATGGTGACATGATTTTGCTGTAAGCAGCCAGGTGGTCCCATATGGCAAAGGACCACTCTAAATGAAAGCTTTATCTTTGAAACTGTAAAGAATCTTCATTTTTAACCTCTCATTCATTTTCTCATGTGAGTCCCCAGAAGCTTTACTCAGAAATTTGTAGATGGTTATGCTTGCCTGGATTTCTCAATTATACGGAATTAGGATATGTGGCTTTATTCTGAGAATGAATTATTGCAGAGGAGTTACATGATGTAAGCCTGTATTTACTGTTGGAGGAGCAGTGAACATTTTCTTTTATTTCATCTTATTTTTGTGAACTCTGAAAAACTAAGAGCAAAAGGATGGCAGGAAAGTTACATGGGCTAGAAATGATGAGGAACCCGGGGTCAAGGCTGATGGATTCTTAGATATCTGCATTTTCTTTAATGAATCTTTAAATGAGACATTAAAGAATTAGACATTAAAGAAATTTAAACTTGAGGACACTTCTAAGCACAATCCAAATTACTTGGAAAGATGAGCTAGTACTCAGACTTCTTTTACGTTTTGAATAATGAAGAGGGAGTACATTCTGCAGGTGCACCAGCATGGACTGCCTTTCAGTGACATTGTTATATTTTTAGCTCTGTTCTTGCCTCTGTGGCATCCCTACTCCCTTACCTTTTGGCTCACGTTAAATTTTTTGCTGAATGGTACTCTATCTGATCTTACATCTTAACCAGAATATACCTGTGGTTACCATGCAGTTTCTTTTCTTTCGTTTGTTTAAAATGTGTTAAAAGAAGTTTCCATATTCTTTTATTTTTTAATTTTTTTTAACATTTATTTATTTTTGAGAGAGAGAGTGTGAGTGGGAGAGGAGCAGAGAGAGAAGGAGACGCAGAATCTGAAGCAGGTTCTAGGCTCTGAGCTGTCAGCACAGGCCTGATGCGGGGCTCGAACTCATGAACCGCGAGATCGTGACCTGAGCTGAAGTTGGACGCTTAACCAACAGAGCCAACCCAGGCGCCCCCAAAGTTTCCATATTCTTAAATTTCACTGACACTGTGCATCCATTTGAAGGCAGATTTTCCATGAAACTACCAAAGCTTAAACATCAGGGCCTCCTGTTTGTATGAGCCTTTACCTAGGCCTTCATAAGGGCCTACACAATAGTGTATTCACAATTTATTTTTATTTTTGTAAGTTTATTTATTTACTTTGAGAGAGACAGAGACAACATGAGCGGGGGAGGGGTAGAGAGTGAGGGGGAGAGAGAGAGAATCCCAAGCAGGCTCTGCACTGCCAGTGCAGACCCCACAAGGGGCCCCAAACTCATGAAACCATGAGATCATGACCTGAGCCGAAACCAAGAGTCAGATGCTTAACTGACTGAGCCACCCAGGTGCCCCATAATTTTCTTCTTTTAAGAATTAAAAAAAAAATTAACATTAATTTATTTTTGAGAGACAGAGAAAGACAGACCATGAGCAGGGGAGGCAGGGAGAGCAGGAGACACAGAATCTGAAGCAGGGTCCAGGCTCTGAGCTGTCAGCACAGAGCCTGACGCGGGGCTCGAACTCACGGACAGTGAGATCATGACCTGAGCCGAAGTCAGACGCTTAACCGGCTGAGCCACCCAGGTGCTTCCATAATTTTCTTCATTTAAAGGAGACTCTAAAATTGCTTAATATTTATGCCCCACAAGATCTGAATATGCCCCAAGTTCTATTGCCAATACTACTGAAACGTGGTTGCTAACATTATCAGTAACTACAGGATTTAAGGTTTTGCCTAACTGGGCTTCCTTGTATTTTATACTATTTATTAATCTCTTTTTCATGAAAAGCTTTTTGCTTTGGTTTGTATTTTTCCCAGTTAGTGTGGTTTGTTGAAAGTTCCTCCCCATCTGAGATACAGGCTGTTTTCTTATCATCTCTATTGGCATTATCCACTTCTAGTTCTCCCTTCTTATTCAGTTTATACTTTCCATGTAACACACACTTTCTCACGTCTTCAACCACCCCCAATTCTGTAGTGTACAAGACAGTAGCCACTAGTCACATATGGCTACTTAGCGGTTGAAATATAACTAGTGCCATATGCTGAAAAAATATTTTGGATACATTGGTTAAATAAAATATAACTTTATTTGTTATAAATATGTTATAACTTTAAAAAAATGTAGCTACTAGAAAATTTGAAATTTCATATGTGAGATGCATTATATTTCTATCTGAGAGCACAAGAAGATGCTGATGGCTGCCAAATCTCTGTCTCCGGTCCAGACCCCTCGATGGAGTTTCAAGCATGAAAACCCTGCTGGTATCCTTGTGGCCAACTGAAGAGGCCTCAGACTGAACCTGTCACCTTTGTAGTCAGATGCTCCAGTGTTCTTTATGTCCGCTGGAGGAATGCACTGTCTGTTAATTCACCCAAACTAGAGACCTGATATCATACTGGATTCCACCTTCTTGCTCATGCCCGTAACAAGTCCGTCAGAAGTAGTCAGATCTTAAAATTCTATTTCAACTGTATCTTTGTAATCCTCACCGTATCTATCCTGGTTTGAGCACTCATAATTTTTTTTACCTGAACCATTGTAACAACATTCCAAGTGTGTTTCCCATTTGGTACCTCTCATATATCCTCCGGTGACTGATGCTTTGTATAGGAGAGGCAATAGAGGCAGACTGTTGAAAAAACCAAAAGCCATGAGGCTTATGAGAGATGGCCATAACTGTGTGAGCGGAGAAGCACATGCTTCTATTATAAGGCAGGTGCTTTATGTGGAATGGATTGCTGTATCAAATCATTAATCGCTAGCCTCGAATTGCCAATCCAATCAGAAGATAGGCAGGTTTCTCCAGTCTCATGACCCAGCAAAGTGACTCTGAGTGCATTTTTTCCCCTTACAACAAAACTTACAAACATTTTTACGTAGGCTTTGCTCTTCTCTTTGCCATGCTCACTGGCAGCTGCTTATGTATACCACAACCATTATGTTAATACCTTTCTGTTGCTCCTCTTCTACGATGTCTGCTTTGGTGACTATTTAAGTTAAAAGTGCCTAGAATATTGAAAGTGAATTGTTGAAACAATTGTGTTGGAAATTGAAAAAATTATTATGATGATGTCATATTAACCTTAAGGCAAACACTCTGAAAAGCGAACATTAATTTTCAAATAGTGGAAGGTACTTGGTGAGAAACATTGAGTAACAAATTAACCAAGTATCTTCTTTTTTTTCTTTTTAGTGTTTATGTTGAGAGGGTGCATGCGTGCATGAGTTGGGGGAGGGGCAGAGAGAGAGAGAGAGAGAATTCCATGCAAGCTTCTCAACATCACCTCAGAGCCCGACACAGGGCTCCATCCCACGAACTGTGAGATCATGACCTGAGCTGAAATCAAGAGTCAGAAGCTTGACTGACTGAGCCACCCAAGTGCCCTTAACCAAGTATCTTTTAATTTGTTAAGTGTTACATTGAAATTCTCCTCTTTTTGGGCAATGCATGAATTCATCAGTACCTTCACTGATTTTTTCCTCTTCTGGATCTTTACATTTTGCTGAGTAAAATTGTTACCTGGCATGTAGTGATCCAAAGTGAGGTAGAAATACTAGAGACTCTACACTGTCTTTACCTGACTTGGAGAAGGAGGGTTGCTTTATGCATAGAAAATGCTCAGCCTAGTAAAAACATAAAAGGAGCCTTTATCTTTCAATATAAAAATAAATGATCTTTGCTATAAATCATGAATGCAGTGGTACATGGTTGTAATCATGCTTTGTCTTTCAAAGGTATAAAGGATCTCTGTTCTCTAATGATGACCCTCTACTCTGGTGCTATCCACTTCAATTTAAAATTTGTATCAAATATGCATTCAATTATTTAGATTTCAATACAACTTAATAAGTATTCTTATTAACGTTCTCTCTTGCAAACCCTTCAATTTTACTTCTGTGCTAAACCAGGCTTGCTGGGATGATTACATTAATAATACATCTCTATCCAAAACTGAAGTGCCGAGTAGAGAACATGCTAATGGGTTTCATTGATTTCAACTTGGAAATGGGTGCAGGCAATCAGAAAGCAGGTGCAAAACCTGACTAGCACTGAACGACTGGGAGAATATTGAGCCAGGATCTGTGGCAAGATTCATGGCTGTGATTTGAGTTGGAAAAATGTTAAACATAATGAAGTTAAAGCGATTAACGCCTTCTGGGAGAAATGTGAATGCTTCATTATGCTTTTCAGATGGTGGCTTTGAGGGATAAGAGTTCTACATTCTGTCTTAGTAATTTTATTAGTTTTCTTCTATTTTTCCTTCAAGTTAGCTGCATATAGACTCACTCTTCGTTTTCTAAAAACTTGGAAGATGAAGTTAAGGACACAGCTTAAAACATTCAAACAATCATACTACCCATGCACTTTTCTTTAAAATGATCTGGAGTTAATGTCACTGTTGGTAAAACTGCTGTGTCATTAAAGCTAATTCTGTACTTGAGTGTATACTCCTTTGTATTTATTCCTTTATTTCTGGCCCTAAAAATGAAAGAATAGATGATACTGTGCATAAAAAGTGATTTTAGAGTAAGTTGGAGAGAAGGGCTTCTTAAAATGCAAGGCAGAAACAGTAGTAATACTCCTAATTTCTCTTGTGTTTTCCTCAGTCCTGGATTCTCTTCTTTTTGAAGTGTGCCCCTTCTGCTTCATATACACACTTGCAGACACTGTACTTCTCTATAGTTTTGCATGGGTAATAATTCAAGTGATGATCATCAGAAACCTTCAGTAACACATAGAAATGGACTCATTCACTGGAAATTTAATAGGTTCATTTGGTTTCTTCAGACAGCTTATGAGAGGTGCTTGGAGGAATAGACTAATAAGGCTCAGGCCTCTGTGTTCTCTACCTGGAAATATCCCATACAATTCAGGGACTGCTATATGGGCATGGTCGTTGTAATTTGGAGCACATGCAGAGAATCTGCCTTACCTGGGTATTAATCCCCGCTCCAACGACTTGCCGGCTCAGTGACTTTGTGTCTTACTTAAGAAATGGAGCTAATATTAATACCTATTTATAGAGTTGTTGTGAGAAGGACGTGAGTCAATTCACTTAGATCTGTTGGAGCAATGCCTGGCACATGGTAGGCACCCTGTGACTGTGAACATGTGTGGTAGTAGTTGTTGCTGCTGTTACTGCTGCTGCTACTATAAGATCCTCGTTTCTCCTTTACCAAAAGTGGCCTTACATCCTGACCCAGTTCCCACTGTCATTCATTCTAGCTAAGTCTCTTTGTTTTGCACGCCTGCTAAAATACCATACTACATCTACATCACTTTTCATTCCTGAGAAACTTGAATTTGACATTTTGACGCTATCTACTCAATCCTTATGAGGGGATATTGATAATGCCAGGTAATGCATTGTATTCGCTTTATTGAATGAGAAGGCTGTCTGGCTTGAGCAAGGACCCAATCTACCTCAATGCTTGATTCTTACACCGGGAATGTTGGAAGTATATAAAAAAATAATTTGGGGGAGTGCCTGGGTGGCTCAGTTGGCTAAGCGTCTGACTTCATCTCAGGTCATGTTCTCGTGGTTCTGTGAGTTCGAGCCCCACGGCGGGCTCGCTGCTGTCCACTGGAGCTGAGCCCTCTTTGGATCCTGTCTCCCTCTCTCTACTCTTCGCTTGCTCACGCACACTCTCTCTTTCTCTCAAAAATAAATAAACATTAAAAACAAGAATAATTTGTTCACAGACGGGATTATCACTCCCGAGGCTGCCTTCCTGAATCTTCTCAGCTATTATTTTACTGGTATAATTTTAACTTTTGATGGTCGCGTATGTATTGAAAGAAAGAAGGTCTCTTTGGTTATTCATGCCACTTCCAGTTTGTGTGGTTTTAATCAGGTACCTTAACCTCTCTATGACTGTTTCTAATCTGTAAAATAAGAAATAGTGTCTACTTCATAGGATTGTAGTTAGGTTTTACCGATTCAGTGAATATTATGTCCCTGATACATGACGTGATCCTAATAAATTGTCACTAGTTACATCAGCCCAGAAAGAAACATATTTCATAGCTCTGTTCTTGCCAAGATTTGCCAAGTCCTTCAGGCTACTTCTCACTGTAGCACTTGGTGAACGAGCATTAGAGCCACAAATGGGAAATCTATGTAGACGTACCCCAGACTGCAGTGGGTGCACAGTCTGTTTGGTGGACCACACCTTCTTTTCTGCCACCTATCCATGGCTGAGAATGATCCAGATCCCTTCCACTTTTTCACACTTGATTATGAATATTAATTTGTTAATGTGTTCAACTGTAAGCATTGGTCTTGGTGAGCCAGTGTTCAATTGTGGCTTTCTTCAGAAAAGGGTAGTGGGGTGCCTGGGTGGGTCAGTTGGTTAAGCGTCCGACTCTGGCTCAGGTCATGATCTCACGGATCATGGGTTTGGGCCCTGCGTTGGGCTCTGTGCTGACAGCTGGGAGCCGGGAGCCTGCTTCCGATTCTGTGTCTCTTTCTCTCTCTGCCCTTCCCCCACTCATGCTCTCTCAAAAATAAAATAAACATTAAAAAATTTTTTAAAAAGGGTAGTATTTTAATATGTAATAACTAGAGCAAGAAAAATGTGAAGAGTAATAGTAGATGAAGAGGTAAAAGACAAGCATGATACACGGTTGCCAGTATCTTTATTCTACCAGAGGAAGAGTAGCAAAGCAGATTCTCACAGATCCACATTCTTGATTAATGACCAGTTAAAGCCTAAAGCCATCCTGGTAAAACCTTTCATGTGGTTCTCCTCCTGCTGATAACTAAATAAAAATGAAGAAATTTAGGCCTATTTCCCTGTGTAAAACTTTGACTGTAACAAGGGCAAACCCAGAAGTTCAGCCATTAGGTCATCGTACTCAAATTATTCCCTTGTGAATTTGTCTTCCATACTGGAAAGTTCTTAGTGTCATTATTAAGCATCTTATGAAACTCTATGTCATTGTTCCTTAATTCACTTGATCATAATGTTCATCAGAGAGTTGGTGAGGTGTAAATGAAAGGTGAAATTATCTGTGGTTAAGCTGCCAATACACATGCTACGATTTTCAATTATATAATAACTTCTCCAATTAGTCATTTTAATTTCTAAAGGCAAGGGTCACGAGAACCCATTTTCCTTGAATGAATAAGCACTAGGAATATCATTTGAGGCCACTGCATTAAACAGTAGTAGTCCATTTTTCTACCAGTGCAGAGAATCCAAGAAGCTTTGGGAAATAACGGTTTCATTTTGTTATGGCTGTCTGAAGAAGAAAAAGCTTGCGAAGCGTTGCCACATATTTCTTTAGCTACATTTCGGAAAGAAATTCAACTTGGTCAATTATGGATACGTATACTCTTCACAAATATTGTTCCTCTTTTATTAGATATTTGTAGACATGTTCTTAATTTTGTAATACTATAGTAGATTAAATGAAATGGCGGAGAATACCTTAGTAATACCACTATTAGAAAAAAGATTTACTACATGATTATATGCATACTTATTTCTAATTTTTCTCTTGCTACCATGAGTGTGTGTATGTGGACACATGTGTATGTATTTGTATTGACTCAAACACTTTGTCTTGGATTCCCCTCAACCATATTTTAGTTGAGGGACAATCTGTTTCTTATTGATACTTGACTATAGTTTTCTATTTTTGTGACCTCACTGGTGTTTGTAGTGTCTCTAGAAAGTATCATATGCTAAATTTGTTTTCCTTCCAAATCATTAAATTAAAAAAATGAAACAACAGACCCACGGCTGATTTGCCCAGTGAGCTGATTGTTGCTACAGGAAACAGATATTATCAAACCGACTTGATGAATTTTCCACCCTCCCAGTCTCTTCTCCCTTTTCTCACCCATTGATCTTCAATTGAATATATTTTGGGAAATTTTCACATCTCATTGTCTGGGGACAAAGAGGCCAGTGAGAGTCTATAGCACAAATAATTCATAGTTTTAATAAACACTATTTAAAGAAAAATCCAGAGTCCTGTACTTTGGCATTTGTTTATCATTCATTCATTCAACAAAGAATTACTGAATACCTGTGTTCAGATAGGTATAGCATAGATAAAATCCTGTTTATGGAATGTAACTACTTGAAACTCTTTTTAGTGTGTCCATTCTAGATTTGTGTACAGTACAGTAAACATACTTTCAGGTATATCCTATATGTGAAAAAATACAGAAATTAGAATACAGCAACACAGAATATAGAAAAGAATTCATGTGTATAGTAACAAGTACTATGGTACTGTCACATTTTCCTGTCCAGCAATTTTCTTTTATACACACACACACACACACACACACACACACACACACACACACACATATGATATTGTTATTGCTCTACACATTTCACATAGGCTTCAAAAACTGGAAATAATTTATTATGTGCTTTTATTTATCTTGCAAGGTCTAGAGTTTTTGTTGCTGTTGCCTTCATTTCAGTTGCTTTAGTGTATGTCTCTTGACAACTACTGTTTCATTTCTGAGTATACAGATATAGATCTTGTGCAGACTCTTGCAGGTACTTCCAAATGAATATAGTGAAAACAGGAGGTGATGTGTGAAATGCTGCAGCAGTATCGATTGCCCTGCCACACGAACAGGAATAAACCAAATTACTGCTGTTATGCAGGCCTTTTATAATTATGGGCAAAGGCCAAGGTTAAGCTGGAAAGTGAGTTGCTTTCAGAATACTGTATGACATATGGATTTTTCAGAAAGGATGGAGATTGAAGACTTGGAGAGATTGTGAACTTTGCCCTGTTACACGGAACACATTTGTTTGACCAAGATTAAAAATCGGTGGTAACAGGCAGACATACCTTCTTATTAAATGCTATCCTTTGAATTGTAAACAAGGTGGTTAAAAAATCATTACCAAAAAAAAAAACAATCACATAGTTGGTGATCAATACATATTACTGACAAAAGTTTGTGAACTGACATAAGTTGACTAATTTTAAGATACACCAAACAAAATACTGGGAAAATATTCCAACCATTCAGGTTGATAACAGTTTGAACTCTGGCTTGTATCCTTCTAAATATCAAATAAAAAGTTTCCAGTTTCCTGCTTTGAAGTTTCCTCAGGATTCTTTTAAGTTCTCAGGAATCTAAATTCTTCATATGTAAACATTGCATTTGCTTGCAAGCAATAAAAAAATAATCATGAATTTGTATGTGATTATATGATACCCGAGATATTCAAGGCATTGCTTCTAATCATCAAAATGTTAAGTCAAATATTTTTCTTTTGTTTTTCTGTAAACCGTTACTTTCCCATTTTTTTTTCACATTTTAGTCAAATGTATTAGAACAATATAGAGATAACCTTGTTGACTCTGGTTCTAGCAGTGAGATTTGGGATGGAAAACTTGATAGGCAATAATTTTTACTATGTTTTTAAAGGAAATCTTTATGGTTTGTGGTTATGGCCCATCCCACAAATGTCATCATTTGATTGTATTCTTCCTTTACATTTGGTCTTATGTTTTATATTTAAATGTCTTATACATGATGGTAAACTTCTTCAGGGCAGGGATCATAGAAAATCCCAATAATTGTCAGCTTTTCTGAGGCCAGTGCTCAATAATACAACTTGTGTCTTGCTGAGAGAGAATAAGAAAGGAAAAGAGAGAACAAATACCAAGTCCAACACTGTTTCAAAAGGCCACGTGGCCCAGAATGAAGGGGCTCTGGGGTAGGAATATTCCAGTCTCCAGTGCTGGACATTAGTGACAGGGGCAGTGATGGAAGAAAAGGTCACATCAGGAAAGCAGAAGAGGCAGCATTAGTGGTATAAATGGAGGAGGAAGGAAACAAGGCAGTGAGTAATAGTAGTTTTTCACATCCATAGATCGGAAATGCACTCTAAGTCAGGTACGTATTGCCTGTAGGTGAAAGATTATGACAATACAATACTATTGTAGGATTAGCTATATAATGAATAGCTATTGATTTACATTATCTAGACCAGCACTGTCTAGGAGAAATATAATACAAGCTACATATCTAATTTAAAATCTTCTAGTAGCTGTGTCTTAAAAGCAAAAGGAAACAGAGGAAACTATTTTAGTCATATAATTTACTTTACCCAATATTTCCAAAGCATCATTTCATCATATAATCAAATGGAAATTAGTCAACTACTTTGTATATTTTTTGTACCAAGTTTTAGAAATCTGGTCAATTAACAGTGTGCATCTCCATTTAGACTAGTCGCATTCCTAGTGCTCAGTATCTCTACACGGCTAGTAGTGACTATACTAGACAGTGAAGGTACATGTGTGTGTGTTTTAAATAAAATGTGTTCTTTCTTATATTCTAAAAATGGAAGTGTACAGTTTCTGGGCATTTTTCACATTTGTATGTTTCCATTTAAAATCTTAGGATACTTTCATATATAGGATGGAAGTTTATAAATTTTAACAGAATAGGCCCGGTGTTATTGAGGTCACACTGTGTCCTTGGGGTCTTACCCTGGCCATGAATAATTAGGAGCTCTGGGTAATCCCTGAAATTATAGCTGAAATTCTTCATGTGGATGTATGATATGTACATGCAAAGGTTCCCATCCGCTTCTCCTGGTGAAGGGGGTCTATACCTTTTATTCGTCTCTCAAAGGGATCGTTATACTCCCATCACCCCACCAAAAAGAGTTCAGAACTTTTGCGTGTTTATTTGCTTCAGGTAAAGAGACCAAATAGTAAATTGAAGTTGGTGAAATTAAAATCAGGACTGTGGTTGATACTGGCTGGAAAGCCTGCCGTGACTCTTATACACATTATAACAAATATATAATTAGGTCTATGGGTCTGATGCACAGAATGAACAAATTAAATTATGACATTCTACAATATTGTATTCATCATTAAAATTTGACAAGTAATTGTTTAATCCTTTACAGTTTTTAATGAGGTATTTACATAACTTGTAAATGACACATTAATTAACATAACTTATCTGAGGGATCCACAGTTTTGTTCTTTAATGACACATTTCTGGCAAGGCTACCTATTCAAAGAGCGTGATGAAAGTCACTTCAGTTCATCCAGGATGCTTCATTTCTGATTTAGCGTATGCTATATGCTTTCAATCTAACTTTCCTGTGGGAGAAAAATTGTAATTCTCTAGTTCTATCATCTGTGTTCCAAAGTCTCTTATTTTGACTTAAATAAATCAGAATTATAGTCCCACCTTGATGGAATTTGGGGTGAGGCGAGGTCTGTATTCCATTTAACTGCAAGAGGTGTCAGGCGCTAAAGTCTTTATCCCTTTATTTCCCTTTTCCTTTTCTGAATAATTCCCCATTTGTAAGTGCATTTGAATTGCAGAGACTGGAAAAAGGTTTTTTAGCAATCTGTAATTATTAATTGATTACCTTTATATTATACAAGCTCCCTGGTGACTTGGCTGGAGAGAACTGTAATAAATCCCAGCATTAACATAAATTAATCATGAAAGAAAATGTGAGATATGTGAAGAGCTGGAAATGAGATTAGAGGTAACATTTTTTTTTTTTTTAAATAAAAACAAGAGCAAAGGTTTTATCTCCCATGCAAGGAGACACAAGAAGCAAAGCCCAAGGATTGGGTAGTGTGAATGTGAGGAATGGGTAGAGACAAGGGTCCAGGTTGTGTGGACAGACTGCCAGGGAGGTGGAGGACAGTGACAAGCCAGTTAGCAGATCAAAAGATGAGAAGTGAAATCTAGTACAAAGCCATTTGGGAAGAATTAGAATGTAGTAGAGATCATTGTAGTAGAGAAGAAAGGAGGAGATTACACAGGATAAAAAAGGGAAAATTCAAGAGTGGAGCTAAGCCCCACAACCTGACAAAGCTGGCTGTCCCAAAGCAGAGCTCTGTCAGGAGGTTTTGATGAGCTCTCTTCAGGTGGCATCTGTCTCCAAACCTCCAAGGGATAGAGGCTATAAAGTCATGGTCGTAATTACGAGAAACGGATTTGGAACAGTAATTGTATCTTAGTCTGTTTGGGCTGCTATAACAAAATACCATAGGATAGGTGCCTTAGAAAAAAAAACAAATGTATTACTCAGTCCTGAAGGCTGGGAAGTAAAAGACCAAGGTGCCTGCAAATATCATGTCTATTGAGGGTCCACTTCCTGGTTCACAGATGGGTGTCTTATAATTGTGTCTTCATGTGGTGCAAGAGATGGGAGTGTAATGTGGGGTCTTTTATAAGGGCACTAATCCCATGCATGAGGGCTCTGCCCTTGTGATTTCATCACCTCCAAAAGGCCCTACCTCCTTTTTAAAAAAAAAAATTTTTTTTAATGTATATTTATTTTTGAGACAGAGAGAGAGCATGAACGGGGGAGGGTTAGAGAGAGGGAGACACAGAATCCGAAACAGGCTTCAGGCTCTGAGCTGTCAGCACAGAGCCCGATGTGGGGCTCGAACTCACGGACTGCGAGATCATGACCTGAGCCAAAGTCGGCCGCTTAACCGACTGAGCCACCCAGGCGCCTCTAGGCCCTACCTCCTAATGTGACATTGGAGATTAGGTTTCAACATAGGAATGGGGGGCACTGTTGGTCTATAGCAATTTCCTTCTTTCTTGTGATTCTACTGCAGGGGTTAAGTTTGGAAATCACATTGAATATGTGGGTGCACAGTCACATGCACAAGACTAAAATCTTCAGGGGTTGAATGTCTTGGAGGTGAGCATCACCTTGGTAGTGCTGCCATGCCTGAATCTGACAGATTTCAAAGGAGTCCAGAAGCTGATGTGTCAGGGCCTCTCCTGTAACTCAAGCAGATAGGTTTATGGAATGGGGGCTATGGGTAGGAATTTAACTGTAAGGTGGTCAGAATCATTAACAAGGAGATGGGGTTGGTTGATAGTTTAAACATCTTTAACACCATCACTGTCTTTCTCCTGCTGACCATTCCTTGCACGCGCGTGTGTGTATGGTGTATGTAGAATAAATAATGGCTCAGAAAGGGGAATGTGTTGCTACATTTGAACTAAGCCAACATTTAGATATATGGACAGTCTGCTTGAGAGTTGATTTATTAGAAGGCGTTTAACAGGTCTGATGCTCATATTTTTATAGCAAATATTGATGTATTAGAAGTAGAGCCAGAAAATTCTGAATCCAGACAGTTCCTGCAAGAGCAGTTAGAAATTGCTTTGTGCTCCAGAGTAGACAGAAAGGAAGGCTGCTGTCAAAAGCTCGGTAGTATTGGCCTTTCCCTTACATTGCAAAGACTGGTTTGCTTCCTTTTGATAAAGGAATTCATCCAGGATCTCAATAAATTGTTCTGAAGCTCTGCACTGAAAGTTCTCAACAAAACTTTGATCAACTTCTTCCCCCCTGCTACAAGCATGAGAATCTTCTCTAGCCTGTAGTACTTCTAAGACCACTGCAGTAAGATTCTAAGAGACAAGATAAGTAGATAACTTGTTACAGCTCCTTTTTAGCATTAATCGACCTGGCTTCTCACATCCACAACTTCCTAGAGACATTTGTAACCAATAAGTTTTAGAGTAAGTACATCATTACATTTTGAGTTCTTTTTTTTTTCTTTCCAGTTTTATTGAGGTACAGTTGATACAGAACAATGTATAAATTTAAGGTGTACAGCAAGATGACTTGATTTGGGGCTCTTTCTTTGGTCATTTATTTATATATTTTTTCTAACTGCATATCTTTTTTTGAAATACAGACTCCACATATTCTGGAAGTTGGAGCAATGTTGAATTGCCTACTATAACATGGATATGTCAGTCATTCCACCCACCATTTATATATTTGACTGAATGTCCCAGGGGGATAATAAAGCTGTGTCTTATTTTTAGCTACTATCTGGCCTTTCAAGAAGGAAAATGTGTGCTGATGAAGTCTATGGTTTTTAAGAACATTATAACAAAGTAGGTATACAAGTTCACATTTCCTGGCACACAGGAATAACTGACCTCTGACATAGCAGAAACTTTTTTCCCCTGGTCCCAAAGCCTGATGTCACCAGGTAATGTGCATAAACTTAAATGGTGATCTAAGCCATAAAATGCAAAACCTGTCTATGTCATCTTTACTTCAAGATACTAAGTAAATGCCGTGGGGATTTGTTTGTTTCTTGTTACTTGGAAAATGGAATCTTAGTAGAATATAAGGAATCTTAATAAATAAGATTAATGAAAGTTGGTAATCAGTGTATCTTATTCTGGGTAATAAAGTTTACCAACAGAAAAAATTTCTCTCCAGTAACCTTGTCAACAGTAAAATATTTATTAGTCTTCCTCATACACATGGTTGTATTCATTGGGAAAGGATTTTCTTCTGTTCAATATTTCAGTAGGTTACGTATTTTCTCCTCTGCATGTGGTATATTTTAAGAGAATATTGGCTTTGTTGTCTTAAAATATTGTGTGTCTAGAAGCAATATGATGCTTCAACTTCAGCCAAAATATTTGCATTTGAGAAACAGCCCATTTGTTTTATTAATTGTCTTCTATTTCTTCCTGTGTTTGGTTACTTACAAGCTCAGTCAAAAAATATATTAATGGTGCTAAGGTCTTGGATGTGGTATCTCAAACCAGTTGGATTTGTGTGCATTTTGCAGTGCTTTAGACCTACTGTTTTTGCATGTCCAATTGTAGATAAAGGGCTGAAAGGAATTTTAAGGATGGCATTCTCCTTCTAATTGAGACAGAAAACTGTGTGATCACTTATTCAATCTTCTTTTCACTGAATAAGGGAAAAACATATTGATTGTACTCAAGGTCTGAACAACTGCTCATCAGAAAAAAAGTAAAATTACCTTTTCCTCTGTGTTTCCAGATATTTTATGTGGCGTAGCGTATTAACAATCGTACCTGCCGATGTAAATTTAGAGACACTTACCCAAAATGTATTCTAGGAGTTGAAATGTATTGAGTGTACTATATTTTAAAAAGTAACTAACAATTTGGAAGTAACTTTTTCCTGTGTTCCCAACTCTTCATTTACATATATACAACTATGTTGTGTGTGTGCGTGTATATATATATATGTATATATATATGTATGTATGCATATATACATATACATGTATATGTATATACATACATGTATGTATATATATGTATGTGTATATGTATGTATATATGTATGTATATATATACATATATACATGTATATGTATGTATATATATGTATAAGCGTACATATATATAGCTATCTATATATATACAGCTATATATATGTACGTTTATACAACTTGTACATATATGCAACATATATCTTGTACATAAATACAACTATGTTTCTTGGTACTGCAAAGTTGGAAGATACAACTGAATGCTACTGATTTAGATAGTATGTGAGACAGAGTGGTTTCAAGAGAATTCAGGTTTAGACTGAACCTAAGTTAAATAAAGTTGGGGTAGCATCTAAAGGAGTATTTCTTCTGTATCCAATCGCTCATATACTTGCATCCATATTTCCTGCGTGTTCTACTCAAAACCATTTAACTCCCTACAGTGCGATGCTTCCACATCCCCATGGCTGTGCTTACTGTTATGCCCAGAATTCGTGATCCCCAAATACCGCCAGGGAGCCGAGTCCGATGCAAAAGCAAAGAGCCCTTATTCGAGCTAGCTCGAGCTCAATCCCCTACCTGCACTGACGCAGCGGTGAGATACCAGGGAGAGAGAGCGAGTTTCAAAAGCACAAAGGTTTTATAGGGGTCTAGGGGCAGTTGGTGAGGTAATGGCTGTGGCCTCAGCTGATTGGCTGGGGAAGGGTCGGAGTCCTGTTACGCAGGTCGCTGGGCGTGTTTTGATCAGGAAGTTTGAACGGGTGAGCAGGAAGTTACTCAAGGGGAGGAGGTGTGGTCTAGGTGAAGGACACAGAACAAGATGGAGTCGGCAGGCATAGGCCCGCCCTTTCACTTACTAGTGAAGTTCCACTGGTCTATAAATGTACATAGAACATCTGACAGCAAGACATCCAGCAAAGTAGCTTTTATGGAGCCAGAGATAATTCAGAAAAAGAGTATAGTCAGAAATTAAAGGAGCATCCTGTTCTCTGGGCATGAATATAAATTCTAGGGAGAGGGCCACTTTTTTGTGCCTCTTTTGATATACTCAAAGGAAATGAAATTAGTACCTTGAAGAGATACCTGCACTCCTGCGTTCATTGTTCCATTATTCACAAGAGCCAATGTATGAAATCAATCTAATGAATGGATAAAGAAATTGTGATACATCTATTGTGTCTGTGTATCTATAATGTTTATATATGTCTATATAAATATAAGTATATAGATATGAATAGACATATATAGATATGTATATAAATCTAGAATGTTATTAGATATAGAAATGTATATAAATGTCTATATTGGTGTGTATGTAAATAAAGATATTATGAAATATTATTTAGTCTTAAAAAAGAAATCCTGTCTCCATTCCATCAGTTGCCTTTTATTTTGGTGATTGTTTCTTTAGCTGTTCAGAAGCTTTTTATCTTGATGATATCCCAATAATTCATTTTTGCTTTTATTTCCCTTGCCTCTGGAGCCATGTCAAGTAAGAAGTCACTGTAGCCTAGGTCAAAGAGGTTGCTGCCTGTTTCCTCCTGCAGGATTTTGATGGCTTCCCATCACACATTTAGGTTTTTCATCCATTTTGAATTTATTTTTATGTATGATATAAGAAAATAGTTCAATTTCATTTTTCTTCATGTTACTGTCTGGTTCTCCCAGCACCATTTGCTAAAGAGACTGTCTTTTTTTCCATTGGATACTTTTTCTTGGTTTATTGAAGATTAGTTAGCCATGTATCTGTGGGCCGATTTCTGGGTTCTCTATTCCATTGTTCTGTGTGTCTGTTTTTGTGCCAGTACCATATTGTCTTAATGATTACAGCTTTGTAATACAGCTTGAAGTCCAGCATTGTGATGCCTCCAGCTTTGGTTTTCTTTTTCAACATTACTTTGGCTATTCAGGGTCTTTTGTGGTTCCATACAGATTTTAGGGTGGTTTGTTCTAGCTCTGTGAAGAATGCTGATGTTATAAAGAAGATGTGGTATATATAAGAACAATGGAATACTACTCAGTGACGGAAAAGAATCAAATATTGCCACTTGCAACAAAGTGGATGGAACTATAGGGTATTATGCTAAGTGAAATAAGTCTGTCAGAAAAGGATGTCATATGATTTCACTCCTATGTGGAATTTGATAAACTGAACAGATGATCACAGGCGAAGGGAAGGAAACATTAGATAAAAAACAGGGAAGCAAACCATAAGAGACTCTAAAATATAAAGAACAAACTCAGGGTTGTTGGAGGGGAAGTGGGTGGGGGGATGGGCCAAATGGGTGAGGGGCATTAAGGAGGGCACTTGTTGGGATGAGCATTGAGTGTTATATGTAAGTAATGAATCACTGAGTTCTACTCCTGAAGCCAAGACTATGCTGTATGTTAACTAACTTGAATTTAATAATAAAAAAGATTCTATCATTTGCAATAACAGATAAATCCAGAGGACATTATGCTAAGCGAAGTAAGCCAGACACAGAAAAATGCTGCATGTTCTCGCTTGTATATGGAATCCAAAAAAGTTGAATTTATAGAAGCAGAGAGTAGAAGGATAGTTGCCAATGGGGAGATACTGGTCAAAGGGTACAAAATTGCAGTTAGGTAGGATGAAAAAAATCTAGAGACATAATGTACAGTATGATGAGTATAGTTAATACTGTACTCACCACTGGACATTAGCTGAGAGTAGACTCAGGTGCTCTCACCACATACATAAAAGGTAAGAATGATTGAAGCAGGTGGATAAGTTAATTAGCTTGCCTATAGTAATCTTTTCACTATGTCTATCAAAACATCATGTTGTACACCTTAAATGTATACAGTTTAATTTGTTTTAAAGAGTGAAATCTTCGATTCTTGCCAAATTAAAGGAAGAAACAAACTTCAAGTTCACCAGGAGTCTCTGAAGCTAAGTTGCAAACTGTAGTAAGCTATACAAATCGCAGCTCCAGCCACGAGGCAAGGGACCACCCGCCTGGGCCTGTCTTTAAATGTGTGTGGATCATATAAGAGATTCTGGAACTTCCTTATGTTCTTTTAACAAATGGCATCATTTCCAATAGAATATAACTTGGAATTTGGAAACAAGATTTCCTCCCAGTATTTTCCATCTATTATCATTTTTAGATAATAAAGATATTTCCTTAAAAAGAATAAATATTTTCATGTCTTGCCAATTACCCTATAGGCCACTTACTCAGGTAAATGCTAATGTTAAAATCAGCAGCAGTGGGGGATGCGCCTGGGTGGCTCAGTCCATTAAGTGTCTGTCTGACTTTGGCTCAGGTCGTGCTCTCACCGTTTGTGGGTTGGAACCCCACATCAGGCTCTGTGCTGACAGCTTGGAGCCTGGATCCTGTTTCAGATTCTGTCTCCCTCTCTCTCTGCCCCTCCCCCACTCACACTCTGTCTCTCTCTCTCTCAACAAATAAATAAATAAATGGTGAAAAAAAAAAAAAAGAAGAAAAAATCAGCCAGCAAGTCAACTGCAGCTTTGTAAAGAAATATGAATAGAGTTGGCCCAACAAAGAAATTTGTAAGAGGAACTGTAAGACATCAGACCGTCACCCTCCTATTAGGTAGGTGCACCAGATCTGAGAGCCAGGTAAATACCAAATGCTGCTGCTAAGTTAAAGGGATATGTCATGTAGGATGAGTCCAAGAAGTATCTTTTGCTCCTTTTCCAGAAAAAGAAAATTCTAACCAAATCTTTCTTACTGGTGTTTAGTTGAAGATGTGTAGGATGGCACCCTTTGGGATCATACTTGTTTTAAACCAGAATTTGCAAACTTGAAGTCAAGAGATTCAGCTTGTCTTACAGAGATGCTTAGGGAAAAAAAGTAAGCTGACAGTTGAAATTGAGAGGTTTTAATTTAAATACTTGGGTTTTTGACTTCCTAGAAGACTTGGAAGATGAACCATGCAGAGCCTGCATTCCTACATGGCAATATTTTCCTGAAACTCAGTATTACTGCCATTTTTATTTATTTAAAAATTTTTTTTAATGTTTATTTTTGAGAGAATGAGAAAGTGTGAGCAGGGGAGGGGCAGAGAGAGGGAGACACAGACTCTGAAGCAGGTTCCAGGCTCTGAGCTGTCAGCACAGAGCCTGATGCGGGCTCAAACTTACAAACTGCGCTACCATGACGAGAGCTGAAGTTGGATGCTTAACGGACTGAGCCACCCAGGCACCCCAATATTACTGCCATTTTTTTTTAAATTTTGTAACGTTTTATTTATTTTTGAGACAGAGAGAGACAGAGCATGAACGGGGGAGGGGCAGAGAGAGAGGGAGACACAGAATCGGAAGCAGGCTCCAGGCTCTGAGCCATCAGCCCAGAGCCCGACGCGGGGCTGGAACTCACGGACCGCGAGATCGTGACCTGAGCTGAAGTCGGCCGCCTAACCGACTGAGCCACCCAGGCGCCCCAATTACTGCCATTTTTAAAGGGAACATGCCCCATAACTTTCTGTAGTTTCTCTAAAACGGAGGCCGTGTGTAGTGGTGTGCTTGCTGATGTGTCCTACTTGGCTCTTCACAAATAAAAAAACCCGATTTATAACATTTTATGATTTTCCAACATGGCGGATTTTAGGTTACCAATGCTATGTCATTTAACAAGGAATAGGGAAGACAGCCATACAGTTTGGTATGAGCTGGTTCTAGAATACCATGGGTAGTTTTCACATATCACACTTAGATTATTTTTCTTAAAGTAAAGAAATACTTCTTTATTCTTCCATCAAAATTGGAAACATAAAAGACAATTCAAAAGACTACATGTTTCAAAAAATAAAAAGATGTGTCATTGTGATTTACTATCCAGATAGCTGGCACAATTTATTAGTTTGTGGTTCCTGTATGGGCCCTCTGGGCATTTGCTACCTATGTCTAAGGGACCCTGAGGACATTTTGTGGATTCTAGGGAGTTTTAGGGAGGCTGTGCTGTAGTGGAAAGAACACCAGATAAGCTCTAAGGGGTTCATATTTTGATCTTCTACTAACTTGGTTGTTTGATCTTCAGCAGGTTATTAACCCCCCCTGGGATGTTTTGTATCAGAGGCCATTAGAATTGGAGGGAGCATAAGAATCCTTGTCTAACCAGCTGTATTGGACGCAGCTCTGTGCCTCCCCAGGCCTTGTTAACTTGCCTAATGGAAGGTCTCAGCACATTGTCACCACTTTATCTCATAATAGTCTGCTGGGATAAGGCCTGGCCACAGTAGTCCTGACACTCAGGTCTGACTTCGGGGTCCAGGCTAACAAGACCCCTGGAGGGTTCTCCTAAAACTTCCAGGCTTAGAAGAGGTGCTATGTAAACAATTCCTAGGTTTTGGCTTCTGCTCCAGCAGTTATGCAGAGGGCAGGATAAATGAAACAGGAAATATTAGAGGGTTTTGACTTGGGGCTGACTCAGACCAGTGAGTGAAAAATGACTGGAAGAAATATGTAGACAAAATGCTCTCCTATCTGATTGACCTAAGGGGCTGTGTTTCTACACAGTATCCATATCTGAGGGCATCTCTCTACTATGCTGGAGTCATGGCTGTGTTTTCTTGAGAAACTTTATATAATACCTTCTCTTCCACCTTGTATTTTCTTTCTCCTCTTCCCTACTTTTTCCTTTGCCTTGGAATCCTACTTTCCATTTAAGCTTGATTCTGAAATATTTACCTCAGACATGGATTTTTAAAGAATTAAATATTTATTTTTAAATTTTATTTTATTTATTTATTTATTTTATTTATTTATTTATTTTTTCAACGTTTATTTATTTTTGGGACAGAGAGAGACAGAGCATGAACGGGGGAGGGGCAGAGAGAGAGGGAGACACAGAATCGGAAACAGGCTCCAGGCTCTGAGCCATCAGCCCAGAGCCTGATGCGGGGCTCGAACTCACGGACCGCGAGATCGTGACCTGGCTGAAGTCGGACGCTTAACCGACTGCGCCACCCAGGCGCCCCTATTTTTAAATTTTAATTCCAGTGTAGTTATCATACAGCGTTACATCAGTTTCGCTGATGTGTGTACAATATAGTGATTCAACAATTCTATACATTACTCAGTGCTCATTGTGATAAGTGTTCTCTTAATTCTCTTCTATTTCACCTGTCCCTGCATTCACCTTCTCTCTGGTAGCCATTGGCTTTTCTCTGTAGTTACGAGTCTGTTTTTTGGTTTATTTCCTTCTTTCTTTGTGTGTTTTGTTTCTTAAATTCAACATATGAATGAAATCATCTAGTATTTACCTTTCTCTGACTTATTTCACTTAGCATAATATACTCTACTATCATCTATGCTGTTGCAAATGGCAAGATTTTGTTCTTTTTTATGGCTGAGTTACATTCTCTTGCCGTCTTCTTTATCCATTAATCTTTTGATGGACATGTGGGTTGCTTTCATAGTTTGGCTATTGTAAATAGTGCTACAAAAAACATTGGAATGCATATATCTTTTTCTAGTGTTTTTATATTCTTTGGGTAAATACCCAGTAGTGGAATTACTAGATCATATGATAGTTCTATTTTATCTTTTTGAGGACCCTCCGTACTGTTTTCCAGTGTCTATACTAGTTTGCATTCCCACCAACGGTGCACAAGGATTCCTTTTTCTCCACATCCTCGCCAATACTCGTTGTTTCTTGTGGTTTTGATTTTAGCCATTCTGACAGGTGTGAGGTGACATCTCATTGTAGTTTTCATTGCATTTCTCTGATGATGTGTGATGCTGAGCATCTTTTCATGTGTCTATTGGCCATATCTTCTTTGGAGAAATGTCTGTTCTTTGTCTTCTGCCCATTTTTAAATTGGGTTGTTTTTTTGATTTTGAGTTATTTCATTTTTTTATATATTTTGGGTACTAGCCCTTGTCAAGTATGTCATTTGCAAATATAAATAATGAAATATTTAAAAGAGACTAGTATCTCTCAGGATTAAGATACTAGTCTCTGGGGCACCTGAGTGGCTCAGTCGGTTAAGCAGCTGACTTTGGCTCAGGTCGTGGTCTCGTGGTTTGTGAGTTTGAGACCCGCGTCGGGCTCGGTGCTGGCAGCTCAGAGCCTGGAGCCTGCTTCGGATTCTGTGTCTCTGTCTCTCTCTGCCCCTCCCCCACTTGTGCTCTGTCTCTCTATCAAAAATTAATAAAATGTAAAAAAAGATACTAGTCTCTTATCCAAACAAATTCTAACAGATGACTGGGTGACTTCTACTTGAGTAAATATTTACTCTATTCTAAAAACTAATTTAATTGTTAAGTCAGGATTTCAACAGATATAGAAAATAAATGTAATTCCTATTTCACATGTGTTTAAAGATAGAGGAAGTATTGCACAAAAGGTTAAGAGTAGGGACCTCTGGAATCAGAGAGACTTGGGATCAAATCCTCTTTCTTGTACTTGCAAGGTGTGTGATTTGGGCAAAGGTACAAATTCGCTCCCAGCTTCAGTGTTCTTAAAATACAGGTCTATGACAATTTGATTCTGTATCCCTGGGCCTTGTCTGACACTGTCAAGGTATTGAGGGACTTGGCCATTGAGTGGAAAGGAGGGGAGAGATTGGAGGTGGTTGGTGAATGTGTGGTCCCGCTTGCTGCTAAGCACTTTGGTGTCAAATGGGTTCAGGTAAGGAGATGATCAGACAGTAGAGTCTGTGGTTGAGACTGGAGTTAAAAAGATTACGGTCAAAACTGGAAACTGCAGTTGTGCTTTTCAGATTGTCAGCTGAAAACCAACTAAGAGGTTAGTAAAGGGCAAAAGGGCATCCAGGAATGTAAGATAAGATGAGATATGACAGCTTTGCCAGGAGGTCGTCTTGGGGCTGTGGGAAACGTAGAAGTGGAAAAACACATTTTGGTTTCTCTCCCCTCTTTTTAGCCGTAGCCTGGGGAAAGCCTGTAAGTTGGAAACATCACCTTAAATATTGTGTTCTGTTTCTTCCAGGCAATTTAGTAAGCCCTGTTTTTCATTTTGAATTACTGAATATTTCATTTACAATATCCAAAATTCTAAGAGGAGGAAAGAGATGAGAAGGAGGAAGAAAGGAGGGAGAGAAAACATCTCCAACAGAAATTCATTTTCTGGCTAGCTGATGTCCATTAAAAGGAATTTTTTGTTTGTGGAAAACTACCCATTATCGTATTTTATCAGGTTATTAAGTATGATGAAGTTGGAGCTTCGTGACAAAAGACATTTGAGGTTAAACTATGTTTTAGAAAATATTTATCTCTGTAGTAAAACATGATCGATGCTGTATAAAATTTTTAGAACTACTCTCCATTATGTAGTATTTTCATTTTACAGAGAAGCAAATTAGTATTAGCATACTTTTGCATAGCTCTATGTGATTCTTATTCATGTTTATATGACTTTAATTTATCAGGACTTTATAGAGTCATAACAACTTACTTTACGTGAAATATATCTAATGGACAGGTTTGTTAAGCTGAGCTCTTAAATGAAGATGGGGGAATGACAGAGACTTTTAACTTCGTATATTGCCAGACTAAAAGTTTCCTCTCTTATTGCACCATAAAGGCGAAATCTCAATGTTGTATTTGGGAGTGGGAATAAGACTTGGAATGAAGCATTTGTGTGTATGTGCTTTGGTCTTTAGGAGTTTAGAACTACTGGTATGCTCTAAATTCTTAACTATATTTACAGTGATGGGGAGAGGAGATGATAGAGCATATTGAAAAGCCCTTAATCATTCATGCATTCATTCATCCATCCATCAACTGCTTATCAAGCAACCATTTTGGAATTTGGAAACCGTTGTTCTAGTGACCATTTTTAGGCTTGAATTGAAAAACAAACAAAACAACAACAACAACACATTGCAGAACTGAAGTATTCACGTATCATATATGACTTAATGTTCAAAGGCAAAAATCAAGTAAAATATTTAACACAAAATAAATGGCTAAAAGCTTAGCCAGCCTTATTTTGTGGAAAAGAAAAGAATGATATAATTTGAGGATCTATTTTGGGCCGAGTTCATTATTAGTAATTTTTTAGAAACGGTTTCATTTAATCTATAGACCATGAGAGGTAGGTGTGCTGTATGATGAGGACTGGTGGAACAAAGCTGATGAACAGGCCTCTGCCCTTGCCCTCAAGGATTTTATACTCTAGTGGGGACAGATAGGGATAATTTAAATGTAACATCTCAGTCCCACAAGAATATTAATCCATGCCTGTTGATCTATATGAAGTGAAGGAGGTCACATGCCAGACACATCTGACTCAGCCCAGGTCAAGTCAGGGACACTGTATTTCATCAGAATGTGTATGTGTGGGGCTAAGTAATTTGTCCATGGTTAGTGTCTTAAAGGGATATTCTGCAATTTGGGTGCTGCAGAATGGGAAAACTGAGATCAGCAGATATAGGTATGTTATTCAATATCTGAAGAAGGGTTAAGAATGAAGGATCAGAACTACCCAATGGCGTTCCCTATGGCCTTGGAATAATAATAGTATTGGGACATATACCCAGTACAGGGGAGCTAGTGAGAGTTGTGGGGTACCTACCTGCCATGTTTTTTGGACTTAAAACTGATGAGTAGGCACCCTGAGACACAGAGATAAAGTAACAAGACAAAGGTAACACAATTATTAAGTTGTAGGGCCAGGATTACTCGAGTCCCTGCTCTTAGCCATAATATTAAACTGTCCTTTTAACAACTACAGGTATTCTATACCCATTTTATAGGAAGAGAAACCTGAGGTTTACGGAGATTAAGTATGACTTCTTGCTTGAGGTCATATAGCTCATAAGTGGAACCCACTGGGCTTAATTCCATATTGAATTTGCTCTGAAGCCATACCACACTTTGGTTAATTATTTTCAGGAAAAACATTTTTTACTTCAACGCTGCCAAGTGTAGGTTATTGTTTCTGGCGTATAAATTGTCCAAATTCACATGAATAAGATTAAATAATTCTTTTCAACGGTGCAGCTGGGAAGACAACTTGAATATCATTTTGGGGGCTAATTCATTCTGGCAGGCCTTTCAAGAGGTGGTATTGTGTGCTAGGGGGGTGATAATAAAGGATGTTAACGTTTTCCTGGCCCAATTCAAGATTTGTTTGAGTTCTCTGGTACAGAACTGTGTAGGCTCAGCTTTGTACTGGGCTCGTCACTTGAGTGATTCCTACTTTTATTCCTTTAGAAAAACTTGAGCCTTCTCTCCTAAGGCATCTTGACAGCTTGTTGAGAGCTGAAGTGACCTTTCATTTGGGTGGAATCAGATGCCACAGTTTTGGGGTAAAGTGCCTGCTCGCCTCTTCCCTCTCTTGTTTCTGAAGGCTTTTACTCTCTTTCCAATGGATAGTATTATGTTTGTTCTTTGGGTACTCACTAGAAACGAAATCCTGAATGTACTGCTAGGTAGGTTACTTTGAAAATACAGGATACCCACAGTATTTTGGGCAGTATTTCTGAATGCAGGCTCTTATGAGATTGCACAGGCTACTTATCCATGAAGCTGGCCCTGATTTTAGAAAAATTATCTGAGGTAGTGATCCCAAATACCTGTGTTCTGGTGCTATTCTGTAGCGAAACTTTTACAAGTTATGGCAAATAGGAAAAACACATGTTAGAACAATTTGGTGATCAAACATTTGATAAAATTTACTAAAGGATTAACCTTTTGACTTAATATTCATACTTTTTTTCTTTTTGCAATTCAAATAGCCCTTCTTTTTAAAGTAATCATGATAGACATAAAAATATCCCTGTCAAAAGTAACACACAGAAACCCGTTCTACTTGTGTTCTTTTCTGAATTTACTCAGTAGAAATTCCTAGTGTCTTGAAATCACAGGTCAAAAGTACCTACAGACAATATTTCTTTGCATTCAGTAAATTCTTAATCATATATCTTTAAAAAAATTTTTTTTAACATTTACTTATTTTTGAGAGAGAGACAGAGCATGAGCAAGGGAGGGGCAGAGAGAGAGGGAGACACAGAATCCAAAGCAGGCTCCAGGCTCCGGGCTGTCAGCACTAGAGTCTGACATGGGGCTTGAACTCACAAACCGCGAGATCATGACCTGAGCCGAAGTCTGACGCTTAACTGACTGAGCCACCCAGACACCTCTTCATCAGGTTATATCCTAAGGAATATATTATTGAAACTTATGAAATTATTTACTGTATGTCTTTAGTCTTCATCAAACACTTTTATAAGAAATGGCCTTAAAAAGATAGTTTTCCCATCCCATATTCAAAAGATATTTTTTCATTTCATTTTCAACATCCCCCTTACATATAAGGATTCACAAAATGCATTCTTCCTAGGACTCAATGCCAACAAAATCTGCCTCTCAAATGAACTTGCCTGCAAAGAGTACTATAAAATCCATCACAAAATTTTAGCCAAGTGCTACATTTGATCGTGAATGGCAGAACCGTTTTGTACCATTTTCCTAGTATCTTTCTTCACTTCTTTTATTTATCTTTTTTTATTTTTTTTATTTAACTTTATTTTTTTTAAATTTACATCCAAATTAGTATATAGCAAAGCAATGATTTCAGTAGATTCCTTAGTGCTCCTTACCCATTTAGCCCATCCCCCTCCCACAACCCCTCCAGCAACCCTCAGTTTGTTCTCCGTATTTATGAGTCTCTTTTGTTTTGTCCCCCTCCCTGTTTTTATATTTTGTTTCCCTTCCCTTATGTTCATCTGTTTTGTCTCTTAAAGTCCTCATATGAATGCAGTCATATGATTTTTGTCTTTCTCTAATTTCACTTAGCATAATACCCTCCAGTTCCATCCACATGGTTGCAAATGGCAAGATTTCATTCTTTTTGATTGCTGAGTAATAGTCCATTGTATGTATGTGTGTGTGTGTGTGTGTGTGTGTGTGTGTGTGTGTGTGTGTGTATATACCACATCATCTTTATCCATTCATCCATTGATGGACATTTGGGCTCTTTTCATACTTTGGCTATTGTTGATAGTGCTGCTATAAACATGGGGATGCATGTGTCCCTTTGAAACAGCACACCTGTATCCCATGGATAAATGCCTAGTAGTGCGATTGCTGGGTCGTAGGGTAGTTCTGTTTTTAGTTTTTTGAGAACCTCCATACTGTTTTCCAGAGTGGCTGCACCAGTTTGCATTCCCACCAGCAGTGCAAAAGAGATCCTCTTTCTCTGCATCCTCACCAACATCTGTTGTTGCCTGAGTTGTTAATGTTAGCCATTCTGACATGTGTAAGGTGGTATCTCATTGTGGTTTTGATTTGTATTTCCCTGATGATGAGTGATGTTGAGCATGTTTTCATGTGTCAGTTGGCCATCTGGATGTCTTCTTTGGAGAAGTGTCTATTCATGTCTTTTGCCCATTTCGTCACTGGATTATTTGTTTTTTGGGTGTTGAGTTTGATAAGTTCTTTGTAGGTTTTGGATACTAACCCTTTATCTGATATGTCATTTGCATATATCTTCTCCCATTCTGTCAGTTGCCTTTTAGTTTTGCTGATTGTTTCCTTCGCTGTGCAGAAAGAAGCTTTTTGTTTTGATGAGGTCCCAGTAGTTCATTTTTGCTTTTGTTTCCCATGCCTCTGGAGACGTGTTGAGTAAGAAGTTGCTGTGGCCAAGATCAAAGAGGTTTTTGCCTGGTTTCTCCTCGAGGATTTTGATGGCTTCCTGTCTTACACTTAGGTCTTTCATCCATTTTGAGTTTATTTTTGTGTATGGTGTAAGAAAGTGGTCCAGGTTCATTCCTCTGCATGTGGCTGTCCAGTTTTCCCAGCACTACTTGCTGAAGAGACTGCCTTTATTCCATTGGACATTTTTTCCTGCTTTGTCAAAGATTAGTTGCCCATACGTTTGTGGGTCCATTTCTGGGTTCTTTATTCTATTCCATTGATCTGAGTGTCTGTTTTTGTGCCAGTACCATACTATCTTGATGATTACAGCTTTGTAGTATAGCTTGAGGTCTGGGATTGTGATGCCTCCTGCTTTGGTTTTCTTTTTCAAGATTGCTTTGGCTATTCGGGGTCTTTTCTGGTTCCATATAAATTTCAGGATGATTTGTTCTAGCTCTGTGAAGAATGCTGGTGTTACTTTGATAGGGATTGCATTGAATATGTAGATTGCTTTGGGTAGTATTGACATTTTAACAATATTTGTTCTTCCTATCCAGGAGCATGGAATCTTTTTCCATTTCTTTGTGTGTTCTTCAATTTCTTTTATCAGCTTTCTATAGTTTTCAATGTATAGATTTTTCACCCCTTTGGTTAGATTTATTCCTCGGTATTTTATGGTTTTTGGTGCAACTGTAAATGGGATTGATTCCTTGAGTTCTCTTTCTGTTGCTTCATTGTTGGTGTATAGGAATGCAACTGATTTCTGTGCATTGATTTTATATGCTGCAACTTTGCTGAATTCATGAATCAGTTCTAGCAGTTTTTTGGTGGAATCTTTAGGGTTTTCCATACAGAGTAGCATGTCATCTGCGAAGAGTGAAAGTTTGACCTCCTCCTGGCCGATTTGGATGCCTTTTATTTCTTTGTGTTGTCTGATTGCACTTCTTTTAAATGGTTTCTGATCTCTCAGAAATTTTTATTTTAACTGCTCTTACTCCATTTTAAATGTTCTGACATTTAAAATTTTTCAAATCTATCCTTTTCTTAAGCTTTAGGTTGACTTAGGTAAGTAGTCAAAAAAGAGTAGATACTGCGTGACAAGGGCTGTGAGTGTAGAGAAACATTTTGATGAGCTTGTAGAGGCTGGGTAATACTCAAATCAAAGTTACATGCGTTTCCTTCCTGGCACCTCCTGTATCTGCGTCATTAGCATTTTTCTCATATGGTTGTGCCAACTAGTAGAAGGAAGGAAGGAAGGAAGATGAGGATGAGTTAGCTTCTTGGGGTATGTGTGAATTCCAGGTGCTGAGACATTGATGATGAGGCTGTCGTTCTTTTTCCTCTGGTTTGGAGTCAGTGTGAAGTGTGAAGTATTATTTCTTTCTTCTCTGGAATTTAAGCTGCTTCTCTAAATTGTGATTTCAAACGTGAAGAGTAATCCTGGGTTCAGCTTGAAAATGCATGGGCAAAAACTGATGTGCCTTGAAGAATACTACCGAAGGGAGCCTCCAGCTAGCCTGGTGTTACCTCACCTACCTGCATCTTAAACATATGACCGTACGAGTGTTTCCTTTAGGTTTTTAATGGTGACCTATAGTAAAACAGATAAAAATTCAGTGAGAAGTTGTCTGTAATCTTAAGAGAGGCTGATGTACATTTTTCCTTGAATTTTCATGGTGGATTGCCATGCGATATCCATTAGGAAACACTTAGAATAGTGGTTATGCTTTCCAAAAGAGAGGGAAATAACTTCATTCAGTACTGCATGTGCTGAATTGTCAGGAATTGTCCATCAAGAATTGTCCATAGATTATTTTATTTAGTTTTCATAACTTCATGAAAATATATTGTCTCTAGTTTTTATGTGTTGGAAAAAGAGGCTTGGAGAAATAAATTGCCTGATCTGACAAGGCAGAACTAGGAATTTCTACAACTATAATGTGACTGTAGAGCTCTCGAATTTCCTCTGATTCCAGAGACTGCACACTTGTCCTTTAGAGTAAGGTGTAGCTGAGTTGGACATATGAGGCCTTTAGGCAGCTTGCGGGGAGGAAGTTGATGATGTTGGCTATTGTATTACAGATCTGTTGCACCAAGCCATACTTCACTGCATAAAGACTTACCTACCAGAGCCAGCCAGCCCTCATTAGAACTGTCAAAGCTCTTTGGAAAGCATACTAGTCATCTTTGAGAGAAACAAAGTTAGGAAGGTTTGGATTTAAGAGGAGGCATCTTTCTCCCAATGGCCTGTATTTGTGACCTCTCCTACCTTCATTTGGAAGAAAAAAAAAATCTTAACTATGTGCAGAGTACTGTGCCATATTACAGCATCCTGAAGATACTGTAATAAGAAGTGCATGGTCTCATTTCTCAATGAATTCATTGTTTATTGGGATAAATTAGTAAGCTGATAATCACATAGATAATTCATTAATTAGAAGTGTGATGAATGCCGTAGTGGAGAATGACAGGATGTTATGATCATGTAAGAAGTCTGACACTGAGTAGTGGTCAGCTGAATGAAGGGAGTGGGAGGAGCTGAGCATTCCAGCCAGAAGGTCCAGATAAGTTGGAGAAGAGCCACATGGAAATAAGCAACACATCTGGTAGGTTGCAAGATGCCAGAATAAGAGGATCACGGTTACATGGGCCATCAGACACTTTTAGTTAATACTTGTGGTAGCTCTGAATTCCATCCTTGCCCCAAGTAGTTTTGTAGCACATAGTATAAGCTAGCACAGTACCTGCATATTGTAGGGGTCGCATGTGTTTTACCTGTTACCTATTGCTGTGTCATAAATCTTTCCCAACCTTATTAACAAATAATTAACCTTTTATTAATCAGCTCTCAGGGTTCTGTGAGTTGACTGGGCTCAGCTGGGTGGTTCCAAGAAGCCCATGTAGAAGCTGCAGGACTTTTTCTCTGGTCTTGTAAGTTCCAGAACTTCACTTCTGCCATATTCTGTTAGAAAAATCACTAAGGCCAGCTCAGATTGAAGGGAAGGGGAAGTAGACTTCACCTGTTGGTTTAAGAGTGAATAGGTCACATTGCAGGGAAAGCATGCTGGCGGGAAGATACTGTTACCACTATCTTTGAAAAACACAATCTGCCAAGCTGAAGAAAAGAATTGGATGCTAGTCAGGACTGAGATACGCCCAGGAGGCTGGTTTGTCTGCTCCTTATGGTCTCAAGTTTCTGATCTGATTCATATTTTAGGAACTGCCAAGATTAGATATGTCTCCCTTATTTAATCAGATCCTACTCTGATTCATTTAATCCCTATGAGATGGCATTACAGCATCCATCCTTGCCAAGTATTTTTGATCAGCTTATATTATTTCTCTAAGTTTTTAAAAAGATGCTAGTGAAATCTAGACTATCAGAGTTCTTTATCTGCCACATTAGGTTGTGGTAAGGTTGCCAGTGATGTACTCATTTTTCAGCAAACAACATGACAGCAAAGGCTTAGGGTGCTTACTTTAGCCTGAAGCTGTTCCACTACTTTAAGGACTATATATTCAGTAGTACTTTTTTTTTTCTTTTAAAAAAATAATGTTTATTGAGAGACAGAGTGCGAGCAGGGGAGGGGCAGAGAGAGAGGGAGACACAGAATCTGAAGCAGGATCCAGTCTCTGAGCTGTCAGCACAAAGCCCAATTCAGGGCTCGTACTCAGGATCGGTGAGATCATGACCCGAGCCAAGGTTGGATGCTTAACCTACTGAGCCACCCAGACACTCCTATTCAGTAATCTTTGATAGCAGGACTGAGGAGCAGCTGTGTGCCAAGTAGCATATTCGTGCTGAGGATGTAAATATTAACAGAAAAATGTGCAGTGCTGCCCTTAGGAGTTTCTAGTTTCAAGACTGGTTAAATGTTCACACAAATGTGAACTTACATCTCAGACACAAAGGCATGTAGTGAGAAAATAACTTGATTTAACAAAGATATAGAAGCACCTACTTTGTGCCAGGCCTAGGTTAATTTAAATTGGTAGATGATGGTTTCTACTGTGGTTAATGTGTAAAGGTCACTAACATGTTTCAAGGAGTTTGGGGGGTGACCTGAAAAATTGTAAGATTCTGAATAGGTAAACTTAAGAAAGAAGCTAAAATAGGGATTTTATAATGAAATATTTTTGAGTGCTTCTGAAGAGTTTGCTCCTCATATTAATTTTCATGGACAGCTGTGACTGAAGCATCATGAAATTGCTTAAAAATGGTGTTTCTTAGCAGATTCTGTCATTTTTATGACAAATCTGCCCACTTTTCCCCCTTAGAAAATAAAAGAAAATAAAGTTGTCTTTCTGGTCCCATAACTTAGAAGTGTTTCCATCCCATAAAATAAGTAAAGCTACTTCTTTGGCCTTTTGCTAAAAGAAAAAAAAAATGCTTAGGGATATTCTTTAAAAGGCACAGTGGCACTGTTTAGAAAACTAAAACTTTTCTATTTGGAGCCTTGAAAATCTGGCTTTGAATTTCATCTCTACCTTTTCCTAACCAAACATCCTTAGATGAGTTACTTAGCACTTCTGAGCCTCTATTTCCACTGTCTGTAAAGTCAGGTAGTAAGATTTTATTTATTTATTTATTTATTTATTTATTTTTTTAAAGTTTATTTATTTTTGGGACAGAGAGAGACAGAGCATGAACGGGGGAGGGGCAGAGAGAGAGGGAGACACAGAATCGGAAACAGGCTCCAGGCTCTGAGCCATCAGCCCAGAGCCCGACGCGGGGCTCGAACTCACGGACCGCGAGATCGTGACCTGGCTGAAGTCGGACGCTTAACCGACTGCGCCACCCAGGCGCCCCAAGATTTTATTTTTATATAAACTGCACGACACTATGTAAAGCATTACAGTGTCACACAATTATCATTTAATACTACTTGGCACCAACTGGGACTGTAGAATGTTAGCCTTTGTATCTCCTGTATGTTCTATTTTATTTTAAGGTCAATAATTGATTTCAAAATAATACTGGACCTCGAGATCAATTGATGTTAGGGCTGGTGGCCATTTTGCATGTGAGATCATCTTTAATATGGTCTTTGGAGTAACATTAATTTGGTCATCTGTGGATTCAGTGACTAATCAGCTTATTTTTCTTTATGGTCCTAATACACAGAGAGTGCTTGATATCCATATATAAAGTTGGGTCGAGAGCAAAAATTGGTATACTATTAAGCTCTTTACTGATTATTATCTTAAAAAGTAGTCTCCATTCAAACATCTCTTACGCTTAATGATGCCATCTTTCCCTACACCTGGTGTCAAATTCTACAGTGGGCAGTTACTTGCTGAAATCTAATGCAAATTCAGTGTGGATTCTTGGGAATGGAAATGATCGTTTTTTTTTAAGTGAATCAGAAATGAACAATGCTTTATAAATGTTTTCACGCATTTTTTTTCAGAAAAAAATGTCTCTGAAATTTATATCTGATTTATTTTTGGTCAATTAAAAATATAGGACTTATTTTCCTTATTCCCCCCCCCCCCCAAATATTTTTAATCACTAATTAAAATATAAATTTATTTATATATTTTAATTGACTGCTTTTGGTAACATTATCCTGTAATACAGAGCACCTATTCTATACTAAATTAGAAGCTGGCATTGGGGTGCCTGGGTGGCTCAGCTGGTTAAGCGTCCAACTCTTGATTTCAGCTCAGGTCATAATCTCACAGTTCATACCCTACTTTGGTCTCTGTGCTGACAGCATGGGGCCTGCTTGGGATTCTCTCTTTCTCTCTCTCTCTCTCTCTCTCCTTTTCCCTCTCTCCCTCTCCCTCTCTCCCTCCCTCTCTCCCTCTCTCCCTCTCTCCCTCTCTCCCTCTCTCCCTCACTCTCTCTCTGCTCCTCTCCCATTTGCTTTCTGTGTCTCTATCTCAAAATCAATAAACTTAAAAAGATAATTTAGAACCTCGCATCCAGTTTACCAGTGTGGTAGAGGGATGATAGGGATCAAGAAACGAAATTTCAAAGAAATCAAAGAAAGAAATTAAATTTTGAAGGATAAGGTTATTTTCAGGAAGTTTAAAAAAATGGATTTCCTTTTCTTATTTATGTTAATTATATTTATTTATTATAGTTTACTTATATTTAGATTATTTATAACATATACCAAAAAATAAGGCAGCTTCTTAAAAATAGTTATTGGTTTACTCTGAATTTTTGTTACTGAATTTGGGTTGTTCAGTCATCAGTACTTTTAGGTCAAGACTCGAATTTGAAGAAGACTCAGGGAGGATTGGATAAAATTGGGTTTCTTATATCTTGCCCTTGTTGCAAACATTTCAGTTTAAATTATACCTTGATCAGTATTTCCTCTGACCCATGGTTCACAAAAACTTCAGAATCAACTGGGGAACTTCATAAAAGTTCTAATCCCCAGACCTCACCCAGTCCTTTATTTATTTATTTATTTATTTATTTATTTATTTATTTATTTATTTATATTAATTTTTAAAATGTTTTTATTTATTTTTGAGAGTGAGAGAGAGATAGAGCACAAGTAGGGCATGGGAAGAGAGAGAGGGAGACACAGAATCCAAAGCAGGCTCTAGGCTCTGAGCTGTCAGTACAGAGCCTGACATGGGGCTCGAACTCATGAACTGTGAGACCGTGACCTGAGATAAAGTCAGATGCTCAACTGACTAAGCCACCCAGGCGCCCCTCACCCAGTCCATTTAAATCAGCATCTTTGGGGGGGGGGAGGCCTGGTTGCTTTTTAAAATTTTATTTTATTTAATTTTTTTTTCTGTTTTATTAATTTTTGAGAAAAGAGAGAGCATGAGCAGGGAAGGGAAAGGAGGAAGGGTGAGGGAGGGGCAGAGAGAAAGGGAGACATAGAATCTGAAACAGGTTCCAGGCTCTGAGCTGTCAGCATAGAGCCCTATGCGACGCTCAAACCCACGAACTAAGATCATGACCTGAACTGAAGTCAGATGCTCAACCAACTGAACCATCCATGTGCCCCTAGGCCTGGCTACTTTTTTTTTTTTTTAACGCTTATATATTTTTTAGAGACAGAGACAGGGCTTGAGTTGGGGCGGGGCAGACAGAGAGGGAGACACAGAACTCTAAGCAGGCTCCAGACTGAGCTGTCAGCACAGAACCGGATGTGGGGCTCAAACCCACAACTGTGAGACGATAACTTGAGCTGAAGTTGGAAGCTGAACTGCTTGAGCCACCCAGGCGCCCCTATGCCTGACTACTTTTAACACTTGTCCAGGTGACTCTAATGTATGACAAGGTTGGGAAGTACCAACGTGGCAGATCCTGACAGTGGAATCACTCCCAAGGGGCTCTGGGATGGCAGTTAGTAACCGACCATTTCCTGGAACCCATTGTTCACAAATGTCTGCACCATTATTCTGTTCTCTGCTCTCAACTGTTCTTCCCATTGCTCCCACTTAGAAGATGTAACTGCCATTATTTAGAGCACAACTGGCCCCAGGATGCAGTTTTAGCAAGATTCCAGCTTGGCTGCCATTATTGACTAGAATTACTTGCGATAGAGCCAAGCCATTTTTCTCTCAAACAACTCAAAACTTAGTGTCATTGCAGCATGGTGAGGATGAAACAGCTGTCTAATGTTCTTTATACCCTCAGACCCTGATGTAGCTTTTTAGCTATTATATATTGCCCTTGAAATGGACCACTATGAGGTCATGCTGGGAATTTTGGTGATTTTATATCAAGGAGCCGCCCAGACAGGCTGTGAAGTGAAAAGACCCAGCTGCTGAGGAGGATGAAGCTGCCAGTAACAGCTTTTGGTTCCGAAGCCTGGAACCTGGTCTGTCTTGTTCACTGTGGGGTCCCTGGCTTCTAGAACAGTATCAACCACAGAGTGGGCACATGATGAAAACTTGTTGAAGGAAGACATGAAGCATGAAAAACCTAAGTGCTTAATGGCTTTGGGAAAGGCTTGTAGATAGTATCTGTCAGCCTCCCCCCATACTACTCAATAATAATAATAATAATAATAATAATAATAATAATTGTTATTACTGGGACTTTACATATACTGGACAATGCACTAACTTATATGTACACCTACATATACATAGGGACCCAGAAGTACAAGTATGTTACTTCCTCTTTACAACTCATAATAATCATCTTAAATAATTGTTACTATGTATTATTGTCCTGCCTTGTTTGGGGACACTGAGACTTAGGCCAAATAACACAACCAATTAAAAGCAGAAGTGGTATCAAATTTCATATCTTCCAATTCCAAGGCTGCATGATAAAATCACCAAATGAGGCTAATAAACTAGGTCTCTAGCTTCCTTAAACATTTCCTTTCCAGTTTCCTTAAACATTTCCACAGGCTTCAGCCATTCATGGCAGTTACAAATCCACTCTCAGAAGTTACCTTATTCCTACATCTGTTCACTTGCTGCCTCAGTTAGCTTCTAAGTTCAACAAGAGAAGGAAATTGGTTTTGTTGTTCACCACATAAGCATCTAGAGAGTAGTTAAGTGGGTGTTGGATGAATGAGTAAATGAGCCCACTCTCCTCTATGGTCCGTGTTTGATTGATAAGCCTCACCGTCCAGTTGCTCAATCAAGACAACTGGAGATTATCTTTGATCCATTGTTCATCCTCATTGATTGCCCGTGATTGGCCAAGTTATGTTTACTTCTCAAATGTTACTCAAATCTGTCCCTCCTCTCCTTCATTTCCCATGCTACTGCATCAATTCTGGCACTTAGTGCTTCCTCTTTTGTGGTAGCATTCTGATCTCTTGTCTGGACTTGAGTCAGCTTCTGATTCATGAAGCTTCCAGTGTGGTGCTTCTCAACTGGGGAAAATTTTGCCCACCAGGTGAGATTGGGCAATGTCACAAGACCTATTTTGTTGTCACACCTGGGGATTTGCTACTGGCATCTAGTTGGGAGAGGCTATGGATGTTGCCGAACACCCCACAATGCACAAGACAGTGCCCCCAAATGAGGAATTACCTGGCCAAAATGTCAGCAGTGCAGATGTTGGAAAACACTATTCTAGAGAAGGTTACTAAAACTTCTTTCTAATTTATGTATAGTCAAACCCTTTTGATGACTGGTCTCTGCCAGTAGGGTAAAATACAAAGTTCATAGCATGTAGAGTATAATTATGATTTGCTTCCATCTTACTACTTCAGCAACACCTCTCATTCTTCTGCCATATGTGCGGTGAAACTCCAGTTACTTTAAGCAATTTGCATGTTCTTGAAAGCTTTCAAGTGTTTCTTATTGTTGATTTGTTAAAACTCTCAGCAATCTTCTGAGGTGTCCTCTTACACTATCCTAGTTACAGTACTTGGGTTAACACTGAGTGCTCAGTGTGTGGACGCTATGGTAGGCATTGAGGATTACAGCAGTAAATACAATAAACGTGGTCCCTCACTCTTGGAGCTTCCCATCTGTATCTACTGGAGTTAGCTTAGAGTTGTGTAGCACTTAGAACTATCAGTTTACCATTATTAAGGCCATTAAATACAATTGAGTTGTCACTTCAGATAAAATGAGCAAGACGTAAAAGTCATGCTCTGTTCACAGCAAAATCACATTTATTTATCTTAAAAAATGTGTGTATTTTAAGCAGTAAATTTCTTCAAATCAGGTTTCAAACAAGATCCATTCTTTGTATTGGGTTATGTCCTTTGTCTGTTGTAAGTCTTTTGGGTTCTTTTAATCTAAAGACCAATTTCTTTCCATCATCCCTCATTTTCTCTCCTTCCTTCCATCGTTTCTTCCTTTCTTCCTCTTCATCTCTCTCTTCATTTCATTCTTCTTTTCTTTCTCCCATTCTGCTGTTTTGTAGAAGCCATCGGTCAGTTGTCCTATAGAAAGTCCCATATTTTGGAGTTTAGATTTCTGACTGCTCCTTTGTCTAGGTACTTAACTTATTCCTCTATTCTTCATGTTCCCTTGTAACTAGATATTAGATAGAAAAGCTTAATTAAACTTATGTATCTTTTTTGCAATTATATTTATAACTAGTGCTGTGTATTTCACAGTTCATCATATAGGTGGTAAACAATGTGTGGTTGCTGCACCTTTAATGATGCTTAAATTGGGTTTGGATGGTGACAGGTGACAACCTGATATCTTCCTTATAAACTTTCCTATCAACTTTGCATCTAATGGTTTTACCATTCATTGAAGAGCATTGTGTGAATCAGTTAATTAGATATTTTAAAATGTTGGCAGTCTAATTCTTCTATTCTGTTTGCTTTTATTAGGTAAAATTCCTTTATGTAGAATTTGCATCGTGGTTACTGTGAAATAGAATTTAAACAAGATCAGCAGCATAGATTTTAATTTTCCTCTTCAATCATTAATTCTATGAGAAATAATTTAGTACCTTAACATTCTCTGGTGGTATCTAATTAACTTTAATTTGTTTTTTTCTTTATCCTTCCTATTTATTTTCTTCCATAAGTATTATTATGAACTAATAGCCTCTTTATGCCTATATCTCTTTTTAAATGCATGGGGCTCTAATATTTAGTACAAAGCTTTGTACATAAGCAATGGATATTTGTGGGTTTTTTTCCCCTGAAAATTAAAGGAATAATCATTGTTTTAGAATTTGGGTACGAGTTTATTAGGGGATGAAATAAAATAGTTGTTACTTAAGACAGTAGATCTTGTGCCTGTTTTCTTGGATCCAGTAGACCCACTCTGACATGTACTAGACAACAGGCTAGATACTATTTTTGTCGCAGATTTACTTTTGGTTATAATATCTGTGAATTATTTACAATCAAATACCACTAGACTGTGCAACTTACTACATAATTTAGAGATGTCTCAGAAATTACACCCTTGGTGGGAGCTCTGGGGGATGATTGTGGGACACTGTGGAATCTTTCTCACATTATATAATTCCCTTGTGTGAACAAGCATTAGAGGACCTTGGTCAGTGACATTTTCTAGATGAACTGATTATAAAGGATCTAGCCAAGTTAAAACAGGACCATGAATTCAGAGTAGTTGTTTGAAGTTTTGGTTTTGCTGTTGATTTCCTAGACATGCTTGATCAAATCTTTTGATCTCCATTTCCCCCAATTTTCCCGCATTTAACAAATGGTGTTTATGACAGTCTACTTACCTTTCAAAGGTGTGGTATAGTTTAATCAGTGTTATAAAAATGCATAAGTTTTAATTGAGTTTCAGTATCCTAGTCCTGTATATGTTTTGCTGCCAAATAATTTTACCTGGCTGGTACACACTTGAGGTTTTTCTGTGCTGTTAGTGGACTGTTACATAGTTGATCACAGCTTAAATTACCTTTAATTATTGGAAATTGGAACACAAGGAATGATGTGGCTTCTTTTATTTGTCACCTCTCAATTTAAAAAATTATAATGAACGTAGTTATGTGAGCTGGCAGTAATAATGAGCTTACTGAATGCTCCCGGTCCTTGTCTGACAGCTTACACCAGTGATATTTTCTTTTGTATCCAATTATTTTCTCTTGACTAAAGTTGACTATGTCTTTGGATTATCTGCTTTAAAATATTTTTAAGAGCGATACAATTATTTAAATAAAAGTAACTTCAATTGATTGATTACTTACTATGTTCTTGGTCCTATGATATTGTACCTAATTTTAAAAATATGCCTTATAATTAATTAATTTTAATTTTTATAACAGCCTAATGTGTTTCCAGAATAAATTTAAGTATTATAGAGATTTAATAATTTTCCTAGTGTACCATGTATAGTTAGAAGTAAAGTTGAGATTAACTAAAGTCTGCTTGACTCTAAAGTTTATGCTCTTAACTATAAGCTACTGTCATCTTTGAAAAAGACCAATTCTTTTCCCACAGAGAGCTAGTAAGTCATCTTTTCCAACCATAATAAATGCTTGTTTATATAAGTGAGCATTTTTTTATAATATGCACATATTATGTGGCCCTTGATAACTTACACACCCATTCCTTAGTATCCGAACAGCATGGCATAAAACAAAGTGTATGGCCCAGGATCATTAACAATACATTCTACTCTTAACTTGCTTAACTTGCTCTGATCTTCAACAGACATTGAAAGAACCTAAAGATATAGCCCATAGAATTTATTCACTTTCCCTTTTCTCTTACAGCTCTTTTCTCCAAATCCCCCAAATTCCTTGTCACAACCTGCCTTTTAAAAATATTCCCTCTCTTCTGTTTTGGTTCTTTCAGTTTGGGAGAAAATTCCTTATATTTAGGAAAGAGGTAAGGGAAAATCAAATTTGTGATTTCAGCAGTGACTTGCAAACTTTGTTGACTGCATATAATAAGTGAAAAGTGTTGGAAAATAGTGCAGTGGCTTTAACACTTCTATGTTATTCCAGTCCATTCTGCTGCACCCTTACCCTGCTCTCTATCCCTTTCCCCCCGCCTATTTAAAAATTTCGGTTATGACCCATCCACTTGATTTTATGATTCATGAGTGGGTCATGGGCAGAAGTAAGAAACTCACTTAACACAATTATCTTCTATTGGAGAAAGAGAGAAGTCTATGAACATGGCTCAATTACTCATTTTGCTCCTATTATCCATATACATGCATGTCACATTAGTTGTTTTGCTAAGAATTACTTCAGTGGGAATTTATATTTTGAAAAGTCATATTAAAGTGATTATTAAGAAAAAAAGGATAATGATTAGGTCAGAGGGGAATGAAGTAAAACACTTAGAAAATAATAGGATTAAAGATGGATTATGGATTTAGTATATTTTTTTTCATTTAAAATGTGTTTGGTAGAGTTGTTTGACAACACAGGAAGGTCCATGGGAAGGAGGGTAAAACACAGTGAACAATTTTAATGGGGAGTAAAATGACCAAGAGAAATTATAAGTATTAATATGCATGTTTTATGACAGATAGTGAGAGAAGTGTTGGTGAGAGAAGGTCGAGAAATTGGAAACCTCACATATTGCTGATGGGAATGTAAAATAGTGTAGCCACTTTGGAAAACAGCTCAGTACTTCTTCCAAAGGTTCAATGTAGACTTAATATTTGGTGCAGTAAATCCACTTCCAGGTATAGTGTTGACAGCAATGAAAATATATGTCCACACAAAAACTTGTTCACAAATGCATGTTCACAGAAGCATTATTCATAATAGCCCCAAATTGGAAATAACCCAAATGTCCATCAAGTGATAAATAAAATGTGGTATATTCACTCGATGGAGTATTATTCAGCAATAAAAAAAAGGAAGTGGTGATATATGCTGCAAGATGGATGACTTTTGAAAGAATTATGACAGCTGAAAGAAGCCAGTCACAAAGGGCCACATGTCGTATGATTTCCTTCTCAAGGAATGCCTAGAATAGGCAGATTTATAGACATAGAAAGTGGATTAATGGTTGCCAGGGCTGAGGGTAGGGTGGGGCATGAACAGTGGCAGCTAAGGGATATGAGGTTTCTGTCTTGGATGACAAAAATGATCTAAAATTAGATCATGGTAATGGTTGCACAACTCTGGTAATAGACCAAAACCCACTGAATTGTGCATTTTAAATGGGTGAATTTTATGGTATATGAATTATACTTCAGTAAGGCTGTTGAAAAAGGAAATACATGTTTTAGAACTGAGTGGAAGTATTAAATGAATGGTATCATTTGATGAATCAAGTGATCATTTTTATGTTTTTGAATATTGCCTACTTGTTTTTCATAGTAGAGCCCTTGCTCAAGGTGCCTTCACATTGTAAAGAGAAAATTCAGCATAGCAGTTTGGCTCAAGTTTGTATAAAATCTGCATGCATAAGAAGAGAGGCAGTTAATAAAAAATGATATTTTCAGAAGGATATTTAAAACTAATTCCAATAAAATGGCAAAAATAGCTCAAGAGCAGAAGGACAGAAACTGTAAACTGAATTGTTTTCACAATGTAGACAGTACATCTCATGTTGCTAATTTTGATCCAAGATTTTTATAACTTCAAAATTAACTTTTTATTTTGTTCTCATAATTTAACTGGGGACTGATTGCTTCTGTCTTGCCAATAGTTTAACTGCGATCTGAGGTAATTTGGAAAAAGACATTGGGGTTTTTGTATCATTAAAAACAGTAAGTTTAATTTTAAATAAACTTCATTTTTTTTTTGGAGTAATTTTATATTTGTAGAACAGTTGTGAAGAGAGTGGACAGTTTCCTTAAACCCTTACTGATGTCCCTTAAGGTTAGTCATGGTATAAGTACTGGTCAAAACTAGGAAATTAGTATTAACTAGCACACTGATAGTAACTAAACTCCAGAATTTATTCGGAATTCAGTGTTTTTCCACTGAGTCCTTTTTTTTTTTTTCTGCCATTCCTTCAATCTAGGTTACCCCGTTGCCTGCAATCATTATGTCTTCTTAGTCTCCTCTCATTTGTGACATTTTTTTTAGTCTCTCCTTGTCTTTTGCATGACCTTGACATCTTTTAGGGGTAGTGGTCAGTTATTTTTTAGAGTATTCCTTCACTTAGTTTGGTCTGATACATATTTTTTATCGTCATTAGCTCTGAGTGACAAGGGTTGGGGAAGAATATCAGAGAGGTGAAGTTTTTTCCTGGTCACCTCGTGTCTGGAGATACATGGCATCAATATGACTTACTCCTGGTGGTAGTAATCTTGATCCCTTGGCTAATGTAGTGTTTGTAGGGTTTCTTTACTGAAAAGTTACTATTTTCCCTATCCGTATCCTATTCTTGGGAAGTGAGGAACCTAGTTTTATATGATAAATGGACTGCTTCATTTTTATTTCCCTGTATTTTATTTAGGCCCCAATATGTCTTTTGAATCTGTGCGGTAGGGTGGTTCTTTTTTTTTAAATCTCTACTTAAAACATCTTATCCTTTTTGTGACAAATTACAGTGCTTCTTAATCAAGTGAATTTTGATTTTCATAACACATAAAGATTCCACTCTAAGTTAGGTAGTTTTTTACAAGTGACAGTGAAGATATTAATATAAGATGAAAATTCCTATACCAAAAGGAATATATTTTTAGGGCAATCCAATACAAAAGCTTTTGTGTGAGTGCTGTTTCATACAAACACTAAGGCAAAAACACTCTACCATAAATGGCATTTTGCACTGTGTTTGAGTAGATAGGTAGCTCTAATTTTCATGTACATTTTTTCATTCCATTCATGGAATTCTGTTCTTCAAAATGGGAGTGTTTCAGTTTAATTTACTCTGTGCACTTTATAATATAAAGTCCTGCATAAAAAATTGTATTTTTTGTCCCAGAGACATGATGTGTTAAAAACCTGCAGGACTTCTATACAAGGTTAATTCCTCTTAGTTTGCTTGCTTGCTTCCTTCTCCAAGAAGGCTCAGCTTTAAAATGAGCATGTGTGGGGGTGCCTGAGTGGCTCAGTTGGTTGAGCATCTGACTTCGGCTCAGGTCATGATCTCACAGTTTGTGGGTTCAAGCCCTGCATCGGGCTCTGTGCTGACAGCTTAGAGCCTGGAGACTGTTGCGGATTCTGTGTCTCCCTCTTTCTGCTCTCCCCCCACTCATGCTCTCTCTCCTTCAAAAATAAATACACATTAAAAAAAATTAAAATGAACACGTGTGCCTGGGTGCCCGTGTGTGTGTGTGTGTGTGTGTGTGTGTGTGCACGCATGCACACACATGCATTCTTGCACTTGCACTCTTGGGAACACACACACACGTCTCTTGAGGCTTAACATCCCATGGTTTCTCTGTCTGTCTCTGTCTCTGATTGTATCTCTACTTTTTTCATTCTTCTCCTGAATCTCTTCAGAGGTTACATTTATACTTCATGTCACTAAATTGTACATTTAGAAATCGGTTAAAAGGGTAAATTTTGTTGTATCACATTAAAACCTAACGTAACCAACAAGAGGTTACGTTTATCTCTTCTTTGTCTTTATTTGCCATCTCTAACCCACTTTCATTCTGAATTGTACTGTATTCTCTCTGCTGAAATTATTTTGTCTGTGCCACCAGACATCTCTAATTTCCAAATCAGATGGGCTTTCTCCTACTGGACTTTGACAGTTACTGACATACGGTGTGTATTCAATAAATATCAGTTGATTGGGTGTTAAAGGAACTTCTAACTCTCCATAAAATATTGGTATATATAGAAATACCTCTCACAAATGTGCTTTCCTCATTTGTTTAATTTGTAATGACTAGTTTCCCCCATTTCTGTGTGGTACCTACTCATGTATGTGAATAAAACAGGAATATCTGGTATAGTCAGCGTCACAGCTTTTGCAATATATATTTGATTATTGTGAACTTTTTGTTCTCCACTGATAATTTTAGTAACTGCTTTGGGGCCCGTTTGGTTAGTCCTCAACAACAATATCACTTTCCACTTTCCCCTTTGGGTCCCCAAAGGCAAATATGTGCTTGTTTTGGACCAGGAGGAGTATACCAGAATAGCTATGTATTCTCTTCCCAGAATAGCTCCCTTGTTCTCTTTCCTAGGAAAGCTCAGTTAGTCACCTGAACTAAGACATCAATACTTAAAAATGAGGCAGTAGTTGTATCCTAGATCTTATAGTGGAGGTAAAGTAAGGTAGGTCACAGAAGCATAAAGAGTAACCAGACCTAACAGGGTAGGGTTTTTAAGCAATGTTAGAGAGCCTTTCTCTGGTCAGCCCTTATGTTGAGAAAAATTTCCCCAGGCCCAGATAAGGACTCATAATGGAAAACTTGTGCATCTTTAATATAAAGCCAAGGTGCTTTTCACAGTGAAGTTGTATCTATGTTTGTAGGGTCCTAGTGGGTCTGCTCAGTGGTTACCTCCCTTTCTTCTCTCATAATTATATCCCTCTTTAAACTTCTTTATTTCAAGACACATTGTAGAGAGAAATGGAATTATATATTCCTATTGGAGAGAGGTGCTTAGCTCTAAGCTCAGTATTGTCAGCATTTGGCTGGGCCAAGAATAATACTAATATATGTCAAAAATAGTAGCAGCATCAACAGCCATTTATTGAACCCAGACCATGTGCTTATGAAAGTCACCCAGGCATTTTGCAAACACTCTAACGTCAGGGATCATGTCCACTATATCACCGCTTTCGGCAGAGTCACTGGGACATAGAAGGCAAAACTTTTCTCACCTTCAGAACCATCCTGAACAGGTCTATTATAGTTTCTCTTGTATAGAAGGAGAAACTGAAGCTTACAAGTAAATAACTTGCACAATGCCATTCACTTAGTAATTATAGTGTCAGATTTGAGCTCAACTATATACAGCTTCAAGGCCAGGTATGTTTGCCCTATTTCATGGTGGCAAGTGAGCAGATGGTTAAAATAATAGAAGAGTGAGTGAATGAATACATTGCTCTAGCCCTATTTATTTGGATTTATTACTCAGCCATCCCTAGGCTACCTTTGCTTAGAATTAGAGAATTGTGCTTGCCACTGTGTAGAAGACGGCTTTGATTTCTGCTTCCTTGTTCTTAAGATCCAGAGCATCTGTGGAGGTCAAAAACAAAGACAAAAACAAAACAACAAAACAAAACAAAACAAAAAAACAGTGGGACCGTTGGACTCCAGGAATGTGCTCACACTGTGGAGGACAGACTTCTTAGGTAGCTACAGATATGGGAGCTCTCTGTGTCTCAGATATGGGAGCATGTTCTGAAGGTGCTCAGAAATATTTTATCACCAAGGAACTGGGTAGGGATAGTAGTGGAGGCGGTGAATGAATGGTCCTTCTGTCGGGTGCCCACATCACTCTTGGTGCTCTGTGAGTTCAGCTTCCAAAGAGTAATTCTGCTCTTTGCTTTGTCTGGCCCAGAATCTGGCTAACTGTCCAAACCTGGGGAGCTCACAAATCAAAACATCAATTTCCAAGAAGAGTGGCCTATTTAAATTCAATTCCAGGAAGGTACCGGAATCAGGTGGTGCTTAATAGGGCAGGTCTGAAAAAAAAGACTGAGATAGGCAAGGACAGGAAAAGGGCATTTCCGGCAGAGAATAATGTGTTTATTATCACACTTGGGTAACTTTAAATTTTGATCCTTCTATTTGTCTTTCTGGTATTTTACTAGAAATTGCTAAGGAAAATTGGCCAGAAAGTAGAAGAAGAGAAAAGGCCATACATCATCTAGAAGTTTAATAATTCATATTTGAGTCTGAAAACTTGCCTAATTAAGATATTAGATAATTAGATGGAATCAAATATGGAAGCAAAACTAAAGTAGCCAACACTCTGAGAGTGCTTTTGAATGACTTGTTGAGTGAGAGAGGCTTTTGTCTCTTGGAGAATCTTTTGCAGATTTGCAGCCCAAGAGAGTTCTGGTGCTAACGAGGTTGGTCTAATATTACTTCCCATTTGTTAGAGGATTGTAGTTGGTTAGCTGGAATACAGTATTTCAGTTGCTAGGCAAAATACGTCTGTTGTAAGCAGTAATGCTTTTACATATATTTATCTGAGATTTTGGAAGAAATTAAATTTACCCTGTCCTCATTTACATCTCTAATGCATGCCTTTTGACTGTGCTGATTCTAAAGCATTGGTTATGATGCTGTGTTATGTTGTTAATTTATACAGTAGCTCACTGTTTATAGACCATTGGCTTCTGGGATTTGAGGCAGTTTATGAATAGAGTATACTGCTATTGTTTCTATAACCTCTTGTTTAAATCAGTAAATATTTGAGATTGCTGAAGGAGGATTTTTTTTTTGAAGATCACTGAATGTACCTTATTTTATATTAAATCATTGGCACTTTTCTTTGTGTCTTTCTTTATATGTAATAACAAACACTTTACGAAAAACGTGTTCTCACAGATTTTCTTTTGTATCAGTTTTATGTCTATTCAACTTAATAACTTTATGAAAATGAAATAAGGCTATGTCTTTTAAAGGCATCAGGTCCTCATTAATAGTGTTTTGGAAGCGGTTAAAAGTATGTATGTTCTGAAGCTGAGCTTTCAGAATTCTTATACAACTTTAATAATTTACTGGCTGTGAGATTTTTAAGCAACTTAGACATCTTTGTGCCTTAGGTTCTTCAACTGTAACGAGATTATAATAGTACCTACTCACTAGTCTTGTTCTGAGGATTAAATGAGATCTTTTTGATAATGTGCTTATGTAGAACAATATCTGCCACATAGTAAACACTATATAATCACATGTCTTTGAAGTTTAATAGTTACTATTTGGTTTTGATTGGTAAGTATATTTCTAGTAATCAGAGTATTTGAATTAGACTATTGGATTATTGATTAGCAGGTTTTCATTTACTTACTTGAGATCTTATTTCAACAATTTGTAAAGAATATTTTTTGAGAAATTCCAAAGGTATTGTGCATGAAGATCAAATATCAAATAGAAATATATACATGCATGAAATCATTTAGTCATATTGTATTAATTGGAAATGTTAAACTATTTCAGCCTATTTCATCTTTTTGCAAGGTTTTCAGGTTAAAGTGCTTCCCTTGGAAATTCTTGTTTAAACTGTATGCTGTATTATTTTCTTATTTTCCTTGTTAATCTTAGCCATGTCCTTAATAGATGGGCACTTTACAATGATAAAATCACTGAACTAGAATCATTAATCTTTTATTTTGGTAATTTATGTTTTCATATTTGTGCCTGCTCTTTAGAGGAATATTAGGAAAGTAAGTTGTATGTTTGAAACCTATAGAGTCTATTTTTTTAAATGTTTATTTATTTTTGAAAGAGAGAGAGTGAAAGGGGAGGAGCAGAGAGAGAGGGAGACACAGAATCTGAAGCAGGCTCCAGGCTCCGAGCTGTCAGCACAGAGCCTGATGCGGAGTTTGAACCCATGAACCATGAGATCATGACCTGAGCTGAAGTTGGACGCTTAAGTGACTGAGCCACCCAGGCGCCCCATATAGTCTATTTTTAGGTATGTGATATAAAGTTCTGAGAAATGGTAATACCTTGATTTTGTAACATGTTGTTAGGAAATGATGTATTCTAGATACACATATTTTTAAGGTGATTTATTCCCCTTTAATGCATCCTGTTTTCTTTGTCTCCTGAAGCAGTGTATAGTGAATATAAATTTTTCCTTTAATACAGGGTCATCATTAGAAATTTTTATTATTATGCTGCCCAGTGAAAAAACACTGTTCTCAGGATATATTAAAATATGTAGTTCTGCTTGACCATGTACTAAATCAGTCCAGACAGCTGTCTTTTTGTGAATTCTCATGTCTACTGTTTTTCCTTACCATTGGCGATACGCTAACTTCTAGAAAGCCAGTCCTCTTTATTTGTTGGTTCTGACTATAAGCCATGCTATCTGGAATTGTGTCTAAAATAACGCTAGAATAGAGCTTGAGTAAGGACTTGATGTTTTCTCCTCAAGTGCAGTTCATAGGATGAGGTGTTAGTGTAGGTAGAGGAGATAATAGCTCCCTTAGAGAGCTCTGCTGGAAAAACTGCTTTTGATGTCTGGTACACTATCTAACATACAACCAGAGGACCTTTATTTATTAATTTAAATGTTTCTTTATTTGAGAGAGAGAGAGAGCACGAGTGCGCGCGTGCGGTGGGGAGGGACAGAAAGAGGGAGGAACAGAGGATCCGAATAAGGCTCTGTGCTGACAGCATGGAGCCCATTGCGGGGCTGGAACACACAAACTGCAAGATCATGACCTGAGACGAAGTTGGATGCTTAAGCAGCTGAGCTACCCTGGCGCCCCCTGATTTATATTTTAAATAGATGGCTAAGTGATGAACTTGAGTATAAATGTGAACATTACACATATATTGAGTAGATTTGCTAAGTCTGTAAATAAGAGAAACAGAGTTCTGAATTCGTAAATTAAACATCTTAAATATAATTATGCTAAAACTAGGAACAGGTATAATACATGTTCTAGAGGAGTCCCTCTCCCTGGAGATATTTCACGGCATAACTCAAGAATTACTGTCTGTTATTTTTAGCCAGCACTTTGGTGGTGGAGGCTTTATGGGTCAGATGACTATTTGAAAACTTTTTGGCTCTGCCTTTGTTCTCTATGTTGGATATGAACATTGACAGATTGATTCATTCAATGATTTTTCATGATTTTATCTACTCAATTAAAGGTAGTGTGGGAGGTACTGGAGAGGTAACTAAAACATATATGGCTCTTGCCCTTCTGAAAAGGGGAGGAAAATAATCACGTAAAAGAATCCATATTTATCAATTGTAATAAGTCTTATAAAAGTATTGGGTGCTGTGAGCTTAAATATTAGCAAGAAGAGGTAATTTAGATTGGCAGTTTAGGGATGAGTTGGTGATCAAGTTGATATCTGACAGGTGAAGAGAAACTAGAAAAAACAATGCTCCTAACAGAGGAAGCAGTGTGGGAAAACTCTTAGAGATGAGAAAGAGCTTGGCCCATTGTGAGATCTGAAAGAAGGCCCAGGAAACTGGAATGCAGTGAGCAAGGAAGAGTATCCTTTATGAGATAGAGATGGACACGTGTGTCAGTGATGGGTTGTGAAGAACCTTGGAGGCCATTGGAAAGGTTTTGAATATTTCCCCAGTGTAAAGACATTGAAGAGTCTTAAGTAAGGGGATGGCATCATCAGAGTTTAAAAAAAAACAAAAAATTTTCTTCTCTGCTATTCATTGATTAATGGAAGTTGGAGAAGGTGTGAGGAAGTGTAGAGACTGGCATAGAGGCTATGGAAGTAACAGAAGGGTGGCGAAAGTGATGATGGGCATAAGTGGACAGAGCCAAGATACACAGACCAAGTCCTCAGTTCCATTATCTGCAAGGTGGGGATAGTTGCTGTGTCTGGTACAGGGTTCCAGGTTCAGTAAATGGTAGCTTTGTTGTTATTTGTGTTATCCAGTGGAATTTTACTAGTTGATTAGTTAATTGAAAAAGCTGGCTAAGGAAGGAAAATAGTAAATAATGCATAAACACATTCTGTATTTTAACTTAAAATATACAAATACTCATTGCTAATCTTTGAATGTAGTGTTGGGATCATTTGCTGAATATAAATCTGTGAATTGCAGTTCTCAGTTGATTTCATTTGGTTTGGTTTTGTATGATGCAAACCCGTAGATATATCCTCTGATTTACTGGTGTTGTTCACTGATGGTCCAGCAAGAATTTAAAGACATCTGTAGATGTCTTTAGAAAGCAAGGATGAGGACAGAGAACTTTCTATTTTTTTTTCCAGTGTGTGATTTAAAAACAATTCATAAAATAATTTTTCTTGGAAGTTTTTCAAAATATTTTACATAGTTTTTGTGGAATTAAACGTTTTAAAATTGAAATTTTACCAGTTTATATAGTATTTAATTAGAATATATGATTTCAGTAATAAGTACATACTGATAGAAGCAGGTTTGGAAAAAAAGTATGCTGACTTCTGGCATTGATATCATTTGACTGTAGGGAATAATAATGTAGGGTGATACTAGAAATTAACTTTGTACTGGTGCAAACATTCCATGTGCCATGGCCATTCATCAGTGTCTTTTTATAGAAGTAATGGAGAATATCAGTAAATCTCACAAGTAACTGGAGAATAGTTAAGAGTGCTTTTACCAGGTTTTGGAAGTACTATTGATGGGACAGACCTTGATGAGGTGAGGGAAAGGAGAGTTCCAAGCATGTCTCCCATACTTCTGTGTAAGCAACCATTTTGAAGAAGGAATTATTTATCAAGATGGTTGGGAAGTTGGGGGATAGGCTCCAAATGTAGTTTCCAACTTAAGATGCCTGGAAGACATTCAAGTAGCATATTAAATAGGCCCTTGGCAGTTCAGCCCTAAATTTTAGAGTGATCTTGGCTGGCTTTGCTTTCGGAGCTGATGGGGAAGTGAGAGGAAGGCTTGAACCAAGACTGAGTGGCCCATGTGCCAGGCTGAATTATATAGCATGTGGAATCATGGTGGCTGCAGGCCAAGTGGTGAGAAGGAAGGTCTGAATGGTCCTTGTGTAACGAGGCAGAGTGACGTAGCTGCAGAAGTGGATCTGACTGCCGGGTACAAGGGTCAAAGTGGAGCTTCAAATGCAGAAACTAATCAGAAAATCACAAGTCTGCAGAATTAGTAGATAAGAAAGTGCGGCAAAAAACAAATTAAGGTAAACACTTCAGTGGTAAGACGTAAAACTGCTGGGGTATTAGAACACCACTTTTTTTGCATTGTGGTGATTGAACAGTGTGTAGGCCAATATGAGAACACCTCATACACAGTCAACAGGCATAAACATTGATTTGATTTCCTAAAAGTGTCAGTGGACTTTTCATAGTGCAGCCTCGATGCAAGGCTGCTCTTATAATCAGTGGTATGTGTTTATGGACGTGTTAGCTTCTGCTAGGGGTGCTAGATAAAGAAAGCAATTCTGAATTCCCTAAAAAGGGCCTATGCTCTTAACCTTGGTCTTATTAACATTATTCTGTAACAAAATAAACAAACTGATCCTACTGATTTATTACTCTGCATGTGCAACAATACAGACGTTTGTTATCACCAGTGCCTGAGAATCATGCTGATGTCCAAATCATTCCATTGTGTCGGAATTCATATGGAAAACACAACATATTTAGAAACTGGTGGAAATTATAATTAGATCTGAAAGTATCTTGTCAATCAAAATAAATATTGTGTTGTTTTACCCAGCTGAGTTAAGTGGCAAATTGTGGTAAGGAAGGAAGCGATTATTTTTAGTCGATGAGTATAACTAATCTAGCCTCTCAGTATAGGGTGGTTGGGCTGTGAGATGAGAGATAATTTGGCTGACTGGCCACATGATGGCTTGTTAAATAATTTCAAACACACCAGATTGAAGATTTTCATTGATTTCCCATTTCCTGGAAGACTAGAGAGCTGAATCTGGGTATCTTTTCTTTTTGAAGAGGCAGTCTCTTAAAGGATGGTTTCTTCTTCTGATGTGAATATTTATGTATTTAATGTTAAAACTGGAAATAGCCATGATTGATTTTTTTTGAAGAACTTGATATCTTACCTACATAGTGAATTTCTTAAATGTTTTAATCTTTACAGATACTTGATGTTTATTAAATTTTTTCTTTACCTATTTTAAAAACACCCCTGAAGAACTGTATTCTGTATGAAAAATCTGTCAATATCTCAGGTTTATAATACATTTTTTTTCCATTTTATATTTAGAAGGAGCCACACATCTCGTATGAATTAACAGCTCTTCTTGATTCCCTTTCTTGGGATCTGGTGCCATCATTCAGTCCCTTGCCCAAAGTGGAAAACTGGCCTTCATCATTGACTCCTACTTTGCTTTCTTCTATACTTAACTCATTCTAGAGTCTGCTCAGTATTCTCTGTCTTCATAGCCCCTACTTAATTCAGCCCTCTGCCTCTGCCCTACATTGTTTCAGCGGCTTTCTGGATTCTCTCTGCCACTACTTTTCAACTGATCCTTTCTCCGTTAGACAGCATGATGTATAATCATGCCATCTCCCTGCTAAAACATCAGTGGTGTTGCCTTTAGGGGAAGACACAAACTACTTAACATGTTGTATAAAGTGTTTTGAGGCCTGACCACCTCCTGTTTCTTCAGCTTCAGACTCCCTTTTTATTCCCTCACATTCTAAGCTCCAGGCATACAGAAACTTAGTTTATGTTCTCAAATGTTACATGCCTATGTGGCAACTCCATCTTCACGCATGATCTTCCTTTGGTTTACTGTCTCCCTACCTTCTGGCCTTCAGTGTAGGTGTCACTGCACAGAGGAAATTTTCCTTGAGCAACACAGACAAGATTATGTATTCATGTTACGCATACCCAGTGCAACCATTTCATCCATATTGTGGCACTTTTTATTCTTCACTGCTGTTGCGTCTTTACTTGTCTGTACCTCCCAATAGACTGTAAGAGATGAGACCATATCTATTGTTCTGGTTATCTGTTGCCACATGTTTTAGTTTTGTTATGGTGGCATCCCACTTCTGGGAACCCAAATCTGTTCCAGTTACTATTACAACAAGTAAAAAACCCTTCAAACTTAGTGGTATACATCATCCATCATTTCATATGTTCATGGCTTACATGGATAAAAATTTGGACAGGGCATAGTCCAGCTATGGAGATGACTGGTCTCTGCTCCACAGTGTCTGAAGCATGAACTAGAAAGACTAGAAGGGCAGGGAGTACAGGATGGAATTGTGTGAAGGCTTCCTTCCTCATGTGTCTGGTACCCAGACTGAGAAGACTTGAAGATGTGGTTCAGTCAGGGTTGTCAACCACAGTGCCTACCTGTGGCCTCTCAGTTTGTTCTTGGTATCTTCAGAGATTCAATTTCAGAATGCCAGATATGTTACATGCCCTCTCAGGGCCCCAGGATCAAGTCAGAAGAAAGTAGAAGCTGCATACCAATCTCAAAGCCAGCTGATTGTCAACCTTAATCCACCAACAACTTGAGTTTCCCCTTGTCATATAACAACATATTTATAAGTTTTGGCAATTGGAATGTTCACGTCTCTGGGGACTATTGCAGTCAATCCCACTCAGATTCAAGGTGACTCTTACCAACAGGGACTAGGTTTTGAGACTTGGCACTGGTCAGAAAGTCCTCTCATGAGTGGACCCAAAGTCCTTACTCACACAGAGACTGAATCATCGCTCTGAAGAGATCAGAGCCTGAGACTGTATTCTCCCCTCCATTGGTTAAGGCAAGAGGATATAAATTCACTCGTTGATAAAAAGAGGGTCAAGTAATTTGTAGCCATATTTTTAAGTTACCACATATGTTTTGTTCATCATCATTCTGCTTCATTGTTTAACAAATAATAGGTACTTAATGAATGCAGGGCACTTAATGTTTGTATCATGATTGAATTGAATAATGTTAATTCTTATGAAGGAGTACCAGAAAAAAATGAGCTATGAAGACTAGGAAACAAGTTTGTGCATCTAAGGAAATGCAGAGATTTTCAGTGGTTATCTCTCTAAATAAACAGATATGTTCAGTGACTAGTAATGAGAAGCAATGATGTGTCAGAGTTATTATTGTGAACACCCCAGGGAGGCATGCTCATTTATGTGTTGTGATATCTCTGGTCTATAAAAAACTTAAATACATAAGACGTAGCGAGGATATATGATAAATATAACAAGTGTAAGTTTATGGAAAAGATGAAATAAGAGAGGAACCAAAATGGACATAAAACACTATGGAAGTTTTAAAATTATGTCATGGGCTGAATTATCCCCCTGCCCCCAATTCGTATGTTAAAGCACTAGCCCCCATTGTGACTGTATTTGGAGACAGGGCCTTTGAGGAAGTTATTAAGGTTAAGTGAGGTGTAAGGGGTGACCCCAATCTGATAGAACTAGAGTTCTTATAAAAAGAGGAAGAAACATCAGAGAGATAGCTATGTCTGTATGCACAGAGGAAAGAGCATAGAACGAAACAAGAAAGCGGCCACCTACAGGCCAGGAAGAGAAGGCTCACCAGAAGCCAAGACAGATGGCACCTCGATCTTGGACTTCTAAGTCTCCAGAACTGAGAAAATGCATTTCTGTTGTTTAAGCCACCCAGTTGTTGGTGTTTGTGATGACAACCCAAGTAGACTAGTACTTGTATTTAAAAACTAAATGAATAGATTGAAGCTAAACTTTCTAAAGGATTAAGTCAACTTCGAGGACTTCATTAACTGGTGATCATAGAATATGTTTACTATATGGTGGTGATTGTTTCTTTTTCTTTTGTAGAAATGTGGCTCCAGGAAGTAAGGAATTTGAATCTTTAATAACTTTGGAACTTGTAATCTTATGGCAATAGGTCACTTCATCAGGTTAATGTGGTAGTTCCTGCATAGTGGGCCTCCATTCACAGTATTTGGGCGGGGAAAAAAAAACTTGTTAACTCAAAATTTTTTCTTATCTTCAAATTGAAAACACATGCCAATATTCATTTGTCCCCCTGGTTTTGTTATCCTCTATGATTAATGTTCCCTTGACAAGGGTGGCAAAGCAGTTTGGCTAACTTCAATCAGAAGTGTCTAAGTAATGTACACATGTACAGAGTTCTCTTAAAGTTAGTGGGGTGGTGTGTCCCAGATAAAGAGATAAGTTATGATATTAATGATATTAGAAACCACCTGCTTAAACAGGTTCACTAAATCAAGCAATTGTGTAATTTGTCTTAACCCAGCTACTAAACAGACTCTCAAAGATGATCAGTTTTTATTCATGGAGAAATCATACTAGAAAACAAGATCAAAATCGCTGGTAATGCCTTTGGAATTAACTATACAAATGAGGGTTCGTTTTTTTTCAAGCAGTGAATTACTGTGGTTAACTCAGTAAATAAATGCATTTATTTGAAGTTTAGGGTATAGTTCCCAATATCGAAAGTGATAGTATAAACCAGGCTTTAGATAGAACCAGGCATACTTATATGGCTCATGGGAACAGCAAAATTTCAATCCTCTTTCTCTGGCAGCTTTATGGTATAGGTGAACTTAAACTGCTTACCTGCCTTTGTACTCCCTTACGTGAATTTTTTTTTTTTTTAGATTTAAATTTTTTTGGGAGAGGGCAAGTGGGGGAGGGGCAGAGAGATGCTATGAAGCAGGCTCTGCCCTGACAGGCTGACAGAGGTGAGCCCAATGTGGGGCTTGAATTCATGAACTGCAAGATCATGACCTGAGCTGAAGTCGGAAGCTCAACCGACTAAGCCAGCTAGGTGGCCCTCCCTTACGTGAATGTCTAAGAGACAGAATTTTAGTTTGCCTGACACCTTACCTGTATATAGATGGCAAGAAGAAAGAATCAATGATGAGACCTTGAGGCATACCTTGGGAGTCCATAGTGGAAGAATCACCTTGATTTATTGTTCCACTGAAATATCACATAGGGAAGGAAACTTGTTTCCTAAAATGAACTAGATACTATTAGCAAAGCAGATGCCTTTCAGACAGCTTCAAGGCAAGAGCTATTCACTATACTGTTTCATTTGTTTGTTTTGTATTTATTTATTTAAATTCAAGTTAGTTAACGTACAGCATATTAATTTCAGGAGTAGAAGCCAGTGATTCATCACTTACATATAACACCCAGTGCTAATCCTAATATCTGCCCTCCTTAATGCTTATCACCCATCTGGCCCATCCCCCACCCATCTCCCCTCCAGCAACCCTCAGTTTGTTCTATTAAGGAGACTCTTATGGTTTGCCTCCCTCTCTGTATCTTATTTTTGCTTCTCTTCCCCTGTGTTCATCTGTTTTGTTTCTTAAATTCCACATCTGAGCGAAATCATATTTTTGTATTTCTCTGACTTATTTCACTTAGCATAATACACTCTAGGTCCATCCATGTTGTTGAGAATGGCAAGATTTCATTCTTTTTGATCACTGAGTAATATTATGTTGCATATATATGGCACATCTTCTTTATCCGTTCATCAGTCGATGGACATTTGGTCTCCTTCCATAGTATGGACCCACAAATGTATGGCCAACTAATCTTTGACAAAGCAGTAAAGAGTATCCAATGGAAAAAAGAGGGTCTCTTCAGCAAACGATGCTGGGAAAACTGGACAGTGACAGGCAGAAGAATGAAATGAGACCACTTTCCTATACCATACACAAAATTACATTCAAAAAGGATAAAAAACCTAAATGTGAGACCAGAAACCATCAAAATCCTAGAGGAGAAAATGGGCAGCAACCTCTGTGACCTCAGCTGCCGAACTTCTTAATAGACATTTTTCGTTTGTTTGTTTTTAATTTGAGGGCTTAAAGGTAATCTGGCTTTGCATAAGTAGTCCTGCTTTTGCTCATGGATCCCCTTTAAAAGAGTCAACGCCATAGTAGAACCTATAAGTAAATGAATACATGTGCTTTAGAACTTTCTAGTAGTGTTGTGAAGAGTCAATATATTATGGTTAGCACAATACCTAGCAAAAAAAATTAGACTTTAAAACAAGCCTTGCCTTTGAGATGAAAATTGTTTTAGGGTTCCTACCAGTTTAAATAGAAGATTTAGGGATAGAACCACAAAAAAATCTTATACAAATGAACTATAATTGTAAATATATTTAATAAAATAATTAGAAAACTCAGTTACAATGTCAGTTCTATTAAGGAGATACATTTGCCTCTAAGAAGATAGTGTTTAACAAGGGTGTCAAGATAATTTAGTGAGAAAAGAAGAGCCTTTTCAAGAAATGGCGCAGTGACAACTGGATATCTACATATGAAAGAATGAATTTGAACATTATTTCATGCCATATACAAATATTAACTCAAAATGGATCATTAGACCTACATGTAAAAGTGAAAACTATACAATTTTTTTTCTATAAAACTCTTAAAACATAGGAGTAAATTTCCATGATCTTGGGTTAAGTGGTGGCTTCTTAGATTTGACATCAGAAGTATAAGTAACAAAGGGAAAAATAAATTTGACTTACCAAGATTAAAAATTGTGTTTTTTTTTAAAAAAAAAAAACACCATAAAGAAAGTGAATCCACAACCTACAGTGTGTTTTACTTACTGTATTTTCTCCCACAGAACTATTCCAACTCAATAAGACAAATATCCCAATTGAGAACAGGCAAAGTACTTGATATTTTTGTAAAGAAGGTATGCAGACATCCAGTAAACACCTGTATATGTTATGAGTCATCAGAGAAATGCAAATCAAAAGGAGATACCGCTTCATGCCCAGTAGGATTGTTAAAATCAGAAAGATAGACAATAACAAGTATTGTGAGGATGTGGAGATACTAGAACCTTCATATATTGCGGGTGGGATTGTAAAATGGTGCAGTCACTTTGGAAAACAGGTTAGCAGTTCCTCAAAATGTTAAGCAAAGGGTTACCACGTGACCTAGCCATTCCACTTCTAGGTATATACCCAAAAGGAATTTTCCGCACAAAAAACTGTACATGAATATTCATGGGAGCATTATTCACAGTAACCAAGAAGTGGGAACAACTCAAATATCAATCAATTGATGAATGGATAACACAATATTATATGAACCATACAATGGAAGTTTATTTGGCATTAAGGAATGAATTAGTGATACGTACAACAATGCAGATTAGCCTTGAAAACATGCTAAGTGAAAGAAGACAGTCATAACAGGCCACATATTATATGATTATTTACATGAAATGTTCACGTTAGGCAAATGCTCACAAACAAAAAGTAGATTGGTGAATGCCAGAGACTGGAGGGATGAGGACATGGGGAATGAATGACTGCTTATGGTTACAAGGGTTTTTTTTTGGTTTTGTTTTGTTTTGTTTTTGTCTTTTTGAAGTGATGAAAATGTTCCGAATTATGTAGTGGTGATGATTGTACAGTTCCATGAATATTCTAAAAACCACTGACTTTTGTATGCTTTAAAAGAGCAAATTTTATGGTATGTGAATTACACGTTAATAAAAGTGTATATGAAAAGTGAGTTTAGCCAATAATAAAGGCTCCATGCTTGAGATTCTTTTCAAAGAGAGTTTGAATGCATATCTATTTGAATATTTTGAGAGGGATGTAAATGTCATTCTGTATTTTTAATTCATGTGTTGTATAATTTCTTGGATTCAAATCATGGCAATAAGGTATCACAAAATGTTAAAATGTAATGCTGTGTGTCAGCTATGCTTGAATTTAAAAGTGTTACAGTGAGGAGTTAAGTAAAAATACTTAATATTTTTTCAACGTCATGGGCACCTGGGTGGCTCAGTCAGTTAAGTGTCTGACTCTTGATTTTGGCTCAGGTCATGATCCCAGGGTTGTGGGATCAAGCCCTGCATTGGGCTCTGCACTGAGAGTGGAGCTAGCTTGAGATTCTCTCCCTCTGTCCCTGTACCCCTCTTCCACTCTCTCTCTCTCTCAAAAATTAACATTTTTCAACGTCAGTGCACATGCATAGGAGTGAAAGGATGTAGAAGCAGAGACTGAAGGAAAAGGAGAAAGACGGATTTTGCTAATAAATCTTCATTTGGGTTTAATATATGTCTACTCTACATGTGGCGGTAAGAGAGACTTATTATAATTTTTGATATAATGTTTGGTAGAAGCCAAAAAATTTAGTCCAACCAGCTATGTTCAGCAATATTTATGTTCACTGACACTTAACATAAAAGTGAAAGAGGAGGTGAGTATAGTCCTACTTTTGTATTTGCTTTACCTAGAAATTGGAAAATAATTGGTAGGAAAAAGAAGGTATACTATGACCTATTTAAGTGCATAATGTAAAGAAAAATCTTATGCCACGATTACTGCATATCTTTGCCACAATTGGCATACTATTTTCAGGTAAAAACATGGATATTGTAAAATTTCTGATTACCAAACAATACGTTACTAAATTCCCATTCATAATTTTTTTTACTGTTTATATAATCAAGATTTATTGGAGATGCACAAGAATTGGAAACAGAATTTTGAAGAGATATTTGTGCACTCATGTTCTTTGCAGCATTATTTAGAATGTCCAAGAAGTGTCCATCAATGGGTAAATGGATAAAGAAAATGTGGTATGTATGTGTGTGTGTGTGTGTGTGTGTGTGTGTGTGTACAATGGAATATTGGAAGGAAGCCTTTTTATATGCTGAAACATGAATGAACCTCGAGGACTAAGTGGAATAAGTTAGTCATGGAAGGATAAATACTGCATGATTCCACTTATATGAGATACCTAAAGTAGTCAAACTCAAATAAATAGAAAGTAGAATGTGGTTACCAGGGACTGGAGGAGAGGGAGAAAAGGGGTGCTATTCAAAGGGCATAGTTTGTTTTGCAAGATGAAAAAGTTCTAGGAATCTGTTGTACAACAATATGCATATAGTTAACAGCATAGTTAACTATAGTTAAGTATTTTATAGTTAAAAATAGTTAAGGTGGTAAATTTTATGTGTTTCTTTACCACAAAAAAAATTCCTAAAATAAATGTACATCTGGAGCACGTAGAAAAGGTATGACATTGTATTTAGAGTCTTTCTTTCTTTTTTTTTTTTTTTAAATTTTTTTTTTTTCAACGTTTATTTATTTTTTTTGGGACAGAGAGAGACAGAGCATGAACGGGGGAGGGGCAGAGAGAGAGGGAGAACAGAATCGGAAACAGGCTCCAGGCTCTGAGCCATCAGCCCAGAGCCCGACGCGGGGCTCGAACTCACGGACCGCGAGATTGTGACCTGGCTGAAGTCGGACGCTTAACCGACTGCGCCACCCAGGCGCCCCTAGAGTCTTTCTTTCTAATGGTGGGTGGTAGGGATATTTTCTCCGGAAACTTGGATTAAATGAGATATTTTATAGGTAAACAATAAAAAGGGTATATGAGTAAAAACTTCATTATGAAAATTTAGAACTGCAAATTTTGAGCTGGAAAAATTTTACTTTATAGAGAAACGGCCAGAAAGTAAAAATTGCTATGCTTATTAATCCAGGAAATTTTTCTGTTATGAAAGTCTGATCAATAGGTAATATCTTTATGTTTAAAAACACTGGATATGGATGGACAGGTAGAATTCCAGACTGACTCTGTCTTAGGTAACACACCATCTAGTGTGGGGAAACAGATGCCTAAACAATTAACGGTGCTCGCAGCGAGGGCACAGAGAGCTCAGATAGAGATACAGTCCTGGAGCAAAGAGGACGCAGTGATGGACTCTGCTCAAGTCACAGGCAACGGAGTCATTATGGTAGAGCTGGGATTGAAAGAATGAGCAGTCTCTTCCATGGTAGGGAGGAAAAAATGCCCTTAGGTAAAGCCCTGGAGTCATGAAAGTAGATCATGCCTTGAGGATGATGAGAGGTGCAGTGTGTGTAGAGTTTGAGGTGCAGAAATGAGAACATTTGGAGCCAGAGTATAGTGCCCTCCAATGGGATATCCTGTGCACTTCATAATTGGCTCTTTAGGTGTTGAGGAACTGTGCTATCAGTGACTATAATAGCTGCCATTTACTGAAGGCTAACCATGGACAAAGAATTAAGTTATTTGCATATATTATCTTACTCCCATTTGGTAGACAAGGAAGCTAAGGTGCCCGGAAGTTAAGTAATTTAATGTCACGTAACAGATGACTTGGAGAGCCGGGTTTGGAGCCACATAGTGTCAAATTCCAAAGATTCTGTTCTGAAATTATATAATGCTTGACAGCTTTCTGTGGCAGTATTTAAAGAGGGGAAATGTAGGTGAATGTGAGATGTCTTTTTGGAAGGTATTGCAGCAATAATGTGGAGAAAGCCCTGGAAGAAAGGAAGGTTACAGCAGTAATGCAGGTGGAAAATCGTGAGTCTGAATAAAAAGCATTGGTGGGAAGTTGTTGAATCTAAAAATGGTACAGTTCTGAGACGTCACTCTCTTTAGAAGCTAAGAGGTTTGCCTGTGAGGTAATGTGTGCATATATATATATGCTAACAGAAACACGATACCTCTGAATGAGAGAGAAGACCATTTCCTCACAGAGCATTTTAGCAGCACCACTCCTCATGCTGCAATTCTCCATAGGGCAGTGAAATGCAGACTAGATATATCTGTGCATGCAGGGACTGCACCAAAGGAAAGGAACCCCCCAAATTATGAAACTCAGAGTTTATGTAGGGCAGCAAGCATATCAGCCCTTAGTCCCCCACAGAGAGCTAAGTCCTGTCTGGGGAGGGGAGGGAAAGGTCCCTAGATTTTTATTACCCTTTAAATGTACGCAAGTGGCTCTGAGGGAGATAAGCCCTTAAATCTCTCTAGAAAAATTTATCTCTAACTTCCAATGTGTGGTTACTGTTCAGGCATCCTTTAGCCTAGCTGCCAATAATTTTTACTCAAAAGGTTCTGAATGTGCAGAAACGTGAAAATATTCATGGAACATAGTTTCTCAACAGTGGTATGAACAACCTATTGACAGTGGATAGAAGTTTTATACCTTTTATAAGATACTTCCACAAGCTTTAAAGAAATCCTCTTGATTATTCAAGTTATAGTTGTTGTATGTATATTCTTAATTTGAGTACCAATAAATTATGTTTGAGAAGAATCCTATTTCTTCTCTACTTTGAAAGTTGCTGAGGCCATACTGATTAGTGGTCCAGAGAAGGACCAAGGAACCCTGCTTTTATTGAGAAACCCAGGCAATTAACACAAGTTGAGGAACACAACAACATATCTCCAGAATAAATTGCATGTAATAAAGTTACATTGGATGTGAAATTTTAAAAAGAGAGTTTCCCTATTTCGGCTGATAATGTATATCATAAACTCTTTTCTAGAACACATAGTGGCACTCAGTTCTGTTTTCCTTAAAAAATAAAAAGATGTGAAGATGAATTCTTGTTTCATAGAGATTGTCTAGGCAGGTACCAAAAAGAAGAAATTCAATAACAGCATTAAATCAAGAGCACATTGAACCAAGCTGAGTCTGACATTTGAAGAGTTTAAAAAAAAAATCAGTTTCTAGTATAATACAATGATCTTTCATTTCCGACTTTGTGTGTGTGTGTGTGTGTGTGTGGATGAGGGAGGTTGGTTAAGGCATAAGTATCAGGGAGGGAATAGGATGGAAGTTGGAAATAAGCAAGAAATAAAAATGAAACTTCCAAGGATTTTTAAATCTTGGTTTGACAGCAGGTAACTTTTCCAACTCGTTACATGCAAAATAAAACTGTTAGGTTTTGTTTGTTTGTTTGTTTGTTTTCATGTTTCTCCCTCCTTTTCTCATTGCCAGAGATGATATTAGCCTTGATCCTATCACTTACATGTTAGAGAGGAGAAGGATATCAATACCCAAAACCAAGAAGTGCATGTTGGTTGAAGACCAGACTTCAATGTGTAGATCTTTTTTGCTTTTATACTTTTTAATTGATGATAATTAATACTTTTTAATTAATGATAAAATAGCAGTAAGTGTTGTTTTTTTAAATAAAAAGTTATACTGTTCTGTCACCATCAATTTGCTTTTCTGTATTACCTTGCATTTTAGATATACACACACATCCACACACAGCAGAGTTTTGGTAGTTATTAAGTACTTAATACATCTTTCCTATTAGCATTGTATTTGTTTTTCAAGGAGGTACAAAAAGCTCAAAATTGAATACTGAAAATTTGATTCAGGTGTACTGAGTGTTTTTAAGTCTGCCGGAGTAGCCCTAGGCTAACATTAGTCCTGCCAGTGACACGTTAAAGTAGTAATAGGCATAAAATGATCTCTTGCCACAGCTGTTAGGCAAGATGAAAGTGCCAGTTTTACATTTTTATGTTTCTAACCTCATAATAGTAATTTTATAAGATGCATGTATAAGCTTGATTGTTGCTTCATCAGAATAATTTATAGTTTCTTTAAATTATCAGTTATTTTTGCATGTGTATTCATACATGAATAACAATTGGAAGAGAAATGATTTTGATCTGTAAGTCAGAAGATCCTAGAACTGTTAAAAGCACTCAGACCTCTCCTGTATCTGGGCAAGTCTCCAATTTTGGTGCCGAGCCCGGGATGCTGCTTTAAAGTGGAGGTTCTTACCCATCTTGGAAGAATCTGGTTTAGTAGGTCAAATGTGAGGCCTACTAAATTTACATTAAAAAAAATTAATATTTATTTTTGAGACAGAGAGAGAAATAGAGTGTGAGCAGGGGAGGGGCAGAGAGAGAGGGAGACACAGAATCTGAAGCAGGCTGTAGGCTGTGAGCTGTCAGCACAGAGCCCGAGGCGGGGCTCGAACTCAGACTGTGAGAGCATGACCTGAGCCAAAGTCAGATGCTCAACCGACTGAGTCACCTGGGTGCCCCCTAAATGTGCATTTGTTAATTTTTTTTAATGTTTATTTAATTTTGAGAGAGGGAACATGAGCAGGGCAGGGGCAGAGAGAGAGGGAGACATAGAATCCGAAGCAGACTCCAGGCTCCGAGCTGTCAGCACAGAATCCTATGTGGAGCTTGAACTCAAGAACCGCGAGATCATGACCTGAGCCGAAGTTGGATGCTTAACCGACTAAGCCATCCAGGCGCTTCAAAATGTGCAGTTTTTAAATGTGCCCAACTGATTTTGATGCATGTGGTTGTTGGACCACATTGAGAAAATACCAGCTTAGAGCTCATCTTTTCAAGCACTTAAGAGAGAAAACTGTGGACTAGGGAGAGTAAGTGACTATCAGGAAGGCTGCAGGTGGCAAAACACATCTACCACTGGGTTAAACAATAAGAAATTTTCCTGTCTCATGTAAAGGGAAATTCAAAGGTACAGTGAGCTTGAGGTGCAGTTCAGTTAGGGCCCCAGCCCAGATTCTTTTTGGTCACTGAGATTTTTCCTTCTCCTTGTGTGACATCTCACAGTGCTTCTCGTAGGGGAGCGAGATGGTACATTTGCCATGTTTCCTCATTCATATTCTGCAGTCACTTCCTTTGATACTTTTAACCTTTCTTGAAACTTCCCATCTTATTGGCCAGAACTGGGTCCCAGGTCCATCTCTAAAATAATTATTGATAGAGGAAATAGAATTACCATGATTGATGTATACTAATTCTTTCTTAGACTTGGAGCTGAAGTCAGATCCGTGATCTGCCTTACCTACTACTCAGTGGGCAAAGATGGAATAAATGTGGTAGCATTTCAAAGCTAATAATGCCTTGTTTAAGAAAAGAAAGAATTCTCTTGAACTTAATTTTTGATTGAAAGTATACAAATAGTAGTGTATCTCTATTCTCGAAACCTTTACTGTTACCATTCTTGTTCCTTTTCCAAACATTATGCTTGGTAAATTTATTCCAGGATAACAATATTTTAACAGTATTTAACAAAAGTTCCATTAGGAAATTTAATTAATATATCACACCAGCTTGCTATTCCTATTAAATTTCATTATTGACTCTATTGATATGGCAGAGACCTTGTCAATGCTAAGACTATGGTGTTGAACCCAGATTTTCACATCCTTGTGCCCATGGAGTGTGCTTTTCAGTCGTGGGTTCCCACATGTATGCAAGTAATTACAATGTTGTTTCAGTTCAGGCTGCTGTAACAACACAAACTTGGTGGCTTAAATAACAGATATTTCCATTCTAGAGTCTGGAAATCTGTGATCAGGTTGCCATTGTCAGATTCTTAGTAAAAGTCCCCATCTTGGTTATATCCTCACAAAGCTTTTCGTTGGGGAATGTACTGAGAGAGAAATCTTGTCTTTTAGTATTTCTGTTAGGGCATTAATCCCACCATTGGGGCTTCATGACTTCGTCTAAACCTAATTACTTCCCAAAGGCTCCACCTCCAAAAGCCATTATGTTGGGAGTTGGGACTTCAATATATGGATTTGAGGGGTGGAGACACACACATTTAATACATATGAAGTATAATGTAGTAATTGCTATAATAGGAAGAAAGCAGCAGGTGCTGTTGAAGTTGCATTAGGAACACCACACCAAGAGTGAGAGGTCAGTGTCAGGAACCTGGAGGGAGTGAATTTAAACCAATGCCTGACCTTTGAGCAGAATTTAGGTAAGAAGGGATAGAATAGGGAGTTTCCAGGGGAAAAAAGGCAAAAACAACATGGTTTGGTTAAGGGAATTTGGCATTCAACATTTCACCATGTCAGTGTGTTTGGAGCAGAGATGGAATAGGTTAAGGTGTGGAGTAACCAGTGATGAGGGTGAAGAGATACTCAGTGCCAGATTCTTAAGAACCTTTGTAAGTTACACTGCAGAGTTGGGTTTCATCTGAAATAGTGGATTTCAGAAGGGTTAGGTAAACCATTTGGAACGTTCTTAGGGATTTCATCTTGGGGCAAATAGGGAGCCAATGAATGCCACTTAAAAAGGGAAGTGCTGTTATGGAATCTGTATTTAAATTTTTTTTAATGTTTATTTTTGAGAGAGAGAGGAAGAAAGAAAGGAAAGAAAGAAAGAAAGAGAAAGAAAGAAAGAGAATCCAAAGCAGGCTCCAGGCCCCAAGCTGTCAGCACAGAGCCTGACACAGGGCTTGAACTCCTGCACCACGAGATCATGACCTGAGCCCAAGTCAGCCACTCAATCGACTGAGCCACCCAGGTGCCCCTGGAATCTGCTTTCAAAGGTGACTCTCTGTGAATAGTGGATTTCAGAAAGGTTAGGTAAACCATTTGGAAAGTTCTTAGGGATCCCTGTGAGGAACGAAGGGGGCTTAAGGTCAGTCTGAGGCAGCAGAGCCATAGAGAAGTTAGGCTGAAGAGGAATTTAAGAGACTGACTCAGCAAGCCTTTGTGATTAAGTGGATATAGTAATTTGGGAAGAGGAAGCCTTGCAGGATTAATGCACAGGTGTCTGATAGGGAAAACTGGGTAGCTGTTGGTGCCGGCCACTGTCATGGCCATAAATTGAGTGATGCCTATGGATCCTTTCCAGCCCAGTGGTATCTTTAGGACTTGAAGATAAACATGAATGGGCCAAGTGATATATTTTGCATTATGTATCTTTTTTGTTCTTAAGTTTCCAGTTTTATGTCAGTATTGCTAAAATATTACAAACATTAAAAAAATATTCATACATGTCTTTTCAAACCTTCCTTGAAGCCCTTCTGATTTCTGTCACTGAAAAAACAATTATTAACTTTCTCTTTGGCACTTGTGTATTGCCCCATAGGTATGTCAGTTTTGAATTGTGTTGGGGTTTTGCTTATATTTTCTTGTGTCTTTGTTTTTGATTTGTCCTTATTGCCTTCATTATTAGGCGCTTGGGAATGCCTTATCTTGTATTCTTTCTGTGTCTTGTTAAGATACCTGATTGTTTTGATTTAGTAAAGGTTTTGACCAATTAAAATGTCTATAATATAGATTATGAATGTGGATTTTGGCAAGGATAAACATTATGTAAAGTTAGAACAAACTTATACTCCAGACCTGGGAGGTGAGATATGCTGGAAATTATTTCTATTCCCATTAATGTGTAAAGAAGCTATCAGAAAATTATTGCATGTGTAATTATTTGTTACATACCAGTTATATACAGAGGACCTTGTTGGAAGTACTTGTTGAATGAAGTATTTGTTGACAAAGGCTTTTGCATAGTAATTATTTTCTCATTACTGCAATGGAGAGAACTTTCTGAAATAAAATCAGGTCTCTATCAATAAATCCAAGCCAATCAGACTCATCTCACTCAGGTGTTTCATGCTGCTGATGGCGATCTTGAAATTTCTTGTCAGCTGTGAAGAATTTTACTGTGGCATCAAAAAAACGTTATGAAGGAAATGTATGATAATTCTTTCAATTTTCTAAGTTGAGCATAAATGTTGTGTCCTACATACACAAGCTCTTCCATGCTCTGATTTAGTATTCAAACCCTTCGAATCTTACGTTCTCAAGTTTTGCAATCATTTTTTCCTTCAAGGATCTCTTTTTTTGTTCAGGTTTTTATAAGGTACCTGGGATACCACTGTAGTTTATGGTCTCTAATGTTTTTGACAAAAAATACATAAAAAGAAAGCAATTAAACTCTTCCTTTCCTATAAATCCTATGAATATTTTCACTTTTAGAAAAACTTGCATTATGAATACCGTTTGGCTGAGTGTTTAAAGTTTTGAGCCGCAAGGCCGTATTGGCTATCCTTCTTATTTATTTCTTATCTGTTGAATGTATTATCTCAGAGCCAGTGTCTGTGGCCAGATTGCTCTTGTTTTTTCTTTGAATGTATCTTTATTGGAATGATTCTTTTATCCAGCTCAGCCCCATTGTTCTGTCTTTTATTATTGACGTGTATGTGCTGAGTCATTTCAACTGACCCTGCAGGTCATTATTTAGCTTTGTTTAACAATGTGTTAGGTAATTATATTTGTTCTATTTGTCTTAGTCTCTTCATCAAGACCATAATGAGTCTCATCTATATGTTGAAAATCAATTATCTTTAATTTTATCATTAACTCTTTGTTGTAGTCAACTTTTGTAATTTTCCTTTACATTTTTGGAAAGCCTGTCGAATTTGATAGTTGTTGATTTGAATTTTACAGCATTTATTACTTACTTTCTCTAATGTTCATTTGAATTGCACTGTGGCTTTATAAATGACTTATCATTCTTTTATCTAGCCCTGTGAGTACATTATTTTGCCATGTTAGCATTTATACTAATTAGGATGGATTAGCCTATGCAGTAGGAATAAATAACCAAACCTGTAAGTCTGTAGCTCAATGAAAATAGAAAGTGTATTTTTTTTTCTCTTGCTGCACTTTATCTGAAGGTGGCAGTGTGCTGTGTTTCACACAGCCATTCCATGACCCAAGCTGATGGAGCCCTACTGCTAGTTACCCGCACCATCTGGGATATGTTACATTTTCCGTCATAGCACTGTGATTGAGTTTTTCTGTCTCATTGGCTGTAAGCAGGCACTTAGCCCAGCAAACTATATGTACCTGGAAAGAGTGGAGAATTAGATGTGAGTAACACTAGACATCTCAACCAAAGCATAGGAAATTAATGGCTATTTTAAAGTCTGTTTGTTTGTTTGTTTATTTAGAGAGCATGCACATGAGCAGGGGAGGAGCAGATAGAGAGGGAGAGAGAATTCCAGGGAGGCTCCCTGCTATCAGTGCAGAGCCCGAAGTGGGGCTTGGACCCATAAACCATGAGATCATGACCTGAGCCAAAACCAAGAGTTGGAGGCTTAACTGACTGAGCCACCCAGGTGCTCCAGTGATTATTTAAATATCTTTTTTTTTTTTTTCAACGTTTATTTATTTTTGGGACAGAGAGAGACAGAGCATGAACGGGGGAGGGGCAGAGAGAGAGGGAGACACAGAATCGGAAACAGGCTCCAGGCTCTGAGCTATCAGCCCAGAGCCCGACGCGGGGCTGGAACTCACGGACCGCGAGATCGTGACCTGGCTGAAGTCGGACGCTTAACCGACTGCGCCACCCAGGCGCCCCTCCAGTGATTATTTAAAAGAAATTGTTTTGGGTGTATAAAGCAGATAGTGTCTAAATCTTACCTGTGTTTTGTGTTTCTGATGGTAAAACTTTTTTAGAGGTATGATTGTCTGCTTTGGCAGAATCTAGAATACAGAGTATGAGAATATCATGTTTTAATCAATGTATTTTAATATACTAAAATGACAGATATAAATATTACAGACATCTTAAATTGTTTTCCCAGGTTGAGTACTAGCCAGTCACCCCTATACCATTTATCGGGTTGTTTCTTCTCGCTTATTTGAATTGAATGAACATCTTTGTATACTAAATGCTCATATATTTTAAGCACCTGGTAGGGAAAAGCATTACCTTTTTTCTCCTGAAGTTTTCTTACTATTTGTATATATTTAACCTTCAGGGGAATTTTAGAATTATTTTCTCAGTCTAAGCTTTCTGTAAAGATGCACGAAGTGGCTGCACCTCATCAATATTCATAATTAGTAGAAAGTCGTAGAATTATCTTTTGTGGAGTCAGATTCCTAGGTTCTGATCTCAGCTTTGCCGCATAACAGCCATATGACCTTGGGAGAATACTAGACTCTATATCTCAATTTCCTCATCTGTGAAATAGGGATGATAATATCATCTATGTTATAGGGTTATTATAAAGGTAAAGGGTCAGTAAAGCTCTTAGTACAATGTGATATGTATTCTGTGTTAGTGGTTTTTTAAGTATAAATAAAGTAAAATTAAAAATGTTAATGCTGGAGCACAATAGAAATATGTGAGGTTTTTGAGAATACTGTGCATGAAGAAATACATTTGTTCACCCTGGAGGAAAAAGACATCATGTGTGAATGTAGGCAGTATTGTTCTTTCTGGTGTTGGTTTTCAGGGCAGATGAATTGTCATTGTACCTGATGTGATATGTGAAGTCTAATCTGAGATTAGAACATTTGATATACCTGAAATACTAAAATTCTTGTCAGCAGACCCATACATTCTTGGGGAAAGGCTACCCAACTCCCAGCTTAAAAGCATTGTTCTTTATAGTAAAGTTTGCCTCTAGAGGTCTGTAAGTACTCATCTTTAGCAGAAATAAACTCGTAGGTTGTGAATTTTTCTGACCAAAGACAGCACTTTATTAAAAAAAAAAATTACTATGTGCAGGCAACCTCTATATTATTTTGAATGTTTTACTTTTATGTCTGTTTGTTAAGCTATGCTAGAAGTTTTATGTGATTGTAAGATTGTTTAAATATAGGGTTTTTAAAAATCAGACTTTATCTTGAAGCATCATGAGATTTGCAAAGGCATAGCAAGATCGGACTAATGTCCTTTTTACATTAATATTAAAATACGGAGGTGTATGAACTGAAATGTGGCTATATTATTTGCATTGGCAACTGAGACGTCACATGAATCATTTTCATTTTTAAATGTTAAGAATCCTTTGCCTTCCACCGAAATAGCAAGAAGTATAGAGATAAACTGTTTATTGCTGTGCTAGCACAAAGCAATATACCTTTTTTATTACAGAATCAGGCAACAATCCTCTGAGATTCTTATTGAAGTAGAATGGAGTGAATTTTTATTGATTTGTTATTTCATTTAAGACATCATTTTGCCCTCTTGCTTTCTTGTAGTATGAGTGTTCAATAAATAATACATTCTCTCTTGTACATGGTGCCACCTAAGAATTTGTTTGGCTTGAAATAAAACAGGTGTTTCTACAGCCCACTGTTCTGGCTTCTCTGTCGTTTTGCATACCAGCTGTAAGGACTGATCTTCTTAATTATTTTATGTGATGTGAATTCAGGTTTTGATAATGAAGGTGGTCTGGGGTCAGTAGCTGAATGCCCTTTACTCGATGGCCATGTTGTGGACATGTGCTGCTTGTATTGTCCCTGGCTGATGTGTGGTGATGGTGGCTGACCTCTGCCTGTCGTGCGTGCCTGGTAGCCGATCGATGGAATCACCTCAGAATGATGATCAGTAACCGGGCCTGACAGCAACCAGATGTAAAAGCAGCTTTGCAAGTGAGACCCACGTTTCATGGTTTGATTCAACAGGGAGCATGGCTGTGATACAGCTGTATTTTCATAATCCAGAAGACGAGTGACAAGACAGGTCTTTCCAGAGAGGGTTATTCATACATTTCATCAATGGTTCCTTTTGGTTTTAATTAGAAATCCTAGCAGTGTCACTTTTTGATAGTTTCAGTTGGATTGAGAAAGAAGGCAAGAGGATGCAATTCTAAATTCTTTTTTTTAATGTTTTATTTATTTTTGGGAGAGAGAGAGAGCGTGGGCACGCGCGGAGGAGAGCGGGGGAGGGGCAGAGAGAGAGGGGACAGAGAATCTGAAGTTGGCTATGCACTGAAAGCAGTGAGCCCAACGTGGGGCACGAACACACAAATTGTGTTGTCGTGACCAGAGCCAGTCAGATGCTAAACCTCCTGAGCCACCCAAGTGCCCGAAGAGGATACAATTCTAAAATGGCAGATAGTAGGATTTCAGTGAGTATTTAATTCAAGTCAGGATTAGATTAGAAAGCATCTTTGGTTATTTCATGAAGCTCATTCCTCTTTGAAACTGTGAACACTGGAACTACCCGATGAAAATGAATTTAAATGGGAGGTACCACACCCATGTCAGGTCTTCTGATGCCCCATCTCAAGCCTTTCTTCAGGTAAAGAGTGCTGCTTATGGAGAACGGTATGTGGTTTGTATTACACTGATTGCATTAAACTAGGGGTCAGATTTTTGTTGTTAGCTCTCAAAGTTTTGGAGAAAACATGTTCATTTTTATTAATGTATCCCACTTGGTCCTTCACTTTTTAGTTTAATTTTATTTTTTAAGTTCATTTACTTTTGAGAGAGGGCACACGAGCCAGCGAGTTGGGGAGGGGCAGAGAGACAGGGAGAAAGAGAATCCCAAGCAGGCTCTGCATTGTCAGCATGAAGCCTGATGTGGAGCTTGAACTCACAAACTGTGAGATCATGACCTGAGCCGAAACCGAGAGTCGGGACGCTTAACTGACTGAGCCACCCAGGTGCCCCATGGTCCTTCACTCTTAAAAGAACCTCAGTTTACTATATTCCATGCTTGACCCTTAACACAGGTTGGCCCAAGCTGGAAGAATACCATTGAATACAGTGAAAACACATGTCTTCAAAGGTGCATTTGGAATGATGGGCCTCTCTGGGACCCTACTTACTACAAATCACCTTTCGTTTTCCAATAGGTGGCTGATAATGGATTTATGTAGTAGTTTTAAGTAAAAGCTCATTTTACTTTCTGCTTAAGATCTGAAATTAAAAAAAAAAAATTTATTTTGGGAGAGAGAGTGAGCATGCATGAGTGGGGGAGGGGTAGAGAGCGAGAGGCTGAAAGAATCCCAAGCAGGCTCCATAATGTCAGCACAGACCCTGACATGGGGCTCAAACCTATGAATCATGACATAATGATCTGAGCTGAAATCAAGAGTTGGATGCTTAACTGACTGAACCACCTGGGCACCCCTAAGATCACAAATTTAACATGATTATTAAATGGGTCACGGCACTGGGGTGCTTGGGTGGCTCAGTCGGTCAAGCATCGAACTCTTGATTTTGGCTCAGGTCATGATCTCACAGTTTGTGAGATCAAACCCCGTGTCAGGCTCTGTGCTGGCAGTGCAGAGTCTGCTTGGGATTCTCTCTGTCCCTCTTTTTTGTCCCTCTTCCACTTGTTCTGTCTCTCTCAAATAAGCATTAAAAAAAGGGTCATGGCATTGTAACCTTTAAAAAATAATGTATATTTCAATTAACAAAAAGCACTTTTTAACAAAATACATATTTTGAAGCTACACTGTGAATTGCGCATAATTTTCATTAGTCTTTAAATACGTAAATACCTTAGATCATAACTCCTTCAACATTTGAATTCTTTTTGGATTGCACAAGGACGTGCTAATGATGCTAATGGTGATACAAAACAGGGAAAACCGAGAAGACAGAAGGAAACTAAACAGCCAGGTATTGAGGAAGAAATCAGTATTTTAATCCTTATTTCATGTGTTGTTTACTGTCAGAGGAAGGCCTGTCCATTCTCCCAAGTTGAAAACAGAAAGATAATTGAAACAAGCAGTGTTAGTAAGAGATCTCTAATGCCAAGTCAGTAAGTATTATAATCATGAGCTATATTTCTTATTAATATTGGTTTACAATTTCTATTTAGTTGTTAATGGTCTCTTGGTACTGCCTTGGATTCCGTATTTTTTTGATAGCATTTACTGTTTTTTTTTTCCGCTAATATAAAAGAAAGAAATTGTTATGTTAAAAACTTTGGGAAATATTTACAAGAAAAAATTAATGAAAAGCATTTGTAGGAAAATGATAAATGATGAAATTTGCTTCAAAATGATTTTAAATGAGAAAAGAAGTGGGATCTAGTTGAAACTGTATTGGCCATGATAAATTTTGGGTACAAAGAGATTCATTATACTGTTTGCTTTACTTCTGTATCCTTTGAAAGTTACTATAAATAAAAGCACCTTTTGTCCCATTTCTCAGACATAAATGTTTCTTCTGCAGATATACACATTCATAAAAGCACATTATACATATTCACAGTTTGCAATTTAAACAAAATTGGATTCCTGCTCCCCCAGCGGGTGGTATATTCAGGAGAGACTCCAGTAGAAACTCTGAGTCTGGTAGAGATCAGGTTGCTCTTCTTAAATGTTCTTGGCAGCCTTGTGTACAGAGCATTCATTTGAAGCTTGTGACTTGTCATTGGATGGTCAGGTTTAGCGAGTGACTTGGGTATTCAGTTCTGTGGGTTCAGCCCTAAAACACCATGAACGGCTACATACATTGACAGTGAACTGTTGGAAAAACTTAGAATTTGCTTGTGTTTGGTATTGCATTTAGACAGCTTGAGTATTTTCCATAAGGTATGTGGGAAAAAATTAAAAAGCACGGAGGCTACCTCATTCTCATCATGTCTTCCTTTGTACTGTGTACTCATTCTTCCTCTGAAAGAAATGGAGGGGAAACTGAGTAGAACCTTAGAATGGTTTAACTCTGAGAGCAAGGTATGAAAGAATTAGACTGCCACCTGCTTCGCCTTTCCCCAGCCCTCCATATCCTCCACCCCAAGCCCCAGCATGTGTCAAGTTCATATGTACAAGTTCATTTACACAGTCCAGGCAATTAAAAAAAAAAGTATTTTCTGAAACATAACATTTCCAGGACAGATCTAGGTAACATGACTCAAGGGATCCTCTAGGTGCTACTGATACTTCCAAAATGATAATCCCTATACAGACATTTAATTATAAATCTTTCATTTGCTTCCAAAGTATCTAAAGTATCTTAACTTAGCTCCTTGGAACATATTCACATTCAGTTCATGCTTTGCATGAATGGTTTTATCTTCTGGAGGTATGTGAGAAGCATTCTCAGTATATTTGGCCCTCGTCGATGCTAATTTGCAGAACACTGAAGGAAGGTTTAGGTGCAGGTGTGGAAAAGAATCACATTGATTATGGGAAATTCATTTTGATTCATGATGCAAATGGCTGCATAATTTTAAAAGCCTTTTCTCAGTGGAACTCCTGTTCCTAGGACTAGCCTTCCTTTGCATGGGTAGGCATGGGTAGTCTTTGTTTCTTTTTCTTTTTAAAGTTTATTTTGAGAGAGAGACAGAGGATGAGTAGGAGAGGGGCAGAGAGAGAGGGAGAGGGAGAGGGGGAGACAGAGAGAGAGAGAAAGAGAGAGAGAGAGAGAGAAAGAAAATCCCAAGCAGGCTCTACACTCAGAGCAGAGCCTGATATGGGGCTCAATCCCAGGACTGTTAGATCATGACCTGAGCTAAAATTAAGAGTCGAACACTTAACTGACTGAGCCACCCAGGTGCCCCTGCATGAGTACTCGTTCTCGAATACTTTTTTCAGTACATTAGGCAAATACAAAGTTCTCACCATGCTAAGTATACCATTCCAGATACCATGAATTCTCCTCATGCCTATTTATTTTAAACATTTACCCTTACTAAATTTGTGTGTTTCCACACTGTGATGATAAGGTTTGATGTAGCGCTTGTGAAGCAGTTCTGGGCACTGAGCTCTGGTGGCAAGACACAAGAGAAACAGGGAATATGATGCTAAGGGAACAGTCTACACTGCAAAAGCATTGGTGAATTGCATTGTAGAATTTTGGAGCAAACAAGATTTGTGTGTCTTTAACAAAGTCAGTGACCCATGTTTGTTCATGGCATAGGGCAGAACTTAGGATATTTTAAGTAATAGCAGAATATTTTAAATCCTAACCTGGGTTTTAAAAGCCCTATATTTTTAGATTTGGATTTATTATGAATTATACTCACAGGTTAGTTTGGTTTGTGGCTTGGGACTATTAAATGACATCAGTGAACAACCAGAATTTATGATTAGTGATTTTTTTTGTTAATGCCTACTTTAAAAATCTGTGCTTGGTTGACTACAACTAAAAACAAAGTGTTTTTTAGTAGTGTTATATTCTATCATAATTTATATTTTTTGCTGTAATTGCAGTAAGATATGTCAGCATTTAGTAAAAATCTTAATGTTTCCTCCAAATATCATTTAATGTTGTCATTGTTTTGTCTACTTGTATTTTAATTTTCCGACTGAAACCCTGTAAGAAATTAGTAAAATGATCATGAACTTTGAATTTTCAGTTGTTATACAATAACTAAATTTCTGTTGAAAATTTTTACTGATTCCTGGACCCAAGTAAAATGTAGAAAAAAAAATTTTTTTTTTCGTTTATTTATTTTTGGGACAGAGAGAGACAGAGCATGAACGGGGGAGGGGCAGAGAGAGAGGGAGACACAGAATCGGAAACAGGCTCCAGGCTCTGAGCCATCAGCCCAGAGCCCGACGCAGGGCTCGAACTCACGGACCGTGAGATCGTGACCTGGCTGAAGTCGGACACTTAACCGACTGTGCCACCCAGGCGCCCCGCAAAATATTTTTTTAAATTATTGCCAGATTCTTTTGTCCAGATCCTGTGAGGCCAGCAGACCTGGACTATTCCCAGCATTAAGCTGGTAGCTTACTAAAAGTAAACGCTTGGTTGAATTACTTCTTGGAAATAAGGAATTTCCATTACTTCAAAAGGATTGTTTTTTTTCTTCTTTTTCTTCTTCAGGTTTTTATTTAAATTCCAGTTAGGTAACATATCATGTAATATTAGTTTCAGGTACAGAATTTAGTGATTCAACACTTGTATACAACACCCAGTGCTCATCCCAACTAGTGCCCTCCTTAATGCCCATCACACATCTAACCCATCTCCTGCCCCCCTCACCTCCAGTAACCATCAGTGTTTTCTCTGTAGTTAAGAGTCTTGTATGTTCATCTGTTCTGTTTCATAAATTCCACTTATGAGTGAAACCATATAGTATTTGTCTTTCTCTGACTGATTTATTTCGCTTAGGATAATACTCTAGCTCCATCCACGTCATTGAAAATGGCAAGATTTCATCTTTTTTATGGCTGAGTAATACTCCATTGTATATATGTATACACACACACACATGCATATCACGTCTTCTTATCCATTCATCAGTCACTGGACATTTGGGTTCTTTTCTGTAATTTGGCTATTGTTGGATAATGCTGCTATAAACATTGGGGTGCATGTATCCCTTTGAATCTTTCTTTCTTTCTTTCTTTCTTTCTTTCTTTCTTTCTTTCTTTCTTTCTTTCTTTCTATCCTTTTGGTAAGTTTCTGGCAGTACACTTGCTGGATTATAGGGTAGTTCTATTTTGAAATTTTTGAGGAACCTTCATACTGTTTACAGAGTGGCTGCACCAGTTTGCATTCCCACCAACAGTGTAAGAGGGTTCACCTATCTTGCATCCTTGCCAACACCTTTTGTTTCCTGTGTTGTCGATTTTAGCCATTCTGACAGGTGTGAGGTGATAACTCATTGTAGTTTTGATTTATATTTCCCTGATCATGAGTGATGTTGAGCACCTTTTCATGTGTGTGTTACCCATCTAGATGTCTTTGGAAAAATGTCTGTTCATGTCTTCTGCCCAATTTTTAACTGGATTACTTGTTTTTTGGGTGTTGAATATATTAGTTCATTATAGATTTTGGATGCTAACCCTTTATCACATATGTCATTTGTAAATATCTTCTCCCATTCCATAGGTTGCCTTTTGGTTTCATTGATTCTTTTGCTGTGCAGAAGCTTTTTATTTTGATGAAATCCCAATAGTTTCTTTTTGCTTTTGTTTCCCTTGCCTTGGGAGATATATCTAGTAAGAAGTTGCTATGGGCAATGTCAGAGAGGTTGCTGCTTGTGTTCTCCTCTAGGATTTTGATGGTTTCCTGTTTCACATTTAGGTCTTTCATCCATTTTGAATTCATTTTTGTGTATGGTGTAAGAAAGTGGTCCAATTTCATTCTTGTGCATGTCGCTGTCCAGTTTTACCCAAACCAATTGTTTTTTCCAATTGATATTTTTTCTTGCTTTGTCTGAGTTTACCATATAGTTTTGGGTCCATTTCTGGGTTCTCCATTCTGTTGCATTGATGTATGTGTCTGTTTTTGTGCCAGTACCATACTGTCTTGATCACTACAGCTTTGTAATAAAACTTGGATTCTGGAATTGTGATGACTCCAGCTTTGCTTTGCTTTTTCAAGATTGCTTTAGTTATTTGAGATCTTTTGTGGTTCCATACAAATTTTAGGGTTGTTTGTTCTAGCTCTGTGAAAAATGCTGGTAGTATTTTGATAGGGATTGCATTAAATGTGTAGATTGCTTTGGGAAGTACAGACATTTTAACAATATTTGTTATTTATGGGGTGCTTTGGTTGCTCAGTTGGTTGAGCGTCCAACTTTGACTCAAGTCATGATCTCACAATTCATGAGTTCGAACCCTGCATCGGGCTCTGAGTTGACAGCTCAGAACCTGGAGCCTGCTTTGCATTCTGTGTCTCCCTCTCTCTCTGCCTCTCCCCTGTTCATGCTCTCTCTTTCAAAAATAAATAAACATTAAAAAATTAAAACAAAAAAACCAATATTCTTTCAATCCATGAGCATGGAATGTTTTTATATTTCTTTTGTCCTCTTCAATTTCTTTCATCAGTATTTTATAGTTTTCAGAATACAGATCTTTTACCTTTGGGTAGATTTATTCCTAGGTATCTTATTAAGGTTTTTGGTGCATTTGTCAATGTGATCTATTCCTTGATTTCTCTTTTTACTGCTTCATTATTGATGTATAAAAATGCAACAGATTTCTGTACGTTGATTTTTATCCTGCAACTTTACTGGATTTGTATACCAATTCTAGCAATTTTTTGGTGGAGTCTTTTGGGTTTTCTGTAGAGCACCATGTCATATGCAAATAGTGAAACTTTGACTTCTCCTTGCTGATTTGAATGCTTTTAATTTCTTTTTGTTGTCTGATTGCTGAGGCTAGGATTTCCAGTACTATGTTGAATAAAAGTGGTGAGAATGGACATCCTTGTCTTATTCCTGATTCCCGGCTGTGGGTTTTCCTATATGACCTCTATTATGTTGAGGTATGTTCTCTCTGTCTCTATTTTCTTGAGGGTTTTCATCATGAATGGGTATTATACTTTGTCAAATGCTTTTTCTGCATCTATTGAGAGGATCATGTGGCTCTTATCCTTTCTTTTATTAACGTGGTATATCACATTGATTGATTTGTGAATATTGAACTACTTTTGCAGCCCAGAAAAAATTCCACTTGATCATGGTGAGTGATTCTTTTAATGTACTGTTGTTGAGAATTTTTACGTCTATGTTCATCAGGGATATTGGCCTGTAGTTCTCTTTTTTAATGGAGTCTTTATCTAGTTTTTGAATCAGCATAATGCTGGCCTCTTTGAGTTTGGAAATTCTCCTTCCATTTCTATTTTTTTGGAATAATTTAAGAAGAATAGGTATTAACTCTTCTTTTATTGTTTGGTAGAATTCCCCTGTGAAGCCATCTGGCCCTGGACTTTTGTTTGCTGGGAGATTTTTGATTACTGATTCAATTTCTTTGCTGGTTATTGAACTGTTCAAGTTTTCTATTTATTTCTGTTTCAGTTTTGGTAGTTTATGTTTCTAGGAATTTCTCTTTCTTTCAGATTGTAAGTTTGGTGGCATATAATATTTCATAATATTCTTTTACAATTGTTTGTGTTACTGTGGTATTGGTAGTTATTTCTCCTCTCTCATCTGTGATTTTATTTATTTGGGTCCTTTCTCTTTTCTTTTTGATAAGTCTGGTTAGGAGTTTACCAATTTTATTTTATTTTATTTTATATTTTTCAAAGAACCAGCACCTTATTTCATCTATCTGTTTTTTTTTTCAGTTTTTATATCATTTATTTTGCTCTAATCTTTATTATTTCCCTTCTTTTGCTGGATTTAGGCTTTGTTTGTCTAGCTCTGTTAGGTGTAAGGTTAGTTGTATATTTGAGGTATTTTTCTTGCTTCTTGAGGTAGACCCGTACTGCTATATACTTCCCTCTTATGATTGCTTTTCCTCCATCCCAGAGGTTTTGGAGCTTTGTGTTTTCATTTTCATTATTTATTCTTTAATTTCCTGGTTGACCCATTCATTCTTTATGAGGATGCTGTTTAACCTCTGTGTATTTGTAGTCTTTCCAAATTTTTTCATGTGGTTGACTTCAAGTTTCATAGTGTTGTGGTCAGGAAATATGCATGGTATGATACCAATATTTTTGTACCTGTTGAGGCCTGACTTATGACCTAGTATATTGTCTGTTCTGGAGAATGTTCCATGTGCACTTGAAATGAATGTGTTTGCTGCTGCTTTCGGATGTTTTGCATATATCTGTTAAGTCTGGTCCAGTGGTGTCTTTCAATGCCATTGTTTCCATGTTGATTTGTGTGTTCCAGACATTTTTCAGATTGCTGTTTTCGTGCTGTCTGTCTCTGGGTTGCTTCCCTGCCTGGAGCAGCACAATGCAATTTGGGCTCTGTCTCAACCGGGTCTGCTGACTTTTAATACTCCAAACTTTAGGACCTGGTGTGGGGGTCCCTGTGCTGGTCTTCTGGGAGAGTATCTTGCTGCATTGGGATGGATGCAGGTTTGACTGAGAAGGACAGTCCTGCCAGAGCACAGGGGCATGGAATTTGGAACAAAGCAGGCTAGTAGTGCTTGGGTGGCTCAGTCGGGGAAGTGTCCAACTTCAGCTCAGGTCATGATCTCTAGGTACAAGAGTTCGAGCTCTGCATTGGGCTCTGTGCTGACAGCTCAGAGCCTGGAGCCTGCTTCAGATTCTGTGTCTTCCTCTCTCCCTGCTCACATTCTGTCTCTCTCTCAAAAATAAATAAACCATTAAAAAAAACTTAAAAAAAAAACGGGCTAAACAGTTGGTGTCCAGGTTAGCCTCCCTCATCAGGTGTCTCTGATCCTATACAGGAGTGGGGGGTGGGGTGGGGAATGGCATCCACTGACTCCTTTACCCCTGGAGAGGTGTCTGCAAAAACCACCTCTCACAGATGCAAGAGAGAACAGTCTCTCCTTGTGCACCTTAGGCAAACCTCAGATTGCAGTGTCTGCCCTGGGGCAGCGTCCTCAGGGCTTTATGCCAACCAAGCCTGCTGACCTCTAAAACTCCAGTCTTTGAGCCCTGCTATTTGCAAAATCTCAAGAAAATCAGACCCACTCCTTTTCCCAGCCAATGGCTTGTTGGGTAAGTGTTCTCCTTATGTGTATCCCTGTGCCCTACACTTGCTCTCACCTTTCTCCCTGACCAGGGTTTCCCTCCCTCCATAGCACCTGTGATCCATTTCTCCTCCAAACCAGGTCTCCCCTTCTACCTTCTTTGATGTGGCTTTTTCTCTCCTTCTAGTTGTGCAGTTTGTTCTGTGAGTCCTCAGGTCGATTTCTTGGGTATTTGATATTCATATATAGAATGATTTGATAGTTATCTAGCTGTGTTTGAGGGATGAGGTGAACCTAGGGTCCTCCTCTGCAGCTATCTTACTCTCTCAGCCCTCAAAAGGACTGATTTTTAATCAAGGTAGAATTCTAAAACATTTTTTCAGGATTCTGTGTTTGATTTCCATGAATTTGGTTTCTGAGGCCTTTTCCTTTTAATAATCTTCCTTTCTGAATTTGGTTTTCCTTTACCAAGGGGAAAATATTGCTTTCCAGATTAAATGATAATCTGAAAACCAGAATAATAGAGGAATAAAACCTTCTATTTCTCCAACTTGGCTAAAAGAACTCCTTTACTTTATTGTATTTGAATCAATAAAACATTTGTTACTTTTTTTGAAAACTGAGCATGCTTACTTACTGAAGAATCAGCTTGGAGTTAGTTCTCCTTAATTTGCTCAGACCAGGTACTGGGAAAAGTCTTTTCAGAGATGTGGAAGGTATACCATTTGTTTCATAAAATTACTTTGAGTTTCCTTGGGGAGGCAGGGATTTGTTGTAATTTTCTTTTATTTACTTGTGTTCTACGGAAGTTTCAGGAAGGGGAATTGGAGCAAATATATGGGATTATAAGAACCTAGAAAATGAGACAAACTACATCTCTTGATGACAGATGCAAGAACTTCATACTGGGATGTTGCTGAGTGTTTCTAGGAACCACATTTGGGATTATAAAAAAATGGGAAACATAAATGAGTAAGAAGCAACAGCATCTACTCTCAAGAAACTCACAACCTAGTGAGGCACCTGTACTTGCTGTTATCCCCCATGGGGCCTATGTCACCACATTAAGATGATACACCGTCACTTTACTGACTGCAGTCTTTCTGTATCTGCCAATTATAGCAGATGATAAAATGATATTCCTCAGGCCCAATAATATCAGAGCCAGTAGTTTGGGCTCATCCAAAGCATTGACTGATTAGTGCATACAAATTTAACATGGTTCCTAGCTTTTATGACTAATACACAAATACTAAATGAACACATGAAAATATATCTATTAAGGTAATAAGAAAGATATTATATAAGGAAAAGGTGACAAGTGCTTACATGATTTAATTCATTGTGGTTTTTTAAATGTTTTTACTTATTTATTTTGAGAGAGAGAGAGTGTGAGTGAGGGAGGGGCAGAGAGAATATATAAAAATGTCCCTTGGGCATAGGAAAAAGGGTTCAGATTCACTGATGATTTGGTAAATGCCAATAAAATAGTACTGGGATACTATTTCTGAGCCATCAGGTGAATGAAAATGAAAAAGTGTGATGACCTATCCCATTGGTGAGACTGTAAGTAGGTGCTCTCAAACATTGCTGATGGGAATGTAAACTGGTAAAATGCTTCTGAGTGAGAATTGAGAAATACTTGGCAAAATTACATATGCTACTACCTTTTGACCAGTAACTACACTTTTAGGACTCTCCCTGGTAACTACATCTACAGCTTTTTGGAAATACCTATACAAGGTTACTCAGTGCAACTTAAATTAGAATTGGAGAACACTGGAAATGACCCAGATGTTGACAAATGCAAGAATGGTTGAGTAAGCAATGGTATATTTGCCCAGTGGAACACTATACAACTGCAGAAAGCAAAACAAAAACGAAAAGAAAGTGCAAAAGACTGTACTATGCAACTCTTTGTATCAGAAATGGGAAGTATAAGAAAATATAGTGTGTCTGTTTATTTGTCCCAAATAAATTTAGAAAGGATAAAGCAGAAACTGAGATTATTACCCACAGAAGATGAGTGAAAACAGGGTTGAGATGAGAGTGATCCATTTCTTAATATAGATTTTATATATAGCTGTGAGTCTTGGAAACATGGTAATCCTTCATGTATCTTCCCTGAGATAAACAATTAAAATTAACAGGACGTGGGGAGAACCCAAAGTGGAGTTTAAAGAGTAACAAATGAATATAAGCATATTATAGATGAATGACATCACTACACTGATGATGGGGAAGGAAAGATTTAGGCAAATTGGGAAAACAGTATTTGGCTATGTACTGCAGGGTTTGAGACAAAAATGAACATAATTCAAATATTATACTGCAGTTAATTGAGACATTTCTCAGAGGCATCTGGGTTGGAAATTCTAAACTACTTCATGTGTATATTAGAACTGAGTTGGGGCGCCTGGGTGGCGCAGTTGGTTAAGCGTCTGACTTCAGCCAGGTCACGATCTTGCCGTCCGTGAGTTCGAGCCCCGCGTCGGGCTCTGGGCTGATGGCTCGGAGCCTGGAGCCTGTTTCCGATTCTGTGTCTCCCTCTCTCTCTGCCCCTCCCCCGTTCATGCTCTGTCTCTCTCTGTCCCAAAAATAAATAAACGTTGAAAAAAAAAAAAAAAGAACTGAGTAAGTGAAGAAATATATTGTGGATAAATAAGAGCCAGGTTTCTTGGAGAAAGAAAATAGAAAAGAAAAAAGATACATCTCATATGAACCCATGGTTTTGGTGAGAATCAGAGCTATCAGTATGATCTCATGGTTTTTAATATATAAGTAATTAGAAAGATGGAGACATAAATATAGATGCATGTATATATGTGTGCATGTATGTTGGTGTGCATACTTATATTTCCATGCTTCGTCTGCTTGAAAGTGAGACTAAAAGTGGGAGAGAGATAGAGAATCCCAAGCAGGCTCCGTACTCGGCGCAGAGGAATCCAGGACCCTGGGATCATGACCTGAGAGCCGAAGTCAAGAGTTGGACACTCAGCTGACTGAGCCACCCAGCCGCCCATAAGATTTTTTTTTTTAATGGGAGTATAGTTGACAAACAGTGTTAGAATAGTCTCAATTGTACATAATACATAGTGATTCAACAACTCTATACTATATTCACCACAAGTATAGCTACTGTCTGTCACCATTCAGTAAAGGTAAACTATTTTAAAAGCTTTTTTAAAATTTTATTTAAATTTTAAATTTAAGTTAATTAAAATTAAATTAAAAATTAAATTTATTCAAATTTCAGTTAGCATACAGTGTAATACTAATTTCAGGTATACAGTGTAGTGATTGAACACTTCCATACAGCCCCCACTTCTCATCACAACTAGTATACTCCTTAATCCCTATCACCTATTTCACATACCCCACTCCCTACCGCCCTTCTGCTAACCATCAGTTTCCTTTCTGTAGTTAAGAGTCTGTGTTTTTGGTTTGCCTCTCTCTCTCTCTCTTTTTTTTTTTTTTGCTAACTTGTTTCTTATATTCCACATATGAGTGAAATCATATGGTATTTGTCTTTCTCTATTTCGCTTAGCATAATACTCTAGCTACATCCACATCATTGCAAATGGCAAGATTTCACTCTTTTTTATGGCTAATATCCCATTGTGTGTGTATGTGTGTGTATATATATGTATATATATCTCTTCTTTATTCATTCATCAGTTGATGGACATTGGTCTGTTTGCATAATTTGGCTATTGTAGATAATGCTGCTCTGAACATCAGGCTGTATGTATCACTTTGAATTAGTATTACTAATTAGCATTAGTAATTAGTATTAGTATTACTGGGTAAATACCTAGTAGTGCGATTGCTGGATCATAGGTTAGTTATATTTTTAACTTTTTGAGGAACTTCCATACTTCCATACTTTTCTTCCAGAGCAGCTGTACAAGTTTGCATTCCCAACAACAGTGCAAGAAGGTTTCCCTTTTTTCACGTCCTCACCGACATCTCTTGTTTCTTATATTGTTGATTTTAGCCATTCTGACAGGTGTGAGGTAATATTTTGTAGGTATATCTCATGTCTTCTGCCCATTTTAATTGGAATAATTGTGTTTTGGACGTTGAGTTTTGGAAGTTCTTTATATATTTTGGGTACTAATCCTTTATTGGATGTTTCATTTTCACATATCTTCTCCGATTCCATAAAAGCACACTTTTAATTCAGAATCAAGCTGCCTGCTTGTACCGTGTACTAAACAGATGATCTTTGGTAGACCTCAGTTTCCTTCTCTGTAAAATGGAGAGAATGAAAATCTCAAATTCGCAGGTTTCAGTGAGATGGTAATGATTCTGGTACAAAGCATGCCTTATAGAAAATGCTGTATGTTTGAGCTATTATAATCTCCATTCCATTTGAAAGGAGAACTTAAGGCTGAAAAATAACTCCTCCACTGGCAGCAACAGTACATATTCTTCTATAGGATCACCATTGAAGCACCGTTTCAGTCAGAATTCATGTTTCTTCCTTTGAGCTCACTATGTGTTTTTAGGTCCTGGAAGAACACTAACTAGTCCTTAGAAGCAAACCACAGAATTATGTTTATTGACAAGCTAAAGAAATTTTGTGTAGCATTGCTAAACAAATTGAGTGAGAAATTGCCTTTATGAAAGGCCAGCAAAAGAAAATGTATGTAGTACCTTAATATAACCATTTTTTAATCAAAATGGTACTCTGCCATGTAAGCTAATGTTGCTGAAATCATTTATGTAAGTAGAATGTGTGTTCATATTTTTACAGAACTAGGCAGATATTTCTGCAGTGTTTCTTGTTTGCAATTAGATATACTACTCATTGGAACCAGTGTTTTCCTCCAGAGAATAGCATCAAGGTCACCTGGTTTTGGTTGTTCTTTTTTTGTTTTGTTTTTGTTTAAAAATTGTATCATGCTAGTTGCTCTCTACAATTTGACTGTCAGGGTTAAAGCCATGCCATTTAATGAGGAAAGTGATGGCTTCGTTTTTCAATGAGTGGTAGATATAAATTTATTCATAAGTTAATACAGGTTCACCACTGATGTCCAAATAAATAATTCCTTCTGCCCCTGTCCCTGTACTGGAAACTTTTTTCCCTTTCTCTAGCTCTCTGTGTCAGGGGTTGCAATGTCAAGTGCATCAATCATGTTTAGAGAATAAGTAATTATAATCAATGTGTGGATGACTAGTTTTAAGACAATAGCAAGTGGCATAAGCCGGTTTATGGCAAACTGAGAATGCATGGTTTGCCTAGTGACGATTAAAAAAAAGCAAGAAAATAAAACCATAGCACCCTTCCTGACATCCCCACACCCTCAACACACCCTCTCTAATACTTAACCTTTGGGTCAGGTAGGCTGTCATTTTACAAGCCTTGCTAATGTCCTTTTTCTTTCTTTAAGCTGTAGGTCTATCAGTCTTCGTGGACACTTTCCCTTGGTTTCTTCTCATTTGAAACTACCCTGGTTTTACCAAAATGTTACTAATGCAGATAATTGGGATCAGAATTAATTTCACCATTTTCAACTCTTTTTTTCTAGAATACATTTGAGAACGTTTCATTTTATTGTGCATTTATAAAGTGAAGTTAATTCCTGGCATTTAGTAGGTGCTCAGTGCACATTCATTGAATGAAGAAATACCTGACTTGCTTTTATGAATAACAAGAACCATTTGTAATCAACACATTTATTACTTGTAAACAGATTACATGTAGCTGAAGTGCTTGGAAGCAGCTAGTTCTTACTAACATACTTTTTATACTGTTGATTTGCTCTGAAATCTTTTTTAAAAGTATTAAAGAAAAATTAAGTCCAGTATAATTCTAATTTCTAAAATATAAATTCTGTATCATGTGGATGAATTAATGGTGATTCAAAAGTTTTTAAACACTCTGTTTCCCCTTTATCAGGTAGTCTTTCTTGTTCATTATCTTGACCTATTACGTGAAGAGCCATATTTTCAGAAACACAAGCGTAGCAGAGGCCTTTACAAAAGAAATAACTATTAAATTTCTTTTGTTGGATAATGTATTCTTCCTCTCTCCCTTCCCGTTTCCTTATTTCCACAATCATTCGTTAAATTATGTGCTAAGATAACTTACTCCTGAAGAGTGAAAATAAGGTAGTGTTAACTGTTTCTTAAGTGACTCATTGTCTAGAGAGGTAATGCAGTGACTGTGAATATACTTATTTGATGATATTTCATGTTTCTCAAAATATTTGTTTTCAATGGATCATGAATGTTTGTACACAAAAGAGTGTATCTTCGTGTGTTTTTTTATGACTTGAGACCTAATGTTTATAAGCATATTAAAATGAATTATTAGAGTTTATCGAAAACTATTTCATAATGAGATTAGAAGTCAACGTAACACTAGACCATTTGAAAATCGACAAATCATTTGAAAATCGGGGTGCCTGGGTGGCTCAGTTGGTTAAGTGTCTGATTCATGGTTTTGGCTCAGGCTACCATCTCACAGTTTGTGGGTTAGAGACCCACATCGGGGTCCGTGCTGTGCAGAGTCTGCTTGGGATTCTCCCTCTCCCTCTTTCTTGGCCCCTCCCCCCACTTGCACTCTCTCTCAAAATAAATAAATAAACTTAAAAAGAAAATTGATGAACTGCATAAAACATACAGTTTATTGACTACTTTGTGCAGTGGCATGTTGTATATGCCAGCAGGCGCCGAAACTTTTATTGTGTTTTCTTTATTCAGACGTTACCAGTTCAACAACATTTCACTGATGTATGCGAAAACAAAACAGATAGGTTTTCAACGTGTGGTGATGACATTCCAGTAGAGAAGCAGAGTAGTGTGTGGTGCTATGGGATGATGGAGCCAAGGTATCCTTCTTGTATCTGTCAAGATAATGTGGTGATCAGAAATTCCAAATGGCTTAACAAAACACAGGTGTTTGTTTGTCTGTTTGTTTTTTCTCACTTGTATCATCGTCTGATATGCGTCAGGCCACTTTCCTTGTTGACTTTTCTTCAACTGTAAACTGAGGGATTCAAACTCTTCCCGTGTCAATTGCACGGATGGGAAAGAGTGATCAGAACTCGCACTCATCTTGGACTGTCCGCTTCCAGAGGTGAAACCTCACTTGTGCATCGGTGAAAACTAAGCAACGTATTCCCAGCCCTGTGACTGTGAAATGTGGTCTTCCTGTGATCACATGAGAAGAAACTGCTGTGAATGTAGAGATTCTACAACTGCGAATAGTGAGCTACAAAATTTTCTGCTGTTATCAAGAAAAAATATGCACAAAGAAGTGGTTTTACTAGACACCAAATACTACTGACTGTTCACTAAAGGGTTTCTGTCCCATCCTTTTATAAATCTCATCACATAAAGGAGTGACTCTCCATTGAGTGCTGGTCTTTCTTTGATAACTCTGTTCAAAATATTCCATTGGACCCTCTAATAGAAAATTTCCACAGTTTTATAGGCTGGATAGACTTTTGATTCTCTAGTTAACATGCAGTTTGTGATATTTAATAAGATAGCATCTGTTCCTTTGTGTTGCACTAGTGTCCAAAGATAGGATATTATAGAAATTAAAGTGTAGACCATTGGGCTATAAAATGGTAACAAATCTGGTTTTAATGATCTGAAATCAGGGAGGGCTCAGAACACCTCTTAGCAAGGAGAATGTCCTAAAAGTTGCAATGCACTGATCAAGACAGCCTTGGCTAAGAAAGTGGCAGAAATTAGGAGGCAGTGTATGAAATCTTAGAATATTAAAGTTGTAGGTGTCCTTGAAGATTGTATATTGTACCTTTTTTATTCTGAAGATCAGAAAATTGAATTGAAACCATGATGAGTTACACATAAAAGTTTTGAAAACTTTTAATTCCCAGTTTGTGAAGTGCACATTGTTTTCTGTGTCATCAGTATTCTTTTCAGTATTGTATGTTGCTTCAATAATGTTGCCCAACTTCACCCTATGCCCTTCCTCCCCAATTCAATAGCTTAGAAAAATAAGCATTTGTGTTCTTGTTAATGGAATGGCCATGCCTCATCTGGGCTCATGTGGTTTTGGCATCATGGTTGGTTACATGGACATGGGTCTCCCTTACATTTCCCCTTTTTTCACGGACCAGTGGCTACCTGAGGCATGCTCTTCTCATGGAAGATTATAGGAAGGCAAGAAGGCAAGCTGATTTAAAATCTCTGCTTGCAGTGCTCTCTTGGGCAGCACTTATACTAAAATTGGAACGATACAGAGAAGATTAGCATGGCTTCTGTGCATGGGTGACACGCAAATTCATAAAACCCCTGCTTGTGTTAATTCTCTCTCTAGTGTGCGCTCGCTCTCTCTCTTGAGCAAAGTCGGTTACTTGGACAAATTCTAAGTATTTGGACAGGGGAGATGAGAGAATATTCACTGAAAACAGTCCAATCTATCATGTTCTCTATAAGGCCAAGATTTCTGAATTTAGGGTAAAGGAGAATCTGCTGTAACAAAAGTACTGTGGTTCAAACAAGATTGATGTTTATTTTTCACTCTCATAACAATTTAGAGTAGGTCAGTGTTCCAGGGAAGGTTAGAGGTTCTGTTCCAGGGACCCAGATTCTTTCCATTTCATTGCTCTACCATTCCATAGGGTGGTGTCCTTGTCATATGACTGAAGCTGTCTGACTGGTACAACATTACATTGTAGCCCATGGGAAGGAGAAGAGAGAAAATCACTACACAAGCAGTATCCTTTTCAAGTCCGTGTTTGAAAGTTGGTATGTGCAATTTCTGCTTGCATTCCATTGACCATAGCATCATAGAACGGCAAGACCTAGCCACCAGGTAAACTGGTTAAGGCAGTCTCTGATTTCTGCATAGAAAGTTACAATGCTGCCTACAGTTAGAACCTTGAGGATAAATAGAGCGTGGACCTTGGGTGACAGCAGTCTTTGCTCTCAAGATAGTTTGAGCTAATTACGTATACGATGGAATGAGCATGGGTGGAAAAGATGAGGAATGCTCCTTTTGCCTAGGGGGAATTATGTAGGTAACTACCTTCCACAAGAAAAAAAACTGGAAAAAAAATTTAAAACTTTTTTTTAGCTCACCAATTCTCAGTATGTTTACTTTTATGATTACCTAGAAAAAAATGATTGTCTATTTGCTGTTGTAACCAGAAACAGCCATTGTTTCACATCTCCCTTAGGCGAGCCTGTATTCTGTAAATAACTGAGTCCATGTACAGACTAAATGTAAGAACCTGATTAAATAAAAAGCTTGATTAACATTATAAAATAAGGCACTGGATTTTTAAGCATACATTATCATTTTATGCACATAATGTGTGCCATATCATATGGGTTATGACCTGAATTATTGCATGTGTGTGTGTGTGTGTGTGTGTGTGTGTGTGTGTGTGTGTGTGTTTCCTTTCTCTTCAAGGCTTAGAAACTCCCATTTCAGAACTATTACTGAAGATCAAATTGATGTCAGCCAGGAAACTGTAATTTCCTGTCACTTGGCCTTGAATTACTACTTTGTGCAGACAATAAACAATTTAGCTAAAAGATGCAAGCTTTTTTCCTACTTATCATTAGTACCTAAGAATATGAATGTTTTGTACTGTTCCATCTCCATTACACATACACTTATTGGCTCAGAATGATGTTCAACCCTCCTTGTGTACTTTTATCTTGAACTAATCAAGTCCAAACTTCCTGCTGCTGAAAACCCATGTATGTTCTTTTAAAGTGGGCTACAGAGCCAATTCATCTGATAAAGCAAATAACCTACCATTTCCAGTACAGAAATGAAGCAGAGAAGCCACGTTGCAAGGAACATAATGTTTCCCCCTGCTGTTTTTATTTGTTCTGCATATTTCAAGTGAGAAAGATGGAATTTTACAAGAACTTCATTTGTGAAGGATGCAAGGCAGTTATGTTTCTTTAAATACTTTCCCCGAATACTTGGTACACGAGAGAGAAGCTTGTTTTGTCTTACATAATTGGGTTGCAGTTTTCTGAAAACTAACCCACAAAATTTGTGTTCTATTAGTGTTGACTTTCTGGTTGTCAGTTTCGCTACGATGCCACAAAAAGGGATTTATTTATTTGTTGGGGGCATTTATGGGACAACCAGTAGCACCAAGTCTGTTTAACTGTGTGTAGCTGAATCAAGTGAGCTTAAAGATTTCATGGGGTTAATGTGATGGGGTCCTCGGCTGAGGGGATGAACTGGGAATTCAGCTTAGGGGTTGGGACTAGGGCAGAACCTCACACATCTTTTCTCTCTCTGGTCCAGGAACAATCTCTGACACCTAGGAAGCTCAGGGAAAAGAAAAAAAATGTTATTAAAGCCAGCATACCAAGGAAGGAGGCCATCGTTTCATGAGAAGGGACTTGAGCTGACACTGTGGTCAAGTCAGTCATGTTCCAGGGCCACTTGGTATGGTGACGGTAACTGTCCACAGGAGACGTAGGGACAATTTTTCTTTGCTCTGGATTGTACCAATGCATTGTAAAGCATTTATCATTCTTCCCCTTCCTCCCAATAAATGCCAGCAGCACTCTTGGGACAACCAAAAGGAACCCCTTGTCCCCGACCACATTGTCAGATGCCACGTATGAGGAGGTCATAGCTCTGCAGAAACTTACTGGCTGTAGTCCCATAGTTACTTGTTTGGTTGATCGATTTATCTATTATAAATAAATACTTTAATAATGTCTTTTTAAAAAAAAACATTTCTTGTTTTTATTGTGAACTGTTTTCAGTGTTAGGAAAACCAAAGTGAATAATAATGATTAACTCTTGTGTACTCAACATCCAGCTTTACTTCATTTTAACATATTGCTTTAGACACTTTTTTTTCAGTACATGGAATACTGCATCATTATTAAAGCTTCCTTGGTAATCCTCCCCAACCTCATTTCCATGTCTTCACCTCAGGAAAAAACCTGCTGTTCTAATTTTGGTTTCATTACTTTTAACATGTTTTTATGCTTTTACCATACTTGCATGTATTTCTAAGTGGTATTTAGTATTTCTTTATATGTTTTAAATTTCTTATAAATGGTATCACACTCTATTCCTGCATAATTTCCCTACTTGATGCATAAGTATGCTACCAAGATTTGTCTATGTGGATATGTAGAGCTTTGGTTCATTCATTTTAAAAGCTACAAACTATGTCCTTATACAATTATATGCCATAATTTATCTAAATTTCTGGTTCTGGATATTAAGTTTATTTTTAATTTATTATCAATGCCAAGGATGCTGTAATGAACATTCTCATACACATCTTTTAGTGAATGGGTTTCTCCCTAGGAATTCAATTGATGCATAGTTGAATTTTACTAGATTTTGCCACATTACTCACTACAGTGCTTGCACTAAACCAGCACACCAGGTACCTACCCACCATCAATTCATGTAAGTTTTAGAATCATCACTTCTTTTCCATCAGTTGCTGTTGGTAACATTTAAAAAATTTTAACAATTTGTGACGTGGGACATAGCATCTTTTTTAAAAAATTGTATTTTCTCACTTTCTATTTCTCATGCGTATTGACCATCCATATTTCCTCTTGTAGGGAATGTCTATTCATATACTTTGTTCTTTTTTCTATTGGGTTGGCTGTCTTTTTGATTTTTAGTTTTTTAGTGAGAATTTTGGTTTTCATTTCTACACACACACATGCGTATACATATGTGTTGTAAATATATTTTCCCAGTCCCTGGCCTTTCTTTTCTATGTCCACTTTTTGTTGTATAGATGGCTTTAGTCAATTTTATCACCCTCTTTATTAGAGTTTATATTTTTTATATATTATACAAGAAATTTTTTAATGCTAGCTTTATTTTTCCTCATGTGGATAACCGATTGTTCCAAAATCATTTTTAAAATTGTCAAGTCTTTTTTATTGAATTGCATGTTAATATTTGTAGGCATATCTATTTCTAAGCTATATATTTTATCTCAGTAATTTGTCACTTTCCTTGTCCCTTACTTTGTCATTGTTTTTTTTATCAATTATGTTATCTTTGAAAGCATCCATTTTTAAAAATTATCTTGGCTAGTCTTACCCCTTTGTCCTTGCATATGAAGTTAACATCAGCTTTTTAAGTTACATAATAAAGTTATATATTGACATTTAGGTTGGGAACTGAAATAAATAAACTTATGAAATAATTGGAGGACAACTGATATCCTTATGATATTGAATCCTCCTACACATTAACATGTATTATCTCTCCATTTATATAGTTTGCATGTTTTTAAATTAAAATGATTTTCTATGTAAAGATCTAAATATAGTTTACTAGTTTGTTTCTCTGAGGACATTGTATTGTTTGTTTTTCTTACTAATGGAATTTGTTTTGAAATTATATTTTCTGTCACTGTTTTTATTGTTGCTGATCTAAAGTTTTTTTTTTTTGCTTGTGCATTATAAATAATAATCTTGTTTAATCTAAATAATTTGTTTATAATTTTTCTTAATTGCTCTTTGTAGTCAATATTATATGCAAACTTTTTTCCTCCTTTCTTATCCTTATATTTATTGATTTTTTTTGCCATACCATGGCAATGAGTGCCTATAATATAGCAGTTTATTGAAATGATGATAGCAGGCATCTTTATCTTATTTTTTTATCTTTATTTTATTTTTTTAACTTTGTAATTTAACTTTATTTTTTATTTTTTAAAATTTACATCCAAATTAGTATATAGAGAAGCAATGATTTCAGTAGATTCTGTACTGCCCCTTACCCATTTAGCCCATCCCCCTGTCCCACACCCCTCCAGCAACCCTCAGTTTGTTCTCCATATTTATGAGTCTCTTTTGTTTTGTCCCCCTCTCTGTTTTCATATTATTTTTGTTTCCCTTCCCTTATGTTCATCTGTTTTGTCTCTTAAAGTCCTCATATGAGTGAAATCATATGATTTTTGTCTTTCTCTGACTAATTTCACTTAGCATAATACCCTCCAGTTCCATCCACATAGTTGCAAATGGCAAGATTTCATTCTTTTTGATTGCCGAGTAATATACTCCATTGTATATATATATACCACATCATCTTTATCCATTCATCCATTGATGGACATTTGGGCTCTTTCCATACTTTGGCTATTGTTGATAGTGCTGCTATAAACATGGGGGTGCATATGTCCCTTTGAAACAGCACACCTGTATCCCTTGGATAAATACCTAGTAGTGCAATTGCTGGGTTGTAGGGTAGTTCTATTTTTAGTTTTTTGAGAAACCTCCATACTGTTTTCCAGAGTGGCTGCACCAGCTTGCATTCCCACCAACAAGGCAAAAGAGATCCTCTTTCTCCACCTCCTTGCCAACATCTGCTGTTGCCTGAGTTGTTAATGTTAGCCATTCTGACAGGTGTAAGGTGGTACCTCATTGTCATTTTGATTTATATTTCCCTGATGATGAGTGATGTTGAGCATTTTTTCATGTGTCAGTTGGCCATCTGGATGTCTTCCTTGGAGAAGTGTCTATTCATGTCTTTTGCCCATTTCATCACTGGATTATTTGTTTTTTGGATGTTGAGTTTGATAAGTTCTTTGTAGATTTTGGATACTAACCCTTTATCTGATATGTCGTTTGCAAATATCTTCTCCCAGTTTGTCGGTTGCCTTTTAGTTTTGCTGATTGTTTTCTTCACTGTGCAGAAGCTTTTTATTTTGATGAGGTCCCAGTAGTTCATTTTTGCTTTTGTTTCCCTTGCCTCCAGAGACGTGTTGAGTAAGAAATTGCTGCAGGCAAGTTGGAGAGGTTTATCATTTAATATATGAAATTACTTTTACTATATTTATCTGTATTTATAAATACTACCTAGTAATAATTTTAAACTTCATATAAATAGTATTCTATGTATTCTTCTTATAGTTCATCATTAAGTATGATATTCTCTGTTAGAGCTACTTCTTTCTATTTATATTTTCTTTTTATATTTTAATCATGAATGGGAATTGATGTTTATCAAAAAATTAACATTTTTTGTGAGTCATATTGTTCCAAAAGGTTTCTATTTTTATAGTGCTGGATTCCTTTAGTACATGTAACACTGGAGTCTTTGGTCTGGGACACATTAGTGGAAGGGCAAGGAGAACTTCTGACCCCAACATCTTCTTCTGCTGGAACAACTTTTACCCTGAAGGGTTATAGGATCCATCCTTTTCTTTGGGCCTGGATCCTCTTCTTTACACTTTAGATCTACTGATTTAGCCGTGTAAAGAATATGTAACAATTCAATACCAGAATTTAAAGAGCAAACAATGACCATTCACTTCTAATACTTAAAATTCCAAAAGCAATTTCTAGTCATTTTTGAATGGTTTCTGGATCTGTGATTTGTTACTTCGTCGGTAGTCTGGCACAGGAACTGTTGATTCTTCTTCATTCTCTTGGACTTGAATAGAGGTTCCAGAGCCTGGGAAAAATATGTGAAATAAAGCAAACTTTCTTATTTTTCTATTTGTAAAAGTGAAGAGTCCAGAAATCCTGAATTAGGATACTGAGCTTAAGATAGTTAGAAATCCCCCTGTAGAATTGGGTTTTATTTTGGTCAGTTACATGAATTGGGATCTGTAAGAAAACCATCCCCTCCATAGAGCAAAAGAATGAGTTCCCTAGTGCTACTTAAAATTACACAGATGGATCCTCCAGATTTAATGTTGAAAAAAAAAAAAAAAAAGGAAAAAACGTACAGGTACATGCTGTATAATTCCACTTAATATGATAATTTAAGACCAAATAAATCCACAGTGATAAAACAGAGTAGTTGTTACCTATTAATGGAGGGAGGAATAAAGGGGTCTTTTGGAATTCTGGAAATTTTCTCTTTCTTCATATGGGTGGTGATTAACTCAGTATATCATATGCTCTACAATTAATATTTTTGTGACTTACTGTATGCATGTGATACCTCAGTACAAAAGAGTATGGCTAAAATCAGAAAGGGCTTACTCTTCCTTCTAAGTGATACATATGTTTTTTCATAGGATGAGACAATTTTGGAATAACATTTTTAGGTTTATGAGAGATTGTTAGAATATGTGTGTATGTGTGTATGCATGTCATATGTTTTCTTCAGAATCACATGAATCCTTTAATGAATGGTGAGCAGCTTCCAGGTGTTGTGTTATAACTTGGGGATTCTAAGAAAGTATATCGGGGCTGACAATCTAGTGAGGATAAGTAATTAAGGATGTGTGAGAGCAGGGGGAAGTATTTAATGCCTCCTAGAACATTGGGGAAAAAAAGTGCCTGACTTGTTTGCAGTGGACTTGGGGGCACAGAGTGAAACCTTCTGAAGACATAGACTTGAGTCAAATTTTTAAGGATAAATAGAAGTCTAACAAAGTGGATTGTGTAGCATGTATAGATATGTTAGTGCTGAAGGTATGAAATGGCATTGTGTCCTCAGGTCACAACAAAATGTAGAAGCTGAGAAGTGTTAATATATTAAATTAGAAAGTCAATTTCATTTTTATTTGAGAGAGAGAGAGAGAGAGAGAGAGAGTGAGCGAGCAGGAGAGGGACAGAGAGGGAAAGAGAGAGAATCCCAAGCAGGCCACATGCTCAGTGCAGAGCCCGATGAGGGGTTCAGTCACACAACCCTGGGATCATGACCTGAGCCGAAATCAGGAGTTGGACACTCAACTGACTGAGCCATCCAGACACCCTTGAAATTAGAAAGTTTAAAAGGGATCATGATGGGAAAAGTTTTGAATGACATGCTAAGGAATTTTTATTTTTATTATTATTTTTTGGCTTTAGATGGTAGGGAAGCATTGAAGATTTTAATTAAGTGGTGTGATTGGGGTTAATTTTGGCTGTATTTGGCAATTTGGATCCTCTCCCTGGAGTTCTTTCCTTGGTGCTTTTTATTACTGTAACGTGTATGCATCATCTCCTCTGTAGACCAGTGATTCCTAAATCTACATCTCTGTTCCAAACTCCTCTCCTATGTCTTCAGACTCCTTAGCGGAATCAATTGTTTCTCTGTCCTTGGATGCAAATTTCAGTTGTTTCTTATCACTCTATGTCACAAAACTTCACCTTACAATTTACACTATTTATTCCAATATATTTATAAACATATGTTTCTTCAAAAGCTTTTTCCTCTTGACCCAAACCAAGACTGACTACAAGTGCTTCTTACTACTACATTCCTGCTGTTTGGAAAGGACCTTTGTTCATCACCTCCAGGCGCAATAAGGTCTCTGTAGGAAATGGGGAAGAGGAGAGGTACAGAGTGACATTTTCTTATTGGCTGATCCTGTGGTAAGGTGGCTTCATCCTCTAGGCTGGGGGGATATTTAAACTGACTCATTGTTATTTGCTTGAGATATTTGGAGATTTCACTGTAGGGTATCTTTGATCTTCCCTGCCTTGACCTGAGTAATCACATCTCTCCTCAGTTTCTTTCCCCAGTGGTGCCTAGAGCTGCCTCCTGGAGGAATCACTCACTTGGCAAATTATTCTTTCAAGCAGAGCCCCTTTTATAAAAAGATTCAGGCAAACATTCCTACCACAAATTCCATATCTTGTCTCTAAGATTTGTACATCTTAGATCTACAATCAGAGAAGACTGTGGTTTACTTCTCAGATGATTATTCTAGCCTGCTGCCACAGGTCTCTTTACCTTGCTTAGGTACTGGACTTCTTTGTCTCGTCAGCTGCAGGGAACGTACATCGGTTGCTCCGGACGATACAGAAACCCCATAAGTTCTCTAGAAAAATAAAACTATTTATATTTAGGCATTAAGAGACTTGATTTCACTACCGAATCCAACCACTGAGTTATATTGAGTAAGAATGGCGAAGAATTAGTATGATATATTGACCATTAACTTCATATAAGAGAATAACCTTTTTGAATCATTTTAATATACATAAAGTCACTCTTTTTCTCTCCACTCCTTTAGAATTTTTTAATAAATGTTTTTTATTCCACAAAAGTAAGAGGTCATATTATATTCTTTATGCATTTAAAATGAATCAAAGCCATATTCAAATTAATTTTTATTTGTACAGTATTCCATTAATTAATTCTATCCACATGAAATTGATTTTTATCCTTGATATGAAATCATCAGTATTCTAAAGTGTTGATGTTGGACTAAATTGAGGAGTATGCTGATACTCATTAGTTTTATTTATACCTGACTCCTTACTAAACTGTAATTTCCATAAAGACAAGGGATGAATTTGAAAGTTGACTGTGCTGAGTGCATATTAGGCACTCAGTGCTATGTGTCTTTCATATGTCTTTAGTGTTATAAGGCAAGATATTAGCTAAGGTGGATAAACTTGAATAATGTAGAGCATTCGTGATGCTTTGGCAATATTATTTCATATCAATTTCAAGAAATGTGCATAACAAGTATGGTCAATAGGCTATAATAACTCATTAAGGAAAATGGGAGATATGTTGGAAGTCTAGAGATGAATACATTTCCTGACACTTGATAGACCATGTATTTGTAAGGTTGACATTGTTCTCAGGCAAAAGTCTATGCCATAATCAAACAGTTGGTCATAACCTTAAAAAAAGAATGATGCCCACTAATAACAGGTTCCATGAGTCTAGGATACTTATTTGTTTCTTATTGGGAGCACTGTTAAAGGGAATACTAAAGACAGGATATATCTGAATTTTTTTCTTCCCAAAAAAAATACTAAAGACAGGATATATCTGTACTTTTTTCTCCCAAAACATACTAGACCTCAAGAAAACTGCACAGAATGTAAATTTACAGCTCACTGAATTGTTACAAAGGTAGCATCCATGTAATGCACCCTCAAGTCACAAAATGGAACACTAATAGCAACTCCAGTTAAATTCCAGTCAAAACTGGAATTTTTTATCCCCCTCACCAAAGGTAACCACTATCCTGACTTCTAACCCCATAGTTGAGTTTTACGAATTTTTTGAACTTCTATGAATGGAATCATGCAGTATATATTCTTTTGGACTTTGAATTCTTAAAATTTTTGATATTTATGTTGATAAGTGTCTCTAGTTTTCTCATTTTATTTAATGTGTGTTTATCTCTTGTATAAAAGTGCCACAAGTTACTTACCCATTGTAATGTTGGACTTTTGTATTCTTTCCATATTTTTGGCCATTCTGAAGGAACTGTCCTGCACATTTCTCTTCATGCACTATGTATACAGTTTTGAAAACTACAAGTCTAGGAGTATTACTGCTGGGCCATACTGTATGTGTACCTTCAAACTTGTTAGATTTGCAGTTAACAATTTTTGGTAAAAAAAAATTGTTACCATTTTTGAGTGTGTGTGTGTGAAATTACTGTACAAATTTATATTTTGGCCAGCATATTTATGTTCTTGTTTTTCCATGTCTTTGCCAGTAGTTGGTATTGTCATTTTAAAACATTTTTTCTAAGTTTTGAGTTTCAATTCCAGTATAATTAACATATGATGTTATATTAGTTTCAGGTGTACAATATAGTGATACAACAATTCTATATATGACTCAGTGCTCATCATGATAAGTGTACTCTTAATCCCTTTCACCTATTTCACCCATTCCCTCCCCCACCTCCCCTTTGGTAACCATCAGTTTGTTTTCTATAGTTAAGAGTCTGTTCCATGGTTTGTCTCTCTCTCTTTTTTTCCTTTGTTTGTTTCTTAAATTTCCCCTAAGAATGAAATCATAGGACATTTGTCTTCCTCTGGCTTACTTATACCGCTTAGCATTAGACTCTATAGCTCCATCCATGTTGTTGCAAATGGCAAGATTTCATTGTTTATGGTTAAATAACGTTTCATTGTGTGTGTGTGTGTGTGTGTGTGTGTGTGTGTGTGTGTGTGTGACACCATGGAATATTTATACACACACACACACACACACACACACCCCACCTCTTCTTTATCCATTCATCTATTGATGAACACTAGGGTTACTTCCATAATTTGGCTATTGTAGATAATACTGCTGTAAACATCAGCGTGCATGTATCTTTTTGAATTAGTATTTTTATATTCTTTGGATAAATACCCGGTAGTGTTGGGATGCCTGGGTGGCTCAGTTGGTTGGGTGTCTGACTTCAGCTCAGATCATGATCTCACGGTTCGTGACTTTGAGCCCCATGTTCAGCTCTGTGCTGACAGCTCAGAGCCTGGAGCCTGCATCAGATCCTGTGTCTCCCTCTCTCTCTCTCTCTCTCTCTCTCTGCCCCTCCCCCATTCACACACACACACTCTCTCTCTCTCTCTCAAAAATAAATAAAGATTTTTAAAAAATTAAAAAAAGTACCCAGTAGTGTATAGTAGTTCTATTTTAATTTTTTGAGGAACCTCCATTCTATTTTCCATGGCAGCTGCAGCAGTTTGCATTCATGCCAACAATGCATGAAAGTTCCTTTTTCCCCACATCCTTGCTGTTGCTTGTTGTTGTGTTTTTGGTTTTAGCCGTTTTGAGAGGTGTGAGGTGATTTCTCATTGTAATTTTGATTTGCATTTCCCTGCTGGTAAGTGATATTGAGTATCTTTCCATATGCCTCTTGGCCATCTGTAAATCTTCTTTGGAGAAATGTCTGTTTATGTCTTCTGCTTATTTTTAATGGATTATTTGTGGGTTTTTTGTTTGTTTTTGTTTTTAGTGTTGGGATGTGTGGGTCTTTATGTGTTTTGGATACTAGGTCTTCATTGGATATGTCATTTACAAATATCTTCTCCCATTCAGTTGGTTGCCTTTTAGTTTTGTTAATGGTTTACTTGGCTGCACAGAGATTTTTATTTTGTTGTGGTCCCAATAGTTTATTTTTGCTTTTATTTCCCTTGCCTCAGGAGACGGATCTAGAAAAATGTTGCTATAGTCGATGTCAGCGAAATTACTGCCTGTGTTCTCTTCTAGGATTTTATGGTTTCAGGTCTCAAATTTAGGTCTTTGATTCATTTTGAGTTTATTTTTGGGTATGGTGGGAGAAAGTGGTCTGGTTTCACTCTTTTCCGTGTAGCTGTCCAGTTTTACCAACACGATTTGTTGAAGAGACTTTTTTCCCTATTGCATTTTCTTAACTTTTTTTTGTTGAAGGTTAATTGATCATAGAATCACGGGGTGTTTCTGGGTTCTGTTCATGTGTGTGTCTCTTTTATGTGCCAGTACTATACTGTTTTGATAGCTACAGCTTTGTAGTTTATCTTGAAATTGTGATACTTTCAGCTTTGTTTTTCTTTTTCAACATTGTTTTGGCTATTTGGGTCTTTTGTGGTTCCAAACAAATTTTAGTGTTACGTGTCCTAGTTATGTGAAAAATGCTATTGATATTTTGGTAGGGATTGCATGAAATGTGTAGATTGCTTTGGGTACTGTTACCATTTTAACAATATTTGTTCTCCTAATCCATGTGCATGGAATATCTTTGATTTGTGTGATCCTCAATTTCTTACATCATCAGTGTTTTATAGTTTTCAGAGTACAAGTCTTTCACCTCCTTGGTTAAGTTTATTCCTAGGTATTTTATTATTTTTGGTGCCATTGTAAATGGGGTTGTTTTCTTAATTTCTCTTTCTGTTGTTTCATTATTGGCATATAGATATGCAATGAATTTCTGTACATTGATTTTGTATCCTGGACGTTACTCAATCCATTTATCAGTTCTGATAGCTTTTGTTGTTGGTATTGTTAGGTTTTTCTGTATTTAGCATCATGCCAATTGCAAATAGTGAAAGTTTTACTTCTTTGTGATAATTCAGATGTCTTTTATTCCTTTTTTTTTTTTTTTTTTTGTCTTACTGCTGTGGCTCAGAATTCCAGTACTATGTTGAATAAAAGTGGTGAGAGTGTCTTGTTCCTAGTCTTAGGAGGAAACCTTTAAGTTTTTCACCATTCAGTATGACCTTAGCTGTGGGTTTTTCATATATGGCCTTTATTATGTTGAGGTATGTTTCTTCTAAACCTTTGTTGAGGGTATTGCCATTTTTGAAAATTATAAACCTTGGTTTACACTAGCATTTTCCTAATATAAATGAGGGTGTTTACTTTTTCATGCTTGTTGGCATTTGTGCATCCTCTTTTCTTCTCACTTTTTATTTTTAAATAATTTCAAATTCATGAGAAGTGGGGGGAAAAAGTACAGGGAAGTTTTATTTCTGTACCTAGTTTCTCCAGTTGATAACACTGTGTGTAACTATAGTACGTATCAAAGCCAGTAAATTGACACTGGTACACTTATAAGAACGTATTCATATTTCACCAGCTTTGCACTCTTTTGTGTGTGTGTATAAATTTATTGCATGTATAGATTCATGTAACCACCTCCACAATCAAGATAGAATTATTCTATTAATATAGGGCTTCCTCACATCACACATCCTTCTCCCCATCCTTCTCCCCACCACTAATCTGTTCTCCATGTCTGTGACTTTTCTCTTTTTGGAGCACCTATTCAAATTTTTTGTCTGTTTTTTTTTTTTTTTGTCTTTTCTTAATTTTTAAATGTTTTTATATGTAGTTATATGTATAACAAGTACCTTTTCCTACTCTGGGTTGCATTTATATTTTCTTATTGGTGTAATCTGATGAATAAAAGTTCTTGATTTTAATATTATCTTAGCTACCATGTTTTCTTTATGTTTAGTGCTTATGACCTCTTGTTTCTCTTCCTTCAGATCATTAATATATTCTTGCAGAGGCATTATTATCTTGTCACAGGTATATGTACACTCCACCTGGAATTGATTATTGATGTGAAGCAGAGGTCAAATTTCACTTTGTACCCACATGAATGTCTAATTGAGCCAGAACTCTATTGAGAAAACTTCTTCCTTTCACTTTGCAATCCTACCTTTGCACTGAATCAAGTGACCCATATGTGTTAAGAGTTTGTTTCTGGGCTTCTGAATCCATTGGTTAACTTGTCTATCCTTGCATCAGTTATATCCCATTGTGTTTACTGTTGGTTTATATTTCTCAACATTTGGCAGAGCAGATAGTTGAAACTTGTTCTTCATAATGTCTTGGATTTTCCTGGTATTTTGCTTTCCCATATATATTTTAGAAGCATCTTCTGATGTTATAAAAACAAAACCGGGAATTTTGTTTGGTAATGGACTGTGTCTACAAATTTTTTAGGCATGAATTGGTGTTTCTGCAGTGTTAAATCTTACAGTCCATGAATATAGCATAGTGCTCTATTTATATTTTGATTTTTTGCTGTTTTATTGCTTCATTATAAAGTTTTCAACCATCTTTTATGAGATCTACTCCAAGATATTTGATATTTTTAATGCCACTGTAAATAGTATCTTCTTAAAATTTCATCTTTTTGAATATTTGTTGCCATTATAAAGGAATATAAAGGGATGTTATGCATTGATTTTGTATCCAGGAAATTTGCAAACTCAATTATTAATTCTAGTAATTTAACTCTTGATTCTTTGATATTTTCTGTATACATCATCATAACATTTCCAAATAAAAGTTATATTTCTTCCTTTCCAGTGCTTTCACTGCATGCCTGTATCCCTCTCCTTCCCTTTTTCTTTCTCTCATATTTTCTTGTATCACTGCATGGTAGGACTTTAAGTACAATATTTACAATATTGAAGAGAATTTACATTGGTAGTTATTTATGTGCTGTCCCTGAGCAGATGGAAAGTCTTTAATTTTTTACAAGTATGATGTTTACTATAGATATTTTGTGAATACACTTTATCAGATAAGGGAAGATTATAGAAATCCTTTTCTAGTCCTCCTTTGCCAAGGGTGTGTGTGTGTGTGTGTGTGTGTGTGTGTGTGTGTGTGTGTTTGCGTGATGAATCAGTGTTTAATTTGTCAAATTATATTTCTGCACCAATAGAGATGGGCATATCATTTTTCTTCCTTATTTCATTACTGTGAATTTTACTGATTCATTTTCAAACCTTAAACCAATCTTTATTCCTGGCATAGGACCAACTTGGAATTGGTGTATGATCCATCTTGTACATTGTTGGATTCAGTTCATGTTCCTTTAGGAATTTTGCTTCTGTGTCCATCGGTGAGATTGGCTTGTAATTTTCTGGATTTTAGCAAGCATCTTTTGTGTGCTTTACAAGTCATTTTATCCAAAGTGCTTCTCTTGGGGGATTTGCTGTTTTAGATAATGATATTATCCTTCCTGTGCTAATAGGAATAATGCATCCTTACATCACACACCCACACTCATGTCTAATCAGGTACCATTTCCATCAACTGTACCTTTAAAATATCATATTACTTAGTTTTGTCATTCCATTTCATCAGCTCCTGCACTAGTTCAGGATGCTACTGTCTCTTTATTTGATTGTTGAAGCAGCATCTATAAGGTTTTTCTGTCACAGGTTTTGTTCCCTCCCATCTATCTTGCATATTGCAGGTAAGATGAACTTTTAAAACCACAAATTCTATTATGCTTCATTTCTTCTTAAGAAATTTCAGTGACTCCTCATCGAATTACTCTGAGCTCATATGGGCCATGTGTTCTCTCATGTCCCAGACTTGGCCCATGCTGTTTTCTTTGCTGGTAACATTCCCATTAGTACATAAACTAGGTGTACCTCTGCAGCACATCAGAGGACTTGAGGAAGGAACAAGACTTGGGGAAATAATGGCTAGACAGGAAACTGTATGGAAAGGTACAAAAGGCAGTCAGGTGCTGATTTTTCAGACAGTATCTATTTAGTTTATCATTTATTTTATGCTTGGCCTGGCATGTTTTGTGGGACCTGGCAGTGAGGTTCTTAAAAGGAATACATCATGCTGAACCCTGGTGCTCAGCTCTTGATAGTGTAGTTAATGAGTCATGTAAAAAGTGAACCTCTTAAGTAAATAACCAGGGTGATGGGGAATTGGTGAAGGTGTAGGGATGGTTAACCTGGCTAAGGTGCTACTTGAAGACTTGTCAGATACAAGGGGAAATTAAAAATGTTTTGTGTACATTGATGACTACAAGGATATAAATAACCACAAATATACAGAAGTATTTAGGAATGCAGAATTGATCTCCAAATTAGGAAGACTTATTTCAAGGCCAGAAATTTAAAGACTGCTTCCATATGGAAAGAACTGCCTCCCAAGATAACTGTTTTCTCTTGTGTAATGTACTTAGGCAGTTGTTGGTCAATTATGTTAAGGGATTTTATATATTAGGGCAGTGGTTTGAAGACTCAGGCCATATACAGACTAAATAAGAGTCTTTGGGATGGGACATAAGAATCAGTAATTTTTGAAGCTTCCCTATGACTCCAAAATGGAGACAAGTTTGGGAAGCCCTACAGTAGTGGGAGGTCTCAATTCCTCAGTGGTTTCCTACATCAGGAGTGTTTCAAGGAAATGAATAAAAAAATGTACATTTCCAAGCACTCCTTTATAGCTTCTACGTTAGTCATGTTGGGTGGACCCAATAAATCTGTGTAATTAAGATTATTTCCAGATTATTTCATTTTCTAGCAGGGTTTGGAAACCACTGGCTTATATGACTTTTTAAAGGAGAAAATTGTGCATTCATAATTCAGCAAGGCACCTGACAAACTAATTTATGGTATGCTTGTGGACAAAATATATAATATGAATTGAGACATCTATGTCTAGGACAAAGAATGGGTTTTGTGGGACATCTGGCTGGCTCAGTCGGTTGAGTGTCTGACTCTTGATTTCAGCCTAGGTCATGATCCCAGGGTCGTGGGATTGAGCCCCAAGTTGAACTCCCTGCTGAGTGTGGAGCCTGCTTACGATTCTGTCTCTGTCTCTGTCTCTGTCTCTGTCTCTGTCTCTGTCTCTCTCTCTCTGTCTTCCTCTGCCCCCACTCACATGCTCTCTCTTGCTCTCTAAAATAAAAAACTTAAAAAATTAAAAAAAAGAATGGGTTTGGGTTCAAAGTTATCTGAATTCTAATTCTAGTCCTGTTACTACTTACTAGACTTAAAAAATTTGCTTACCATCTCAGTCTCTTCATCTTAAAATAGAGTAATAATAACAACTTTATAAATTCATTTTGAAATTTAAGTTATTTATGAGAGCTGTCAGTCTAACATCATGTCTAAGTATATTGGGCTCGTTTTAAATTCTTTAGTTCTGTGAATACTGAAATTAACGAGTGGATCCATGGAGCATATATGCATGTTTGATGAGTGTATATGTATTCCCTATTGACTTTTAGCTTTGATGTGCTGTGAATCCCTAGTTTTAATATTCTGCTTTGAGTCAGGTTGTAATTGGTATTTTAAAGGCCAGAGGGGTAAAGAATAATGCCTTTCACCAGCTATTGCTTTTATGTGAAATATAATCCATGCCTACATTGTTTTTCTAAATTGCACATTTTAGGTAATTTTTCATTAATTATACTGTAAATGATGGGGGTGAGAATTAACTGTGTACTTTTTTTTTTAATCACAGGTTAAGGGGAACTGTGTAATTATTTATTAAAATGGAAAACTGTGAAGAAAGAAAAAGATAGCAGTTGGAGTTAAAATTCCTGGATGAATATTTTGCTTTTTGAGACATCAACATTTAAAAACGATATGCTGATTTGGAAAGTCCTGGGAGTACATTGCAAAATTCATCTTTTCCATTCAATAAATGGACTTTTTAATCACTCCTTGGAGTTGAGGAAGTTCAGAGACAGTGTGTGATGGGAAATGTGGCATGCCGGTGTTTTCCTGGTGATTGCATCTTGGATTAGGTTGCTGCCTATTTGAAGAGATTCCATTTTGAAAAGCAAGAACCCACTGTGATGGATGTCTCTTCAGAGATGAGCAGACATGGGAAGAATCCAGTGAGTCACAAGCTAGAAGATCAGAAGAAGGTAATGCAATACATTTCTTTTTGTTTGGTCCTTTTTGTTTATGCTTAGTGAGAATTTTCTGAATTGCAAATGAATGTGGTTTAGGAGATAAAATAACATACTATTTCATGGAAATAAATCCCTCCATATAGCCATGTATAGCTTTGGGTCTGGATCTCATTACCAGTTGGTGGTTTTGTTTCTGAAATCTTCTGAATTCATCCATCCAATAGGTTGGCAAAGGATTCTGTGATGTTCTCTCACTCTTGACTGTGTTCTAGTGACCTGCTGGCCTGACCTCGTGGAACAGTTTTCTGAGATCCAGGATTAGGTATGAGTCATGGGGCATTGCTAGAGTAATGGAGCAAGTTAGAGTGCTCCTAAAAGAGAACACCTGCCTTGCTGCCAATAGAAGGTGTAGTTGGCATTTGAAATTCTCCGATTTCATGTCCTTGGGGCACATCAACTTAAGCCTTCTCATTTTTACAGCTGGCCTGGAAAGAGAGTCATGAGGAAGCTGTGAGCTTTGGTTTGACTCTTCATGTGTGATGTCAAAGGAACTAATGGAAAATATCAAAATAGTGCTGTGCTAATATTTATTTTTAAATGGGGTTAGAGAGGTTCTGAGTGAGAAGCTGGGAATTCAATGCTGAGGTTTGCACTTAAGCCTCATTTTTCTACCTTCTTAGAAATTCTTACCTGCTAAACTGCTGTGCTATAGTGAGAATCATCCAGAGAGTACTTACTAGAAGGGTCAAAGATGGTACCAGGAGAGAAATCCCACTCTTAATAAAATATATTCTCTTTTGTGGTGCTTTCATTGATTCCATTAGTATAGGAGAGGTGTGTGGGGACCCAGTGGCTAAGTCACAAAATCAAGGAATAATGAGATAATAGAAAGGATATTTTTATTTACACCTGGATCTAAGGGCATGATTAAAGTTTGTGTTTACATCTGTCTTAGAAATTTGTTGACTAGTCCTTTTGTACTCCCAGGAGACAACTAGCTCTTTTGCAGTTTTGGAGGTAGAAAGTTTCGAAGAGGCCATGTAGACAATAGCTTGTTAATTTGTTCTGACGTTTTGACTAGTGCCACTAGAAGAGGGGCTACAGTGATTGCTGTGCATCAATCCGGGCAGAAATGGATGGATTATTTATGCCCAACTGGTTCTTTCATTGGGTTTACCTGCAGTATAAGTAAGTCTTGGAAATACTAAGTAGCATAAAATCCAAGATGCCTAGAGTCAATTTCGACTTCAATGTGGATATAAATTTCTGCACAAATAAGTGTGTTACCAGGAATGTTGTTGGTGTTTCAAGTGGTCAGCATTTTTTTCTTCTGCTGATACTAAGGGTGTTATTCCAAATAGATGGCAAGATTAGTTTCCATCTAAACCACTCTCTGAAATTTCTTAACTACGGAGGGGCTGTTTGATCATTTTCTCTATCTATAATTTTTATTTATTTAAAAATTTTTTTCAACGTTAAAAATTTTTTTCAACGTTTGCAGAGAGTGCAAGCGGGAGAGGGGCAGAGAAAGAGGGAGGCACAGCATACGCAGGCTCCAGTTGCTCTGAGCTGTGGGCACAGAGCCCAACGTGGAGCTCGAACTCAGGAACTGTGAGATCATGAACTGAGCCGAAGTCGGACGCTCATTTGACTGAGCCACCCAGGCGCCCCTCTATCTACATTTTTTTTAATGTCCTTAACTATGATGGGTAATTTGCTTACTGTATTAGATTGGTTAAGAGGGAAGCAAGTAATAGGTAAGCGGTTGATAATACAAAAATCTGACTTTTGGAGGAAGTCCTGCTTTTCTGGCGGGAAAGAAAAGCACCCCTGCAGGTGCTATCATTTTCTTTCCTGAATAAGAGATTCTTTCTGCAAACACAGAAGGGATTGCAAGCTGAAGAATGGAATGAATTCTTCAAGTAATTCTGAAAATTCCTTGTATGAAACTTTAAACAATGGTCTCTAATGAGGCTTCGTTTCCCAGGCCAGTTCACAAAGGACTGTTCAGCTCATAAATAATACTAATAGAGTTTAGGCAAACTATGGAGAGCCATGGCTCTGTGGGAAAATTAAAAAGACCAGTGTGGTAGTGTGGGACAAGAGGATCCCCATTCAACTGTAGCCTTCTAGTCGGTAGGGAGATGGGAGGAGGCATGAACATTTTCAGTGAGCATTATCAAGACAGAAAATGGGATACTAATGATTTCCTGGGTGTCCGATTTGTGTGAGCATTCACATTGAGTCAGCTAGAAATTCAGATGTTGATCGATTAATTGATAAGGACTTAAGATTCAGATTGAAGTGTCAGCAGGAACCCCTAGTCTCAATGACAGTTTTTTGAGTTTGCATTGAGGAGAAAAATGAAACGTAACATTATAAATCTTCGTAGACTAAACTCTGGGCACAGCCCTGCCACCCACAATTGCCAACAGAGATTATAAAATCATTCATGCAATTACTTCGAGTGTTTGTAGTCCTTTGTGATGAATTAATTTAACAGGCACAGTGTTTCACAACAGTGAAATAAAAGACATTTATTCCAACTCGTGACTTAATCCAGAGGTGAAGCATCTTTTTGATACTACTGAAAAAATGTGTTCTTCTCACAGTGTTTGTGGCCTGCGGTAGATATTTAAAGCAAGATGCATGGAACTGACTTCAATATAGGCTCCTATTTTGAACACTGCCCTGCTGATTTTTTTTGTTCAGTCTACAAATAACTCGTTAGATTTTTGTTCTTTTTTTTTTCTTTATTTATTTTGGGGGAGGACAGAAAGGGGGAGAGAGAATCCCAAGCAGGCTCCATGCTGTGATTGCAGAACCCAATGTGGGACTCGATCTCATGAACTGCCAGATCCTGAACTGAGCCGAAATCAAGAGTCAGACACTTAACCCACTGAGCTACCCAGGCACCCCACTAGCTTTTGTTCTTGATTTAAAATGTATGAATTTGTACTTAGTGTGCTCTACTTCCAAATAGAAACCGTTAGGATACTGGGCACGTGAGTTTGTATGTGTGCGACTCTGGTGAGTAGGGAATGTCCTCAGGGAAGAGGTAATTTATGGAGTGCTTACTATGCCAGGAGCATGCTTGGTCCTTTCCAGTTCATGAAGAAAGTGTCTTTCTATAAAGATGAAAGGTGGTTTTACCTTTTCCGTCTCTCCTTAAGAAATTTGGTCCTGTAAAATTAATGACAAGTTCCTCAAAAATATATATACAATATATATGTATATACAATATACAAAAATAAAAATAAAATAATATATATACCATTATTCAAAATTAAAGCTTTCAAGATGTGTGTGACTCCTTAGGCTTCTTTAAAATAATGCCCCATCACCTGACTAAATCTGGAAAACATAGATAAAGTTAAAAGGTATATCTACAAGTCCTATCTGAAGAACTCTTCATTATGGATAAACCAGAGATGTGGATCTTATAGGAGCTGAGAATACTTCTAAGAATCTCAACTCAACCTGGATTAGTGTAGGGGTAGGTGGAATTCAATTCTCTTTTTGATTCCTGTGATTTTTATCAGTAGAATGGTCAGTTAGCGTTGGCCCATTATCTTGCACTTGGCATTCTCTTTCTGGAATGTCCCAGATGGGAAAATGATCCTGGCATCTCAAAGCTCCTGAATGCCCATAATGAGGTGTTTTATTTTTGAAAACTTGACCTTTTGACCCATGTTTGCTCCTTGTGCCAGTGAGTTCGGGATATTGCTTTCCACTAATTTTATTGCTTTGTGGGATTCTTTCTGCAGAAGCCCCTGGAACAGTGAAAGCCCAATAGGTACAAACGTCACTTCTATTTAATTAATTGTGAACTTGAACTGAAAAGCAGAGCTCAGTAGGTTTTACTGTCACTCAACTGCAGCAGTTTGCAGTTCAGACAGCCCTGGGACACTGCTTTATTGGTCCATGAATATTTTGTGTATTGAAACAAAGCATTTGTCATAGTCAACAGTTTGCTAGGTTGTGCTGAAAAAGGTAACAGGGACACACATTTTGAAATTATGGCAATGAAATGCAATAAATATTTAGTGACCTGTTGGAATAACTTTGTTTTCCTGTTCTCTGAAGCAGAAAGGGATGAAGAGTATTACTGAATATATGCAGAGATATTTACGTTTATGGAAATGTCTAAGATTGATGTCATATGTTTTTACTGCCTAAAATCATATCTTTTACATATTAGCATTATTTTCACACTGCCTTGCAAAAAGCTCGAGATAAATTCTAACACATCATGTCTTCTTAAGAGATGGCAAGGGGCGCCTGGGTGGCGCAGTCGGTTAAGCGTCCGACTTCAGCCAGGTCACGATCTCGCGGTCCGTGAGTTCGAGCCCCGCGTCGGGCTCTGGGCTGATGGCTCGGAGCCTGGAGCCTGTTTCCGATTCTGTGTCTCCCTCTCTCTCTGCCCCTCCCCCGTTCATGCTCTGTCTCTCTCTGTCCCAAAAATAAATAAACGTTGAAAAAAAAAATTAAAAAAAAAAAAAAAAAGAGATGGCAATTATTTCAAAAGTAACAATCTGAGTGTAGTGAATGGGAGCCTGAGATGTGGAAAGTCATGTAAAATGAGAGAAATGATTGTAGTAATTAAGAGAAAAGGGGATGCTGATATGGACAAAGCTTGCTATTTGAAGGGCAACTCCAGTGATGTTGTGGACTTAAAATCAAGTTTAGATAGGGTTTAGAAAAAGCATCATCTGCAAGTGCCATTGAGGGCTTCATCAGTGTCTCTCCCCATAGACTAGTTTTGTTTGTTTTTCAGTTGACATCAAACAGAAGAGTGTGGTCCAGGTTCATAACTGCAGACAACTATGTTAGGCTACTCCAATAATTTTACTGAAAACCTTGCTCACAATGATTACCAGTGCTTTATAGAGCAAAAATAATTTATCAGTTTAAATCTAGCCCAATTTTTCATTTACTATTTTTCTTTTAGTGTGCTGATTGGGATTATCCTCACAGGTGTTGAGAACTACTTGAAATTGTTGATGTTGGAAGCTGATTAAAAATCTGTGTTCTTAAGAGAAAATATGAAGATAAGTCCCTAGAAAAGGCTTAGAATAGATCTAGGCTTTTCATTCATTCTTTGATCTTCTTGAAGGATGGACTCATTACATGGTGCTTTATTTTCATAAATCTGCCTGACTTCTTTTTTGTTAGTATGTCTGAGATATGTTAAAAGGTCCGTAAGGGAGCACGAGGTTTCTGAAACAAAGTCACATCATTTATTAATCATCCAATGTGAAGCATGACTGCTAATATGAATCGATTATCTGTGGGTTTCAACAAAATTGATGAATCATCTGGTTGCTGATTAGCCAAATTTTTAATTTTTGAAATTCATTGAGCAGGTATTCGGCAATGATATTATATAAATCTGGAATCCATGTGGAGACACAAATATGAAGGCCACGTTCACAAAGAAACTAGTACTGGAATTGTGGCATTCTGTGATACTGCCCCTAATTTCTGCCCCTGTTGTGTGTCTTAAAAAAGCTGCTGCAAACAGCTGTCTCCCAGCCATTTTACCTGGAGTTCTCAAAGAATGAATTACATAAGGTGGGCTCTTTTTCTGCTGAGCAGTGATTCTAGAAACTTCTCTCTCAGATGTGAACTTGGATAAAACTTCTTTTAAAGCTTCTTCTATCATAGCATAGGTGGTCCTCAAATAGACCTCTTCTGAAAGTTTATATGGCCACTTGCCTTTTTGGTCCTGACCACATATGTTTTCAGTGTAAACAGTATTTGTGCTAACAGGAAGAATTGGTAATAGATAAAAGTGAATATTGTGTACCATGCTTAATGGTTCTACTCCTTGGTTCTAAACTAGACCATGTTCTGTTTCCTGATTGGTGAATTTTAGATGTCAACAGGTGTAATGACTGCATAATCTTCATAAGAATAAACAGATACAACAGGCCCAAGATGGATGGATGATACTTGAGTGATGTGATACACATTTTGAGCATTTTGAAGGCAAAATTACATGTTAGTTGTTGTTTGGTTATTACTTGTCATTAATTATGTTCTCAATGATAATAATGATTACTAAGATATAAAGTTTAGTAAGTTTTAATTCCTGTTTATTCTTAAATACTTTTTTCTGTTTTGGTATTAACATGTGAATTCTGGCTTTTATCATTCCATAAAGGAATGACTGAAACTAATTTTTTCATCTAAAATATATTGGAAAAATGTGACCACATGCAATACAGAAAACTTGGAATACATCAATAGACTGACTTGCTCTTACCTTTCAATACATATATTATTATATTTTTATGTGTTTATATCTAGTGTGTGTATGCATACACATACAACTTTTTAAAGCAGATATTATAATATTGTGTGACCTGTTTTGAATGGCCAATCATATCATTGTCAGTTTCTCTTTAAAATTATGTTCCCAAAAGGATTGAGACTTTCCTCCATTTGACCATATGGATAAATACTTTTGAACATAGCACAGTCATTTTATTTTTTAATTTAATTTTATTTTTTTAAAGTTTTTAATGTTCATTTTTAAAAATTTTTTTTAACATTTATTTATTTAAAAATTTTTTTTTTAACGTTTTTTTAATTTATTTTTGAGACAGGGAGAGACAGAGCATGAACAGGGGAGGGTCAGAGAGAGGGAGACACAGAATCTGAAACAGGCTCCAGGCTCTGTGCTGTAAGCACAGAGCCTGATGTGGGGCTCAAACTCACGGACCACGAGATCATGACCTGAGCTGAAGTCAGACACTTAACCAACTGAGCCACTCAGGCGCCCCACGTTTGTTCATTTTTGAGAGACAGAGACAGAGTGTGAGTGGGAGAGGGGCAGAGAGAGGGTGAGGCACAGAATCTGAAGCAGGCCCCAGGCTCTGAGCTGTCAGCACAGAGCCCTACGCGGGGCTCGAACTCATGAAGTGTGAGATCATGTCCTGAGTTGAAGTCTCTTTTTTTTTTTTTTAATTTTTTTTTTCAACGTTTATTTATTTTTGGGACAGAGAGAGACAGAGCATGAATGGGGGAGGGGCAGAGAGAGAGGGAGACACAGAATCGGAAACAGGCTCCAGGCTCTGAGCCATCAGCCCAGAGCCTGACGCAGGGCTTGAACTCACGGACCGCGAGATCGTGACCTGGCTGAAGTCGGACGCTTAACCGACTGCGCCACCCAAGCGCCCCGAAGTCTGACTTTTAACAGACTGAGCCCCCCAAGCACCTCATAGCACAGTAATTCTAAACTAATAGTTCACCTGTGTCCACTTGCCTCCTTCGAGGTTCCAGGTAATTATAAAAGGGTAGACTGAGATTTCTACAAAGCTAACCCTGAGGTAGCCACATGGACAAAAAACCTATAAATGCACATAAAAATACCATTAAAAAGTGCTGAACATCAAAATTGGGGGCGGGGGGGGGACTTGCTCATTTCCACGGGTCAAAGATTTGAGATTAATCATGAAATCAGAGTACACGTTGGCACCAGAATGGAGTGGGAAGCAAGAACATGTGTAAGCAGAGAAGAGTCAGAGTGGGATGCCATGAGCTGGGAGTGGGATGATACGGGGAGTGCAATGACTTGTCTGGTTTGTGTCTTGTACAGCAGGCTACTTGCTGGTGAGCAGAGCCATCTGATTTAATCACATGAGGACAGGGTGGCAGCATTTTTTGTTTTTTTTCCTACATGGGGACTGACCAGATGTCTCCCAGACATGATACTCAGTGAATACACAAATGCCCGGGACAAGAGTTACATGAAGCAAAGCAGATTTAATGATATGTTCTAAAAGCACCGGACATAAGAAATTCTGTCAGTTTTGTATGCAAAGTTGGGCAATTTTTATGAGAAATAAGCAGAAAATCATCAAGTCTTCTAAGAATGTTCTGAGGAACAGTAACAGTATTCTAATCAGAAATGTATAAGAAATGCGGAGTCTCGGGCCCCACACCAGAACTACTGAATCAGAATGTGCATTTGAACAAGATATCCAGGTGGTTCATTAATGCACAGCAGTATTGGAGAAGCACTGCCCTAGAGATCATGCCTGAGAGCTTCTCAGTGGGACTAAGCTTTTTTTTTTTTTTTTTTAAATATATTGTATTTATTTATTTTTAATTTGCATCCAAGTTAGTGAGCATATAGTGAAACAACAATTTCAAGAGTAAATTCCTTAGTGCCCCTTACCCATTTAGCCCATCCCCTCTCCCCTCCCGTAACCCTCTGTTTGTTCTCCGGATTTATGAGTCTCTTCTGTTTTGTCCCCCTCCCTGGTTTTATGTTCTTTTTGCTTCCCTTAAGCTCATCTGTTTTGTATCTTGAAGTCCTCATATGAGTGAAGTCACATGATATTTGTCTTTCTCTAACTAATTTCACTTAGCATAATACCCTCTAGTTCCATCCACGTAGTTGCAAATGGCAAGATTTCTTTTTTCTTTCTTTCTTTCTTTTTTTTTTTTTGGTATCTCATTTTTCTTTCTTTTTTTTTTTAATATATAAAATTTATTGTCAAATTGGTTTCCATACAACACCCAGTGATCATCCCAAAAGATGCCCTCTTCAATACCCATCACCCACCCTCCCCTCCCTCCCACCCCCATCAACCCTCAGTTTGTTCTCAGTTTTTAAGAGTCTCTTATGCTTTGGCTCTCTCCCACTCTAACCTCTCTCTTTTTTTTTTCCTTCCCCTCCCCCATGGGTTCCTGTTAAGTTTCTCAGGATCCACATAAGGGTGAAAACATGGTATCTGTCCTTCTCTCTATGGCTTATTTCATTTAGCATAACACTCTCCAGTTCCATCCACGTTGCTACAAAGGAGCAGATTTCATTCTTTCTCATTGCCACGTAGTACTCCTTTGTGTATATAAACCACAATTTCTTTATCCATTCATCAGTTGATGGACATTTAGGCTCTTTCCATAATTTGGCTATTGTTGAGAGTGCTGCTATAAACATTGGGGTACAAGTGCCCCTATGCACCAGTACTCCTGTATCCCTTGGGTAAATTCCTAGCAGTTCTACTGCTGGGTCATAGGGTAGGTCTATTTTTAATTTTTTGAGGAACCTCCACACTGTTTTCCAGAGCGGCTGTACCAGTTTGCATTCCCACCAACAGTGCAGGAGGGTTCCCGTTTCTCCACATCCTCTCCAGCATCTATAGTCTCCTGATTTGTTCATTTTGGCCACTCTGACTGGCGTGAGGTGATACCTGAGTGTGGTTTTGATTTGTATTTCCCTGATAAGGAGCGACGCTGAACATCTTTTCATGTGCCTGTTGGCCATCCGGATGTCTTCTTTAGAGAAGTGTCTATTCATGTTTTCTGCCCATTTCTTCACTGGATTATTTGATTAAGCTTTAGTTACCCACTGTTGGAGTAAGATGCCTTTTATTTTCTGTGTTCTGGTTCCTATCTCCCTTCCCAACTTCTCTCCCAGTATTTCCTGGCATCATCAGCTAAGTTAACTACTTGCACTTGAATTATTCTTTCAGATTCTACTCTGGCAGAAGCCTAAACTAAGACATTCTGTATCTGAGGTTCTGGACCAATATGGTGTATTTGTTTCCATCAGCTAGTGTTGGACTCTAAGTTAACACAGTTATTTGGAATTTAAATTTTTCAGGAATTCTATCTCGTTTATTTATTCCTATTTTATTTTTGGATATCCTAAGTACACACCCAGATAATGGTGGTGTGCTGGCCCTCGCTTGTACAATATGGCTGGCCCTGACTTATAAACACTCAATTAAGAGATGACCCACTCACAGGACAGCTGCTGCCACCTCCCACCGCCACCCCATTGTCAACGGCCTCTGCAGCACAAATTGTCCTAAGAAGTTGTTGAAGGAGCTGTGAGCTCCTTTCCCCATCTCTTGCCTTCTTCAACCTATTCACTAAAAACCAAAACACAATTATGAGACATTTACTGAATCTATTGTTTGGCATGGGTTTTTATATGAAATCTTCCTATTCAGTCTTCTTTTCCTTTAGGGTTCCTTGCTGGGGAAACTAAATATACACAAAACAATGTCTAAGTGGGAACAAAGAACTAGCTTTATGAAAAGAGCATGCATGTAAATGCTCCCAAACTCTCCTAAAAGTAGATCTTCTCTTAGATGCTATGGTGCTTCAGTTCCAGAAGCCAAATGTGGGTTTCCTACTACCCTCAAAACTTGGATCACTGCTCCAGTGAGCTGACCTAAAAATACTAACTATGTTAGTTGTGTGGATGAAGATGGACAGAGAACCTACCCAAAGAGGAGGACCGTGCGGGGGGGAGTTTATCACAGATGAGCAATACAGTGGAAAAAAAAGAAGTGATGATGCCCATGATCTTACCTTTAGTAGAAAGAAACACTGCCCAATAATAAAACTTGGCCCAATATTTCACTCATGACCTCACCCATCAGGCTAGCAACGTCTTTGGGAGGATCTAGTAAAAAGTAGTGTAATAAACAGTGAAAAGCAAAGGATCTAGAATTAGATGCCTGAATTTGATTTCTGGCACTTACTGAAATTACTCAACTCTGTCGTCTCCTAGTTTTCTCATTTGTGTTATTTTATAAAATGAGAATATTTAAAACAATTATATATAAAGCATTTGGAGCAATGCCTTGTACCTACAAAACACTCAATAATTGGTAGCTTTTGGGGTGAACTAAAGAGTTGGGCATGGTTTATTTTCCCATGTGCATAGGCCAGAATGTGAGTTAATGGGCACAAGTGTTCCTCCCTTCTCATCACTTGACTTCCTATGAGGTCCGGAAATGCTGGTCCTGAATGACTTCCTGGTTAGTTGTAATCACAGCAACTCATTTTAGACTTCTCTCTACCATCTGTGTTTAACAATTTAAGCACTCATAACATTAGCCTTCCCAAAATGTGAAGGGCTTCTTTATTAGGGAGTGGGAACAAACTCTCCCTCCCTGCTCCCCAAAACACCGAAGTGGAACCAACCAATCCTGGATTATGCACTAGAGCTTAAGGTGGGTGGTGGGTCTGAGCATTGTTTCTTGACTTATATTAAACTTGGTGTTAGTAGTTCATGTGAGTCCAAGGCTTAGTTTGCCTGTTTTCTGGAGAGAGTCTGAGGATAGTTGGTACCGAGGGAATTTCATCTGAAAGTATGGCTATCAGGTTAACTACGTGTGACTAGAGATCAACCCTAGAGCCAGCCAGAAAAGATGTCTGTGAGTTCAAAGGCTTTAATTTTCTTAGGATGACAAGTTTGATAAACCAAAATATTTTCTGGCCATGACATATTGATAAATACAGTTATCCTTAGCTCATGGTACATTTTAAATAAAAAAGTATTTTCTAAATCCTACATATTTAGGATGAGTTTTGTTTCTGTTTTCAAGAGGATATAAAGAACATTGAACTTGAGGAAAATTCTCAGTTGATGCAGGCTTTATTTCTTTCATTACCAATGTGAGATTGAGAGTGTAAAAATGTATGTAAATTTTTTTAACGTTTATTTATTTTTGAGACAGAGAGAGACAGAGCATGAATGGGGGAGGGTCAGAGAGAGGGAGACACAGAATCTGAAACAGGCTCCAGGCTCTGAGCTGTCAGCATAGAGCCCGACGCGGGGCTTGAACTCACTGACCGCGAGATCATGACCTGAGCCGAAGTCGGCCGCTTAACCGACTGAGCCACCCAGGCGCCCCGTAAAAATGTATATAATGAAGATATGTGATGAAGCAAACATGGTAAAATGTTAACCATACGTACCAACTAGTGGTATGTATAAAGGTGTTTACTGTAAAATTGTTTAAACTTTTCTGTATGTTTGAAGATACATATAAGACAACATGGGCAAATATATTAATAAGTGATGTTTGCCATCAAGGTATTAACATTCTAGTAGCATATGTATAGTTTCTGTGCTTTACTTCCTTGAGCTTGATTATCCTCCTCTGTGTAACTTGGGGATCAAGGGAGCTTAGAGGTTTTTTAGAGGGAGACTAAGGACTGCTATTTTATTAGTCTTTCAGCTGCACTAGGTAGTTTTTTCAATTGGCCTGGGTCCTAAGCAGTGTTTCTTACATGATATATACAGGAAATGCACTCACAATTTTCAACAACTGACTTAAAACTCATTTGGAGGATCCATCCCCATATGTATTGATTTTCCTTGACTTAAAACTAAGTTCGGTATATTCAGTCATTTGTATGTTTCATAGACATGCACAGTTATTGTGCTTTAATTTGAATCTGGAGATGTCCATTCCAAGCATTAATACAGTAAAAATAAATACCTTTTTCTCATTTTTAGAATCATTCTTTATGACCAATTTTTCATATTTCATGGAATAAATGCTTTTTTTAATTCTTTTTTTAATGTTTATTTATTTTTGAGAGAGAGCACGAACAGGGGAGGGGCAGAGAGAGAGAGAGAGAGAGAGAGAGAGAGAGAGACAGAGAAGACACAGAATCCAAAGCAGGCTCCAGGCTCTGAGCCGTCAGCATAGAGCCCGATGCAGGGCTGGAACCTATGAACTGTGAGATCATGACCTGAGCCGAAGTCGGATCTTTAATTGACTGAGCCACGCAGGAGCCCCTGGAATAAATTATTCTTTATAAATGTTTCTTGACACATATTACAGCAGAGCATGTACTTGTTAAAAATCCATTAAAAATGTTCAATGTTACATTGCTTGTTTAGAAGCAATTTCTTATGAGCATTTTTGCATAATGGTAAAGTGGTTCCTTAGTGCCTAATGGATATACTTCTTTTTTTTTCTTTTAATTTTTTTTTTAATGTTTATTTACTTTTGAGACAGAGAGAGACAGAGCATGAATGGGGGAGGGTCAGAGAGAGAGAGAGGGAGACACAGAATCTGAAACAGGCTCCAGGCTCTGAGCTGTCAGCACAGAGCCCGACGCGGGGCTCGAACTCACGAACCGTGAGATCATGACCTGAGCCGAAGTCGGCTGCTTAACCGACTGAGCCACCCAGGCGCCCCCCAATGGATATACTTCTACAGTGTATGTAGAAGGTTCTACATATTGCTTGCTATCTTCCAGGTTTTGATAACTCATCAGGTTTTGAGAAGTCATTGTTTCAGAGACAGAGATGGAGGTTAGTGGATTCAGGTTATTAACGTTGCTCTTTGTTTTACTATATATTGCATTGTAGCATAATATTTTGTTTGATGATGGAAATTATCAAAGAATCAACCACAGATTTAAGAGATATTTTGCGATCTTCAGTGTGTATTTGTGTATTTATGGAGTGCCTACTAGTTCTCTGTGGTAGGCAACAGTAATACAATTTACTTGGTTAACTGCATTACTAATGAATGGATGTATCCATTTGTATCTATCACCTCCTCTTTGCATAAAAAAGTGGGTTAGGCTCCTAACTAATATTTGAATAGCAAGCAATCTGTAGTTTGCAAAGAACTTTTACTTGTGTTTCTGTCCACCCTCACAACTCAGTGGAATTGTAGGTCCAGTAATTTTATGTCCATTTTAGCAATGAACTGGTCTCAGATGAGAGAACTCACCGGTTGCATCTTTTTATTTTGCTCAGTGATTTATTTTTTATTTTATTTTTTAAAGATTTTTAAAATGTTTATTTTTGAGAGAGAGAGAGAGAGAGAGAGAGAGAGAGAAAGCCAGCACAAGCCGGGGAGAGGCAGAGAGGGGGGGGGACAGAGGATCAGAATCAGGCTCTGTGCTGACAGCAGAGAGCCTAATGTGGGATTTGAACTCATGAACTGTGAGATCATGCCCTGAGCTGAAGTCGGACGCTTAAGTGACTGAGCCACCCAGGTGCTTCAAAAACATGTAACTTATTGATAGGTTGTTAAAAATCTGTTTGAAAAAATATAAATTTATGAAGACTTTTTGTTTTCATGTTAAATTTTATTCTAGGTGGGTGTGAGTATGATACACTTTCTTTAAGCAGATGTTTTTCGAGAGCTACTCCCAAATGACTTTGAAAAGATGTGAAAAATGAGGGTCCAGATTTGGGAACTGCAGTTAACCTGGTTTAGTCACGTTAGACTTGTCACGTTTGGGAAGTTGCACTCAAGGTTCTCCATCTATCTTATTAAAGGTGACTGATTTCATTAAGTCACATTAGGAAGCTTCATTTAATTGTTAGGAAAATATGTTGTAAGGGACACAGGTCATATTTAAATTTGATAGGCTACATGGAGAAAAATTATTGCCAGTCTACACAGGTGGGGCCACACTCCCTCTCAGCTTCTCAGTTTTGCCAGCCCATCAGCCACCAGCTAACCCATAAAGCTTGGCTACCTGGTCCCCTGACTGTGCCAATGACACATGTGAGTACACGCAGGTATGTAAGCCACCGAGCTCTCCTGCAGTGAGGCAGGATGTTCTGTTGGACCGCATTCACATTCAGAATCTGCTTACCAGGGTGGAAATGAATGGGAAGTGGGGTCTGTCCCAGACATACGCCTGCTAGCCATTTTAAGCCATATCTACATCATTTTTGAGAGAATATTAAAGAAAAATGGTTATCTGCCCATCTTTGGATCTAATTTATAGTGTGTTTGATTTATCTGATGCAAAATGAAGATGCGAATAGTGTTTTATACAAACGGCCCTTCTGACTTTCTACTTTGATAAATATCTTTCAACAATGCTACAGTTACGACATTTTCCTAATGTTGTTGTTTTCACTCATGCTAATGGCTCTAAGGTATTAATCCAAATGGGCACGTTTAGTTCTGAGGCAAGAATGTGACTGAAACTACATGAATTCACCTGAATACTTTCCACTTTTTGCTGCTGATCGTTAACTTTATACTTTATAGTTTTTATTAAAATTAGGTGTTTCCTCTGAAACTCTTACTGGCTGCTTGATTAAACAGTATTGTTAGGTGCGATGTAGTAGTTTTACTTCATGCTGTCTCGGTAAGAAGGGCTTGTATCTTTTAACAGTTGCTGGTCTTGGCAAATTGTAATGCTTGCAAATAACAGATAAACAACACCTTGTATGTGCTTGTTATTCTCTAATTAACACTGGGAAAGGATTTAGGGTTAAACTTGAAAAACAACATAATGTCTTTTTTTTTTTAATTTTTTTTTTCAACATTTATTTATTTTTGGGACAGAGAGAGACAGAGCATGAACGGGGGAGGGGCAGAGAGAGAGGGAGACACAGAATCGGAAACAGGCTCCAGGCTCTGAGCCATCAGCCCAGAGCCCGACGCGGGGCGAAAAACAACATAATGTCTTAATCTGCTTTGCTTTGTAAAATATTTTCATAGAATCATGAACCGATGCAGTGATTTCCACATTGCTTTGGGGGAAAAGTACAAAAAAAACGTTAAATAAAAATGTGCCTTTACATTTCTGTAATACTTACCATTTTAGAAATGTCTTTCATATCCTTATCAGGTGCTAAATTCGTGTTCCAGCTAAATATACGATACTAAGAATATCCATGGGTATAGCCATGATTTTCTTTTTAACACATCTAGATTTATCACTTACCTTCCTAATACCCTCCAGTGACCTTCTGGTGCATTTTGAGTACAGTCTGAACTCCTTAACATGGCCCATAGGGCGCTGCATAATATTTCCATTTTCCCCCCAAAGTCATCCTCTGCCACCTTTTCTCTCCCTCATTCTGTCCAAGGTGTGTTGGTGATCTGTCAGTAAGTTCTTTGAGCAATCAAGGGTTTTCTCACTTTCAGGCCTTGGCATTGACAGCTCTTTCTGCCTAAAGTACTCATGGCTCTATTTTTTGCGTGAATGACTTCTCATCATTCAGGCATAGGGTATTAACGTAATTTCCTCCAGAAAGTGCTTTCCCATCCACTCCATCACTGTGTTCTGTTGATTTTCTTTCTAGTAATCCTTTCAATATTTCCTTCTTACCCACTTAATGGCTTGCTTGTTTATAATCTGCCTCTATTAGGTTAGGGACACTGTCTGTCTTGGTCAACATTGTGTGGGAAACCTTGCATGTGATACAAACTCAAGAACTGTTGCTGTGGAACAAAGAAGAAAAATCTATATGAGTACTTACCAAATTGGGGTGCAATTTTTGATAAAAAGCTAAAGAAGAAAGCTATAAATCCCTGTATTGCTCTCAGGCTAGTATATTGTTAAATAAGAAAATAGGAAAACTTTAACTCACGACAAGGGCTTTTGGGTTAGAGTAAATGCTTCTGAGTATTATCTGCCTAAACACCCTCGTATCTTTATTTCTCTGAAGGAAGAGTGGAATTTTCAAAGCATGACTCTCTGTGCAGGTCCTTTATTTTCTACTAACTCTCTGAAGCCTTCCAGCTCTTGAAGATGAAAGAAATGATAGGTTTAAAAGTTGAACAACTTTCATTCCAAATCATCTAGCTATTTGTTTATGAGTTAATCCACGATATTTTGTAAGCAAAAGAGATGGCATCTCTAGGATTTAAAATTGCTGAAAACTGGTAATACACGTACTTATGTGATATTTGGACAATCTCCAAGCAGTGTCAAAAATTAAGGCTAACATTAGTTAATATTTAAGGTTTGATTGTTTTTACTCACAAACATAGGGTAAAAGGATAGTCAAATTTTATTTAAGTTTTGAAATGATTATAAATGCCCTTATCTATCATATTATCACAGACACTAGTTATCAACTTCTGAGTAGTATTCGAGAATTCTGATGGCACATTTGAAAGTGGAGGAGGGTAGGGGCACTCCTCCTTACCCACCCAAGTAGAGATAAACCCCAGTCTCATCAGTCTATGGCTTTGTGTTTTACTGCCAGATGGTGCTGACAGGTGTTTCTTCATTGCCTAACTGGTAATGCCTGCCTATTGGTGGTTCAGGATGTTTTTTGACAGAATATGATCCTGCTTCCTAGGGCCAAGCTGGACTGTGCTTTTGCTACTGTAGCTGTAGTATTCGACGTTCCTCCTTTTCAGGTCACATTCAAACTCACCTCCCAGGTGTCAGCCAGCACCAGGACCCTGCATCAGATCTGTTTCCAGGGTCTTTCCTCTCTAGGCAGTTACCCGTAGACATCAGCTACCATTTTCCTTTCCTACCAACAAACACAATTTGCTTGATTAGGCACTCTTTAGCTGGGTAGTTGGGTTCTAGTAGAACTTCCTTGGACCCTAGATGGAGTCGGTTTCAATGACTCCAAGGTAATTTCCAGCAGTTCACTTGCTAAGAAAGAGAAAACACAGATATGAAAAACTAAATTAAAATACTCTTTAATTAGCCATGCTACTATATAAAGTACACAAGTTAATAGGTTTGTTGATTTACTTATCTCTGTAGTATTAAGCATGTCCATTCTCAAAACTTCCTGTAATATTATAAATATATTGGCCACCAGCTCCTTGTACATGAAGTCTATTCTGTAAATTCTTATACTATCATTTGGCCAAAAGTATTAATATCTTTCCTTGAAGAAGGATTTTATTTTCGGCAGTTAGGAGAGCACTTTCCTGGATAAGAAAATATAATTATCCCTTTTTATGCTTGTTTTATATGGTTAGTTTCTTTCCAGTATTCAAAAAGACTGGGAGTCCATTAGTGCACAGTTTTGTTTTTGTTTTTTGTTTTTTTTTTCAGAGATAATGGGCTTTTCATACTCTTGTTTACAAACATAATTAAAAATAGGCTTTTGTGGAGAGGAAATTAATTCTAATAGAATGTTGATTAACTGAAGTGTTTAGTTTTTTCTAAAAGTCTTAGAGAGCACCTGATATAAATTTAGGATTATTCTAAGAGAAAGTAAAGTTAGAGCAGCTACTACAAAATAGAAACTAGAGCTTAAAAATTATTTGAATGCTCTGTCTGTGCTTGCTGGTGCAGTATCCACTAAGCATTGTAATTATTACAATTTAAATTAATAAAAATTAAATAAAGAATTCAGTTCTTCACTTGCACTAGCCATATTTCAAGTGCTCAGTCATTGCTTGTGACTAGTGGCTACCCTACTACAAAGTATATTTACATAATTACAGAAAGTTCTGTTGAATATTTCTATTGAAATATTGTCCTGGTTAGAATGTAGCATAGAATAAGAAGTTAGGGGAATCCAAGAGTTGGACTTCTTGTCAGAGGAACAAGAGCAGTAATGGAGGCATTTTTTCTTCTTTTTAGTGCATAAAATTGGAATGGGAAGCCACTGTTGTTCCATGATAAAGGAACAATGATAAAGGGGTCAATAACCTTTTTGCTTGCCATAAATTTAGTAGAATAAAGTGTTTGCAAAGATCTTAAAAGTCAGACCAATTACCAAGTTTATCTTTGAACTGTTTATCTTGTTTATTTTTGCTTAGATGGATTGCTTCAAAGCACCTTACCTTAAGAAGCAATATACATTGAGCAATGAGTGGGATAACCAGTTTTGTATTCTATATAAAGAAAAAATGTGAATTATCACAAGTTAGTATCCATAATAAATTATTTGACAGTAAACTTTCACTACTGAACCAACATGAAGACTTTCCAAAAATGCTTTCCATGACCCCGGGGGGGAATTGAATATGGTTTCAAATCTTAGGACATGATAAGGTTGTCAGGCAACAAATTAGCATCCAGGCAAAAGTACTGAGGTCAAAAAGAATCTTAAAGTACTTGCAAAAATACATGCATAGTAGTCTTTATCATTTTAGCAAATGATTTAACATCACGATTGTGTCCATTTATATTGTAGTTCAGTCGGCCATATATATTTTATTGTGTTCTTGCCAAAAGATAAGATCAACAGAGCCATATGTTTCCTAAGCTCCTCTTGGACAGAAATTTTACTAAAACCGGACCAAGTAAAATATTACCTAGTCAGCAAAGGGTATCATTAGTTAAATTTGTGTTTCAGGCAGTGCTGTTCCAAAATAGGTATTATCAATAAAAGAAAAATTATGATTTAACACAGCATTGTTTTCTGTTTGATGAGAAAAACAAAATTAAGTAACTTTGATACTTAAAAATTTTTTTCCAAATTTTATAAATTAAAAAAAATTAATGTTTATTTATTTATTTTTTAATTTTTTTTTAACGTTTATTTACTTTTGAGACAGAGAGAGACAGAGCATGAATGGGGGGAGGGTCAGAGAGAGAGGGAGACACAGAATCAGAAGCAGGCTCCAGGTTCTGAACTGTCAGCACAGAGCCCAATGCGGGGCTCGAACTCACAGACCGCGAGATCACGACCTGAGCCGAAGTTGGACGCTTAACCGACTGAGCCACCCAGGTGCCCCTAATGTTTATTTATTTTTGAGAGAGAGAGAGAGAGAGCAAGCGCGAGCAAGCAGGGGAGGGGCAGAGAGAGAGAGAGAGAGGGAGGCATAGAATCCAAAGCTGGCTCTGAGCTGTCAGCACAGAGCCCGATGCTGGACTGGAAGTGATAAATCATGAGATCATGAGTGAGCCGAAGTCGGACGCTTAACCAACTGAGCCACCCAGGTGCGCCTCTCCAAATTTTAATTACCTCCTCATCTGCTCAATGTCCGGAGAGCCAACTATAACAAATTCCAAATTTTAAATCCCTTTTGGAATGGAGTTGTAGTTGGCTCTCTGGACACTAAGCAGAAGAGGTGGGAATTGGGCTACAAGTTAGAATTGCGTACGACAAAGTAAAGCTTCGAGGTGATTGGTAGGAGCAAGCTAAAGACACTGTCCATGTGGGGGATACTCCAGCGCTTTAAGGTAAACAGCCCAACATCCAGGAATCTGAGTGACTCAAGGTGGTGTAGGAGCATCAAGCCCCATCAAAATCAAGTAGCCCAGGTTACCAGGAGGCTGGAGATAAAATATCTAAAAACTGAAAGAAAGATTGCTTTAGGAAGAAACTTTTTATAATTTTTCCCCTGTAGAAAGGTCTTAGTGGCATGAAATAGTAGGAAAAACATCGGCCTTGACAAGAGGCAGATAATAGTTCAAATCCTGGCTCTCTCACTTAGTAGATCTGTGAATTTAGTTCAGTGACTTAAACGTAGTGAGATTCAACTTTCTTCATCTGTAAAAATGGGTTTGTAATGTTAGTTCCCCTTTCCAGAACATAGCCTGCTTAGAGACTACTAGTCAGCAAGCATCATCTTCAATAAGGAAAATGTGGATGGTCTTTTTAAATCACTTTTATTATCTTTATTGTATAGATGACAAAAGTGACATTAGGAGTTCCAACAAATACATTGAATATCCTCATAGAAAAAAGAAATCTGCAAAAGTATACTCTTAAAATTTGCAAATAATATTTCTCCATGCTTGGATCAACAGAGTATTTGAGTGCACGTGGTATGGGGGTGTTTACTGTATTGTCCAGAAAGTACATTTTATAGATATCATACATACTGCACAGACACATACACATACATACACTCTGTAGTTGTCCAGTTGGGAATATCCGAAAATGACAGGTAAATTTATAATCAGAGAAATATCATATGTTACAAAACTCTGCTCCCTTAAGATATAAAAGTATTAACTTATATGGGGGTCATAGTTCAAACAAAAATGAAAATTATACTCTTCTTGAAGTCATGTGCCGGTGTCCTCATGGTGAGAACTTAATTTTGTTCCTATTTTTTGGACTCTTGTGACTCTTAGTTGAGTAGTGTGTAGGGTGTTGAGGGATTGCTGCTGCTGAAATCCCATAATTATGGAAGAGGATAATTGTCCACAGGTTACTGAGAAGAGCCACAAAACCCTGTCCCTGACAAAGAGGTCAGTGGACTTTGGAGAATAGAGTTTTGACATAGTTGATGACTTTGAAGTTTACCATCAACGCATATAAAGTCCTTCACTGAAGCCTTACCCAGTTTATTTTTTTTACACAGAAACTGTATGAAGAACCACAATAGAGGACATCTTAAACTGACCCTGAATTTAGTCATCTACTACGTATGTTTTACAAAGAATAGAGGTTAAGGCACAGGCTTTGGAGTCCGACAGGCCGAGCGTGAACACCGGTTATGCTCTTTCCTAGCTGCATCAACCTGATCAGGTGGCTTAATCTCTTCATGCTTCCGCGTCCTCATCTACAAAATAGGGACAGTAATAGCCTTTCCTCAAATGGTTGCTGAGGACATTCAGAGAGATAATTCACATAAAATTGGAAAAAGACTAAGCATTTAGTAAAGATTAGATTTATTGGCTACTATAATTCCTGAGTGATACAAGATTAAAACAAACTTAAAGCTCTATGGAGAAGAAAACATTAACTATATGGCAGTTATGGGAATTACCAGAAGAGGTTGTGTACCCAAATCTGCATCTGGCATTTTAGGTCAACCGATGGCAGGACCTACAAAACTGGAGGACAGGACCATGGATGGTTCGACAGTGATAGGGTAAGCTCCTGGCCTTCCTTTTGCTTGGGGCCTCCATGATTAAGATGAGAAGACCCAACAATAGATTCCTCAGCAGGAGGAATGAAGTTAAGACCTCACACTTGTGGTTTTAATTATTCACATCAGTGTGCTCATTTATGGAGATTGATCGTCAAGGTTTTATATATAGAAGCTTAGATGGAATTTGTGAATAGACAGATTTTGCAGTGATTAACAACCTGTTGTAGAGTCCTGCAGATCTGGATGTGAGTGTCAAGATTACTGCATCTTTTCCATGTGGTCGCAGCTCCTTTAGCCTCAGTTTATTCATCTGGAAGAGGGGGGCTTAGTAATATCCACCTCGTTAGGTGGTTGTGATAATAAGGGTGACAGGCCATGTAAGTCCCGTTGTATGATGCTCGCTGCTCATTTAAATCACTGTCTTCTTAACAAAGTCCCTCAGTGAATTATTTTCTATTTGAAACCTTATTTCTTAAAAGGAAAGTGGTTATTAATTTAGAAATCTGTTACTTTCATCCACCTCAATCACTTTGGAAGATATTTGTCTATTTTATTAACTCTTGTGGACAATGGGATAAGTCTTATCCACCAGATTTCCTCTGTAGGTTTTTAGGATTATTTCCTGTGGGAAACTTTACAGCATGGGAAATACTTGTGATGTTCCTTCTTTAATTATTTTGTGCCAACTCCGAAGTTGAAGATATTCCAGGAAGATGTATAAAATATATAGTCAATAGTATTAAACTCTACACAGATGGAAGAAGCTGATGCTTAGAGAATTACTAGCTTTTCGAAGCAGCCAGTGTAGATAAATTGAGTGATCAGGAAGCCTTATACATAACAATTTGATTAGTCATATTCAAATGTGTCAGTTGATTTCAAAACCATTTAAACATATAGCAAATTATTCTAGGTTTGCCTATCTAAAACTGAGTGCACCAGGAGGAAATCCTATATAAAAATATATTATTTAAATATAAAATAAAAAATATATTAAAAAATATATATGAGCTTGGATTTATGTGTGTGTGTTATATGTCTATTTCTATATGTATGTGTGTGTTTGTATGTATTGAAATGTATTCATACGCATATAAATACACCATCATACTTGATATTAATACTAATAAGAAAGTCTCCCCAATTTTTAGTAACATAAAAGGAATGTTACAAATTTCTGAGATGTTTTATGAATTATGATATACATTTTTCATTCTGTGGGAGCATGTCTTCTGAAATAAGATTCAGTGGTAGATTGCTGTGTTGTTGTTAGAAACTAGACATTCTGGGCCTCTTGTTGGGCAGGCTCTGCAGGTGCTTTGCATGGTGTCTGGCTCTAAAACCAGCTTTGGATCCTGCCTAGCTCATTGGGCTTTCCTCCCAGGTTTTCTGATCAGAAAACTGAAGGCCAGCTGCTGCCTGTCATTAGGAAGCTTAGTGAAAGTCAACATGGGACTGGAGGCTGGCTGGGGGCAGATGGGGCACTGTCCACACTCTGACTGAAGGTCACCCAGAGAAAGACTTTCTAATGCTGCCTAGGACTTGCTGCATAATGTGTCTGCTCTAAAGCAGCCCCAGAGAGGTAATAGCTCGTTTTCAGAATGTTCTGTTGTTGTAGATAGATGTTATATCTGGAGAATTTTGAACAAGGTTTGGAGTGAGAGAGTGGTCACTCTTTGATCTCATGTAAATATTATTATAGCTGAATCAACAGATTCCTTTTGTGTTACTCTAATTTTAATTGAAGTATCTCCCTATCCTTCCCCTTTCTCACCATGCCCACCCAATGTCTTTTGTAATATAGCCTTAAGGGCTGATTTATTTTCTGACCTTCCTTAATGAAGATAATCAGATTTTGCCCTGGAGCCTAACAGTTGTTCTAGTCTTTGGTCTGATATCTTGATTGGTGCTAGGACATATGTTGTGCTTATTTACAAATGCTAAATTGCTACACTTTTCTAAATTCCTCTAAATATTTTGGCTGAGTGATTTCCTCTGGCAGTTGATTAGCCAGGTTGCCCATATACTGGGTATTGTGAATTTGTTCTCCTTTTATCAGACTATTTTATACAGTGTTATGTGTTGTGTAGCAAAGCCTATTGAATGAAAAGAAAATGCTGACATTTGAATGGAAAGCCCAGAGGGCTCGGGAAATGCCAGAGGAATTCTACAAATACCCTTTCTCAGTGGCCTACACAATTGGGATCTAATTCTTCCTGGGTAGCAGATGGAGGTGGTAAAAACTGAGCTTCTAAATGGCCTGAGTCTCTGAGTTAAAGGGCTTGGTGCGATGCCATGCAAACAGCCCTGCTTTTTTCCAGCCTGCAAAGAGGATGGAAGCCAGCTTTCAGACAAGACTGGGCCTCTGAGAGAGAAGAGAAACCCAAATCGCCCTTGGGTGTCTAGAAATGATTATAGTTTTAAAAGTAATGGATCTGTTGAAAAGGAATGCCAGTGTTACACCAATGCTATTAACACTCATTACTCTGTGGAGTATGCATGTGTGCATATTTTTATCCCTTAGGTTTTAAACAGTAGAAAGCTGATTATATTTTATTCTAACACATTAACTTCTCTCTCTCAATCTGTCTCTCTCCCCCTTTCCCTTCCCTTCCCTTCCCTCTTTCCTAATCTCTTCCCCATCTCTCTTTTCCCCTCTCTTTCTCTCTCCCAAAAAGCCAAAAGGTATTTTTGTATGTGTGATTCTTTTTTTTTTTTTTTTGGTGGGGAGGGAGTATTTGCGGCAGGAGGAATAGAAATTAGGAAATTAGGCGTTTATAGCTTGTTTAAATTGTCTAATGTCTTAATGCTCTTTTCTCAATATTTTACCTTCTCTGTAACGTCACATGATTATTCTACCTTTGTAAGCTTGAGCACACAAAACTTACATATATACTGGCACAGCGTCTGTTGCATGTGTAGTTACTAATTTTTTTTTAACAAATTTTACATAATTTTTATCTCTTCTCATTTTCAGCAGATCTACTTAATGCCAATGACTAACAAATTCATAAAAGGAAAATCTTAGTAAGTCCCCTTGCTGTTGGAACAACAATAAAAAGATGCTAGTAAATTTTGCCTTTGAGAAGAGGAATTATGGGTATTGTCTCACACATTTACAATTGCAGACATTTTATTTAATCGTTTCTATTGCTTACAGGGGAAGAGGGGGTGGAAGGGAGTAGCTGGTATACACTATTGAAAATATTGTCATGGAAAAGAGAACAGCCACACAGAATTTTATAATCATCTTCTCTAATCATCTATCTGTGCTAAGAAGAAAGAAAAAAAAATAGCTTACCCTTTCTTCCAGTGCTTAAATAAACGTGCCCAATTATTTTAACCAGTTTCCACTGACTTGTCAAAAATCCTTGTGTACAATAATGGTCTGCCGGCGGCAAGACTGGACAGAAATACTGTAGAGTAATTGATTTTGTTAGTGAACATCTGGCAGAACAGCCTGGATATTTACTTGGAAGGAATGTTCCCCAACCGGAGTAAGTTCACTATTGGGTTTTAGGGCACTAAAGTGCCAGATCAGGCTGCACCAGGCATAAAACACATAGACGACAACAGGCAAGTAAAGCAGTAAAAGAAATGAGGAGAAGAGAAATAAGGAGAAGAAAATGAGGAGGAGAAGGAACACTTTGCACACATGGACTACAGGTTAGAGGACATGTTTTCCAGGACTTCCTGACTAGAGTTCAAAATGGAAACCAGGCAATATATAGTAGGATGATTGTTTTACTTCATATGATTTGTAATTAGCTATTCATTTTCTTAAATGGGAGTGTTTCTTTAATAAATGCCAGTAAGGAAAACCCAACTGTGGGGGAAAGAATAATTTACCATTAAAATATAATCTTTGTGGGGCAACTGGGTGGCTGAGTGAGTTAAGCATCTGACTCTTGATTTTGGTTCAGTCATGGTCTCATGTTTCTGTGGGATCAAGCCCTGCATTGGGCTCTGCGCTGATAGCACGGATAAAATAAATAAACTTAAAATATAATACTTACAAAATATAATACATCTGCGATGTTAGATACTGTTGAATGCAGTGTGGTACTGATTATGATAAACACCATCATTTGGTTTGTTTCCTGGCTGACACGCCTGGCGTGTGTATCTGTCCTTTTTGTGGTTTAGTTGTTATTCTCATAAGTGTATGATTTTGACAACCATAAGAAGTTCACAGTATGTTCTCTCTCACCCTATCTGATTTCTTTAAGCGGACTATAAGTTACAGATTGTGCTTCAGACCATAAAATATTGCTAGGGATATTTTTGTTGTCTATTTAATTCTAAAGATCATGTGGTAGCATATATATTCTTCTAGGACATTAAGAAAAAATGTTTTCCAAGGAAGTGGTCCCTTGTGCTATGCACAAACGTAGGATATGTTGGCATGACCTCCTTATTTGTATTCCTCTAAATTGCAGTCGTTAATTCATTGTACCTACTAAGATGGACTCCCCAGTAGATTGAGATTGCCTTGTGGGTAAGAATGTATCTTACCAATTTTTATACTCTAGCCCAGTTGCTGACATATGGTAGTTATTAAGTGAATACTTATTGAACAAATTCCTCCATGATTTATATTTATTTTCAGCACATCTTTTATCATGCCGAACAATCATATTACAAATGTGAAGTGTATTTGCTTTGCTAGGTATATGTATAATTTGAATATTTGTCATATTCCCATAACTCTAATTGGCTCTGTGACAGCTACATTTGTTTGGCGGATAAATAATAAAGAACATGAAGGTAATGCACTGAGTTTTAAAAGGATTTGTTTCACGGAGGGGGAAATTTACTTTAACGACACTGGATATTCACTGAATGTATAGTTTTACTCACTTGGTGCATTCTGGGAATCTCTGAGCAATGTGTAATTTCAGTCCTATAACTAGTGACTAAAAGGTTGGACTCTGGGGCCAGACAAGTCTGAGTTCAAATCCCAGCACTACCACTCTCCTGGTTATTTGGCATCAGACTGGAGGCTTAATCTCTCTGAATCTCTTGCAGTCAATGGGCATAATAATAGAATCCGTGGATGGTTACTAGTTAGATAAATGAGGCAATGCATTTAAGCCTTTAGAAGTGCATGATGTATGGCAACATCTTGAAAAATCATATTTTTGATCACTTGAGCAGATTAAAAAACTGGTTTTATTTTGTAAAGACTCCTCATTTGATCAAAATGTAGCCTTTTATCAAATAATTCTTAATATTTATTGGTTGGTATGTTATATCATAAATATTTTATGCTATAAATAATAGTAAAATAAAAATTTAAATGTAATGCTACCAAGATATGTAATTCACAGCTTAGATCCCAAGTAAAATTGCATAAAATCTTATTCTCAGATTTATTTCTGAACATTACATGTTACTCCAGTTTCATAGGCTATAGAGCAAGTCAGAGTATTTTAGCATGTCTTTGTATTTTCTAATTAAAGATTAAACAGTCTACTCATGAAGCAGTCATTTTAGATACAGCACTAGACGTTGAGAGCAGAGGATGCAATTGACACTTTCTCAGCTTTCGAGGCACATACGAGGAGAGAAAACTGATTTAATAGAGTAATCAATGAAACTAGACAAGCTTATATAATACACGGAGGTAACAAAGAGAAAATAGTGATTAACTGCTGAAGGGGTGGACATAGGTGGCTATTTTGTTGGGATACAAGTCAGAGGTTTTTTTTTTTTTAATTTTTTTTAATGCTTATTACTGGGGGGGGAGGGAGGGAGAGAGGGAGAGGGAGAGGGAGAGAGAGAGAAAGAAAGAAAGAAAAAGAAAGGAAGGAAGGAAGGAAGGAAGAAAGAAAGAAAGAAAGAAAGAAAGAAAGAAAGAAAGAGGGGAGGGACAGAGAGAGAGGGAGACTCAGAATCCAAAGCAGGCTCCAGGCTCTGAGCTGTCAGCATAGAGCCCAACACAGGGCTCGAACTCACAAACTGTGAGATCATGACCGGAGCCAAAGTCAGACGCCAACTGACTGAGCCACCCTGGTGCCCCAGTCATGGTTGTTTTTGAAGATGCAGAGACATGAACCAGGTTGGTGTGTTTGTGCCTCCATGTGCAGTATTACTTTGCCAGAAAGTAAAGATGATAGGTGGGGTGGAGAGAGAGAAAATACAGTTGTTGGTAAAAATGAAATCGTGAAGGGTTTCTCAGACAAGGTGGGCGTGGCTACTTCCCTGTGCAACCACCGATTCTGTTCTGTAATTCAACAACATGGAAGGATGAACACTTTTTCAACTCAAAGAGCAATATGCTGGTAGAGATCTGTGTCCATCATTAGTCTAAAATTGGTGAGCATTTGCTGGGCTCACGATAGATGGTGATATGTAACATGAAATACAAAAACCCCGAAATGACAATTAGTCCGTGTTAATGATATTTAAGATCTAAAGTGACAACTTTCTTCAACCTGTTCTCTATGGGGTAAGTTTGACATTTCTGAGGTATGTTATTGTTGACTTCTCTGTTTTCCCATATCAAGTTGCAGTGGCTCCTGTTCAGTCCTGGCCATATGATATGAAATGATTTGTTTCTATTCCTGTCTCTTCCACTAAGGCAGGAAGTTTTGAAAGCTCCAGCATACAGAGCAGGTAATAAATATGCAAATTCTTTATCTTCAAGGGTTAGTAATTTTCAGTGATACTACGAAAAATATCACTTTTAATCACTTGAATAAGATTTTGGCGAGCATAGACATTATGTATGGGATTACATTTTAGAGAATCTTGAGTTACTCAGTTGTATTTTCAAGGAGGAATTTTAATGACTTTTGTTCAAAAGTCACTGAACAGATTTTGGGTATTGGGTGCTGTCCTGAATGGCAGGATATAAATATGAAAATATATGTTTTCTGATCTCAGATAGTTTCCAGTTTCTGCCTTCTGATACATGCAAACAATTGAAATACAGTAAGAAAACAGGTGTGTTCAAAATGCAGGAAGATAAAGCTGTGTCCAAGTTAACCTGAGAGGAACAGAAAACTTTGACAGAGGATGTAACATTTGACCTAGTAGCGAGATAATAGTTTTCAGGTGGGTATGCGGGGGACAGATTGGGTTGCAATTAGGCTTGGCAAAGAAGAAAGCCTCCTCCCATCTCTGACCAGGTAGAAGAAGGGAAAAGGAAAGGGAAAAGGTGGGAACAAGATAGGTGCAGATGTGATAAATTTATGAGGAAGGCTGTAAGTACTGAAGAAATGCATGCCTGGTAACCATTGTCTTTCAGTTTTATAAAAAATCATGCCATCTTCCTATAAATAGCTTAATTTTTTTGTAAGTTATATAGCCACATACATACATTGTGGAAAATTAAATCATTTTTTCCAGAATGTTATTTTACCTCCTATTTTGTCAGTGGAAATTTTTGTTTCATGATAAAGTGGCCATTTAAAAAATATATGTGTTAGTCTATAGTATCGTTTTAAATAGTTGAATAGTCTTCTTTTTATGGACGTATCCCGATCTAATAACCGTTTCATTATTGTTTGGAATTTGATGGTTTCAACTTTTATTTGTGACAATTATGTATTATACCATTGACATTTTTCATAACTAAACATCTGCTAAGTATTTCAACATATCCTTTGTTTTTAGGATAAATTTGTAGAAATGGAATCATTAGGTGATAACGCATACATATATTTGAAGGACTATATCCTTGCTAATTAGTCTCTAGAAATTGCGTAACAATTTTAAGCATAACATTTTATTAATTTGTTTAAAATTAGCTTTATTGCAATATTTTTTTTTATTTATTTTTTATTTTTTAAAAAAAAAATTTTTTTTCAACTTTTATTTATTTTTGGGACAGAGAGAGACAGAGCATGAACGGGGGAGGGGCAGAGAGAGAGGGAGACACAGAATCGGAAACAGGCTCCAGGCTCTGAGCCATCAGCCCAGAGCCCGACGCGGGGCTCGAACTCACGGACCGCGAGATCGTGACCTGGCTGAAGTCGGACGCTTAACCGACTGCGCCACCCAGGCGCCCCAGCTTTATTGCAATATTATACAAAGTACATATTCAATGTATACAATTTGAATTAGGTTGTATCTATTCATACACCCATGAAACTATTGCCACAATCAAGGTAATAAACATACCTCCAATGTTGACTCATGCCCTTTTTTGTTTATGTGTTAAGAACACTTAATATGAGATCTGCCCATTTTAGCAAATGTTTTCATTGCATGATACATTCTCATTATCTATGGCATAATATTGTACATCTGATCTCTGGAACTTCTACTCATCTTCCATAACTGAAATTTTATACACACTGAACACCTTCCTCTCCACCCGCCCCTGGCAATCTTCATTCTTTTCTGCTTCTATGAGTTTTATTATTCTAGATACCTCATATCATTGGAAATATGCAGTATTTATCCTTCTGTGACTGGCTTATTTCACTTAGGATCATGTACTAGAATTTCATCCATGTTGTCACATATGGTAAGATTTTTTTCTTTTTTAATGGTGAACAATATTCCATTGTATGTATATACCACAATTTCTTTATCCATTCATCCACCAGTGGACATTTAGGTTGTTTCCTTAGCTTGGCTATTGTGAATAATTTTGCAATGAACATGGAATGCAGATGGTTCTTCAAGATTCTGATTTCAATTCTTTTGGATATATATCCAGATGCAAGATTTAAGCATGACTTGTGCGTATTCTACTATGGGACAATTTATTTGGTATACTTACCAGTAAGGTGAATTATAAGGTAATGCTCATTCCTTTTACTAAAATACAATTTGCATACCCCAAATTTTTCATTAGTCTAAAACAAAACAAAATTTTGTAGGCTGAAAACCATTCCAAGATAGGATATTTAATGTTTTGGTAATGGTGACATACATTGGTTCAAATATTTTAAAACACTTGTTTTTGGGGTGCCTGGGTGGCTCAGTTGGTTGAGCATTCGACTTTGGCTCAGGTCATGATCTCAGAGTTTGTGAGTTCGAGCCCCGTGTCGGGCTCTGTGCTGACAGCTCAGAGCCTGGAGCCTGCTTCAGATTCTGTGTCCCCCTCTCTCTCTGCCCCACCCCTGCTTGTGCTCTGTCTCTCTCTGTCTTTCAAAAATGAATAAACATTAAAAGTTTTTTTTTTTTAAAACACTTGTTTTTATCATCACTTTCCGTATCTCATACCTTTCTCAGCTTTTCTTATTTCTTTAAACATATTAACTATTATTTTTAAAAAGACTCAGATCAGGTTTCCTTCTCTAATAAAATGTTGTGATATACACTTGAGAGAAATTTTTAATTTTTAATCTGGTTAGTCTCTAGTTTATAAGGAGCCAAATATGAACAAACCTTAAGGAATATAGAGCAGGAAGGCACATTAGTGATTATCCAGTTTAAAGTCCAGTCCTTTTGCACTGTGAATAGAAAGTCAATTTGCAGAAATATTTTGCCATTAAGCCGGTAGAACAGCTTTTTAATTATTAAAGAAGCCTGTCAGATCTTTGAAAAACTACACAACATCACAGATTTTCTTCTCCTTTGTAGCCGTACTTGCTGTTGGAATATATTTAGAAACATTGATGCTTAAGCAAATGTGTAATACATGTGGTCAAAGTAATGCAGCCTAAGTGTAAGTTTACCCCAGGGAATGCAAAACTAGAGTTTTGATGTTTGTGTTGAAATATTTAGTACCCAGGCCAGCTCTAGGCAGAATCGGTAAAGCTTATCTTGGGCATTCTCATCTTCTTTCAGCTTTCTACGTAGGATTCCTGATGTACTGGGTCTCTTTTCTGATCTAGTACTGATCGCTGCCCCAGTACATCTCAATTCTCTGTTTGACTGAAGTTTCCAAAGCAGGTCCTTCTGCCCTCCTAACTGTCTATTCTCTCTAATTAATCCTGCAACCTTCAAGGCTTTCCCAAGCTTCAGATCCAACCTGTGAAGCAGGAATTTTGTAGGACAATGGGGTATGGGCTGTTCAGGGATGGGGGGAAGCCATAATGTAGATAAGGTCTTGAGATCAGACCAGAGACAAGAGAATTTAGCAGAAATGCAACCAGAGGGTGCATTATCTCTGAAGGGGTAAAAAAGCGTCATAGATCAGGGAATGAGTATGTAAACTGAAAGGTAAAAGAAACGCATCCATTGGATGGCAGAACTGGAGAGAAAAGGACAGAAATTTGGCCAGGGAGATCACTCTGGTTTATCCCATGATACGTGGTGATAGATTACCTTTAGATAGGGATGAATGTGTAGTTCAGGATCCATCTAGCAGATATTGGGCTCTGGCTTCCAGTATCTTTACAGGTATCTCTACAGGTTTCCATATGCTGGGCCTTAAAGTGGCAGACTTCTGCCAGCCATCCTGTAACCCTTAAAACTGAATAGATTATTTCTGTACCTATTACCCAGTTTTAGAAAGGTATCCCTATCAGATAATAGTGAGAAAAAAATACAAATAATTAGCCATCCTTGCTGTTCCTTCAAGTAGCCTAAGACCCTTTTTAGCTTTCTTTTTTTTAATTTTATTAAAAATGTTTTTGAGACAGAGAGAGACAGAGCATGAATGGGAGAAGGTCAGAGAGAGGGAGACACAGAATCCAAAGCAGGCTCCAGGCTCCGAGCTGTCAGCACAGAGCCCGATGCAGGGCTCAAACTCACAAACCACAAGATCATGACCTGAGCTGAGGTTGGACGCTCAACGCTCAACTGAACCACCCAGGCACCCTGGTCCTCCTTAGCTTTCTTTTCCCTTTTCTTTTTGAAATGGTAATAACAGCTAGCCCTTTTATAGTGCTTAGTGTAGAGGTTTCTGTTTTAACTGCATTGTATGTAAACTTATTATCTATTTTCATATTTATAACTTACTACAAATCCAAAGTCATGTTATCCTCACAAATACCATATGATTAAGAAAACTTATTATTCTGACTGCAGATGAGGAAACTGAAGCACAGAGAAGGTAAAGTGATGTGGCCCGGTGAATGACATGCTACCGGTTTGTGGCAGAGTTAGGATTGGAAACATGCACTGTGGCTTCAACGCTCATGCATGCGCTTTATGACTTTTAGGCCACTGTCTCAATTAATGCTTTTCCCTTTTATCACCAGAATGAGAGAGTATGATGGGAGGAGTCCAATCTGAATGTAAGGGAAGGCTCTCACCACTGTACATTTTTATACTGGTAGGATGCTTCCTTATGTTTATTACATCAATCTTTGCAGACGTACTGAACTATTGAAGGATTGATTCAGTTACTCCAAAATATTTATTATTGTCCAATACATGCCAGGGTGACCAAGTTACAAAGATGAATAAGAAATGCTTTCTATTCTTCAGAAATTTAGAGTAAGTCGGAAATGCTTTCTCTTCTTTAGAAATTATAGTGAGTCAGACATGCAGACAGGTAAATTAAAATATGATTTATTGCTGCTGTTACATAATAGAACACAGATAATAGAGCAATAATCACTACTGGGAGATTTCGAAGAGTCTTCATTGAAGATAAGACATTTATAATGGGATGTAAGGGTTAAGTAGGTGTTTTCATGACTAAGAAGAAAGGGCAAGGGGCATTTCAGCCGAAGAGACTCCATGAGTAAAGGCATAGTGAGGGTTGTAATAATTATGGAAATAATGGGGACCTCTGTGTGGCAGGAGCATGTGGTATGTCGTGAGGAATGGTAACAAGTGAGAAGGATTTCAAAGATCTGTGTATGCCACGCTAAGAGATTAGGATAGTATTTGGTACATATTGGGAAACCTTCAGAAGTTTTGATGCAGAAGAGTGATATCAAGAGATTTGTTTTATAGGAAGATTATGTTACTGGCTGTTGGAGAATAGGCCACAATGTAAAGGGTATCAGGTACGAGACTTAGAAAATTCTAAGCCAGACCCTTTTATATCTAGAGTTTGAGCAGGGTCTGTGCAGTTAGAAAAGAGGAATTGAATTTGAGATATTTTTCTATGATAGAATCAGTACGATTTGATAAATGATTAGAGGTAGAGGATGAAGTATATTGAGGAACAGTGCCTTTGAAATTTCTAGCCTTAAGAAAGAAGGAAATCCTGCCATTTGGAGCCATGTGGAAGAACCTAGGAGACATTATGCTAAGTAAAATAAGCCAGTTGCAGAAAGACAAATACTGGTATGATCTCTGCTATATATGAAAAACTAAAATATTCAAGCTCATAGAAGCAGAGAATAGAATGGTGATTGCCAGGGTTTGGGGGGGAGGAAAATGGAACGATGTTGGTAAAGGTGCATGAAATTTCAGTGATGCAAGATGAACTTACATACAACAATACAGTTACCAATACTAAATTGCATACTTGATGTTTGCTAAGAGGGTAAATCTTAAGTGTTCTCACCATAACAACAACAACAAAAAGAATGAATAACTATATGAGGTTATAGATATATTAATTAGCTTGATTGTGGTGATTATTTCACAGTGTATACATATATCAAATTTCTATGTTGTATACCTTTAGTATATATACTTTTAATTTTGAATTATTGGAAAAAATGCATACATTTATTTCTCTTTCAGCCAAACAGTACAGATTTAGCAGTCTAGAGATAATATGGGCTTCTGTGGTATTACGGATGTAGATATATTTTTGTTGGTTTCTCTCCCTTCTCTCAGGGTGATAAAACTCCATCCATGCGGTTGAAGAGGTCTCATTGCCAAGAGTTATCTCCATAATTCATGAAGTAGGAAAGAGCAAAGGGAGAAGTGGCATGGCCAGGAAGTCTCCTCATATTCCATTGGCCACAACTTAGTCACATATTTCTAGAAGTAAAAGAAGGCTGGGAATGGTTGCCTTTATTTTGGATGGCCATGAACCTAGCTAAAAATTGGGAGTTTCATTGTTAAAGGAAGAGAGGGAGAATGGATATTGAGGTACAATTAGTAGTTTATCTACAGAGTATCTGATGACCACACTAATAGCAGTCTGAGATGAACAAGGGAGAACAGGTTTAGGGAAATAATGAGTTCCATTTGGATATATGAAATTTTAGGTGTTTATGAGACCATCTGATAGGAATTCTTCTTAGGAATTCTCATTAGGATGCTCTTTCAGAGTTGTGGAGCCCATTTCACTATTCCTGTAACAGCAATCTGCAATATCCTGCACATATTACTGTGGCCATAAAAGTGATTCTACCTATCAGAAAGCAGCCTTCAAAATATGAGGGTCCAGTCACAGTGGCCTTCATCCATGGCCTCAGTCTATTGCTTATTTTATTCATGGAAGCAAAGACCACTGCAACAGGGGATTCTAAGCAATTTTGAAGCACTTAGTGCTCAATTCAGAGAATCAAATGATATAATATCTTTCAGTTTCTTGCAATAATTTATCATTTAGCTTCCTCAAACAGAGTCAACCCCAGCAGGGAATGTACACGTTATGTCGAGATTGCCTTATGTTATATTTCTATTTATTGTCATTGAGGAAATGGGAGAATCAATGCTGTGAGATCCCAGACCTTCTGATGCTGTACATGGTGGTTTCCAAGGCTGGTAGACTTTAGTATGACTCACTGGCACTGGCCCTCAGGTTCACCTGTAAGTACAACAATTTGAGCTTATTGGCATGTGAAAAGCAAGGATGGAGTGGTAGTTGAGAAGTAGGAAGTGCTGATGAGAGATCAAATAAGGTGAGAACTAAAACTACGGAATGGAGTATGACATTCATGAAGTCTCTGGTGATTTCAGCAAAAGACACTCTAGTGCATTGGGATTAGTAAAAGCTGAAGGATTGTTGGGAGTAATGCACACTGAACTGTGGATTAATGAAAATAAAAAAAAGTGATAATATAAAATTTAGGTTATGCTTCCATAGATTTTGCTGATGAACAGAAGCTGGAGGGATAGTCATGATGAAGGGGGCGAGATGTGATAGACCATTGAATCGAGGGCAAATCTATAATGAATTATATTTTTCCTTCTGACTTCCTCCTTCCCTTACTTATTTCCATTCAGAGTTTTTTTTAATAAGTTTATTTATGTATTTTTAGAGAGGGAGTGTGCGTGTGAGTGGGGGAGGGCCAGAGAGAGAGAGAGAGGGAGAGAGAGAAACCCAAGCAGGCTCCACACTGCCTCACAGAGCCTGATGTGGAGTTCAGTCTCATGAACCGAGAGATCATGACTTGAGCCGAAATCAAGAGTTGGATGCTTAGCCAAATGAGCCATCCAGGCGTTCCTTCCCCGTGTGGGAGTTTTACATGTATTTACAGGCTGATAGGAAGAAGCCAGTGCAAAGGGACAGCTTAAAGTATAGGAAGGAGATGTTTAATATATAGAGGAAGTCTTTCATAAGAAAGATAGGAGCAGAGGGTGTAAGAAAATAATCTGTAATGGGTAAGTTTAGAGATGGGGTTTGAAAAGATAAGTTGGGAGAGTTCCTGTTTGATATTTTTTTTCTCTGTGAATTAGAAAGCTGGCTAATCAAGTGAGTATATGGGCCGGTTGGAGTGGAGAACCTAAGAAGAGTGAAGGGGCTGTAAGGAGATGCAGAACTCAGTGCAGACAGAAGTGATGAGTCAGAGCAGTGCTCTTGGCTTACATGGAGGTAGAAACCATCCTACAACCAAATGGCATAGATGATATTCTCCAACACTTTCAATTGCAAGCATTGAGGACAGAACAATTTCCAGGGCATGCAGGCCAGTGTTTGTAGCAGAAGGACAAGAGAGAAAGCGAATCAAGAATGCTGGAAAATTTGTGTTTCTATACCTACTGATACCTTAGTAAAAGTATAAACAGAGGTGTCAGTACAGTACCTACAACAGTCCCTGGCACAGAGAAGTCACAAGTAAATATTCTTCAAATAAATGACTGTTTTTTCCCTCTAGGAATCATAAATTTATTCTTATATATTTTGGGGGGGGGACGCATTTTGAGAAAAATAGCTCTCTAGAATGCATTTGAGATGCACATTGGGCATTGGATTATGTGTGGCTTTTTCTTTGATGACATTTCCTTCCTGTTGAGTGTTTACTAGGCTGTTTAGCTTGTGCTGCTATGGTCCTCAATTCATTTATGTTTCTGTTGCCCTTATTTAGATAGACAGGTTTAAACTCTGTCTATAAATGGTGCTTATTGGTAAAATTCCAAGTAGGTTGGGGTATGTTTAAGTAGCATATTATGAAGATTTACTCACTATCTCTCACAGAACTAGACTCTTACATTAACAGTGCACTATGTGTAGACCTAAACTTTCTTCCTTTAAACTATAAATAAAGACTTGTTTAACTATTTCAGATTGTGCACTTAAAAAATGGTTGTTTGCTTTAGGATTTGACCTATATTGCTCTTCTTTATTCAACATTTACTGAGAGCCTAGTATTTAAGTTAAGTTATAATGTAAATTATGAAAGATGGATTGAGGACTCAATACTTAGGGGAGAAAGAGAGAAGAGTCTGTATCATCACTAATGATGAATCATTTCAAAAACAGTTCAGTTTTCTCTGCTGTAGAAGTGTCTCCTAGCTATAGCTATTCTAATATTAAGAAATTCTAAATAATTATAATAATTTATGAGATAAATTAGAATCCTGCCTAGCAAGATGCCTTATAGTCATTCATTTGGTCAAGTATTTGAGCTTGCTTAGTCTCAGTCTCATCATCATCTGTAAAATGGGAATAATCATTCCAACAAGATAGTTAATAACACCCTATGATAATTACCTCTAAATATTAGTTTTCTTCCCCACTTTCTGGTTATACTAGAAGATTCAGTCAGCCAATCCATTGATTCTCATTATATTCCCTTCTCAATGAAAAAAAAAAAAAAAAAACCAAGGGAGCAAAACTCCAAACTGGTTATATTTGTACAAATCCAAATAAGAAGAGTGGTATTACAGTTCTTTATTGTAGCACATTAATTTGTATTGGGACTTCTTTAACATGTTCATATTGTGCTCTAAGTTTAAAGATACAATCTTTTCCTAGAGGTAGGTGCATGAAATAATTGTATTTCCTGAAACTCTGATTACTGTAAAAGTGCACACTCTGGAAAAATAGCAATAACCAGCATTTGTCTTGAGTGCTTTATAATCTTTAACTTGCTTTCATATCCTGTATTGGATGTGACTCCACAGGGAACATTTCTGTCATACAGAAATGTATTTTAACACCCAACTATTTTACCACCTTCACTTTTTAAAATAGCAGTTAATTTTTGCCTCACTGAATTTGTTGACTTTCAGATCCTCGGAGATTGCTTCTTAAACACACCACAGGTAAAATAAATTACCTGGTTGTGGCCTCAGAGTCAGTACTTTGCATTTTGTCCACTGCAGTGTCCTTTCATGCCACACAATAAATGACAATCTGTTGCAGGAATGAGTTGGTGATTTCAAGGGGCTAATATTGGGTGAAAATATTAATATTTAGCATTTAAGCCACAGGCATGTCACATTGAGTGCAAAGCAACTAGCCACACTGCTGACTGGCAGATGGTCATCCATAAACCAGTGATGGGGTTTAGTCTGATGTTTGGATATCAAGTTTTTAAACTTGTTTTTATTGAACCAGTGCTGGAATGGATGCCCTTCCTTTTTAGCATTCCATTATCCTATTATAGTGTTTACTTTTTTTTTTTTTTTAATTTTTTTTTTCCAACGTTTATTTATTTTTGGGACAGAGAGAGACAGAGCATGAACGGGGGAGGGGCAGAGAGAGAGGGAGACACAGAATCGGAAACAGGCTCCAGGCTCTGAGCCATCAGCCCAGAGCCTGATGCGGGGCTCGAACTCACGGACCGCGAGATCGTGACCTGGCTGAAGTCGGAGGCTTAACCGACTGCGCCACCCAGGCGCCCCAATAGTGTTTATTTTCTTAATTCACTGCAACACTACTGATTTAGTCTTTTTATCTTTTTAACTTTTCTGCTAGAATATCAGCAACTTCAGGGCAGAAATTATGTCTCATTCCTTGCTGCAATCCTAGAACCTAGCACAGAGCATGTGCTCAGTGAACATTTACTGAATTCATTAGTCGTATGTTTTTAGTTGCAGGGAAAGGGGAAGCCCACTAAAAATGCCTTGAACAGTAAAATACTTTGACTTAATAATTGAGGCCCAATTTGATCAAGACTGCCTCCACCTCTTTTTGCAGTTTATTTGGCCCTTTACAGCTCCAAGCCAAAACTTCAGTCTTCTGTAGGCTTCTCTCAGGGAGTGAAAAGACTGAAACATGGGACCTTCCATATTTAGAGCAAGACATAGTCTGCCCCAGACTGCTAGAACAGTCCTAAAACTCACTCCAACTGGACTCTTTTAGGTCACATGCTGTCCTTGAACCAATAACTATCATCAGATACAGAATACACTGATCGGCTTTGCCACGATTATGTGTTCTGCTCCTGAAAACTGATTGCAGTCAGGGGACAAATGAATGCAAAAAAAGCTATAAAAAAATTCACTACAATTAATTAATGGATTTCCAAGTCTCTAGTGTATTTTAATGAAGTATAGGGGAATGAAACATTTTTTAAAAGTTTTAAATCTGAAGAATATCACCCTTCAATCATTTAAAATAGTTGCACCCCTGTTAAGACAAGTATATTTCAGTCTGTCCATAATACTTCTGCCTGCATATAATTACCTGAAATCCAAGACTTACCTTAGTAAACGTTAGAGTGGGCAATTGTCTTCATGCTGCAATTTAGGAAGAACCTTTCACTGCTCCCAACTCCTGTCAGTCTATGTCCTTGAATCTATGAGGAATTGTAGCTTTCAACAAGGGATGCTTTTTTTTTTTTTTTTTTTTTTTTTAATAACTAGATGAGGGAAGGCAAATCTGGGACAGGGAACATTGAGGGAATCAAACTTGGCAGACTCACATTTTTGCCTAGACCTATGCCAGATATTTCTGATTTCTTAAAAACATGATTTTGTGTGAGCATTTACATTTTGAAGGAGATAGATGAATGAATGAAGTGTCTAAGAGAGGGGATTGTAGCCAGGAAGCCAAAACCAATATTGCATGGTAGTGCTAACTTTATATAAAACTGAAGTCACACACATCTTCTTATAGACTGTGTGCTTATCAAGCCTTTGCCTCCATGGCAGTCCCTCTTTCTTCTGTTTCAACCCCATGCAAATCCTATTGCCTGATCCATTTTTCTCTTATTCCCACATTGCCTTGCGGTATCATTTAACTGTTTTCATTTGCGTGTTTTGTCTCCCTAAACAGAATGTAAACATTCAGAGAGCAAGAACTTTGTCTTGTCTTTCTATGGAATTAACTCCGGCATTTCGTAGAGTTGCTCTGTAAATAACTGGTGCTGAATAAATGCTTGTGGGGATTGGCTTATGTCATCTATTGTGCAATGATTGGGGCAAAGATGATTGGACCACAGTGATGTGAAAATGTTTGCCTAACATTTTTTTTCACTGTGAAATTCTGATTAAAACTTAAATATTGACATGCACAGAAAAAGATCCAATAAGAAAGGAGACTATTGAAAGGCTTTCAAAGGGAACGGAACCATTGAAAATACATTCATTGGTTTCCTGATGCCAGGTTTCTAATGACTTTCAAACAAATAGATAATAAAGGAAGACATTTTATGGGTGTGTCAATGCATTTATATTGCTTCCATAAATCTGTAAAAATGTTGAGATATGGACAGACTATAATGTTATTCAGACATTTTTCTTAAGCAGATGCAGGGAAAGGAGGAAAGATGGTACAATGTCATTATTGTTCCCATATTTGTTGTAAACTGCGAAGTCCTTGTCTTTTGTGAACTGTCAGCTTAGAATATTCTGCCAAAAACCTTCTAAAGCAAGTCCTTATTAGAATTAATCACAAGTGTCAGCTGAGACAGTATTTTCTTTTCTGGGTAATTTAAACAGACTCTTATGTACTATATGCAAAATACTTGCTTTGTTTTAGATGCAGAGTTGGGCCATAACAAGATGCTGGTATAAAAAAAAGAGTATCTTTGGCCCTGCTGGGTCTCAAAATGCTAAGCAGCTGAGGTCACTCCTTCTTGTATGTTGTAAAGATATTTTCTAGGTCTCCGACTTAATTTGTCCTGGCTGGTAGTAGCATTTCTGTAGTCACATAGACCTATGGATTGCAGAGTAAACTGGGAATTCTCTATTTTATTCTCTTCATAGAGTCACTGGCCATGTACTATCAGTTCTTTCTTTGAAAATTCTGGCCATCTCCTTTTCTGATGTGTAGTATGAAATACTGGGGATGAGGTATATACCCGGGAGATGTATGACCTTGGTTAAGTCATCTACCACTTTTTGGTCTCATTTTCCCTACTCTTAAGGTCCTCCAGCTGACCTTCTCTGAATCCTCTACAAACATCCTACCTGTCCTTTTGCTATATTACACTTACAGGTGGTAGTAACCTTTAATCTGGTACCTTTGCCCAGATCTCTGCCTCCTATAAGTGAGGGCTCCTGACCAATGGCATATAAATCTTTCTGAAGCATTGCCTTACCTGCTCACAAAATCTTCAATACTGGCTATTTTGCAGTAATTCATTGAGTTGGCACCAGTATGATTTGTGCACATTTCTATACCTGGATGTTATATGTCAACAAAAAGGTTAAAGAATCCCAACACTGAAATGGCTTTTTGTGACTCCCCGCTAAGGTCTGACACCTCAACCTTGAATTTAAGGCTGTCAGCAACCTGGCCTCAACTGAAGTTTCCATTTAAGCCTCCACTACTTCAGTAGTTTCCGAACCTTGCTGCATAGCAATATTACCTGGAGAGTTTTCTCTGCAGATTGAGAACTTCAATATGGAACAGAAAGGTGTTTTTCTTTTCTTTTTCTTTCTTTTCTTTCTTTTTTTTTTTTTTTTGTAATCCATTCTAGATGATTCTGACATTGTGAATCCACGGTTAAACATTTGAAAACATTGGTTTTGCCTCATTATACCTTTACTTATGATTCTCAAACCTCAGTCCACATCAGAATCACCTGGGATGATTATTAAAATTTAGACTGTAAGGCTTGTCAACATTAGGATTTCTGACTCAGTAGCTTAGGGTTGGAGCCCAAGGATTTGTAGTTCTAATTATTTCCCATATGATGCGGATGGTGTTGGTTTGGGGGCCACACTGTGGGAACCACTGGTTTATGCTAGTCCCTTGCCCTGGAATGCCACAATGCCTCTTTCTTTCTTTCTTTCTTTCTTTCTTTCTTTCTTTCTTTCTTTCTTTCTAAGTTTTTAAAAATGTTTTATTTATTTTTGAGACACAGGCAGAGCATGAGCAGGGGAGGGGCAGAGAGAGAGAGAGGGAGACACAGAATCCGAAGCAGGCTCCAGGCTCTGAGCTGTCAGCACAGAGCCCAATGCGGGGCTTGAAGTCACAAACCGTGAGATCATGACCTGAGCCGAAGTCGGACACTTAACCAACTGACCCACCCAGGCACCCCTAGAATGCCACTTTCTAACACTAACATCTTTACCTACCAACATGTTCATCAACGTCATGATACTGCCTTCATAGATCAGTTCTTGAAGTCCCAGATAGAAGGGATCTCTTTGGCTCATATACTGCCAACACTTTATTCTTGCCTTGATTTTCACTATTACCATACTTGGATTATACTATATTGTAAGCTCCTTGAAACTTTATCTCATTTCCGTAAAACCCCATATCTGTGGTTCAATGATTTGCACAAGAGAGGGAAATTCAATATACATATTTGAATGAGTGTCAACCACTTGAACATTTCTTTTTCCACATTTTTTTTCCTTCTTTTGCTCATGGATTTATTTTTTTAATCTAATAAGGCATTCTTGGAGTAATATTTCTGTTTAAAATTTTAAAAGGCCCTGCTGAATACTATTTTCAGGAAGATAAACTATGCCATTGAATTATTGATTTCTAAGATACACTAATTATTGCCTACATTTTAAAAAGAATGTTTCTCTTAGTCACTCTTAATTAACCTCAAGTGCCATCACTTACAATACATTTTGTTTGAAGTTATCATTTGGCCATGGTCCTGCTACTGCCCCCCTCCCTTTTAAACTACACCTTTGTTCTCTGTGTTTTCTTTGTCAGGTATCTGGATAGGTAAGTAGCTTTGGTATTATATGGTATTTTGTTCAGTCTGTTTGCTGGTGGACGAATTACAGAAAGTGGCCATCACTGACACAGTTCACTCAAGGCTAGAATTGTAATGTTGGAAGAGATCTGTAGGACATGGAATCCGTTTCACATTTACAGATAAGTAGGCTGAAGCCAGGTAAGATGGAAAGAGTTGCACTGGTCACAGATAGAATGGATGACGAAACTGTAACTCTGTGGTTGAGATCTCATCCTAGAACTCTTTCTGGAATCACTTGGATTCCATTTATTGAGACTCAGAGGAAAATTTCAAAGAACATCTCCTAAGTGCTTGGAACCAAGGCTTCCTCCCTCCTGACAGCCTGGAAAAACTTTGTCAAGTTCTGCAGATAGAACTGGAAATGGGATCCTAGTCTCCATGGACTCAGAAGAAAAGCACCTCTTGTTGGCTTTTTATTTGGAAAGTAGAATATTTTAAGAGGCAAGTATGTTAGATCAAAGATGTGTGTGATCTGTACACTTTTAGAAATAGACAAGAAAGTAGAACAAGAGACAAGTAAAGACTAAACTCTTGAGAATAGAGGATGTCCAATTTTCAGATGATTTTTATTTTTTATTTATTTTATTTTATTTTTTTTCAATATATGAAGTTTATTGTCAAATTGGTTTCCATACAACACCCAGTGCTCATCCCAAAAGGTGCCCTCCTCAATACCCATCACCCACCCTCCCTTCCCTCGCACCTCCCATCAACCCTCAGTTTGTTCTCAGTTTTTAAGAGTCTCTTATGTTTTGGCTCTCTTCCACTCTATCCTCTTTTTTTTTTTCTTCCCCTCCCCTATGGGTTTCTGTTAAGTTTCACATAAGAGTGAAAACATAAGGTATCTGTCTTTCTCTGTATGGCTTATTTCACTTAGCATCACACTCTCCAGTTCCATCCATGTTGCTACAAAGGGCCATATTTCATTCTTTCTCATTGCCATGTAGTACTCCATTGTGTATATAAACCACAATTTCTTTATCCATTCATCAGTTGATGGACATTTAGGCTCTTTCCATAATTTGGCTATTGTTGAGAGTGCTGCTATAAACATTGGGGTACAAGTGCCCCTATGCATCAGTACTCCTGTATTCCTTGGGTAAATTCCTAGCAGTGCTATTGCTGGGTCATAGGGTAGGTCTATTTTTAATTTTTTGAGGAACCTCCACACTGTTTTCCAGAGTGGCTGCACCAATTTGCATTCCCAAATTGGAATTTGGGGTTCCTGTTTCTCCACATCCTCTCCATCATCTGTAGTCTCCTGATTTGTTCATTTTGGCCACTCTGACTGGCGTGAGGCGGTGTCTGAGTGTGGTTTTGATTTGTATTTCCCTGATGAGGAGCGACGTTCAGCATCTTTTCATGTGCCTGTTGGCCATCCGATGTCTTCTTTAGAGAAGTGTCTATTCATGGTTTCTGCCCATTTCTTCACTGGGTTATTTGTCTTTTGGGTGTAGAGTTTGGTGAGCTCTTTATAGATTTTGGATACTAGCCCTTTGTCCGATAAGTCATTTGCAAATGTCTTTTCCCATTCCATTGGTTGCCTTTTAGATTTGTTGGTTGTTTCCTTTGCTGTGCAGAAGCTTTTTATCTTCATAAGGTCCCAGTAGTTCATTTTTGCTTTTAACTCCCTTGCCTTTGGGGATGTGTCAAGTAAGAAATTGCTACGGCTGAGGTCAGAGAAGTCTTTTCCTGCTTTCTCCTCTAGGGTTTTGATGGTTTCCTGTCTCACATTCAGGTCCTTTATCCATTTTGAGTTTATTTTTGTGAATGGTGTGAGAAAGTGGTCTAGTTTCAACCTTTTGCATGTTGCTGTCCAGTTCTCCCAGCACCATTTGTTAAAGAGACTGTCTTTTCCATTGGATGTTCTTTCCTACTTTGTCAAAGATTAGTTGGCCATCCGTTTGTGGTTCTGGTTCTGTGGTTTCTATTCTATTCCATTGGTCTATGTGTCTGGTTTTGTGCCAATACCATGCTGTGTTGATGATTACAGCTTTGTAGTAGAGGCTAAAGTCTGGGATTGTGATGCCTCCTGCTTTGGTCTTCTACTTCAAAATTACTTTGGCTATTCGGGGCCTTTTGTGGTTCCATATGAATTTTAGGATTGCTTGTTCTAGCTTTGAGAAGAATGCTGGTGCAATTTTGATTGGGATTGCATTGAATGTGTAGATAGCTTTGGGTAGTATTGAAATTTTGACAATATTTATTCTTCCAATCCATGAGCACGGAATGTTTTTCCATTTCTTTATATCTTCTTCAATTTCCTTCATAAGCTTTCTATAGTTTTCAGCATACAGATCTTTTACATCTTTGGTTAGATTTATTCCTAGGTATTTTATGCTTCTTGGTGCAATTGTGAATGGGATCAGTTTCTTTATTTGTCTTTCTGTTGCTTCATTGTTAGTGTATAAGAATGCAACTGATTTCTGTACATTGATTTTGTATCCTGCAACTTTGCTAAATTCATGTATCAGTTCTAGCAGACTTTTGGTCGAGTGTATCAGATTTTCCATGTATAATATCATGTCATCTGCAAAAAGTGAAAACTTAACTTCATCTATGCCAATTTTGCTGCCTTTGATTTCCTTTTGTTGACTGATTGCTGATGCTAGAACTTCCAACACATTGTTAAACAACAGCGGTGAGAGTGGACATCCCTGTCGTGTTCCTGATCTCAGAGAAAAAGCTCTCAGTTTTTCCCCGTTGAGGATGATGTTAGCTGTGGGCTTTTCATAAATGGCTTTTATGATGTTTAAGTATGTTCCTTCTATCCCGACTTTCTCAAGGGTTTTTATTAAGAAAGGGTGCTGGATTTTGTCAAAGGCCTTTTCTGCATCGATTGACAGGATCATATGGTTCTTTTCTTTTATTACTGTGATGTATCACGTTGATTGATTTGCGAATGTTGAACCAGCCCTGCATCCCAGGAATGAATCCCACTTGATCATGGTGAATAATTCTTTTTATATGCTGTTGAGTTCAATTTGCTAGTATCTTATTGAGAATTTTTGCATCCCTATTCATCAGGGATATTGGCCTGTAGTTCTCTTTTTTTACTGGGTCTCTGTCTGGTTTAGGTATCAAAATAATACTGGCTTCGTAGAATGAGTCTGGAAGTTTTCCTTCCCTTTCTATTTTTTGGAATAGCTTGAGAAGGATAGGTATTATCTCAGCTTTAAACGTCTGGTAGAAGTCCCCTGGGAAGCCATCTGGTCCTGGACTCTTATTTGTTGGGAGATTTTTGGTGACTGATTCAATTTCTTCACTGGTTATGGGTCTGTTCAAGCTTTCTATTTCCTCCTGATTGAGTTTTGGAAGCATGTGGGTGTTTAGGAATTTGTCCATTTCTTCCAGGTTGTCCAGTTTGTTGGCATATAATTTTTCATAGTATTCCCTGATAATTGCTTGTGTCTCTGAGGGATTGGTTGTAATAATTCCATTTTCATTCATGATATTATCTATTTGGGTCATCACCCTTTTCTTTTTGAGAAGCCTGGCTAGAGGTTTATCAATTTTGTCTATTTTTTCAAAAAAACCAACTCTTGGTTTCGTTGATCTGCTCTACAGTTTTTTTAGATTCTATATTGTTTATTTCTGCTCTGATCTTTATTATTTCTCTTCTTCTGCTGGGTTTAGGCTGTCTTTGCTGTTCTGCTTCTATTTCCTTTAGGTGTGCTATTAGATTTTGTATTTGGGATTTTTCTTGTTTCTTGAGACAGGCCTGGATTGCAATGTATTTTCCTCTCAGGACTGCCTTCGCTGCATCCCAAAGCGTTTGGATTGTTGTATTTTCATTTTCGTTTGTTTCCATATATTTTTTAATTTCTTCTCTAATTGCCTGGTTGACCCATTCATTCTTTAGTAGAGTGTTCTTTAACCTCCATGCTTTTGGAGGTTTTCCAGACTTTTTCCTGTGGTTGATTTCAAGCTTCATAGCATTGTGGTCTGAAAGTATGCATGGTATGATTTCAATTCGTGTATACTTATGAAGGGCTGTTTTGTGACCCAGTATGTGATCTATCTTGGAGAATGTTCCATGTGCACTCGAGAAGAAAGTATATTCTGTTGCTTTGGGATGCAGAGTTCTAAATATATCTGTCAAGTCCATCTGATCCAATGTATCTTTCAGGGCCCTTGTTTCTTTATTGACCGTGTGTCTAGATGATCTATCCATTTCTGTAAGTGGAGTGTTAAAGTCCCCTGCAATTACCACATTCTTATCAATTAGGTTGCTTATGTTTGTGAGTAATTGTTTTATATATTTTGGGGCTCCTGTATTCGGCGCATAGACATTTATAATTGTTAGCTCTTCCTGATGGGTAGACCCTGTGATTATTATATAATGCCCTTCTTCATCTCTTGTTACAGCCTTTAATTTAAAGTCTAGTTTGTCTGATATAAGTATGGCTACTCCAGCTTTCTTTTGGCTTCCAGTAGCATGATAAATAGTTCTCCATCCCCTCACTCTCCATCTAAAGGTGTCCTCAGGTCTAAAATGAGTCTCTTGTAGACAGCAAATAGATGGGTCTTGTTTTTTTATCCATTCTGATACCCTATGTCTTTTGGTGGGCGCATTTAGTCCATTTACATTCAGTGTTATTATAGAAAGATATGGGTTTAGAGTCATTGTGATGTCCGTAGGTTTCATGCTTGTAGCGATGTCTCTGGTACTTTGTCTCACAGGATGCCCCTTAGGATGTCTTGTAGGGCTGGTTTAGTGGTGATGCATTCCTTCAGTTTTTGTTTGTTTGGGAAGACCTTTATCTCTCCTTCTATTCTAAATGACAGACTTGCTGGATAAAGGATTCTCGGCTGCATATTTTTTCTGTTCATCACATTGAAGATCTCCTGCCATTCCTTTCTGGCTTGCCAAGTTTCAGTAGAGAGATTGGTCACGAGTCTTATAGGTCTCCTTTTATATGTTAGAGCACCTTTATCTCTAGCTGCTTTCAGAATTTTCTCTTTATCCTTGTATTTTGCCAGTTTCACTGTGATATGTCACGCAGAAGATCGATTCAAGTTACGTCTGAAGGGAGTTCTCTGTGCCTCTTGGATTTCAATGCCTTTTTCCTTCCTCAGATCAGGGAAGTTCTCAGCTATGATTTCTTCAAGTACACCTTCAGCACCTTTCCCTCTCTCTTCCTCCTCTGGAATACCAATTATGCATAGATTATTTCTCTTTAGTGCATCACTTAGTTCTCTAATTTTCCCCTCATACTCCTGGATTTTTTTTATCTCTCTTTTTCTCAGTTTCTTCTTTTTCCATAATTTTATCTTCTAGTTCACCTATTCTCTCCTCTGCCTCTTTGATCCGAGCTGTAGTTGTCTCCATTTTATTTTGCAGCTCATTGATAGCATTTTTTAGCTCCTCCTGGCTGTTCCTTAGTCCCTTGATCTCTGTAGCAATAGATTCTCTGCTGTCCTTTATACTGTTTTCAAGCCCAGCGACTAATTTTATGACTATTATTCTAAATTCACTTTCTGTTATAATATTTAAGTCGTTTTTGATCAGTTCATTACCTGCTGTTATTTCCTGGAGGTTTTTTTGAGGGCAATTCTTCTGTTTCCTCATTGTGGATAGTCCTTGGAGTAGTGGGAAACTGCGGGCCACTTCCCCTGTGCTATCTTGAATAACTTGCATTGGTGGGCAGGGCTGCAGTCAGACCTGATGTCTGCCCCCAGCCCACTGCTGGGGCCACAGTCAGACTGGTGTGTGCCTTCTCTTCCCCTCTCCTAGGGGCGGGATTCACTGTGGGGTGGGGTGGCGTGGCCCGTCTGGGCTACTTGCCCACTGCCAGGCTTGTGGTGCTGGGAATCTGGCGTATTAGCTGGGGTGGATCAGAAGGGTGCACAGGGGCGGGAGGGGCAGGCTCAGCTCGCTTTTCCTTCAGAGATCTGCTGTGGGAGGGGCCCTGCGGCACCAGGAGGGAGTCAGACCCGCCAGAGGGATGGATCCGCAGAAGCACAGCGTTCGGTGTTTGCGTGGTGCAAGCAAGTTACCTGGCAGGAACTGGTTCCCTTTGGGATTTTGGCTGGGGGATGGGCAAGGGAGATGGCGCTGGTGAGCACCTTTGTTCCCCGCCAAGCTGCGCTCTGTCGTCAGAGGCTCAACTCTCCCTCCCGTTGTCCTCCAGCCCTCCTGTTCTCGGAGCAGAGCTGTTAGCTTATAACCTTCCAGATGTTAAGTCCCGCTTGCTGTCTGAACACACTCCGTCCGGCCCCTCCGCTTTTGCAAGCCAGACTCAGGGGCTCTGCTTGGCTGGCGGGCAGCCCCTCTGCCCCTGCTCCCTCCCGCCAGTCCATGCAGCGCGCACCGCCTCTCCGCCCTTCCTACCCTCTTCCGTGGGCCTCTTGTCTGTGCTTGGCTCTGGAGGCACCGTTCTGCTAGTCTTCTGGCGGTTTTCTGGGTTATTTAGGCAGGTTTAGGTGGAATCTAAGTGATCAGCAGGACGCGCAGTGAGCCCAGCGTCCTCCTATGCCGCCATCTTCCCAGGATCCCCCTCAGATGATTTTTAAAAACGTCATTAAATTTTTTAGCTCTGCTTTGTAGTAATATTCATGTTTGGTAATTTTGAGCACTTTAATAATATTTGGGGGCCACCTGGGTGGCTCAGTCAGTTAAGCATCTGACTTCGGCTCAGGTCACAATCTCCATGATTCGTGAGTTTGAGCCCCACATCCGGCTCCATGCTGACAGTTCCAAGCCTGGAGCCTGCTCCAGTTTCTCTGTCTCCCTTTCTCTCTGCCCCTCCCCTGCTCATACTCTGTCCCTCTCTCTCTCCAAAAATGAATACACATTTGAAAACATTTAAAAAAAATAATTTTTCATTTTAAATGCCAGTGTGAGAAACGTTTGTCTTATACCTAATAACCCACATCAGAGGGTGAACACAAAATGCTTTAACCAGAACATCCTGCAGGGCAATGGTTGCCAGTGAAGTCTCCCTCCTGACAAGCAATTTTGCCTTCTAATTTTCTGTTTATTTTAATGTTCCATTTTGTTTATCTTTTCCTTGTGTCAGAAAGCTTTTCTCTTGAGTTGGAGAAAATTAGTTGCAATGTATAGATTTTTATAATTTACTTTCAGAGAAAAAGGAATTATAATTTCAATTGAGTTTGATGAGACTGCAAGAAAGTGAAATACTAAAAATAAGTAGTAGCTATTTATCCTCCTATAAAATGTTTTCTTACTTTAAAGAAGTTTAAATTTTATTTTAAAAGAAATATGTGCAAGTGCATAAAATTATATAAAATGAAAAGTCTTTTAAAAATCCTTTGTCAAGCCCCAGTTCTGCCTCCAGAAGCAACCATTGTGAACAGGTTTTTTTTTTTTTTGTATCCCTTCAATTTATGTAGTACGCACACACACATACACACACAGCCGAAATTGAATCATACCATACAAAACCTTGATTTTTCCTGAAATACTTTGAGAATGCATACTAAAAAATGATCAACAAAACTGTTATAATTAAAGGAAAGGAGAAATAAATAATTGAGAATCACTTATCAAGTATACTTTTTTTTTTTTTTTTTTTTTTTACCCCAAACAGATTAAAAATACTTTATCCATTGGGAGAAAAGGGACTGAGCTTCTTTTCGTATTTTAAAATGTTGATTCAGGAAGTTTTATTTATTTATTCAAAGACATTTGCTACCACTCATGGCTTTTCAAAGGTACATAAATGCTGTAAATGAGCTAAGGAGATAATGATCCCAGAAACTTCATATCAGATATTTTGGATTGTATTTATTGATATGATTTCATTGTACATTTCTATTTTGATTCTTATTTAAATATTAAAAAATCATTTTTAGGTGATATTAGAAAAGATTAGACATTATCATTTCATAATCCCATAGTAAAAAGTATGGACAGGCTTTTAGAAGCGTAATTGATAGAGAAACCATTTCATATTACAGTATTATTGTAAATATACAGGACTATGTGAACTGGGTGGTTATACAGCCAATATTTGACCCTCATTGAGGAAGAATCACTTTTCAATCACTCATGTGGATAGTGCCTCCAATCACGATCTGCACTTGTAGAAAATATGCAATTTTGAGTTTTAATAGAGTGAAACTTACGTATCTGATCCACTGTTGGATAAACAAGTAATGTCTGTCAGTATGCCTTTCTTCCTGGTAGACGTGGTTATGTGAAGGCGCATAGTGTGTGCCTTCTCACAGGTCAAGGACCTTGTCACGTTCCCCTTGCTTTTGCAGTCTCTTGTCCTCTGAATTAGTGTTTCCTTACCCACCCTGGATGTGGGAGGCAGTAGGAGAGACTGGGAATCTCCTTAGTTATATCATCGTTACTTTTCCAATGTAATTTGGCTTAATGTGGACATGCATTTATTTAAATTTATTGCTACTTGTAGATTCAGAAGGTACCTCAACAGATTTTGGAGCAAGGAGATATTTTTCTCTGATGCGACTCTATTCATACAATTACAGTTTTCCAGAAATAATATTTTCTTTCTTTTCATTTTTAAAAGTACCACCTCTGCAATTTGAAGGAGCCTTCTTTAGCAGCAGTGATCAATCTTTCATTGACCACTGGACTTACCTTGCTTGGGAGCAGAATAAGTAGATTTTATTAATCTGTTTATTGGTTAGTTATTTGCATACTTTGCTCAGAATAGAGTTATAAAGAATGCAATGAGTAGATTTTATGCACATATGAGTCTTCTACTGTTTTAAGTTGTTCTTTGTTTAAAAGGAACTCAACAACTTTCATTTCCCTTTAGTGGTGTTTTTGGTGTTGAAGGAAATTGATTAAATTGGTGTCTAATTAGGGAGCATTGGGAACATTGCAGTAAAGAGGGAAGTCTGGAAAATGGAGTTAGTAACCTTTAGCCTCAGGGAGGTGTAAGCAGCCTTTTTTTTTTAAAGGGATTCTCTGTTCTTGAAGTATGCCATTTCATTTCCCATTTTTTTCTTTTGCTATTATTTGATGTTTACAGAAAATTGTAGAGGGAAATTCTTGGTATTAAGTGCATCCAGTATCTTTCCAGTACTTTTAAGTTAGAAAAGGATTATTGTTTTCAGTATTTGTGGGTGAGGCTGGAAGAGTAGTTTGTGGAAAATAAATGGCCTTTTCACAGTATAAACCCACACACACTGTCATTTGTTTTTATATTTCATACGGTAATTTGCTGAAGTTTTAATACTTCTTTGTAGGGTTGTCTTTTTGTGTGTTAGAAACTTCAGGATTTTTCTTCAAAGAAACCATTTATTTAACTGCAAATCAAATTGATCTGATAGCTATTTATTCACTTGATAGGTGTCCAAAAGAACTAAGTGGCCTGGTTCTTTTTTTCTTCCTCCTGCTGTAGGCTTCTTCTGTATAAGTTAAGTGTATTATCCTATAAAGGGGAGCCTAGGCTTTGGACCAGGCTCCTGCAGTCAGGGCCTTGCTACTTTATTGAACCTGGGACCTCAGCAAAGCTATTTTGCCTTTCTAAGACCGTTTCTTTTTGAGCAAAACATTATAGTATATTGATTGGGATGTTTCTGCATTTCTTACCAATGGCCTGAACTAAATAGGTGTATTCAGTAAATAACTCTCCTTCCAATCAACCTTTGATTTTTATGTTCTAGTGTTCTCTGGGGTCAGTGTTCATCTTCCCAGGGATCATATTTTCCAAAGTATTGCTATCTCTCTCTTGCCCTTTGAATCTGTGTTTAGTTTTACTACTACTTAGGATGTAAAACACTATGGAGTTTGGAGATTCCTTAAATATTAATAAATGTATTAAAGTTTAGGAGGAGATAAATATTTCAACACTAGCTTGGTTTGTAACACTGCTGATATATTAGGCTGGGCAATGAGCTGTTGTGGGTGGCTCTTCCCCACATTATGGAACGTTCAGCAGCATCCCTAGCTTCTACCCACTAGATGTCAGTAGCATCACCTTTCCAGTTGTGACAGCCAAACATGTCTCCAGTCATTACCAAATATCCTTTGGGAAGCAAAATCACCCTTAGTTCAGAACCACTAGTCGACAGGGAAAGTAAGTCTGGGCATATATACCTCTTAAACACATAGCCTGTCATTATGCAAGTGTCATCCTTTATTGTGACATTGGGAACACCATGTCTTTTTTTTTTTTTATTTTATTTTTGATAGAGAGAGTGCTGGCAGAGGAGAGAGGCAGAGAGAGAGAGAGAGGCTCCATGCTTAGTGTGGACCCCAATCCAAGTCTTGATCTCATGACCCTGGGATCATGACCTGAGCCAAAATCAAGAGTTGGACTCTCAACCGTCTGAGCCACCTAGGTGCCCCAATCCTTTGTCTTCTTGAAACTTTTTGTCCTCAGTCTGAGTATACTAGTGTGAAGCAACTTTGTATTAATATTTACAATTATCTATCAGTAGACTATATTTCAAATCAGTTATTTTAAATATAATATAATATATATATATATATATATGTGTGTGTGTGTGTATGTATATATATGAGCTCCTCTATAAATCAGCACTGTCCTATGTAATGAGTATTCTGATGAATATATAGGCAGTGTTAATTTAGAAGTTAGGAGCTTAAGCTCTAGAGTCAGACTGCCTGAGTTCGAAGACTGGTTGTAGCATTTCTGGCTACATGATCTTCAACAATGACTATCTCAATTTAATCGTAAATGGTAGTACCATTTACTTTCATATACTTGCTAATAAAATTAAACAAAAACATAGATATAAATCACTTAACAGTACTTGATGCATAGTAAGTGCTTAAAATATCTTAGTTGTGTAGACCTTTTCATTATCTGCATCAACAGCATTATTATCAAGGGTGCTGTGCTCATTAAAGAGAACAGCCCCTAATTCTGAGTACAGAGGTGGTAGCAACATCAGAAGGCTTCCTGGCAAAGATAAACCCTGAGGTGTGCCCTGTAGATCTAGGTGAGCCAAAAGATTAGGAAGTGAAGAACAGGGTGAAGGGCACGCTGGCAAAAGCATTACATTTTCTTTTATGCATAATCTGATATAGAAACAGGTGAGTATTATTTGTTTCTTTGAAATATTTCAAAATGCAGTAATTTCTTTCAACTTTTATTTCTCAGCTTGCAACTCTTTCTAAGTTTATTTTGCTATTAGAAAAGTGTTATCAAGTGTTTTTTACACCAGTGAAGTATTGATTTTAAATGAATCCTTTATTTTTCCTTGAGAACGATATGATAGTCTTATCTGATTATAGTATTCCTTCTGAATCCTAACGGTTCAGACTGAGGGGAATCTAGGGTTACAGACTGAGGAGAGCCTGGTTATTTCCTACTTTTGTTTGCTTCTTTACAAATAATGTTAAAGCGTAGGTTTCATCTGATAGAGGTTTTTCTGTCTTTTAGCTACCTTATTTATTTGTGAACCTATAAGGGATCTAATTGGTGGGTGTTGGGGTGATGATGGGGTTCAGAGCCTACAGTCAAGAAAGAATTCTTGAAGACATCTTTGGTGCAAAAAGGTGATTTTATTAAAGCATGGGGGCAGGACCCATGGGCAAAAAGAGCTGCAATGGGGTTGTGAAGAACGGCTGATGATATACCTTCAGGTTGGGAGGGGGTTAGGGACAGCATAAGTCTCTAAAGAATTTTGGAAGCAAGGTTTCCAGGACCTTGAGGGAGCCAGCTGTTAGGAAAATGTCATTTATTACCATTTAGTAAAACCTCAGTCATGAGATCCTTCAGATATATATTAGGGACCATATGCTTGGAGTATAATTGCCAACATATACTTGGGGGTTAAAAATAAAGGAGGTTTGCAAAGGAATTTTTATGTGTTTAATGAGACTCACAGGATCCTGGGGGGGGGGTGGTCAGGATAATGTTAAGCCAATGTTCCCTTTTGCCCCTAGCAAAGTGTCATCATCGAGGCAGCTGAGCTCCTAGAGGAAGGTCACTCTGCCTCTTTCAAGGACTTGTCAATGGGCTGTAAGCATTAAGGAAATTTAATTTTTTCATTTTCCTTTGTTTCCCACATCACCATGGCAAGCACTTAAACCCCTTTACATCTTGATAAAGGTGATATTAAGGCTTCAGAAAACGGAGTCTGTAGGTTTCTGGAGATCAGGCTATGGATAAAATTGCCTTTTTCTTGCAGTTTCCTAAGTTATCCGTAAACTGAAGGAGACTCCTGTCCTGCATGACTGTGATCTCTATCAGTCAACAATTTTGTTTTCTTTCCTTCCCTTTGTTCTTGAGCAACAGAAGTGTCTGAGCAATATCATACATATCCCACCTGGGGAGGGGCAAGGTGCTGTTAGCCTGTACTTTGCCCTCAGTTTGCCTTATGCTCCCTCATCATTATCATCATTGGGCAGTTGCTGATGAATGCTTAGCTGCCCTCATGATTCAAGGATAATATTCAAAAACAAGTCATACCCCTTCCTAACATTTATATGACATGGTGCTCTCTCCAACATATGTGTTGGCTTCTGTGACCCATAACTAACCCATGGATTAGGTGAGGGCAAGTTTACAAGTGAGGAAATTGGGCTCATAAATGTTACTTGTCTAGGATGATGCGATGTCAGAACTGGGCAGGGAAACCAGGTCTACTTGACCCCAAAGCCTGCTATTCCTATTACATATGCAGTTATGTTCAAGTGTGCTCTATGCATTCGTATACCTCATTTTCAAAGACCTCTTATTAGCTATGAAGATAGAATGATGTTCTGAAGAACAGTTCAATATCTATTCTTCATTTCTTTTATATTTTATAATGCTAGGCTATTATTGAAGGACTAAAACTACTGATTATTTGAGCTTGTAACTAGTTTCATTACTTTATAAGTCAATAAGAACAGTTAGGATCCATTGTAACATTGACACAATTCCAAATAATCATTTATCTTGCTCATTCTAGTGAGCTTCCTGAGGACATCTGTGACTTTTCTTTTTTGACACATTTCATAGTTTCTCTCACCAAGTTCCATACCTACTAGAAGCTCTTTGGACAACTGGCTACTGGATTTACCAGAGTGGACCAGATAGTGTTAAAATTCGGACCGTCTTGTAAATTAGGTGATTGCAGTGTCCAGCCTCCAGATATTCCCCAGTAATTCCTATTCCCTGATATTTAGGCCCTTGAGCAGTTTCCTCCCATATGGAATAGGGATGACTCATATAACCAACAGAACAATGCTGGGTTGTAAAACTCATTATAAGCTTCCATCCTGCCGTTTTGGATCCCTTGTTCTGGGGGAGGTCAGCTGCCATCTTACAAGGTATCTCTGTGGAGAGAAGCACACTGAGGCCTACTGTCTAGACCATGTAAGTGAACCGTTAAGGAAGTGAATCCTCCAGCTACCGTCAGACCTTCAAGTGACTGTGAACCCTGGCCTGCACGTTGACTGTAGCATCATGACAGATACTGAGCTAGAAGTGCTCATCTAACCTGCTAACAAAGTCATAACCCACAGAAACCACCAAATAATAAATGTTTACTGTTTTAAGCCACTAGGTTTGGGGATCATTTGTTATATTGAGCAATAGTACTCCTATGGAAGGATTTTAAACTTCTTGATAGTCAGATACTATTAAAACACAGGTGGAATATTAAGTGCTCTGCAGATTATTTTGCTTTTTGAAATGGAATATGATTTTTGTTTATCTGTGCTCGATATTATAAACAATGATTCTATAAATTGGTTTTTTTATCATTAGTCATTAGTGTTTTAAATTTAAAATAAATGAGATATATGGAAAGCATTTATACAATAAAAATGTTAAACAATTGTAAATTATCAAAATAAAGTCACTTTAAACTCTTGTAATGTGTTTTTATGTATTCATAGGATTTCTCATAATATTAACAAAATAACTTGAAGAGATCCCCCCTTAAAAATGGTTGCAATTGTTGAATATTACTTGTATGTTAGTATTTTGTACAATTTGTTCATTAATTTTGTAATGCCTAAAAGAAATACAGGCAGAAGAAAAAAGGAAGAAGGATACTACAGTAAATATTATCAGCCCTTGTCAACCCATTGAGAATTGAAAGCACATCGAGTCTAAATAAACCGATTGTCAGTAGCCTAGAAGAGGTACCTTCTAGTGTTAAAGAGGCTTTTCTGTCTTTAAGTTGTATTGTCAGGCTAAGCTTTGTGTTATGTAACCAAGAACTGTGTTCTTGGTATCTAAGGAATATTAACTTTTACTCGGGAGATGGCCTCACAAAATAAGAATCTTCACATAATCATTGAAAATACATTTTTATAAATCAGTTTAGTAGTGTATTGAATACTCTTAGCATGAAACACTTCCTTCATAAAAGAGTTTTATTATACTTTGCCATCTTTTGAAAAAGTGGTTTATCACACTGGCACAACGTGATCACGGCCAACCATGATTCTTCATGCTTCCTCAGAAAATAAAGCTGTCCTTATCCCCACCCCCTTAAGTTTATGAATGCTATTAAAAGCCACAACGCTTCCTGAAATACTTAAAAATAGTGCACATCGATCAATAATATTTTTTAGATTCTATGCACTTCTGCTGATGAAGGTCATAAACCACATCAGACAGATCCAAAAAATCAGATTGTCTTTTCTACTAGCCCTTTGTTCTGACCAGAGCAGTTGCATTTTGTTATTTCCTCTTCCTCGACAATTTCCTCTAGTGGTAAAGTAAATAAAGCACATGTATTAAAAATATAGCTGTGAATCTGAGCATAGATTCTTGTCTTGAGCTTTGATTGCAGGTGTGCATAGCCTTCTAAATGGGCATTCCACAGTTGCTACAGATGGTGTGTCGGTCCTGTCAGCTGCGTTCACACATGATGTATGACATTAATTGTTTTTGGACTATTGAAGGAATAAATACTTTTGCTATCACAGGGAACACGTGGGAAAGAAAAAATGAGTAAGTAGAGATGCCATGGGGTGAATTACTTTCTTTAAATCACCATTTTTATGCATGTGTACCTCTTTTTCAAAAAGAAACACGAGGCATTCCATTCTCAAAATGACTTTGGAGTAGAAGAATTTTTAAGGGAAGAAGGGAATTGCAATTTTTGGATAAGAAAAATGTCCTAAGTCTGTCTGTCAGCCTGTCTCTGCTTCTTCCTTCCTCTCTCTCTCTCTCTCTCTCTCTCTCTCTCTCTCTCACACACACACACACACACACACTAATCTGGTTTGGAAGTTTTCAAATGTTTAAACATCCCTTTTGGGTAAAGAATTTTTTTTAAAGGATGTGAAAGATAATTCTGAATTTACTTTTACTGTTTGTAATTTAAAATTTTTAATATAAAATTAAGGGTGTTTCTCATTCAGGAAGTAACTTTTAGGCCATATCATAAAAAAAAGTATAAATTTTGGGAACACTTCAAACGTTACAGTCCAAAGCTGAAATTCAGCCTTTCTCACCTCCTGTTCCTAGCTTTGCCACTCCCTGGCTATGAAACCTTGGGAAACTTACTGATTATCCCCATCTCCCTGAGCCTCATCTTTCTGGTCTCTGTCATGGGGTTTTATGAAGATTATGGCTGATGAAGACTGGTTGTCACATGTTAATATCATATGTAGTTAGTTGCTCAATAAATATAGTTGTTTTTGCTAATCATGATAATGTTAGCAGGTGTTGCTGAGTCAAAAGTGCAGATATACAAATGGAATCCATTTACCCAAAGGTATACTTGTGCTTGTGTTCTGTCTCCAAAATTACACTTCAGATTTTGAACATCCATTTTGTGAAAAAGGGAGAAGGTAGCTAGCTGTTGAAAGAGTACAAAAAGAAAATATTTCGGTATTTATATCAAAGAATTGAACAGTTGAAAATTTAGCAAATTATGAAAACCTGAAGTCATCAAATATTGGAATCAGTTAAAAGAGTTGAGAGACATAAGTGACATATAAAAGTTTGAAACAGGCACAGATGTGGCAGCGTGAAGGGTAGAGAAGTTGGAGAAAATGAGGAGGAGTGAAATGGATGGCTCAGATTTTCAAGGCTCTATAGATAAGCTGTTCTTGAAGGATTGGATTTTTGATGTATTTGAGTTCATTCTGAAACTTAGTCTTTCTGTGAGATGTATTAGCAGACAATAATCTTTTTCATTTACAAGTTTATCACTTATAAAATTACTCCATATATGTTTCATATGTGTGTATATATATATATATATATATATATGATATAGATTAATATATATATAAATCAATTGCTACAAAATCCTAGGGGTTGGTTAGTTAAGAAGTCTTCCTACAACTGTTGGGCCCTATTTTGTTGCTGTGATTATAGACTCACACATATAAGCAATGCCCTCCTATTCAAAACATAGAACAACCAATCAAATCTGAGAAACGAACCACTGTAGCCTCCAGGTATAATCATCATTTTGTTTAAATCCTAAGGAGGAGGCTAGAAGTATGCAAATACAGCACCATTACTTCTTGCTCTCGCCACAAAGCTCCAATGCATATGCCACCTTTGAGCTCAACGAGGCTTATCAAAAGATGACCCCCCCCCATTACAATCACATAATACACATTTCACTGTCCGTTACTATTCTTTATATCTTAGAACCAGAGAAATAAGATGCGGTGAATACCATATACGGGCTTCAATGGGGATGGGGAATGATAGACATATTCAGATTTAAGGTTCATAGTCTGCTGACAGTAATATTTTGGCCCCCTTGTCTTTGCAGTATATAGTGCTTTCCCCAGTCATTATTATTATTTCATTATAAAGATCAGGCAGTTGAATAGAGGAGGCAGGAGACCCTTGCACCCAATTTCAAGCCTTCAGTGGTTTTCCGCCAAATCACATTGATCAAGGTCCATTGTGCTTTGTGTGATACTCAACCATATGAATTTTTCATTGGAAGTTGGAGGAGAAATGATCATGCAAACACTGAGAAAACATCATGCATCAGCTAGTTGTACTAGTTCCAGAATATTTAGAAAAGCAATAATGTTCTTGTATTTTAGTTCCTGACTTTGACACATTGTGTTATATTAATCACATTAAGTTTTAGATAGAGAATTTATGAAACAAAGTTAGATGATATGTATGTGTATATATATATATATATATACATGTGTATCTATAATTTATTAAGTTTAAAAAATTTATTTTTCCACCACATTATCGGGTGTTATAAACAATACTGAGATTTAGATGCAGATGTAGCAATTCTATTATCATCTAGATAGGTACAAAAGTGCATATTTGTATGTGCCAGAGAATGTGATTTACCGACCGTGATTTTTAGTCAATAATGTTTGTAATGCAATTTCATGTTAGGCAGTGTCATAATAGAAAGTGATGGATACAAAACTATATTGATGGAAGTGTGACTTGGCAAACATTGAGGAAGGGAGAGGAATGATTCATCAACATGTCTCCTTTAGATGTCTTTGTACACGATGGGCTTTGAGGTCAGAACACATTAGCATGAATATGTTCCTTTCAAATTAAAGTATAGTACTTTTCTGTTACTGAAAACCGATTTTTTTTAATTCTAAATTCTGTAAGACCAAAAATAAAATAACAACAATAAATTTAAAGATACTAAAGGTTTGTTTTTACCCAGTGTCTTTTAGGCACCAGAGGACCAGGGACATCTTGATTAGAATCACTTCAGGAGGTTAATCTGATGATAATATATACAATAGATTAAAAGGAAACAGAATTAAGTCAGACTGGGAGGAGAATATTCCAGAAAGCCAAAAGTGAAGCTCAAGGTCTTGTAATCTATCACAGATTCTTAACCGTAGGCATGTGGAAATGTTTGGAGACGTTTTTAGTTATTACAATGCCTGGGAATGCCTCTGGTATTGAATCTGTGGAAATATGGAAAGTGAAACATCTTCCATTAGGAGAGGTCACCTGCAGAACAGAGAGTTTTCCATTCCAAGTTCAGGCATAGCCCTACAGTGAATGGCGGAACAGAGTCAGTGGGGGTTTGGAGGGTCTACTCGGCAGCATAACTAGGGATGAGAAAGGTCACGACACTCTTGCTTTTTTCTGTGCACCATTATTAAGGTCTAGCATTTCCATAGACAAAGGGGTCTTATGCACTTGTTTTCACCTTAAAGAATACTCAAATGCCAGGGTTTTCCTTGAGTTTTCTGTTGGAAGAGAATCAGGATAATTCCTATCAGTAACATTAAGACAGTTAAACCTTTAAATATCGACGACATTTTCCAGAGGAAAATTATAGATAAGAGTATCTGTAAAAAACTTAGTGCAGAAGTTTAAGGATCATTCTCCTTAAAGAAAATATGAAGACAACGAATGAGATGGATTCCCTTCTACACTAGAAAAACGATTATGAGAAGAAATTTTGTATTTGACTTCATCCATGCTTTCAACAGATGTGTTCTCAGCATCCGTTGTGTCAGGCACTGCCCTAGGATTGAAGCAGGTAGCAATGTCTTCTGCGAACTTACATAATAATAAGGGAGACAGTAATAAATAATGTCAGGTAGTACAATGATGGAAAGCATTATTTTAAATGGGCTGGCCAAGAAAGGACTGAATGGGTGACACTTTGAGTAGAAACTAAATAAAAGGACACATGCCAGCAAATGAATATGTGAGGGGAACACAGTTCAGCAGAGATTAGTGAAAGCTCTAAGCACAGCTGGTCATGGTGAGGACCAGTAAGGAGACCACAGACCAAGGGGAAAGCTGTAGAAATAAAGTTGGAGAAGCAGCCAAGCTCCAAACATGCAGGAACTCCATGGTAGCCCATAAAACAGCTTTTATTCAGAGTTACCTTAAAAGCCACTGGGGGATCTTGAGTGTAAAAGGGATGCAATCTGACAAATGTTTCCAAATGCATCACTCTGTACTCTTTGTGGTTTTTGTGGTCTGGCCAGAGTGGAAGCAGAGTCTGTGACCATAGCCGATGAATGATGAAGGTTGACCTGGGCCAGATGGAAGGACAAAGTTGTAAGGTGACTGCTGAAGGTAGAGTTTTTGGGATGTGTTGATGGTTATAATGTAGGCTGGTAGAAAAATGAGAAGAATGAAGACTTGAAGGTTTAGGAATTACCCTCAGTTTATGGGATGCTCACTTGAGAAACACCGTATTACAAAATAAAAATGATTAACTCAGTTACATTATCTATCAGATTGAACTTCCTCAGGCCTTTCCAAATATTGCGCTATTACTCAAGGCAGTCATCCCTAATCCTCAGGGCTGTTTTAGTGACCTCTTCTAGATTGAAGATTTTTCTAACCTTTGACTTTGGTTTTCCATAGATTGGTAGTAAAATAGGCAATATGTAGGATGAAGTTTAAAATGCATGTAAGAAATACTTTATTGGGGAATGAAGTATAAATAATAGTGAAGTTGTTAAGAGTGTGAGTTCTAGAAACAGACTGTCTGGGTTTAAATGCTGACATCACTGTTAATGAGCTTTGCAACTTTAAGGAAATTAGTTACTCTCTTTTTCATCATCTGTAAATTAGAAATAATAATATTGGAGGATTGTGGTGAGGATTTAGTGCTTTCCTACATATGTAATGCTGTGAGCAATGCTTGGCACATAGTAAGCTCTTAATAAGTGTTAATTATTTTTTATTATCTGTTAATACTATTGCTGACAAGAACAGATATGTAGTGATTCAAATAAAAAAAAGGCAGCTTCAGAAACAAAAGGAACAAATAATCCATGAGCTGAAAAAGCCAAATGAAAAATTGAAACAGAGCTCTACATAAAAATAGTAAAAAACAGACTCAATAGATAAATTCATAAACAAAAAGTTTGAAATTATATCAGATTATTGGTGCTAACAGCATGGTTTAAATTTGTAACCTGAGAAAAGAAACACAATATCAGCAAAAGACACAATTTTTCAATTATTATTTGTATCATCAAACTATTATTATGTTACACATTGCTGGGTTTTTTTCCTTGTTTTGAAAATTTCTTTTCAGGAATCCAAAATCTAAATGTACCTTTTGTATTTTCCAGGATTTTAAATTTCCTAGTGTCATTCTCAATTCATGGGGAGTACTAAATTGAATGTACAAAGTAAAACTTAATTGCTCATATGTTTGAAAATAATTTTATCATTTTAAAGAAAGTTCTTAAGAATGCGTAAAACAAGAGTTTAAGATCTCTATTAATATCTATAGTACTTAGTAATAATTTAATCCTAGCGTAGAAATAATAAAGTTGTGAAACATGAGGCCTGGCTTATTTTCAACCTCATAAATACTGTCTTTCTTTAGAGTCTTGTCACAAGATTCCAAGTGGCTGAGATAGAAGTATTCAATAAATATTTGCAGTTTGATTAATGTTTAATTATGAGCTTCATGTGCTAAATGAAGTAAAATAGAAATTTTGAGAATGCTGTATGAATCACACAAACAGCAGAAAGTAATGTGACTTTTAAGTTGTAATTGCAGTAAGTGGCCTTTAGTTTGACATTTTGAAGGTGACCTGACAACATCGGGATCATCTACCAATGTTTACCATATACATTATTTAATGTGCGTTGTGATTGGACCTTGGGAGTTTCACTTGTAAAGTTGTAGGTAAATAGGGTTCTTCTCTGGTTCTCTTGATCCCTTGCTTAGACTGTCGCAATACATTTCTTTCTCATTTTTCCCTAGAATACATTTTCAAACATTAAATATTCCATAGGACGTACCAACTTCCATTTCTAAGTATTATGCTATTTATGCAGTAATACTCTATTTTACTGTCATTATATACTATATTTGTTAAATATATGCCATATTAACTTTTGTACATCAGTTAAAAGCTCACCTTTCTGTTTAAAATGACATTCTGCTTGTTACTCTGAGTTTTGGGTATGCTAGGAGTACCATGCTGAACAAAGCTGCTTGGGAGAACACAGGAGGAACTAAACTGTAGAAAGAATGACTGCTTGACAGATTGTTGCAAACAATAGTACTAGCATTGTCCAGTATTGTTAAAAATTTCCATTTTGGCATAACCAAGGTCTTTTTAAGGGAGTCTGTGTTGGGACCAGCTCGTGACAACAATGGTTCCAGAAGGGGTTGTTGGAGGAAGCCCCCTAGGTTTCACATAGGAGGTTATGGAACCTAGATGAGAGAAAAGCAGCAATCACAACCTGGACACAACTCTAGGACTCAACTGATGGGGGTCACAGATAAGGAAGCTGATGCCAGATTCTCTTTCAAATACTCTGTGAAGTTCAGAGTGTGAACAGCAGGCCATCCAACTCCAGATTCCTTTCACTCATGGTGATGGAGCCTGTTCACTCAGTGTCTGTACCATCTTATTGGTGGAGTTCAGGGATGGGGCTGCGCATAAGGATGAGTGAGTCATTACTTGTGGCAGCTCTGTGCACCTCAGTCCGCTGGGGGATTTACCACGCTTCAAAGATGCCGGCTGAAAACCATTTGCATCGGTCTCCTGGGCTAGATTTCATCTGTTTATCTTCTGTGTTACCAGGATCCTGCTTTTTTCCCCTCTTTTATGGTACTTAGTAGAGTTGGCTTTGCAACAGAATAAAACCATGTACCTTCAGATCAGGCCTCCACTTCTCCCCAGTACCCCTCTCATAGCAAGCACTTAATACGTGACTTTTGAGTGTGTTGGGTGTATGAAATATCTTAATAAAGTGAGGAAAGACCAAATTTTTTTCTTGACCGCGTTTTCCGAATTGTCTTAACTGCTGGTCTTTGAAGTTTTAGGCTTTAATAAGCCTATCATTCATGCTAAGATATATGGGAGAAAGATACATCTTTTATTGCTTTATTTCAATAAAATTTGCACATTCACACCTGATGATTTAATCATCCATTTTCAGGCCTCATTCACCTTATGCATGCTGGGTGAACAACTTGCTGCTCATTAAACAGATTGTACATTAAAAACTATAGAGTACAAAAGCAGAAATATCATACATTTGGTGATAATTAGTAGTGTTCATTTCCTTACTAAGTACTAGGGCATACCACACTGTTTCCATAGCAACTTCTATTCTGTTCAATTAACTGCCTAATGTGAATATATGAATAAGTTTCTGTGTTTAAGGAAAAAGCCCCCAAACAATGGGGTAATTTAAGAGTTTACAGTTACGGATATAAGCTTGTTGGTTTTATGTTATTTTCTGCTTTACTTTTGGAATCATATTTTTAATGTTTTCAGGTTCTGGTCATAACCAGAAAAAGCATAAGGAATGAATGAATTTTAATGAGTTTCTAAATGGCCTACTGAACCAGATTCTCCTAGTCCCTAGCTACTCCCTGGTTGTAAATTATGCAAATATACAAGCTGCCTTAACTCTTTCAGGACACTAGGGTACCATTTGGCAAATAGCAACTCCAGGGAAGTAATCCATCATGGGGGGTAGAAATAAAGAAAGAAACAAAGGCCATTTCATAGCGATTAAATATGTGTTGCTTTAATTTATTAAATGTTCCTGGAAAGCAGGATTTGCATTATGTTAATTTTTCTGAAGAGAAAAGCAGCTTAGATATTTTCAGCAGAGTCTCAGACACTGTGGCTGACAGTATGGTGTAGGAGGGCCAGCAATGACTTTGGAATCTAAAATCTAAGTTAGAATTCTAAAACCATATGCTAAGGCTGAGACTGGAAACACCAGCTTCCCTCATTGTGAGGATGATAATGATATTAACCCTGAATAGCTTCTTACTGTATACCAACCACCCTGTACATGATTATATCAAGGTATAATAATTATGAGTTAAGAACCATTGGCTTCTTGCTTTTATTTGGTGGAACCTCAGAATTGATCATTTTGGACCTTAAAGAGAGTAATTTCATACAGTTCAGTTTAATAGACAGGAGAGAGACACTGAGGCACAGAAAGGTCAAGTAAGGAAGGCATCTAATGTCATAGGGCCAGTCATTGTATGCCAGGGCCCAGGGCCTATTCTGTTCTCCTAAATCACTAAAACATCCTGTTTGTCTAAATAGCCAGTATAACCTGGTACATTGCAGTCACCCCCAAATTGTTACACTTTGTCCTTTTCTAGTCATTGGCTGGATCATGAATTGAATGTAGAAGAGAGCACAAGTAATGATCTGCTTTGCCTGTGTGATTTGGAGCTTTGTGGAAGGACTGAGATTGTTTTGGGAGTTGAGAAATTTGTTTCGTATCCTACTCATTCCATTAAGAAACACACCTGGGAGCTTAACCATGTTATTCCTCCATTTATCTAACTGTAATAAGGATGGCAACATATGTGTGTTTTTTTGAAAGGGTTGTAATCTTTTGATGTGCTTTGTAAAAAAGTCAATAATAAGTGTACATTTTCCGTACATTTATATATATCGTTGTCAAATGTTTATTATTATATCTATTATCTTTACTGACTCTTTCAAAGAAAAAAAATCTAGGGGCACCTGGGTGGCTCAGTCAGTTGAGTGTCCAGCTTCGGCTCAGGTAGTGATCTCACTGTTCATGAGTTCGAGCCCCGCTGGGGCTCTCTGCTGTCAGCACAGAGCCTGCTTTGAATCCTCTGTCCCCTTCTTTCTCTGCCCCTCCCCCCACTTATGCTCTCTCTTTCAAAAATAAATGAAACGTTAAAAAAATCTAAAGTCCATCCTTTATCCTACCAGTAATGAAGAGGCTTTTAAGAGCAATATATAAAGCTTTCCCCCTGTTCTATAAAGCTTTATATATAAACTATATTTGTGTGTGTGTCTTGTTTTATACATTAATAGAAGACTTATATATTAAAATAAGGCACATAGAAACGTTTTTGGATAATAATATACTGAATATATCTTGGGAAATACAAACACGTATATCCCATAATTTAAATTTTTTTACTAACATTTAGCATTAAACCTACTAAGCACTCAGAAATGTTAGCTCATTGCAACTGGTCTTCTTTTATATAATGATACTAATTTGAACAAAATTATTTTTCTAGAGAGTTCCAATTTTGATGTAGAGGTTCATTCAGAGAGAAATGAAAACATGTTTCTGTCAGAATAAACACACTTATTAGGTGAATTTTATCAATTTTTTATAATATGCTAGGCAGTATGTTAAATGTTTTACACATATTAACTCATTGTATTCCTAAAGGTTGTGTTTCATTGTTATCTCCATTTAGTATCTTAAGTCCAGATCCCAATTGTACTACTCTATGAATCCAAAACTATTTAACTATATATATATTTTTTAAGCAGAGAAAAGGGTTCAAAGAATTTGTCACCATTATAGGAATTAGACTCTTAAACACTTTTGTTCTTAATGCTTATTTTTAAAGCCAGTATATACCTAATAAGGAATAGCATTTCATTTTCTAAAGATAATCTATAATTGTTGCATATCAAGTATTCTTAATGAAGAAATTAAAATAGTCATTTTTCCTTTAAAAACTGATAATTCTGATGAAGTTCATAGAAAATGTTCATCAAAGGTAACTATATATTTTTCTTGACACTATGCTAGAAATAAAATCTAAAAGATTCAAAGCACTTTCCACATGTTAAATAACCTGCTTAAAAAACTTAAAGGAGAAACTAAATAAATTAATTTGCATCCCAGAATAACATGTTCTTATTGAGGCTGGAAATTGTGGAGTTAGCATTGAGCAGTTATTTTTAAAGTGTTAGGTAGTTCTTGTAAACATGAAGTTCTGTCAAAAAAATATCTCAAATATAAACCATTATTTTATTCATGAAAGCGTTTGCAAGATAACGATTTCCATTTGCTACGTATTTCTAAGGATATGTTTACATAAGGTAAAATATGCTTATTTTTTTTTAAAGCATTTTTTTTCAACGTTTATTTATTTTTGGGACAGAGAGAGACAGAGCATGAACGGGGGAGAGGCAGAGAGAGAGGGACACACAGAATCGGAAACAGGCTCCAGGCTCTGAGCCATCAGCCCAGAGCCCGACGCGGGGCTCGAACCCACGGACCGCGATATCGTGACCTGGCTGAAGTCCGACGCTTAACCGACTGCGCCACCCAGGCGCCCCTTTTTTTCTATTTGTAAAACAGTATTATTGGAGTGCTAATTGGAATCATGTCAAATTTATTTATTTTGAAAACATAACATTTTCATAGTAAATCTTCCCATTCCAGAATATAAAATGAATTTCTAATTGTCCAGATCTTGTTTTAAATCCTTCTAAATTATTTTGATGTTTTTTTCATATAATTCCCACCTGTCTCATAAAACTTGTTTCTCAGTGTTTAATGGATTTGTTATGTAAATGGAATATTCTTCTGTTTCTTACTTTTTTGTGTGTATTTTAGTCTTGTTTCCAGCCACCTTGGCAGATCTTCTTATTAATTCACCTTGTTTTACAAGAATCACCTTTTGAGAGATGTAAAATGAGATATATTGTTACAGAGCTTGACTGGTACTTGGTTCTGAGCAAGTCCTCAGTGAACAGTGGCTGTCGTCATTACCTGAGGTTCCACTTTCAGTCTGCATGGCCCTTATCTATATAACATCCTGTTCAGCATTAGTTGCATACATTGCTATTTTGATCAATTTAATTTTACATAGCATTTATTGAATATCTGTGATTAAATGCTAATTGCTCTTGCATAGATGATTTTTATACTTTCATGAAATAACACGAGCAGTATGTCCTTTGTTCTAGTCACTGTCATACCATAAACATTGCTACGAGGGGGACCAATCTGTAAAGTAATCTTGACTTGGGTCCACAACTAGTGTAATTAAGAAGGTTATAAAAAATGTTGAAAAAGAAGTGCTCTTTTCTTTGCAGCTTGTTCACCTTTAATCAGTGACAAATTTTGCCTTCTTAAGTACACAAAAATATGTTTTAATATGTAAGATGAATCTCGTGTGAAATTTTGTAATAAGTGTGACCTTTTTTTCTATCTTAGACTTGCTTTAAAAATATTCTGTTTATGTCAATGATGAAAATTCCATATTCTATTCTTATGCATTCTAAGGCTTTAGCAGTAATTAACAGAACACATTATCTCTATGACTGATAAAATTTACTAAGACAATAAACGTCTAAAAAAAGAAATGAGAAAATATTTCATCTCTAAAGACTTATAAGCAGTGATCTTCATAATCTAACCCTAGCAAATATTATTCTAAGGATAAATTTGCCTTCTAAATGAGAGGAATGGTTCTATAAGAATGAGAAATATAATTTAAGTTGGGAAAATATATGTAAATAAAATTTTCTCCTGAGTTGTTTATATGACAGCTTTGTGTTAATGGCAGTTGTTCATTGACAACAACAGCAGCAACAACAACAACAAATATGAAGGATGTTCTCAGATGCCATAAGCTTTCATAACAGTGACTTTACCTAGTACCTCCTAATAAGTTGGGATTGATTAACTTCTCTAACTTACTGAAGAGGCACCTTAAAATTGATTAAAGAGCATTTGACTGTAAAAACGAATACTGTCAGCTAACATTTATTGAACACTTAAATTTTTCTAGGCTCTGAGATTGAAAACTATGCTTGAATTAAGCGCATTTAATCTTCTCAACAAAAACAGTGTGAAGTAGGAACAATCACTATCCCTATTTTGAAGATAAAGATATTAAAGCTATGAGAATTAAATAAACTTTGCAAAGTTACAGAATTAATATAATGCTGCTACAATACTCAAATCTTAGTTTAATCTGGTCTTCCTCTTGCCCTCTATTCTACTACTTAACCACAGAAATAGTGACATACTTTTCATTTAAAAATATTCTACTAATTTATAAATATGCAGGGACTCATAATAGACTTAATATGTAAAATAAATCAACTCTATAAATGTTTGACTTTGAGATATTATGCTTGTGATAAAACTTGACTATAGAATTATAATATTTAAACCATCACCAGGATGTAAAAAATTATTAATGCTACTTTCAGTTGTAAAGATTAAGTATTTATTAGAATTTTTGCAGGAAAACATCCCAATGATCAGGAAAATTGTAACATTTCTTCAGTTTTTGATGTTCAAGTCTAGAATCAAAGCAATTTACAATATTGACAGAAATACAATGTTTTTCAGAGATGCAGATACTTTAGGTCATTTTTATCATACGGATAGGTAGCAATTTCTGTAGTCTAGAGACTGTCCTAAGCACTTTAAAAATATTAACTTATTTAGGGGCGCCTGGGTGGCTCAGTCAGTTAAACGTCTGACTTCAGCTCAGGTTATGATCTCCTGGTCCCTGAGTTCGAGCCCCACGTCAAGCTCTGTGCTGACAGCTCAGAGCCTGGAGCCTGCTTCAGATTCTGTGTCTCTCTCTGTCTCTGCCCCTCCTCTGCTAACACTCTGTCTCTCTCACTCAAAAATAAACGCTAAAATTAAAAAAAAAAAATGGGGCGCCTGGGTGGCTCAGTCAGTTAAGCGTCCGACTTCCGTCCAGGTCATGATCTCGCGGTTCGTGTGTTTGAGCCCCATGTCCGGCTCTGTGCTGACAGCTCAGAGCTTGGAGCCTGCTTTGGATTCTGTGTGTGTGTCTCTCTCTCCGCTACTCCTCTGCTCATGCTCTGTCTCTCTCTGTCTCTCAAAAATAAATAAACATTAAAATAAATAAAAATAAATATTAACTAATTTAATCCTCCTAGTCACCCTCATGAGGTAGGTATTATTATCCCCCTTTTAAAGAAGAGAAAATGAGAAAAAAAAAACTTGCTCATGTTCATATGGCTAGTAAGTATGGCCATTGGATTTAAATCTAGGCTAATTCCAGAATCTGTGCTGAATTCTGCCTCTCATACGTGTCTTCCAAACACCTAATTCAGTAGTTCAGTCAGTGTTTTATTTTAAATATATTGCATATATTTCACAGTGTTCTATGTTCTATTAAATTCATGTATGCCAGTTATAATTTCAAATAATGTCATTATTTTTTAAATTATACTGTGATAGGGCAGAATCAAGCTTTTTAAATAGTATTTCCTTATTTGACTACTGTTGTAGAAAATTTTTGAATTGACATTTTAATTAACAAGTCAAAGTTTCTCAACAGACACTATTTGCTGCATCATAAAGCAACCTTTGTGGTATATACTTTGATGCCATTTGTCATCTTATTTGTGCACTAGAGCATAGAACATAATGTTTCTTGTCTATGGGGATTTCTTTAGCAATTGATCATTAATTGAAAAGCATAGCAGAGCTAAGTCTTATGAGAGAAATTAATGTCTTGTCCCAATTAAATGCATTAATTAAAATAATAGGATCTTTGGATGATTTTTATGAATTGCCAAACTTCATTAAGGCAGTCTCTTGCCAAGAATAATGGGGAATTGTTTCTCCTGCTTTGTTTGAAAGCAAAGGACAATTTCTTGGAATTTGGCTTTATACATCTTGCCAGCCCCAAGAAAGGATAGTTCTTTGCTTTACTACGTCATTATTCTCTTTAAAGTCCAGGGATCTATGTAGTATACTTATTTTTAGCTCACTACCACCTCACGCCTATTCTGTTCTTCATACCTTTTCTTTGCTGTTGCATGTAGTGTGGGAGTCTGCTTCCTATAAGAAATTATGGGTCTCACATGTGTAATGAGTGTGCTCAGTCTTTCAAACAGAATCTAGAGACCATACTGCATGAGCTGCAATTCTCTCATTTACTAAGTACCTTCTCAATATTCTGAAAATAATGATTGAAAAATAAAGCAACTTAAGAGGATTCTTACACTATTTTTTGAACTTGAGACATGTTTATATACTAATAATTTTGCCGCCATACTTGAATAGATTCAAACTCTCCAAAGAACAACAAAATCAGTGATATTTATAGTGCTACACCATAGAAATGTCTGCAATGGCTACATTGTAGATATCATGAGCTTGTTTAATCTTGTATCTCTATTTGAATAGAACCATTTTTTAACCTTGAACCTGCTTTTTAATGTACTTATGAGGCAGTGTTTTCATACTCTAGAAAGGATACAATATTGATTTGGACCAATGCTATAAATATATATATTCTTTACCTCCACTATATTCCACATAGTTCTATTTAAAGGTCATTGATGTAATGGTATGAATATTCAGAAAACATTTTTTTTCACATGAAAAATATGTGAAAACTTTTTCACATGGTGGGCATATGGCACAATGAAACTTTAGAACCACTGAGGTAGATTCAGCAAAAACCCCTGTTGAGATAAAGTTTGGGATAGCTTTATCCCATGTCTCTGTGTGGATGTGGATTTCTAGCAGATGTAGGATCTGTAAACAAGTTTTTGTTTACCTTCATGTGTAAACGACTATGCGAGATTTCTTCATTTATTAATTTAGTCCGTTAAGCAGTTTAGTCTAGATGCCAGGCACCTGTCTAGGTACAAGTGACTCAGAAATGAACAAGATAGAACCACTCTGCTCTTTTGCAATTTACAGTGAAACACTGAAGCAGAAACTGAGTGATTCATTCATCCATTTACTTAATATATTTTATTTTTCTCTGTAGCATTCTTTATGATCTGATACATTGTAAATTTACCAGTTTGTCTGTGGACTGTCTCCTCCATCCAGACTGTAATTCAGCGAGGGTGAAGATTTGTCTACTTCGTTCATTGCTGAAATGTCACTGCTAGAACAGTAGCTGCCTCATGATATGAAGACAATGTCAAAGGAGAAAAATGATATTACTATTACTATTTAGCTATTTATCTATCACTATTTATCTATTAAGTATGAGGGTGCTCGGTGCCAGGTGTAAAGATGAATAGGAACCACAGGGATTAGGAAAGCCAATGTGACAACAGGCATCTTACTGAGAGGTGGTTAAGTGCAATGGCAGACAAATAACTCAGGTGCCTGGTGAAGTGAAAGGAGGAATAATAAGCTCCCATGTCAGAGGTGAAGAATAGCTTCCTAAAGGAAATGACGTCTGACTGACACAAGCAATCAGTGGCCTCAAAATCCAAGACTCTAGGTTTAGTGTTAATTCCCTCCCTACCTGCACACCCCATATACAGCCTCAGTTGCACACATAGAAATGCAGCGCATGCACAGTTGTTCGGTTGTCAGACAGAAAGCAGAAACTAAGTCTGGCTGGAGGCATAAAAAAGACCAGGAGAGCCGTTTGACCCAAGCATTCAAAAGGGGGCTCTGATTATATAAAAACAAGTTGAGAGTAACCCCCATGGCTGAAGGAATGGCACAGGCAAAGGTACTTGTATAGCATCTCCCAGACCATCATCTAAATTCTTAGATCCACATCTTAAGAGATTAAGGTTTGTTGATGATTCTTACAGCAGGCACCTTCCCCATTGTACAGATATGCTTCCTTTGTTTCCTTTAACTAAACATTATGTTATTAAAGTGTTCCAGAGAAGCAGATGATTATAATTGCCAAATACACTGTACAAAAGAAAAGATGTATTTGGAACGCTAATCACAGAGACAGAGCAGAGAGAAGAAAGGGACTTATTTTGCAACACACAGAAAGAAGCAATTCCTTGGTGGGAGATGAGTAATCATTTTGTAAAGGAGACTAGAGTAAAACAAAACTTTCTTCAAAGTGCTCCTGATGAAGAAAATATAAATTGCAAAAACATTTTGGAGAGAAGTTTGGTAAAACCCAGTGATCCTGAAGTGGCCCACGAGTTTCACTTCTATTAAGTTGAACTGTCTGAACCTGCTGATATGTAGCTGTTTTTAAACTTCAAAAATGGAAGTTTCCTGTGGCTTAATGGATAGGTACATAATCATTACACGTTCCTGTATACAGGTATATATCTTAGAGAAATTTATCCATGAATTGTGGCAAGAAATACAATTGTGGAAGCAAGACATTGGAAATAATCTAAATGCTGTCAAGAAGAGAATACATAAATTATGGCATAATCATACAATAAAAAGAGTTAAAAGGCTAAGTCTTTAACATCTTTACAGTAAAAAAAAGGAATTAGGGGAATGACTTTTTTTTTTTTTTTTTTTTTTTTTTTTGGTAAAGGGAGAGAGGCGCCTCTATGCATTAGGAAGGCTTTAAATGTCTTAGCTGGTACACCAAATTATATTTTGTTCTGTGTCTGCATCAGCTAAAATCACAGTAAGCTGAAGTCATTAGTCTTCTGTTCTGCAACCAGCTGTAGACTTGTAGCACGTCTTTCTTTGCTGAAACTGGATAGACAGTTTTTTTTTTAAATCTCAGAAATTTGAGAAAGTTTGGGACATGAGATTTTATCTACATTTACCCTTATTCCATCCTTCTAGAAACACTTGAAAAGGCACGTGATCAGAATCAAGTCACTGCTTGTTTAGTGCTGTTTCTGATTCTATTATATTTGATATAAAATGAAGTGATTTATTAACATTTTATAGCTCAACCTATTGTTAAACTGTACTAACTTTAAGGGATGGAACGAAGCAATATAGATACACCACTATTCCTACTAATATTACTACTGTATTATGTTTTACTACTGCAGAAAAATAAAGCCTGCAGTCAGGAAATTGCTTGATTTAAAGGCACAGCTCTACCTTTCCTATGCCATATAAAAGAGAAATGTGGTTTTCTGTACCTTAATTTACAGTGTACATCCCAGCTTCTCTTAAAACAGATGGGGGAATGCAATAATATTACATTTGGGGCCCCCACAACCAAGGAGAAACCTGGCAGCTGTTCAAAAATAATGATATAACAAAGAGAAGAAAACAGATCCTGATTTTTCCCTCATGTCGGACTCTGTATCACTGGCCAAACAGAGATTTTGGCCTATTTGAAAAATTATGCCTATTTGGAAAGGCATACTAAATAACATTAAGTGTTTCAGCTTTGTCCGGTAAAAGTAAGTCCTGATTTCAAAGGAATTTCTTTGGAACAGTATAAAAGCCAAGAAGCTGCTGGAATTTATTATCAAACAGGATCTGATCTGGAATTATGCTATAATTCAGCTGTAGTTTGAGACCTGATCCTTATTACTTTTTCAGAAATAAACACAGGCCCCCTTACATACATAGACACCCCTAATCTTAATTAATTGAGCTCTTGGTTGGTGTTTTAAGTCAGAAGCATCAAAGGTGGTGAACACTACAGACAAGCAACTTAATAGTAGTATTTATATTTCACAGCTTGTGGAGTCTTAGAGTATATTACTGACTGGTTATTAAATGGTAATAGTTGGATCAGGGCCAACGTGATTATTCAAGCCTTTCTGCTTCTTGAGTAGGAGCATGACACTAAGGGAAAGAGATATCTTCTGAACTCACTACTGTTCATCCAGTAATGAAGAAACTGTAGAAATCTACACCCATCAGGGCCCCTAATATATGTCATAAACTTTTGGTGACAGTTTGTTTTCAGTAATTATCTTACTTTGCCTCATGCATGAAAGGTAGACCTGATGAGACCTGCTCTACTTTCTCTGATGTGAGCATCCAGAACTTTCTACCTTTGCTGTAAGGTCCATTGGTTATGGTGTCTACTGGGGAAATACATTTTTTTTTCTTTTGGAGTTGATTATAAATCCTCTGATTACACCATAAATTGTCTCTGAGGTCATTAATTCTTCCAGCAAGTCATAGAGTAAGCCATTCGGGAACTAGGAAATTACAGGGAGGTGGTCTAGATAGAATCAGGCTCAGATGATCTGTTGTAATCATAGATTATCCCCAGTATCTGGGTTTCCTCCTTGCTGTTCCATCCTCAATTTCCTAAATAAATTTCAGAATTCAATTGGGATTAGACCCTGTTTAAACCAGTGGCTCTGCAGAGAGACCATTGCCACAACAGTGGACCGAGAAAGGAAATGAGAAGGTCGTTCATTCATTCAGTCAACAAATATTTATTGACCACCTACTATATGGGAGCATTCTAAGTACTGAGGACAATTTAGTGAACAAAACATAGGTTATTGTTGACCTTAGATTGTTCAAAATCTGATGATATTTATGTTAGTTTCTATGTTGAGTGTTAGTAATGAGAGAGAGATAATTGGTTAAATGTAACCTCTGTGTGGTAATACACTATATGCTATGTTATCTTTTGTTCAATTGTTATAATTTCAGGTTTTAATTTATCTTGTTTAATTAAAAGGCATAAATTAGCACATAGTGTTTTCATCAAATTATCAGCTGAGTTCTTGGATTATCTTTGATTCACAAAGTGCAATTCAACATACAGGCAGAGTAAATCAGAAATATAAATACAAACTTTCAATGTGAATTTTAAAATAAAAGCGAAATTCATGTGCATTGTAACTATACATTAATATGATCTTATTATAATCTTGTTTAAAAATGACTGTTACAATAGACTGAATGTGAGCGGTCTTCTGTAGTATGACAACAAGATCATTTTCCCTATATCATTTTCTCTCTGCTCTATGTTGTATGACTAAAGATTTTTACATATGCCTTTGAAAATGAATGGTTTAATAGTTCTTTCTTTTAAAAATGGCAGTCTACACATTTGTTTTCCCTTGCAATAGTTTTATTTTCTTTACCAAGATGACCTTGAGTTCCTCTTTTATTTCACTTTGGGCTCCTTCATGAATCATTTAGCTGGAATATGCCAAAACAAAGATCTTTTTGTTGAGATATAATTAGAGATGATGTTTAATTTCTGTGGCATGGCTCTGGTATCCTTCCACCCTGTCTTTGTCTTGTAAGTGTGTCTCCTCCATATTTGGCTCATGTCAAACCTTCTGTTTCTATCTCTCTTTAGGTATTTTCTAAGTCCAGGCTTTGTGTTGGATTCTAGGGATACAGCAGTAAACCTGTTAATCAAACCCTTCTTGGATTTGATGATAAAACAATGTTCCTTACATAACTAATTACATATAGTAATTTAATTTCTTGTTTTAGTATCTTTTAATTTTTTTTGAGACAGAGCATGAGCAGGGGAGGGGCAGAGAGAGAGGGAGACACAGAATCTGAAGCAGCCTCCAGGATCTGAGCTGTCAGCACAGAGCCTGATGCGGGGCTCCAACTCACGAACCATGAGATCATGACCTGAGCTGAAGTCGGGCCCTTAACCGACTGAGCCACCCAGGTGCCCCTAATTTCTCATTTTAATATCTTGAAAAAAGCATGAAGTATATTAAGAGGTGTACTGGGGAACTTACCCTAGGCTGTAGAGAAAGGGGTGGATCAAGAAAGTCTTTCCTGAAGATAAATCATTTAAGCTGAACCATGAATATTGGAAACAATAAAGAACCCTCCCGATGAGAAGAATCTCTGATTGTCACTCCTCTGCTGTCAGGAGATATTTCACTTGATGCTGAGTTTCAAGTACAGCTGGAAACCTTGTTACTGGGGATGCTGAAGTAATCTAATGAATGATTTGAAGAGAAAAGATTTAAGTGCAAAACTCCGGTGGAGAGAAGAGCATTTTGTCATATATTATGAACTATTATGTATTTCTATATGTCCTTGATATGACTTGTTTAGTGTGGCTTATTACTTCAAGTTAAAATTACATAAATTGTGACTCACTTTTGTAAAAGGATATTTAGTTTCAGGGGGAGAATAAGCTTGAAGATATTCTTGGAGGATATCAGTTATAGGTAAGCATTAGTTAATGACTTAAAATTCTAATTTATGGTATTGCTTAATAACAAGCTAATAAGGATCATAGAGATGGACTTCATAGTACGTATGATTAGGCCAGTGAAAAGGATTAAAAATCAAAATAAGCGTACTGATCATGATAGGCACTGCCTCCAAAGTTTCCACCAGTTTTCAAGTGATCTGACCCAATTGAGTAAGAGCACTGAGGATTGAAAACATTATATTCTTATAAATTTTTAGCAGCCATTGTAAATTTAGATGAAATTCATCCAGATAACTAAGACTGTTATTAAAAGTGGCAGGTCCTGGGGTGCCTGGGTGGCTCAGTCAGTTTTGTCTGACTGCATCTATCTATCTATCTATCTATCTATCTATCTATCTATCTATCATCTATTTAATTCAAGTTGGTTAACATATAGTGTAGTATTAGTTTCAGACATCACTTATATATAACACCCAGTGCTCATCACAACAGGTGCCCTCCTTAATGCCCATCACTTATTTAGCCCAACCCTTCACCTACCTCTCATCCAGCAACCCTCAGTTTGTTCTCTGTATTGAAGAGTCTCTTATGGTTTGCTTCCCTCTCATTTTAGCTTATTTTCCTTCTTTCCCCTATATTCGTGTGTTGTGTTTTTAAATTCCATATATGGGTGAAATCATATATTTGTTTTTCTCTGACTGACTTATTTCGCTTAGCATAATACACTCGAGTTCCATCCATGTTGTTACAAATGGCAAGATTTCATTATTTTTGATGGATGAGTAGTGTTCCATTCTATGTATGTATGTATATACACACACATACATACATACATACATACATACATACATACATACACCACATCTTTATCCATTCCATCAGTCCATGGACATTTGGGCTCTTTCCTAATTTGGCTACTTAGTTGATAGCGCTGCTGTGAACATTGGGTGGATTTGCCCCTTCAAATGAGCGATTTTGTATCCTTTGGATAAATACCTAGTAGTGGAATTGCTGTGTCATAAGATAGTTCTATTTTTAATTTTTGAGGGAGCTCCATACTGTATTCCAGAGTGGCTGCACCAGTTTGCATTCCCACCAACCTTGCAAAAGGATTCTCCTTTCTCCACATCCTCACCAACATCTGTTGTTGTCTGAGTTATTAATTTTAGCCATTGTGACAGGTGTGAAGTGGTATCTCATTGTGGTTTTGATTTGTATTTCTCTGATGATGGATGATGTTGAGCCTCTTTTTATGTGTCTGTTACCTATGTGGATGTCTTCTTTCAAAAAGTGTCTATTCATGGCTTTTGCCCATTTTTTTTTTTACTGGATCATTTGTTTTTTGGGTATTGTGTTTGATAAGATCTTTCTATATTTTGGATACTAACCTTTTATCCAATATGTCATTTGCAAATATCTCCCATTCTGTCAGTTTTCTTTAAGTTTTATTGATTGTTTCCTTTGTTGTGCTAAAGTTTTTATCTTCATGATGCCCCTGTAGTTCATTTTTGCTTTTATTTTCCTTGCCTCCAGAGACATGTCTAGTAAGAAGTTTCTGTGGCCAAGGTTATTTTGGCTCAAGTTATGATCTCAGGGTTCATGGAACCAAGTCCTGTGTTGGGTCCCGTGCTGACAGCATGGAGCCTGCTTAAGAATCTGTCTCTGCTTCTCCCTCTGCCTTTCTTCCTGCTCATGCTTTCACTGTAAGTAAATAAGTAAGTAGATAAATAGTCAAAAACTTAAAAAAAGTGTCAGGTCCCATCTTAGGCACATCAAAGTACAAATATATTGCACATTGCTGATACATTTTACTGAAGAATGCCTGAGAGGACCACAGTACCTTAGAGTCAAATGAATCATAAGACCTTTCTACTTTTCTGCCCAGATGCTTGCATAATTACATACTGGCAAACATAGCTCCATCAATTTCTTTAAAAAATTTTGGCCATTAAAACCCATGGGAATTCCCCATCATATTTATATTGACTTTAAAAAATATTGAAGTAAAATTTCTGCTTTTTTCTCTGTGACCCCTTAATCCTTTCATACCTATGCTGACTGATAGATTCTTGGGTTTTCTCCTCTGTGTTGGTGATTAGTTTGCTACTCCCAATATATTTTCCCATGCTTTTTCTTTTAATAGTTATTGCTGCTTATGGGTGATGATTGCAGTAGATTATATTATAGCCATAGGGATTTTAAAATACCTTCAAATATACACATACCTCCCCCCCACCACCACCACCAAAGTAAAACCTCTGAAACCGGGTCTCTGATTAGGGAAGCCTTTGCCCTTAACCTCCTGAACCCACATCCTTAGATGGTGTATATGTGCATATGAACAGGTGACTATCACTTCAGTGTTGGCCAGCGTTCCTTACATATGTTAAGGCTCCAGGGGCTAGAACTGGAGTATCAGCTGAACTGGTATTTATTTTTTAGACTACTGCAGTTACATACAAGAGAATACAATGTGGCCATTTAAACAAAAATTGAATTTGTGGAAAGGATGTCTGGTAGCTCATGTAATAAAAGGAATAGCTGAAGATCCAGGCTTTGAAAAAGAAAGGGTCAGAGATGCTCTGGGCTTTATATCTAGCAACTCACATCCAGGGCTTGCAAATCTAACTTTAGGGAGAATCTAGTTAACTTGTATTCAGTCAGCTCTCTAACTGTGGCTGGACAGGTACTAGTATGGAAAGAGTGGCTTTCAAAGCAGTAATGAGGGTGTGATGACCAGAAGAAAGCAGAATGATACAGGGAAGGCAAAAATGGTAGCTTTCTGCTTTGATTTCTGGGATTAAACTCTCTGGAATGTCCTGGTCTCTAATACGGGAAGAGTAGTACCACTTACTTCTCGAGTTGCTAACAGTAGTGAAACTAGAAGCACTTAGAACAGTGTTTAACAAATAATAAGCACTCGATTTCATTATCATCTCCATTTTATAAGTAAGAAATTATGGTTCAGAGAGGTTAAAATAACCTGCCTAAAGTCACGTTAAGGGAGTGCTTGAGGTGGCATTCAGACCATCTTATTACAGAGAATTCACTCTTTTTTTTATGTTTGTTTATTTTTGAGGGGGGGGGAGACAGAGAGCGAGAGTGTGCACAAATGGGGGAGGGGCAGAGAGAGAGAGAGAGAGAGAGAGAGAGAGAGAGAGAGAGATACAGAATCCCAAGCAGGCTCTAGGCTCTGAGCTGTCAGCACAGAGCCCTATGTGGGGCCTGAACTCAAAAACCCAAGATCATGACCTGAGCTGAAGTCGGATGCTCAACTGACTGAACCACCCAGGCACCCAGAGAATTTACTCATCAACACCTTGCCACATTGCTTCGAAGTCCAGAGAGCTTACTCCTGTAAGGTCAACTTTCTCTTTATTGTAGTATTTCTTCTAACAGCTGTCATTTTTTTTTGTAATTTTTTTTACATTTATTTATTTTTGAGAGAGAGCACAAGTAGGGGAGAGCCAGAGAGAGAAGGAGACACAGAATCCGAAGCAAGCTCCAGGCTCTGGGCTGTCAGCACAGAGCAAGTAATGGTGGCAGCTGAGCTTTGAGCTGAGATCTGCCCTATCCCGGAGCCTGTTGCTTTGACCCAGCTTTACTGCATCCTGGGAAACAGAAAAGTGCAAGAGGGTCCTTTCCTTTCGACTAACAAAGAACGATCTAAATAAAAAGAGCATCTGTTCAAAAAAGAATATGTAACCAGCATACAGTGAAGAATGGAAGCTTCTATAGCAAACTAGCATTTGGATATGTGTTTTGAAGTTCCAGACAGTATTCTAGGTCCTTGCACCGTAAGATACACATTAAATCCATAAGGTACATATTAAAATTATCTTTATTTACAGCTAGGGGCACTTAACACATTAATTTTGATACTTCCCCAGGATTATTTAGTATGTAGGTTGTGGAGCCAAACCTGTAGGCTCTGTGAGGATAAATCCAGTTACCTAATTTGTTTACCACTTTATCAGGGTACTCAATAAGTAGGTGTTGAATACATGAATGTCTTTAGGCCACAGATCCCAAAGTTCTGAATTTTTTTTTTCTTTTTCAGTCTTGTCAGAAGCAGTCAAGATGTGAGCAATTAATAGGAGTAATTGAAAGTCAAACTAGAACACCAAAAAGATGTGTGTCTGGAATACCAAGTAAAAAACACATACCCATCAAAAGGCACCCAAAACCATAGGCTCAAGGCCTTGTATTAAAAGATTAGTCAAATACTTGAGACAAAAATATAATCTTTGATTTTAGAAAAGGATCAGAAATAAACCTTAGGGCTAGGAGAAAGTAAATGTTATGTCCATCTTTGATAAAAGAATGATTTGTGAGATTATAGACTGTTCAATGTAACTTCCACACCAGCTGGCAAAATAGTAGAGCCCATTAGCAAGCAATCAGTGTTTGTCAAGCCACAAATGCTGTAATCAGCTTGACACTGAGAAATGAAAGCAATGCTAGAAATTTCCGCTTTTCTTTTATGAAAGAGTTACAGATTTTATATGAGGAATCCCAAGGTATTAGTATTTTTTTAAAGTGTGCTCAATGGATGTTATTAGGATTAATGGCTGAAAAAAATTCATAGTCAAATTTTAAGAAACTCTAGAACATAAAAGGTGAAAGTCCTCTTTACTATAGGACTACTCAGAACCTTTAATTTTGTTTATTTTCAAAAAGGGTTGTAGAATGCAGCATTGCTAAAACAAACCCTACCATGACTTGAGAATCTTATGTACCAAATTTGCAAAATACTTAGGTGGACTTATACAAACCCTCCATTTTGGACTCCTTGGCTGCTTTAGGGCAGGTGCTGTCCCTGTTCCTCTATCACTGATACCTAGCTTAGTATCTGATACACACAGAGTATTCATGGGGTATTTATTGGCTGTATGAATCACTGATAAATACTGAATAGCATCCTAAAAAAAATGATGGGCTACTTAATATCTTGATGATATGATCTAACATATATTTGAAAAGAGGAAGCTGACTAAAAACTGGATTAAAATTACTCTTTGTCCTATTAGATTTGAGAATGGAAAGTCTATTTTCTAATTATATTTGATAATAAAATTTAGATTAACTGAAAATGTATAAACTTCTTGATATTTTCATGTATTAGAAATATCTTCAGAACCAACTTTTTTTATAGTCATACACCCTTATTGATATGTGTAAAACAAAAGTTATAGCACCATTTGTTTTGAGTTTCTTCTTGACATGGGATATTGCTGGGAGGAGCCTCCAGAAGGCACTTTTGCCAGAGAATAGGTGTAGTGTTTTTGCCTGAATACCAAATAATGTATATATTTTATATTTATAAAAATTATATATTTATATAACATTTAATACTTAAAATATTTATATTTTATATTTGCAAACATAATTTTATTGTACAAAATATATGTACAAAATACATATGCATAAATGCATTATAGCTCTTTATGCATACATACATTTTTATGTTTGAAAACACGTATATGCATTTATATGGGAAGTATATTGGAAAAAATTTTGGTTTTCTGAGTGAAGAAAAACCATGCAAATGTCGCCTGAAGTAAGAAATGTCCGATAGACATCTTATTTTATGGTAATTACATAAATAAAATTAATGCATCAGAAATTACTTATAATGGGTGGAACAAAGTCTAATTGAAGTTTTACAGTCAGCTATCACCATCGTTTTAAAGATATGGCTTATTGCATGGGATAGAAAAATTTTACCAAGATGATTCCCATTTTTTCATTTTGAATTTAAGTCAAATATTGTGATATCATAAATATCACAATATTGGGACTTTGGAAGAAAATTGGAAAGAGTCACATCTGTGAACCAGTTCTGTATTTTTCAAATGGATTAGATATTTCCTGATTTTTTTAATGTTTATTTATTTTTGAGGAGGTAGGGAGAGAGAGCTTGCGTGTGCAGGGCATGCTCTCGCAAGTGGGAGAGGGGCAGAGAGAGAAGGGGACAGAGAATCTGAAGGGGGCTGTCAGGGAGCCTGATGAGATCATGACCTGAGTCAATGTCTGACATGCAACCAACTGAGCCACTACAACGCCTCGATATTTCCTCATTTTTAAAGTTTATTGATTTATTTTGAGAGAGAGAGAGAAAAAAAAAAGCATGAGTGGGGGAGGGGCAGATAGAGGGGGAGACAGAATCCCAAGCATGGCCCACACCAGCAGCTCAGAACCCAGCTGTGGCGCTGGAACTCCCAACCGTGAGACCAAGACCTGAGCTGAGATTCAGAGTTAGTTGGCTCCACACACTTGGATGGCTCAGTTGGTTTGAGCTTTGCACTTTGGCTCAAGTCATGATCTCACCCTTTGTGAATTCCAGCCCCACAACAAGCTTGCTGCTCTCAGTGCAGAGCTGGCTTTGAATCCTCTCCCTCCCTCCCTCTGCCCCTCCCCCACTTGCATGGTGTGTGTGTGTGTGTGTGTGTACGTACTCTCTTTCTCTCTCAAAAATAAATGTTAAAAAAAAGAGTCAGTTACTTAACCAACTAAGCCACACAGGCGCCCCTCCTCATTTTTAGACTGCAAGGTTTGTATGTGAATGCTCTAAAGATATTTATTTCAAACAACTTTGATAAGAGTAACTTACATACTATAAAGTTTGCCACTGTATTTGCAGCTTGACCCTTTGGAGGAAATACATACAGTCATGTACCATTACCTCTGTCCAATTTTAGAGCACATCTGTCTTTGCCTAAGGTTCCCCTGTGCCCATTTGCAGTCAGTCCTCCTTCCCATCCCTGGAAAATTATTTTCCAAAGTGGGCGTACCATTGTACATTCCAACCAGCAATGAATGAGAGTTCCAATTTCTCCATATCCTCAACAAAATTAGTTATAAGTCTTTGATTTAGCCATTCTCCTGTGAATAGCAGTATCTTATTGCAGTTTTAAGTTGCATTATATAATGACTAATGCTGTTGAGAATGCTTTTATGTACTTACTAGCCATTTATATGTTGTATTCAATGAAAGGTGTATTCAGATCTTTTGCCTCCTTTGAGTTATTCACTGAATTATTAGAGTTATTTATATATTGTAGATAGAAAAATTTTAGTAGATATATGAGCTGCAGTGTTTTGATTCAGCTTGTGTCTTTTTACCTACCTAATGGTGTTTTTTTGAAAAGTTTTTAATTTTGCTGAAGTTCAATTTAACAATTTATTTCTTGGATGAATCATGCCATTGGTATAACATGTAAGAAATGTTTGCCTGATCCCACATCTAAGCATTTTCTCCTAGTTGTCCTCTTTTCTTCTATTTCTTCCAGATGTTTTATAGTTTTTTTTTTTAATTTTTTTAACGTTTTATTTATTTTTGAGACAGGGAGAGACAGAGCATGAACACGGGAGGATCAGAGAGAGGGAGACACAGAATCTGAAATAGGCTCCAGGCTCTGAGCCGTCAGCACAGAGCCCGACGCGGGGCTCGAACTCACAGACCACGAGATCATGACTTGAGCCAAAGTCGGCCACTTAACCGACTGAGCCACCCAGGTGCCCCTATAGTTTTAAGTTGTACATTCAGATATATGACTGATTTTTTATTTTTTTTTTTTATTTTTGAGAGAGAGAAAGAGAGAGAGAGAGAGATAGCAAGTGAGGGAGGGGCAAAGAGAGGGGGAGACACAGAATTCGAAGCTGGCTCCAGGGTCTGAGCTGTCAGCACAGAGCCCGACACAGGGCTCAAACTCATGAACTGCGAAATCATGACCTGAGCTGAAGACGCTTAACTGACTGAGCCACCCAGACACCCCTATGGTAGATTTTTAGTTTATTTTTGTATATGATGTGAAATTAGAATCTAAGTTTATTTTTTTCATCTAAATATCCAATCATCCTAGTATCATTTACTGAAAAAGCTTTTATTTTTCTCCGCCCCTTGAGGTGCCTTGGTGCCTTTATCAAGAATCAATTGACATAATTAGAGGATATATTTCTGGACTTTCTATTTGGTTCCATCAATGTGTATGTTTATCTTATGAAAATAGTATCCTGTCTTGATTACTCTAGCTTTATATTGACTTTTGAAATCAAACAGCATAAATCCTTTGACTTCAACCTTCTTTTTCAGAATTATGTTAACTATTCCGAGTTCTTTGCCTTTCCATGTAAAATTTAAGATGAGATCGTCAATTTCTACAATAATGGTTACTAGGATTTTCATAGAGATTCAGTTAAATTTTACTGAGATCACTTTGGAGAATTGCCACCCATGATCTTGATTCTTCCGATTCGTGAACATGGCATGCTTCCCTTTCTTAGGGGTCTTTTAAAATTTTCTCAGTGATGTTCTATAGTTTTCAGGTACAGGTCTTGCATTTTTGTTAAGTTTATTCCCAAGTACTTTATTCTTTTAATGCTTTTGTGAGTAATTTGCTTTCTTAACTACATTCAGATTCTTTGTATTATAAAAAATGGATTTTTTACATTAATCTTGTATCTTATAAATTTGCTACATTATAGAACAAATGTCCTACTAGATTTTTTCATCAAACCCTTAGGACTCCTTAAAAGATATGAATGTCTCTTAGAAATAGCCTGTATATGCTCCTTGGGAACAGATACCCATGTCTGTCACATAGTGATTGTTGAATATGTGCTTGCTGAATGATGGAGTGGATTTTTGCATGTTTCTCCAAAGTATTATGGTTTCTCTAACTACATTTAATAGGTATTTTAGCTTTATAAAAATGAGATTTACATAAAAGCTTGATGATTATATATTTACATTTCATGACAATTAGATTGCATATGTTTTTTTGTGTTAGACTTCATTCCTAGGCTAAAGAGACAATGTGAAAAAAAAGAAAAAAAATCCTCAAGTTGGCAATAAGATAGATTTATTTTATCCAAGAGCATTTTGGTGATAAGAGCCACCTTTTACTTTTTTTTCCCAAAAAGGTGAGCATTTTAAGTCCATATGTGATCAATACTAAATGCATTAAGAATGAATTCCTTATTGTCAAGTTTTGATTTCATGAAAGAAAAATGCTTATGCCTTATCACGTTTATTGCATAATTTGCAATTTATAGCAAAAATGTATCTATTGAATTTTCACTTAAATGTTATAAATTACACTGGTTAAGGACACATTGAGTACAAATCTTTTTTATTCACTTGGTTTTTTTCTTTCCTGAACTAACATCCTGAGTCAGTTTAAACATCATACATTTTACTAAGATAATCTTTTTTTTCTTAAGTTGTGCCTAAAGATTTTTAATTACATAAAACACAAACATCTGTTTTCTACACAGTATTAGTTGGTATAATGCTAACATAGATCATAATCTGACTATGTGAGATATGTCAAAATATACCTCACTTTTCAAGCCAAAGACAAGTTTAAGGAGTTTTCAATTTGTCAGCTCTGAAACTGCATCAATTTGAAAATGAAGGACACAAAGGAAAAAGTAAACAAACACAAACAAAAACCTACAAAGCTATCTTTTTCAACTACAAGTAAGGCTTGTATTACCTGTGAAGCAACATCTCTTTCAAGTGTGTGGAATGAGCTTACACCATGAGTACATGGGTGTATACCTACAGCCGTGCTCAATCTCTTCTGTGTTCTAATATGATACCCAGTGTATAATCAACATTAACTTAAGGGCTTTTACCAGATACATATCCCTTCATGTCACCATTACTTCCCAACCCATTTCTCCTTACCACCTGCCTTACGTATTTGTTGCCACTGCTCCCAGAGGCACCTGTAAGCAACAGATAAGAGCCAGGACTTTGGATGGTATTAGCTAAGTTCGCATTTTGGCTCAGTCGCTTCCTGGCTGTGTAATCATGGGCAGTTTATTTACACTGCCATGTTTAATGCCATGTTTCCAATCTGCAAAATGGAGATAATAGTAGTACCTAGCTCCTCAGGTTGTATGAAGATGGAAATGTGTTTATCACTTTAGCCCTATGTGATATGTGTGTATGTGTATGTGTATATACCTATATACATATATATACCTGTGTATATATGTATGCACGCACAGACACAATACATATGCAGAATACATGTGCTTGTATATCTGTGTGTATATGTATAGATAGGTAGATAGATACTGTTTTGAATAGCAATTACTGGTACATAATAAGTGATTAGTATATCTTAGATATTATTAAATCTGGTTGCTCTGATGTAATATCTCTCAGAGTTCCTGCTGTGTAAACCATTTTTTAATTAACCTGTTGGCTAGTCTGATGATAGTAGACATATGGGAAATGAAGTCAACCAAATAGACAAGCAATGAAATTATTCAGGTTTTGGTCCTTGCCAATGGTAAAGTACATACATGCAATAGCTAGTAATATGTTTAATGAAGGTTTTTGATCCAAGTTATTTTAGCAATGTAAGAGCCTTAAAATTTTTAAATACCCATGAAAATCATCCTGCTGAACATGTAATTTTCCAGGCTTGCACCAAATAATTGTGATATTCAGTGAACAATGAAGTTCCATTTAACTTATTATTGCTTTTATTTCCTTAGAAGAGTTGGCTAAATAGTAGATTGGCATCCAGTGTTTCTTCACAATTCTTGAGGATATTTTAAAATACTTTTTTTCTTTTTGACACCTTTAATGTGCACTTGTAATTATATTAAAGAAATAGGTAATTTGACAGTCTCATTAATGAAGACAAATATGATCTAGTGAGAATATATTATTTTAATAGTACTCTGCTAAAGTCACAGATGACACTGTTCTCACAGTGCTATTGTGTTTGCTAATTCATATTATTTGTTGAACTTTAAAAGTAAAGCACTGTATTACTTGATGAATCTTTTTTCAAACTTATTTATCAGTTAAGATTTGATATCTTAACTGTCTCCACTTACATATGTTTATTTAGGTTAAAAAACAAAAATTAAAAAGCACCCTGAAATCTTGTTAATCTCTGTAGATTCTTGTCTGATAACACATTATCTTTGTACCTGAAAAATATTGAGTGACAGTTCCTGAATTCAGGTTTTCAACACTGTGCTGTATTGTACTTCACAGTTGTAACTTGTGTCAGCACTTCTGGAGTGGGGATACCTGAGGTTCTGTGGTTGGTTTGTGGACCCTTTTGAAAATCTGTGAAAAAATGTGTGAAAACCCTTGACTTTTTCCTCTCAAGCATATAGACACGCATGCAGATAAAATTTTACGTCACTTTACATCACTGGACCCCTTAAAGCTCAATCAAGGACATACTCCATAGTATACTTCTTACTACTTTATGAAGCCCAATTCTATTTCTGTGTAAATCAGAGACATTTTTCAGTAATTCACAATTTCTTGTATTTAGTCAGTATCGCAGAAATTTTACTGCCTTTTTGGTTTTACATTTTTAGTACGATGGAACAAATGATTATGGACGTGTGTCATTTCATATTACAGTTTTTTTGTTTGAAGATTAAAATTTTTATTTTTTTAAATTAAAAAAAAAAAACCAAACACTTGTTGATTTTTGAGAGAGCACAAGCAGGGGAGGGTCAGAAAGAGACAGAGACACAGAATCTGAAGCAGGCTTCAGGCTCTGAGCTGTCAGCACAGAGCCCAATGCGGGGCTCCAGCCCACAAACAGTGAGATAATGACCTGAGCCAAAGTCAGACGCTTAACCGACTGAGCCACCCAGGTGCCCCTGAGGATTAAAATTTTTATTAAAAAATTGTGTATTACTCTGGAAAAGAATAGCATCCTTTCTGAATCATATTTTCCTTATCTGCAAATAATTTGCTTTTCCATCAGGAAGTTGTGAGGAGGTCTTTGTTATTGGTCAAATATCCCAGTATCTTGGGAAAATGAAGACTGTTTAGAGTTCACATATCTTTCAAATCTTCTATGTTCTGAAATTAAGTTGTAAAATAAATCTTAACTATTACACATCGACTGCGTGCCAGTCTTTTATACTTGGCACATTTTTGACATCATTGCATTCATTTTCATAAAATCCCTGGAAGTATTGTCTTAGTCTGTGCATGCTGTTAAAATGAAAATGTCATAGCTTGGGTCACTTAAACAATAAACACCTATTTCTCCCAGTTCAGAAACCTGGCAAGTCCAGGATCAAGGAACCAGCAGGTCCAGTATCTGGTGAAGACAAGCTTCTTGGCTCATACACAGCGATCTTGCTGTGTCCTTACATGGCAGAAACAAGAAGAAAGCTCTTTGGGGTCTCTTTTATAAGGGTACTAATCCCATTAATGAATGCTCCACCCACATGACCTAACCTCCTAATACCCACCTCCTAATACCATCACATTGAGGTTTAGGATTCAACAAATGAATAGGGAGAGGGGGGATAAACATTCAGTCTATTACAAGTGTACATGATTAATCCTATTTTGCAGTTGAGGTAACCGAGGATAGGTTGAAGTAACTATCCCAGGATTACTCAGTCAGTAGTTACTCAGAGGACAGTTGGGGATCCCAGCCAGTTTGTCTGAATTTTTTGGCCCGGATTGTAAACATTCCACTGTAAGCTAAACTGATTTGCCTAGAATTACCGAATTGATGTTACTTTCATAATTTCTTAAGTCAAAAAAGAAATACACATCATATGATATCTCAAAGTCCTTGTAATTTCACTTTAATTCATTTATTCAATAAATATTTAGCTAGTTTTTGGATTATCTTACGTGACATTAAAAAAAAACAGGAATCTATGAAATTAGGTTTATAATTTATTGCTCATAACATAGGCACAATTTTTGTTTCTAATGATCTCTCTTTCTACAAATTTCCATATTCTTTCATATATATTCATGTAGACACACCCCAGGTGGCTCCCATCACCTGCATGCTTAGTTTATTTAAGAGACTTCTTTATTGTGTCTTTCAAACTACCCATTAACAATTTCTTCTGAAATTACTGGCAGAACAGTCGTCTTTGATTTGTGACATCAATAACTTCTGTTAAACCAAATGCCTTATACATACTAGACAGAGAACAAATAATTGTACAATTAATGAATGAATTTATAATGCTTAGATTGCACAAAAAGTCAGATTACTTACATTAAATGAAGGGACACAGTAGTTTAATCTGTTGTGTGTTGAAGAGGCCAGACGTCTTGAATATTGTCTGTTAGGAATATACTGCACAAGAAAATGATAGTTTCAATTTAATGTATTCTGAGATTGAATTCAAAGATTGTAGACCCAATGGCTTGTACTAAGTAAGTCTAAATATTCTGCTAAAGTATTAAATTGAATTATGAATTAAATCCTCTTACTTAAAGATATCTATTGTACTTCTGTGAAGTTTATTCTGTCTGGATTAAGGATTTTTGTTTGATATAGAATTCTGCCTTGATATTCACATCAGATAGGAGGATAGATTCTGTTTGAAAGAAATTCTTGTAAGGTTGATTTGATTCATTATACTTCTGTTGAACATATTCTATACTGTCATGGTTAGGTAACAGTGGGTTTTTCATGGAAGTAGATTTGTTTTCTGGGTGTTTCCTAGTTAATTTCTTTTTTTGTTTTAATTTTTTTTTAACGTTTATTTATTTTTGAGACAGAGAGAGACAGAGCATGAACAGGGGAGGAGCAGAGAGAGAGGGAGACACAGAATCTGAAACAGGCTCCAGGCTCTGAGCTGTCAGCACAGAGCCCGACGTGGGGCTTGAACTCACGGACTGTGAGATCATGACCGGAGCCGAAGTCGGATGCTTAACCAATCAAGCCACCCAGGCGCCCCCTTAGTTAATTTCTTAAAGAAGTCAAAATATGTAACGGTCACCTTAAAATGAGGGTATCCTACACATGAAGAGTTTATTAAGCACAAATTATGTAAGCTAAAATGGAGTTTGTGAGGATTGAGTACTGAGTTACTTGGAAATAATAACCTCAAGTTTAATTTTCAGAATGCAAAGAGGGTTTGTTAAGTTTCCATTCTCATGGATCATGTGAAGTGAGGACACAAGGAATTTTGCAATACTAGTTGTGGTTAGTGTGAAAATGGATTTAAAAATTTTATGACTACTTTGAAAGGTAATAAAAAAAGTAAAAACTTCCAAAAAATGCATGCCTTTTCTTTTTCCTGTTCTTTTCCCCACTTTAAAAAAATTGATATGTATTTGAACATTAATGATTCTTAGCTTTGTACAAATGAGTAGTTATTACTTGAAAGTGTTTTCTTATATTTAGTATTAATCAAATATATTTTGCTATATAAATTCTATTTTTAAAAACATTTTTTACACTTACTAAATCAGATATTAGTTTATCGACCTATTAAAAAAATTAAGTTTATTTATTTTGAGAGAGAGACACAGAATGAGTGGGAAAGAGGCAGAGAGAGAGGGAGAGAGAGAATCCCAAGCAGGCTCCACACTGCCTGTGAAGAGCATAATGTGGGGCTGGAACTCACAAACCATAAGATCATGACCTGAGCTGAAACCAAGTCTGACACTTAGTGGACTGAGCCACCCAGGTGCCCCAGGAACATCAATTTGTTTTTAAAAGGAAGCTTGATTTTGTTTGTTTGTTGTTTGTTTTGAGAGAGAGAGGGAAAGAGAGACACTAGGGGGGATCAGAGAGAGAGGAAGAGACAGAAATACCAAGCAGGCTCCAGACTATCAGCGCAGAGCCCGACGCAGCCCTAGAACCCACGAACCTTGAGATGATGACCTGAGCCGAAATCAAGAATCTCGTGCTTAACTAAGCCACCCAGGCACTTGGGAATATAATTTTTTTTTTCTCATCTTTTTGTTGAAGGATGTTTCTCTCTTCGAGATTAAAAAAACTCCATCGATAATGAGTTTTAGTTTCAGTGTTTATACATATATTGAATTTAAAATTTACTCTTACAATCAGATTGCATTGCAAGAGCCTTGTATTAGTGTGCTGGATGAATGATTCAACAGAGGTTAATAGCTGTAATAGCAATTTATTATGATTCATTGAAAGAAGAAGCATTAATAAACACTACTGGTAACTATTAAGATTTTCTTTTATACCCAAAGTATAACATATATTTTCACATTCCTATGTCAACTTTTAAGCATGAAATCTTTCTTGAGCCAATGAAGGTATTTATCTCAGAGAATATTAAAGATGCAATAATTTATTGAACACCCTTCCAAGTAATCTGATTCACACACAGCATCAAATTTATTTGGAAGTGAATATTTATTCCTGTATTTTTGTATGGTGTGTTTGTTTTCAGCTTCTCCTAAGATTAAGCTACTTAGAAATAAGTGATGAGGTAGTTGGAGATCCTTTTCTCATGGGAAGGATTTCATCAGGGAAGATTCATTTCGTAAACTGAAATTCATGGAAGAATTTTAAGCAAGTTCTCTTTCATATCTATTTTTCTTTCTAATATACTGTAGTCAGTACCTAATGTAATTGTGCTCTTTAAAATGGTATTTGATGTTCATTTTCAACCTTTTGTGTCAAAAGAACAAGAATTTGGTTAGCCTTAGATTGTGAATATAGGTTTTTATTAAACATATTTACAACTCCCTATATTCTCATTACCTAATTTTAACATCCAAATTAATATCCCAAGTCATGAGATGAATCATTATTTCCAAAGGGATCTTAAAATACTATTAAGAATGTCATAAAATGTTGTGCCATTTAGCTGTCTCAGAGAACCATAAAATCTATGTTTCTACATAAATGTAAAATTGGTGAACAGATTTATTAGGTCTTCATCTTGCAGCGTTGGCTTTAGGCCATCTTAGTTCATGTGATTTGGGCCCTATTAACTAAAAAAGAGTTTGCGATTGTTATGGTCTGACTGTATCTCTCCCCCCACTCCCCGAAATTCATATGTTGAAATCTAACCTCTAAGGTTATATATTGGGGATAGGGCCTGTGGGAGATGATTAAATTAGAAGGATGTAGCTTTCCTAAAAGGGATTAGTAATCTTATGAAAAAGGTCCTAGAAAGATCCCTTGCCCCTTCCACAATCCGAGGATACAAGAAGTCTGTAATCCAGAAGAAGGTCTTCACTAGACCATGCTGGCACACTGATCTCAGTGTGATCTCACTGATCTAGAGACTTCCAGCCTCTAGAACTATGAGGAATAAATTTCTGTTGTTTGTAAATTACTCAGTCTGTGTTATTTTGTTATAACAGCCCAAACTCACAAACACAGTGATATTCAGTGGGCTGCCAACACAGGCAAAGCTAATAATACCTGTATTTCTTACCTCTCAATTTTACATTCTAAATCCTACACAAGTTTTCTTTGGACAATACAGCTAAGGGTCAACTACCAAATGCAGATATTTTGAAATTATATTCAATTTTGGAATATGTGGGTTTTTTTAATCTATATTCTTTTATGCCCATACACATTTGTTCACTTAATATTTTTTGAGTATCCACTGTATGTCCTAGACAGTATGTTTGATAATGAGGCTACATTGGTGACCAAGTCAGACCTGGCCTCTGTGTACATAGAGCTTAAACTTCAAAGGGGAAGATGAATGAATGTTGAATAATTAAACATTCATTTCAACTGTAATAAGAGCTACAGGAGAAGAACAGGTGTCAAGAGCAGATCTAATAGCAGGACCTGAATTTGATGGGTGGTCAAGAAAGCATTCCTGCGGAGGCAGATCTTTAGATGGGTACTTGGAAGGAGAGGGAGTAGGAGAAGAGCATTCCAGGCAAAGAGGGAGTATGCATGAAATCCTCCAGGTACGTAGGGCTTATTTACACATACTAAATTATTCATGCTACAAACCACATGTGAAGAAAAATGTAGTATTTTATATCTTTCATCATTATTGTGGTCTTTTTTGTGAGTATCTGATTATATCAATCTGAGTTCAGCCAGAGATACGTATTAAGAGATTTATCGCATGTAATTGGCTTACACAGTTGTGGGGACAGGCTGGGTAAGTAAGGCAAATCCATAAGGCAGGCTTTCAAACAGGGCAGAATGAAACTCTGAAGAGGAGTTAAAGCTGCTGTTCAAAGGCAGAATTTTCCTCAGCTCTGCTTTTACGACCTATCAACTAAAAGGCTCACCCAGAATAGCTTGGATAATTCTTCTTACTTAAAGTCTACTGATTATGGAGTTGAATTATATCCCCCAAATACCTTCACAGCAACACCTAGGTTAGTGTTTAATTGAATAACTGGGAACTCTAACCTGCTCAAGTTGACGCATGAAATTGACCATCACACCAGTACAATTTAAATTTGTCCAATTAGAACATTTAAATGGTCCTTTTAGGTAAATTTTAGCCTCTCATTTAGATAAAAAATGTACTCAAACTACCTCCCTCTCACCTACTTCTGTGTCTGTGGTGACATCCAGGTGTCAGGGGGTGAGTGTTCTGGGAAGGTTGTGCCTTATGAGATGTGGGGGGGTGTGGGGAGGTGTGGGGAGAAGTGTGAAGTTCCCTCTCATGCTTGTCTGTGTGTACATGTGTACACTAGCTGGAGTTTGTCACCTCCAGGTTCTTGTTCCCAGTTTATGGGGTTGATGCACGCTCTTCTGTCCTGTATAAGGGTCCTGGCCAACGGTTCTAGACTCCTCTCAGAAGCTAGTAATGTAGACCTCAAGACCTCTCGTTACTTGCCATTTGGCCCTTGGTGTGGGAGTTTCCATAGTCCCTCACTCAGCAGAAGGGGTCAGTGGTAAACCGACTGGTTCTCAACATATCCACTTCACCTGAGAAGCCGCTTCCGAATGCTGGCTTTAAGACTATCCTTTGTCGGACGGGACTGCACCACCTTGATATGGTTGCTCCCTCCCTCTACAAAGGGAGCCAGCAAGGAGGTATCCTCCTATGGCCTCTTTTAGGCAGATGATAGCTATCCTTAGCGCTTTCCCCTGCAGAGCCAACTACATATCTTATTTTGGTTTTTATTTTATTTTACTTTTTCCTTCCCACAGTCTCCTAGGGTTAGAAAGGTGTGGGCTCTCTCGCTCACTCGCTCTCTCTCTCCCTTTCCCAGGACTGTTCTTGTGTGGCTTGCAAGCCTAGCCTTTTAATGTCTTTTGAAAGGCATAATTCAAATATCGATTATGTTATCCTTCACCTGGGGATGGATTGAGGAGAAAGGACTTATTTTTCGTCTGTTGGTAAACTGTTCATTAGGGTTAAGGAAAGTTAAGTACGTAGAGGTGAGATGAGGATTGAATGTATTAGAGGTGGGAGTAGGGGAGTGAGGAGTGCATTCTTGAAGGCTTTGCTTAGAGCCCCAGCATTTAAATGTCAGCTAGATAGAAATGTTAATTAGATTGTAAAAATGATTTCTCACAGCCATAAAAATTCCTAAACCAGCACAGATGAACGTGAAGTATTTCTACCAGTGGTGCGCATGGATTCCTAATGATTCATTTATTTTTTCTTAATCCATCCCCACATTTAACCAAAGGCATTTTCAGCCTGAGTTATTGAAGAGAGGGGTTTAGTTAGCGGCCAAGAAGTAAGTTTATTTATTCAACAAATATTTATTGAGTGTATCTAGGTGCAGCCTATAATATGAAATCTGAGTCTTCATTTATAATTGGCTAATTAGCCATTTTACAAAGACTTATTCTTTTAAGAATGTAATTTAGATAGATGAAAAAGATAGGATTTCACATATTTTGTGATCTGTTGGAGCAGAGGCAGGGCTGACTCCATGGGTGTACTTAGATGGGCCCACACTTTAAAAAAAAAAAAAGGTGGGTTGTGCCTGGGTTGCTCAGTTGGTTAGGTGACTGACTCTTGATCTTGGCTTATGTCTCAATCTAAGGGTCATGAGTTCAAATGCCCTCTTGGGCTCCACGCTGGGCATGCAGCTTACTTAAAAAAAAAAAAAAAAATACATACAAAATAAAAAGAAGGGACCACACTTGGTTTAATGCTCTGCTGCTGCCATCTTAAAGTTCTCCATCTTTGAATAAGGGTCCCCACATTTTCATTTTGTGCTGGTCCCAGCATATTGTGTAGCCTGTCAAGGGCAGAGGGATTGATCTTTTAATCCTGATGACACTTGTGAGCACTTAGGTTGCTTGGCTAAACTAAACCTTATTGCCTCATCTGTGAAATGGGGATATACCAGCACCTTCTCAGGATTGCTGAGAAGATAAATGTGTGACTGCTGTGATTCGTGCATTGCTCAGCGGTTACCAAGCTTGCAGTAAACCTTAGCAGCTGCTACCACTGTCACTAATACATAAATGAATGTGTTTTGGAGCCAAACTACGTTTCAGGTCTGAACAACCTACTAAAGTGACAAGTAAATTTCATTGCTCTAAAGTAGAAACAATATAGGGACACCTGGGTGACTCAGTCTGTTAAGCGTCTGACTTCAGCTCAGGTCATGATCTCATGGTTTGTGGGTTTGAGCCCCACATCAGGCTCTGTGCTGACAGCTCGAAGCCTGGAGCCTGCTTCGGATTCTGTGTCTCCCTCTCTCTGTCCCTCCCCTCCTCATGCTGTCTCTTTCTATCCCTCAAGAATAAATAAACATTAAAAATATAAAAAAAAATAAAGTAGAAACAATATAAAGTCTTTTAAAAAACATCCGTGGTATTACCCTAATATTGCCAACCTCTTTATTTACTGCTCACTGGTTAGTTTTTGCATAGCAAGTAATAGGCCTTCCCCCCCCCAACAGATTTAAATTAAGTTTAGAATTGTTTTTCTTGCAACTTTAAGATTGCTAAATAACATGGTTTTTTGAAGGAGAGGTAGCAGGCTCTGATATTAGGCCTCAGCACTGGTTTGCTGTTAGGGTTTGGCAATATTGCTTGTATCTTAAGGAATTAATATGTGATATAGATTTATAAATAAATTATACATAAACTATAAATAGAAAAGGACAGAACTAGTGGACAAATTGGAGTGGTAGATTAGGAGGAAGGAACAGACATAAAACAATAATGCTATATATTAAAAAAGTGTAAACTATTTGAGAAATGATTAGAAACAGAATACTTAACCCATGCAGGATACTAGAGGAATGGATAAATGAACTTTTGTCACCACTGAAGCTTAAACATTTAAACTTGCAATGCTTGCTTTAACATATTTTAATGGAAAGTAATTGTTTCTATGGAAATCTTAAGTATTACAGACATCTGATTCAGAAAATAGAATGTGTTAAGCAATGTGTTTCTTTTATGAGTTACCTCAAGGTCATCACTGGCCGTGCTTTATTTTTATTAGAAAAGATTTTTAAGTTTATTTTATTTATTTATTAAGTTTATTTATTTTGAGAGAGAGACAGAAAGAACGAGCAGGGGAAGGGGAGAGAGAGAGGGGGAGAGAGAGAAACCCAAGGAGGCTCCATACTGTTAGCACAGAGCCTGATGTGGGGCTCAAACTCACCAACCGTGAGATCACGACCTAAGCTGAAACCAAGAGTCTGTGCTTAACATTAAGCCACCCAAGTGCCCTGGGAATATCATGCTTTAAAAGTGTTTTCTCTTCTGTTTTCTCCCCTCCCTTTTTTTAGTGTTTTGTTTTATTTATTTTTTTAAAGTATATTAACATACAGTGTTAGCTTCAGGTGTACAATATAAGTGATTCAGTAATTCTATACATTGCTCAGTGCTCATCATAAGTGTACTCTTATTCCCCTTCATCTATTTCACCCAATCCCTCTCCCCCACTCTCCCCTCCCCCCCCCCCCAACCTTCTGGCAATCATCAGTTCTCTATAGTTAAGAGCCTGTTTTTGTTTGTTTGTTTTTGTTTTGTGTTAAGTTCTTAAATTCCACATAGTTTCCTAATGACTCTTAATTGATGCAAGTGGGTCTGTTTCTTCTGCTTCTCCCTTTCTCGGGATTTTTAAATACACTTGATTCTAATCAGTCTCTTTCTGGGGTTAGAATTAAGAGAGTTGTGAAAAAGCAGGAGCAGTACCTTAGCCATCTCATACCATATGGTACCCTAAGAAAGAGAAGTCTCCTCCCAGAGAGATCAGAAGTAAACAGAAGAACAAGGAGGAAAGAGAAGAGATGTAGAGAGTGTGCCCAGATTCCTGAAGGCTTTCTGGCTTCTGTTTCTAGAGCCTTGCAAGGTCCTGCTTCCTTTGAGCTTCTTTAAGTATCTCATTATCTTTTAAGCAATTGCAAACTTTAAGAAAACATATAGTTTGAATTTGCATTATTTTATCTGTGAACCAAAGGCATCTGAAATGTGATTATATTAGTCTGCTAAGCAGTTACTATTCAATGTTAACTCATGTGAATTTGCAATTCACTAGCTCTGGATCCTTCCTTCCTTCCTTCCTTCCTTCCTTCCTTCCTTCCTTCCTTCCTTCCTTCCTTCCTTAACCGAATTCAGCACTTTATATTTAGTTCTGTTAAATTTCAGTGTTACCAAAGTGATATATTTGAATATTGAATAGTCTGAGATGATGAAGATGTCCGTTAGTGTTAGGGCCCTAATAGAGGGTCTGAGGAAACTGAAGGATAGAATGAGATGAGGAAGACTTGATAGGACTTGGTGTTAGCTGGAAGTGATGAGATAAATGAGATAAATGAGATAAATGAGAGATTGAATCCTCAGGAGAACTTACAACTGAATGGGTGGAGTTTGATGACATTCACTGAGACAGTACATGTGAACAGGACGATAAGTTCTTTCTGGTCATGTTGAGTGGCTTCACTTGGAGGAGGTAAGCTTAGGAGTCTGGAGCTCAGGAGAGAGACCCAAAAGACAAAATAGCCCAAGAGCTACCCACGTTTAAGTGATTGTTCAACCCAGGGTGGTGAATGAGCCTGCTCAGCAGATGTATATAGTGTGAGAAGAAAAACGTAGAGATGCAACCGTGAGGAACACCACAGTGGAAAAAGAGGACCAAGTGCTGAGAAGTAGAGAAGCAGTAGCCTGAGAGGTATGAGGTTAGGAAAAGACAGCATCAGAAAAGACAACAAAGAGACGTGCTCAAGAGGGAATGGTCAACATTGTCAACTGACATTGAAGTCAAGTGGGATAAGAGGTGATACATGCCCATAAGCTTTGGTTACCCAGAGGCAGTTGCTGACTTTAGATACAGTAATTTCAGATATCAGCAGGAGGAAAGCTGCAGTACAGAGGACGTATAAGTAATGGGCAGTGTGGAAGTGAACATCACGCTATTTGCTCTTCAGAAGCTCAACTGAGACTGGAAAGAGAGGATTTATATATATAAGAGGATTCCTGGGTGAAGGAAAACCTTTTTCACGATAGGGATTATTGCTACTCATACTGAAGGAGGAAGGGAGCTCAGAGGTACAAGGGAAAGGGGAGATTAACTGATGGAGGGAGAATATAGGTTCTGGAAAATAACAGGTTCTGGAGATCCAGTGTCTGGATGAACTTCTGATAAAATTCAAAACACATACTTTTTAGGGGCGCCTGGTTGGCTCAGGTGGTTAAGCGCCTGACTTCAGCTCAGTTTAGCCAAACTCACGGTTCATGGCTTCAAGCACCACATCGGGCTCTGTACTGACAGCTCAGAGCCTGGAGCCTGCTTCAGATTCTGTGTTTCCCTCTGTGTCCCTCCGCAGTTTGTGTGCGTGCTCTCTCTCTCTCTCTCTCTCTCTCTCTCTCTCAAATAAACATTAAAAAACAAAACAAAAGACCCCACATACTTTTATGTTATTGGGGAGGGATGCAGCGGGCATGGGGGGTGGGAAACAAAAATATTCTCCTTTCAGCCCAATGGTGATATTTTCTTCCATGAGGAAGGAATATTAGAGTAACAAAGCTTCATTCTACCTTCTTACCCATACTTTCTCAGGGAAAGTGGGAGGCATAATTTAGTTAATTTGTGACTCTGGAAAAACTGGGTGTTAATAGCCCACTTTTCTTCATTCATTGCTACTGTGAAATCTCTCTCTGTTCCTAAGTTGGTAAAACTGCTTGGTTTTGGTTTTCTTTTCAGTAAGAACTTTTAATTAAGAACTTTGAGTCTTACATTTCAGCCATGGTTGCCAATGTTAGCTTCAACAATAGGAAAAATGATAATTTTTGGACTTCATTGACTTAATCTTATTTCTCAATTGGCTCAGTATTAAGACTGGAAGTATCCCTTCGTGCCCCTTATTGATTTTTTAAAAATATAATTGATATACAGTGTGACATTAATTTCAGGTATGCAACTGATTCACAAGTTTATATGTTATGCTATGTTCACTTCACGTGCAGATACCATCTGTGTGTCCTGATACATTGCTATTACAGTATAATTGACTATATTCTTTTTTAATGTTTATTTATATTTGAGAGAGAGACAGAACACAAGTTGAGAAGGGGCAGAGAGAGAGGGGGAGACAGAATCTGAAGCAGGCTCCAGGCTCTGAGCTATCAGCACAGAGCCCGACATGGGCTTGAACTCATGAACCACATGATTGTGACCTGAACCAAAGTCAGACACTTAACCGACTGAGCCACTCAGGTACCCCTCATTGACTATATTCCTTATGCTGTGCCTCTTATTCCTGTGATTTATTCATTCTATAACTGGAAGCCTGTATCTCCTAATTCCCTTGACCCATTTAGTCCATTCTCCACCCCCCCACCCTCTTCCCTTCTGACAACCATCAACAAATTTTTCTTTTAAGATGTGTGGAAAGCGGTTAATAATTGAAGATAAAATATTTCCATACATATATAAAGGTAACAAAGTCTTGACCCTTCCTAAGAGGAGGGGTCAGAAATGGAGTAGAATCTGAAGAGTGAGACAAATGTGGACACATAGGAAGAGTACTGATTGGCATTTTACATCCAGCTGAGAAAATTTATTAAAATAGTTTTCTCTTGGGGCGCCTGGGTGGCGCAGTCGGTTAAGCGTCCGACTTCAGCCAGGTCACGATCTCGCGGTCCGTGAGTTCGAGCCCCGCGTCAGGCTCTGGGCTCATGGCTCAGAGCCTGGAGCCTGTTTCCGATTCTGTGTCTCCCTCTCTCTCTGCCCCTCCCCCGTTCATGCTCTGTCTCTCTCTGTCCCAAAAATAAATAAACGTTGAAAAAAAAAAAAAAAAATGTTAAAATAGTTTTCTCTTTTATTCTTTACCAGGGTGACCAAGGTTATAAGATAATGTTTTTTTGTTCTTTGTTTTTAACTTTTTTTAATGTTTATTCATTTTTTGATAGAGTACGAGTGGGGGAGGGGAAGAGAGAGAGGGAGACACAGAATCCGAAGTAGGCTCCAGGCTCTCAACTGACAGCACAGAGCCTGATGTGGGGCTCGAACTCACGGACCATGAGATCATGACCTGAGCTGAAGTCAGATGCCCAACTGACTGAGCCACTCTGGCACCCCTGTTTTTGTTTTTTAAGTGACATTCATTGCCAGATTTCTGGCACTGGGATCTTCTCTATCCTTTCTTTAACTTTTTCTGAAGTTTTGTTGAATATCTAAATATTCCTGGAATTTCTTTCTTGTAATTAGCTCCAGAATAGCCTGATCAGCTCTCTGACAAGCTCGTTACTTTAAACATCTTTTCATTTGAAAATATTTAATATTTAATTTTGAAAATATTTCCCAGCTTACTTCATCTCTCTTCACAATAACATTTAAAGTCTAATGAAGAATAACATTAATTTCAGTAAACATACTTTGGATGCCTTTTGGTGAAAGGCAGGCAGGTAACATTTATGTTGACGATATCAAATATCATCACAAAAAATACCTTTTTGTGAATGGCGCAGGAAGTCCTTGACGTTCCTTTTGTGTCCTGTAAGTGCAATGGACAAAGAGCATCAATGCATAAGGACAGTAACTAGAGTGTATTTGCAGTAAGGTGAATGCTTATTTTATTACAGAACTGTCTGTTTAAAAATTTAATTCAAAAGAGAATCTTGCCTGGATTTAATCACCTACATTTGAGTGGCATTTGCAGTTGCGAAGAGGTAAGAGTGACCAGTATAACATGTTAAAAAATTAGCTTTTTTTCCCCTAAATAGATTTCTGACCTAAGGTGTCATGTGCCCCTGGATATTCTTTTTCTTTTCCTTTTTTTTTTTGGTGGTATAATTTAAGACAGTCAAATTTACAAGATCCTAGGAATAGTTCGATGAGTTTTGATAAATATATATAAACCATCTAACTAACACCTCAATCAAGATACAGACCATTGCTGCCTTTCCAGTTTATCCCATTCTCCCCAGAGCAGTGACATTTCTGATTTTTCTTTATAGAATGGTTTTATTTGTTCCTTTTTTTTTTTTTTACATTTATTTATTTTTGAGAGACAGAGCACAAGTGGGGGAGGGAGAAAGAGAGAAGGAGACATAGAATCTGAAGCAGGCTCCAGGCTCTGAGTTGTCGGCACAGAGCCTGATGTGGGACTGGAACTCACAAACTTTGAGATCATGACCTGAACCGAAGTTGGACGCTTACCTGACTGAGCCACACAGGTGCCCCTATTTGTTCTTGAATATTGCAACAATGGATTATACATTAGGTATGCTTTTATGTTTGGCTTCTCCTAAGAATAATATTTTTGAGATTAATCCATTTGCTGTAGATCAGAAGTTTATTTTTTAAATTTCTGAATAGTCTCTTATAAATAAGTTACAGTTGTCCTTTCTATTGATGTATATCTGAGTTGTTTCCAGTTTTAGGTTATTTTGAATAAGATTACCATGAATATTTGTGTTCAGTATTTGGGAGACATCTGTTTATTTATTTTGGGTAAATACATTAAGAGTAGAAATAATGGATCATAAGGTAGGTATATGCATAATTAAAAAAAAAACCTGCTGAATGATTTTCCACAGGTGTCGATTGGTTTCATGCTTCCCCCAATAATACCTGAGTGGTCCTGTTGCTCTGGATTCTCTCCTACATTAGATGCTGTGCCCCTCTTGAATTTTAATCATTCTTTTTTTTTTTTTTTTTTTTTTTCAACGTTTATTTCTGGGACAGAGAGAAACAGAGCATGAACGGGGGAGGGGCAGAGAGAGAGGGAGACACAGAATCAGAAACAGGCTCCAGGCTCTGAGCCATCAGCCCAGAGCCTGACGCGGGGCTCGAACTCACGGACCGCGAGATCGTGACCTGGCTGAAGTCGGACGCTTAACCGACTGCGGCACCCAGGCGCCCGAATTTTAATCATTCTAATGAGCATGAAAAGATATCTTGTTACGGTTTTAATTCACGTTTCTCTGATAAGTGTGATGAGCTTGTTTGCGTATGTTTTTTGGCATTCTGATACACTTTCTTCTAAAGTGACTCTCAAGTCTTTTGCCCATTTTTAACTGGCTTGTTTGAGCATCGTCGTCATTATTTATTTGCAGGTATAATTTAGATAACCTGAATATCAGTGTGTGATTTGCAGATACTCTTCTTCTATTTTATGGTTTGCTCTTTTGTTTTCTTAATGGTGTCTTTTGTTGAGCAGAATTTTGATGAAGTCGTATTTATTATACTTTTTCAATGGTTAGTTTTCTGTTCTAAAGAAATCATTTCAGACTGGTCACAGGATATTTTCCTGTAGTTTTGGGGCACCTGGTTGGTTCAGTCGGTTGAGCTCCCAGTTCGTCATTTTGGCTCATGTCATGATCCCAGTACTCTGCACTCAGCATGGAACCTGCTTAAGATTCTCTTTCTCCTTCTGCCCTTCTCTCCTATATGCACACATGCTCTCTCTGTATGTATGTATATATATGTGTGTGTGTATATATACGTATATGTATATACATATACGTATATGTATATATACGTATATGTATATTTATATATGAGAGAGAGAGGGAGGGAGGGAGAGAGAGATAATATTTTCCTACGGTTTCTTCAGTGAGCTTTATGGTTTGGCTTTTACATTTAGGTTTATAGTCCAGACTTAATTAATTTTTACATATGGCCTGAGGTATGAAGTATGTTCAGTTTCCACCCCCCATACAGATATAGTTTAGCAAAACGTGTTGGAAAGACTTTCCTTTCACCATTGAATTACAATTGATACCCTTGTCAAAAATCATTTGGATTTTAATGGACTCTTAACTGTGTTCCATTGATCTGTTTGGCCTTGTGTCGGTACCACACTGTTATAATTATTTTAGCTTTATGTTGAGTCTTAAGATCAGAAAATGTTAATCCTCCAGTTTCATGATTCCTTTTCAAGATTCTGAAGCTATAATTTTTATTAAGAATCACTTTATGCTTAATGTAGATCCTATTATTCTTCTAATTTTATGAATGTGTTACTGAAGGTAACACATGTGTAAACATGTATGAATCTTTTCACCATGTTCCCGAGAAGCACTATGCGACATGCCATGAGATTTGTAAAGTGTCTTAGAGCCATTCTTTTGTGCAGTGAAACAGGCTTCCTGATACGTGTGCCATCTGCTGATCAGTGTTTCCAACTGCATTATCTGGTGATGAACTCTTAACTGTCTTTCATCTCTTTGTTCACCCAGCATCTTCAAAGACAGATTCTCCAGCCCAATATTTATCACACTCCAAACACACACACGCACACACACCCACTTGCACAAATTTGCTGCTGTTTCTATATCTCATTTTTATCTTTGCTTCCTATTTACTTTTACCTTTTCCACCCAGCAAACAAGTTTAAGACTTTTTTTTTTTTCCCCACTCCCTTCCCAAGAGCCTTTTGGAATGGCCCTGAAGATTCAAATCTCCTCTGAGTAAGCTTCAGAGAACTCTAAAAATGCCTTTTTGTCAGGTCATTGCCAATTGTTTTAAGCCTCATTAAAATGAATTAATTTTAGTGTTTTTAAAGCTACTCTATGCAGTCTGAGCCTAATGGGGAGTAGGATCCATTAACAACTTTGCAAATTGTTATTGTATATAATAATTTATAAATGGAAAAAGTTAACCACATTGAATATATTTTTCTTCCCAGTACTCTTTCCATTTAGAATGCTTAAGAGACTTGAGAAAACTTTGACGATGTTTACTAGAGGTATGGAGCTATTACTGACCAGGAGAGTAGTGTTTTTGTTGTTGTTGTTGTTGTTGTTTTTGTTTTAGCATTGTTAACTAAATATAAATGTCTAGTTTTTTAAAGTCACTATTTAATTGGAGAGAAAGATATTTATTTAACTATCTGGATGTGGAATCCCTCTTGCTCCAACATGCCTGATTCTAAGTGTTCTGACATATGACTATCCAGAGCCTACCATGATGATTAAGCTCAGCCATAGTGATTATTAAGGATTGTTTATCGCATAAAGTTAGAGACTTTGTTCTAAAGTTGGTTTTGTACTTTGTCTTTTCTTAACACAATTGTTTTATACCATATATATGTATATATATATATATGTGTGTATATATACATATATATATATATTCATTGAATTATCAGATTTTTATTTGTAAGGCTACTTTGCGATTCAGAGTTGGGGTGCCTGTATGGCTCAGTTGGTTAAGTTTCTGACTTCGACTCAGGTCATGATCTCACAGCTCATGAGTTTGAGCCCTGCGTCGGCCTCTGTGCTGACAGCTCAGAGCCTGGAGCCTGTTTCAGATTCTGTGTCCCTCTCTTGCTGTGTCCCTCCCTCACTTGTGCTCTGTCTCTCTCACCCTCTCAAGAATAAATAAACATTAAAAAAAATTAAAAAAAACTCACAGTCAATGATGAAGCTACACATAGCGTCCCTGAGTGCCGAGTACTTTGCATGTATTATTTCATTTTATTATTAACCTCATTTATAGAGATTACACAATGCTTATGTGGCTGATGTAACTTATCCCAAATCATAAGTACATGGCAGAGGGAAGCCAGTGTTTTAATCAGGTCCATCTGACTTCATAACAAGCCCTTACAACACAATACTGCCTGTTTCTCTTTTTTAGACATTTATTCTCTTAAAACAACTTTCCATATAAAAGCTCTGATGAAGTTTTTAAATCTCAGTTCTTTTCTAATTTTTATGTTGTAATATACAAGCATAGAGTTGTAGGAGAATAATAATTTTTAAAAAGCCTAGTTGTGTATACATGTCCAAAACGCAATGCTGCCTCTTAGTGGGGTCTTTTTCCATAGCAGTCTTCACATCCTCACTATCCATTAGCCACTGTACATCTTACATTAACTACGTTTATAATTTCCTGAAAATATTAGCATATGCATAATTTTATTTTTATTTTTTGAGTTAATGAGATATAATTGACCTATAGCATTGTATAAGTTTAACATATACAGCATAGTGATTTGATACAGGTACAGAATTTGATTTTTCTGACATTTTCTCATGTCTTATCTTTGGTCAGCCCAGTTTTCTACTTCAGTAACTTCAGACTGGAAGAACATGAACCGTTGACATGCAGTATTCCCTTTTTTAATATGACATATAATCAGTTTCAAAAACAGAAAAAAAAAAGTGAGCTGGTGCGTTTTATCATCCCAGGTCTAATATTTGATTTTTATTAGGGATATTCTTCATTATTTGGATATACTTCATGTTCATATGTGAGAGTGTGTATGTGTGTGTGTGTGTGTGTGTGTGTGTGAGTGAGAGAGAGAGAGAGAGAGAGAGAGAGGGAAAGCTGTTTCAGAACACTTATTTATCAGTGAGTCCTTTAACGTGCACTTTATCCTTCCTCTGAGTCTATACCAAATGCATTTCTGAGAATCCAATATATAAAAAGTCCTCAAATGTCTGAATCTGTAGACAATCCAGGGTTTGGAAATAGACCCAGGAAATACCTAGGGGTAATAAGAGTGACTTAATTAATCAAGTTTATATCTGCCAGAGATTTATGTGGGCTATTTAGTTGCCCCCAAACAGGCCAAGTATGAGTTAAAAAGAACAGCACATGGAAGCATTCTAGCATAGTAAAAAGGGAAAATCATGAGAAAAACTGGCTTCTTAGGCTCTACCACTGAACAGTAATGTGAATATAGATAGGGTCTATGAGCTGTCTCTACTAAAGCCGTGCTAATGCCTTTCTTGATTATAAGCTACTTGGAGGTCAGGACAGAGTCCCATGTATCACCTTATTGCATAATAACAGCTTGTAAAAACATCAGTACGTCATACCCATTTTTGACTGATTATTTCTTCAAAATTATTTCTGTATATAGTATACCACAATCCATATCTTGATTTTTCCTTGTATCTCCAGAAGGATCAGATTTTAAGCATATTATAAATACTGCTTTTACATGAAATGTTTACACACTTTTTACTATTTTTTAATGTTTATTTTTGAGAGAGAGCGAGCGAGAGCGAGCGCGTGCTTGAGTGGGGGAGGGGCAGAGAGAGAGAGAGGAAGACACAGAATCCCAAGCAGGCTCCAGGCTCTGAGCTGTCAGCACAGAGCCCGACACGGGACTTGAACCTGTAAGCCGTGAGATCATGATCTGAACAGAAGTTGGACACTTAACCGACTGAGCCACCCAGCCACCTGTTTACACACTTGTAATTCCAGTGGAATATAAATATTGTAGCAAATTGAAACCCACTGATTATCACTTAAATAGTATATCTAAAAGCTCAATTTTAACAGATGAAAATTTTAAGTTATGTTTGCTTCGTCAAATTTTCCTTCCAATCTACTTCCCCTCCCACAATTATTATCAGTCCACAAAAGTTCAAAACAACATTAGTATATTGATAGATGCACAATAACTGTTTGTCAAGTTGATTTTTATTAAGGACTCAGTAAGGAAAGACAGAGTAAGAGCTGTCAGATACGTGACTAGAAAAGTAGAGTATCTATAAAAACCAGTGGTCAAATAAAACACAATTATTATAAGAAATAATTTATTACAGTTAGTTGTATAATTGTGGAGAATGAAGTTTCGGTGGAATGGAGTCAATGGAAGTTAGATTATGGAGAATATTAAAGACTGGTGGTTAATGAAGAAGGAGAGGCAGCAGAGGAAAAGAGAGAGTCACTGAAATTGAGATTTGTGAACATGGGGTTCTGGGAGGGAAGTGTAGTGAACTGTTCTGAGCAGTGTGTTATATAATCAATAATTTCTAAGAAGTGATAAGCAACCAAGTGAAATAGGAAAATCTGAATTATTGGTGGGCCAAATTTACATAGTTTCCTAGCTTTTTCCAAAAGGGCTCTACTGAAGCCAGGATAATAGAGAAAGTGGAAAACAGGGGTCATCCAGAATTTAAGACTGGAATAGCAGGGTTGAGGAGGCGATGAGGTTGAGGGCGTTATTAAAGACCTCATCAATAAGACTGAATATGGAAGATTTCAACACACACAGCAGACTATTTCCAAGTACTAACAAGTCTAAAAAAGATAACATTTCCTGCTGAAGCTGCTGCTTCTTTTCCAAGCAAAATATGTTATTCTCATGTCTTGAACATCTGCTGCTAGTAGAAAAAAATCTAAAAGCTCAATGCTGTATACCAGTGTTCAAGTCAAAGCAGCACTAAAATCTCTGAATGAATCAAGATGAGCTCATCCAAGAGTCCGTTTTAGAAAATATCTAGTCTTCTACCAGTGGTTGGAGGGCAATAAAAATTGTAAACTAAAAATAACAACCTTTTTCAATGCTGTACATGATGTCATCTGCTATGTATAACCAATACAGGAGAGCCCAAATTTCTCTAGGCAGTGACTTTCATGTCGTATGTTTCAGGAAGGTGGGTTAAGATGTCTGTGAACTTGAAACTTTTAATGAACTAGCAGATGGTGGTTACCTTAGCAACTGTAGCCCTGCACTATACTTAGATGTTTTTCTCTGAGAGCTGATTGCAGAAACACTATCCTGGTGTTCAGATGTAGTAAAGTGAAGAAAGAAATAGGAGCCTAAACTGAGGTAAGGGTTTATTACAAAGGTCAACATTTCCGCATGGCCATTGCTAAAGTTGAGCTTCTTCTTTTTTTTTTTTTTTTTGCTATTTTTGTTTAATTTAAGAAAAAAATGGTGAGTCAACATTTTTAGGAATGCCTTTATTTGGTACTATTAGAATTTTATTATACAATTGAATATTTTAATATTTTCAGAAATCACAGTAGGGCTAATTATCAGCAAGTCAACAATTTCGACTTTAGAGTTTTATGTATTAGTAGCAGTCTCCATCTCCAAGAGTGATGATCACATCGAAAATAAGTATGATCATGAGCAGGTCTTTTCTCCATTTGCCATTCTGAAATAAAATTGAACAATTATCAATACTGAGTTGTTGTTGTTTTTTTTTCCTGTCATAGGTAAGTGGTCCTCACACTTAGGGGAATATTAACATTTAGCTTTAGTAGGTTTTTCAGGGGCCATCTATACCAGAGTGATTTATGGTGTTTGATAAAATGCAGATTTTCAGGTCCTTAAGCACTCTGACTCAGTGATGCTGAATATGAATACTTTGTGATTTCACAAGTTATTCTGATACAGATGGTTCCTAGATAACACTTGAGAAACAAACTGTCTCAGCTTGATGCCCCAGGGAAGTCTTGGGTCACTTTGACAAATGAGAGACTTCACAGGAGGGAGGTAAATTTAGTGTTGATGTTGTGAGCCTGGAATATAAAATCGCTACTAAAATTTTTAGAAAATTCATTGTTTAAAAATGATAATGCTTGACTGCCATTACCAACAAAGTAATTAAAATACAATAAATCCTTTAAAATGTTTTGGTCCTTTGTAAACATCATTCTGATACAAATATATTTTAAATTCCTGAAACTTACATTTTTATTTCTTTCTATCTTAGGGGCATTCTTATCTTATTCTGCTGTGTATGGGGCAGTGTGGGGGAATGGAAAGAAGCTGGGTTACGCGTCCAGATAGCTATGCATTTCATTTCTTATTTTTTCTTCCTTCCAATATTTTATTTAAATTCAAGTTAGTTAACAAATAGTGTAGTACTGGTTTCAGGAGTAGAAGTTAGTGACTCATTTACTCCAGTGCTCATCACTAGTGGCCGAAGGATGTCAAGCAAGTTTTCTAACTTTCTAGAGCCTTAGTTGTCTCCTTCATTAAAGTAATTGTTTGGGAATAATAAATAATAAAATATATGTGTGTCTAAAATAATATTCACTCAAAAATTGCCTCTTTTTCCTTCTTTCCTCATGTGAAAAGGAGAACTCATTCAGTGTTAGTTTCTTAAATTTATTCTTAGTAGGTTCAGATTACTAAAATTAAAGCAAAAGTCTTAAACCATGCCTAAATATTATCAATAAATTGTTTCTAAATTTGTTTTGTCCTATTTTTAAGTTATATCCATTATTTTCCTTATATTAATCTTCCAGTTCTAAGCTCAACTAAATATCATTATTTTTATGTTGATAATAGAATCATTAAAGAAATAAAGATTCTGGATGAAATAATACCAGAAAAAATATTATTAAATCACAGTTGTCTTACAGACAAATAAGAAATAGATAAAATTTCATGCAGTTAAGGTAGGATCAATCCATTACTCTTTGTTTTCCTAGAACCTACCAGATTGTTTTGATAAATGGTTTGAGTGAATAGTCAGTGAAGCCTTGGTAAATGACAAATGAAATCAGATTAAATGGAAACCTCAATTTAATGAAGTAGAAAGTTGACTACTCTGTGCGTGTACTGAAAGGAAACAAGTAACACTATCCTGATAAGGATTACGTGAATGAGTATCTTTCCTATCGTGTCTTTTTTTAAATTCAAGAACACTTAAAATAGTACTTACAAATACAAAATTACAATTTTGAAGTAAAAATAAAACAGTAGCAGAGGAAACCAAATAGTTAGAAATCATAACATGGAGCAGCAGTTGGGAAAGCTAGTCAGAGAGATTTGATCATTCTGTGGCAAGTTCCTTAGAGCCATTAACAATCCATGATTGCCGTGAGTTATGGTTTCAGAATTCAATTAGTGTATGACATTCCCTTATGAATCAAATCCTTTGTTTTTGCTTAGTTTATTTGAAACTGCATCTTTAATAATTTAGGTATTACAATGGAAAGTTAGATGGCAGGATCTGGCATCAGCTCTGTAAAAGGTTTAATAGTGCTATTTCCTAGGAGGAAGTACCTACAAAACATATGAGATTGGATACATAGGGCACCGTTATGAAGCTATAAGTGAGTTTCCAAAGAAAATAAATAATTTATCTTGTAAATTTAATCAAAAATCATGTGATATTTATGTTTTGAGTGTTTTTTAAAGTTTATGTAATTATTTTGAGAGAGAGAGAGAGACAGCGAGCATGAGTAGGAGAGGGAAGGGGAGAGGGAGAGAAAGAATCCCAACCAGTCTCCATGGTCAGCACAGAACCCCATGTGGGACTGGGTCCCATGACTCTGGAATCATGACCTGAGCTGAAATTAAGAGTCAGATGTTCATCTGACTGAGTCACTGAGGCACCCCTATGTTTGTGTGTTTTCATTTGTTAATACAACTTTGTATGAATGACCAGACATTAATAACTGACCCTTTATGACAAATGTAATTTTTCTGTCTTCAAATTTTCATGTAATCCTGTAGCTTTATTATTTATTGTATTTTACTACTATTTTCATTTCTGAGTGATTAGTTTTTTAAAAATTGTTTTAAAAATTATTTTGAGAGAGGGGAGAGATAGAATCCTAAGTAGGTTCCAGGCTCCTCACTGTCAGCACGGAGCCCAATCTAGGGCTCGATCTCATGAACCTTGAGATCATGATCTGAGCTGATATCAAGAGAGTAACACTTAACTGACTGAGACACCCAGATGTCCTGAGGGATTACTTTATACTAGATAATACTCTGAGGTTGGTATCATTATATCATAATTTACGTATGAGATCATTGAGGCTCAGGAAGTAACTTGCCCCACATCGTACAGCTAGTAAATGCAGGATCCTGGATTTGAAATCATATGTGTCAGAATTGAAACCACTTAGGCTCTTATATCACTTTCCTACATCAAGTTTAAAATTAAACTCTTATCCTGTTTAAAGATAGGTACTATACCTTTCTTGCTATGGTGTCACTTTCAGCAGTGTTTCTAGATGCTTATCCATAGATGCCAAATGTTACTCCGTATCCAGCTCTCTCCAGTGATGCTAGTACACAATTTAGTTGGGAAGTTCCTATGCCCAAGATTGTGTCTCAGTAAACATTGGACTAAATAAATGAAAGACAAGGATAGGAGTACTGAGAGTACTAAGGGTGAAATATATTCATTCATACAATGAGTATATTACTTCATGGGGATGCATTGATTAACTTTTAATGTTACATGAGAAATCCATAATGAAATATTTTACATTTATGGTTGTACTATATGTATAAGGACTTATTTTATAAATATTGCTATTTTGAATGGATTAAGACTCCAGCAACTTGAGTCAGAGGTGCTGCTCCATCATTTAATAGCTTTATGGCATTAAGTAAATCATTTCTGGTCTAAGCTTTAGTGTTCCAGATTTGCAATAAGGAAATGTTATTACCAATCCTTACAGGATTGTGTTAAGCATCAGATGAACTCATTGAAGCTCTTTATTGAGCATGATATACTATATTCTTTGAACCTAGCACTATATACTACTCATACTGTGTCCAAAAACTCCTTTCCATCACCACCCAGCACCATTATTTAGTGATCGTTGTGAGCTACAGTGAATGCTTAGAACAAAGAAGCAGGTTTAGCTATTTATATAGAGGTATAGTAATTATATTTCCTTCACTCATTCAGCTATTCATTTTTGGTTGTTTATGAATGATATTATGGTATAAGGCAAAATGAGAAAATATGTGATTTTTTAAAAAGACAAGAATATGTTTCTGCCCTTATGGAGCTTCATAATCTGTTGGGAGAAAGAGATGTTAATTAAGGAATCATAGAAATTATCTTGTAATTATGGTAAGCCTATAAAGAAGAAGTACATAATTTTAAGAACATAGCAACAGGGAGACCTGATCTAATCTGGGAGGTCAGTGAAAGCTTCTCTGAGAAAGTTATGTCTGAGTCAGAACCTGAAGAATAAAATTTAACCAAGCACATATGGTGGCAGAAAATTAGTGGCATTCTTGTTAGAGGAACAATAGATACAAAAATCCTCCAAATGACAAAACGAAAGGCAGAGTGTCCAGGTCATGGAAAAAGAGAGGGTAGGGAGAGGTTGTCTGGGTCCAAGCCATGGAGAATTCTGAGGTGTGGCTTCTAGATTCCTATATGCTATGAGCAAGTACACTATACCAGTGTCTCAGCCCAGGAGCCCGAATATCAAGCCATGAGAAAATCATGTCCTCCTTTACATCTATAACCTTCTGTCCCGTATAATCCATTCTGTAATCTAGAAATCACTTGGACCAAGATCATTATCTAGCATCAGTTGAATGACTATGTTGTGAAACTGCCATTCTATGCTAAACATGAAATCACCCCTAGGTGGGAGTGCCTTTATTGACAACCTGATACTTATTATGCTTTCTAGTTACCTGCTGGGAACTCTGGGAAATCCTACTAGAGTTAGCTCTTCATACTGTTTTGGTGGAATCTTGGGACTGAACAACTTATTCCACCCTTTCTTCTGACATGATGCAACACCTGTTACCATCTGCTACATAGCTGATCAGCGCTGGTGATACCAGGCTCATAGACTTACTCTTCTCTCAAACAGTCATCATTCCCTATGACTTTTTGGACCACAGAAGTCCATTCATTTTCTTTTTCTATGTGCCCTTTTTAATTTAATGTCCTTCAAATAAGAAGGCTTACAACCTTTAATCCCAACTGACGCAATTGTTCTAATTTCTAAGAAATTAGAATTCTATTTCTAAGAAATACTTAAGATGCTCTCTTATCAGCAGGATAATTGGGACACCTTGCAGGGCCCTGGGCTTTTGCTATAGCATCACAATCCCCTATTCCATTCTTAATATCAAGATTTTTATGGTTCCTATATATATATTCCCATTTTCTTTTCTATACTCCTAGGACCTGAAATAGAATTTTCTTATTGAATGTTGTCGTGGCCAATATTTTCTACCGCAGGAATGGTTGTAAATGGAGTCCCTTTGTCTTTTGAAGCTCTAATGTGTCATGCACTCAAACCTTTACAACTAATTTCAGTGTCTGGCCCATGTGTTGACATTTGAAAGCCAACTGCCAAGCAACCTTTAATATGCATGGTCTTTCCTTGAGCTGTCTTCAGTTTTGCTAGACGTCCTCTGTAGTTCATATTTATTAAAGAAAAAAATATTCAGACACTTTAAAATGGTACAGAAGACTTCAGGGTGGACTAATGCAGTAGGTGTCAAGACTGTTGCAGTAAAGGACAGAGATAGGGCTTAGCTTTTATTATTTCTTTTAATTTTTTTGAGTTTATTCATTTTGAGAGAGAGAGAGAGCACAAGTGGGTTGGTGGGGGGGCACAGAGAGGAGAGACAGAATCTTAAGCAGTCTCCGCACCATTAGCACAGAGCCCAATACAGGTCTCTAACTCCCAAATTGCGAGATCATGACCTGAGCTGAGATCAAAAGTCAGACGCTTAATTGACTGAGCTACCCAGGGTTCAACTTTCAATGTAACAATGGCAACTGGGGATTTACAGCCAAGGAGCAGGGCAAGGGATCAGTGGATGAAAAAGACTATGAGGAGACATCAAGGGTGCAGTGATTCTTGTTAAATGGACTTAGGATTCTTTCTGCACCTGGACCAGGCAGACTGAAGGCAGGCACCAAGGATGAGTCCTAGTCGAACAACAGGCTCAGAGCAGCCTGTCTAAAGTTTGGTCAAAGGGAGTCTTTGTCAATGTCTAATCCTTGGTATTTTTTTCTATTTGTATTCTTTTTTTGCTTATTTATTTATTTTTGAGAGAAAGAGTGTGAGGGGGCAAGGGGTCGAGAGAGAGGGAGACACAGAATCCGAAGCAGGCTCCAGGCTCCCAGCTGTCAGCACAGACCCCGACATGGGGCTTGAACTCATGAGCTGTGAAATCATGACCTGAGCTGAAGTCAGACACTTAACTGACTGAGCCACCCAGGCATCCCTTTCTATTTGTATTCTTGTCTTTCCCCAACTGATAGCTTTCTGAGCTAGTTAAAGTTGGGGACTTTGGAATCAGAAAGACCAGTGATCAAAACACATACCCACCACTTATTCCACCACTGACAGTTTATTGCAAAGTGGATATAAAATAGTATCTAATATACAAGGTTATTAAATTATATAATGTATTCAGTAGAAGAGTTATTTAAAGATAAAATGCATGCAAAGCACTTAGCTCATTGACTGGCAGGCAGTAATCATACAGTAAATGTAACCTTTTATCAAGCCTCCAAATCATCACAGAAGCTCTCTCTCTTCCTGAATGTAAGGTTTTTAGAAACAGGGCTCTGTCCATTTGGATGCCAGTGTATTTCCTAAACATAAAGCAACGCTCTTAAAACAATAAATATTTGTGAAATGAATGAATGTAAAACTCACAAACTCACATTTCATCCATATAGAAATTAAAAGGAAGAAAAACTTTGGCCACTGCCTTCTGAAAAGATTTGCTACCACTCCATATAGTCTGAGCCTATAGCCTAAAAATATATCCTTTGCCCATATACCATCCTTCATGGTACTGTTTTGAATTAAGATACTCCTATGCTAAACCTCATTGGGTTTGATGAAACAAACCACTATGTTAGAAAGACTCATGTGGTAAGCGAGGCCTCTGGCTGGCAGCCAGCAAAACATGAGGCCCTCAGACTAACGGCCTACAAGAAACTGAATTTTGCCAACAACGATGTGAGTTCAGAAACAGATTTTTCCCCAGTTGAGCCTTCAGATGTGACTCTGCCCTTGGCCAACACAGCAAGGTCTGTCAATGCAGCCTGGTGAAAGACCCTGAAGGAGAGGCCCCAGTTAATTAATTCTACCTGGTCTCCTGCCCCAGCGGAATTGTGAAATACTAAACATGTGTTATTTTAAGTCACTAAGGCTGTGGTAAGTTGCAAGAGATGATGAATACATCAGGTTAGCCTTTGGCAACATTGGGAGGTTAAGTAAATAGCGTAGAGTTCTCTGTCTTAACTTGCTCTCTCACATTTTCCCCTAGCTGTGCCTCTACCTCAGGTCCCATTCTCCATGGCTATATTATTCTGAGTAACACATGCTGGAACAGCCTCCTCGTCCCTAGAGTGAATTCTTTTCTAGGCAGCTGCCTTCTTAAACCACATCCTGGGATTGGAACTTTAGGTGTATTAGTGGAAAGTGAGGGTTACTCATGGAGCTGATGTATTTTTCACAGAATGAGAACTCTAAGGGGAATTTTTATTTTATTTTTAATTTAATTTTTGAGAGAGAGAGAATGAGCTGGGGAGGGGGCATGGGATAGGGAGAGGGAGAGAGAGAATCTTATGCAGGCCCCATAGAGTTCGATGTGGGACTCTGTCTCATAACCATGAGATCATGACCTGAGCCAAAATCAAGAGTGGGACACTTAAGTGCCTGAGCCACGCAAGCACCCCATCTAAGGGGAATTTTTAGATGATTCCATGTCTACTCCTCAACATAAGCCATGACACTTTCCATCAAAGAGCTCAGTATCTAATATAGTAAATGAGGGCTTGAGGGCCATTTAGTGCTCTCTGAACTTTCTGTAGGAGCTGTGGCCAGCACAGAGGGCCCCTTAGCTAGGTGCTTCCTGAGTTTAGAAACCTTCTCTGGCTTCCTAATCAGCAGCACTGACTCCATCCTAAGTAAGAATTTTCCGTAAGTCATAGCCCTTGTACTGAAGATATTTTTCAACATTGTTAAACATACCTAAAGTAGCCTTTCTCTCTTGCTGTTGAGTAAGAATCTTCTTCCTCTCAGAAGCACATGATTGATGCTCTTATTCATTCTCCTTTCTGACATGTGGCAAAGTGCCGAGCTTCTTTAGTGCAAGGGTGATGCTGCTTTCTTCCCGTTATCTCTAGTGACTGTCCTTGTGGCTGAGACGTGATAGATACAAATGAATTTGCTGAATGAGTAAATAAAGACAAGGAGTAAGGCTTCCTTACACTTAATCTGTTCACCTGTTTATAATCGAATGCCGTTTCAATATACACATGTTAGAAATGAGTGTGCTTTATCACTAACTCCTCCTTGGTTATAGATTTTGGCTCATGCACATTCTCTAATTATTTCCAACCACTACCAGTTCAAAATCAGCATATGTTTAGCTCATTAGCTTCATCTTTGGTGATATAGTTGAAAACCTCTTGCTGGTACCCTACCTCTCCAGCAGCTGGGCTTTTCACCTTTTGCTGAGCTATATCTCTCTGCGTCTGACCCAGTTTCCTTCTCCCAGAGGAACAGCACATGTTGGTATCTTGTGTAATTCTCCTGGCCTGGGGTAGCATGGAATGAACTCCCACAGCCTTCCTACCTACCAGTTACCTCTCTCTTAAGGCTTCCTTGAGCCCAGTACTCTCCCAGCCCTCTCTGTGCCTCTAGATCACCATCAGTGTCATTGTCACCATCACCATCATCCAACTCCTCTTCCTTCTCCCGACAGCTGCCCTCAGTCTTGTCTTGGGGCATCTCCAGACAGTGATGGACAGTTTGAAATGGCTGCAGCTAAATGACTAAGCACATTAGCTAAAATTAGGCACATCGGAGTCAGACTGTCCTAGATACAAATCCTGATTTCTTGTCACTTATAACCATGGCTGTGTTGCTTAATCTATCTTTCTCAATTTTTTCATCTGTAAAATGAAGATGATAATGTTTTATTTTTGTTTTTTTTTGGACTCAAGTTCCTGTTTCCCACATTTTAACCTTTCAGGAATATCCTATTAATTTCATGTTTTTGTTGTTTCAGAATCAGGTATACTCACGGACTTGCATTCCACTCTCATTCCCTTAATCACTCATGAATTAAATAATTCTTTATAAGTGCCTATATATGGCAGATCTTATGACAAACACCATGGATAATAAGAATAGTAAGATATTATTCCTGCACTCAAAGAAGTTACAGACTGAATGAAAGGAATGAAGTTATATACGGTGCAAGAAGAAATAAAACATGTGCCAGAGCTTGAGAAGAGATGGGAACAATTAACAGGGAATTCCCAAGGCCTTCCCAGAAGAAGCTATCATTGAACTTGACCTTGTAAGATGGGCATTAATGTAGAAGTTAAAAAGTGGTGGAGATGATAGTCTAGTAAGAGAAAACAATTTGCTTTAGGTTGCTTATTTTTCTAACTTCTTCAGTTAGAAACCATTCATTTTTTCCAATATAAGCATTTAAATGTTTAAATTTCCCTCTACCACTATTAGAGTTGCATCTCACAATTTTTCTCAAGTAGTATTTACATCATCCTTGGGTTCCAAATATTTCCTAGTTTCCATTGTGATTTCTAATCTCTTTTTTTCTGTTTTTTTGTTTTTGTTTTTGTTTGTTTTTTTGAGAATGTTGTTTAATTTCCAAATTTGAATGGTTTTTCTCTATGTATCTTACTGTTAATTAATTCTTAAAATTCATTTATTTTAGTGGCCAGAGAATATATTTTGTAAGATTTAATTTTTTTTTTTTTTTTGGAATTTATTAAGACGTTTTATGGCCTACCGTATGGTTTACTCTGGTGAATGTCCCATGTGAGTGGAGCAAAATATATATTCTTTAGTTATTGGGCGTTATGTTCTATATATATCAGTTAAGCTAGTTGATAATGTTGTTCATTCTTTTTATATCCTTATTGACTTTTTCTAGTTCTGTCAATTATGAAGATTGGGGTATTAATGTCTTCAAGTGTGAGTGTGAATTTAATTTCTCTATTTTACAGTGATGGGTTTATGCATTTTTGAGGTTCTGTAATTAGGTACGTGAACATTTAGGATTTTCTGTCTTTTTGATTAATTGACCCATTCATTAGTATAAAATATCCTTCTTTAACTCCAGTGATCCTGTCTTGAAGATTACTTTGTCTGACATAAATATAGTCATACTTACTTTCAGTTTGCATATTATGTACTTACTATTTGCATAGTGTAATCTTCCGATTTATTTTTCTTTCTTTACTTCCTACCTTGATGTTTTTCTGTTAAGAGTCTGTCTCTTGCAGGGGCATCCTGGGTGGCTCAGTTTGTTAAGCATTGGACTCTTGATTTCAGCTCAGGTCATGACCTCATGGTTCATGAGATCCAGCCATGCATCAGGCTCTGACTTAACAGCCTGCAGAGTCTGCTTGGGATTCTCTCTTTCCCCATCTCTCTGACCCTCCCCTGCTCGTGCACATGTGTATTCCCTCTCTCAAAGTAAATAAATTAACGTTAAAAAAACTGTCTCTTGCCAAGAATATAGTTTAGGTTTGCCTTTTAATCCTGTAGGACACTTTCTGCCTTTTATTGGAATATTAAGTACATTTACCTTTATTGTATTTATTTTTACACCTGAGGTAAGTTTATTATCTCTATTTTCTTTTTTTTTAAGTTTATTTATTTCTTTTGAGAGAGAGAGAGGGGAAGAGAGAGAGGCAGAGAGAGAATCCTAAGCAGGCTCTGCATGGTCAGCATGGAATCCCATGCAGGGCTTGAACCCATGAATCGCGAGATCATGATCTGAGCTGAAATCAGGAGACAGGTGCTTGACCGACTGAGCCATCCAGGCACCACTTATCTCTATTATTTTCTATTTGTCACTTTTATTTTGTCAGATCTTTTCCTGGTTTCATTCAGATTAATCAAATTTTAATACTTTTTTACTATTATAATTCATTTACTGGCTTTTTTAAAATTATAGTTTTCTGATTTTCTTTTTCTAGTAGTTGCTCCAGGGATTATAATATTCATCCTCATCTGTTACAGTCTATTTATGGTTAATATTGTATCACTTCACATAAAATGTAACAGCCATATAAAAGTATACTTCTACTTATTCCTGTTCTTTGTGCTATTGTTGTCATATATTTTAGTTCTATAAACATTAAACATTCCACATACAGTATTATTGCTTTTGCTTCAAATAAACAAGTGCCTTTCAAAGAAATTAATGAGAGAATAGATAATAATTTACGTTTACCTGCATATCAGGAATTTCCCTTTCTCTGTAGCCTTTCTGTAATTTGAATTTTCTATCTGGTATTATTTCCTTTCAGCCCGAGGATTTTCTTCCAAAATTCTTATAATGTGATGGTCTACTGGTGACCAAATGCCTTCGATTTTGTGTATATGAAAAAAATGTCTCTTTTTTTTCCTTTTAAAATACTTTTTAACAACAGGTTTATTGCTATATACATAAAAGTCATTCTTTTGACGGTATAGTTTGATAAGTTTTGGTTAATATACATAGTCAGATATCTATCACAACAACCCAGATATAGAATCCCTTAATCCTGAAGAGTTTTCTTATGCATCTTTGAAGTCAGTCCCATTCTCCCCTTCTAGGCCCTGGCAACAGCTGATATATTTTCTGTCCCTGAAGTTTTTGTTTTTGTTTTTGTTTTGTGTTTTACTCCACAGTGTTATGTAAATGGAATCATATACTGTATAAGATCATGTGTCTGTTCTTTCACTTAGCATATTTTTGAGATTCATCCATGTATTGCATATATCAGCAGTTTACTTTTTTTGTGGAATAATATTCAGTTTTTTTAAATTTACTATAATGTATCCATTTATCAGTTGTGGGTATTTGGATTGCTTCTGAGTTTTTAACTGTTCTGAATAAAGCTTACATCAGCATTTCTATACAAGTTGTTTTGTAGACATGTTTTTACATTTACCTTGATAACAAACTAAGAGTAAGCTTTGTGGGTCACATGGGGACACATGTTTAACTTTATAATAAACTGCCCCAGTTTTGCAAAATATCTGTAACATTTTCTATTTCCACAAATATTGATGGTTCAGATTTTTGAGAGAACCATTTGGCCTGCTTTCAGCCATAAGTGCATACCTTGGTCAGGACAGGGTAGAATTCCCTTTTGACATTTCCACAAAGTTAAAATCAATGAGAAGGCAGTAATTCTCCAATGAAAACAAGATCCTGTCAATAGAAGAATGACTGCTGAGCAGGTAAAAATAGTGGTATTTTCTGCAGTGTAAGCCACTGAAACATGCCACAGAAGTAGACTGTTGGCTCACTGGACTTGACTTTGATACCACTCCTAGACTTCCCAGTCATCATTTGCATAATCTTCCATACCACGTTTGACTTCTCTGTGTTACTTTTCTCTCCCTTGTGATACTAGAGGAATGGAATGGATGATGTTGATGAGATCAGTGCCATTTTGAGCTGAATCTGAGCCATAGAGATGAATTAAACATGTATTGAATGAACAACTTTAAAAGAATGTGTAGCTGAAGGTCTTCTCTATTTTTATATCTTTGGTTCATTGTCACTTTTAAATTGGATAAAGGACTTTTTTCTTATTAGTTTTAATATATAAAGCTATTAAAAAGGTCTAAGGTTCGAAATCTGTGTGTGCCTGTGTAATACTTTAAAGTAATTGGCAAGTGATTCATAGATTGGATTAGTAGCAATAGTGCCAATCTGGAATTTATAAGATATTGTTAACAGAGCTTCCATTTTGAAGCACCAAGGAAAGCTGCCATATCTTACGTGCAATTCGGTCAAGCAGCCCTGATTCCTATTTGCTTGATTTCCAAACTAGTATTGGGCACACATGCTCTGAAAATCCCACAGTCATCCGGCAATCGTTGCTCTTCAACTCTTTAAAAATTTTATGCCATTCCACAAAAATTGCCTCATGGAAAGCAAAACTTATCATCTTTTTTTCAGAGGAAAATTGTTCCTGTTAATGAGAATTTTCCCATCATTGTTAATTACTAAGGGCATTAATAATAATGAAAATCCAACCTTTGATATTTGCTGAAGTGGAGTGAACTAGACTCCACTTTAACAAACTGTACATTAGTAAACTAGACTAGATGAAGCTGTATTACCAAAAAAAATAAAAATAAAAATAAAAAAATCTAATGCCCTAAAGAAGATGTATAAGAACTTTTTTATTTCCAACATTTTGAAGATTTATTCATCTGTCTTGCTTCCATTCTGTCCTACCAGATCAAAGACTTTTAGCCCATCTAGTAATTTTCAACTCAATGTGAGTTTCTGGAATAGCATTACTTTTTTCTATTTGAATTTCAAATCTGGTTTATGTTTGTGAAATAAAAGATTTTATGATACTATTTTATGATACTATTTTAGAAACTTGATAGTGAATAGTAAGTCATTTTTAAGGTGCAAGAGATAGTGATAAGCAGAGTGGAGAAATCTTATTGCTACCCTGATATTACTCTAACCCTATTTCTTATACAGATAAGGTGAATGGATCTTTGTCATATCTAGGTGTGTATTAAACAGGATCCTTTCTCTCATCATAGTGAAAGAAATGACAGCTCATTCTAGCTTGAAATTGAGAGGGAATATATTAGCTAACAAAACTTAGAAATTTAAAATTATGAAATGGCTTTAGACCCAAATTTCCAAAATTATATATTTAGGATACTGTCTTTCCAATCTTAGGATTACTTTTCTCTCTGGTTCCATTCTTGGGCACAGTTATTTGGGGGCGGTGGGGGGTGGTGGTGGAAAGGATATATATATATATATATATATATATATATGGTTATCAGCAGCTCCAGCCAGATGGACTTCATTAGTTAGTTTCACCTGGGTCATTTGGTGCCCCTGGGTTCAAGGATGGATTTAGTCCCTCTGAAATCATGGGTACTATTCTGAATTCTGAGAACAAAGAGTCCAAATTTATGCCATCATAGAGCTTCTGTCTTAGCCACAGATTGAGGAAGTAGAGCTCTCTGCTATTAATAATAGAAATTTCTTAAAGCTGGATTAGAGTTGCTATTTTTTTCCCTTAGTCTTATGAATTTTCCGACACAATAACCATCTCACTTCTGATTTTAAGTTGCATACTTTTTCACACGTATTTATTTTTTCAATTAGAATGAATCTTTGATGTGTTTATCCACTGTGATTGGGTTTTCCTTCCAGAGCTATTATGATAGAGGGTGGCCTTACAGTCCATGATATCTGTAACAGAAAATATGATTCTTTTATAAAGACAAGACAGTTATTATTAAACAACTTCTAGCTTTTATGATTCATAATTCAAATCAAAGAAGATTACCCTGTAGTGTAGCTAAGAGATATGAATTAATAAAAAGTTAATGAAATTTCAGGTAGACCTATCAGTGTGCAAACTACTCCAGAAAGCCTGGTTAATCATTTTGGGAACTAAATTAACAACAGATCTCCATTACAAATGCTGAAAAAAATAATGTGACTTTATAAGTACACACTGTATTTCCCAAAAGTTGTTCAAAGAATTTGAGATACTTTTCTTACTACACATAAAGAGGCTTTCTTCAAAGTAGGGGCCAACTCAACATGTTGACCTCCATTCACTATTGAGACCTGCTTTGAACCTCTACTTTTACTGTGCAGAGTCAAAGACCTGCTAGTAATAAGTTACCGTGATTATCTTGATTAGTCCTGATCAGTTTTTCCTAGAAAGCAAAAGATAGACCCAGAATGAGAAAACCTGGAAGAGAAAAGGAATGATCTTTTTGCATACTGATTTTAAGCAGATCTGTATATGTATGTTTTACCTGTTTGGGATGCTTTCCTTTCCTTTGTTTACCTACTAAACTCCTACTCCATTTTTCAGGGACCAGTTTGAATTCTACCTTTTTTCTTTTACTGCGAAGTAGTTTTAATTTACTTTTCCTCAATGCTTCAAACCCCTTCATTTACACTGACTATGTGCGTACTGTGAATCTGCTCTGTAAGGCACTGAGTGTATAAACGTCAAGCGCCTTTAAGAGTCATGCAGAAGAGAGGAAGGGGAACAGTATTTACAGGTAGACACCAGAGATACTGTGGGCTTAGTTCCAGACCACCACAACAAAGTGAATATTGCAAGAGCGCCTGGATGACTCAATCAGTTAAGTGTCTGACTTCCGCTCCTGTCATGAGCTCACGGTTCTTGAGTTTGAACCCCACGTTGGGCTCTGTGCTGACAGCTCAGAGTCCAGAGCCTGCTTCAGATTCAGTGTCTCCCTCTGTAACCCTCCCCTGCTCATGCTGTGTCTCTCTTTGTCTCTAAAAAATAAATGAACATTAAAAAAACTTCAAAACAAAGCGAATCTTGCAATAAAGTGAGTCAAATGAATATATTGGTTACTCACTACATATAAAAGTTAAGTTTATACTATAACATCTGTTAGGTTGTTATATGCAATAATATAACACAATAGTGTTATAACTAAAAAAGAAGAAAAAAAAAGTACTTTACCTTAATTTGAAAAATACTTTATTACAAAGAAATGCTAACCATCATCTGAGCTTTCAGTAAGAATCTTTTTGCTGGTGGAGGGTCTTGCCTCGACCCTGATGGCTGCTAACTGGTCAAGGCAGTGGCTGCTGAAGGTTGCAGTGGCTGTGACAATTTCTTAAAATAAGACAGCAATGACGTCTGCCACATACACTAACTCTTTCTTTCATACTAGTGATTTTTCTCTAACGTGTGATACTATTTGATAGCATTTTGCCCCCAGTCAAGTTTCTTCCAAAATTGGAGTCAGTCTTCTCAAACTTTGTTGCTGCTTTATTGACTAACTTTATGTAATATTCTAAAACGTTTGTTGTCATTCCTACATTCTTTACAGCATCTTCACCAAGAGTAGATTCCATTAAAAAACAAAACAAAACTCTTTGTTCATCCTTAAGAAGCAACTCCTCATCTGTTAAATTCTTATAATGATAGTTCAGCAATTTAGTCCTATCTTCAGGCTTCATTTCTAATTCTGTATCTCTTACTCTTTCCACTACATCTACTTTCTGCTGAAGTCTTGGACCCCTCAAAGTTCTCCATGGGGGGTGGAATCACTTTCTTCCAAACTCCTGTTCACGTTGTTATTTTGACACCTTCCCATGAATCACAAATGTTCTTAATGGCATTTGGAATGGTGAATCTTTTCCAGAAAATCATCATTTTACTTTGCCCAGGTCTATTAGAGGAATCACTCTCTGTGGCACTTATGTGGCTTTACAAAATGGATTTGTTAAATAATAAGATTTGAAAATTGAAATGACTCCTTGACCCATGGGCTACAGAAAAGATGTTATATTAACAGGCATGAAAACGTTACTGTTCTTGTACATCCCCACCAGAGCTCTTCAGTAACCAGGTGTATTGTCAAGGAGCAGTCATATTTTGAAAAGAATCTTATTTTCTGAGCAGTAGGTCTCAACAGCAGGCTTAAAATATTCTGTAAATCATGCTGTAAACAAATGTGCTGTCATCCAGATTTTATGGTTCTATGTATAGAGCACAAACAGTAGCTTCAGTGTAATTCTTAAGGGCCCTCTGATTTTCAGAATGGTAAATGAGCATTGTCTTCAACTTAAAGTCACCAGCTGCATTAGGCCCTTATGAGTGAGTCAGCCTATCCTTCGAAGCTTTAAGGTCAGGCTTTGACTTCCCCCTTTTAGTTATGAAAGCCCCAGATGGCATTTTCTTCCAATATAAGGCTGTTTCACCTACATTGAAAATCTGTTGTTTAGTGGCGCCACCTTCACAATTATTTTAGCGTATCTTGGATAACTTGCTGCAGCTTCGACAGCAGCACTTGCTGCTAGACTTTGCACTTTTATGTTACGGAGGTGGCTTCTCTGCTGAAACCTCATGTACCAGCCTCCGCAGCTCTCCCCTCTCTCAGCCTTCACACAATTGAAGGCAACGTTAGCTCTGGCCTAAGGGAATGTTGTGGCTGCTTTCATCATATATTCCGACCACTCAAACTTCCTCCGTTTCAGCAGGAAGGCTGCTTTGCTTTCTTGTCATTTGTGTGTTCACCGGAGTAGCACTTTTAATTTCTTTCAGGAACCTTTCCTTTGTACCCACAACTTGGCTGCCTATTTGGCACAAGAGGCCCAGCTTTCAGCTTGTTTGACTTTCAACACGCCTCCTCACTAAGTGCCTTCATGGCTAGGTTTTGATTGAAAATGATATGTGTGACTGTTCCTTTCACCTGAACACTTAGAGGCTATTGTAGGATTATTAATTGAATTAATTCAATATCTTGTTCTGTCTCAAGGAATAGGGGGCCCAAAGAAAGGGAGAGATGCAGGGAATGAGGTGGAGCAGTCATAACACGTGCAACGTTTATTAAGTTCATTGTCTTATGCCCCAGAACAATTACAATAGTAATATCAAAAATCGCTGATCACAGATCACCATAACGAATATAAGAGCAATGAAAAACTTTGAAATCTTGCGAGAATTACCAAAATGTTACACAGACACAGGAAGTGAGCACATGCTGTTGAAAAAATGGCACTGATAGACTCGCTCAATGCAGGGTTGCCACAAACCCTCAATTTATAAAAACAAAAACAAAAACATAGTATTTAACTTGGATGTAAATTTTAAAACACAAATTAAAGGCAAATTTAGAAAAATGCAGTATCTGTTAAATGCAATAAAGCAAAGTGTCATAAAATGAAGTAGGCTTGTGTATAAATTCAATGAAGTATATTAGGTGCCATAAAGAGATTTGCTTCGTACAGAAAGGGATCACATCAAACATAGTGTTTTAAGCTATAAAAACTCCTTTACGTATGAAATTTCTGCTTACTTACAAATGATGAGTTACTTACATATCTTTTTGATAATTTAAAAAACTGAGGTATTGAGAAATTAGGTAACATGCCGCTGTCCTGGTCTGGCAAAGGACTTTTTAAGGCAAGTACACTGTCTTGCATTTATCCAACCTCCTTGCTAAATTGCAGCCTTCAAAGTGATTTTGTATTTCTGGCAATTAGCATTGTGCCTGATATGGAGAAAACGCTGAATAGATTTTGTTTACTTACAAGGTTTCTGTTTTCCTTCCATATATATTTTCAAGCTCTCTATTAATTTGTCTCTGTTCAGCTTGCCACTATTGAAGACTCAGCCAAACCTTATAGATAGAGTTATATGATAAGAATCTAGATAAACTATACAGAGTCTTGAACCTTCTAGAGGACCTACTATGGGCATCAGTGGAGACCAATATCAGCTTGCATTACTCTTTAAAGTGACTTGTTTTCATAGTAGTGCATGTCTTAGCTGCATTTTGAAAGCCAATAGTTATTTAATAGTTCCTAGCAACAACAACAAAAAAATCAACCAGTGATTATTCTTATTAGGGTGTGCATTTTTTCTTTTTAAATATCCTAATGTATTCCAAACGTACCATACTTCAAATCATTAAAAGTTTAGCTCTCTCCAAAACACTTAAAATCACTTAAGAAATGAAATGCTTGTGTATGGACTCTCTCAATTATGACCCCCAAATTACAAATCTGATCATAGATTTAGCTTGTGAATCTAAAACTTTTGAGTTTTCCTGGACTTGATTTTGAGCAACTGTTACCTGTTTGGAGCTCTTGAGAAATAATTAACATTTTGGATGCCCTGTGCTTTACCAATTCAGTGGATTAAAAGCAGAAGTGGAAAACTGAGTTCAAGTTTGAATTTGCCAATGTTCTTTGTGAATTTGAAACTCATTCGTCCCCTGTACCAATTTTTACATCTGGAAAATGGATGTTAATGTGATTTATGCTCCCATAGGTGCCAGTAGAAATCACTTAAAAGTGATTGGAAATATATTGCACAATTGTAATTTAATGAACAAATTAGGAGATGTTGTTCTGTACTTTTTAGAGAACAAAGACCTGAAAGAGTATCTCTGACAGGACTTGAGTTCTTTGTTTCTGCTTTCTTGAATCTTCATAGAATTCCACTGACATATTAGAAAAATAGCACTGAGTGTTACTTATATTTCTAGAAACAATCTAAGTGTTTTCCTTGTTCTAGCTCTTGGCAGTGGATTAAGTGAACTAATCTAATATGCTTGGCAAAATTTCTTTGAGTAGGGTTTTCCTTTTTTGGCAGCTGCCTTTAAACATAGTTTAAAAAATTATTTCTAAGAATTTTTATTCAATTTTTATTGGTCAGAACTTTTGTACCATGACATTTCTTGATTCCATCCCAAACCAATGACCTTATAAAACTACAAGCTGACTTACAACACTTTTCAAATACTGTGTCACTTTGCTTTTCTCAAAGAAATGAAGTAACTGAAAATTGTGTGTTTTGGAAATAATTGCTGGTTGAACCGGTTTGGTACACAACAAAATTATTTGAGTGCTTTGCATTTTGTGAAACATCACGCCCGCTTAGAATGGCTAAGTCATGTGCATCCCTTTTGTGATTTTGCATTGGAAGTGCTAGTGTGAGCCACAGAGACTCATAGGGACTCACAGAGACTCACTTTTGTTAATGTGGTCTAACCCCATGCTTCTGGATTGAAGTAGAAGGTGTTTGTTTGTTTGTTTGTTTGTTTGTTTTAAAGCTATGGCCTCTGCCCTGACTTTCATTGTCTGTGCATCACTAGTCTCAAGGGAAGTTCCTAGTCTTTCTTTGTTTTTGTATTATGATTTTCCCTCCCTGACTTCAGGGGTCAAAACTGGAAGAGTATTGTGCCAATTTTCTTTTCTCATCTCCATACTTCTGAAATCTGGGAGAAGAGGCAAGCACTTTGACCTTGAAATTATAGCTTAAATACTGGAAGGAATTACAACTAGGACCTGGCCCTTTCGTGGGTGTGGCGTCGAGTATGTTGTCAGGGACAGGTGGAGGAAGGGACAGGCGCTCCTGATGGCTTGCCAGTCTTGTTTCCTCAGCTGCCTGAAGGAAGTGAGTCAGGATGTCAGTGGCACAGAGGATCTTAAAAGGAGGGAGGTATCCACAAACTGGAAGCTTTTGTCTGGAAAGATGTCTTCTCATTGGTGTGAATCTAGTGATCACTTTTTTATCACCATCAGCTGGGAGCTGAAAGAAGGCAGCTGTCCCTCCATGCTCTTGGTGCCTGTGTGTGCTTTTTTTCTGTCTTTTCCTCCCAGGGGTCCATGCTTTAAGTCCCTGGACCTTTCTTCTCACAGAGGGAGGACATCACAGCATGAAAGCTATATTTGCTTGTAGTAAATCAGACACAGTTATTTGGTTATACTTAGATGCAGGCATGCAATGTTTAACAATATGTTTGGGGACACTGCTCTCATTCCCACTTTCTCAGTTCTCTCATCTTGAACACTACTCCTGAACTAAGCTCTTTTCCAGCCCTGGGCTTTGGGAAGAGAGGCCTTCTTTCCAGTTGAAGTATCCTCTTTTAGCTGGTGGGAAGCTGCCATCCCGATAGCCACTAGGCAGCCACTAAATGAGCTCTCAGGAAATTGTCCGCTTAGTCTTCTGTACTCAGCCTCTATACCAACCAATAGATCTGAGGTTCTTTCTCCTTCAGTTTGATCTTCCTGTTTCCTATTCATTGCCTCCTGTATTTGGTTTTACCATTTCTCTGGCGGGCTATTTCTAGAGCCCTCTATGTTGAGTGAACTCAGTCTGTCTTCTCTCTTTTTTCCTCAAAACCCACAACTCTATTAAAAAGCTTTTAGTTCTTTGAATTAAGTCTGTCTGCATCTGTCCTTCAAACCCCCAGGTTATTTAAACCACCTGTAACTTGTAAAAACAAACACTGGTTTTAGCCATCCTGTGTTATTTTCTATTATTGCATTTTGTCATGTCTAACTTCGGTCTATTCCTTAAGCTACAGTCTTCTTTTCAGAAAGAAAGAGATACTCTTGTGAAAGTAAGCAGCAGAGACTAAGGGGAACCCAAGAGAGAAAAAAAATGCTGGACCAATGAAAGACATTGGAGGTTAAGGAGAAGGGGGCTATCATTCTATGTTTGTCCCTCATGAATTTGTTCTACTTGTGAGAGCAGTCAGTCATCATTTCCAGAAAACACCAGTTTAAACGCACACAGGCTCCCTTCAAAGTGAAATATACTAAAAGCCCCATTCTTACGTTAAAACTCCAGAAACAGGAAGATGCCAATCACTGATGAGTTAGGAACCAACATATTTTGAGATCCAAAAAGTGTTCTTAGTGAAAGTCCGCTTCTAATTAGAATTAAAACTCCAGTAAAGTATATATTAACCTAATGTCCTAGCCAGAATATATTTATAAGGAGCCAAAGGTGCCTACAACCTTAGTTTTGCCTGTTGAATTCTTACTCACTGATGGTTGTAGTGAGTCCCAGCTATGGATATTTCTTTTCAAATGGAGTTCATTTTAATTCACATAAAAGGCCAAACAATGCAGATCTCTCTGAGATAGCAACCATTGCCTTGCGGTTCTGTGGACTAGAGTTTGCATGGAAACAAAACGAACTCATACATACAAATTACTCATGTTGATGAACAGGCAAGCAAGTGGATAGAAATCACTTAACACAATTACTCACAGTTATATTTCATAAATCATGCTCTATGGCTAATAGCTGGTTTTCTCAACAAAGTGAACAATTGGCTCAATCCTGTGTGGATGTCTGTTTCTGTGATGGTTCCAGAGTTCACAGTTGCTTGTGGCTGTGGCCCCAACTGCCTTTAGTATGATATCGACTGCCCTACCGCCCCTCTGGAGTCAGGGTCCTAGCTGCAGCCAGCAGGGCTTTGTTTCTTCCACTTAAGACAGTGCTAGGACCAAGAAATGGCCTTTTCAGTTGGTTACATTTCATCTAAGTTGGCCTACCCATACATACCTATGCATATTTGCACGCTTATTTAAGTGTAAAAAAAACACAACTAATTTGATCATCTTAAAGAGGGAAGTTGATGTATGTATGCATTGGTTTCTGATTTTTTTAAGCATTTGTTTTTCTATTCATTCATAAAAACCATATATCTTCAAACAAAAATCTTCTACAAGATTGTATATCTTCTACAAAAATAAGGTGTGTTCAGAAATTATCCAGCCATGCTGTATATCTGCACCTATCTATTCCTTTAGTGATGGAGGTTTAAAATTTGGCTTATAATGTATGTTCATTTTACATCCTGTTTTTAACTTGTAGAGTGAACAGTTTGCCAACCTAAAATATTAGTCTGAAACTTTATTTTAATGATATGTCTGTTCTTAATTTCACATTTAGGTGAAAGTGGTGTTTAGTGAAATATATAGAGTATATGAAGCTCATGAAATGTTAAGAAGCCCTCCTGTTTATTTTGTTTTACTGTTTATCGTGTTTTAAAGCTTCATTTAATGATCTTCCTTAGATCTTTTCTATATTACCTTTTGAGGTTTTTATTTCCCCTGTTCCATCCTTACTTTTTTATCCCTTTCCATCCTAAGATGAATTATGGATTTATACAAGCCAGAAATGGAAATAAAACAAATGTGTATAATATCTTGTGGTGGCTAATGGCATGCATGGTCTTTGCAGTCAGACGCCGTGGATCTGAATCCCACCTCTAACATTTACCAGTTCAGTTGATGTTGTGGACTACGTAATTATTTATATTTATTTATTTAATTGTTTCTAAAATGAGAAGGGTAATATTTCCTAGCAAAATCAAGTGCTCAGTTGGTGTTGCTATTAATAATAATAATAATAATAATAATAATAATAATATATTACAACATTTTTGTATGAAGGAAATACTTTATCTTTTTCTGCATGGCAGAAAATATTCAGTTTTCTAGAGATAAAAAAGATGTATTTCTCTGTTTTCTTCTAGGAATATAGTTTGTTATATGTGTAATGCATGGCTTGTGATTGACATTTGGAGAAATTCCAAGTAAATTGATGTTACAGGCTCTGCTTCTCAAAACCTTGCTCAAAAATTGAGGATAGAAGGCATAGAGATGTCAAATTTTTGTAACTTAGAAGTGTGAGAATTGAAGCTCTGAAGAAATAGCCAGAATAATACCACATGAATGGGTGGAGAAGATTCAATGCAACCCTAAACCATACTCAAATTTACCCTTGGAAATTCATCAGTTGACACTGTATTTTGTTGTTCTTTTCACTTGCTCGATGCATGCTACATGTGCCAATAAGCCCTCTGCACAATCACTGCTTGATAGATCTAGTTCCTGATCTGTTGGAACTTGTTCAACTTTGTGCCCTACAGCCTATCAAATCTTCTTAGAATTGAAGGCACAGGCCCATGTGTGGGTTAGATTCCATTCCTATTCCTCCCATATAGATTTGAATAAGGCTACTTTAGAACATTACTGTAGTACGATTAGTAATAGGCATCTGTCCATTAGATTTTGAAGAAAATGTTAAAATATATTAGTGTCAATATCATTTACCTATGGCTTTGTTTATAATAAAACTTCTAAACATCTCTGAATCCAATTTTTTTTTGTGGGATTGAAAGATTTTGCTTTCAAATATATTATGTGCTGTCTAGAGGGAAATTTTCAGTTATTTAATTCCCTCCTTTTATAAAGTATCCCTTACAATTTGGGAATCTTTACTATTTGAAATAGACTATAGGAATTAAGTTTATATAAAGGTTATTAAAAGTTCCATTTGGCATAAAGAATTGAATAATATTGGGGCACTGGGTTGACTCAGTTGGTTAAGCATCCGACTTCGGCTCAGGTCATAATTTCATGGTTGGTGGGTTCAAGCCCTGTGTTGGGCTCTGTGCTGATAGCTCAGAGGCTGGAGCCTGCTTCAGATTCTGTGTCTCCCTCTCTGCCCCTCTCCCACTTGTGCTTTGTCTCTCAAATATGAATAAATGTTTAAAAAATTAAAAGAAATAATATTTATATTTATAACATACAGATTTTTCAGATCCCCCAAGTATCTTTACTTAAAAATATATTTACTTTTCATGATTTAACCCACAAGAATTTAATTTATATTAAGAGCCATATAAGTGTTGATAGGTGGCAAGTCACTCTTGGTAGTAATTTGGCTCTCCCACTGAAATTGTAACCACAACAACTAGAAGACATGAGTTATAATCTTGTCAATAGAACTGTTTTGGTAACCTGGCAATTGTGATGTTAAATCCATAAGAGAAAAAGGAGCATCATAGGAAGTATGATTTGAGGATTAAATTTGAGTAAAATGTATCTTTTTTTTTAAATAGATACAATTGACATAAAACATTGTGTTAGTTTCAGGTATGCCATATAATGCAATTATGCTACTAGGTATTTACCCAAAGGATACCAAGTACTGATTCGAAGGGGCACTTGCACTCTGATGTTTATAGCAGCATTATCAACAATAGCCAAATTGTGGAAAAAGCCCAAATGTCCATTGACTAATGAATGAATGGAGAAGATATGGTACATATGTAAAATAGAATATTATCCAGCCATCAAAAAGAATGAAATCATTGCCATTTGCAATGATGTAAATGGCGCTAGAATGTATTATGGTAAGCAAAATAAATCAGATAAAGATAGATACCATATGATTTCATTCATATGGGGAATTTAAGAAACCGAACAGATGAAATAGAGGAAGGGAAACAGAGAGGGAGACAAACCATAAGATACCTCTAACTATAGAAAACAAACTAAGTGTTGCCAGAGGGGAGGTAGGTGGGGGATGGACTAAATGGGTAATGGGTATTAACGATGGCACTTGTGGTGAGCACTGGGTATTATATGTAAGTGATCAATCACTAAATTCTACCCCTGAAACCAATAGTACACTGTATTTTAACTAATTAGAATTTAAATAAAAACTTGAAAAAAATAAACACACAATATAACAATTCAATATTTATCTATATTGCAGAATGATTCCAGAATAAGTCTAGTTAACATCCATTATGATACATAGTAACACATTTTTTTGTTGTAATGGGAACTTTTAAGATTTACTCTCTGCACACCTTTGAAATATGCAATACAGTATTATTAGCTAAAGTTGCTATGCTGAAAATGTACCCTATCTTTATTACACCATTGAAAATGACATCTGTAGTCAATGTTCATCAATATATAGTTGATATAGAGTGGAATCTAAATTTTTTAATGTTTATTTATTTTTTGAAGGAGAGAGAGAGAGAGAGCGAATGAGCAGGAGAGGGGCAGAGAGAGAGGGAGACACAGAATCTGAAGCAGCTCCAGGCTTTGAGCTGTCAGCACAGAGCCCAACCGCAGGGCTAGAACTCAGAAACTGTGAGATCATGACCTGAGCTGAAGTAGGACACTTAACTGACTGAGCCACCCAGGCGCCCTTGATACAGAGTGGAATCTAATCCTAAGTAAAAATGTCCACATTTCAGCTATTAAAATTAACTTTGAAAGTTTTATTTCTTTGTTTTATATTGTATCTACTTCCTATTTTTATTACTTTTGAATACAAATGCTCATTATTTTAAGAAATGTTTAGAACAACAAATATTTATGTCTATTTGTATAAGGTAGTTATTAAATTATTAGAATATTTATTTAAAAATTTATATTTATTTCATACAGTATTAAATATTTTTAAAATTTGTAGCTGGTGAAATATAATTTTTACCCAAAAAGAAATAGGGTTAATAAATTGTTATAAAATAGATGTTATCATGAAATGATATCAGTGAAATGAAATTGGCCATTACTGAGGACACTAATTTTTAGATACATTAAACCATCGATGATATTTGCAGTAAAGTCCTTTTGCCAATCTTTTGTTACTATACTGCAGGATGTCTTATTAATTAAGTAGACACATATGGGCTGAATATCAAAGCTTTGCTGACTCAGCTATTTTTTACTTCTTGTTGTGTATTTTCTCTGCATAGTATGCTATTTTTCTGAGTGAAGAAAAAATTATGGTAGACTTTAGTCCTTGTTGTCAGATGCCATTTGTTTGTATTATGAGGGCATGAGGTCTTTATAAAATTATTATTTTTTTTAATTTTTTTTTTTTAACGTTTATTTATTTTGGGGACAGAGAGAGACAGAGCATGAACGGGGGAGGGGCAGAGAGAGAGGGAGACACAGAATCGGAAACAGGCTCCAGGCTCTGAGCCGTCAGCCCAGAGCCCGATGCGGGGCTCGAACTCATGGACCGAGAGATCGTGACCTGGCTGAAGTCGGAGGCTTAACCGACTGAGCCACCCAGGCGCCCCTATAAAATTATTTTTTAGGTACATTTATAGGCACTACTTTATACCTATGCTGCAGATTTTCAGAGAGATGTAGAGCTGAAGCCATTATCCAGGTTTAGAGGCAAAAGGAAAATCATTGTATTTCACAAGTACAGTATATTTACAAGTTATATGTACAAGGTGCAAACCTATAACTGTAACTTTAAACTTCTTAGAGTTTGTCAGACTCTTATAATGAATTTCAAACAATCTCATTTTTCAAGTTTCTTTCCAGAGTGGAATCTTGAGGTCATCAGTATTTTTTCTTCTAAATAAGAGTTTATATACTGTAATATCTATCGGTTTTTAAAATAAGTTTTGCACTTCAAGAAATCTAATTGCATTTCCCAAAAAGGAATAATAAGATTTTCTTTTCTTTACACATCTGAGCAATTGCATTTGTCCAATCTAGAATATAGTCACTGATTTAGAGGAATAGAAGAAATAATCATGGCCTTTAGTTTTCCTGCACATTTTTCAGTTATGACATAAAAATTTATAAACACCTTATCTAAGCAACTGAAATCATTTCTCATTTATAAGTTCCCAGAGATAAAAAATGGCAGATTCATAAATGCTGGATGTCATTGGGAAAATGATACATCACTTTCTCAATGATAGAGAATTTTAATTTGGGCAGTAAATTGTGCTTTGTAGAAACATGTACTTTATATGAAATATTTATTTAAAAGTACATTAAAACAAAATTATGTGTAACACTATACTTGTACCACAGAGAAAAAGAATGGGCAAGAAATGTTATTGTTCTCAAGAAACTTGTGTAATGGTTAGGGAGAAATTACTAATTATAAGTTATATAGGGTTGGGCAAAGTATATTGTGCAAAATAATCACTAATTCTTGTGTTTCTATATTTTTTCAAAGGATTAATAGTTTTAAAAATTCATTTTTATATTATTACCATCATATAACTAAGTTTATATATTACTCACATTTTATGAGCTGTAAATATAGAAGTACAAGTGAAATTATTTTTTTCCCCAGGATCACATAGTAACAAATCGATTTACCAATGAATGAATCTAAATGCCCAGTTCTTCTCATGGACTGAAACCGTGGATAGAATCCTAGACTTAACAGAGTTCAACAGATATAACTTAATTCTAAGCCACCCTAGTTACTATCTCCTTACTTAAGAATTCTGTGCCTTAATTTTCTTACCTGCAAAAATGGGTATATATACAATTTATCACCACACCAGATTTTGATGAACATTAAATGAGATATGATTGAAGGAAACTAATGTGTCAAACAGATTAGACACTTACACTGACAGCAGAAATCTTATAGAACAAAGCTTTTAGGAAACTGCCTCTTAAGTTCATTATCCAGAAAGCATTGTAGTAAAGACTAAAGCAACTGTGCTATGCAGCTTGCTGAAAATTAAACACATGTTTGTGCATGAATGTGTGCATATGTGTGAATGTGGGGAATTATTGAACATCTAATTTTTTATGCTTCCTTTTTTTTAATTGTAGTAAAAACACATAACATGTAATCTACCCTTTAAAAATATTAAGGGTACAGTATGCTATTAACTATAAGCACATTATAGTACAGAAGATGTCTAGAACTTTCTCATCTTGAAAGACTAAAAGTCTATACCCATTGAACAGCAACTTTCCCATTACTCTCTTCCTCTAGCCCCTGTCTACCACCAATCCACTTCCTGCTTCTGTGAGTTTGACTGCCTTAGACACCTTGGGTAATTGGAATGATACAGTATATGTTATTCTGAGAGTGGCTTATTTCATTTAGCATAATTTCTTTTTTTTTTCAACGTTTATTTATTTTTGGGACAGAGAGAGACAGAGCATGAACGGGGGAGGGGCAGAGAGAGAGGGAGACACAGAATCGGAAACAGGCTCCAGGCTCCCAGCCATCAGCCCAGAGCCCGACGCGGGGCTCGAACTCACGGACCGCGAGATCGTGACCTGGCTGAAGGCGGACGCTTAACCGACTGCGCCACCCAGGCGCCCCTCATTTAGCATAATTTCTTAAAGGTCCATCCATATTATAGCATATGCCGGTGTTGGTGGTATAGTGGTGAGCATAGCTGCCTTCCATATTGTAGCATATGTCAAGATTTCCTTCTTGTTTAAGGCTGAATAATATTCCATTGTATGTATGCGTCACATTCTCCTTATCCATTCATCCATTGATGGATGATTGGAGATTTCTATCTCTTGGATATTTTGAATAATGCTGCAATAAATATGACAGTGCAGGTAACTCTTTGAGAGCCCGCTTTAAGTGTTTTTTGGATAAGTACCTGTAAGTGGGATTGCTGAGTGCCATGGCAATTCCATTTTTTTTTTTTTTTTGAAAGGAAGCTCCATACTGTTTTCCATAGTGGTTACACTAGTTTGCATTACCCCAAACAGTGCACAATGTTCTAATTTCTTCATATCTTCATCAACATTTGTTATTTTATTTTGTTTTATTTTTATTTTTTATAATGGCCATCCTAACAGGTATGAAGTGATAGCTCTTTGTGATTTTGCTTAGCATTTCCCTGATTATTACTGATGTTGAACATATTTTATATACAGGTTAGTCATTTGTGTATCTTCATTGGAGAAATATCTGTTCATTTGTCCAATTTTTAGTAGGGTTATTTGTTTATTTACTGTTTTATTGTAGGCATTTCTTACATGTTTTGGATATTAAAGACCGTGACAAATACATAGTTTGCAAATATTTTATCCCATTCCATAGATTGCTTTATAATCTGTTGGTTGTTTCCTTTGCTATGCAGAAGCTTTTTTAGTTTAACATAATCCCATTTGTCTATTTTTGCTTTAATTGCTTATGCTTTTGATGTCATATCCAAGAAATCATTTCAATGTTATGTTCAGGCTAGTGTTTAAAAGCTCTTTTCCCTGTGTTTTATTCTAGGATTTTTATGGCCTTAGGTCTTCTTTTTAAGCCATTAATCCATTTTTGAGTTCATTTTCATGTATGGTATAAGATAAGGGTCCAGTTTTATTTCTCATGTGAATGTCTTGTTTTCCCATCACCATTTTGTTGAAGACTATCCTTTCCCCATTGTTATATTGGCACCCTTATCAAAGATCATTTGACCAAATATGTGTGGGTATATTTCTGGGTTCTCCACTCTTTTGCATTGGTCTGTATGTTTGTCTTTATGCTAGTACCATACTCTTGATGACTTTTGCTTTGTAATATGTTTTCAAATTAGAAGGTGTGAGGCCTTCAGCTTTGTTCTTCTGTCTCAAAATTGTTTTGACTCTTCAGGGTCTTTGGTGGTTTCATATTAATTTTAGGATTTTCTTTCTATTTCTGCAAATATACATTAGAAAAAAAATAAACCGGGTCTCTTATAGATAGCAAAAAACTGGATTTTTTTTTAATCCACTCAACCCTTCCGTGTCTTTTGTTTGGCAAGTTTAATCTGATACCTTTGATTATTGTTTGGTATGGATTTGCTATTGCCATTTTGTTAATTGCTTTCTATCTTACAATTATTTTGTGTCATTTTCCCTCTCTTGCTTTCTTCCTTTCTGATTTGTTGGTTTTTTTGAAGTGATATGCTTTGATTCCATTTTCTTTTTCTTTTTGTGTATTTTCTATAGATATTTTCTCTGTGATTCCCATGACACTCCATAAATATCGTATAGTTCTAACCATATTTTTCAAGCGCATAACAACTTAACTTTTTTTTTTTTAATTTTTTTTTTAATCTTTAACGTTTATTTATTTTTGAGATAGAGAGAGACAGAGCATGAACAGGGGAGGGGCAGAGAGAGACGGAGACACAGAATCCGAAACAGGCTCCAGGTTCCGAGCTGTCAGCACAGAGCCCGACGCGGGGCTCGAACTCACGGACCGTGAGATCATGACCTGAGCCGAAGTCGGATGCTTAACCCACCAAGCCACCCAGGCGCCCCAACAACTTAACTTTAATTGCACACAAAAGCTGCTTTTTTTACTCCTCATTTTACCCACACTTTGTTACTGATGTCACAAATTACATCTTAATACATTGCATATCCATTAACATAAGTTTGTTGTTATAGTTATCTTTTACACTTTTGTCTTTTAACTTCTCTATACCAGAGTTAAAAGTGATTTATGTATCACTATTACAATATATTCTGTATTTGTATAAGTTTCATAGTGTGGTCTGAGTCTGATTTAGAGATTGGTGTTTGTTTATTGTTTTGTTTTGTTTAGTTTTTTTTCTAATAAAATTAGAGGACTTGACCCAAGGAATTCACTGTATGCTAGGGAGCTAGGGACAGTCATTCAACATGTCTGAAATTCTGTTCTGTCATTTGTAGAATTTGAACACTAGTCAAATATTCACCATTACTTTTGTAAGTACATTGTAAGGGTATAAAACACTAAATGAATTGTACTGATTGTGTGTAATGACTGTAGGATATATCCTGAATATGTGGATTTTTTTTTTTCCAACCTAATTCATACAGTTCGTTTTGACAGCTGCTATTTTCCCCTCAGTATTAGCATTGCAAAGACATTCAAGTCTACTGCAAATTCTGAGTAATTGAAATTTCATTGTATCTTCTCTTTATGTTTGGCTTACTGTCCTCACATGTATGAATGCATCTATATCCACTTCAGATATGTTAAATCCTAAAATTCAGTAATTTAGGTAGATGTTTTACATTTAAATTAGTGCTACCTGTAAGTAAGAAGCATGGATATAAAAACATGAGGCATTGAATCAAAAGTAAAAAGAGTAGCTTTAGTTATTTGTTTATCTTTGCTAAATCAGTAATTCTTATTATTTTTCCTTTATCTTAAGATAATTAAGTATTACATTCAGGATCTGGAATGCTGAAAGCCATATTAACTTCTACACACCCATTTTTGGAAAGTGCTCTGTAGGAATGTAGCAATTACCTAGTACATTTCCTCAAGGAATGCAAAGCAGATTGTGACTATTATCTGATTCATGTGAGGTAGCATACATTTTCCTTTATTTAAGATCGCAAAGTCTATTAATTGAAGGAAAATTCTCTTCAGAGGCTTTTCTGATTCAGGAAAACCAATCCAAACCAGGTCTGAAAACTGCATTGTTCTGGATTTTTGTGGGTAAGACATGGAAGAATAGCACACCTGAAAGAATTGTGATTTTACACTGTAGCAACAATTGCCAGTTCTGTGTGTTGAAAAGGAACTGAAACCCAACTCAATTTTCTGTTGGACAAATGTTTGCACTGAAGAAAACAACGATGAAACCCACGAACAACCCTTTCAACATGCATGTCTTTGTGTGTTCTCTTGTTTTAAGAGTGGGATTTCTATAGAAAATGAAAGACATGGCAATTATTTCAGTCATGTTTGGTAGTATTTTTCTACACTATCTACTGGCCTGTGACTGACATAGGTCATTTGATAGGAATTATAAAGCACCCTTCCTTCAGAAAAAGGGATTCAAGACTTCCTGTGATTAATATACTTGTACCGTTTTATGAAAAGTGTGTGCTGTGGATTTATATATTAAAGCACCAGGTAGTATAAAAATGTTGATATGGTATGTGATAGCTTTCAGATTTAGAATATTTAAAACTTGCTTCTACAAAGCCTCATGCTGGTAATGCTGTTTAGCAATAACTTTTGATTACTAAAGGGGTATGAGAATTTTCTGTGTTTTAAATGGGCAGTATTCATATTACACATAAATTGCAGTGATGGAAAAAAATGAAAACTATTTTGCTATAGTCTGGGAGAAATTTTGTTAAATAATGTTATTATATGGGTCATTGAGTCCTTTAGAGTCTTTTGAAGAGCATCCAGGCTATTTCCATGCTTTGTTTATATGGGGAAATGGTTTAAATAAAAGAATGATCTGAACTATTTTTGAATTAAGCCAAATATTTATCTTATGGCATTATTGATAGAAATTTTGTCATGTTCCTTGGAAATCATGAAATGTTTATGGGGATAGCAATTTTCTAGCCAAAACCTTACTCATGAAGTTCAGTTCTCTGACTTTAGGAATGATTGTGCTTTTTCTACTGCTTTGCCATGCATACTTGGCATAGACCTCAATGAGGCTCGGTCCAGATGAATGTATACAGTCTTTCTTTCTGCTGTGACTGAATACACGAACATTACCGTAGCTTTTGTGTGACTGGTTCTAGTGATTTTCCGTGTTTCTGTCTTTCAGATTCTTACTCAGTATTCTCTTACTTTGTGGTCCACTCTGCAAAATATGTAGCTTTGTATGTATATTGTTGTCCATTCTTCAACGGATACCTGATTGTCTACTATGTGCCACACACTTCGCAGAGTAGTAGGATGCAGAGGTGACAGTGGCACGGTCTGTCCCTCTTGGAGATGGTGTGATAGACCAAACCATCTTTTCTCAGTCCCCTTCCTTTCCCTACCTTTTATTGAAATGCCCATCAGTAAACTACACTGAAGGGTAAATTGCTGTATGCCTTAGCCTTTCGTCTTTACAGAATTCATGCCATTTAATTGTCACAGTTAGTGGTATCAGGAAGTTTTGAAAATGTTTGGACATATAGGATAGTGCTGCGCTGAGGGATTGTGACGAAGAGATGTCCTTAAAGAGGCTGGCAGGATGCTTCGGCCATATGGAGTCACTGAGCAGATATTTAGCAAGTCACACACACACTGTGTGCCCAGTACTCTGTAGGCTGTTGGGAAATCAGTAATAAACAAGGTAGAGATGATCTCTGTCCACTTTATGTAAATAAATTTCACATTTCAAATTATGACAGATGCAATGAAGGGCTTGAATCTTCTTGTTCATGCATCTTATCCCAGCAGGAAATCCAAGTACAAAGGCAAATTATAATTCCTTGGTTGCTTAATGATCATGGGAATAGAGGATTAATGCGATTAATGGGCAGATTCTGATCACTAACCATCTGATGCCCTTTCTGTATCTTCATATACATTTAGAGGTTATCTTATTGGTGGACTTAACATTTTGTACCTATATTTCAGTCACAACAGATACCATGATAGCTTGATTGTTTCATTTCTGCTTTTTGCATACATTGAATCATACAGTGAATGCTTTCAATATAGTGATAAGTCTTTTTCATGCTAAATTCCCAATGTTTAGTCCTTGATATATACATGATTTTAAGTAATGGATACATCCATTCATTCAGTTATTCATTGAATATGAAAGCTCATAGTTGTCTCTGACTTTAAAATTTTTCTATTTGTTACTTAAAAATTTGCCAAACAAATGATTACATCTTGGTATCCATTCAATGGAGATAATAATACTTATCTCATTATCTTACTGTGTAACCAAATAATATCATGTGTATGACATATTTTAACATTATTGCAGGTATTCATATAAGATCTCAAGAAATGTTATATATTAATGACACTAAATAATACCACATTCTAAATCTAATGAGGAAAAGTTTGGCACAGTTCTTATAAAAATGCTTCCTTTATATATAATCCCAGGCTGAGGCTGTATATATGGGTACTTGTGTATTTGTGTATAGTCTTATAATATTTGATCCTGCTTTTTTCCATTTTTTTTTTCTTTTAAGAGCAGAGGTTGAAAAACTCATGATGCCTACAAGTAAATTAGCTCAAAGATGTTCAATTTTGGAAGGAGACTTTAAAGTAATCCTTTGTGATATGCTCGTATTATGATTGCATACCTGGAACTACAGAAAAAGTTAAAAATGTATTTAGGCTGATTTAGAAGCAATAAAGATGTTGAGTAATACCTTAAGTGTTAAAATTTGCAGTAAATTATTTCTGTCAGTGCTAAAGGATTCAGCAATACACTGTGTTTGCCACCAGAAGGGGCTGGAGGGAAATGAAACCAGCTTCAATGAATGCTTTGCACTAGGTTTTTCCCTTTATTTTTGGTGTTCTCTCTCTCTCTAGGTAATTTCCTGTGCTCAGTGGCAGATTTTCATATGGTTTTGATAGGATATTTATGAAGTTTCAGGGAATTGGTCATATGCACAAACAAAAACAGATTCCTAATCTGTTAACCAGGAAATAACTAGAAAAGTCTTTAGGGAAAAAAAAAATTGTATGAGTTATTTAGGAACATGACATTCACATAATTGATAATATTTTATACTTCCTAAAAATTCTTTCATGTCAAGTTTGTGAAGAAAGCTTATGTTTTATGCTAATTTAAATTTGAAATCTTTCAAAGGTCAATTTGTCTTGCACTCACACTATGATGGAGATGAGAATGGTATTGCTGAGTGTATAATTGTGGAGTGCATTTCCTAATCTCATAAGTGAACTCACTATCCTTAAAGACTTTGCTGTCTTCCATCTTTCCTAAATATAAACTATCAGGTGTCCATGTGTATTTTATTCACACAGTATATTTCAGACAGTTTAAGCATCTAGGAGATGCTGGTAGTATTAAAAAAAATCATTGTGGGGCACCTGGGTAGCTCAGTCGGTTGAGCGTCCGACTTTAGCTCAGGTCACGATCTCACGGTTCGTGAGTTCGAGCCCCGCGTCAGGCTCTGGGCTGATGGCTCAGAGCCTGGAGCCTGCTTCAGATTCTGTGTCTCCCTCTCTCTCTGACCCTCCCCCATTCATGCTCTGTCTCTCTCTGTCTCAAAAATAAATAAACATTAAAAAAATTAAAAAAAAATAATTGAGGATTTGCCTTTTCTTTCCCATTCAGTAACTATGACATACTTCATAGATTCCAAAATCCATTGCTTGTTTTAGTACTGCTCGAAAGGTGCAAGAAAATGTTAAAACCGTAAAAGGACAATAGTATTATCCTGGGAGCTATTTCTGTCTTTCAGTGCTAAAAGTCATCAAGCTGTATAGACATTTTCTAAAGTCCTTTTGTAATATGAATGTACCTGATGAAAATGTATTCATTCATCATTTTAGCAAGAAAAATTATGAAATTTCTCTGGATATGTTCTGTCTACATTTTTACTTAACATGTCTTTGGGGAAAAAAAATGCTTGCGTTTGTGAGCCAGATAGTTTCTCCAGATTTTTTTTTTTTATTTCATGTGTTGAGTAGAAATATGGCAGTCTGAAGCACAGTGTTAGAAACTATACTGATCAGATAGGACAAAAGGTAGAGAAAATACAAGTTGCGGAGAGCTTGTCCGCAAAACCATATAAAATTTGAAAAGGAAAAAATACGTGAGAAGTCTCCTCTTCACAAATATTCTCTTATGTTAGCTTCCTGTTGCTGCTGTAACAAATTAGCTACTGCAGACTAATGTGTTAAAACCCAAAAGTATTTTCTCTTAGAGTTCTGGAGGTGAGAAATCCAAAATGGGTCTCATTGGGGTAATATTAAGAATGCAAGGCTATGTATTTCCTGGAGTTTCTGGGAGAATTTATGCCCTTGACTTTTTCAACATCTATAGGCTGTCCACAATCCTTGGCTCGTGCTTCCCTTGTGTCTTCAAAGCTAGCAGTGGCTGCTTGAGTTTCTCCCATGCAGCTTGACTCTCAATCTGACTCTTCTGCTTCCTCTTCCAGATTTAAAAGACCCTTGTGACTATATGGGGTCCAACCAAATAATCAAGGATAATCTCCTCATTTTAAAGTCAACTGATTAGCAACTTTAATTCCCCCTTTCCCACATAATGTAACATATTTACAGGTTCCAGGGATTTGGGGAAGGAGCCATTTATCTACCTGCCACATCTATCTTCTGTTAGAGGACTATGTATATAATTTGTATTTTTGTATTTTTCACCTGTAGTTCTGATTTGCATTTTCACACATCGACACTTTTTAGTGTATATTTTTTCACAGCGACAGAATACTACATGACAGGAATTTACTCTAATTCATTTGCCCACTTACCTAACGTTGGCCATTTCACCAATTCAAAAAATACCTATTGTGTTCCAATTATGTGAGAGATGTTCTGCAAAGAAATGTGGGTTTAATTATAAACACGAAAAAGCCTCTGCCTTTGAGGAATTTATGAGAAAATGGAGGAGAAAAGAGAGTAAGAAATTAATTAAAATATTATCAATTAAAATTCCAACGTAGGCATGAGAATAAAGAATAGGATTCCATAAAAATGGAAAGAACATTGCTCATGTGGGGAGTCAGGCATGAGTTCATGTGACATTTAAGCTGGGACTGGAAGAATGGATGGATTTATACAAGCACAAATAAAGACCACAAATCAGGAAGTAGCTTGGCACGTTGGAGGAATCTGAAGATGTCAGACAAGTCTCCTCCTTGTGAGGACGAGATCGACTTAAGATAAAGATAGAGAGGTAGACAGAGTCCAAATCACGGTAAGAATACTGAATTTTGTTTTGTAGACGGGAAAGCTATTGATTCCTTTTAAACAAAGGAGAAACCCAGTAAGGCTGCATTCAAAATGATCCCTCTGGCTGCAGCACTAACTAATCATGAATTAAGGAAACAGAAGTAAAGGGGTAGCAGGGGACTGTGTTGAGAAATGTCCACAGTTTGTTAATGGAATGGATAGTGACAGTGGCAAGAATGACCAGTAGGTCATTTACTTGAATAAGTATAGGCAGGGAAGAAGCAGTTGTGGTAGGAAGATTGGGTTCGGCCTTGAATATATGGAGTTTGAGAGGCCTTCGAGTCGTAAGCATGGAGGTTCAGTGGTGAGTTTAAGAATTTATTCAAGATCTCAGAGCTCACTTTGGGCTCGAGCTACATTTGGGGGAGTCTTTAGTTTACAGAAGGCAACAGTAAGCATAGCACTGAAATTAAGAGAGGGAGGAAAAGACATTGCTTCCTATTTTAGCTCTTAAGAGGAACAAAAAACATTTTTTGCAAAAATAATTGTGTTTTGCATCATTTAGAAGTAATATTACCAAATTGAAGGTATAACTGTTTCAATATTGAACTGAAGCTTACACGGCCAATAGGCAGACAAAATTAGAGAAAGGCATTCCAGAGAGAACAGCATAAGCAAAGGCCATGAGGCATGGAGAATGTATATGGTTCAGCAGAGTTTGGAAGACTCAATATGAGGAACGGGAGAAGAAATAATACTGAAGTATTTAACACGGGCCTGTTTGTAATGGGTTCTGTTGGTCATGGTAGGAGAATTCAGTTTGCATATACATGAATAATATTTATTTAATACTTATATGGAGATGAACTTGTTCTAAGAATTTCCTGCTTATTAAATTGACAAGTCTATGAGGTAATTAATGTCATTACTCTTATATCTTAGATCACTAAGGCACTCAGAAGTTAAGTAACTTGCCCTAGTTTTTTTAATTGACTTTTATTTTTTTTAATATTTTATTTATTTTTCGAGAGCAAGAGATGGAGTGTGAGTGGGGGAGGGGCAGAGAGAGAGGGAGACACAGAATCCGAAGCAGGCTCCAGGCTCTGAGCTGTCAGCACAGATCCTGATGCAGGGCTCAAACTCGGAAACTGTGAGATCATGACCTGAGCTGAAGTCAGACACTTAACTGACTGAGCTACCTAAGCACCCTAACTTGCCCTACTTGTATAGCTTCGGAGTTACTGTGCTGGAACTCAAGTCCAGGGAGTCTGTATTACATAGTGGACAGCCACTGTTGCCCAGCATTCTTACAATTACTCTTTTTGGGGGGAAACTGCTCCCTTGTTTATACTGCTGGCAATGATTTCCATTCTCACTGGCTATCAGAATGGGCAATGAACTCTAGCCGGCCTCATTGGTATCTTACTGTAGGATTTTAAAAATTAGAAATAAAGCAGTAGAGATCCTTGCTTCCCCAGTAGCAAAGCTGGTGCAATGTGCACTCCAGTTTGCAAGTGACTGTCATTCCAGTGTTGGGGACATAGTGTAGTTCAAATACCTAAGACACACCAAGAAAAGCATAGAAGAGATCTTAGAGAGTCTATTGAAGTTTTTTCGAATGAACCGCTGATTCATTCCGGTATGATGGGGGCAGGCATCCCTTCCAGCAGTTGGGTCATATGAATTAAAAAAAAAATGCCTAAAGTTGCATGAGTTGGTTACTATGGCTTGTGAGCAAAAATGTTTCATTACTTTTCAACATGCAACAACGTAAAAATTGTTTGGGATGGCTCTCACTTGTAGTAATATGGAAAGTGCAAGACTAGAGACAGAAAGAATATAATTGGACTATTTCTGTAGCCTAGGTAAATTGATGAAAAAATGGAGTAAAGCATTAGCACTGAAGGTAGAGAGGAAACAGATATATAAAACTCATTAATTCAGTCATACCTATTGAATTCTATTTTAATTTAAATTCAAATTAGTTAACATACAGTTTGGGAAGGGTAAGGGACATGGAGGAAATACCTAGATCTTTGGCCTAAGTGGTGAGTTGGAGGCAGTGATGGCTTGAGGGTGGATGAAACAGCCCAATTTTGTAAATAATGCCCAGAACACACTTGTATATGCTGATGTGAAGAGAGGCCCAGGCTTGATATATATAGGTTTGGACAATTATCAGTATATTGGTCTTAGAATGTAGAATGCCCTTATTGATCCTTGCTAAAACAGTTTTAGTGGCAAGAAAGAGATAGAAGCCTGATTTCATCATTGAAAAGGAAGAGGAAGTCTTCTACTTAAACACAGAAGATTGAGTTCATACGTTTACTTTTACTTCCTCTGAAATTCCGCTGAAGTGCAAGCAAAGATAAAAACCTACAAGGTAAAGAGATGGGGGGACTATATGAGTGAGATCTATGGCATGTGGGAAAGTGAAAAGGAAACATGGTCAACAGAGTACAGAAGTTGAAATACAATTCGTTGAAGAAGGGAGAGCCAACAATATACATCGTTTTACCTTAGGATGCTAAAATGGCTCAGGAATTGCAGGTCACAGGCATCACTGAAAAAGGGGATGAAAGATAGCTGAAATTCAGACTGAACAATTAGTCTCCTAGACTTGCTCCACAGAGATGTGATAAGTCCTCTTCAGTCCTGTAATAAGGAAGGTGGTTTACTCACAGGTGAAATTGAACCAGAAATAATATGACTTTAGGATATCACACACAATACAAGGCCTGAAAGAAGGTAATCCATTGATGAGGTAGATCCTAAATAGAGAAACATAAAATCCTTCTTTTTCCAGGATGCAGCATCCAAGCTTTTAACTCCTTAGATAAAAGAATGATAGAATTGTTTCTCAAGAAAGGTGAGTGAAGGATAGAAGAGATTTCTAGATGTTGACATCTGGAGCTTGTGTGATGAAAAGATACAGACTCTGCTCACTTACTTTCCTATAAGACCCATGAAGCAGTAAAGTCTACTCATTCATATTGACCTCTCAATCTACTTTTATATGCCTCACTTTAACATAGACTGCCAAGGAATCGGGTATTTGTGAAATTCCTTTAATGTGAAATAAAATATATGGGCAAAAATCAGGAAAAATAGTTACGGAGAAATGAAAACATTTGTAATACACATAGCAAAAATAAATAAAAAGTTTAGATAAAAAATAGAATATACATGAGAAAATAGGATGAGATTTTTTTTAAAGAGCATTTAGGGGTGCCTGGGTAGCTCAGTTGGTTAAGGACCCAACTTTTGATTTTGGCTCAGGTCCTGATTTCACAGTTTGTGAGTTCAAGTCCTATGTAGGGTTCCATGTTGACAGTGTAGAGCCTTCTTGGGATTCTCTCTCCCCCTCTCTCTGCCCGTCCCCCACTTGCTCTCTCTCTCAAAAATAAATAAAAATTTTAAAAGGAGCTTTTAGAGAAAAATAAGATTTTTAGAAATGAAAATGTATGATTCTGGAAATTAAAAAAAAAGAAATAGTAATGTGAGGTTTAGTAGTTAAAAGTGAAGAAGACACTTAGAAAACCTAAAAAAAATAACAAAAAAACCAACAGCAACCCAAAAGACATAGAATCATAATAGGAAAAAAAAAAAGAAAGTAAACTAAAAAGTCTAGTATCCTAATTGACATATTTAATCAATTTTTATCAAGCATCATTATGTGCCATTTATTGTTCTAGATGCTGGGGACATCTCAGTGAATAAAATAAAATCCTATTATCAGGAGTCCCAGTCAGATGGCATTCAGAAAATACAAGTGAATAAATTAGGAATGAAATAATTTATATATTGAAAAATCTGACCTAAATATTAAAGTTCCAGATTGAAATTGCACATCAAATAATGATTTTTTAAAAGGCGTGTCATCATGAGATTTGAAGAATCAGGATAAAGAGAATATCTTAAAAGCTTTCAGAAAGGAGGATAACTTTCAAAGAAGAATGTCTTAAAAGCAACAATGCTAGCAGTATTTATAAGGAATTTGATATTATGCTAATTTCTGAATTATATGAGGATTAAAAACAAAAGAAAACTTACAAATAATAAATCCCATAAGGGGTTAATATCCAAGATACATAAAGAACTTACACAACTTAATACTAAAAACTAAACAATTACAAAATGGGCAGAAGACCTGAACAGACATTTTTTCAAAGAAGACATACAGGTGGCCATCAGGCACATGAAAAGACACTCAACATCACTCATCATCAGGGAAGTATAAATCAAAACTACAATGAGATATCAATATCACCTTACACCTGTTAGAATGGCTAAAATCGAAAACAAGAAATAACAAGCTTTGGCAAGGGTGCGGACTAAAAGGAATCCTTGTGTACTGTTGGTAGGAATGCAAACCCGTGCAGCCACTGTGGAAAACATTATGGATGTTCCTCCCAAAGTTAAAAATAGAACCACCATATGATCCAGTAATTCTACTACTTGGTACTTACTTGAAGAATACGAAAACACTAATTCAGAAAGATATATGCACCCCTATGTTAATTACAGCATTATTTACAAAAGCCAAATTATGGAATCAACCTAAGTATCCAATGATAGGCAAGTGGATAAGGAAGATGTGGTATAGATATACAAGAGAATATTATGCGCCATAAAGCAGGATGATATCATGCCACTTGTGGCAACATTGGATGGATCTAGAGGGTATCATGCTAAATGAGATAAGTAAGACACAGAAAGACAAATATCATATGATTTCACTCCTATGTGGTATCTAAAAAAGAATAAACAAACAAAAAGCAGAATCAGATCTATAAATAAAGATAACAAACATGGTTGCCTGAGGGAAGGAGGTGGGGGGGTTGGCAAAATAGATGAAGGGGAGTGAGAAATACAAGATTCCAGTTGTGGAATGAGTAAGTCACAGGAATAAAAGGCACAGCCTAATGGATATAGTCAATGATATTTTAATAGTGTTGTATGGAAGATGGTAGCTACACTGATGAGCATAGCGTAATGTAAAGAATTGTCAAATCACTGTTGTACACTTGAAACTAATGTAACATTGTCAACTACCAACATTAAGATATTAACAAAAAGAATGGTGTTTCAAAAAACATGATATTGAAACTTTACCACTCACAATATTTACAGTCTATAAAATGAAGGGATTAGGTCAAGAATGAAGATAGCATGGTGTTCATGAATAAGGAGTCCTAACACAATAGGGGAGTGAAGGTGATTTCCAGGAAAAGGAAGTTCAGGACAAGGATGATGCCTGCATACTAGGCTTGTGCATTAGCTCCTCTTGATTGTTGGAGTAGGAGGGAGGGCTCCAGATGAAGGTCTTTCAGAGGAAAGAGAAGGTGGAAATGTTGGGTTATCTATCCTGTGTGCTGTATCCCAGAGATTTACAGAAGAATTAGGAACATAGAAAACTATGCAGATTTTTTTAAAGAGGCAATTAATTCCAAGAAAAATGAAACGGTGTGTAACAGAGTAAATGATTTTATGATGTCATACATGACCTAGCAGTAAACACAGTTACTTGGTTACTATAATATAAATACTGAATATAGATTTCTATCCAAACTATGATTGGAGAAAGCTCATCAGGGAGTAAAATTTGGACTATGAGAGAGAATCATCCTCATCTTCCATATAGGAATTCAAGAGATGGTTGAACTTTGAAATAGTAAATAGCCTGGATATTGTTTGTACATTTGAGATAAATTCTAGAAGAATGACTTAAAAGAATTAAAAAATAATTAAAATAGTTACCTTTAAGGAACTGAACTCAGTGATGATACAGAGGACTGTTGTCATTAAAATATTTCAAGTAGTATTTAATTTTTTAAAAGGTTTGCATGTAATATTTCCAAATATAAGATGTTTATATTATAATAATTAAAAATTAGAGAATGGCTGCTTGAGGAAGTGGAGACTGCAAATATAGCACAACTATAGCTAGAATTAAGTTACGAGGGGCAGAAGAAAGAGACATGAGAAACCATTGCTGCATTTAACATTGAGGAGAAGGTTGATTTTAGTATGGAGAGGTATGAACTGGGTTATAGGATACAGAGACAGAAACAGAAGTGAAGAAAAGAGTATGCAAACAAAGCAAGAAATAAAAGAACACACAAATTAAATTTCCTAAGTAGTAAGGTTTGCATTGAACCACCAAAAAGGATTGGGGTTACTGCAAATTTCTTCCTCTTTACCAGGGTTCCTAGTGCCTTCTCCCTGCTTCCCCCATCCCAAATTCAAGAACCTATTCTGCGGCCATGTGCAGGAGTGATGAAGTAGGGCTATATCAGTTGATGAAAATTTCCTGAAAAAAAAATATGGCCTTGAAATGGAAAGAAGAACAGATGGGGAGGGATTTATGAAGCTTGACATTAACTGAACTTGAGAAGAATATGCCCTTACAGAGGACATTCCTATACAGAGGGAGATTTAAGGAGAGGCTCTTTTCACTGCTGCTGAAGGTGTTTCCATGAGTGAGTGGTACTAAGCTATAGGACCTCAGCATTGCATCTAAGTTGCTTGATTATTTTTGTGAAGTACTCCCCAAACTTAGGTAGAGTTCAGCACTTCCTATAGGTATTAATACATATAATTTTGGTGATTATTGCTAACATTTACTGTGAGGCTACTTCTGGTCTTATTTTCATTGCTTCATATTGATTGTCTCATGTAATCCTCACCACAACTCTATGAGATAAAAATGGATTTTTTTTTAGGATTTATTTTTTTTTTAGTGAGAGAAAGGAGGAGAGAGAGAGAGAGAGAGAGAGAGAGAGAGGATGAATGAATGAATTAATGAGTGAATAAATGAATGAATGAATATCTTAAGTAGGCTCCCTGCTCAGCACAGAGCCCGATGCAGGGCTTGATCCCACAACCCTGGGATCATGACTTGAACCAAAATCAAGAGTCGGATGATCAACCGACTGAGCCATCCAGGTGCCCAGAGATAAAAATTGTTTTTATCCCCATTTTACCAATGAGAAGAACAAGGCACACAGGGTTTAGTTGGCAAATGACACCCAGCTAGAGAATGGAGGAGTTGACATTTAAATCTGCGTGTCCTGACTCCTCAGCCTGGTTAGTGTGGCTAGTCATTATCTATGTCACCTATAATTACATTGTCGACAGAGGAATAGCAAGCACACAGGGCATGAAGGTGAAAGAACAGAGTATACTTGGGGAATTGAAAGTAATTATGTAGAGTGAGAACACAGGATGTTTTGTGCACACGTTAAAGATGTATGTGGGAAAGTGGTAGAGAAAATCAGTAGACATCAGAGAAACTGATTCACAAAGAGCCTTGTTGTCATCTTGAAGACCTGTAGGCTTTACCCTGATAGCTAGAAGGATCCACTGAAAGATTTTAAGTGAGAAAATAATGTGAATGGAGAAAGGGTTCTCTGACATTGTAGAAGATTGTTGGAAAGATCTAAAGAGGGGATGCAGTGATGAGAACATTGAAGAGACTGACACTGATTGAGGTAGAGTTCCAGTAGGTGTAAGAGGAGGGAATGGATATGAGTGACAAGAAAATGATATAATCAGACTTAGTGGAAGAATGGGTAGGGGAGGAATAAGGGTATGACTCCTTCTTTTTTGGTTTGGGTAGTTAGGTGGGTGAAACACTATTCACCTGTATAAGAATACCAGGAAGAAGAGCATATGAGAGATAAGGAAAATATCAGTTCAGTTTGAAATGTATCAACTCTGTGTGACCTGGGAAACTTCTAGATAGAAATGTGACCAAAGGGGTGCCTGGGTGGCTCATTCGATTAAGTATCCAACTTTTGATTTCGGCTCAGGTCATGATCTCACAGTTTTGTGAGTTTGAGCCCCGCATTGGGCTCTGTATTGACAGCATGGAGCCTACTTGGGATTCTCTCTCTCTCTTCCTCTCTCTGCCCCTCCCCCACTCATGTTCTGTCTCTCACAATAAATAAGTAAACTTAAAAAGAAAGAACTGGTCACAAGTGCATCAGGATGAAAGTCAGAACTTGGTGCAGAAAATCTAGCAATCTGTCAACTTGATAGATTCTCTTTTTTTACATCCTGTCTTCCGTGAGCCAGTCATTTTTTTTCCTCTGAATTCTTGCTATATTTGTGTTTTCATCTGCATACTTAAATTGGTTCTGAGACCCAATTTCAACATGTGTGTGTAGAGGATTCTCCCCATACCTGCAGCAAGTAGTTCTTGCATCCCAGCAGGACACCAGCCGGATGTCCAAAAATTCAACTCAGTTCTAATGTTACTTACCCAGAGATAGCATCAGATTCCACAGGTTAAGAATTAAGTCTCACAAGACTATCCCACCACCCCACCACATGCACACACTTCAGAGGCAAGAGCCCAGGCTCTTACCTGTACTTCTGACCTACTCACTACAGACTGGAGGTTCCCACGACCCCCTCCTTAGACTTCAGAAATCGGTTACCAGTCTAGGTTGTTCTCTCTTATTCTGCGTGACTGGCTGCAAATTAGAGGTTCCCATAACCTCCTTTTTGGGTTTAAGTAATTTGCTAGAGCAGCTCATAGAATTCAGAGAAACTTTCACTTACTGGGTAACTGGTTTATTATAATAAGACATAACTCAGGAACAGCCCGATGGAAGAGTTGCATAACGCAAGGTATGAGGAAAGGGGCATGGAACTTTGCAAGCCCTCTCCAGGCATGCCATTCTCCCTCATCTCCATGTGTTTACCAACCCCAAACTGCTTCCTTTTAGGTTTTTATGGAGGCTTCATTGCATAAGACACGATTGATTAAATGGTCATTGATGATTAATTCAACCTCCCTCTCTCCCCCATAGAAGTCAGGGGGTAGGACCTCTAATCACATGGTTGGCTCCATTGGAAACCAGTCTATCAGTCTCTCCTTCCACGCTTTGGAAATTTCAAGGATTTAGGGAGCTATGGATGAAGACCAAATACATATGAGAAATGTATTCATTCGTATGAGCAAATATATATTTCTCATAAATCACAAGATTGCAATACTTTTTTTAAATCTTCATGATGAACTTGAAATTACAGGCCATGTCCATTTGTCCTTCTAATTCCCTAGATTCCATGTGTATGCTACCTGCCTGATAATCTCTAGGGAATATCTTGCTGATAGCTGGATCTATACATGTGAAATACCTGGCATAGAATGAAACAATTTTTAAGGATTGTCTGATGACCCTTATAGAAGTCAGAGTTACAGTAACTAAGTTTGAGGTTTTCAATTTGCGTACTTGGATATAATTTTGCAGCCTGAGCAGATGATCTACAACCTGGCCTCAAAGATCTGTATGCAGTAAATTGTAAGATGTGCCTTATTTTTTTTTTTTAACCTCCAAATGTGGAAGGGATGAGTCAGCCTATCTTGAATTTTAAACTGCCAGTTCCAGGGACACTGCACAACCCAAAGCCATGCCTCCAGCAAATTACTATTAAATATATTCTCTGCTAGGCAGGACTGCCTAATATGTCAACTGTGGCCAGTTCCTTTAAGTAAAAGCAAACATCAGGAAGCAAAAACAACAGAATTACTACTGAAGAGAGTGGGAAGGTTACTTCCTTCATTTGCCTTTGAACATCTGATGTTTTTGTTTTTGTTTTGTTTTCCTGCTGGCCTTGATGTTTTATAAGAAGAGGCATAAGTAACTCATTTTACCAAGGACAAGATGAAGGTGAATCGATTTTATCTCTGAAAAAGCAAATAGTATGCAAATCGATGTCTAAATGTCAGTGAGTACACTGTGTTTGTGCACTTGAATGGTATCATAAACCTTCCTTTGCACAGATACCAGGAACATGAGATTATTCACCTAATTACATATATTTAGGCACAACAGGATAAAGAAGATATTTTAAACAAAATAAATGGAAAATTATGCAGAATGTGACAGAGTCTTTTAAAGTCTTATTCCTATTGAAAATGAGTGCCCTGGAGATTTGTTTACAATATCATTTTAATAAGAGTGCTAGAAAATGATATTTACCTTTGAATATAAACACTTAGTTTAATTATTCTTAAATAGGATTTGTATGTCAATGCAAGCGAGTGTGTGTGAAGAATATTATTAATAAATAAGTTACCCTAAAGGAGAGTGCAGGTCACCATTCACCATAGGAGCTCAACAATGGTTAGCTGAATTTGAAGGATGTAAAAATAAGAAAAACATGTTAAACTCTCCTGTAAGCTGAAGATGCCCCCTGGCAGGAGCCCATTTTTTTTTGTTTTAGGTTGATTAAAGACTTTCTTAGTATTCAGGGTGATTGTTTATCTTGTAAAAATTTTTCTGTAGTTTCTGTACTATTAGAAATTATTTTATCATTAATATCAGAAATATATATATATTTCGATTTTTGAAAGACAGATTATAAAAACCTACTTCCTTACTTTGAAGTTTGATTTTTCATACCTGCCCTTTGAATCTGCTATTGTAACTCCAAACACAACTGTTCATAAAAGGAGGTGCTATGTGCAATGAATGAGTGAATACCACTACTTAAAAATGTAGCAAAATGTAGCATTTGCTTAAAAATGAAGCAAAATCTTTAAAATGTTTAAAAGAGTTATCAAAATAACAATAGAACGTTTTTAACACCACCATTCCTAGGTTTGATTAGTATGCCTGCATCCCTCTGATGTCTACACTTCCCATCTGCTACCCAAAGACAGATTCTAAAATGGACTTACCGATCTTGTTAGCCGTTCAGCTAACTATGTCTTCTTGCAGTGTATCTTCATTATATTTTGCAAAGACACTCTGGAAAATCTGTAATGCTTGTAGTTGACCACTATTACATTCTGTATAACGGATCCAAGTAAACATTGTTCAGGTCATATGGATTAGAAGCTATTTCAGAAAGAAAGGAGGGAAGGAAGGAAGGAAGGAAGGAAGGAAGGAAGGAAGAAAAGAAAAGAGAAGGGAAGGGAAGAAAGAAAAAAAAGAAAAAAAGAGAAAAAAACCTTATTTGTTCAGTCTTACCAAATAGTCAAGTAACGTTAAATCAGTTTTCTCCTACTGACGGTCAACATATACCACAAATAGATGTGAAAACCCTTTCCAGATCCAGGAGCTGTTTTATATTTTTGTTGAAATATAATAAATACCTCAAAACTTAATATCTTCAAAAAACAATCATTTGCTCGTGATTCTGCAGTCTGGGTTGGGTTCAGCTGAATGGTTCTTCTGCTGGTCCTGCTGGTAGTAACTAATGTGGATTTATCCAATTTACAGACTGGGACCTGGGATCCACTGGGCCGGTGAGACAACATAGCTTTTCTTTCTTCTATGCAATCTCAATACCTCTTCTCTCCATGAGGTCCTTCTGGAGGAGGTAGATATACTCCTTACATGTCAGTTAAGAATTCTCAAGAGTGCAATTTAGGCTTAGGACAGATTATAGTTAAAGTGAAACATAAGTTCACAGGGAGAGAACTCTGACAAAAGCACAAATACTGGAATTTGTGAATCATTGGGGTCCACTAATGTAATACTATTCTAAAGAAACTAAATTCAAGATGCAGTGTGTATGCTCACAGCCCCTAGGTGACACTGTAGGTCACTATTAGAGTCTTGGCTTTTGCCCAAGATTTAGGTCAATGAGTGACATAGTCGGGTAAGTCTCTTGGACAGTGCTGTGGAGGATGGATTTTAGAAGAACAAGACTAGTGTCAGTGAGGCCAATTCGAACGTAGTGCAGTAATCAGGTAAGATGTGCTTTGAGCCCAAAATTAGGCTACTTTTTTTTTTCTCCTAAAATTTCCTTCAGCCTTCTTTTAACTCTGGGAGAGGATGAAGAAATAAAGATGTGGGGTGAAAGACAAATTTAGTATGGTTCTCTGCGTGTTAACACTATCCAGTCAGATCAGGGAGGCAGAGAGAACATTAAAAAAATCTCTTGGGGTGCCTGGGTGGCTCAGTTGGTTAAGCATCTGACTGGCTCAGGTCATGATCTCGCAGTTCGTGGATTTGAGCTCCATGTTGGGCTCTGTGCTGACAGCTCAGAACCTGGTCCCTGCTTAGGATTCTGTGTCTCCCTCTCTCTGTGCCCCTCCCCCGCTCACTTGTGCTTGCACGTTCTCTCTCTCTCTCAAAAATTAAAAAAAAAAAATAAAAAATTAAAATCTATTGACTTTGATGTTTCTTTGGAGGTATAGGCAGAAATATGCACTAGGCACATGACTATGTGGGTTTGGAAGAAGAGAGATCTAGAATGGTGATAAGACTTAGGAGTCTTTAGCACAGAAATGTTTTTTTGAAGGCTCAGGAGAGATTGAGCTCACCCAAGGAGCTGTCACAACGGGAGGAGGGAAGTATATCAGGATTCACTAAGGGTCACTTATAAACTCTACATTCTAAAACTCTACCCTGTCTCCCAACATCACAGGAGTGGAGAAAGGAGCATGTGTACTTTGAAAAAACTCCCAGGTGCTTCTTTTATATTTTCTCCTCTCCCTGGAGATGTGGGCATTGATACTGTTGTAAAATCACTTCAGGAGATTCTGATATATGCCCAGGATTAAGAACCAAAACTAAAGGCATATAACAAGGGAAGAAGGGTGAGTATTCCATCTGGGGAAACAAAAGTCAAGGGAGCAAGGCCAGACTTGGTAACGTTATCTACAGATTGCAGGGACAACTAAAGAATATTAGCAACTGTCACAAATTTAAGGCTAAGCTTTGTATATGTTATTTCTGGGAAGGACTTATAGCGATTAATTGGGCTCTTCAGCTACTAGTAAACCCTCTGTCTTTTAGGAATTCAACGGTCATTGCTTTTCTGAAAGAAGTGTTTCCAGTATTTTCCATTGATTTGATGATTGAATCTGATCATTTTCTAGAAAGGTTCAAGCATGCTTTCCCGTGATTTTCTAGTCCTTTTCAGGTTAAAGTTTCAGTACTTCTCCTCTGAGCCTTTGCTCAGAGCCTGGAGCCTTTTCTGTCTTGTCTTCCCTTGATACCTTGCCCCATCCCTTTTAATGTGGGCATCCTTTAAGATTTCCTGTCTTCAAGTTAATCTTCCTCCTCACATTCCTGAGTGTATGCTTTAATTTTAGCTTCCTTCTCTTTATTCTGTAGTGAATCTCTCATGATAGGGAGTCTCATCTGCTTGGATTCTGGATTGCAAATCAAATTTAAACTGGTGATTATGGAATTCTTTCTTGGGCTTGAAAAGTCTCTCTTAATATTCATCAATCTTGTCATCTCCTTTTACGTCTTTACCTTTTAAATTTTCTTTTAAATGTTTATTCTGAGAGAGAGAGAGAGCGCGCGCATGAGAAGGGGAGGGGTAGAGAGAGAGACAGGGAGGGAGAGGATTTCAAACCGTTTTCATGCTCAGAGCAGAGCCCAACGCGGGACTAGACCTCAGGAACTGTGAGATCACGACCTGAGCTGAAATCAAGAGTCAGACACTTAACTGACTGAGCCACCCAGGTGCCTCTACCTCTTTACCTTTTGAACTTCTTAACTTTTTACTTTTTTTTTTTTTTTTTAAAGAGCCTAATTCACTCAAAGAACCAGAGCTCTTTAATATTTTTTTTTCAACGTTTATTTATTTTTGGGACAGAGAGAGACACAGCATGAATGGGGGAGGGGCAGAGAGAGAGGGAGACACAGAATCGGAAACAGGCTCCAGGCTCTGAGCCATCAGCCCAGAGCCCGTCGCGGGGCTCGAACTCACGGACCGCGAGATCGTGACCTGGCTGAAGTCGGACGCTTAACCGACTGCGCCACCCAGGCGCCCCAACTTTTTACTTTTTTAACTCTGCACTTCAGATCCTGATCTGCAAAATGGAGACAGTTGTACTGTCTTCCTGGCAAGGTAGTTGGGAGGGTTATGGAAAGTATTAGGTATAGAGCACCCTCTACGTTGGTGGTCGCTTAGCAAGTACTCTGTAAATATTAGTTATCACTGGCTTCTATTGACACTTCCTTTTTTCTCCAAGTTTATTAGCTTTTCTAAATAAGTTAGCAAAAGTACAATGAACGGGAGCTGGACCTAAAAGTGTGCAAGTGGGTGCACATACACACACACACATATACATACACACATATATCTTGATTTGGGTGGCGGTTGCCCAGGCATGTACATAAGCCAAAGTTTACTGAGCTTTATATTCAAGACTTGATGCATTTTCTAGATGTAATTATACCTCAGTAAATTACTTGGGATAAAAAGTGTAATTGGAAGTAGAATAGCAAAGTGGCTCATGTTGTGGGTTCTGGAACTGGGTTTAGGTTCAAATCTTGGCTTCGGTACTAATTGTGTGATTTGAGGCAAGGAATTGGCCTCTGTATTTCAGTTTCTTCTTTAGTTAGATTTTGATAAAAATACCTGTCTGATAGGGTTGCTGTAAACATTAAAGGGGGTAATTTAAAGTAGTGCTTGGCACATCTTACATAGTACAGAAATGTTAGCTTTTAATTGTTTTTAAATATATTTTCTTAAAACAAGGGCATTACATATTTCTAAATATGTATCGTGTTCTGTGTAATCCCATATCTTAGCATCTTTTTTTAATGTAGAGAATAAGGTTTTATACTGTTTTGTTACCTCTGTGTATGTTCACCAGTGAAGCATGAAGCTACATTTACTAAGAGGAAACTCAGCATTCATTGACTCAGTGGATATTGACAATTAAGGTCGTACCAGATTAAAAAAGAAGACAGTTTTTATTGGAAAAACTGATTAAATTGGGTGTTTCTAGCTAGTAGTAAAAATTGTATCTTAGTGATTTAAGCCAAATCCACCCAAAGCATAACTACTCCTTTAGCAGCAAATTTAAAAATGATACAAAAATAAGTTTGTGAGAAGTAAACAGATTTTATTTTAACCTCAACTATTCTACTCAACCTTTCAGATCCCAGAAAATTACAGTAATAATAAATTGGAATAATGTCAGATGATGGAAAATTCAAATCCACACGGATAATTGTCTCTCTTAAGTAGTGAGTGGCTATGGTTCTGGAGCTTTAAACATTGAGTCTAAAAGACAAATGTCCTAGCGTTTTATAATGAGTCACACAGTGACTTTTTTCACTATAATTTTAAATTGTTTAATCAAATCTTAATAATACAAAGTGTAAAAGCTGTTTGAGTCATTTGTATGAATTAGAATAATGTCATCAATGCCTTAAAAGAAAATTTATATTAATTTAAGTTGATAATAACCATATTATCAATAATAACATTATCTATTTTTTCAGTTATACAATCAAGAAAAAGATGCCACTTTATTTCTAGTTTTGGGTTGGGAACTTATAAATACCTTTTATTATTGCCTACCAATTATTTTCAGTTCCTATTCTTGGTAGATTTTGCATGTCTTTCTAAAACTTCCACAATGTAGTTATTATCTCTATGTAGACATGAGAAAACTAACATAGCACTCAGTTTAATGCTTAAATATGTTTCATTGGATCTGTGGACATTTTCCTCTTTAACATTTCTAATATGTAGAAAACTGGTACAAAGTATCTGAATAAAGACTAAGAAAATATCCATTTAGAAAGTGATAAGATGATATATAACAGAATAAAGACCATCAAAGAAGTCAAAAAACACATTATTGGTTGGAAGAAACCTGATTTTGCCAAAAACAAATCTATGGGAAATGTATATGCTATATATTGGGCTAGGGGTTGCTCTTTTATAAGTTAACTTTGAAAAGGTATGTTAAATAATTCATTTTGGAACAAAAAACAGGATAACAATGGAATTAGAACTCATCATACATTAATAAAGGCATATTTCCAGCTAAAGGAAGTATTTCACCTGTCATAATATACTGTTAAATCCCATTCTCAGGTTAAGACCACATCTTAACCTGCTAAAGGAAGTATTTCACCTGTCATAATATACTGCTAAATCCCATTCTCAGGTTAAGACCACATCTATAGTACTGGATGCATTCACAAGGGACATTTTCTAAAAGAATAAATGGAAGGGTAAGAGGTCTTGAATGGTCTTCAGTGGAGAGAAGCTGCCGTGATTACCCTGAAAAAGGGAAGGCTAGCCAGTAGACTACAGAAGGCAGAAGTAGAACACATGAGTGAATAATGCTTGGAGGTGAATTTCGGCTCCTGGAAGAGAAGCCTCAGCTCTTTTTGGCACTCTCCAACCATGATGCAAGCTTGTGTGCAAAGAGGTGAACTCCCAAATGCTGTGAATACTTTAGTGGGGTGAGGCCGTGTCAGGGATGTGAGGATCAAGGTTGGGAGAAAAGGGCCAGAGGAATCCTGAGCAACTTTTCTGGCCCTTGGTTTTTCAGATAAAAAGAAGTGCCTGGAAGTTTGCCAGGTGGATTGTGTGTTATTAGATTAAGAGAGTCCAATATAAAAAAAAAGATAGTTTATGGGGAGGGGTGCCTGGGTGACTCATTAGGTTAAACATCTGGCTTTTGACTTTGCCTCAGGTTATGATGTAATGATTCATGGGGTCTAGCCCTTCATGGGACTCTGTGAGGAGTCTGCTTGGGATTCTCCCTTTCCCCCTCGAACTCATGCACTCTGTCTCTCTCTCCCAAATTAAATAAATAAACTTAAAAAATAGTTTATGGGAAAAGTATTCCTTAAAATGTCATTCCTCACTGGCTGTAAAGATTGGAACTAATATTTGTTGATTTTAGAAATAATGTTAACAGGGGCTCCTGGCTCCTGTTATTAAAATGGTGTGGTGTGGATGAAAGCACAGATATATACATCAGTGGAAGGGAATAGAGCATATAGAAACAGACCCACACATGGTGAATTGACTTTTGACAAATATGCTGAGGCAGTTGATAGGATAAGGAAAGGTTTTCAACAAATGTTTCTCTAACAATTGTACAGTCTTTTGTTTTGTTTTGTTTTGCTTATAGAGAACCTAGTCTTCCCAAGCTGAAAACCCTGGTATCTCTCTCTCAAAAATGCCTGTCTTGCCCTGGTTTTCAAAATCTTAGGTTTCTGCAAAAGGGGCTATAGAAGTGAGTGAGAAGTCACGTGTATAGCAAAAGGACTTCTCTATTTAATAAGTGGAAGCATATACAGGACACTGAGTCTTTCTCCTGACTATTTGCAGGGAGCTTGTAAGCAGTGGAGCTTCCTAGGATTCTATATATCTCTTTGTTATGCTCAGATTTTCATTGTGGTGTGGGATTTTTTTGTTTGTTTTTGTTCTTTTTTCCCCAAGTGTTTTTAATGGTATATTTATTGATTTAAAAAAAAGTAGGGGGAAAGGTATGTCACAGAATGAATAATAATGTTTGAAATATTTAAATATTTATTATCAGAAATCATAATGGATTTTTGAAGATAATGAACTTAAAAGAGTGCAGTGGTTCTAAAATAAGTCCTCAGAATGTCCTTTGATGCTAGATAATTTCATCTGTCTATGTGTGATTTGCATTTCAGGGGTGAACAGTAACTATATCTCTGCATCTTGTTTTGGACAATGAGGTGTTAAATAACTGTGATGAGAAACTCTCTAGTATAACCATATTTAATTTTAAAAAAACTAGCAGTCTAGGACTAAGGTATTGTCTTTTGTTTAAAAACAAGTGTTGCAGTAATTTTTCTGATTTTCATATTATTGGAATTTATCAGACAAGTTACTAATTAAAACAAGCGCTTTATTAATGGTAAGTATTGTATCATCCATTCTTCATGAAACTGAGGCTATCTTCTGCCCTCTTATTATCCCAGTAGGAGTTTGGACCACTTAGCCAGGTGGAAATCATTGGTTCTTTTGAAAGCTGGAAATATATGAGTTAGTTGGATGGGTGAGAAAGACATGATGATAAAGGAGCAAAGTACAATTGATGGAACAAATTGCCTAGAAGACTGGGGTTAAGCCCAGGAGCGTAGATAAAATATGTTTCCTTGGAAAGGAGCTGAATGAAAGGATGTGTGCAGATGAAGCCAGCTATATCTTCAAGTGGGGAGAAAGGAGCTTTCAAGGTGTTATCTACAGAAGTCATGATCTAAATCAAGAAGGAGAGTTGTATGCTTAGTAAATAATCCTTGAATGAGTTGAGGGCACTTAGGGAGGAGAAGACTGAGAAGATTTGAGGATAGTAGGAAAGTTTGGGCTCAACTATGGAGGAGAATGCAATCAAGACTCCATTAGGACTGAATCAAAGGCTTGCTGACTAATCATGAGGTCTATGTGGAGTTACATGCATATTCTAAGTGAAACAGGATAGCATTGCACCTTTCTGGTAGTCCTTGATATAGAAGAACAAAACATAAATAAATAAACTTCTAAAATAAATGGGACCTTGATGAACTCTCAAGGAATACGAGAACACGGATCTATATGGGAAAATGGATTAGAGATCAAGACAGCCCTACTCTGAAAACTTACACTAGACATCCATGCAGACCCCACAAGATTAGCTAAAGACCTAAGGTCAAAATATAGGAACATACCCTAGGATCCATTAGTAAAGAGCAATAGCCTGATTCCCAATTGGCAAGCTGATAATAACAGTAAAATAGCAATTAAAAGAAAACCTATTGCTGTAGTACAGCTTCTATTACTCTTTGTTGAGATCTACTCTGTGTATTTTACCTACATCACGGGTTGATGAACATTTTCTTATAGAACTAGGTAGCATATATTTTTGGCTTTGTGGGCCATATTTTCTATCACAACTGCTCAGATCTACCATCAGAGCATGAACACAGCTTTAGTCAATATATAAATGCATTTACATGAAAACTGCAGGAGGTTGCCCAGAAACACTAGGAGAGCCCCATTAGAAATCAATGCAAAGACATTTCCGTGTAAGCTGTGATGTAAATCCTTGTAAAAATACAGTTCCTAGCCTGTGTTTTTTTCAGTCTGTGTACAGGTATGTATACTACTGTGTAAGTGTGTGTGTGTGTGTGTGTGTACATTATATTACATACCTAATACTGTTTCAGGCCTTATAAGAAATACATAGAAATAAAGGAAATGATTTGTCCTCCAAGATATGTCAATCTATTTGGAGAAGGAGTTGGAGAGAAGAAGATTGGGGAAATAGAATTATAAGATATCAGATAGTTGAACAATGAGTTATTGCTAAAAAATGTGACTAATGACTTTGAGTGCAAAGTGCGTATATACCAAACAGGAAGAAGATTTCTCTGTTTTTGGACTTAAAGTTTAAGACAGTACCCAACTGGGAACTCTTTTTCTCACATACAGCATTTCAGTTACTCTCGTGCTTTGGAAAGATGAAATGATGACTCATTTTTCCAGGATTATTATTTCTACTGCTTAGTTCTGCGAAATGCCGTATAGTCTGAATTGTTATTAAAGTTTGGAAAAATCTAAAAATTAAATAGACACTTTTCAGACTCAGTTGCACTTTGACACCCAAAACATTTGATGCCTTGAAAGTAGTGTCTTGCTATATATTGTAGACTCTTTTATGTTTTTTTAAAGTAAAAATTTATTGAATTATGAGATGCATTTATGTGACAATAGATTAAGTCTGTTGATTACATTCTGTCAAGTTTTGCCTAAGAAAAATAAAGATAGTAGATAAAATCTATGTAGTGTTTGTCGGATTAAAAGAAAAATCATTCTTGTTGGGATGAACACTGGGTGTCATATGTAAGGGATGAATCACTGGGTTCTACTCCTGAAGGCAAGACTACACTGTATGTTAACTAAGTTGAGAATAAATAAAATTTAAAAAGTTGAAAAAAAAAGAAAGCAGCATGTAAAAAATAAATGACAGTATTATAAATTTTCCAGTGCTATCACTTCTTACTAGTGATTCTTCAGTCAAACACAATCTGTGATTCTTAATGGAAAATTACAGCATCAAACATTCAGTGTCATGGTGGTGTCTCCACAAAGCTGCCTGAGCAATCTGGTTGTCACAATCAATATACACGTTCCATCTCCATTTGTGTTTTGCTTTATTCATTGTCAGATCCAAGATTTCCATTGTTATAGATGACAAAAAAATTATATATCAAGATTGTGGGTAAGATTCAAATTGGCCTTATAAGTTGATGCATGGGTGGCTCAGTCAGTTAAGAGTCCGATTTAGGCTCAGGTCATGATCTCATGGTTTGTGGGTTCAAGCCCTGCATCTGGTTCTGTGCTCACAGCACAGAGCCTGGCTGCTTCAGATTCTGTGTCTCCCTCTCTCTCTATGCCACTCCCCCACTCTTGCTCTGTCTCTCAAAAATAAGTAATAAACGTTAAAGACAAAAACAAACAAACAAAAATTGACCTTGTAAGTTGAGATAATTGTGATATTAAGCGTTTGCTAGAAACCATCCCACGTTGTTTACAACAAATTCTATGTTACAAAGTGAAATGGGAAAGATTCTCCCACTACAGTCTTACTGAGAACTCTTGAAAATAAATGTTATTATTTAATGATGACAGGCATGATGAAGGAAAACTTGATGTGAACTCCATTTCTAAAGAGTGATTCTCATCAGACTGTGCTGATGGACATCAGATGAACAGAGAAGGAATATAAAGGGAACATTACATTTCTAACAGTTCTGTTATTTTGAGGGATATCTAAACATCAGACTGTGAAGGCTTCACCCTGAGACTGGGTTTAACATTCATTTTTTTAAAATCTATTAAAACTTAGATAAAGGCATAAAAGATATTTAATCAGCTTCTGCAGATGATAGAAATATAGAAGGGAGCATTGATATGATGGGTGAGAAAATCAGGGCACAAAGTCAATAGCTTAAGTTGACAGACTGCATCAAATTATGGGATTAAATTTAAACATAAATATTTATTTTAAAAATCAATTTGGGCAGTTTTAAGATGGTACAGGCAGAGCTTTCTAGCAAATGATGCTTTTTAAAAAGGTTAAGCTGGGGCTTTTTTATATGACCAGAATGTTCATACGAGCCACTAGTGTGAAACTGCTGCTAAAAGTAAAAACCTTAGACACAATAGAAACATGGGAAAGATCAGAAGAGGTTATGGACACACTGCACTGGATGATATTTAGGCTGCATCCAGAAGGTTCTACTGTTGTCTGTTTGCCACATTTTAAGAGACTCCTAAGTAAACAGTTAGTCAAAAGGAGGCTGACCAGTTCTTTTCAAATATTCAAATTACCAGTGGAACAGATGCTGGAATATTTTCTTTCAAATAAAAGCTCCAAGAAGCCAACTTGATTCTCCCAAAAGTCATGGACCCCTGCCAATTGAGAGATACAGTAAATTGGATTCTTTGGTTTGGTAAAGATGAAATGGAATAGCTTCTGTTTTCCCCTTAAAAGTCAAAGATGCCATGATTATTTTAATACAGGTGAAAATTTTGAGAACGCAAAAAGAAAGATGGCCCTGGCTTATGTACTGAGGTGAGTATGACTGGGGCTCTCATTTTTAGTGAGATTTCTCGGTGTACTAAGTAAAGCAGGTTGTGTGGACCTCAGGTCTCCAGTTAAAGACCGGAATGGCCTTCACTAATTGTGATACACAGTGACAAATGATAGACTAGACTATCGCAAGGAATACCATTAGCATTAAAAAGGTGTCAGAAATACTTTCACATGGATTTTATCACAAATCAGGTAAACAAAAAAGGTAAAACAAAAAGCTCACAAGAAATGATAGTATATCCACTTTGAAGGTTTTCGAAAACTAACAGGCATGCAGTTTTTTACTTTATAGTTCACTTAGAATTGAAAACAAAGGTGCCGCTGGCTACATGAACGCCCTTCTAATTTGCTTAGTGATTGCTACAATCTCAAGACTAATTGTAAGAATTGTCTGGAATTCTCTTTTTTATTTTAGGGGTGATGGGCTAAAGAGTTCTGTTGTTTGTAACTTCCCAAAGAGACAGTAAATTTTAGTTTGAGCAAGTTGATTGTGTTATTTCTTTAGAATCTATTAAGCATATGAAAGTTGAGTTTGGTGTGGGGGTAGGGGAAAGTAAACATGGGACGCTTGACAACAAAGATGACTAATGTCTTACGCCCTAATAAGCCTCCCGACTTCAAAAATACCAGTCTTGTAGAGAGCTGTCTTTGAAAGGATTCTTTTTTCCCCTCTCTCAAACCCAAATCCACCCCAACCAGACACACACACAGATATATGTATACTTTACTTTCATGATCTAGAAATGCTATAAGAAGCTGCGAATACGTGTTATATTATTAAATCACACAGTACAAATAACACATTGTTCACGTTTTATTTTTCCTTTCACAACTGAGTTTATAGTCAGTCGTTCTGTGACATTAACACATTGCAGTTATTCTTAGTTTGTTATTAAAGAAAATCTTGGAAATATTAGATATCTTCAGGGAAGTTTTTTTAAAAAACATATTACCAGATGGGTGGACATTTATCCTTTCCAAGAATATAAAATTTGTGACTCATTTTTATCTTTGGTTTTCCACTGTAAAGAATGGGTGTCAGCTTCCTATGTAATTTTGATTTGTTTATCCAGCAGTTTTGTTTGTCCGTGCAGTCTTCTGTGTGCCAATTGTGGTCAATATTTGGTTTCCATAAAAGGTATGAGTTTTCTTTGAGGCTATCTTTCCTTGCCATTGCCAAACCCACAACTGATGCACCATTACTTTGACTTTTGTTCTTAATTTAAACTTGGCATAGACCCTCTCTTTGGTGTAAAACATGAAACAAACTCCATTTTGACATGGAATCTGGGGAGGAAATTATTTGCTTGACATTCTCTAAAGGAATAGATAGACAGGATGTTTGTGTTGCTCTTACAGGAACAGAACTGCTACCTGAATGTGCTGTTATGCACAAATTCAAGGGTTGGCACTGCTATTGAAGAAAAAAGAAATCTAGGCAAGAGTCCATTTTCCTTAGTTTTTAGGTAAAAGCAGATAAATGCAAAATGTCTCAGTTTAGTGGAATGCGCAACAATGCGGGAAAGACACTAAGTGCCCTTAAGTCCAATGCCTTTCCATGCTGCAATCCCACAAGACTGAGTCAGTATTGTATACGATTCAGATACAGACGGCTTGAGTTTGAATCCTGGTTCTACCACTTCTGTGCCTAGACAAGTTGTTTCACCTCCTTGAGTCTTTGTTGTGTGAACTCTAAAATGAGGTATCAAAAGTTTCGACTTCATGGAACTGTTGTAAGGATTACATAAATTAAGTGACCTAGCACAGTGCTTGGCACAGAATACCATCTTCCTCCTCCTCATTTCTCAAAACTGAATGTGTGAGCTACATTCCGTTTTGAAAAGACTTGGGATTAAGGTCTTTAGAGAGCTAACTTTGGCTTTTCTGGCTTCATTACCACCCTGCTCTAACTTCCTAACTCATTGACACAGTCTTCTACTTCTTCTATAGCAAACTGAATGATGACCTTGTAGCTTCAGAGTGCTAATACACTTCTAAGATGTAAAGCTCTGAATTACATTTTAGGAATAAGTTAGGTTTGGTAAGCTCAGTTCATCCATATTTTGGAAATTTTTAAAACTATCTTTAAGACCTATGGTGAAGCTAGAAATTGAAAACACATAGAAATAGTAAAAAACGAATTGCTGTCAACCTTTACCTGTCAAATCAATCCATTTATTCATATTTATTGAGTGTCTAGAACCTACGGGGTGGAAAAAAACTACTTATCATTTTCATGAGCTCCCTGCCTTGTACATTGTAGGCACCTAATAAAATTTGTTTTCAACTGAAGTTTATGACCAAGGTTTTCACAGTAAAGGTTCCTTTTAAAACATTCTCTAAATCTCTTCTTTGTAAAGTAGATAACCAGTCAGAAGTGGAGAAGTAGCAATTGCTGAGCTTAGCAGTAGCCAAAAGCAAACTTCATCCCTAAGTCTAATGACAGCTTCTTGGATGCAGCTCATGTGTGTTTCTTCTCTCTCTTTTTAAAGACAATCCCTAGGTCTGGATCTACTGCTGATTCTGCAGTTTTTACTGGTTAGGTCATATTGAGAATGATGATAGCATTAAAAATGAAGTGTTGCATTCTTTTTTATCCTTTACCACAGTTTAGTAAAGGGAGAGAAAAGGGGGAGATCTATTGGCATTGTTCTACAACACCAGACTCATAGCTTTTTAAGAAAAGGCACCAAAGTTGTATGCACTACATAAAAAAATTCTTGTCTGAAGCAAAATTGCTTTACAGATGGGGTGCCTGGCTGGCTCAGGGGGTAGAGCATGTGACTCTTGACCTCATGGTCATGAGTTGAAGCCCCACATTGGGTGTGGAGCCTACTTAAAAGAACTGTTTTGCAGATGAAGATAGTTAGTGATTACTAAGCTAATAATGCATTGAATTATATTTAAAGAAGAATTGAGTAAAATATGTTTTGCCATTCTACTCATGGATCACTAACCAGGATGTAAATTTCTACACATTGATCAGACTGCCATATTTAGTGCAATTAAATTTCACATAAGTAACTGTGATTTTGAGTGTGTGTGTGTGTGTGTGTGTGTGTGTGTGTAAAAGAATTAGGCTAGGTACACTTGAGTTTGTTTCAGAAACAATGATTTTAGGTTTATCACTGAAATTATTTAATAAATACTTCTGAATGAGCTTCTCCAAAGGCATCTCATAGACATCTTATCGGCATCTCCTCCTTCAGTATCACCAAAACTTTCTGTCAGTTTTATTCATTTCAAGCTCCTATTTTAGCCATTTACTAAAGGTTCTTCACTGTCCTCAAGTAGATGTTGACATAGCATGAGTCTACAAAGCCCACAGTCTACATGGAACCAGTATCAAAGAAATGAATTGAATTATCCATTGGCCTAATTCCCCATTTATGCTCACATGGGAAAGGGATAACAATATATGTGAAAGTCCTTTTAAAGCTATACCCCAGTACAAGCTATGGCTGTTATCGTTTTCCCACATTGGATTACTATGATGACCTTCACTGCTCCTAAAGAACTACTTTACCTGGTCTTTCTTTTTCATGGTCTCAATTCATAGCACATAATTGTAGCTCTCGATTTTTGTATAGTCTGGACTTTGAGGTTAATTAAGTATCTAATTCTTATCCACTAAAACTTGGACAGCTACAGAAACAGGTTTCTTAATCATAATTTCTGGTTTCTCGCTGCTGCTAAAACAGGCAGGAAGGCAACTCTGTTGACTAGTATCAGTGAGACTTTGTGAAATCCTAGGAAAATGTTAATGTTCCTTTTGGCTATGCTTCCAATGAATTAGCTGTTTATGTGAAACTTTGCCTGAATTGCTCATGAGACCAATGATTCTATGAGGTTTTTTTCCCCCTGCCTTGGAGAGCAGTGCTACTGAAGTCATGCTCCTTCTCCTTCTGTTATTTTCCTCCTGGTTTTACACTAAACCCAAAGACATAGTCAGATAATGGTTGCTTAAAAAACAAACAAACAAACAAACAAACAAACAAAAACATACAATTGTTGGCATGAAGAGAGAATCTTTTATCAGGAGACTTAAATATGATATCCTGCATGATTTTTAAAAATTTTTTTAAACTTTTTGAGAGAGAGAGAGAGAGACAGAGTACAAGTGGGGAGGGCAGAGAGAGCGAGGGAGGCACGGAATCTGAAGCAGGCTCCAGGCTCTGAGCTATCAGCACAGAGTCTGATGTGGGGCTTGAACTCATGAACTGAGAGATCATGACCTGAGCTGAAGTTGGATGCTTAACTGACTGAGCCACCCAGGCACCCCTCCTGCATGATTTTTATCAATATCAGGGCAAGTTTCTTTCCTGACTTTAAAAACAAAAATCTTGTAATTTAATTTTCCCTCATTTCTCAGTTGGTTGTGAAGGTAGACCTTTTGATACAGATGTGAACCTCACCATCTTGATGTATTTAAGTCTCTTCCTTTTTTCCCCCTGAAATCTACCCTATTCACCAAGTTTCTTTTTTTTTCCTAATAGGCTATTTCTGACATAGATACAGTCTCTTATATCACAATCCATAATTTTCAGTTTATATTTTCCTAATAAGTCCCAAGATATAAATGAAATGTACGACTTTACTATAGACTTTACTATAGATATTTTGACCCCTTTGCTCATTCACACCTACTATGTGCCAACTATGTGCTGGGCACACAAAGGGCACAAAGCCCTCTATGTATATCTGGTGGGAGTTACAGTCTCCTCTTTGAGAGACTCTTGGATAATAAACTTCAATAGTTTTAAATAGTCAAAATTTGAAAGTATTTTATAAAATATTTAAAAATAAAACGATGTCAAAAATCTTCATATGTTTATTTACTTAAAAAAAATTTTTTTTAAGTTTACTTGTTTTGAGAGACAGAGCAGAGGACGAGCAGAGAGATAGGGAGAGAGAAAATCCCAGGCAGGTTCTGTCCTATCAGTGCAGAGCCTGGTGCAGGGCTCAAACTCACAAACCTTGAGATCATGACCTGAGCCAAAATCAAGAATTGGACACAACCGAGCCACCCAGGCGCCCCTAAAAAATCTTCATATGTTTATAGGAAAGCATAGGAAAAAGTCTAAAATACTTAGAATGGTCTTTGGAACACAAATATCAACTTTTGGGGTTCCTAGTTGGCTCAGTCAGTTAAACGTCCAACTTCAGCTCAGGTCATGATCTTATGGTTTGGGAGTTGCAGTACCGCGTAGGGCTCTGTGCTGACAGCTTGGAGCCTGGAGCCTGCTTCTGATTCTGTGTCTCCCCCTCTCTCTCTGCCCCTCCTCTGCTCTTGCTTTCTCTCTCTCTCTCTCTCAAAAAATAAACATTAAAAAATTAAAAAAAATAAATATCAACTTTTGATTCTTAGCACCATTACTTAACAGGGACAAATCATAATTTTTCTATTCTCAGTTTGTTCTCTTTGAAATATAGAGGTACCAAAAGTATTCTCATGGGATTATGTGAGGACCATGTAAAATTATGTGCAGAAAGACTACCACAAAGTACGTTCCTAATGCAGTGTGCCTTTTATTATTATTCATGTTATTAAGAACAAGAGCTTATGGAAATTAAATAAAGTTATAAAAATTTGAAAACCATAGGATAGAATAATCTTGTGCAATGTTGGCTCAGATGGTTTTTGAAGTTTATTAATATCCTGCTTAACTGTTAAATTTATTTTTGAACTTTCGGTTCTCTCTCCTATCTCCAGGAAGCATGTATTTTTATTTTTTCACCCAGTATGTCGTCCTACTTATTATTCTGGATGTGAGAATAAAGGAGTGCTTGGAAATATCTTGATTATCTTGGCCATTCTCTTGTTACATTCAGTGATGTCAGTAAAACAAGCTTCTGAGTTTGGAATGCCGTATAAAAAAGAAATATCCATAACTCTAGGTTTTGGCTAAAGATTATGTAAAGATTCTTGGTTGGCTGTTTTTCAGGGATTGAGTATTTCAGTAATGGTTTAAAATTGATATTCTGAGTTATTCTCATTATATTATGTTCTCATTTTCTTGCTTGAAAGTAAAGTGTTCCTAACAACTAAAATGTAGATGTACTTTGGAAGTCTTTGAGATACACGATATCCACAGATTCTCCCCATCTATATTTAGTTGGTACATTGTAGCTAGGCTAAAGAAGACCTTTCAATTTTCAAGTTACTTTACTTCCCCCCTTTACTTCCATTAGGTGACTTTGCAACTTTACAGAGTGGGAATGAATTAGTGAAATCTAAGCTTAATTACTTGCCCATGTTAAATATTGTCTGAGGTTCCTCTTCATCCTGGGACTCCCGCTGAGTCCCTTATCTGGGCCATGCCCAGATTATAATAAAGGGAGATTGTAAGACTACATCCTGGCTCTTACCGGCAGGCATATGCCCAGCAGGCATGTGTCTCATTGCTCTTTACCTCATGTTTTGTTACCCCAAATCAGTCACATTGCCTGAAGACAACACGATGGAAGGTATAATCTTCCTGCAGCCATGGGCCTGGTGGGATGGTAATTGGGGACCTTGTGGGGGGGCAGCCGCCTAAACATTGTTATCTTTACATGTTGAAATGTGCCTTCCTCTAATTCTAAGTGGTCATGTACTTATTTTGTGAACATATATCAGATATCATCTGCTATCTGTTCCCCATAGTAATTGTATAAACTTTAATATGAAGGATCATATAGTATATACTTTGTATAACTTTGTATAAACTTTAATATGAAGGATCAAAAACTGAAAGAAAAATCTATCGACATTCTTAGTTCTTATTCTCTGTTATTTCTATACATACTGAATGATTTTCTTGTTTTCCTTGAAATTTTCATCTCATCCACATTTTATGATGCCAAATTTCAAATGACTTGGATGTTTTTAAGTGAGAAGAATAGGATTGGAATTCTACCCCTTGATTTATTAGCTATGTGATCTCGGTCAAGCTATTTATTCCCTTGACCTTCAGTTTGGTCAACAGTAGAGTGGAGATATTAGAACTTTTGGGATTAAATTACATAAGAAATATGAACCACTTGATGGGATGTGTGATGCATTAAAAATCCCTGTGCAAGTGATATCTTGTGTACTTCCATGAGAACCCTGTAAGATGTCTGATTTCGCTCAGAATTAAAACAGAAGTCCTCTTTGTTTTACACACTCTGAAACAATCTGGCTCTATGGCTCTCTCCCTTGCTTACTTCACTCCAGATATCTTGGACTTCTTGATAACCCAAAACATGCTCCAGGCTTGGTGCCTTTGCCACGATCCTTCCCACTGGAATGTTCTTTTCTAAAAAATATGTATGAGGCTTATCTTATAATTTTATTCTGCTTAAATGCCATCTCATTAGAGAGGCCTCTGACCACTCTGTATAAGATATCAATTCTTCTATCACTCGGTCCTCTTACCTGGACATATTTTTCTGTTTTGATTTCTCATCACTTTGACATGCATATGTGTTTGCTTATCGGTTTATGATTTTTCCTCCCTACAAAATTTAAACTTCTTAAAAACAGAGACTTTTTTTTTCTTTTTAAAAAATGTTTATTATTTATTTTTGAGACAGACAGAGCATAAGCAGGGGAGGGGCAGGGAGAGAGGGAGACAAAGAATCTGAAGCAGGCTCCAGGCTCTGAGCTGTCAGCACAGAGCCCGACACGGGGCTTGGACTCACGAACTCATCAGGACAGATGAAGTCCTGAAGTCAAACACTTAACCAACTGAGCCACCCAGGTCCCCTGACTTTTTTTTTTCTTTTTTTACCATTCACTGTAGCATCAACAATGGTACCTGGCCCGTAACAGGTACTTAACCAATGATCAGTAAATAAATATATCTTACACTCTGTCACTCAAGAGAATATATAATAAAACTGACCAAAGAAAGCCAGATAGGAGCTCCACATCCTTTTATCATTGTATGCACAAAAGCTGGCCTAGAAAAGATCACTGAGACACACGAATTGAATGTATATATTTATGTCCCAAATCACTAACCAATTAAATGCAGTCTAAATAATTAGAAATTGCTTGCAGTATAAAGAACTATAAAATATAAATGATTATAATACTTTCTATAAGATTTTATTTTACATGTTCTTTCCTAGGATAGAAACTGATTTGTTTGGAATGGAAACAACACTTCAGCCAATGAGCTAAGGATAAGAGGAAAATTGCTTTTTTTCCTTGGAAAACAAATGAGAGAAAAACATCAAATAGTATTTTGAATTCAGAGCAAAAAACTCAATAATAGGAAAGTTGACTTTATGAGATTTGAAAAGTTTAATAATCTAAGGTTTTTTATTTAATAAGCTAAGATTTTTCATGTAAGCCAAAGCACCATTTCAACATATCATCAATATAAAAATTGTTAATGAAGTCATTTGTATTTTTAATACTAGTTCTTTGATATCCGATGTGTATTTATACTTGCCACATATCTCAGTTTGGATTGACCGCATCCCAAATGATTAGTTGCCATTTGCGGCTGGTAGCTACCGTATTGAATATCACAATTCCAATCCAACCTGCCTTACCATTATATAGGATGATTTTTATAGGGTGGCACCTTTAATCCACTGCCAGCTTGTTCTTTTTCCCTATAAGTTTATAGGCAAAAACAGTGTTTCATCATTTTTAAATTCCAGTTTGGACTAGTAGGAAAATTTATCATAACCATAACCTCCTATGTACTAGGATTATAGTAGTTGCTTTATCAATGTTCTCTAGCTCTTCACCAAAAAAAAAAAAAAAAAAATGAGTGTTAAAATGAAAATGGGGAACAGAAACATTGTAAATTTTCCTAAAATTGCATACTTTAAAATGGTGGAGCTGGGATTCAGTTTTGGAACTAGCTTACTTTTTGACTGGTTTAGGTATGTGTGTAGATCCAGGGGTCTTGAAATCCCAGAAAGATATAAATTGAACTTAATTTGATAGGTAATAAAACTATGTTAACTGAAATATACGTGAGGCTCTGAATATGATCCTCTGACTCTTAGAGGACCTCTTATTCTCAGTAAAGTAGTTGGTCTGCCCAGTATTGCTATTTTTCTGGAATCTGGACCTCTGTCATGTAACTTCTACTTAAAGTTTTGCTTCAGTGTCCAGTGGGTTTCTGCATGTAGCAGGTACCCAAAGCACAATTGCAAGTTTTTTTTCTGTGTGTGGACGGGGGGGTTTCCTGGCATCAGTTATATGTCCGAGGGAACTGGAACCTTTCTAATGGTGATTTGAACATCTTAGACTTTTGAACATTGTGAACATCAGGAAGGTCTCTAGTGTAGAATATGTTTAATGTTTTGAATCTTGATTAGAATCAGTATTAAATCCAGATATGGCAGGAAATATCCATGTTTATGAGGAAAGCTATGTCTTTTAAGTCCTGAGTAGCAATGTAAAAAAATAAAAAAGACAACTTTTGAATCTTACTCCAAAATATTTTTCCTTTTGTCAGGATTTTAGTTACACATTCAGGTGGAGATAATTTTTAGGCTGAGCAAATATCTTGGCCTTGCTCCCCATGTCCCAAATGGAGTAGGAGTGGGCAGAAGGATTTCTGGGGAACCACAGAGCAGCATGCAAGTTTGCTTTGGAGACAGGGTTTCTTGCCATAAATGTGAATTTCAAAGTAAAATGTTAACCTTCATTAGCATCTCTAAGCCTTCTTTGTTGATTTTGGCTATTGTTTAGTGTCACTTGTATTAGCAGCAGTTGAAGAGCTTGAAAAGGCATTAGTAGTCTGGTTTTTAATATTGCTTGAGCTGTCAGTAAGTAGAACTTCAAAGACATCATTATGAAGAAGTTGTATTGAAAATGAATTCCATTTTAGATGAAATTCTTGGTGAAAGCAAAAGAAACATTATCAATCATAATAAGGTTTATTATGTGATTTTTTTTTTTTAGTATTGACTTGTAGGTTGATCTTAGTACAGTATGAGTCCAGGACAACATAGAGCATACAGAGAGAGAGAGAAAGGTAGATGATCATAGCACTGGACCATTAGAGTGCCACAATTTTACCAAACTCAAGTGTGAATCAAGCAACTGTGAGTACTAGGAGGTAGGACCATAATTAGTTCAGAGGGACAGGGTTTTCCCAGAGAACTGGACTTTTAGAAAACGATTATGTAGTGGCAAGCGCTGACCACTTTAAAAGCAAAATTGAACACACCCCTCTACTTGCTGACTCTCTGACTTAAGCTCACCCTCAGGCATCTAAAATTGCTAGTCTCCTCTCTACGAGGGGTCCAATCGATTGGGCACATCAGCAGGAAGTAGGTATGCAGCAGGTGGCAAGTACTCTGTGTAGAGTGAAGATGGGGTACATACAGAAGCAAAGTAGTCTTCCACAGAGAGTGCTTTACGTAAAGTAGAAGGGTTTCTTGGTGCCCATCCCTGGATGCATTTCAAAGTAAGGTCCTTGTCCCAGAATGGTTTAAAACCTTAGGAATGGTAATGAATCAGGGAAGCAGCACAGGAAATAGGGCAGTAGCCCAGTTCTTTTTACAGACTGCAATAGGGAAGACCAGGAAAATTGTTTTCCAATGCATAGGTCTTGGGTAATGGAAGAAACTATGGGTAATTTAGGACTCTGTATGATATAAAGAGCACTATATCTTGGGAGTGGACCGTGGGACCATAGGCAAGTACTGATGAGGTGATGATAATCTGAGCGAAGATTGACCCAGGCACAGAACCTGCAAAACAGATGTAATAGTGAATTTGCTATGATTGGTTACTATGGACATAAAGGATACATTGGCTCTACATTAGACCTATTAGGGAGACAGAAGGCATATATCTATAGATCACCCCTTAAGGCTGTTCCTAAATACAATGTGAAGAAGAAAAATAATTTACCATTAAAAAAAAGCTTGTCAGAGATTATATTAGTACAGTGCCTAACACGTTGACTTAGCCTTCCTTTCTTTTGCTATTCTGGTCTTCGCTAGGTTGATGCATGTCAAGAGAATAATAATAAGTAGTGGCCCTCTTAATAATCCCATTGAATTCACATTCTCTTAGAAGTCAAACAGAAGTTAAAAAAAAGAAGAAATGGAGTAATTGAGAATATCTTAGGCTTATTAATAGTAGCAGCAGTGGTGGTAGTAATAGAGTAGTGATAATAATAATCGTTTTGTCCAGAATACTTATAATTACACCTGTAAAGTGATTAAATTACTGGATTTTTCAGAGGAGAGAAGAATGAAGGAAATAGAACCCAAGTAATTTTTCAAACAATATTTAACATAGTTTCTCATGTGAAGTAGAATCACACAATGTTGGCACAAAGCAATGTGGTTTAGTTAGCATAACAGTAATGAAAGAACAGAGACTGTTTTAAAAATTCTCTCAAGGAGTTTTTTTTTTCAAAATTGACAAATACTGATATTTGAAATTCATAAACTTCTATCAGCTTCATGTTGATTTTGAGAAACACTAAGCAATGCCTTATAGAAACCTGGAGTTATATAGAAACCTCTTTGAAACCACTTTGGACATTCCACTGTCTCTCATTGAAGAAGAAGGTATCTAAGACCATTATAATTTAACAACACCTTAAAGATCATCTATTTTAATCTGCTACATGGCGAAGCTATCATATCCCAACATTGTTGATATTTGATCAGTGTTGCCTGAACTTTTTTAGCATGGAAAATGTTCGAAAGATGACTATTCTATGTATGAACAGGGATATTTGTTACAAAGTTTTGTTTTTTTTTTTAATTCAGCAGAGCTCTTCCTCCAAATTCTACCCATCTCTTCATGTTCTTTATTGTTAAATGCACAATTTCTGGCTAATTGATTATTTCTCACTGTGAGAAAGGGTAGCAAGGCTATTATTACCTTCAATCCCACAAATCTTCAGAACCAATTTGTATTGAAACAGTATGAGTCTTGCTTCTGCAGCGCATGATGCCATTCGGTTAATGATAGTTAGATCATTATTCATGACACTGTTTTATCCATTGTTCTTCCTATGAACATTGGCTTCTAGTGGTTCCCTCAGAAGTTATTTCCATGTACAATGATAACCATGAAAGGATGTCTTATTCAAAGTATGGAGGGAGAGGTGAACCATAATTTATGTTCTTGTCATGTTACATTTACTATTCAGATAAAATTATAACTGGGGTTATATGTATATATATATATATATATCATATCATATATATATGTTATATATTACATACACACAACCCAGCTATACTTTTATTAAACAAACAGACTTTAAAACAAATACTGTAGTAACAGACAAAGAAAGGTGTTGCATAATGAAGAAAAGGTCAGTCTAACAAGAGGATATAACATTTGTAAATATATACACCCAACATAGGAGCACCTCGATATATAAAGCACTTATTAACAGACCTAAGGGGAGAAATAGACATTGAGACAATAATACCAGCGTCTTTAATACCCCAGTTACATAATGGATAGATCATCCAGACAGAGAATCAATAAGGGAAAATTGTCTTTAAACAACATGTTAGACCAGACGATTTTAATAGATATATACAAAACGTTCCATCCAAAGGCAACAGAATACACATTCTTCTCAAGTGCACGTGAAAGATTTTCCAAGATAGATCACATGTAAGGTCATAAATCAAGTCTTAATAAATTTACGATTGAAGTGATATCAAGCGTCGTTTCTGACCACACTGGTATGAAGCTAGAAATCATTTCTACAAAGAAAACTGGAGAATTCACAAATGTGTGGAAATTAAGCAACATGCTACTCAACAACCAGTGGGCCAAAGAAGAAATCAAAAGAGAGATCAAAAAAAACCTTAGGCAAATGAAAACGGAAATATAGCATACAAAAATTTATGGGATGCAGCGTAAGTAGTTCTAAGAGGGAAGGTCATAATGATAAATGCCTACCTCAAGAAACAAGGAAAGTCTCAAAAAAACAATCTAAGTTTACAACTGAAGGAACTACTAGAGGAAAAAAGGAATAAACTGAAGGTAAAACCACTAAAGGAAAAAGGCAAATGAAGCCCAAAGTTAGTTTATGGAAGGCAATAACAAAAAGTAACTTTGTTATAATGGATATCACAAAAATAAAAAGGATCATAAGAAACTAAAAGGAACAATTACATGCCAACAAATTGTAAAACTTAGACAAAAAATGGATAAATTCCTATAAACATACAATCCACCAGGACTGAACATGAATAGAAAATCTGAACAGACCAATTATTAGCAAGGAGATTGAATCAGTAATCAAAAGCCTATCTGACAAAAGTCCAGGGCCTGACAGCTTCATGAGTGAATTCTGCTAGACATTCAAAGATGAATTAATACTAATGCTTCTCAAACTCTTCCAAAATATGGAAGAGGAGAGAACTCTTCTAATTACAAATCCAGCATTACACCGATACCAAAACCAAAGATACCACAAGAAAGTAAAATTATAGGCCTGTATCCCTGATGAACATAGATGCAAAAATATTCAGCAAAATATTAGTAAATCAAGTTCAACAATATAGTAAAAGGATCATACACTGTGATCAAGTGGGATTTATGGTCTGCAAATCTGTGAATGGCATACAACACATTCACAACATGAAAGATAAAAATTACAAAGGATGCAGAAAAAGCAATTTGACAAAAGTCAATATCCATTAATGGTAAAAAATCTAAACGGATTATTGAGGGAACACACCTCGACATAATAAGGGCCATATTATGACAACCCCACAGGTAACATCATATTAAGTAGTGTAAGTAAACCTAAAAGGTTTTCCTCTATGATCAGGAAGAAGACAAGGATGCCCACTCTTACCTTCTTATTCAATGTGGTACTGGAAGTTCTAGCTAGAAAATTAGGCAAGAAAATGAAATAAAAAGCAGATTGGAAAGAAAGAAGTAAAACTATCACAATTTGCAGATGGATATTGCATACAGAAATGTCGTATATAGAAAACTCTAAAGACTCCATCTCAAAAAGCTTTTGGAACTAATAAGAGAAGTCTGAAGTTACAGCATACAAAATCAATATGCAAAAATCTGTTGCATTTCTACACTCTATTAATGAACTATCAGATAAATTAAGAAAACAATCCCATTTACAATTCTGGTACAATCCTATGAAAGAAACATCACACTGAGCAGTGGAGGGGTCCCTTACCAGGCTGCTCGCCCATAACTACCATGAGATCATTAAGCCCTGAGATAGATGTGAGTCCCTAAGCTCTTCAGAGCATCTGGTTGACCCCATACTTGGGATAAAGAGTTGGAGAAGACCTTGAACAGAAGAAACAGGAATGCATCCCATGTGGTCCGGGGTGAATTTGGAATGCCATACCCAGATAGCACTGCAGACCCTAGTTAAGCTCAAGGCACTAGAGAGGAACTTAGGTTAATTTAAAACTAGAAAATGTGTTTTAGTTTTGCAAGATGAGTAGTTTCTAGAGGTCTGCTGTAGTACATAGTACCTAGAGTTAATAATATATCTGCATTTGTAAGTTTGTCAAGATGATACGTATCATGCTAAGTGCTCTGACCACACACACATAAACACACACACACACACACACACACACACACACACACACACGCGAAGGAAACTTTTGTAAGTGATGGGTAAGTGGTGGTGATGGTTTCATGGGTTTGTGCATATGTCCCACTCATCAAATTGTATACATTAAATACGTGCAGATTTTTTTATATGTTGATTTTATCTCATAAAATGAGATAAAACTATTTTAAAAAGAAAAAAAAAAAAAACTTCAAGGAAGTAATTTCAAGTGTGGAAGCCCATGAGGGCTTGGGCCTGTCTTGTCCAGCTGTAAAAGGTGGTATTACCCACGATAGCTGTTTAATTATGTGACAATAGTTTTCTTTCTTCCCTAAGTCATCTTTTCTAAACTTGTCCTCCTTGATTTAACTATTGCCACAAGTGGATGCACGCCTCCTGAAATGTAGCAGCATTTTAGATGCCGCTCTTTTATATGTGTGACCATCTGTGCTCATGCATTGCCTTTTCTAATTAAGTTGTACATAATATCATCTGCGCTGTTTATGTATTTGTTTGGCATTCATGTACAGAGTAATAGAATCCATTCAAAGTCAATAAAATCACCCCAATTGTCACTTATCAAAGGCAAATGTTATCACATAGGCAGTTGTAGAGATTTTGGTGCATGCTTTAAAATCCACTCATAGGAGTCTGGCCATTTGGTAATTGACAACAGTCATTGAAGATTTTGAAAGGAAGATAAAAATTACTATTTTTTTTATCTATTTAGGGATTTAAAGACAAATTTAACCCTGAAACGTTTGAAGATCACTTTAATAAAGTTCCAAAATAGACTTTAGCCACATTTAAGTTGATATTTCAGTTATTTAAACATGACATTAATTTTTTTTTATTACTTCATGGCATTAAAAAAAAGAGACTCTTTTTAAATTGGTTTTGCTCTGGTTTTAAACCCAATAAAATATTTCATTGTTGTTAGAATTATTGCATTTTGTTCTTTATTTTACTCTCTCACGGGAGGTCTATGCCTCTGAATTACCTACAGGATCTCTCATTTATAAATGGAGTCACTGGGTGCATAAATTACTATATATTCATGTCAGTGTGTGAGTGACATTTGTAAAAGCAAGTCTCATTGTTTTGGAAGGTATCCCAGTTCATGTAATGTATACCTCATCCAGGAAGTGTTTGCATATGCACTAGCAAACCAGTCCTCCTCATGCCCTCTTGTAAAATCTGTTAATGGTGTGTTGTCAGTTATGCTAGGTTAAGAAACCTGTTTAAAAGTTTTTATGAACATAAAATGTTATGAAGGCTATTAAATTTAAAAATGGTGTTTGGAAAGTGGAAATCCCCAGAAATCCTAATCTTTTAAACTTTCTTCTTTACTCAAATCTTGTTGGAAGAGCATAGTATTTTCATACCCTGGGTTGAAGGAAGCTTTCTGACATCGGTCTTGCTGCCAGACCTGAATTCCTCAGGCCCCAAAGTTCTCTGACCTTCCTGAGGCCCTTAGCCACAAATCCCTTTTTCAGCCACTTTGGCCTCAGCTCTGTGCTGTATTGCCTCTCTCAATATCAGTGTCGGCTGCTTGTTCCCATAACTGCAAATTTGCTCACTGATCACACTATCAAAAATTGATTGTGGGAGGGTCTCTGAATTCTAGGTACCATAACAGTTACTGAGGTGATGACCATAAATGATATCTTTTGAGATGCCTTTGAAGAGATTCTACTGGAGAAGAAGTCCAAATTCAAAAGAATGTGGTAGGTGCTGCAGACTCATGAGGACAAAGAAATAGCAGCAGCTGAGACTGTTTCAGACATTCAGTTAGGATGATTTTTAAGCTAAATTGCCAAGAAGCCAAAGAAGAGAAGGGCCATCTGAATAAAAGGAATAGCAGGAAGAAAGATCTGCAGTTCCAAAGGAGCACAGGGTATTGGAGGAGCAGTATGGCTGGAGTGTAGAGTTCACATGTCAGGTGGTAAGATCTGAGTCAGGAGAGGTAGAGACAGTACAGTTGAAGAAAAGGAAACAAGTTCCTCATGCAGACTGAGAGTAGAAAGAAGGCAGATGATGAAACTTTGAGGAAACTGACTAGAAGCGATGAGGGTATCAAGATCAAAGAATGAGATAAGGAGAATCAAGAGAAAATTATAACACAGAAATAAGAAGAGAGAGGCACTTGGGTGGCCCAGTTGGTTGACTGGCTGGCAGCTGACAACATGGAGCCTGCTGGGGATTCTCTCTCCCTCCCTCTTGGTTTCTACCCCTCCCCCACTCATGCATGCACGCACGCAGGTGTGCACTCTCTCTCAAAACATAGAAACATCAAGAAAATAAGACAAAAATGTAACAAGGAGGAAGGAATCAATGGTGAAATTTAAAGGAGGGACATCAAGGGGCGCCTGGGTGGCTCAGTCGGTTAAGCGTCCTACTTCAGCTCAGGTCACGATCTCGCGGTCCGTGAGTTCGAGCCCCGCGTCGGGCTCTGGGCTGATGGCTCGGAGCCTGGAGCCTGCTTCCAGTTCTGTGTCTCCCTCTCTCTCTGCCCCTCCCCTGTTCATGCTCTGTCTCTATGTCTCAAAAATAAATAAACATTAAAAAAAATAAAAAAAATATTTAAAAAAAAAAGGAGGGACAGCAAACCAAATGAAAAATGTGAAATGATTGTCAAATTTCAGAGCAAGATCTATCCCAGATGACTGGTTGGGAGAGAAAAAATTGCTTTAGGGTGGGAAATTTAAGAGATGTGAGAAAGAAGAGATGTTGAGTGGTCTCATTTCTTGAAGGAGGAAAGAAAGGAAATGGCAACTGAACACTTATCTAGGCAGGCTTGCATTGTTGTTGTTGCGCCCAGATAGAAAAATTTAGATCACATTTATCATACAAGAGAAGAGAAGGAGCTGGAAGAACGGAAGACAGTGAAGACACAGGAAATAGAAGAAATTATAATTGCTTTTAAAGGAGGTGCGGAAAATCTGTCAGTTCCTTTCACACATCAACACTACCCTTTTCTCTCTCTCGTTATTTCCTTTCCCAGTGAAATTTAACTCCCCTTTTGGCACAACTGTAATTCACCGACAAAGCTATTCTTTTATCTCAGTCTCAGAACCTGGCTCACACTTTGCTTAGTGGTTGGCCCATTTTATTTCCCGGTTATTGTAGCCTAATACATATTCATCTGATTACTGTCTACTATAGGTAATGGCCAAGATAATGCTTTTAACATTCAAAAAGGATGATTTTAGTATGAAGAAATATATTGATAGCTGAAGAAAGAAAAAAAAGGAGAGCTACATGGCCTCAAGACAAGATACTTGAACACACTGAGCTTCAGTCCTCTCCTATTTTTTTTACTTTGTTATAAGTTTTTAGGTTTGTTTCAGGTTTACAGTAAAATTAAGGAGGTTACAGAGATCACTCATATACCCCTCGCCCCCACACATTGATAGCCTCCCCTCATTATCAACGTCATTCACCAGAATGTACATTTTTTTTTTACCAAGGATAAACCTACATTGACACATCATAATCACCCATAATCAATCCATAGTTTGCCTAAAAGTTCACTCTTGGTGTTGCACATTCAATGGGCTTGAAAAAATATATGACATATATCCATCATTAAAATGTACAATATTATATCATTGCCCTAAAATTAAATGCCCTCTATGCCTTGCCTATTCATTTTCCCTACCTCTGCCCCCTGGAAATCACTTTATCTTTTTATTGTTCCATAGGTTTTGCTTTCTCAGAATGTTATATAATTGGAATTATATATAGACTTATCAGATTGGCTTCTTTCACTTGGTAATATATATTTAACTTTCCATTATGTCTTGATAGCTCATTTCTTTTTATTGCTGAATAATATTTCATTGGGTATACCACAATTTCATTTTTTCATTCACATTCTGAGGGACATTTTGGTTGCTTCCAAGTTTTGGCAGTTATGAATAAGGCTACTATAAACATCTACCTATAGGATTTTGTGTAGACATAAATTTCCGACTCCTCTGTGGTAAATACCAAGAAGAGTGATCACTGATTGTATGGCAATTGTATGTTTAGTTTTATAAGAAATTTCCGAACTGTCTTCCAAAGTGGCATATCATTGGGCAGCACCAGCAGTGTTGAGAGTTCTTGTCACTTCACATCCTCATCTGCATTTGTTGTCAGTATTCTGGATATTGGCCATTCTAAGTATGTAGTGGTATCTCATTATTGTTTTAAATTATTTTCTATTTTTTATAAGCTTATTTATTTTAAGAGAGAGGGAAAGCATGAACAGAGGAGGGCCTGAAAGAGAGGAAGTGAGAGAATCCCAAGCAGGCGCCGTGCTATCAGCACAGAGCCCAATGTAGGGCTCGATCCCAGAAACCGTGGGATCAGGACCCAAGCTGAGATCAAGAGTCAGACACTTACTGAGACCCTCATTATTGTTTTCATTTCTGCGTTTCTGTGATGTCCTATAATATGGGGAATGTTGTTATGTGTATTTGACATCTGCATATCTTCCTTGGTAAGATGTTTATTAAGATCTTTGGCCCATTTTTCTATTTGGGTTCTTTGTTTTCCTGTTGTTGAGTTTTAAGATACCTTTGCATGTTTTATGTAATAGACTTTTATCATTATTTTTGAAGATTCTCTTTGAGTGTGTAGCTTGCCTTTTTATTTTCTTGGTACTGTCTTCTGCAGAGTAGAAGTTTTTCATTTCAATGACTTTTAGTGTGACAATGATTTCGTTCATGGGATGTGTCTTTGGTGTTGTGTCGAAAGCATCACCATGACAAAGTCATCTAGGTCATCTTCTAAGAATTTTCAGTTTTGTGTTTTACATTTATGTTTATGATCCATTTTGATTTAATTTTTGTGAAGGGTGTAAGTTGGGTGTCTCCTCCTACCTATAGAAGTAACTATTTTGATTACATTATACTTAAGCAGTATCCCAGCTTAAAAATTTGAGGATTCTAAAATTTGGAAATTAAGAATTTTGTTAAATGGGAAGAAATTACTGTTAAGAGGTATGGTGGAAAGTCAGAGAGGTAGGCTCCAATCATGGCTTCTGGTGTGGTGGTTTTATACTCCTATCTAAGTTAATTAAACTCACTAAATCTTAATTTGACCTCTCCATAATGAGTAGGTGTATAATTTCCTACAGGACTATTATAAGAACCACATGAGATGATCTCTGTAAAATAGCCAGCATAAACATGGCACGTTGTGGTGCCGGATAGTATTTGCAACACTCATCTTCCTTAAGTTCATTTTGCTCATTGGCATTGCTTTATTTAGGAAAATACTAACAGGATACATGGAATGAAAATTTACTATGAATTAATATATGTTCTACATGAATTAATATGTCTAATCCTCATTAAAAACCAATTATTTCCATTGCCATCTCACAGTTGAGGAAGCAGACATAGAGAGGTGAAATAATTTGCTCAGGGTAACTCCTACAGTAAAGAACTGAGTCCCAATTTAACTTCAGGCAAGTCAGTTCTAGAACCTTTGTTTTTAACTACCACATATAGTTGCTGTATATTTATGAAATAATTCTTAGTCAAATCTGTGCTTGATATAAATTACATTTGATACAAAGCTCAGATATATAGGGCTTCCAAGCTTTCCAATATAATTTCTACTATAACTTTAGACATATGTAAAATGCACAGTTTGTTAGTAATAACTAACAGAAGAGCCCAGCTCCCAGAGTGGGCATGCCATTTGTCAGAAGCATTTTCTGATAGTACAATAGTTACTGTATTTGAAAAGAGGAATGTTGATCTGTTTTGTATAGTTAGTCAGATAACTGCTTTGACATCTGAAACTTTTTCTGTACATTTCCTTGCCCTGAAAGAGTATATTGTACATTCACATCAAAGAAAAGTTATAGGAATTCTTGATGAGACATTCTGATTATGGGATAATAAATATAGGTATTGCATTCTTATAAATTAGTAAGGTAAAACCTGAATCATTATAATCATTTAGTAATAATGTAAATTAAAACAACTTATTTTGTAATTAAAGTAATGTTTTTGATATTAGTGTTTTAAATATACTGCCATTATACAAAGTCAGCTGACTCAACAAGGAAGTGATTTTTCTTTTCTTTTTTTTTTTTGAAGTTTTATTTATTTTTGAGACAGGGAGAGACAGAGCATGAACAGGGGAGGGTCAGAGAGAGGGAGACACAGAATCCGAAACAGGCTCCAGGCTCCGAGCTGTCAGCACAGAGCCCGACGCGGGGCTCAAACCCATGGACCGGACCGCGAGATCATGACCTGAGCGAAGTCGGCCGCTCAACCGACTGAGCCACCCAGATGCCCCAGGAAGTGATTTTTCAAAATAGTTACCATCATTTTTACAAGACATTAATTGAGCGTACCCTATATTGATTTTGTTTCTAGTTAATCTGATAGTGAATATTGTTAATTTAAAGAAAAAACCCTGCCAGTTCCTATGTTGAAATAGTAGCTTATCATCAGTATGTATGTCTAGTGAAATGAATGTTTGATCAGTAACTAGGATATTTGAGTTACTGGAGTTACTTTCTGTTAAAACAGAGTTAAGGAAATAAATAAGAAAGGGAAGTTGCCTTTTTAGAGAAAGTGATGGCTTTGAATTTGGGTATGTTGTATTTGAGATGGCAGTAGTCATATGAAAATGTAAGACACAGAACATCTGTTAGGACTAGAGTTATAGATTTGGCTTTGTTTTGTTTGGGAGGGGGGCATTGGTAATATCAAGAGTCTTAGGATGGGGGTTGTGTTTTCTGGTTTTTGACAAAGAATAGTGGCCTTGAGGAGAACATTCATAGTGAAGAAATCAGAAATTAGGAAGCTAAAATGCCTCTGGCAATAGAGTAGATTGTCAGCTTACAGCCTTAAGATGGAGCACTTCTAACTGAAGACAAGTCTGAGTTAGAGACCTCCAGAGGTTTGCCACTGAAAGTAGCCTTGGAGATAGATGTCACTGTGGTTGAGCATGTCATGGAATCAGGCTAATCAGTGAGTTGTCCTCCCAGGTAACCAAGAGAGTATTATTTAGTAGGGACTTTTTCCTGAACTGCTCTAGAACTCTTGAGAACTCTTGAGAAAGTTGAATTTGATTTAGAGGAACCTTGCCCTAGTGGTTGCCCAGAGCTTCAGATCTGAGTCGTTAACGATAGAGTGTAGCGGCCACGCCTACAACACAACTTCCGGGGCTTGTCTGCTCATTCCTTGCTTTTATCTGAAGTCTAAGACTTCACCATTTGGTTTATATTAGCCCAAAAGTCATTACATATGACCAAGTATGAAAAAATTTATACCATTTATTCAACATTGGTATCTATTAATAATAGCTAATATTTATCATCCTTTTAAGATGTACCAGATACTGTGCTAAGGACTTTGCATGATGTAGAACTTAACATCAGCCTTGAATTGGTTAACATTGTTAACTATCTGCATGAGGATGCTGGGGCTTGGAAAGGGTATGTAAATTGCTTCAGGTGACAGTGCTAATTCTGGACCAAGCCAGTATTCAAACTTAGGTTTGTCTGATCTCTAAGTTACACTGATATTTCAAGAACTTTGTCTGCTTTGTACTTTCTGAAAAACAGATCATAAAATGATTAATGATTTATTTTTTATTAAAATTTTTTTAACATTTTTCATTTATTTATTTTTAATTTTTTTTAACATTTATTTATTTTTTGAGACAGAGAGAGAGAGCATGAACAGGGGAGGGTCAAAGAAAGAGGGAGACACAGAATCTGAAACAGGCTCCAGGCTCTGAGCTGTCAGCACAGAGCCTGACACGGGGCTTGAACCCACAAACCGCGAGATCATGACCTGAGCTGAAGTCGGACACTTAACTGACTGAGCCACCCAGGTGCCCCAACATTTTTCATTTTTGAGAGGCACAGAGAGAGCGTGAGTTGGGAGAGGCAGAGAGAGAGGGAGACACAAAATCCAAAGCAGGCTCCAGGCTCTTAGCTGTCAGCACAGAGTCTGATGTGGGACTCGAACTCACAAACTGTGAGAGCATGACCTGAGCCGAAGTTGGACGCTTAACCAACTGAGCCACCCAGGCACCCCTGGATGATTTCAAAAGAAAAATAGGGGAGATTTTTAAAATTTTGAAATCTTTTAGTTAATTATGAAAAAGCAATGACTTATGATCAAACTAAATCTTTTTATTCATTCCATTTCAACTCTACTTGTCACTTATTTTATGAATGTATGTCTTTGTATAAGGAAATTTCAGAAGCAGATCCTTGCTAAGCCTAATGCTAGTGTTAACACTGACAGTGACTTCTCTGAACAGAATTAGTAAGGAGATGCTTGCAGGTAGGGAATTTTATATTACTTGAAAACTGAACTGAGCTTTTTGGTTTGGTTATCCTTTTATCTTAAATTTCAGTTCTTGGTTTAAGAGGTTCTATTTCAATGGATAAACCTCACAGTCACATGAGAAGCTGTTTTAAAAGGAAAATCCTTGATGGTTCAAGCAGTTGGAATCTGTGTTGAATTCTAACTGAGGTTTAGGATGACTGTTGATGGCCAAAATGTGCTCGTGGGACACACATGTTACATGATAGCACCCAGACTTGACTTAATGCACTAAACAGATTGCTAGTCTTTCTTACCAGCTGTTCCTGTCTCCTTTAGTTGTTTGCATTATGACTATTCATGAACAACAGATAAATCTGTATGTTTCAAAAGCTTATATATTAAATGAAGACATTGTAATAGTGAAAAAATAGGCTGGTTTCTGAGACTCTGTCGTCCTGAATATTTAATCATCCTTGATGACAGAAACAGGTGAATGCTCCTATTGGCTACAAAGGCATCCTATAAAATAGATGACATCCTTACATGATATATATCTAGTTGGCATGCTCTTCAGTAACAAAACAATCAGAGATTTCTTTTCTTCCCAAAGTGTTGATTATTTACTGTGGCATCTTATCAGAACTCCCTTTGCCACAGCCATCAGTTTTGTACTGTTTTCTCTAGTGATAATGCTCAAAGATAAGAATGTATTGAAATTATTGTAGACAAAAGCCAAAAGACTATGATCATTAGCACCTAGATTTCAAAAGAAAAGCAACATAGAAAATGTCATTTATATTGGGAAAAAATCTATTTAATGTCTCTTTTATTTGACTTTGGTTTTTGCAAGATCTTTTATGCATTTTAAAGAAAATTCACTGCAAACCATTCTGTTCATTCCTTCACAGATATTTATCAAGTACTTACTAAGTGCTAGGAACATTTCTACACACTGAATATATAGTCTCTGGCTTGGTGGAGTGGGAAAAAAATTCTTTGTCCTAATAGAGTTTAAAATTCAGTAAGGGAGTCAGATTATAAATGAGATAAATAAAGTAAAATACATAATATGTTAAATGCTGCTGATAAGAGCTATGGAGAAACACAAGACAGGAAAGGCAAACAGAGCATGCTACTGGGGGGCATGGGGAGGTGCAATTTTAATAGAAGAACTCTCACAAGTTAGTTTTCAAATATGTATTTTGACAACCTCATATGTAACTTTGCCTAGTGTATACAGTATATAGCTTTGATATTTCACCTACTTAATTTTTTTCATTTATTTATTTTGAGAGAGGGAGGGAGGGAGGGAGGGAGAGAGAGAGAGAGAGAGATTGAGAGAGAGCGGAGGAGGGGCAAAGACAGAGGGAGAGAGAGAATCTCAAGCAGGCTCCATGCTGTCAGTGCAGAGCCTGACCCCAGGCTGGACCTTATGATGCAGGGCTTCATCTCATGACCGTGAGGTCATGACCTGAGCCGAAATCAAGAGTGGGATGCTTAATGGACTGAGCCATCCAGGTGCCCCTCACCTATTTACTTTTGTAATTACACTGTATCTTATTCTAAAATCTATGTCAACCAATCATTGCTGTCATGTTAATGAGTTAAAAAAGACAGTAGAATTTGGCAGATTCACAGGCTACTTTTCTACATTAGAATCTAATTGTCATCAGATATGATTGTTCTATTAATCACTATTAAGTTTTTTTTATTTTAATGCCACAAAGTCTGTTAAGTCTTTGCTGTACTTACCTTGCCTGTTGAACTCATGATAAGAAATGGGTCATGGGTTAAAAAGGCTTGAATGTGCATAACATGTTTATATTAATATTACCAAATCATTGTGAATGAAATGGTTTTCTGGAAAGTTACGTAACACGTTCCGGTTGTGATTTTAATGCTCAGGTGAACAGCATGCACGGTTGCTGATCTGCAGAAACTAGAAAGAATAAACTTGTCATCTACTCAGATGCTCAGATGGTAATACTCTTAAAAACTGCACAAGGACTAATAGGAAGTGACTTTTGTTATCTAATAATCGCTTTGATCCACTTCTGTTAAGAGTTAGAGTGGACTTTTTTAGCCTCCCTAAGTTGATGCTGGTCCTATCCTTGCTTACCTTTTTGTATAATCACTTCTCAATCAGGAACACACAGTAGCTGGATTCAAGGCACTTCTCAGAGGATATTATTTTGATACTACTGCACCAAAATGCTTGTCAGAACTGGAATGAGAAAGTATTTACGGACAATTCCTTGAAGGAGATACAGGTCATCCACTCCTCTAGATTGAGAATTATAAACTAAAAGGACTAGAAAGACCAAGGAAGTATCAAAATTGAATGAAGGCAACCATGTGACCTGTGGCATGTCGGAGGTCACATGCCAATCTAAGCAACAGTTATTCTTCACCGTCACAAAACAGTCTTGTAGGTTGACTCCTGCAAAGCAAATGATTGCTTTGAAACTCTGCATTCAATAGACTGTAATCCCTCTCTGATTAAGAGGGGTGGCAAAGGACTATATATCCAAACCACAGTATTCTAATCTCTGTTAAAATATAATTTTCTGAACATAATGTATTGTGAATCCAACAATCTCCATTGAAGAAGTTAAAAGATAAAGATTTATGAAACATATGGTTCTTTTTACTATATTTATATATCACAGTGTCCTCCTATGAGGACTCCTGGGAGAAATTTCTGTCTAGTCTTAGTAGCAGGATTAGTTGTGCTTCTACTGTGAATAAAATAAATAGATTTGCAAACTGCCATTCCATATCAGGAGCTGGTGGCTTTAGGCGTAGATATTCTCTTGAAAGTGTCTATTTGCTCTCTTGCAAAAGTTAATCTAAATTCATGATCAAGCTCTAGTCAACAGATCTCACTGCAGTGCATACTTGTCTTTAACTTCACTTTTGACCTTATCTTTCTTATCCTCATTTTCCTTCAACTTAATTTCTGTATTCATTTATTTAGAAATGTATATCCTGTTTTATTATATATATATGTGTATATATATATATACACACACACATATAATATACATATAAATATGTATATATATTCCATATATATATTCATATATATATATATATATATATATATATATATATATATAGTCTAAAGACCACCTTAGAATTTTGGGAACAGATGAGATTAAAAATAAATTCAGAAACAGCTTCCAAAATCTATGTTGGTAGACATATTTCTTTCTCACAATAGCATTGCACTCTAGTGTATTATGAGGTAGGTCACAAATGCCAATGTTTTTGTGATCAAACATAATAAAACAAGAGGAAGGTGTTTACATTTTGACATTAATTGGTGATAATTGGGTGGTTCTTGTAATGAGATCTTTAATAAGAGCCTTGTTCACTTTCTTCAATGTGATAGAAGAGGTACATTTACATCTAATGCTGGGAGTTACATGTAAACAGAAGATAATCCTTTTACACTTGATGGTTACTAGTCCTTGTGGTACCTTTGCATGAATTAAAAAAAGGACATCTTGTCCTCCCAGAGGATACAGCTGAAGGTCAGGACTTGTGCTTTGTGTTCAGAGCATGAAAAGGATTGTAGGCCCCATCTCTCTTTGGCCAGGAATTATTGGGGAAAATACAACTTGCTGGACCATTCACAAAAGGTCTGCTAGTGTGTTACATGTGAATTTCAACTGCCACCTGTGTCTGACCCAGGAAAACAAAGACTAAAAGCTGATGGGGTAAATTCTAGCTTGGCAACATTTTATAATCATATAAACAAAAATAAGCAGCCCTAAGCTCACAGAAAAGGAAGATAGGCAATAGGTTGCATATATATTAGAAATTACATTTTTTTGATATGTATTAACCTCTTCCTATATTTAATAGCTAAATCCTTTTTGTGGATCACAGACCTTTTGAAAATCTGATGAAAGCTATGGTCCTTCTATAGGAAGACACATGAAGGTATAAGCTTATAGACTTTTTATTGAATTTCTGAAAGTCATTGAATGCAGGAGACCAACTCAGTCTATTGATAATGGAGAACTTCATTCATTCAACCATTTGTTCAATACAAGAGTGATGATGACCTCCTTATGAAGGTACTGCACCTTTTTGAACTTACGCCTCAAAATCACCAATCCCTAAGCTCATTAAAGCCACGCTGTGTGATTGCACCACATATAATATGGCTTCTGTGTAAGTCTAAACAAAAGCAGAGAGTTTTACACCATTCAAACAGAACTTAATAGGAATAAATGTGAAGATTCTTTTCCTTATCCGTCTGGCCCAGTAGTTCAGAGTCGATTTTGTATATTCTAATGCTTAACAATATGTTTAATAGGAAAGCAAGAATTAAATAAACCATTATACATTTATTCCTTGAAATATTATGTGGTCATTTAAAAGGATATTTGAAAAGAATTAGTAATCACCTAGGGAAAAAAAATGCTTTGTCAAACTGTTAAGGTAATAAAGCTGATCCCATAAGAGTTTCAGCAGTATGATTACATTTTTTTCTTAAAAACAAAATTACCAAAAGTATTAGTGATTCTTTTTGGTAAAATTATAGATCATTTTTGTTATTTATACACTTTTCCACACTGTTACAATGAATGTGTATTATTTTACATTAAAATTGGGAAACAAAGTTCATTTAAAAATTATGGTAAGTAGTTTGCTAGAACAAGGAAAGTGTATTAGTCAAGTAGAAAATTTTCTTTAAGCAAAAGAATTCTGAATCCTCACTAATAAATGTGTGTGATTATATAGCATCAACTATCCTCTTTGGGACAAAGGAGACAGAGTCAATTTTCCTAGTAATTATTGAAATTGGATGTCTCAAATGACTAAATTAAGTTGTGATATAAAATGTGTGTTGTATTTTGTAATTTTCTCAAATTATTAATAAAACACATGTAGTGTTCATAGGCTTTGAAAATATAAATTAAAAAAGTCTCTTAGGTACAAGCCTGTGTCATTCTATAAAAGTGAGAATGTATTATTGGAGTCCATACTTAAAGTTTGTTTTTGTAGGGACACTTTTATGGCAATTGGTCGCATTGTTTCTGCTACAAGTGTCAGTTTTGGATAAATGTTGTGCAATCACTGAAATTTGTGGTTTGGGGTTGAAATTTTGTCACAACCCTGAAAAATCACACCCAGAGGGTATGGATTAAATTTTTGGCCTTTACTCATGAGTTGGGTGAAACCAACACTAAAATAACATCTCAAGGGGTATAAAAATAACCATTCCAATAAAATGGACATATTCTGAAATAGAATTCAATATAGCCTGTATATACTCAGATCATCCAGGACTGCTGAAGAAGAGAAATTTCAACTACTTTAAACTTCTCATTGGTAAGAACTGTGTACAGCTGGATCACCATGTATCACAATTCCATGAAGTTCAATGTGAATAAATATGAATGGTACCTCTTGGAATTGGGCAGACACTGGATGGAATTAAACAGACAAGGAAGACTTCATCCATAACTATTTCAATAGGGGACATGACTATTGCGATAAGGTCACAGACTATTTAATAGAGGAGAGAGACTGTTTTAATTCTGCTGAAAGAAAAGATGATAGAATTTTTTAAGCTCTGATCTGAGCTAGTGGAAAAATCCTGGAGGATGTTAGTGGAGAAGCTGGTCACCATGGTTGCTAAATGGCAGCCTATCTAAATTAGATTCCTACCCTCCCCCAGAGACTGGGAGATTGAGGCTCAATCCTTGTTGATTATGTTTCAAAGGTATGGCTCCCAGGTCCTTGAGAAAGACACTCTTAAGTAGTAGAATAGGCTAGTGGCTGGGAAAAAGGTTACATCTAAAAGGGGCAGAGAAAGAATTTACAATTGTAAATTTTCTGAAGTAAATTATCTAAGAAAAGAGAGGACAGAAGAAGAAACATGTCTACAAGTTTAATCAAGCTATGGGGTTCCTTTGAGCCCTCTTGGTCATATTCATTTTCTCTGGAAGCAATGTGAAGATAGAAAATTTAAACCATAAGAATTGGCCTTTATCCTTGACTCTGTCTTAGGTATACTTTTTGAGTGTTCGTTCTTCTCTATTAGTTGTTCATACTGCATAAAAATTGCCACACACTTAGTGGCTTAACATAAATTTATTTATCTCATAGTTTTTGTGGGTCATAGGTCTGTTTAGGATCTGTTGAAATCACTGTGTTGACCAGGACTGTGTTTTCTTCTAGAAGCCTGAACTAGGGAAGCATCTGCTTCCTCTCCTTGCCTGTTTCTTGGCAAGATTCTTGTCAGTTTTCTGTAGTTGTAGGATTCATACCATCTTGGTTCTTCAAAGTGAGAAAGGGGAGTGAGAGATACTAGGGAAAATTGGCTAGCAGGAAGTTTTGTATATTGTAATCATAGGAACGACATCTTTGCTGTGGCCTGTTGGCTAGAAGTGAGTAACATGTCCCATGCACACTCAGGAGAGGTTTTTACACAAAGATGTGAAGCCTAAGAGGCCAGCCTAAGTCTATGTGCCACATCCTACGTTTGTAAAATCAAAGCAATTCACTTATACTAAACTTTTAGATCCATAGTAGTACTGCAAGTTGCTTTTGGAGCAATTTGGCAATGGATGGTGAGCTCTGTTTTAGAGCTCTGGTTCTCTATGCCTACTCTAACCTAAGCAGCATGTTGAGATTTCTTATGAACTTACTCTTGTCTTCCCTTCCCTTCCCTTCCCTTCCCTTCCCTTCCCTTCTTTCATGAAGTTTTTCTGTTCCCTTAAAATATATTTTAACAATGCATTAGACCATGTAATAATTATGATCACCTTATTTGGAAAAGTTATGATTCAAATAAAATGTAAAATGAAAACTTGCTTCATTGAATTAAAGCTTCACCTCATGAATTTGACCATAATTATGATGTGATTCATCCTAGAAAGAATTCAAGATTCCCTGTCTTGAGTGAACAGCCTGTAACCTGGTAGCTTACTTTGCACAGAGACACATAGAAACATTTCAGTCAAACTTTTCTGCACGGTTTTTATCCTCTGCACACCCTTGAGTTTTTCATAGCTGTATCTTCTCCAGAGGGATCATCTCATTTGCAACAGGAAAGCCTAAGAAACTCCTAGTGGCACTTAAAGGAGTATCCAGATGAAAAGAGACCAAGTCACATGTTGCTATCATTCTAGAATATTTATTACATAGTTGAGCTTTCCACATCTGAGAACACACTTGAATATTTTCCTCTTTTTATTCGCAAAGTTATCTTTTCCATCTTAGTGTGAAGTCCTTACTGAGACGCTGACGCAATGTCCCATGCTGTGTTTACAGACTCTCTGGAGGTAAAGTGGAGGTGGGGAGGGAGCACGGGAAGAAGCAGTTCCTTAGCAATTGTTTTTCTCATTATGTTGTTAGGCGGCCCATCACAAATTATCCTTGGAAAGTATTTTTTTTTAAATTCATTTATATCATCAAGTCTTTCTATATATGATTGTTTATCTGTTTTTCAATTTGTAATAGGAAGGACACCATTTGAAATGGTGCTATGTTAACTTCAGTTTTTGGCTCTAGATTCCAGCTGCTGTTTAATATCTTGCTTTTTAGGGCTCTTGGAGCCAATCCTCCCCTTTGTACTTGTAAAGTATAAACACATGACCTTTCTAGGCCTGGTAGGAGAACCTCCCCAGATGGAGCACATGAGGCTTGCAATTAGGAAGGAAGAAGAGCAGCTGCAGATTTGGTGGCTTCGGATGGCCAGCATCTGACAACCACACCCCCTTCCCTCAGGATGTGCTGGGAATATGATCAGGCAGGGGTGCACTGAAGTGAATTCAGCAGTTGAACAGTTGAGCCTACCACAGAAGTGTTTGATACACAGTGGGCATATGGAGAAGAGAAGACCACAATGTGAGCCTCTGAGGAACTCAACATCTAGTTGGGTTGGAGAGGTATAAATTACGTAGCAAGAAAATAAAGTGATGCAGGAATTAAAATAAGAGGCAAGTTATTTCACAGTCAGGGATTGTGGCAGGCTTCATGGAAAGGTATGCCTTTGATCTGGGTCTTATAGAAGGAGTAGGACTGAATATGGAGTTTATAAGGGTGAGCGTATTTTACATTAGAGGAAATCACCTTGATAAAATGATTGCCATCTAAGTGTATAGCTTGTTTGTAGTTACATGCATTTTAGTTTGCCAGGAGTTCAGATTCCATGTGGCTGAGAGAGGTGAGGACAAAGGGAGGGATGAATCTCCAAAGGCATATAGAGGCAAATTATGGAGGACTCCATCACCAGCTTAAGATTTGCTGACTTTTTCATTGCTGTGTGTGTGTGTGGCGGGGGGCGGGGGGGCAGAATGGAGTCCTACTATAGTCATTAAAGTAACAGATTTTGGGTTCAGAGTAACTTGGTTTTCTATTCTGATTCTGTCATCTGCTGGTTATGTGAACTTGTGAATTTGTGTAGTATATAATGCATCTGACCTTAAGGGTGTTTTTTTTTTCCATCAATAAATGAGGACAGTAATGTCAATTTAAGAGGGAAATTCTGAGGATCGAATAAGATCCTGTACCTTAAATTCTTAGGCTAATACCTGCTGCTCAACACTCTGTGAGCTGTGATTTTGATAAATAGAAGGATGGCAATGCAACAACCTCAACACAAGTATCTTCCTCAGTTGTGGATGTGAATGTAACATCCCCTCTCTCCCAGATAAGTAGGAACTGACCCTGCTCAAACCAGCTTATTGCTAAATGGATGAGAACACTGGACTGATCAGGGAGTCCAATGATCTCATGGAGAGCAACTCAAGCCAAAGTCATATAGAATGTGTAACAGAATTATCAATGAAGAAAGGGAGAATCTAGAAGGCAACAAGAAACATAGGGAAACTAAAGAAGATAGAAAGTCTGTGGAATTCAGCCTAGAATGAATTCCTTGAAGTGACAGGGCTGAGAGAGATTTTTATGTACCTACCATTCTGAGTTGCTCAGGAGGGAATAGGCACTTTGCTGGTCTGGACAGAGGGAATGATGGCTCTTCATTTCTTCTGTTAACCTGTAATAGTCTTTCTGAATATCAGCAATGACAGAAGATTGAGGAACTTATTGACATATTAAGATACACACCATGAATGGAGGCTCAATCTATATACTGATTAGAGTCAGGATCCGAAAGTGTTGGTAGCTGGGTAGATAAAACTGTCAGAAGTTAGGCTATGGAACACAAAGCCAGGACACCATAACTAAAGGAAGAACAGGGGCACCTGGGTGGCTCAGTCGGTTAAGCCTCTGACTTCAGCTCAGGTCATGATCTCACAGTTCGTGAGTTCGAGCCTCATGTCAGGCTCTGTGCGGACAGCTCAGATCCTGGAGCCTGCTTTGGATTCTGTGTTTTCCTCTCTCTCTGCCCCTCCCCTGCTTGTGCTCTCTCAAAAATGAATAAACGTTAAAAAAAATTTAAAGGAAGAACAGTACAACTAGTATCATCTAAAGCAGAAAGTTACCTGCTAAGGGTATGTTAAGGTTAGAGGTTAAAGACGAGAGTCAGCACTAGAACTCAGCTCATGCCCAAAATTAGTTAATTTGGTCATGAAGCAGTTCCTTGCATTAGTGTCTTATGTTATCTATGGTTTTGTATGGCTGGAGGAGCAGTAAGTTGGAAGGATCAATTTGGGTGCAGTTGATACTGGGAGAGGTATCAGGGAATCTTAGAATCAAGTCATAGAGGCTAACTCACAAAAGCAAAATGGGAATTAATAAGGATAATGCAAGTTCAGTGAGTCAGTGGGAAGCTGGAGGTCCAGACTTGGAAAATGAACAGGAACCACAGGCACAGCAGAGGGGTGATCAGAAGGACATGTGGTTTTTATGCCTCCACTCTGACCTCCAGCTGTCCCCATATTAATTATGGTATCACTTACTCATTTAAAAACCTGGGAGAACCTCAGATTGACCTCTGCTCTTGACTGGCCCCTGTCCTGAGCAAGGTAATGAACATATTACTGTTTTGGCTTCCTTAGCGAGAAGTAAGCACCATTTCCCAAAATAATGTGAAATGAGAAGAGATCCCTTAGACAGAGACTGGGATGCTAATTGGAAAAGAGTAGTTGGGGTGTTAGATGTCTTCTTAGAGGCACTGAGGTAAAGAAGTACGAGGAGGGGATGGGGGAACAAAAGAAGATAAAGGGATAAAGAAAGAAGATAAGCTTCTCAGAGACAGTTTTCAGTAGTGTTAAAACAGAGCTGTATTACAGATGGGTTCCACGAGAAGGTAAAAACTGAGCTGGTCCTGAAGGGTCAATGGAGAAATAAGAAAGGGGACATTCCACAAAGCAGGACCAGTGTAAGTAGGAGCTCAGTCTGATGACAGTTACTACCTTGTTTCTAAGTATATTAGTATGTTTGGAGTGCTGGGTATGTGTGAACTATTTACTCTTTGGCTTTTCTTTTCTTTCTTTTCTTTCTTTCTTTCTTGCTTTCTTGCTTTCTTTTTTTAATGTTTGTTTATTTTTTATTTTTTTTTAAATTTTTTTAACGTTTATTTATTTTTGAGACAGAGAGAGACAGAGCATGAATGGGGGAGGGTCAGAGAGAGGGAGACACAGAATCCGAAACAGGCTCCAGGCTCTGAGCTGTCAGCACAGAGCCTGACGCGGGGCTCGAACCCACGGACCGCGAGATCATGACCTGAGCCGAAGTCGGCCACCCAACCGACCGAGCCACCCAGGCGCCCCTGTTTGTTTATTTTTGAGAGAGAGAGAGAAGAAAAGAGAGAGAGAGAGAGGCAGAGCACAAGCAGGGGAGGGGCAGAGAGAGAGGGAGTCATAGAATCTGAGGCAGGCTCCAGGCTCTGAGCTGTCAGGTGCTGGCCTCGAACCCACGGACCACGAGATTATGACCTGAGCCCGAGCCACTCAGGCACCCCTCTATGGCCTTTCTAATGAAAGGAATAATGGTAGGCTGGTGTAGTACCTTCAGGATGCCTTTTATTAGGGGCAATTTGCAAGGCACATACTTTGGAAACCCAAGAAACCTGTGGTTATCTCTCCTCTTTTACTTCTGGTACAAATCTCTTACTAACATAGCCTGTGTATACTGAGATGAAGAGATGTTTGTCATATTAAACCTTAAACAGTTGAAGGTTTAGGAGGAGCTGAGTGACTTATTTGATGAGTGTAGATTTATAAGAATTTGGGCTTGGAGTATGGAATCAAATTCTCTCACCTAACCTGTGGGAGCCCATGAAATCTTTCCAGGAAAAATGATTGCAGTTGAGATTTTTGCCAAATAGTACCTCTTAAAAAAATCTCTATTTAAGTCATTCCTCAACAATAACTGAATATGTCTATTTTGTTATGCTTCTGACTGCTATGTGGCACTATTTATTTCTTTTTGAGAAGTATGTGGTAGAGAATAAGATAATTCTGATTACAACGAAGTGAGAGGACACTCATGTTATTTTATTTGTTTTGTCCCCTCAGTTGAAGCTTTGTGTTTTTGGATTGTTCGTCATATACCCCTTTGCCTGCTATCATTTCCAAATGGTGACTCTTATACATGTATTTTAATATTCTTCATATGTCGTTTTAATGTTGTTCATCTGTTAAGGCTGAAGTGACTTTTTGTCTTTGTAACACTAGGATAATTTAAAGAGAATGTTTCTGAAGCATCATTTTATTTCACTGTAAATTGGGCCAAATAAAATATTTTTGTTCATTTGGGCAGCATGTCAACAGCTATGTATTTCAAACAAAAAGTGTGATTTCTTTTAACATTTTCAAGCAGTTCAGATGGAGAGGACCCTTGAAAAAGTTCCTGTTAAAAGTGATGTTGAGAGTTAGTAGTACAGATTGGAGGATAATATGGAAAAAAATCTCTGAATGTTTAACCTTCTCCTCTTTCCTATCCCCACACTGCCAGCTTCTATCCTTTCTAACTGCCCAGGGTCTGTCTTTTCCAGTGCTATGATTCCATGATGGAATTAAGGTCTTAGAGAATCACATTTTCTTCTAAAGGATGTCTTGGCCTTCAGTCTCTCAGCACACATCATCCACAGTTCTGTCACCACCTGTTGTACCTCATTACTTACAAATATCCAAGAAGAACTTTGAAGTTTTAGAACTATTCATTACTGTAGGTTGGTTAAGAAGTACAGTAAAACCTTGGGTTGTGAGTAACTTGTTCTGCAAGTATTCTGCAAGATGAGCAAACATTTCTAATGATTTTTAAACATTTTTTAAAGTTTATTATTTTAAAAGAGAGAAAGAGAGAGAGACAGAGACAGAGACAGAGAGAGACAGAGAGAGAGCATGTGTGAGCGGGGGAGGAGCAGAGAGGGAGGAAGGCACAGAATCCGAAGCAGGCTCCAGGCTCTGAGCTGTCAGCGCAGAGCCCGACATGGGGCTTGATCTCCCAGACCGCAAGATCATTACCTGAGCTGAAGTCGGACACTTAAGCGACTGAGCCACCCAGGTGCCCCTCTAATAAAGTTTAACTTGATAAATAAGTGATGTCTTGCAATACGTGTAGTATATGACACCAAATTTCACATGATCACAACTGAGCCAAAGGTTCTTGAAATTATCTTTGATATATGAGTGCTTTCGGTTACAAGCATGTTTCTGGGATGAATTATACTCACAAACCAAGATTTTACTGTACACCCTTTATCCTCCCATCTGCTTGGACAATGACATCCTGAGCCAATGAACACCAGTGATAACTAAGGAGGAGAGAAATTCTTATTTGTGTGGCACATATGTCCCACCTGTCCTTTAAGACAGCAGCACCTGGATAGATGTTCAGAGGATATCTTACCATAGACAGTGTTGTGATCAACATATTTTATTGGCATTTGCTGCTTCCGCCATATTTGTTGTCTAATGGATCTGAAATCATCAGCCTCCACCTGGTAGCAATTCCTGCAGCTAAGTTAAGTAGTTTTTAGAAACAGTCTTTGTGGAACTATTTATCTAAATGTAATTTACCAAGTTGGTTTGGTAGATTATCATGATATTAATATCAAGTGTACAGTTCAGTAGTTACATGTGTATGTATATATGTACATTCACACATATATACACACCAACACATTTTATTTTTTTAAGTATTTTTAAAATTTATTTATTTATTTTGGGAGAGACAGAGACAGCATGTGTGGGGGAGGGCCAGAGAGAGAAGGAGAGAGGGAATCCCAAGCAGGCTTTGAGCTGCTAGCTGCAGAGCTAGATGTGGGGCTCGAACTCATGAACTTGTGAGATCATGACCAGAGCTGAAACCAAGGGTCGGATGCTCAACCGAATGAACCATCCAGGCGCCCCACATATGCACACCTTTTTAAATTATTCATGGACTTACCTTGATAATGCTTAGGTCTACGTTTAAATGGCAACATGTTGAAAATATTTCCTGTATTATAATAATGTTTATTAGCGCTGTTATTTTGAGGCAAAAAGAACACAAAACATAAGAGACAATGTATTAGAGTTCAAGAATATAGACTCTGCAGCTAGATTACCAGTGTTCAAGTCCTGATTTTACAAGTTATTAGTTCTGTGACCCAGAGCTATTAGCTCTATAATGTTTTTGTGCCTTGTTGGCCTCAACTATAAAATATAAAGTATGGATAATCATCATGGAATTGTAGACCCAAATAATGTCCTTAGTGTGGATTTTATGGAGGTGTATTACATGAGCATATATACATCTCTTTTTTTTTGTTATTAGATAGTGTTCAGAATGTTGATGTGTTCTTAATAGAATTAGAAATCCCAAATGTCAGAAAGAAAAACAACAGGTGAAAATGCACCACATTCAATTCTCATTCTGTAATAGTCTTCACCTTAAGTAAAAACTGAGTATGGATGGTCAGCAGAGAGCATGCTGGGAAGACCCGCCCCGTGCTGGTCTCTCTTGTGTGGTCTTGGCCAAGTTCTTAACCCCTCTCTACTCCTGTTGCCTCATCTATAAAAATGCTCCCTTGGATTACATGATCTCTAAGGTGCTTTCCACTCTAAAAGTCTGTGAATCTTTCAGTATACTTTGACATAATGAGTTTTACACATGGAATACTCTTGAAAGCATTTAGCTTTTTTTTTTTAACAAAGAGTTTTTCAGGTGTTTCCTCTTCTTCCTTCCCACCTCCCTTTTCCTTCTCCTTCCTTCTATTATGTAGAATCTGTAGAGATTCCAAACATGACTACTGCTTTTAGGATGGTGAAATAGTAGGATTTCCATTTCTAAGACACAGTAATTGAGATTCCATGAGATGAAATCCTTATAGTAGGTTAAAGCAATCTTAAAACACAAAATTTAATGTTCCTCCTCAGTGATTCATTATCCTCTCTGTTCCCCAAACTCAGTCCTTCCCCTACTTTCCCTTACCTGATGGACTTCTTTCCTACATCTTTCTCAGCCAGAGTTCTGGTAGCCATCAGACAACTGTCCCTCTTACCTCCTGCCGCATCCACAATAATTCAGTAACAGAAGTCATGACTATGTTACCTAACTTATCTGATACATTATCCTCTCCTTTCCCTTTCTATTGCCACCACCTTAGCTCATGCTCTAATCATTTCTTGTGTGCATTATTTCAACTAACCTATTTCCCTTATTCTGATCTCAGATAGCCCCCATAAATTCTCTACTTCTCTGCCAGAGTGGTATTTCCTGGAATGAATGTCTGATTATCATATCCATCCCCTAATACACTTTTCTAGTTTCTTACTAGCTCTTCGTTGAATGCCTCTTACCAAAGTTGTCACTTGATTTACTAGTCATTAGCCTCCCCTTCCCCTGACCCTCTCCCCTTTAGCTATGATAGCTATTACTGAACTACTTTCTTTTCTTTAGTACTTTTTTGTTTGCTTGTTTCTGGTATCTACTGCCCAGCTGTATCCTCCTGTTCCTACTCTCAGGAGTACTTGTCTTCATCTGCCATGTAAATGCTCAGTTAGCTTTTCAAGATTCAGCTATTTCAAACACTTTGTGAAACTTCTTTTCCTGCTACACCATTTCAGGCTACCAGGAATAAGCTTGTCTTTGGTGCCTCTGCTGTTATTTGTAATAGAAATACCCATAAAAGAAATGATGGCAAAGTTACTCACAAAACAGCTGAGATGCACAGTGGACACAATGTTTCTTTTGTGGTAGTTTTTTGTTTGTTTGTTTTTAAGTTGGGTTCATCTCCTTCGCAAAGGCCCACAGTGGAAAAAAAAAATAGGTAAGCTATATAACAGTGGCTATTTAAGTGATTCTCAGCATCTCTGGGAGAAAGTATGCAGTCTTGGATATTTCAGTCATCTGCCCCTATTTTAGGGGCAATTTTTCCTAAACTAGTCTGGGTGTAAGGTGTTGAAGAATGAGTGAGTTGCATAATCTTATGGGTAAACCATTGGGGTTCTTGGGTACTAAGGCTTCTGGTTCCTCTGGTCCCTGAAGGAGTACCCTTGTTCACCTGGTTGCTAGTCTTGCAAGTGAGGACAGCTACTAGCATAGATTGCGGACTGGCTTTGTGACCCACCTTTGTACCCTGGTTGGCTAGACCTTCCTTGTCTTAGAGACTTGCTGGCCTTTGAGGCTTTGCAGCCTCCTCTCTCTGGATCTGAGATTCTGGACTTTTACCCAGTCTATGGGATTTACCTCCAAGAGGGCCCTTAGCAGGCCCAGTAACTTAATTCAGAGTCCAGGCAATGCAAGAATATTCAGGAGTGCAAACTAGAGCCTACTGCACTTGGCCACACCACTCTGGGAAACCTCTGCTGACGGAGGCCCACTTTATGTTTTTCTCCACTTATTTCATGTTTTTAAAGGCATTCTTCTCCACCACCCCCTTTTCCACATATACCCTTTCAGTGTGTTCCCAAAGAGAAAAAAGGCAACAACCTTGATCTCAACATAGTGCTTTCTTGGTTCCTCTAGGACGACAAAAAGGTCTTTCTTTTGTGTTGTTACTCCTTCTTTCTTGACTCCTTCTTATGGAAAGGGCTTAATGGTGGAAAAGAATAGAATGGTTTCTTGTATTACAGAACAGATTCTACAATAAGATTGAAGCTTATCTCTTAGAAACTTACTGAGTGCTTTAAATATATATCTCATTTAGTTTTCATGACTCCCTATGACATAGCTGCTATTATTATTATTGTTATTATCATTCCTATTTTACAGAGGCTCATAAAAGGCCATTAGTATCCCATGGTTCACCACAGGCACATTGGTAGCGCCTAATACCTGTATGGACTACTCTAAAAGCCTCCTAAGTACAAGGTACCTTACATGATTTCATCAGTATTATCCAGCACTATTTTCAGTGTCACTCTGTATGCTACAGCCAGACTCACTTTTTTTTATTCCCCCAAATTGTCTTAATTATTTTCTTTTTTATCGTTATTATTATTTCTGGACCATCTGCTGTTCCTTCTATTTGGAATTCTTTTTCCTTCTACGTGCAGCAAGTATAAACCTCAGCGTACAAACTCGGGTGGCAAGAAATAAAAGTCTTTATTTTATAATTCAATTTTGTTTATCTTTTAACCAACCTCCTGTCAAGCCTGCAAAGAAATAGTTTTCAGCCTTTCTTGGGGCCCCACCGTGGTACGCTTACCTACCATGGTATCCAAGTAACATGTAGGTCTAAGGCATTACATGTGGATCATAGTGGTCATGAGAATATACTCTCAGACTACAAATTACAGGGAGCATTACTGACCAAAAGCCCCTACTGCTGTGGTTTGAAAGCCACTGACACATTTATACAAGTTTCCCAGGGGCTTCTCCCAGCCAGTGAGTAAGTGTAGCAGGGATATTCAGGCAGACCTATTTCTGGAAGACATGGGATTTCTTTGATAGCCAGATTTGGTTCACAGACACCCGAACAATCTTGCTGAACCATTCTTCCATAACACCGCAGTCTAAGGCATTGCTTCTGTCAGCCTTCCTTCCGTCTTTCCTCCATTGGGAGATAAGACTTGTATTACTGTCTGAAGATAGTTACAATCTTTAAGGCTCCCTCCCTATTTTCTCTCATAAGTGTTTCCTTTTGTAAAATGTTGGCATATTTAATCCTGTCTTGGTATCTGGTCTGTTTCTAAGAAAACCATACTAAAATATATAGTATTTCGCTATCAAGTTGTCCCTTCCTACCAGAAACTACTAAGAGACCTGTCTCTCAGTGGACATGTTACCATGGCCCTTCAAATCTGCTGGCTCTTGGCTGTTTGAGTCAATGATTCCAGTGCAAGAATCTTCTGAGAGGTTACCTATGGTCTTCTGTGTCTAGTTACCCTAGGAAGTTAAAACCTTTCTTAGGCTTTGCTAATGCCAAACTGCCCTCACCAATACATCAAATGAGGCTACCCTCTATGAGCTTATATTTTACTGGGGAGAAAACAGACAAAAATGAAATGAATGACTGAGCAAATAAGTAAAATAGTTATAGCTAGTAATCAGTCTTATGAAAGAAAAAAATATATAAGTGTAATAAAAATAATTGTGTAATATTGCATTGAAATCAAGAAGGGTTTATTGAGAAGGTGGTATTTTGCTTAAGATTCAAAGGAGAAGTGATAATTATTTCTTAATATCTTCTGTTTAACATATAAAGTTATAGTTTCCACCTTATATATGAAGAAAAACATTGAGCTTGAGGTCAGGAATGTAATACTAGCCAAGTCCTCTTTTCTAAGTATCTATAAAATCTTCAGCAAATAAATAAAATTGTTAGGAACTCCATTATCTTATTGTTACTTAAATTAAGTGGTTTTTAAGATCCTTTCACCTCTAATAGTCCCTAAGTCAAGATCAATCAGCCACCCAGCTATTGATCTAGAAGATTGATCTTGCCAGCTATCTATCTAAAACCATGCTCTTTAACATCAACCTTTATATTTTTCAGAGCATAATGCAGCAAGGTCAGAGGTATTTGGGTTTGAGTAGTGGTTTGCTTTCATATATAATGTGTGAACTTGGTTCAAATTTTCAACTATAAAATGAAAATAATAGCCCTTTCTCATATTGTCTATGAGAGTGGAGATTATGTATGTACAATTCCTAGCACAAATGAACTAGATGCGAAAAAAACATTTTAAAGTATGCAGTTCAGAGACATTTAATACATTCACCTTGTGCAACTGCCAATATGATCTATTTTTGCAATCAATTTTTTTTTTTAATTTTTTTTTTTCAACGTTTATTTATTTTTGGGACAGAGAGAGACAGAGCATGAACGGGGGAGGGGCAGAGAGAGAGGGAGACACAGAATCAGAAACAGGCTCCAGGCTCTGAGCCATCAGCCCAGAGCCTGACGCGGGGCTCGAACTCACGGACGGCGAGATCGTGACCTGGCTGAAGTCGGACGCTTAACCGACTGCGCCACCCAGGCGCCCCGCAATCAATTTTTAAAATGATTTCTGTAACTCTGACAATCTTCTATCCTCTATTATGTACTTAGAAGAAATTATTTTTATCACTTTCTGTGTTCACCAGGATATATTTGATTTATCTAATTTGGGAGAGCAACACTGGTATATAACATTATAAAAATTTTCAGGTATATGACATTATAATTTGATACTTGTGTATACTGCAAAGTGATGATCACCATAAGTCTAGTTACCATCCATCACCGTACATTTGAGCCCCTTTACCCATTTTGCCCACCCCAAAACCCTTTCCCTTTGGTAATCATCAATTTGTTCTTTTTAATCCATGTTTTTTTGTTTGTTTTTGTTTTTGTTTTAGATTTCACATATAAGTTAAATAATTCCGTATTGGTGTTATTGGCCTTTCTCTTATTTCACTTAGGATAATACCTTTGAGGTCCATCCATGTTGTTGCAAATGGCAAGATATCTTCTTTTTTTATGGTTGAGTAGTATTGTGTGTATATCTATTGTCTATCTATACATTTCATATCTTCTTTATCCATTCATCCATCATTGGATATATTTTCTTTCTCTACTTGGCTATTGTAATGCAGTGAACATTAGGTGTGCATATGTTTTCCAATTACTGTTTTGTATTCTTCATATAAATACCCAGTGGAATAGCTGGATCATATGTTAGTTTGATTTTAACTTTTAGAGACACTTTCATACTGTTTTCCACATTGGTTGCACCAATTTATGTTAGGTGATCATAGGATTTTTATCTTTTGTTTGTTGATGTGGTGTATCACATTGATTGATTTGTGAATGTTAAACCATCCTTGTATCTCTAGAATAAATCCTACTTGATTACAGTGTATGATCTTTTAAATTCATTGTTGAATTTGCTTTGTTAATATTTTGTTGAGAATTTTTGCCTCTGTGTTCATTAAGGATATTGACTTGTAATTTCTTTTTTTGTGGTGTCCATGTCTTGTTTTGGTATCAGGTAAGGCAGGCCTTATAAAAAGAATTTGGAAGCATTACCATCTTTCAATTTTTTGGAAGAGTTTGAGAAGCTTAGGTATTAAGTTTTTGAATGTTTGGTAGGATTCACCAGTGAAGCCATCTGTCCCTGGACTTTTGTTTGTTGGGAGGTTTTTGATTACTGATTTAATCTCTCTTTTTTAAAAATTATTATTATTTTTGAATTCTTTTATTGTTTACTTTTGAGAGAGAGACACACATATACATGCAGAGCATGAGTAGGGGAGGGGCAGAGAGAGGGAGAGACACAGAATCCGAAGCAGGTTCCAGGCTGTCATCTCAGAGCTGACATGGGGCTCAAACCCACCAACGGTGAGATTATGAGCTGAGTCAAAGTCAGACGTTCAACCAACTGAGCCAACCAGGTGTACCTAATCTCTTTTCTAGTAATTGATCTGTTAAGATTTTCTATTTCTTCATGATTCAGTATTGATAGATCATATGTTTTTAGGAATTTGTCCATTCCTTATTAGGTTGCCTTATTTATTGGGATGTAACTGTCATAGTGTTCTCTTATGATCCTTTGTATTTCTGTGGTATCAGTTGTAACTTCTCTTTCATTTCAGATTTTATTTATTTGAGCTCTCTCTCTCTTTTGTTTTTTCTCTTGGTTAACCTAGCTATAGATTTGCCAATTTTGTTATCTATTCAGTGAACCAATTCTTCGTTTCATCGGTCTTCAACATTGTCTTTTTAGTTTGTATTTCATTTATTTCCACTCTGATATTTACTGTTTCCTTCCTTCTACTAACTATAAGCTTCTAATGTTCTTTTTCTATATCTTTTAGATGTAGAGTTAGATTGTGTATTTGATATTGTGTCTTGAGGTAGGCCTTAAGATACTTTCACTTTTTAAAAATTCTTTTTTCTTTTTGCTGCTTGAACTGAGTAATTTCCACTATCCTGTCTTCCAGGTTGCTGATGCATTCTTCTACTTTATCTAATGTGCTTTTGAATCCCATATATATATATATATATATATATATATATATATATATGTTTTTAGTTTAGCTCCTGTTTTCTTTAGCTCTTGGATTTCTGTTTGGTACTTTCTGATGTTTTACATCTCTTTTGTTTAAGTTCTCACTTTGTTCATCCATTCTTCTCTTGAGTTTGGTGAGCATCTTTATGATTATTACTTTGAACTCTTTATCAGGTTGATTGCTTATTTCTCTTTCATTAAGGTTTTTTGTAAGGCTTGTTCTTTTTGTTTGGAATGTTTTTCTCTGTCTCCTCCTTTAGCTTGATTCTCTATACTTGTTTCTGTGCATTAGGTGAAACAGCTACCTCTCCCTGTCTTGAAGGAGGGGCTGTGTATAGATGAACCTTTATGTGCAAACTTGCCCTAGCTTTTGGTTGGTTCTTGGACCTTTGTGATTATCTAAATCTTGATAGGTCCCAGTTGTTAAGGGTTTTCCAAGACCTGTCTGTGTTTCAAAGGAAGGGGTCTCAGAAAATGCCTACTTTCAGGCTAATTGTAAACCAGATTCTTAGGCAGCAGATTTTAATGTATGTAAATATAAAGTGTCTCTAGTTGATTGCAATTGTAAACCCTGCTGATTTTCAGACCAGGGGGTCTAGAGCTGTGCCCTGAGTGAAAGTTGCAAAAATTATGGCTTTAGATGTGTATATAAGCTCCTTTTTTGGAGATATCAGGGAGCCTTGATGGTGCCATAATAGGGCACTGATATGATATTTTCCTGCCCATGTTTTCTGGGGGCACCTCTGCAGCCTTGGGATTTGTGGCAAACCTGAATGTTGTCCCTCAGGCATGATGATGAGAATATAGGCTCTTTTCATAGGAAGACTGGGGATGTGTTTCAATCTGCTCTTTATGCAGTGCCCTGGAGGTGGTATCCTGCCAAGGACTCTTTTTCTGATTGTTCAGACCTGTGGGTCACAGAGATACACTCACCCTTGGCCACCACAGTCAGGCAGTCAAGGGGCATACCCTGTGTGGGCTATTTGTGTCCACTGGCTGTGTCATGCTGAGGCTAGGTGTTCCCCAGCTAGACTAGGGTAGGGCATGCTCCCTCAATGGTTCATGGGGGCTGGGCACTTGCTACCCAACTGCAGAATACAGACTTTTGATTATTGTACTCTACAGTCTCACAAATGTGCATATATATGTATCTTAAATATTAAATGATTATAATATCTTACCTTATTTTTAGTTATTAATTATAGTGCTATTGCATTGTTTGTCTGTCACAGAATCTCCACATTAATCTCAGGGAATACTGGGAATCAATGTCATAAAAAATTAACGCACAACCAGATTAATGTGCTAATAGGTTTGTTCTCACCATCACATCCACTTGCTTTCTGAGAGTTATAACTTAATTAAAACATGTCAAACTATGGGTGAATAGTAGTTTTATAATAATGGACTTGTAGTCTTGTGGAACATCAACAGCAGTGTCATGAAATGGCTTTTGAGGCCTTGAACTTGGCAGCCACTCCAAAAATTCAATTTGGCTTGCTAAGTAATGGAAAAGCCAAAAGTGAAAAGGGTAAAGCAGGAAGGGACTAGCTGTATTTATGGGTGGGCTTTAGAAATGAAACTGTTCCCAAAGCAGAAATGGAACATGGAACTCAACTCCCAAAGCTAATAAACTGAGGCATTCACATCTACAAATCACCCAACTTCAGTTTGGCTGCTTTTGTAGGAAAGTGTTTTCTAATATGATGTGAAGTAAATGGGTCCTAGTGAATGTACAATGGTCTGATGTTCTTGGGACTCATGTTTCTATTGAGGGAATGTGAAAATTATGATGGTTTCTAAATATTTATAAAATATTGAGAGCTTTTGCACCTCTACTCCCAAAGTCATTAGCTTGATATCAGCCTTAGTTTTATAATATTTACTAACAAAGAAAATAGGCATTTTTGTCTTTTGGTTAAGTGCAATAGGAGGAACTATGGTTTATAAACAATTTATACTTTTACTTAGAAAAAATTATGTAACTGTAATTTCAAAATATAAAGTAAAAACACAGTTTGACATGTGTTGAATTGGCCTATATATTACAGTTTATATCAGATTAAGTTGTGAAAAGTTAATTGGGGGAATATTTTTAAGATCTGCTTTTTAGTAAATACAGATTTAGGAGATAAAACCCATGAATAGAAAACTTTTCATTTATTTCTAATGCTTTTTATGGAAGTTAGATGCTAGCACTTATTAGATTTTTCTGTACTCTTAAGTCCTTTTATTCATCCAGGATTCTCCTCATCACTTTTTAGAACATTATGATTATTCAGAGATTATTCTATGATTTTGTTAAAGAGATAATTATGGAAAAACATGACAACCATCTTTTCTCACCAACCCGATACCTGTTTCTTTGCTTTGAGTGTTAGAGCATTAGAGTACCTGAGCATTAGCATCTGGGAGTGCCTGGGTGGCTCAGTTGGTTAAGCATCTGACTTGGGATCAGGTCATGATCTCACGGTTCGCAGGTTCGAGCCCCCACATCAGACTCTGTGCTGACAGCTTGGAGCCTGGAGCCTGCTTCAGATTCTGTGTCTCCGATTCTCTCTGCCCCTCCCCTGCTCACGCTCTCCTCTCCTTCCCTCTCTCTCTCCCTCTCTCTTTTTCTCTCTCTCTCTCAAAAATGAATAAATATTAAAGAAATTAAAAAAGAATCTGAAAAATATGTACTTTTAAATCCAGATTCTAATCTAGATTGACCTTGGGTACACCACTTAATCTCACAGAATCTAAGTTCCAACAACAACAACAACGACAAATATATAATATTTGATACAACCTCCCTCAGAGTGTGGTGGTGAGGATTCTGTGAGCTAAGTACATGAAAGCTACATGGCAGGGTGGCTGTCACATAGACATTACGCAGTAAGTGTTAATATCTTTCTCCCAATTATATGATCACATAACATACTGTATATATCATTTCTATCCTCACATAGCATACATTAAACAAAATGTGAACAAAACTAAACCTTAACTGAAAGCAGTTTTGGATGTGTTATGGATATTAAATTATTATGGGAGTTTTAATTTCCTCTCCTATTTTGCAAATCCACATCTTCACCATTTCTTTGTATTTCTCTCACACATATGTACATCCAGACAATGCGAAGGATATTTGTTCTTACCACGATCTCAGAATCTCTGGAAATTTCTGTTTTGAGAGCGTGTACTTCTACAATATGGATTTTCAGAGACTTAGAAAGCATTAATTTGTCTTTTTCTCCTATTATTTCCTTAGCGAATAAAAATTAATCTTGGGATATTTTTTCTTTACACTAAAACTCTGAAACAGTAATGCGTTCCATCCAAATTGGAAAACTAGGTATATAAAACCTAAATTTTACTTTCTTGGGTTTTGTTCTTACTAATACAACATCTTGGTGTGCTCACTGTAAGTTGCTTCCTATGACTTCAGGTTATTACCTGGTAGAACTAAGACCTGTCCCTAATGCCCTAGTTACTCCGTTCTTCAGCCTTTTGTGTCTAACACCCTTGGCGCATCAGAGACCTTCATGTTCCTCTCAAATGATTTCTAAATGAAAAGGCCCTTATCTTCACTTCCTTTTCAGTTAGTAAGTTACTGAGTGAGATATGTTATCTTTTACATCTCTCACAGTTTATGGCACTTTTGTTCATAGTTGCAGACTGAACATTTAATAAATGAGCAAATGTATGGATGGCCCCTATTGAACACAGAGATACAAAAGTAGGCTAAAACATTATTTAAAATAATCCGTCTTTTAAAAGAGGCCTCTGTACTTACAGTTTTTGTATAAATATAAGAATATGAGAAACGATTCTTCCCCATAGGGCTTGGGATATATTTTGATGCTACCTGTATATCACCTTTTTCTTCTCTCTTTGCCCAACTTAGCCTAGATGTCCAGGAGTTACTGGACAGGAATCAGCTAAAAAGACGTGCATAAATTTTTATAGCAAATGTAGTCATCTCACAATAATTGGCTAATAGAAAAATGAAACGTAGGAGATTTGAGAAGTTAAGTGTATCATAAGTTTTATATTACATTAATTGTGTGGTTTACATTTATAGCTCAATGAATGCTATCTGTGATTTTTTAGGAAGGAAATATGGAAAAAGAAGAAATGTTTTCGCTATTATCCCCAGGTATTCAAAAGAAAAACAGAACTCTTCTCTGAGAAATTCAAATAATTAGTTTCTAGAAATGGATCCTAGAGTAATGTAAATGTGCTTGACGTAAACTACATTAATGAAACCTAAAAAGAACTTTAAAAGCTACATTCTTCTTGTGAACTCAATACTTGAAAACCCCTTACGATAATTTAAAAGGGTACATTTATTATATAAAATTCTATGTTCAATTACATTTTAATAACAAATATCACACTGGCTAGCTCTCTTCCTTGCTTTATTTTTTATGGTTTAGCCAAGGAACCTGAGGAGTTAGTTACTCTCTTGTTTTTGTAGTTATGAAAAAAATTGAGAATAAAACATACTTTGTTGATGTGAGTTGTTTATTCTTTATATTTGAACTCTGTCATTTAAATTGGGTTAAATAGCTAATTTCCATTTCACAGCAAAACCACTGTTGTGTGGCTTTTTCCACGGTGAATTACAAATCATTTTGGCTTTAATGTTTGGCAGATATGTACTTGGTTTTTATATCAGATCTGCCTTTGGTTGGGTTCCTGGTTGCTCCAATGCAGCAAAAATTGAATTGCCAAATATTTTTATTGGCTTGTCACCTTTGCTGTTGTAAAAATATTAAATCAAGGATCTATTAAAACCAGATTCTGAAATGCCTGACTATTCAAACTGTTCTGCTCAGGATTGATCTGGGTTTTGCCTTCTTTTTCAGCTTAATTTTATTTCTGTTGGTCTGTTTTCTGAATTTATTAGTCATTTTATACATTTTTGAAATAAAATCTGTTACATGTTTTTATACTGATCAATAATCTGATCTGTTCTTAGTGAAATAAGTGATCGGTTTAAAAGGATATTGCATGATTTCACTAATAGACTGAGAACTGTTTTCAAATTAGAAAATATTTTAAAAATTAGGGCAATGTTGCAGCCCAACAAGGGTTTGAACAGATGCTCATTTCCAGGATTAAAGAGTGTTTAGAAATGTTAATTGGTGTAGAAGTAAGAAATTTCAAGTACAATGTCAGCAGTGCACTTCATAAAAATGTTTTAATTCTTTTTACTTAACAAATATTTCTGCCTAGACACTATGAAGAAGAGTAGGGCAATATTCCAATCAAGTTGTTTTTTTTTTTAATTGTCACAAGATTTCTTTATGTTAAATCAGTTTTTTGAAGTTTTTAAACGTTTATTTATTTTTGAAGGAGAAGGAGACAGAGAGTGAGCAGGGGAGAGGAGCAGAGAGACAGGGAGACACAGACTCCAAAGCAGGCTCCAGTCTCTGAGCTATCAGCACAGAGCCTGATGCGGGACTCAAACTCACAAACCATCAATTCATGACCTGAGCCATGTGAAGTCAGTTCCTCCAGGGACTGAGCCACCTAGGTGTTCCAATGTTAAGCCAGTTTTCTTATTTTAATTCAAAATACCTGCTCATTTAACAAAACAAAATATAAACACCCTCTCACTTTAAAACATGCAAAGTTTTAATATTTAAATAGCTTTATAATCACATCCCCTTGATATGACTACTGATAAGAAAAATTCAAAGCAATTAGATTTCTTAAATGGAAAAATTTAACCTTTTCAATTTAAAAGATGTGTCTCAAAAATGACATGGGCACCTGGGTGGCTCAGTTGGTTGAGTGTCCAACTTCAACCCAGGTCATGATCTCACAGCTTTAAGTACAAGCCCCAAGCCAGCTTTAGCTCTTCTGTCCCTATCTCTCTCTGCCCCTTCCCCGCTTGTGCTCTCTCAAAAATAAATAAAATAAAATAAAATAAAATAAAATAAATGACATGAAACACATATAGTAGATGAATTTTTAAAACTTTAAGACTAAAGTGTTAATTAGAATTGTAGTTATTATCTGTACTATTACAGATTTCTCTGAGTACAGTTTTTCATCCTCTGTTCTTATTGTCCATGAACATCTATTAATCATTTATTATTCTTTCATTCTTTCAGTATCACTTAAGAGCAGGATAATTTACATATTTTCTGGCCATGTTTTCTAGTATATAAAAGCTCCTGACCTACAGGATGTTATAAGCTAATTACAAAAACTGATTATAGTTATTAATAATTAAGAGAGTATAGGGCTGCCTGGGTGACTCATTCGGTTGAGTTTCTGATTCTTGATTTTGGCTCAGGCCATGATCCCAGAGTCATTGGATCAAGCCCCATGTCAGGCTTTTCACTGATGGTGCAGAGCCTGCTTAAGATTCTGTCTCCCTCTGCCCCTCTCCCCTGCTCGTACATGCTCTCTTTCTCTAGCATTAAAGAAAAAAATGAGAAAGAGTATATGATAAAACACATATGAAGAGAAGACTTTCGTGACCACCATGGTGTACCCAGTCTCAGGTTATTTATTTAGTTTTATGTCCTCAAGTAATGTTTCTTTTTATTAATGTGCTTTTGTTGATTTGGTACTAGGCTTTCTTTAGCTTGATTAAATAATTCTTTCCAGTTGTCAGAATGAGTTTACCAAAGTTTTTCCAATGCCCAGCATCTAGTGGGGTCTTAATAAATATCTGCTGACTGAGTGACTGAATGTGAAATACAACATAAACACTCAGGCAAGTGAAAGTCAATTTGGATTTGGAATTGACAAGGAAGGTCTGAATAAGTAAGTGGCATTTGAATTGGCTCTAGAAGAAAAAGACATGGATAAGTGGAAAAAATGAAGAGCGACATTCACTGGGGTGGTAGAAAATCAGATAACACAATGTTAACCATTTTAAAGTGAACAATTCAGTGGCATTTAGCACATTGACAATGTTGTGTTACCAACTCTATCTAACATTTTCAAACACTTTCATCATCTCAAAAGGAAACCCTGTATTCCTTAAGCAGTCCACATTTCCTTTTCTCCCCAGCCCCTGGCAACCACCAGTCTTCATTCTGTCTCTATGTATTTACCTATTCTGGATATTTCATAGAAGTTGGAATCCTATGCTATACAACCATTGTGTCTGGCTTCTTTCACTCACCATAATGTTTTCAAGGTTCATTCACATTGTAGCGTATATCAGTGCTTCATTCATTTTTATGTCTGCATATTTCATTGTATGTATGTACCACAATTTGTTTTTCCATTCATCCATTGATGCACCTTTGGTCTGTTTCCACCTCTTGGCTATTATGAATAGTGTTGTTATGAACATGCATGTGCATGTGATTTTTTTAGTATCTGTTTTTAATTCTTTAGGGTATATGTCCAGAAGTGAAATTGCTGGATCATATCTTATGACATGATAGTGATTTTAGGACAAATTATGACCTAATATTTATTGGGTATCATAAGAAAAGATTATTTTGTGAATGTTAAAACTATATTGAGTTTAAATTTTTGCATTAATGGAAAACTTGGTTTCAAGTTTATGATTGTTTCTTTCATAAACATATTCCATTGTAATTATTTTCTACTGCATATGAGTTTAAAATAGAATTTACTTCTTGCTTTGTTTGAGCCCTTAAGCTTTTTTTCTTAATACTCTAAATCAGCCGTCTCTTAAGATAATTCTTAAGTTAGGAGATGCTGATTAATTCAGTTATGAGTCCTGATTCCATTGTCATTATATTTTTATTTACCCTCAACCTTGAAATTTCTTCGTAATATTCAGCAAATTGGTAAACATAAGCATAGAATTTTTTTCCATTCTCCTTGGATTTTTTCATTCGTGAGATGTGTATTTTCCATTGTTTTCTTTTACTGTCCCTAGCCTGAAATAACAACTCATATCCTGTTGCTAAACTCCATGCAATTCAAATTCTTTAATTGGAACAAACAACTTCCAGTTCTATTCCTTCCACTTTCCTTATACCCTCCTTGGACTGGAAATATCTGGAAATCTATTCTGATGGAAACCCAACCAATTAGTCAAACATGAAGATAAATAAACAGTGAAGTGCTATTTAATAAATGACATTTCTTCCTACCCTGATTTCCATGATCACTTCAGAGATCAGAGATTTAGTCGCAATAAAGTATTAAGGAACTTTATTTCTGATGTAACAAAAATCACATTTGATCACTGAGTAAAACTCAAAAATTGATACGGGTATTCTTTGTAGATAAAGTTACCAGCGTCTTATTGGTAATGAGATTCTCTCAGCCATTGGCACCTGGGCAGTTTATGTATAAGCAAGGAACCTGTGTGCCTTGAACAACTTTTGTTTCCACCTGCCCCAAAGAATTTATTACTAATTCTTTTGCTGATAGTACACTCATTTTGCTTTTGGAGACCAGCCATTGCAGTTAGATACTGTCTTGGTGGGATGATATATCAAGGAACTCGACTTTCCTGGCTGAGGGATAGGAATGTGACCCACGTTTCGAGAATCAAATTTCTTTCCCAGGAATGTGATCTTTGAGTAGAGTAAAAAACAAATCTGGAATTGATCTTAGGAGGCCCTGAAAGTGCCCATTAGTTCCTGCCACTCATATCAGCAGGCTTGATTGATTTACTTTTTCTGTCAGTTTTGTTAGCAACTAACTCTGCATCCTCCTTGCAATAGTTATATTCCCACATGAAGGGGCTATTGCAAATTCTACAGCTATCCCAAAGAAAATAGCCTGGGAGAAAGAAGACCCCATCCAAACAAAAGGCTTTAGGGAAGACCAAATAAATTTGTATCTTAAGAGTTGGTTCGTAAAGAAGTATTAGGATATGAGTGGTCAGCAACCACATGGCCGGTACTAGTTGGTTCATATGACTAATACCAAGCACTCAAAAGATTAGAGGCTGGCGCTAATCAAAAATATTTCATTGAAGAGAGACAAAATCTAAAACTTCAATGTCCTCATATCTTTCAGTATTTTTTTTCGGCATTTAATGTAAATACATCTAAGTTATTGTCAAAAGTAAATCCTGTTTCTTGCTCTTCTCTTTATGGCACACGAAAGCCAGCGTAAGGTCCTGAGAGCAGCATTTAGGAACTTACTATCAAAGCAAATCCTCAGGACCCACCCATATCTACCATTTCAGAGACTCCCGGGGGGTGGGGTCCAGCCGTCTACGCTTTAGCAAACCCTCCAGCTGATTCTGAAGCCTGACACCATTAAAGAACCACGGACCTAATATCACGCAAGAGGTTCATGGACACTCACAGGTCTAATCTTTCAGAGGCAGTAATGTGTCAATGCCTAAGGAGACTCATGGTCTTTCATATGTCGAAAGAAATGTGATTTTGGGAGAACATCCCGACAGCTCTTAACATTTCCTTCCTATGATGAATTGCTCAATAATCCTTTGGGAAGATGTGGTCTCCAATTCAGACATTCTGCTTTCTCTGCCATGGTCTGGCATTGAACTCTGCTTCTACCAAACTCTACACCATGCAAATTAAAAGAGAAATAAATAAAGCAACACCAAAGCAATGGAGATCTTCATTTGAAATGTTATACCAAGAAAACAACAACTGGGAGAGGAGGCTGAATTCAAAAGGATCGGCTGGGTTAGAGCCAATAAAAACAACTGATGTGTAGTAAGCAGAGGCAGTTGCAGAAGAAGGGGAAAAGACAGGGTTTTGTGGAAAGGACTAAAAAACTGTGGGGAAGCAGTTTGCAACCTGAAAAAGGGAGTCCTCAATAAGCAGGCCTACTTTCCTCCTTCATTAGACTGGAATTGCCCATGAGTGGGACTCACCTGTGATTAAAAACCAACAACAGCAAAGTGGTAAAATACTGGATGTACAAGCTTTGAAACAAGACTATTTCTAAACTTGTTCACGATTATAATTCTGCTGCTGGTGCTGTCAATCAGTGAGGTTGAAAACTTTGAATACCTTCTTGAGTGTGCATCCCCAGTTTTGGGAGAGGAAGAGCAATTTTTATTTTCCCGAAGAGTTGAGATGTATGCAGTAAGATGTACTGACTTTGCCGTCATTTACATTGGCGCTGCTAATGGAAGGGTCCTTGAAAGCTGTCAGGGAGGGGAATCGTTCTGAGCATCAGAGTATAACAGTGTAATAGACAAGGTGGTGAGGACGGCTGTTGGAAGGATTACACGTTTCTTGAATTTTAGTTCTGGCTCTATTCACTGCAAGTCAGATGTTCTTCATTATCTCAAAGTAAAATTTTAGGCTGAATAAATAAATAATGCAAAAGGCAGATAAATGGCAGACAGTAACTTTAGTCATAACTTACTATTTAGTTCACTGCAGTCTTGTTATTTATGGCATTACAGTTACTTGTGTTGTTTATTTAGAAGCAAATGAAGATATCCCTTGATCAGGAGGATCCTAGAGTGGGCAGCGATGCAATTACTTTAAAAATCCAAGTGGTAACTTAAAAATCTTGTTCTCTGAAGATACGGCTATGTGATTATGCTACTGTTTTCTCATTGCTAGGATTACAGTGTATGTATTTTCTGGAACATATAGTAAATATTTGCCTTGCCTTTTCAATGTTTGGTGAGGCTAAGTGTCTCTACTATGATTATCTAAGTTAAATATAATGCATTAAAAATTCCTGGTATATGCCCTAATGAATAGCTTTCCAAATTATCATGAATATCATCGCCAGTAAGTTGCAGCTTTTAAAATTATGTCATAGTCTCATATAATTATCACTTTATATTAGAACTAAAATGCTCTAATATAAGTGTGGTCATGGCTTCCTGAGATGTCATAATTCATCAGATCTTTTCTTTCGTACATCTCATCTCCACATCCTTTTTGAACTGTACACTGTAATTTTTAGATTGCCAAGTATGATCTATCAAAACTAGAACTTGGGTGTGGTACTTAGCAATTTGTAGATATTTCAATAAAATAATCATCTGATGGCTAAGGAAAACTGCATAATTTTCTAATGATAACTTTTTGTATTTTGGGACCTCTTAATATAGAAGTGTATACCAGGGGAGGTGAGAAGCTGAAATGCACTGTATTATATGTTGAGCTAGTCTCATATATCAAGTGATTTTAGAGGACAGGGAGTAAAAGCAGCAGTATTGAGGAAATATAAGATAGAATTTCAAAGGCAGGAAGAAACTTGAGGCAAGAATAATTAAGAATAGATTGTTGGAGATTTGTGGATAATTACGACTCGATACGGAGGAGATGAAAATGGTAGTCCTTGGAAAGGGATTAAGAATAAAGGCTCTTAAATATTCTTGAAGCAGAAAGTCTGGTAACAGACTGGTATTTTATGATCTATCATAATACCAATATATCACCTAATGTATTCATCTATGTTTTCAGATGTGTCAACCACCCTCTACTATGATTAATAGGTAAACAAGTACGTTAGCTCCATCAGAGAAGAAGGTGTACTTTTGCAAAGAAAAGGAATTTGTCAGCCTTTTGAAAGGTGAATATACTAGAAAATCACTGTTCTTATTTTCAGGAAGGAATTGGTACTGGGTCTGTGTTTTCAGATAGGCTCTAAGATGTTGGAATTTATTTCCTTTTGCTTCCTTTCCTCTGAGTGTTTGTATCATTTAGGACTGTCCAGGAGTCCCACATCTTTATTCAGTGAAAGCACAAATGAATAGAAAAATGGAGGGTGAAAGCACCAGGTAGCCTCTGAGAAACATGATTACCTGTATCAATCTTGTACCCAACTGCGGACCTTGCAGTCCCCTAGCTGTGTTCTTGCACCCCTCTGTACATGGCGGGCTTTGAACATTGCTTACAGGCACGCTATCTTGTTCCACTTTGCTTTATGTTCACTTTGTTTTATTATTTACCACCCTTCCACTTCCTTCATTAGGCCAGGATCGGAGAAAAAAATAAATTTTATATTAATAGGCAAATATGTAAAAACGTTTGAAATAAGTAATGTGGGTTCAGGGCTTCATGTTTCAGCTCAGTTGTAAACATCTTTATGATCTCTAAACGAGGGAGAGAATGTTCATTGTTTACAAGTGAACTGTTAAAGCTAAAAGTTCAGAGAGAGTGGTAAAGTTTCATGGATGTGTTACAACTCTCTGAATTTTTCTGATTAGCAAACCGAATTGGGCAAAAGGAGACCTCCAGAGCTGGTATTTTACCTACTACTATCAAACTGCGGTTCTTTTATTTTCATTTTCTTCACTTCCTTTCCAATTTATTCAAATGCTCTTGCCTCTTCTGATTGGCTATTTATTGACCCTTAATCCTAGTTTACCACATATACTTTGGTGATACATTTATGGAATTTTTGTAGGGGCTCAGATGCGTAGGAAAAAATGGCACCAGTAAAAGGTAAATGGAGAGAAAGAGAAGAAGCAAACTTTAAAGCTCATCTAAATGGAGCTCACCATTTTAACATTGCCTGAAATTGCTCTACTCCCTTTAAGATTTACTGGTAATTTCACACTTATATTGAATATTCTGTGAAGGAATAATAAGCCTCATTCTTTGTCAGAGATGCTTTGTTTAAATCAAATTCTCTAGAGAAAATCTCAAGAGGAAAAGCTGCTGAGTTTACTTAATATAAAAAAAAAAAGTCTTTTTTTCCCCTTTACATTACTTGTTGATTAAAATGCTCTGCAAAGTTCTAGTGATTCTGTGAAGACCACACTGGACTTTCTTTTTACTGCAGAGGCAAATGTTAACCTCTCCTGAGGTTTTTCTAGCAAAGCATTTTCTCCTTTTCAGTTCTTAGCTTTGCCAGATGTGCAATTAAATGGCCATTTCACCTTTATTATAGTTTTCATGGTGTGTTATTTTCATTATTTTTCTTGTTTATGTACACTGTAGCAGTTATGGTCTCCACATGCTTGCTATGTATGATAGCTCTTAAAACCCAGTTGAGAGATACAAGCTGGTGGGGAAAAAATCAGCACTGGTTTCCCATTTATCTTATTTTAACCCTCAGAGGGAAATTCAGCTGGGTAAATGTGTTTCTAAGAATCTTTTAGTGATCAGGCAGTATTTTTGTGTACTTCCTCAGCAGTATGAAGAGGCCTACATCTGTAGAAACTGATTTTATCATTTAATAGCCTCAGGCTATTGAGAAAGTACAAGTAAGATGCAGTAAGCAGGTGAATTAGAAGCTGAGGTGTGGTGAAATGAATGTGTAGAAACTAGGGTGTGTGTGTGTGTGTGTGTGTGTGAGAGAGAGAGAGAGAGAGAGAGAGAGAGAGAGCGAGTGAGCAGGAGAAAGTTAAGGATTCCTTCTTGATGAATATAAACAAAAGGCAATTTCAAGGGAAATGAGAGTTTAATAATTTAAGTAACTCTTAGTAAGACATACAGTTGAATTTATTTTTCCTAATGTTATTCTCAGAGAAATCCCAAATATCTTGTTTCATGAGAATCTGGAATATGTACAGTAGAAAATGCAAATATGCCATTATTTCAGAAAGAGTTACAGATATAAAACTTCTAGAATGCACATACTTTCAGGCATGGTTTTTAAAACTGTCCTATGAAAATGATATATTTCTAATGAGCAGTTTTAATGTTTAACAGGAAACAGGGAAATTGGCTTTATGGGAGAAGAATCTATCCCATCCAATTAGAATTATGAAACTTTCCATTTATGTTTGTTCAAAGAATTTTGTTTTGCTTTGTTTGCCTGTTTTTTGTCAGAAAGTGTGGAAAGTTGGCTGTGTTGTCCCCAGGAATGAGAGTATATGAATGCTAACACCATTTGTTTTCAAAGGTCTCATGTAAAAGTTATCACTTCTGTTAGGAAAGTCTGGAATAAATCATTATATTTGCAAGGATGTAGGTTAGTATCTGATGGTGTCCATCAGCAAGTGTTGATAGGAGAGGAGAAATAATAGATTTTTTTTCATTTTTGACATTTCACCTTTCATCCTACATGCATCTGAAAGAAGAAACTTTTGTCCTGTCAATTCCAGAAATATATTTTTACTTTACTTATGATAAAGAGTATGAAAATAAATATACCTATTAGTAGCCAAGTTTAATTAATGAAAAGCTATATTATTTTCAAAGTTAGCAAATTGCTTATTTTCCTAAATCTATATTCCAAGTTCACATGTGATCTGTTTTGTACCCATTGTTGATAGATTTCAGCCCATCCCATTTTCAGCAAATCGAATGGTACTTTATTTCATTTTATTTTGGCTGTGCAAATTTCCTCCATATCCTTAAAATCCATTGCAGGCCTTTCCAGTGACTAAGGCGGTATCTGTCAGTGATAGTGGAATTGATTGATTTCAAAGCTTCTTGTTGCTATTATAGAACTTGGCAAAGAGAAGACTCATGGCAGCTATAGATGTATCTGGGAACTTTTTATGAGGCCAGTGGGAATCTTCTAAATATTTTTAGTGGTTCTCCCTCACCTCACTCCTTTTGCCTTCATGCCTGAACTGAATACTAACAAAACTATGGTATACATATGCTACTCATCCTGAAAGTACAAGAGTTGACTAATCATGAGAATTTTAAGCTGAGGTTAGTAAGAGTTGAACTTCCTCTTGTATTAGATGAAAATCTAGTTTATCACCAGCTACTTAATAGCAGATTATCAGCATTTTTTTTCTTCATTTTCATTTCTTGTAAGTTTGTGGACTCTCTCCAATTCATTAAAAAATTTAACTATTGAATAAAGAAAAATAGACTGAAATTTTGGATTACCAACCTTAGTTATCCATTTTTTTTCTATCCTCATCCTTGCCCACCCTCTAAAGCTTATAAATATTTTGTGGAAGCATTGTAGGGGAATAAGAAACAGAATGTTGTAAAAATATATAGCAAGCAAATATGGGTGCAGGGTAAAAAATTAAGAAAACAAAACAAACAAACAAAACTCATAGTCTTAGCCTAAAATTACAACTTTGTTAAAAACTCTATATAGAATGAATATATTTGAATATATATATGTGTATATATATATATATATACACATATATATATTCATTCTATATATCTTATCTTGATAGTGATAAAAATTTCCTCAATTAAAAGTCATCTTTACAGAAATGTCTCATATTTTTTCAACATTATTCTTTTCAGTTATTTTTACTTTTCAAGCATTTAAAACAGGAAAGAGGAAGATATTTTAGGTTAACATACGTGTTGTTCATAAAACCAATAAGCAAAGTATATATAAGAAAGAGACAGCAGTCTCTACTGCTGTCAGTAATCATCCTTTCTTTGTGAAATTTCAGGAAAAGAAACCCTTGAGACTCAGACAATATGGAAACGAAGGGAATGTATATATGTGGACATCAACATTTTAGTGAGAAAACTGGCAAAGAAAACAGATGGCAAGGTCAGGATGATAATAATGTCAGTAAAAAAAGTCTTTACAGACAACTATTCTGGTGAAGGCAGATGAAAAGTAAGAGGAAAACTTTGAATTCATTCATTCATTCAGATTTTTTTTCTTTTAAGGGTATACTTGAAGCTTGCATCTTTTTATGGTCTATTTTCTGCATATTTCTAAATCTAATGGATTAAATGTTCCTGATAGAGAAGCATGGTTCTCAGTTATTGGTCTCATTTTCTTTCTGGCCTATTGAAAATAAGTCCATTGTATACAGCTGAGAATAATGTGCCCTGCACCACTCCAGATGTAGAAGGTACTAGAACCACAAGTGGTGGCCTTGGGTCACTATTTTTACCCAGTGGAATAAACATGCCTATAATGTATTTGTAATTTTATGTTGCTGACCAAGCAGCTGAATAAAACACTCAGAATAGTAGGAAGTTAGTTAGTAGACCCCATGCTTTCCTTTTCACACTTTCTAATCCCCCATTCTTATTTTCATGTCTTAGGTAGGTTGAATAAGGAGTTATCCTGCTGAATCTCTCAATAGCCTCCTCCTTCCCCACTCTTCTGGCCCCATGCACACAGCTATTTTGAAATATCCCCAGAGTTCGCAGGAAAATGTTGCATGAGTTGATAAAGACCACCTTTGTGAAGCTGTTGGTTTGAGTGGGTTTTCTGGGTGGTCTTGTAGAATGGATATGAATGTTAGCAAACCTAAAATTCCCTTTGCTGCAACTAAGGGAAATATCTTCTGATCACAGGCAACAATTCATTTAATTCATCTTTGGGGTGGAAATTACAGGTGATTATATTCCTACCCTGGGTTAAAACTTGAAAATAAATAGCCTAAAAAGAAAACTTAAGAAAATATTTCTTTTCAGTTCCTAAAAGGAACCTGAGGCACCGTCAATATATCTGAAGTGAAACAGAATAGTTAACATTTTTACTCTGAAAGAATAAGGGTGATGGTTATATCGCCTGGCCTAGGGTTCTTGGGATGTGAGAATGTGCAATGTTCCAAGTGATTTTCCTAAAAATTCTTCACAACTCTAAGGTACAACCTTTGCAACCAACACTTTTATTTTTACCTTTTAAGCAGTTATATTTCGTTGTGTCATTCCTTTTTATTTTCACCAAGTCTTATTTGTATATAATATTCAAAGCCAAGCTAAAAATAATAAAAGTGGCAAGGGAACAGTAGTGAAAAAGATACTTTCATAAAACACTATTTTATATATTGTTATGGCTAAAACTATTTGGCTGCACTTTCCAGGACCAAGCTCTCATGATTTGGGTTAAGGTGCTCTTATTTATCTTTTTAGTGCAATGTATTTTTGTACATATATGCCAACAAGAATAGTTCCTTCAAGTGTAACTATTTTAAAAGTTGTCAATGTCCTTTTTGAGAGTTTCTTTAGATTTGTAAGATCTACTGCCTTGTTGGGGCCCTGAAATTTATCTGGCAAGACTATCGAATAGATTTTGTTTTAATAAAATAGCTGTCCTTTCTCCAGATGTATGTATTTTTGACTCTGGGGGATGATATTCTAAAAGAGAGAGTATAACATGCAATGCCATTTCAAAGCTCACTACATTTGCTTTTCATTATGCTTCATGGTTAAGCGGCCTTCTGAATTTGATGAATTTTATTTGCTCAATTAACTGCATCAGTAGCATATTGTAAGGAAGCCTGTAAGATGGTAAATGTATGCTGTAGAGCAGATATAACCAGCTTCCACCTTTCCTGAATTGTTCCTCATTTTAATGGGCATCATGTGCATTTTCAAATGCCCATTAACTGTTTTATTATTGGCTTCTTTGTATTCATCACCTGCCTTTATGTTTTAGACAGCTGGCTTACCTTCTTTCCCCCTGCTCAATACTATAATAAAGGCATATCTTGGCTTATTGCCCCCTTAAATATACTGTATGGCTAATACTTCTCTATGTATCAAATTTTTCCCAGATCCCTGAAAAAAAATGATGCCAATGGGGGTTCTGGCAAGAGATATTCTAAAATAGACCTCAGTGTTTTAAGTGTTTCAAGACAAGTCTGGAGAACTGTTTTAAATCCATGCTCACTATGTCTTATATTATTTTTTTTAATTTTAATTTTCTCATTAGGTTTGGAAGGCTATCTGATTCAGTCAGTCAAACACTTTGCACGCTGTTAGTACAAAATATTTCTTCTCTAAGGTTTAAGGGAAGTTCTTAGCTAGGTGAAGTAAACTAACAAACCAATGGAGGTTTTTGAGGTCTAAAGTGAAAACTAGTAACACCCAATGTTTTCAGGATGGATTGGAGAAAAATAAGAATTAGGAGTATAACTCTTTACTTATGCTTCTAACCATTGTAGATTAACAGGGATCTGATATATTCTCATACATTAAAAAACTAGCATCTGGCCAAAGTATATAACACAACATTATGCAGCCATTGGACAAAAGATAGCATAGGTCTATGATCCATGAGAGAAGGATAATAAAAGGAGAATCCTATTATTGTATCAGCTGAATTTCTGGAGACACTATCCAGATCACACAGTAGGGATGGAAAATTTAAATGGAGTCCAGGAGTCGTGCTTGAATATAGAGATTGAAATCAAAGTTAAGGGTGGTCTAGAGGTCTAAATTTTTTCAGGCACATTACTAGAAAAGAAGGAACTGTGGAGAGAGGGAGAAAGAATGAGAGAATGAGAATGAACACTCAAAACTTAGATGTTTCCTCCACTGTTTCATAGAGGACATAATTGTACATGTCTGAGAGGAAATAAGAAGACCAAGGAAGAAAGCACCAGAAAAACAGATGATAAACCATTCCAAGAACTCACACAAGTCTAGGAATACGTGGTATTTCCCCTAGCTAAAGTAGAGAGACCAATTAAGTCTTCAGGCATTTGTTAGAGTTGAAAAAAGTTTATTTACTTAGGAGTGGAGTTACATTAGCTCTAGACAATAAGCTCCTCTATGCCTTCTTTAACATAGCTTATAAGAAGATCTCAATAGTGGCTGAATTGTGTACTATTACAAAGTCAAACACACCTTGAAATCCAGCACAGAACATGCAGTAAAAATGCCTAACATGCAATAAAATATTACAGTGTATCAATGATTCATATCCAAAAGGGAAAAAGAAAGAAAGGAAGGAAGGAAAGAAGGAAGGAAGGAAGGAAGGAAGGAAGGAAGGAAGGAAGAAAGAAAAGAAAAAATCCATTAATAGAAACGTGTGAAAATTAAAGAGATGATGAAATCAATGCACAAGAAAATTAAACACATAAATATGCCTCTAAATTCAAGAAGGTAGAAGAGAACATAAATATGATGAGAAGAGAAATGTTAAATATAAAAGACACTGTGTAGAGCTTCTAGAGTTTAAAAATGCATTATCTGAAATAAAATTCACTAGATAAGCTTAAAACAGATTAAGTATTATAGAAGTAAATATTTGAAAAGTAAAGTGAACTTGAAAACATAACAGCAGAAATTAATGAATGCAAAATGAATAAAAGAACGTTAAAAAGGTTTAAAGAATAAACATAATATTAGTAACCTATGGAAGAAAAGCAAATGGTCCAACACATGTGTAATTAGAGCCCCAGAAAGAAAGAGGGAAGTAGACCAATATTTTTAGAAATAATTGTCAAAAATTTCTCCTATTTGACAAAACTATAAAGAAGTTCAGTGAACACAAAACATAAGAAATATATAAAAATTAGGTAAAGAAAAAAATATTAACAGAAACTGGATAAAATAGCCACAATACATAGAGAGGAACAGAGATCAGAAATACAACAGACTTCTCATTGGAAACTATGCAAGTTAAAAACAATACACTGGCATCTTTAAAATACTGAAGAAGGAAAATTGCTAACTTAGTTTAAAACACTGAGTTGATCCAACCCAGAAATTGTCCCACAATGATATGGTAAACTAATCTTTGATAAAGTAAGAAAGAATATCCAGTGGATAAAAGACCCATCTCTTCAACAAATGGTGCTGCGAAAACTGGATGGTGACATGCAGAATAATGAAACTGGACCACTTTCTTATACCACATACAAAACCAAACTCAAAATGGATGAAAGACCTAAATGTGAGACAGAAACCATCAAAATCCTAGAGGAGAACACAGGCAGAAACCTCTTTGACCTCAGGCAGAGCAACTTCTTACTAGACATCACCAAACACAAGAGAAACAAAAGCAAACACAAACTATTTGGACTTCATCTAGACAAAAAGCTTCTTCACAGTGAAAGAAACAATCAGCAAAACTAAAAGTCAGCCTACAGAATGGGAGAAATTTGCAAGGGGCATATCTGATAAAGGGTTATTATCTAAAATCTATAAAGAACTTATCAAACCCAACACCCCAAAAATAGATAATCCAATGAAGAAATCGGCAGCAAACATGAATAGACACTTTTCCAAAGAAGACATCCCAGAGGGCTAGAGACAAATGAAAGGATACTCAGTGTCACTCATCTTCAGGGAAATACCACAATACCACCTCATACCTGTCAGAATAACTAAAATTAGCAAACAAGAAACAGCAGATGTTGGTGAGAATGAGGAGAAAGGGGAACCCTATTGCACTGCTGGCAGGAATGCAAAGTGGTGCAGCTACTCTGAGAACAGTATGGAGGTTCCTCAAGAAACTAAAAATCGAACTACCCTATGATCCAGCAGTTGCATTACTAGGCATTTACCCAAAGGATACAAAAATACAGATTTGAGGGGGTATATGCACTCCAATTTTTTTAGCAACATTATCAACAATAGCCAAACTATGGAAATATCCATCAACTAATGAATGGATAAGGAAGGTGTGATATGTATCTATCAATGTGTATCACGCACAATGGAACAATGCTCAACCATTGAAAAGAATGAAATCTTGCCATTTACAATGATGTGGGTGGAGCTATAATGTATTATGCTAAGTGAAATCAGTCAGAGAAAGACAGATACTACATCATTTCACTCCTATCTGGAATTTAAGAAACAATACATGAACATATAGAAAGTGGAGGAAAAAAGAGAAGAGAGGGAAACAAACCAAAAGAAACTTCTTGTTTTTAATGTTAATTTTTGAGAGAGAGAGAGAGAGAGAGAGAGAGAGAGAGAGAGGAAGTGGGGGAGGGACAGAGAAAGAGAGAGAATCTCAAGCTGGCTTCTCACTGTCAGCCTAGAGCCCAATGTAGGGCTTGAACTCACAAACCATGAGATCATGACCTGAGCCTAAACCAAGAGTCAGATACTTAGCTGACTGAACCACCCAGGCACCCCAGGAGTGTAAATGATAGAGAACAAACTCTGGTTTGATGGAGGCACTTGAGTGGGAGATGGGCTAGATGGGTGATGGGTATTAAGGAGGGCACTTGTGATAAGCACTGGGTGTTGTATGTAAGTGATGAATCACTGAATTCTACTCTTGAAACCAGCATTAATTACACTGTATGTTAACTAAATACAATTTAAATTTATAAAAAAAGAAAAAAAAACACATTGAATTGATCAAAAGAATAAAGGGGAAAAAGAATAAAAACAAATAGAAAACTAATGGTATATGGTAGACTTAAACCAATCATATTCATAGTTACACGAATTTGAAATGGCTTAAGTACTCCATTTAAAAAGCACAGATTATCAGAAAGAATAAAAGAATAGGATGAAGTATGCATTATCTACTGGAAATCCACTTTTAAGTATAAAGATATATATTTAAAGTAAAAGGATGGAAAATTGATACCAAACACTTATGAAAAGAAACATCATATATTGCCAAAATAAACTTTATAATAAGAAATATTAACAAATATAAAGGAGGACTTTTCATCATGTATGTTAAAGGAGTCAATTCATCAAAAGGAAATAATAATCTTAAATGAGTATAAAGCTAATGATAAAGCTTTAGAACACATAAAGCAGAAACTGACGGCATTGTCAAAAAAAACCAATATCAACATGTCAAAAACTATGAAGGGTTTGAGATTTTACTCTGTTTGCAAACTAGTAAGTTAATGTGGTATATCTTCACAAAAATTGCCACTGACTCCTGAAACACTCTACTTGGCAGAAGGGATTAAAGTCCTCCCTTAGAGACCAGGGATGATTTATTACTTACAGCAACAGCGGTGGCCAGAATATCACATCTTTTTGTACAGGTTCCTCAAGCCCCAGTTTCTATAGGACAATGTGACAAGGACTAGATGATGTCTGCACATGCACTGCATTGGGTTATAGAAGAGAAACTTTGAGTCTAGGGAACACAAATCTTTTATTAGTTATGAGCAAAGCTTCCTGACATTTTTATCTGGAGGGAGGCATTATGTTTATTATAATGGGCAGAAAATAAGCCTGTTCTTTGCTCCAGAGGGAAACATCATTTTTATCTTTCAAGGCTATTTTTGTCTATCTTCCAAGCTTATTTGCTTGAAAACAAGCAAAATTCATGAAAATATAGTTCAGCATAAAAGTACAGTTAGTTATGGCCTCTGGTAACACGATTGCAAAAATGTGAGAAATATACCGAGCATTTTCTCTTAAACAAGACAATCTGCAAACTGGGAGAAAATATTTTTGAAATGTATATCTAAGAAAGGATGTGTATCTAAAATATGTAAAGAGCTGTTTAAACTCAATAATAAGATAAAAAAAAAAAGAGCAAACATTTTGAACAGACATTTCATGAAAGATGCTATATGGATTACATGGCAAAAAAACATAAGAATATACTCAACAGAAATAAGTTATTAGAAGAGTTTAAATTAAAACTGTTCTTATATACCACTGCACCTCACTAGAATGGCTAACTTTAGAGACTTACAGTATGAAGTACTGATGACTATGTGTACAACTGACAACTATCCATTGCTAGTGGAAGTTCCAAATGCCATGTTTTGGAAAATGGTTTGGCAGTTTTTTATACCATTTAATATATACTAATCTAATAAGCCAGCAATCACCTCTGAATTATATATCCATAAGAAATTATAAATATAAATGCAAAACATATTCAAATATTCATAGAGCTTTATTCACAATGTCTCCCATCTCATAAACAAGCTGTGCCATATCTTCACAATGGAACACATCTCCTCCATACGAAAGAAAGATCATTGATACACATAGTATGGATAAATCTCAAAAGCATTATGCAAAGTGAAAAAGGCCAGACACTAAAAGACTGCCTAATTTTAATTAAATGGATTCCTATAAAAAACAAAACTTGTGTCCGAGCGTATCTCTTTGGTTGCTTGAGTTGGCACTGGAGCATTGCCTATAAGGGGACATGAGAGATCCTTTTGGGGATGAAGGAAATTTTCCAATCTTGCTGTGGTTCTGGTTAAATTGAATTATTTCTTTAGAATTGTTGAATTTTACATGTAATTTTTACTTTAGTCAAGCTGTTAAAAATAGGAATGTGACTCTCTTATTTTAGCAAACATCTGAGTTGACTAACCAGTCCTATGTTTTTCTTTTAGCAAGAATTTTCTTGATGTTGTTTGATAGTCAGTTATTTTTTCTCTCTTATAAATAAATAGTAGTTCATAAATTGTAATTCGTGAGGTTTTGTTATTTATTTTTAAAATAACTCATGTTAAAGTTTAGCCAGGTTGGAATTCTCTTATTGCCTAAAACTCTACCTTGATTTTGGAAGGTCGTATGTTTTGGGAAAATGACAAGTAATTTATCTCATTTTAATTTTCCAGATTTCCCCCCTGAGTTCAGTTCTGGTGACCCTTATGATCCTGACAAAATTTTTTACTTATGCTTTTTGACCTTACCTCAGTAATTCTCAGGGTCATTATATGTCTTACCACATTAATGGCCAGCATTTATTGGCCATTTTTTATGTGGTGGATTCTGTTCTAATGGCTTCATACATTTATTTCTTTTAAGTCTCACAGCTATGTTGTAAAAGAAGCAAAATTATTTTTTCCCATTTTATAGATGACGAAACTGAGGCATAGCAACTTGCAAGTTCATATAGCTAGCAGGTGAGGAAACAGGGATTTGACTCCAGGCAATATAACTTTAGGCTTTTCCCTGAACTGTCAATCTACTAATCCTCTAAAAGAGAGATCTTGAAGTTTAGTGTCTGGGAAAATCAGTTTATTTAAATTCTATTGTCAGATTTTCTCCCTTGCCCTCATGATTCTTATTTGGTGGGTTTAGGATGAATCCAGTAATCTGTATGTTTAGCAAGCACTCCAGGTGGTGGTTTGTTGAACCCAGTTTGAGAAACCCCTTTTTCTGTGACTTTAAGCTAAGTGTCTAACTTTTCTGGACTTTTGTCTCCTATTTAAAGGTGATGTTCTTTTAGGATGGAATGTGATGACTACTCCTGGCATGCAATTCATTCTCTAGAATAAGTTAATTTGCTTTTGTTGCTCTTGGTGTAGGTGTTATTTCATAGAATTAGTCAACAGTGGCAACTGTTTTCAACCCTATCTTTCAGGGAAATGATATTATCCAATAAGCAAAAGGTGTTTCAAAGTGAAAAGACATCTTATTGAATGTAAATACTTTTTTTCCAATTTGATTATATCGGGAATTATAGCATGTTCTGCTCCAGCATATGTTTCTAAAATACCACCGAGCTCATTTGCAGTTGGTAAATAGAATTATGCTGCTATAATGTAGAAGTTGCATAGCCTTAACTATGATTAATTCTAGTCCAAAGGAGGCAGAATAGAGTTAAATTATAACCTTGGGCAGGAAAAGAAGTCCTCAAGTTTGATACTGAAGAGTCAACAGGAGCCCTTTTGGTTTTGTTTTAAGAAAATTAAAAACAAAACAAAACAAAACAAACAAACAGACAAAAACAAGTGTCTGTGCATTTGGGGCTCCCTGGCCAGAGGTACATACCCCTCGTCTTGTGTGGTTCTCAAATATTTGCAGACTGTACTGCCCCCTGTGCCTGTTTCACAGGGGAGCCTATTGGCTCAGAGTTTGCCTTCCACCTAGATTTTTCCCACCAATTCTAATAAAGTATTATCATCACTTCTTATCAATTGTATTTTTTTAAAACTCTGGGCTGGACTGCTTGCTTGGGTGGCCCAAATTGTCTTCCAAGGTACCAATATTATTTTTGCTAGTGATCTGTTCCCAAAGTTGCATGTTTTAGTGGTCTTCCCAGAACCTATTTTTCCCACAAGTTTTATTATTTTGGTTATGCCATTTTGTCTGCAATGTGGGGATTTCAAGATGCATATACCTTTTTCTTAATGTTTATTTCTGAGAGGGAGAGAGAGAGAGAGGTGGAGACACAGAATCTGAAGCTGGCTCCAAGCTCGGAGCTGTCAACACAGAGCCTGATGCAGGGCTTGAACTCACGAACTGGGAGATCATGACCTGAGCCAAAGTTGGACGCTTAACTGACTGAGCCACACAGGCGCCCCACAATACATATATGTTCTTATTTACTTTAAACCCCTATTTCAGGAACATGAACATCTTCAGCTTTGCAGTATTTTATAGTCTTTGGAAGGGACAGTGTGTTAAATGGTTTGTTAATTATAAAGTAACTTACTTCCTCAGAGGGATCACTTCGTTTCTCATTCCCACTAGTGTTGTATTTGTTTCTTATTATACCATTAAATCCCACTTGAGTTACTTTCTTTTTTAAAGTTGGCAAGATTTCTAACTCATATTTGAATTTCTTCTATGCTTATATCAAAAGAACATATAAATTCAACTTCAGTTATTAGCTTTTATCTGTAAATTACTGCTTCTTACTTAAAGTTATTTAATATTTTATAGAGCTGGAAACAGTAGAGAAAGAAAATAATTGACTATAAAGAGGTGTTTTCTACAGTAATAGTTACGATTCTTGTAATTGCTACCATTTATCGAATGTGCATTAAATGTCCACACATTTTTCTATGAACTTCTCTTGCAATATTACTAATTCTTAATATATTTAATGAATAGAACAGAGATTTTCTAAATAAAGAAAAAAATGAAGGGGCGCCTGGGTGGCTCAGTCAATTAAGCATCTGACTTCAGCTCAGGTCAAGATCTTGAGGTTCGTGGGTTTGAGCTCAAGCTCAGAGCCTGGAGCCTGCTTCAGATTCTATGTCTCCCTCTCTCTCTCTGCTTCTACCCCACTTGTACTCTGTCTCACTCTCAAAAATTAGTAAACATTAAAAAAAATAAAAAAAAAAAAGAAAAAAGGAGTCCACCTGTGTCTTTTAGATTCTTCAACAGAAACATGAGGAATATGAACTAAGTGAATTCCTATCGCTAGATAGGAAATTGCTGTTGAAATCTCAACACCGTCACATAAATATTATGTTTACGGAATGACAGAGAAACTTATCTAAGTGCAACTACTTTACAGACGATAATGCATTCATGACAGATGTTTTCTTAAAAACATACCCCTTGCTTTTGTTATAGTTCCTGACATGTTTTTTTTTTTTTCCAGAAATGGAACATAATCTAACCATAGTAAAATAATTTTATGGAGAGAAGCAGCATTATTCGTAGCCACAGAATATATATTTGGGCATTTATTACCTTAGGATTTTAGTTTGGACCTGAAGAGCTCGAATAACAGCATTATTTTAAGTTGTTTCTATGATGTTTTTTGAAGTTACTCTAAGTAGTAAAGGCTCTTCTAGTTCCTAATTCTATGACTTTGGTCAGATTATTTAAGAGAATCTGAGTCTTGGTTATCCTTTCTATGTAGTGGAGAAGACAAGTGTGTGTTCTTGAGTCATTTCATTGGCTGAATGTGGTAATACATAAAGTACTTGGTCCAGTAACTGCTCTGTAGTACGTTCCACCTACATGGAATAGCTGTGAATTTTTTTTATCACTATTGGTGTTAAATTTAGAAACAATGATTACTGATAGCAAATATGATTGCTGTCCATATTTACTGTGTTTTCATAACCTAGGCAGGTATAGTCTGCTGATTTAACAGCTTTGGCAAGTTGCACTATTGCATGAATTTAACTTGATTTCATGGGATAAAACAGAATGAGCACCGTGGTTCATGGCTGTCAGTAGTGAAAAATAGCTGGAAATCAGACAAACAGCTTCATTGCTGAGATTGTTTCCGGGCTAAAAGTTCTTCCAACAGCTGTTTGTTTTGGCCATTAATCGTGTTCATTCTTTTTTTTTAAACTGGGGGAAATATGATTTTCTTTAAAAAGAGAAGATAGGCTGGTTATTTCTGAAGTCAGGAAGGACTCCTGTCCTTCCACTATTGTGGTCTTTTGGCTGCCTTGACAGTTGGACTGAGGACGTTTCCTTTTGTTTCTCTCCACTTCTTTATTCTCAGTGCTCAGACTCAGACTGCCGTGGTAGGAGGGAAAAAAAGCAGGAGCTCTTTAATCCTAGAGAAGGAGCTTTGTAGCAGTTACCTTCAAGAAAAGTTTACTCCCCAAAGGAGTATTTAATATTACATAGACACTGACTCACTGAACAGAGAGAGAGAGAAAGAGAGAGAGAGAGAGAGGTTGAGAGAGAGATGAGAGAATATGAGAATTCAAGCCAGCAAGAAAGAAAGATACTTAACTGAAGATGAAGGGAAGTTTTGCCTCTTCCTGGAAGTTATATTATTAGGTTTTTTTTTGTTTTTTTTTTTTAAATCATGATGACTGCTAGTTTTGTTTAAAGTATTTGTTCTGGAAATACTAAAGTTGGAGTCTACCAGACTGAGGTTAGAAGCATTTTCTTTGGCAGCAAGAAGATACTTTTATAGAAGCCATGCCTGTACTTGGGGTTGCCTCAAAACTGAGACAGCCAGCTGTTGGGTCAAAGCCTGCTCATACTGCTCTTCTGATACCAAATCTTGGCACTACTGGGTCACAGCCCTGTTCTTCAAGACCTTTGGAACTTACTGAACCGGAGAGCTCAATGCTTTCTTGTCAGCTCACATTAAAAGCAACCTGTGAATTTGGAGAGAAGAAACCCCTCCAAGAGAAAGCTAAGGAGACAGAAGACAGTAAGGTTAGTGGCTGAAGGTTACTTGCAGACTTTTGAATGCAAATTTCCTTTTAGGTGGGATATAAAGCCTGTTGTGAAATGGGGAGTGGTAGAGGAAATCCGGAGTAAGAAAGTAAGTAGTTTGCATGACTGAACAGCTAAATATTTAGCATATGTAAAAGTGTATTGATAACTTACAGTTGTAGAAAAGTCATGAACAAATTTCTCTGAAAATGCATGTTTGTTATCACTGAGTACTTCTTGATAAAGCCCCTACTTAGTCCTAGATATCTTTTTTCTTCATTTCTAATAACCATAACCAATCACAAATATGAGAAAAGAGGGACCTATTTTTCATGCATATTATAGTATAAAAGAAGGATTTATCTGTAAAAATCCATATAGATGCCATCACTTTTTTCTCAATGTCATTTGCAGTTTAAACACTTTCTGCTTGAAAGTATGTATCTCAGAATGCTTAATTCATTGCATTATGAAAAAATGAAATATTGTTTTCCTTGATATTGTACATTTGTCTGGATTTTTCACTTGTAAATTGAAACCCTACTGTTTTACTTATTACTAACATCTTTTTCAGTCATTTAATTTATGATATTTTGGGAGCAGTGGCTCCTAGCTCTTGGTGTGTAAGCCATCCTGCACGTTTTCTCCAGATGCTGAGGGGTAACAGTGTCCTTCAGTTGCTGAACTTTAGGGGGATTCATTTGTACCTTGATAAACATCACTTTTTAATGCAGCGTTAATCAAAGTCAGCATTCTCACCTCTGGCTTAGGAAATGCTTTGATTTTACTTTCCCACCCAAATGTAATTTTCAAATGACTTCGGAAAAAACTAACTTTATATTGAAATAAAATCTACAAGTTAAAAAGAAAGCCATCCCGTTTGCCTGAAACGTCCACCTGTTCAATCAAATCCTCTAAGGAATAGCCAAATGCAACTTTTTCCCTAAAGTCTTTGCTAGCTACCCCTTACCCTCCTTTCCTCTCTTGTGATTCTTTGCCTGTCGTAATCCTTAAGGCACATTTATTTACATTGTGTTTTAATTATCTGGATAATTTATTTCCATTCCCACTGTGAAAATATGTAGATGGCAAGGCCTTATTTATGCTATGCTACAGCTCCCTCTGCCTAGTGCTTTCTGCCTAAGATTCAATAGTATTTGAATGGATTAATACATTAATGGATGAATCAATGAATGAATAATTATTCTGAGAAAGATTTGGTTAAATTCATTAGTCTCTTTGTATCATTTACTCTATAAAATATAGGGTTTAGAGTGAATGATTTTTAAAGTATTTGTAGCTCTCAAGTTATGTTATTCCTTCTGTGTTTTAAGAAAACATTAGAAAGTCACACAAGAAAAATCAGTTAAAAAATAATTGATTGTAGGCTTATAGTTCTTAGTCCAATATAAGCAATTCAGGGTAAAAGTAGAGAAGTATAAGTTATCAACAAAAGACTAAAAATATCTACCTTTATGCAGATAATTAAAAGCAAATACCGTATAAGCCTGTTCTAATGTTCTGTGTACCCACAATGACTCCTCTGGATTAGATGGAAAGAATAGGTAGGCCCTTTTTCTTTGCTGACCATGGCTATCATCTGCAGGTTTAGTCAAACTTCCACTTTGCTAAATGGCCCGGCCTAAGACTTGTGCACCATAAGTACTGTTTTCAATCCAATTTGGTTGACCTCTTTGGTTAACACACATATCAATCACACATCTGATATTCCAATAAGACTCTGGTAAGCAGTGTTGTATTTATGGGATGTTTCTTAACATGCTACTTATGAGATTAAAAACTTTTTCAAACAAATTTAAAGAATGACTTGTCAGCATTTCAGAATATTTCTCAACGTTACAAAAAAGTATATTTAAAGAATTTTATAAACCTTGAAAAAATAGAACTGAAGAAAAGAGCAAAAATGATCAAGGACGTTGTATTAGAGATAATTAGATCTGACTGCAAAGAGTAGAAAACATAACAATAGGATAAACAACATAGTAGTTTATTTCTTTTTCATGTAAGGAATATTTGGAAGTAAGCAGTCCATAACTGATAAAGTGGCTTCATGCAATTGCCAGGGAATCCATCTCTGTCTTTTGCCCATCATCACCAGTTTGTGGCATCTATCTCTCAGTCTTTTTTTTTTTTCTTAATTTTTTTTTTCAACATTTATTTTATTTTTGGGACAGAGAGAGACAGAGCATGAACGGGGGAGGGGCAGAGAGAGAGGGAGACACAGAATCAGAAACAGGCTCCAGGCTCTGAGCCATCAGCCCAGAGCCTGACGCGGGGCTCGAACTCACGGACTGCGAGATCGTGACCTGGCTGAAGTCGGACGCTTAACCGACTGCGCCACCCAGGCGCCCCTATCTCTCAGTCTTGAGTGGATAATTTGAGTTTTGTTCAATTAGAAGGACACATACTGTTTCATTAAGGATTCTTCCACATCCAGTTGGCCTGTGTACCATTCCCAGGCCTTATCTAGCTGCAGTGGAGACTGAAAAATGTAGTGTTTATTCTAGGTAGCCATGTGCCCAGCTAAAAATTATGGGTTCTATTTCTAAGGAAAAGGAGACACTGTACGGTACCCACAGTAGATGGCTATCATTAAGAAACATTTATGTAGTGCACTTTGCTAGTTCTTGCACCAAATAACCTTATGGTATGGTTAGAGGAAACAAATCTATATGTAACTGTCAGAAATGCGTCTTCAATCCAGCACTCCCTTCTCCTATTCTTGTTACTGATTAGTGTAAATACCACCATTCCAGTCACCTAATCTTGAATTCCTAATCTAATATCTGGCAATATACATTCTATAACTTGCTAGAAATTGGGGGGGGGTTATCTCCATATTAGAGCTTGGGTTTATTCCTTTATACACAGTCTCATTTACTGGCCCTTGTTACATTTCCTATTGATTATTGCAATAATTCCATAGTGATCTCCCCTCTTCTTGTGGCTCTCCACTACGTACATACAACACATTCACCATCCTGCTTACTGCTTGGTAAATTTGTCACTTCTGGCGTCTTAGAATTCTTTCATTCAAGCATTCCATTCTCCAATTGTTGACACCTCTTCTTCTTCTATTGTAGTTCCATCTAGCTACTATTTTCCAGATGTCTCCTTCCTGGGTGTCCCCAGTTGTTCAGAATGCTTAGTCTCACTATCCTTTACCAAATAAATAACATTAGTTCCAGATTCCGTGCCACACAAATTTGGAAACTCCATCACCCTATCTCAAGGACTTATGTTTTCTCTAGATGTCTCTTGTTCTGCTTTCTTCACTTCTTTGAATTTTCCAGTGCCTCTCTTCATATGGATTGGTTTTTCCATTCTTCCTGGGCATTCATCCAAATAAGGAAGAGAGTCACTTGCTTTGGAAATTTCACTTAAGAATCTAGAGATTAAAGCTGAGAAAGGGGGTTCTATTTTTGTCACAGCTTAGCAAATCACATGTAATTAAGGATTAGACACATGCTTGTTCTTCAAAGTCCCCTGGCCATACCTACCACTTCCTTCAGCCTCCTTCCCCCTTGGTCTGCCACCTCTCTTTACCTCTCATTTTTACTCTCATTTCAGTTTCTTTCTAGTTCTGGGCTCACTTACCTTTTCCCTCTTGAATTACCTATGCAAACTCAAGATTCTTTACATTACTTTCAAAACTAATTTTTTGAACACCTACCTTGTGCTTTATGGGAAATTTCTTTTTTTTTCCCCCTCGTGACATTTCAGAGAAGGCTCATATATTATCCACATTGACAGAGAAATAAACTCAGTGGGAGACATTCATAAGATCAGATGGTTAACTAGTACCAAGATCCAGAATTTGAATCTAGGTTTGTTTCTACAAAGGTTTTATTTTTTTACTTTTTATTTTATTTCATTTGTCTGTTGTGTTATGCTCTCTCTTCATGATGTAATTGCAGTAGTTTTTCTAGATATGCCCTACCTGCCAAATCTCACCCATTCTTCAGTCTGTTCAAAAGTCAAAGAAAAGAGTAAACAAATTGTCGAGGAGGTTAAAGGGAAGGAAAGTTTACATCCAGTTGGAGAGATCTAAAGGAAATTCTAAAAAGAGTAGTTGCCTTTATGTCCATGTTAGTGTGGACATTTTTAAGGACAATTAAGGTAGAGATATATTCTTAACATTTCATTCATGGAGTGCTAGCACTAATGGTTTAAAAACAGAAGATACTTAAGGCCTTACATTGAATATTAAAAAAAACATGAAGAGCAATATAGACGAGTAAATATATTATATGAATATTGTTGCTAATGAGGGCAATATGTTTGTCATATTTAAGGGATGAAAGAAATCCAATTTGGATGGAGCATTCAGCAAAGACTTCATCAAGTATTTGATATTTAATGGGCAGAGAGGACCCAGATATATGGAGAAAAAAGCATTTGTTGGAGAAGATGTTTGCACAGAATGCCCAGTGAATAAACCTTTATAACTTGAGGAGACTGTTTATGGAGAGGAGCAGGTTCTGGTCAAATTATACATGGAGGCAGACTTCATTAGTAGACATTGGGTAAGGCTCTTATGTAAGAATAGGACAGAATTACGCTGGCAATGATACTTAGGATAAATCATTACAGAGAAGGACAAATATTAATTAATGTTTACAGAGGTTTGTTATATGCCTGGTAGTGGGCCAAGCACTTTATGGAGTATCCTGTCAGTCGTCACAATAGCCTTATGAAATAAGCACTATTGACATTTCCATATCATAGATAAAGAAACTGAGGCAGAGAGAAGTTATATTACTTACCAATATCTCAGTGCTAGAGTGTGGTAGAAGAGGGATTCAAAGCAAGGCTGTGTGCTTCCAGAAGACGTCACTTTAACTACTAACACTGCAACAGTGAAGATTTTGCTGTGTCAGGGGGAGGAAAGAAGGGCTATTGATTGACTTGATTTCTATATAGACGAGTAAGGTTTGTTTTAAGTATTTTGTTAACACTGCTAGTGAATTGCAAATACATCATTGGTGTGCCCAAGTGCCTAGAATTATCAGGAGAAGACAATTAAATTGACACATGGTCTCTACCGAATTGCTCTAATAACAGAAATAAATATAAGAAAGCCCATGATAGGATTATAGCAGCAGATGTCAATAGAGTCGAATCTGGCTCTGGCCTCCAGCTGTTTCCTTCTTGGAGACGATGCCTGATTGCTAAGGACTGTCGACACTCCTGTTGGCTGGCTCACATGGTAGCACTTCCAGAGCTCGCCAGGCCTACAGCTGCACAGGTCAGCCCTCCGCTCCCTAGATGATTCCGCCTTCCTTGCCTCTTTCTGCTGTGCTTGCACATTTACTTATTTGTACTTCAAGAAACGTGGTTGTTTCTTTTTCTAGTTATGGCTCATGTTCCAAGTTTCACAGTTAAACTGTTGATGGTCGTTTTAATTGTTTTTGCCTTTGCGGTAGCAATGGTATGCAGAATGTTGTAATGATCCTTGAATTTTAACATTTTCTCTACTGGAAAAATGCTAAGCTTTTCAATATTGTACATTTATTTCTCTTGAGTAACCATTCGTAGAAATGTAGCAATTTAATGCTCTTGTCTGTTATTTTAGTTTGTGCTTTCCAGTCTTTAAAGAATTATATCTCATGCTTTAAACTACGAAATTACTAAATATTCTTGGGTAAATTAAAAGTGATTAAGTGTTATTAAAAATCCCATACAATTTTTTTTCATTGTTCTTCAGGTGTCAATATTGAATATATATTTGATGCCAATTTGCAGAACATGTCCTTCTGAGTTACTTAAATGTTTATAGGACTATAGATATGTTTCTCTTCTTTAATATAAATAAAGGCACTAAGCATGTTGTAGTAGAAATATAAAATCAATAGACATTTCATTAATTTTTAAGCAAAATTGCTTCATGGCTGCATGCTATCACATCTCCAAGAATTATCCTCAATCTTGAACTTAATGTATAAGGTGGCATAGTTAAAAGAACATCACATTGGGTGCTCAAAGATTTGAATGAAACTTCTGCTAGATCCTGAAAGGATAGCAGGATATCCTGAAAGGATAAGTCATTTAAACTCTCTGAACTTTAATCTCTGTATCCTCTAAAATGAAGTTAATATTTCTTGATAAATATTTCTTAAAGGTAACATGTTTATCTATTTCCTTTCTCCTTCTTACCAATTTTGTCCTATCCGTTATCTCTTTTCTCTTATTTTTTTCAATATCTTCCTCTCCAATGGATCCTTTGGACCAGGATTTTTCAAACTTGGCACATTTTGGACCTGATAATTTTTTGTTGTGGGGGTCATTCTTACTATTATAGATTATTTAGTAGCATCCATGCTATTAGTGATTACATACCAGTACCATTCTTCAGTTGTTACAACAAAAATGTGTCCAGACATTGTGAAATGTTTCCAGAGAGAGGCACAAAATCAGACTCAGTTGAGGAAACAGTATTTTACAGTCAGCTTCCAAAAATACTCATGTGGTCACTTTTTTGCCGTTGTTTAATACTGTAGTGTGATTGACACATTACATTAATTTCAGATGTACAACACAGTGTTTCAACAACTCTATACTTTATGTTATGCTCACCACAAGTGTAGCTGTCATCTGTCACCATACAGTGCTATTATGATATCATTAAAATATTCCCTATGCTGTATCTTTCATCCCTATGACGTGTTCATTTCATGAATGGAAGCCTGTACCTTCTAGTTCCCTTCACCTGTTTTGACCTTCCCTCTAGCAACCACCTGTATTTATGCATCTGTTTCTCCTTTTTGTTTATTTGCTTATTTGTTTTGTTTTCTAGATTCCACATATAAGTGAAATCATATGGTATTTGTCTTTCTCTGTCTGACCTATTTCACTTAGCATGATACCCTCTAGGTCCATTCATGTTACAAATGGCAAGATCTCATTCTTTCTTATGGATGAGTAATATTCCATTATATATATTATATATGTATATATATATATATATATATATATATATATATATATATATATATATGTATATACACACACATATACACATAAACACACACCCCATCCTTTTTATCCATTTACTGTCGATGGGCACTTGGATTACTTCCATATCTTCACTATTATAAAATAATGCTACAATAAATACAGGGGTGCATCTGTCTTTTCGAATTAGTGTTTTCTTTGGGTAAATACCCACTAATGGAATTACTTGATCATATTGTCTTTGTGTTTATTTTTTTTTACATTTTTTAACGTTTATTCATTTTTGAGACAGAGAGAGACAGAGCATGAATGGGGGAAGGTCAGAGAGAGAGGGAGACACAGAATCTGAAACAGGCTCCAGGCTCTGAGCTGTCAGCACAGAGCCCATCGCGGGGCTCGAACTCACGGACCGCAAGATCATGACCTGAGCCAAAGTCAGACGCCCAACCAACTGAGCCACCCAGGCGCCTCTATTTTATTTTTTTTGAGGAAACCCTGTACTGTTTTCCACAGTGGTTGCACCAATTTACATTCTCACCAATAGTGCATGAGGGTTCCCTTTTCACATCCTCACCAACACTTGTTATTTCTTGTCTTTTTGATCATGTATCTGTTGGCCATCCGTCTGTATGTCTCTTTGGGAAAATATCTATTTGGGTCTTCTGCCTATGTTTTAATGGTGTTGAGTTATATAAGTTCTTTATATATTTTGGATATTAACCCCTTATTGGGTTTGTCATTTGCATATATCTTTTGCCATTCATTAGTTTTCCTTTTTGTTTCATTGATGGTTTCCTTCACTGTGCAAAAGCTTTTTATTTTGGTGTAGTCCCAATAGTTTTAGTTTTGCTTTTGTTCCCCTCGCTTGAGGAGACATACTGGAGAAGTGTTGCTAAGGCCAATGTCAAAGAGATTACTGCCTATGTGTTCTTCTAGGAGTTTTATGGTTTCAGGTCTCTACTATTTTTTAATATTAGTATTATTTCCTTCAATCTGTTGCAGATGGTCACTCCTTTTTTTTTCAACTTTGCAAATATATTTCTTGAAAGGGTAGTTTGTATTCAATGCCAAGCTTTCCTGATTTCTGACTCCCCTTCTGTTTTCCTAGAGGTTACCAACAGGTTTTGAAAGACATCTCTTCTCGGTTAATATTTCTTTTGTATGTATATATGTATGTTAACATTTTAGCTCTTGTTTTCATCCTGTTTGCAGCACTTGACATCTGCTAAGCACAATTCTCTCTTTGGAACATTCCAATATTTACTAGCTCAGGGACCTTGGTGAGTCAATTAATACTGAAGTCTTAGTTTCTTCATTTATAAAATGAGGATAAACTGCTTCATAAGATCATTTTGAAGAATAAATGAGACATTGCATATAAACTATATTCCAACAGAGCACCCAATATATGGTTGGTGGTGAACATTCATTACCTATGATATAGTGTTATGAAAACATCTAGCAGTTTCACACAAAAATTCATGATGTTAAGAATTGGTAGTAGAACAAAAGAGGCAGTGATTAATTGTCCATGCACAGGGAAACTAATGTGTCAGCCATATTTTGCTGAGTCAATTTGTTTAGCCAAATATATTTGGAAAAAAGAACATTTTAGGTAGGCTAGCATTTACAAAGATGTATAATATTGTGCTGTGTTTAGAACACTACAGATTATTCACCAGTCCTAGAATGCAGGATGCAAGTAAGAGAGATGAGGTTGAGTTGAGGCATGAGGAAGATGGCCATTAGATTCCAGTAAGCTGTTTGAACTTACTTTTTAGCAGATGGGAGGAGGGTGTCAACATGAAATGAGTAAGTCTGTATATTAGAAAGATAATGATGAAATGAAACTTGGGAAGATTTAGTTAAAGGGAGAGAAGTTCAAAAATACAGAAGAGGAGACGAGTGCGGATAGAGCAAAATCTTGACTAAAATACAGAGCTTTAGAGCATTGGAAGAGGGTCAAATCTAGTACAGGAAGCTATCGATGTTTGGATTCATTTATTAATTATCACCAATTCACAAAAGTTTAAGGCTTGAAGGATAAATGCATTTTTTCAAACAAAAATTTACAGTGTACTTGGACATGATAACTTGTGAGCTTGGCAGCAAGTAACAATTAAAACTAATGATAAGCCCTAATACTTTTTGAGTACCTACCACATGCACATCCTCTACACAGTTTATTATTACTATGATTGAAAGCATATGGGAACTGAGTTCAGATTGGTGCTAAAGTGTAGCAGGAATTTCAACCTAGGTGTATTTGAGTCCTATGTCAGTCTCCCTCTCTGTTTCTCTCTGATTAAAATTCATAAATTAGAGGGGCGCCTGGGTGGCGCAGTCGGTTAAGCGTCCGACTTCAGCCAGGTCACGATCTCGCGGTCCGTGAGTTCGAGCCCCGCGTCGGGCTCTGGGCTGATGGCTCAGAGCCTGGAGCCTGTTTCCGATTCTGTGTCTCCCTCTCTCTCTGCCCCTCCCTCGTTCATGCTCTGTCTCTCTCTGTCCCAAAAATAAATAAACGTTGAAAAAAAAATTCATAAATTAGAATTAAAAACCAATGCTATTCTTTTCTCTCTTTGTGGATATTGAGTCACATATGGGGTGAAAAAAAGAAAGAAAACTATGGATCCTTGCCAGTAGTAATGAATTAATCTTTCACAAGTTTCACTCTTAATTCTTCCTTTCCCCCCAGCACCCACCGTTGCTCCATTTTGGCTTTAAAATGTGCTTTTCTTTGGATTTCTAGTCACTTGGGCCAATAGGGAAATTCAATATCTGTGGGAGAGTTCATTAACTGGATACATGGCAGGAATTCCCCACTGTTCCCAGTAAATGGAATGATTTGTTAAAAAGTGTTGCAATTCTGCCTGCAGATAAAGTCACCAGATGAGACAGCATTGTCAAACATTTACCATTTTCCCAATAAAATAACATGATGTAGTCTCCATAAAAGAAAAGAAACAAAACAACAAATCATTACTTTTCTCTATATTTCGATGTTGTAAAGAACTCTTTTGTAAAACTGAAAACCTGAGGGGGGCAGGTTCACAATTTTCCATCATGAAATGTGTTACATTTTATAAACGATCAACATAGCATTGTGTTAGTTAAAGTAATTCTAACTGCTCTAACACATGAGCTCAAGGTCTTAGTGGCTCAACACAGTAGGAATTTACTTTTCATTCATTTAGCTGTTACATATAGTGGGGGCTTGAGAAACTGTGGTGCATAGGTCACATCTGGGCTGGCACCCAAGTTTATTACGTCAAGTTTTATTGGAACACAGCCATGCCATTGGTTTGTGTGTGGCCTATGGTTGCTTTTGTGCTTTAACAGCAGAGTTGAATGGTTACAACAGAGACTGTATGGCCTGCAAAGACTAAAATACATACTATCTAGCCCTTTACAGGAAACGTTTGCTGACACATGCATCTGATAATTCAGGAAGCCAGATTCCTTCCAACTTTTGGTTCCATCATCCCACTTCTAGCCAGCCGTCAGTGAAAGAGAGAAAATAGAAGATTGCTTAAGAGACTTAGAAATTTCACATGTCACCTCTACTCAGTTATCTTCCACATTGTCAAGGTGTCCAGGGCACACTGAGTAACTGGAAGACCATCATTACACTCAGGTTACTAGGTGTACAGAAGGAAGATCTTGTAGTTAACTCATGTTAAAAAAAATAGACCAGGCACATCTAGATAAAAGTATCATATAACAAGCTCACTGTGGGGGTGCCTGGGTGGCTCAGGCAATTAATCATCTGACTTCGGCTCAGGTCATGATCTCATGGTTTGTGGGTTCGAATCCTGCAACCTGCTTCAGATTCTGTGTCTCCCTCTCTCTCTGCCCCTCCCCAGCTTGCACTCTGTCTCTCAAAAATAAATAAATGTTAAAAAATTAAAAAAAAAATCTCCCTGTGTTCTCATGACTCCTCTGACTGTTCCTTACCTTACAATTTTGTGAACTGCCTTCAATTTCTCCTGTTCTAATCTGCTGTTTCAAACTCAGATCCGGAAAACAACTCTGCCTTGGTTCTGTGCCCTTGTTTCTATTTGCTTTACTACTCAGTTTTTAGCATTCTTCTTTTGCTGGTTCTGGAAGCTCTCTATCAGTGCTGGAAACCAGAAAGACTAAGGCAGTGTAGGATGCGAATTCTAGAAGTGACCTTGAAAGAATCCAAATGGAGTCAGGCATCACAGCAGGAGGGAGGCATTTGCTGGCTTCTAGATATGGTCCAGTGGGTGGCGGCATAGTTGTCTGAGGGAGGATCTGCTGTCTTGGCCTAGAGATAGGATGTAGCTTTGGTCAGCACATTGCAAATTGGTTCCAAAGTGGACCTTGTGGGAATGTGTGGATGGGTCATTGACAAACCCACCACCAGCCTTGAAAGAAGCAACTCACTGATCTTTCGGACCAGGGTGAGCAAATATAAGAAGCAGTACCTGTAACAACCTCTTTTCAAATGAAAGATAAATTTCTAAATTACTTAATCGGTCTTTAGATTTAGTGTTGCATATGGGACTATCTCTACTCAGTTTTCTGTTTCTGTTTGACAATCAATTTAAATTGCTCCTTTTTTAGACTCTAAGAAATACACAGGTTGTGTATTTCTCCTCATTGCCCCTGAATGCTCTCATTTTTAATATAATTTTCTGTCCTTTCTTTTTTGGAAAATTTATTGAATTTCTACACAGTGATATTTTTGTCAGAACCTTTCATGTTATTATTTTGACCCATATATTTTTTTGGACTGTATTTCACATTTCCTTTGTCTCTAAACCATCTGCTTTTTATAGCTGTTTCTTCCTTCCTGTGGCTGACTTTTTGATATTCACACTTGTGAGTCGCTTTCTTCCATTGAACACAAGGTTTATCATCTCCAACAATATGTTCTCTCTGTTTTTTTCCCTCTGATTCAGGCTAGACCCATTGTATTCTAAAACCAGCCTGCTATTTCACAAATGTAAATCCCTCAATGGCTACTTCTAGGTATACCTCATGGATTCTAGGTGGCTTTTCTTGTGTTTGTTAGTCATTCATCCAATCAACTATTTATTGTCCATCATTACCTATTTATTGCATACTTGTCATGCAGAAGGCAAAGTGTGTGTGTGTGTGTTTATGTGTGTGTGTGTGTGTGTATAAACTGAGCTTACTTTAGCGTGATAGGCTTTATGGGAAATATACTTGCAACAACTAGGACTCTTTTAGAAATGTATATTCATTCTTTTTATGGCAACATTAAATTTTTAATTAATATTACCTAGAAATATCAATTGATTATAATTCCAATTTTCAATAATCATTACTTTTATTATACATTTAGAGTATGTCTGTTTTATTTAGGATAGATTTGTCCCTTCCAGTTGTGACAATTAAAAATGTCTCTAGACATTGACTTTCCCGGGAGAAAAAATTGCCCCCCGTTTAGAACCACTGATTTAGATCCTGCCTTGTTTGAAAAAGGATTTACTAGAATTTAAAAATGTATGTAACATAAAAGATTTTGAAACATATGCAAATAAAATGGGATTACAAGAAGAAAAAAATAGAAAAGGATAATGATACAGAAGAGGCTGTTGTATAAAATTTGTGCTGTGATGTGTTGTATCATTGCTGGAAGTCATCTACGCATTTGGATCTTAGCTTTTGAGTTACTGATACATAAAGGTTAAGCAAGTGATGTTTTAATCAGTGCCCAAAGCATGAGCTAATATTTGCTCAGCAGAGTCACATCTTTGTTTCTGGGTGAACAAAGAAATGTTTCCTATGGATAGCTATAGAGACATTCTTATGTAATTTAGGTAACAATTATCTCAACATTTTTATTACAGATTTTAGTTATTGTTTTCTGTATTTATCCCTACCTTCTATACAAAACCATTAAAATAAAATTTTCAATTAAATTCACTTAGGATGACCAATTTTAATGGTTTTCACAAGACTGTCCTGATTTTAGCATTGCAAGTCTCTTGTTCTGGGAATCTTGCAGCCCAGAACAAACTGGGATGGTTAGTTACTTTCATCCTGAATCAGATTTTCTTTTCTTTTCTTTTTTTTGGTTGTTGTTTGTTTTATTCTGTTTTTTTTTTTAAATTGTTTTAATGTTTTTATTTATTTTTGAGACAGAGAGAGACAGAGCATGAGCAGGGGAGGGGCAGAGAGAGAGAGAGGGAGATATAGAATCCGAAGCAGGCTCCAGGCTCTGAGCTGTCAGACAGAGCCTGATGTGGGGCTCGAACTCACAGACTGTGAGATCATGACCTGAGCCAAAGTCGGACGCTTAACCAACGGAGCCACCCAGGTGTCCCATTATTCTGTTTTTTTGAATTAATTATGAATTTTAATTTTGTAGATGAAAATATATTTTATATTAGTCTATTTTAAGATATTGCCTCATTTAATTAAGAATTTATCTTCAGACATTGTCAGTTTTCTATTCAGACAGAACAATCTATCTTTTGTTTAACAGCAATTATTCAGATTAGAAGTAATTTCTATGGAAGTTCTGCTTTTCAAAGAATAGTGATTTTTTTTATGAGGCTCAAATGTTTACATCTGTTCCTTCCTTATCCATACAATATTGTAAAAAAAATGTTTATTTACTTACTTTGAGAGAGAGGGAAAGCATGATTAGGGGAGGGCCAGAGGGAGAGAACGAGAGAGAATCCCAAGCACTCTCCATGCTCAGTGTGGAGCCCTGAGCCTTAAAACTTTCTATTATATTTAAGAATCATAATAGCATAATATCATTCACTGTAAGTTTGTGGAAAGCATTTAGTAAAATATTTAGCTTGTTGGAAAACATTTTTAACTTTTATTTTTAAGTTTGTGGTGAAGCGTAATAAACACGAACCAAAAGATATACATATCATAAATGTATAGCTCATGAATTTCCAGAAACAGAACACACCTGTGCAAGTAGCGCAGAACAGGAAACAGGCATTGCCAGCATCCCAGCTCAATACAGGACCCTGGGATCATGACCTGTGCCTAAATCAAGAGCAGGATGCTTAACTCACTGAGCCACCCAGGCGCCCCTTATCCGTACAATTTTAACTCATGTTGACAATAATGAATGTCCTCTCTTCCGTTTTGTGTGAAAGACTTAGAGCTGTCAGTAAAACGAATTTCCAACGTAATTTCCAACATGAGTCCTATGGGTCCTGAGTTGAATAGAGTGATACCTTGAGGTATGTGCAGTTAGTTCTTTCTACACCACAAAGAACAGGACTTTCATCTTTCTGCAGCAGCATACTTCTCCTCTGTAAGACAGACAGGATGTGGTCTGGAAGAAAGTCCCCACTTTAACAATAGACCATTGACAGAATGTTTGGGAAGCTCGAAAAGGAAGAGAGCATCTGTCTACACCCAGAATTATCAGAAGCATTTGTGTGTGTGAGAATCTTAGGTTTCAGAAATATGTTTGTTTAAGGGCACCCATTTTCCTTCTCTGTTTTTATTGGACAAGAAGAGTTGCCTTCAAGATAACAAAACATTTTAAAATCAAGGGAGGAATTGCATCACATTTTGTCTAGTTATCCCGGGCAGAAAATTAATTCCCTCAGGCACGAAACACATTTTGTTTAGCCCTTATGTATGGTCTATGTGAATCTAGCTGAGCAAATTTGGAGGGAGAAGATAAAATGCAACTGAAAGAGAATGTTGGGGAGAATTCAAAGGGAAAGAAGTCTTTCTAGGCAGAGTAACCTAGGTGCTGACTTTACCTACAATTCATTCTGCTTGCAGTAGGAGAAAAGATGCACAGTAGAGTGTGGATGTCACAAGCACTGACATATCCTTTTCTTCTTTCCAGCCTTGAAAAATAGTAATTCAATTTAAATCAAATTTACTACCTTAAGAAGTTGCAAGAAAATCTTTGTCATTTTATTCATGTTCATGCTTTTCCTTTTGTAGCTTATTTTGCTTCCCAGAGGAAAGTTCCTGTATACACCACCCTGTCACGATGTTGATTTGCATGAACGTATCCATTTAGTGTAGCTGCCATTAAGTTGAACATAGAGTTAGAGTGAGTGCCAATGCCTGCCTTGTCTTTGGCTTTCTTCTTTTCAAATGTGGTTGTGAAAAACTTTTGTTCAAATGTCTTACCACCTGGCTCCTCTTGTGGATGTGTTGCTAGTCTCCAAAGGACTTGGCAGTGGGGTACTTCCTGTTCAGCAGGCTTTCATTTACAGGACATCTGTAAAACCACAACATGAATAGTCAGAATAGCAAAAACGGTCTTCTAATGAACGTAGTAAAACTTCAGAGCAAATTCTTGAGCCAGGAGAAAGTGTCCCAAAGAGCAGATGTAATTTAGGATGAGTAAGACATAAGTCAAGGTGTGGGTCTTTTACTCTCCACCAGAAAATGCTTGGATTTCCTGGCAATGCAATTATGTAATGACTGTGGTTTTTTGTGGTGTACTTTTTTTTTTTTTTTTGTCAACTCTGTCTCAGACAGGGAGGAAGAAAGAACCAATTGGGTTGTGTAACTTTATAAATAGAAACAGCCATATTGAAATAACAAGACTGCTCTGAGTTAAGCTGATGAATTTTGCTTCTTGCTGCAAACTCAGGCTACTGAATGAATATAAGATCCATCCTGTGGAGTAATTTCTCAGGTTTGACCAAGAATGTTTAATGGGAAAAATCAGCAAGAAGTTCTTACCCTCCTTCCATTATACTCCCAAATATTTTAGTCCAAATAAATCAAAACCATTTCTCTGTTGGAAGTAGTCAAGTTGGAGACACACAAGAACTTTGTCCTCTACTACAAATAAGGAATAATGAGCTCATACTATTTTTAATACAGCCCATAATTTACTAAACACTGGGAACAGTTTATCCTGGCAGTGGCATAAAGGATAAAGAGGTACCTACCTTATCATCTGTGGAACAAAATGTGTCCTACATTTTTCATATGTTCTGGAACAGTAGGTGATTTCAATTCTATTGCCTCTTTAATTTAGAGGGCAGAACCCAGGTAAATAGAGAAAAATCTCCTTGAGAAGGTCCAAAAACATTAGTCTTCCCAGCATGATTCCATTCAATTGGATATATGCTCCGAAAGAGAGATTGTGCTATGTTTGCCAGTTAGCTGAGGTTTATAGATCATGGGTTCTGAACCTCTCAGTGATTGTATAACAGTAGTATTTTCTTTGAGTTTTGTGGCTATGAAAGTGATACCAGTCCTTCCTAGATACTGTTGAGAAATTAGTCTTTCCTAGCACAGCTGCAGTCTTGGTAATTTCAAAGTCCTCCCTAATCTGATAGAAATGAATGTTCTCATTTAATCCTTTACTGTAAGGAAAGGCCTATTTGATTCAAGTTGACATCCACTGAGATGTCGAAAGCAATGTATTTTTTGTAATTGAAGTTTCAAATGGATAACATAGTGATTAGACAAGTCTATACATTATGCTCTGCTCATGAGCATAGTCACCATCTGTCACCATACAACCCAATTACAATACTATGGACTCTATTCTCTACGCAGTACCTTTCATCCCCATGACTTAGTCATTCCATAACTGAAAACCTGTACCTCCCACTCCCCTTCACCCATTTTGCCCATATCCCCACTTCCTCCCACTTCCAACCAACCAATTTGTTCTCCGTATTTATGAATATCTTTCTGCTTTTTATGTTGGTTTCTTTGTTTTGTTTTCTAGATTGCACATATAAGTGAAATTGTATGGCATTTGTCTTTCTCTGTATGATGTATTTCACTTTACATAATACTTCTAAGTTTGTACATGTTGTCACAAATGGCAAGATTTAATTCTTATGGCTGAGTAATATTCCATTATATAAATTTTTATCCATCTTCTTTATCCATTCATTTGTTGGTGGACACTTGGATTGCTTCTTGACTAATGGACATAATCATGCAGTAAACGTGGGGAGGGATATCTTTTTGAATTAGTGGTTTTGTTTTCTTTGGGTACATACCCACTAGCGGAATGACTGGGTTGTATTGTTTTTCTATTTTTAAATTTTTTGAGGAATCTCTGTACTGTTTTCTATAGTGGCTGCACCACTATGAATTCCTACGAACAATTTATGAGCGTTCCCTTTTCTCCACATCCCCATCAACACTTGTTATTTCTTGCCTTTTTGCTACTAGCCATTCTTACTAGTATGAGGTGATATCTTTTTTTTTTTTTTTTAACGTTTAATTATTTTTGAGACAGAGAGAGACACAGCATGAACGGGGGAGGGGCAGAGAGAGAGGGAGACACAGAATCAGAAGCAGGCTCCAGACTCTGAGCCATCAGCCCAGAGCCCGACACGGGGCTCGAACTCGCGGACCGCGAGATCGTGACCTGAGCTAAAGTCGGACGCTTAACCGACTGAGCCACTCAGGCGCCCCAGGTGATATCTTATTATGCTTTTGATTTGGATTTTCATGACAATTAGTGATGTTGAGCGTCTGTTCATATGTCTGTTGGCCATCTGTATGTCTCTTTGGGAAAATGTCTATTCAGGTCTTCTGCCCATCTTTTAATCAGATTGTTTTTTGGTTTTTGGGTTTTTTTTTTGGTGTTCAATTATATAAGTTCTTTATATATTTTGGATATTAACCACTTATCAGATATATCATTTGCATATATCTTCTGCCATTCATTAGGTTGCCTTTTTGTTTCCTGATGGTTTCCTTCACTGTGCAAGAGCTTTTTATTTTGGCGTAGTTCCAGTAGTCTTATTTTTGCTTTTGTTCCCCTTGCCTGAGGAGACATACCTAGAGAAATGCTGCTAAGGCTGATGTCAAAGAGATTACTGCCTGTGTGGTTTCAGGTTTCACATTTAGATCTTTAATCCATTTTGAGTTTATTTTTGTGTATGGTATAAGAAAGTAGTCCAGTTTCATTATTTTGCATGTAGCTGTCCAGTTTTCCCAGTTCCATTTGTTGAATCTAGTACAATGCCCTGCATGCAGTAAGAATTTAAACATAACTGTTGAATGGAAAAATTGACAGTGATGTTTGTAACTTTTTTTCTTCTACCCCATGGTTTACCTCATGTCTGTATTTCACAAAGAGCTATCCTAGATTTTTTTCATGATGGCTTGGATATAAATTTTGGCTCTTCTATCCTGGTGTATTTCTGCTATTTCAGTGATTCAAGGCCCAAATATTTATAATTTTGGCCTCAGTGTATTATACTAGTCCTTCTTGAACAAATCTACACTAATTCAATGGTGGTCTCCTATGTCTCTAAATCTGCCTCACGAAATATTACATATTAATAGTGGAAGGGAGAGTAGAGGATCTCCTAATCCAAGTATCTCTTTTTTGCCCATTGGTAAAATTAAGTCCCAAAAAATTGAAATGGACTGTCTTAAACCAACTTCATCTTAAAAAGTGAATATAAAAGCCATGATCTGAGAGTCCTATTTGTTGATAACTATTACTTAGGCTATTCTAACAAACCTGTTTAGGAAAATGAATGTAACTTTAACATCAGATCCGAGACTCATAGTCTCAATAGCAAACCAGCCATGGCTTTGTGCTGAAGAACCACTAAGGAGATGGAATGTGTTCAAGTCATGCTTCAACACCTAAAGGCATCTTGGCATTCTTTGATATCCTTTTCAGTTAGAATATAAATGGTGAGATCACTTTATTCAGTAACAATGTCCATGTGCTATTGCCAGGGTAGGTTTATGGATGTTAGTAGAGTTTTTCTTGTCTAGGGTGATGTATGGTCTGAATCTTCCTCTAAATAATCACAAATCCATTGTACTGTAGTAAATTCAGCCAAGTGTATTGTAATTTATATGCTTTACTTAAAGGGCTTTAAGACCGTACTTCTTAGATACACAAGAAAATATAACTCAGTAGTTTCTCCAACATATCTCTTCTTGCTCTCAGACCTCCATTCTTGCTGATGATGATAGAAAAGGAGATTGGTAAGGATGGGAGAAACCTAATTTGATCTTTTTTTGGGGGGGGAGGGTGGTGGTAAAAAAGCCTCATTAAAGTAAATATGTAGTAATCTGAAGGTCAAACTTCTTGTCAGTGCTGTTTTCCTTTCTTCATGAAGTTTCTCATCTTTTTTCTTATTTATAAAAGGTCATCTGTGGATGTATGGATGCAGTATGTTTAGGGAAGTCTGTATGTCCTCGGGGCAATTGGTGCTGGAGTGAGAGAGATACTCTGGTTTGCTTGCTACCATCTGGATCCTTGCTGTTCTGTGCTGAGATAGTCCCATATGTCTGGTCACTGGGCATGCTGTATTATTCTTGGTTAAGACTTGGCCTTTGGGTACTATGTGGACACCCATTGATGGCTACCATTGCCCAAGTTCTCTATCTACCTGTCTTCATGTCAGCTCTCTTTGGGTACACTAGTCTGCTACACTTTTGCTTAACCCCACTGGGATACATAGAAACTTCTGCATTCATATATATCAGGAATGCTTTCTGCAGCTCCACTTGCCTAACCGTGCCCTGTTGCCATTTTTCCCTTTACTGTGGCTATTCACAAAGGGCAAAGGGCACGCTGCATTATAGATGGGAAACAAGATACAACTACTCTTAGGTTTCTCCCTGATCTTCATCCTACCTGGGAATTTTTCTTGTTCGATAGTCATGGGACGGAGTCAGGGGTAGTTCAATAGCCGGGTACGGAGACATCAGATTCCTTCTCAGATTCTAAAGCTGTTTTATATGAGACATACCCCTTCTGAATCTCTTGTCTTCTTTTCTGCTATTTGTACTTTTCTTTATCTCACCCTCATAGTTAGCTTCTCTGAAAATACCTCCTGCATCCTCTGTGTTTTGTTTTATCATACAACTCTGTGTTCTGGTTTTCCATTTGATAGGTAAAGGTTACATTTTTGCAATATGGAAAACACTTTTTCTTGTTGAAAGAAATTTGTTGAAAAGCCTGACTTTCAAGACTATTTTGTCACTATGAACTTAAAAATATTTGATATAAAGTTGAGCCATGAGTTTTGTTGTTGTTGTTAGCGGCTAAATTGTGTCTTCTTGAAATAATAAATGTCATCCTTTCAATGGATGGAGGAACCAAAGATCAGCTAAAAAAGATAAATAAGGACAAGAATATGATGTTTTATGTCTCAAAAATATATTCCCTTTTATATAAATATAGGGATGTATACATCATGATATGGTGAAATTCACAACTTATTGTATTTTTCCCCAACTTGCATTGTAGAATATTGAAAGCATTTTTTAATAGTGGTCTCAATATCTATATGTAACTCATGAAACACCACTGCTGATACTGGCTATCACTCATTAAATAATTCTCTCCAGACACTGTTGGGGATACTTTAAATGCATTTCCATTTAGGCTTTTTGTGTACTATTAGGCATGTGTTACCGACAAGGAAAGCAAAGAATAAAGGAGCCAAGTGACAGGAGTCAAATGACCCAGCTACTACTGCCTTTTATGTAATTCCTGTGGATTGTATAGAGGAATAAGAACTATTACTGTAGAAGCAGGAATTGAGTGAAAACTTCATCTGAAATAATCAGAGCTAGAGGATAAATGAAACGACTCTTAGGAAATAAGAGGTGATTTTTCAAAGTATGGGTAATCACGTAATTCAGGTTAGCAGTAGACTCACTGATCTTCAAAATGGAATAACTGTCCTAAAACTTTATATTCTATTTAAGAAGGATAATAGCCTAATATCATTCACTGTAAGTTTATGGAAAGCACTTGGTAAAATATTTAGCTTGTTAGAAAACATTGCTAACTTTTGTTTTTAAATTTGTAGCATAGTAAACACATAAATTTGAAGCACAGTAAACACAAACCAAAAACATGTATGCATATCATAAATATATAGTTGTTGAATTTTCAGAAACAGAACACACCTGTACAACTAGTGCAGAACAGGAAACAGGCATTGCCAGCATCCCAGAGCCCCCTCATCCCTTGAGTTCTAGTGATGGAATCCACTATCCTAATTTCTAACAGTGTATATTAATTTTTGCCTGTTTTGTCCTTTATATACAAGTAAAATTATGAAATATGTATTCTGTTTTACTTCTTTTATCCATCATTATGTTCACATATGTTTGCACATTGTTGTATCTGGATTTGAATGGTTTGTGCTAATGGATTCATGTTATTCCAGAGCGTGAGTTTCTGCCAAATTTATTTTTTTTTAATTCTGGCATTAATATAGCCAGTTAGGTGGTTTGTAGTTTAGGCTTTGTGAATAATGCTGTGAAAATTCTTGCACATGACTTTTTGTGAACATATAAGACAGTGTCTGTTGGGTAAATACCTAGGAATGAAATTGCAAGGTCATAGACAATGCATATACTCAACTTTAATGGATACTACTTAACCACCTTGCATTACCACTTATTGTTTCACATCTCTGCTCATACTTGATATCCTTATGGCTATGACACCACAAATTCTTAGTATCTTGTGGGTAGTGGGATTTCATTGTAGTTTTATATATATATATATTTTTTTTTTTTTTAACGTTTATTTATTTTTGAGACAGAGAGAGACAGAGCATGAACAGGGGAGGGCAGAGAGAGAGGGAGACACAGAATCTGAAACAGGCTCCAGGCTCTGAGCTGTCAGCACAGAGCCTGATGCGGGGCTCGAACTCACGGACCGTGAGATCATGACCTGAGCTGAAGTCAGACGCTTAACCGACCAAGCCACCCAGGCGCCCCTATATATAAATTTTTTAATTTTATTTATTTATTTTGAAAGAGGCAGAGACAGTGCAAGTGGGAAGCAGCAGAGAGAGAGAGAGAGAGAGAGAGAGAGAGAGAGAGAGAGAGAGAATCCCAAGCAGGCTCTGCACCGTCAGCTTGGAGCCTGATGTGGGCTGGAAGTCACGAAACCATGAGATCATGACCTGAGCCAAAACCAAGAGTCAGGCGCTTAACTGGCTGAGCCACCCAGGTGCCCCTCATTGTAGTTTTTATCTACATTTTCCAGATGTCTAATGGCATTGATCATCTTTTCATATATTCAATTGACCATTTGGATATCCTATTTTGTGAAGTGTTTGTTTAGGTTTTTTTCCTCACTTTTTTTTTTTAATTTTTTTTTTCAATGTTTATTTATTTTTGGGACAGAGACAGAGCATGAACGGGGGAGGGGCAGAGAGAGAGGGAGACACAGAATCAGAAACAGGCTCCAGGCTCCGAGCCATCAGCCCAGAGCCTGACGCGGGGCTCGAACTCCCGGACCGCGAGATCGTGACCTGGCTGAAGTCGGACGCCTAACCGACTGCGCCACCCAGGCGCCCCATTTTCCTCACTTTTCTAATGAGTGATGAGTCTTTTTCCTTAATGGTGTGTAAGATTTCTTCATATTTTCTGGATATGGCTCTTTTGTTGGATACACATTTTGTCAATATCTTTTCCCACCTTGTGGATTGCCTTTGCACTCTCTAGGAATGTTTTCTTTTGAAGGACATAGTTCTTAATGTAATCCCATGTATCAATTTTTCTGCATCTTGTTAAGATTCTGCCTATTCAAAGGTCACAAAGCTATTCCATGTTTAAAAAAAAAAAAAAACATTTGAGATAGAAAATTGAATATGTATAGTATATTTGATAGCTACTTTTATGTATTTACATATATTTACTAAAACATGCAGAATTATTCATGGTATAGAATCGAGATCATCTTGTCCATATTTCTAAAAATTAATGTCCATTCTATTTTGTCTCATATTATTTCTGAATTCGTGAAGTAATCTGGTGAAATTTCTTATATTAATGTAGGACCCCTTCAGTTAATTTGACAGAATCCTTCTGATGAAGAGGGGTTAGTGTCTCATGAAGTACATTTTTTCTTATACTGAGGTAAAAACTGCCTCTCTGTAATTTTCATTTACTAGTTCTCCTTCACTAATGTATTTTTTTCGTTTATTTATTTATTCAACAGATATCATATGAGTCATATTGCATCCCAGACTTTATAGGTGTCAGGAATACAAAGGTGAATAAAAGTCTGGAAGAGTGCGGCCTTTGACTTGGGAAGCAGGCATGTGAAAGGACACATTTTTTACAGCTCATAGCTTTACAGGGTGGTGGAAATATGAACATGTCTCAACTTTTTCTCCTCCTTTTGGGGCGAAAGCCTTTAATTATTCCATACATTATATGGATTCTTTACCATCCTGGTAATTCTGCTGTAGAAAGAGCCTAATTAGTTATTGACATCTTTAAATTTAAAATTAAAAGTTAAAGAAAGCTCCAGTCCCAGGATTTTTTACCAAGAAAGACACCATGATTCCAGCCTGTGTGGGAAATCAGCCTGTTTCTGTTGATTCAACCTAAGGAAGTTTTATCATCTTTTCAGCAGTGTTTCATACTATTTGTACATACTAAATTGAATTTAAAAAAAAAACCTCCTAGATCTTATGATTATTGTCAAGCTGACCTGACATTTTCAGGTAATTTATGGACACACAAAAGTTACTTGTCATTAGAAACTTTGCTTTCCAAGAATATTTAATGATGTAGGACTATATTTTTAATATAAAGGTAAATGAAAAAGGATATAAAGCTGTCTGATCACTGTAACCCAATTGTGTGCATGTATGTGTTGTCTATGTTGAAATAATTAAAGTTAAATCACCAAAATATTCATAGCATTTTTCTTTGGATAATAACATGGGATTTTAAATCCAAGTATGCTAAGTTCTCTTTGTTTACTTATCAATCATGCTAGCCATTTCTACTACCTTTTCTAATATTTAAACTGAATGGGATGCCATCTAATTCTTTTAAGTATAAGCATCTATTACTTAGAAACACTAATTAGTACACCCTTTTGAATGTTCCCTAAAAATATTTATGTAGACAGTGGTCTATTAGTCATCATTCTTTAATTATAATTATCTAAATATTTTTGAAATTATCCAACTCTTACATTGTATAGACTGAATTTTAGTATGTTTTTGTTTAAAAATAAATGATATCATCATCAAAAATTTTTGCTGAAATCAAATTATTTATGTCTTTGTCACTTCCTTGGCTACCAGCTTTGTAACACTGTCACAAAAGGAAATAAGTTTAATTTGCTAGAATCTGTTCTTAGTAAGTCTGTGATATTCCTAAAAATATTACATTATTTTTTAAAAATTTCTCATAAAGTGTTTGTTTAATGACATTGTGATAGAAAACATTCTACAGTACTTTGCAGCTCCCTCCTTCAAGGCAGGGTACAAGAGTCTCTTTATCTGCGTCTTGAACCTGAGCTGGCCTTGGGATTTGCTTTGAGCAATGGAATGTACTTGACTGACGAGATACTGGAAATTCTGAGCCTCGGTTTCAAGCTAAATTCTTTAGCTTTTCCACTTGCCTTTCTTGGGAACTGTATGTGAGTAAGCCTGGGCTAGTCCACTGGCTAATGAATGGCATATGACCCAGGGCCCTACCTGACAGCTAGCTAATGCTAGACATATGACAAAATCATCCACTACCCAGCATACCAGCATATTGTAGTTACCTGTGTGAGATTGGCCAAAACCAAGTGAATGACATCTGAGATGATTATAGCCCAAATTGTCAACCCATAGTACCATGAACTAAAAAATGAAAAAAAAAAAATCGTTGAAGTCACTAAATTTTTGATAGTGTATTATACAGCAAATGCTAACATACAGATATGTACTGGATTTCCATAATAATGCTATGAACTTTATTTGCATTTAAGTTTTATTATTAAAATTCTTTCTCATAAATTTTGGAATATTGTTAATTTCATATCAATATAATTTTTTCAGAAATCTGATTTATTCTGGCACCTGTGCTATGGAGTGAAAGGAGCACTATATAGTTATTTTTACCTTTCAGAAAACGGTAGGGCTTACAGGTTTTGGTCTTCTATTTACTAGAGGATTCTTCCTATTATTTCTTCTTGTAACATGTAGCTATTTAAATCTGAGTGAAAATACCACTTTATGAGGTGATAATGACAGGGTGAAAATTAGGAGGAAATACTGATAAATTGTTCATAAATTCTGAATGTTGGCTGTTGGCATCCTCTGAGTCTTGAGGGCTTTGTTCTCACACAGGATTCTTTGCCTTTGTTTTAAAGTGTAAAAATACACTTTGGAAGCTTAGATTTATTTGAATTAAGACTACATTGGGCTTATTTTCAGCTTACTATAATCTTTCAATTAAAGTTTTTAACTCCAGAAATAATTTAAAAATATTCTCTTGGAATATTGTCTAGTAGAAAAATGTCACAGGTTTGAATTGATGTAGCAAAAAGTAAATTAATAAAAATAATATTCTCACGATTAAATTATTTTATAATGTTTGGGAATATATAACATTAAAATGTTAGGTTGAAAAGAGGGAAAATATAGTTAATTATCCACATCCTTTTTCTGAATAGCATTAAATAATTGAATATTAGGGAATGCCTTTTTAAAAATTTTCCCCCAGATTGTGTGGAATTATGTGTTCTACGGTCTGAATAGTTTTTTTATTTAAAAAAAAAATTAACATTTATTTATTTTTGAGACAGAGAGAGACAGAGCATGAACAGGGGAGGAGCAGAGAGAGAGGGAGACACAGAATCTGAAACAGGCTCCAGGCTCTGAGCTGTCAGCACAGAGCCCAGCGCGGGGCTCAAACTCACGGACCGTGAGATCATGACCTGAGCCGAAGTCAGACGCTTAACCACCCAAGCCACCCAGGCGCCCCCGGTCTGAATAGTTTAATTTGGCAATAAGATGTGATATTTTCTGAATATTAGCTTTACACATCTTGAGTGGTTCTAAATTTTTACTTACTTTGGACAATGAAAGGATAAAAAGGATTAAATTCTAATTGTTTAGACTTCACTTAGCATTGTTGAATATTTAAAACTATTTTTCTGGCTTTGCTTTGAATAAATCTTTAACGTTTTTAAAACAAATATATTCATTTGATAACCTGAAAAATAAGATACCAATTGCAACATTCAAACTTACTTGTTTCTGATAAATTTGAGGAGTAATTCAAGCATGAATGTTGGAACCAGACAGTATTATATACAAATTCCAACCCTGCCACTTATTGAGGGAGTAATCTTGAACATATTTTTTAACCTCTCTGAGTGCTTGTCCTTTGTCTCCAAAATGGAGCTTATAATATGCCTTTTATGAATTTTTGTAAGGATTACGTATCTTTTTACAGGGCCTGGAATAAAGTGGCCCTTTAATAAGTGAGACTATTGTCATATACTTCAAGACTGTGGTTTCAGTTTTCTTTGAAATTATATGATAATCATGGAGGGTTTTTTGTTTCTTTTTCCTTCCTTTTTTTTTTGTTGTTGTTGTTGTTGTTTTGTTGTGATGATGGTTACATGAAATAGGAAAGTCGAAACTAAAACATTTCAAAAATATTAGGTCTCATTAATTCAGCTACTAAAATTAAAGTGTAATCAATTCTATTTCTTTCAAATATTCAGCAATACTTGTAATGATGAATATTCAGGTTTCATCATTTTGGTTCCCAACAGTTCCTTTTCTCTGAATTTTAAACTATTGTCTTTAGTTATATATGATATTTCTTGGATTTTTTTCAAGGACAAGAAGAAACAAGGTTTTGGGAAAAAGTCTGCCTTGTGTAATATTTTCCTCAAAGGAATTAATCATAGTTGAGGGTTGCAAAAAGTTTAATTAAATCCTCATATATAAAAACATGTCTTGAAACTGGGATAATAAAAATCTGTATTACACAGATGAAATATATAGATGACAAGTGACCACCCCTCACATGTACATACTTAAATTTGCTATGGAGTTGGTTACATTTTTATGACACAGACTTGATGTGTTTTGTTATTGTTGTTTTGTTTGTTTATTTGTTTTTAATATCTTGTAAGGATAAAGATTATATGAGTGATAAGAAAATTCACATTACATACCAAATGCTACCCCTGTAATTTGCCAAGAATAAAAATACAGTTTGCATTTGAGACAAAATACAATCCATATTTATTTCATGGGCTTAGGAATTTCAAGGGGTCACTTCTATAGGAGAGTTCCAAGGGAGTTAGGAATCTGGCCTGTGATTTTTACTTTTGGCAGTGGCTTCTAAAATAAAACACAATAGCTTATAATATTTCAGAAAGTTATCCATCATCCACATTGTAAAGTACATTGCAGTATTTTAAGCTCTGGAGTATGGCTTGAAAAATTCACTATTCATGGGAGGTGGAAAACATGAAAAGAAAATGAAAATGGGAGACAGGAGGTTTAGGGGGGGATTGGATTCCATGTGGATGAAGAATTTGACTCTGAGTACATATGTTACAGGAAATGTTTTGTGAGGACTGTGCTGTTAATTAAGATTTCCAGAGGTTCAGCAATACCTCAGGTTCTCAGGAAGTATACTGTTTATACCCTCCACGTTAATATCTAAGACTCCAGTTGTTTACATACATGATTTTAATAGAGATTTACCAGAAGCGTCAGTGAGAAAGCAGCTCTGTTGAAGAGAGATCGGGAACTTACAGCCATATTTTATTACCACTATCTCATTGTGGTTTTTCACACTGTGGGAATTCGACTTCCAGAAATAGGGGAGCCTCTCTACTTTCACTGTAGTATGACCACTTTTCTTCAGGGAAAGCAAAAGTTCACAAACCAAAAGTTTGCTCATGTTAAACCCCAGGAAAATATTTAAAAGGAAAATCCTGCACCATAAGCATGCTTATCCATATAACAATAGCTGCTCTACCAAAGCCCAAACCAATTGGAATAAAATCTAACAAAACTTCATTAAGTATACAATTGCACGTGCAGTGTTTAGAGAGGATATGTTACCTTGTATAAATTCTGTTAGTTTTCTACTGAGAGAGATGCACGTTTCTTTACCCCATATGATTATAAGATAAGGTTTTAAGATTATAAACCCTTTATGTTGATTGACTGGCATTATGTGTTCACAAGTATTTCTTCTAGTTTATTTTCATTACAATTATAAAAAATGTAGACCTTTACTCTATTTTTAAATGTGTTAAGGGTGTGTCATTCACAATGATGTAGTTTCAGCCACACTATCAATGAATGAGAAGTACAAGTCAGTATCACAACTGTTCGAGATCTCTCTTCAATCTTTTAGAGAGAGGAGAAAAAAATATCAATTTAGTTGTCATTATATTTAATTCATGAAACTCTTTGTATATTTTTATCAGACTAATAAACTTCCCTTTGGAATCGGTTATGCTCTTGTTACCACCTTAGAAATTATATTGTAAATCCCTGAAGGTTTTACTGCAAACGTATCTCAGAAATAACCTGACATGTGATGCTAGTCTTAGAATTATTCAGTTTTGTCTAAGAGAAATACATAGTTCCTTGAAATATAGCTTTTGGCCCCCAGGGCGAAGATTGTCTGATAGAGTAAGTAATTTTTCAGTCTTAAAGAAAATCATTGTGACTCTATTGAAAGAACAGGTTTTTTTGGTGATAGCAAACACTATATTGATAACCTTTTTGCTGTATTATTTCTGCTTTTCAAGAAAATGTTTAAAATGATAACTTTGCCTTGAATTTGAACTTTGACATGCCTCATAATTCTTACATTTATCCTATTCTTCTTTTGCCTACACTGTCGCCATTTTCATTTATTTTATGCTTAGTTCTATTTCGTCATAATTTAGATCAACTTCTATTAATAATAAAGCACATTTAAAATGTTTTGCTGTTCATTAAAAAGAATGTGATTGACCTACACGTAGTAATAATGAATGAGACTCAGGTCTCAAGTGGAAAAAGTAAAGCGCAGAACATGGTGGGAGTATACTTCCATTTTTGTAATCAAATACACAAAAAATATATTTATACGTACAGGTACATATATATTTATTTATGTACAAACAAGCTTTGAAAAGATACCTAAGAAAATAGTAGGGGCGTCTGGGTGGCTCAGTCGGTTAAGCATCTGACTTCAGCTCAGGTCATGATCTCACCATTTGTGAGTTGAAGCCCCATGTTGGGCTTTGTGTTGATAACTCAGAGCCTGGAGCCTGCTTCGGATTCTGTGTCTCCCTCTGTGTCTCTGCCCCTCCCCCACTTGTCCTCTGTCTCTCTGTCTCTGTCTCTCTCTCTCTCTCTGTCTCTTTCTTTCTCTGTCTCTCAAAAATAAATAAAATGTAAAAATAAAATTAAAAAAAAAAGAATATAGTCGGGGGACCTGGGTGGCTCAGTTAAGCCTCTGACTGGCTCAGGACATGATCTCACAGTTTGTGAGTTCGAGCCCCGTGTCGGGCTCTGTGCTGACAGCTGGCTTTGGATTCTGTGTCTCCCTCTCTCTCTATCCCTCCCCGACTAGTGCTGTGTCTCTCTCTGTCTTTCAAAAATAAATAAATGTAAAAAAAAAAAAAAAAAAAAAAAAAAAGAATATAGTAACAGTGATTACCTCTAGGGAGGAAAGGGAAACCGAGAAGCTTAGGGATCAAGGGTAGAGGGGTGCTTACTTTACTTTTATATATCTATAGATACACATATGTCAAACATATACATAAAAATACACATATATTTGTACATATAACACATACATATATAAATGTGTATACATATTACTATACATATAAACAGATATACACATATATAATATGTATTGTTAACCTTTATTATGTATATTAGTTAAAATTAAATAATTAAAATGTAGCTGATGTTTAAATAATAACTTTTACATCCTTTTTTATACTTGAATTAGAAATAACCATATCCAAAGTAGTGCTACACCAAAATTGATAATCATAAATATTCAAACAAAATAATACTTATATTTATTTTTCTAGTTGCTAAACAATATTTGTCTTTTTTCAATGTTTTCTGAATATAGGGCAAAAATTGCAATTATTCAATAAAGCGTTACTACTTTGAGATTGCAATAAATTGGCAGTCTTTTATTTGAATAAAATACAACACTCCCAAGTCTGTATTTGACATTTAAAGAAAATAAAGTTAGTTTTTACTGTCAAAATATTAGGTGCAGATGTGAATGCCTAAACTCAGGTTTAAACTTTTATATAGAGCTCCATATGGGTTTACAATCAAATGCAAAGGATTGCTGGCAGTGTCTCATACAATTTTGAATGGCAGTGAACTTAGTATTTCAGTAATCCTTAGTCAAGCTGTTTTAATTGGCCTATTGAAGGGAAATAAAGGGCTTGAGGATCAAAACTATCCTTCACAGGGTGGGTAAACTTGATCATTTCGTCTGAATTATTTGGCTCTACTCTACAATATTCATCTGAAGCATGTTTGTGAAGAAATGATGAGTCATTTAAAAGCATGGCATTGGAAAATCCCATTAATTCCTTTTTTTTTTTTTTTTTTTTTTTATCATGGAGACATTTGTTCTGAGCATTCATGAGCTCAGTTCATGAGAGTTCAGCTGGATGCCATAACCATGGTTGTCTCCTATGTAGTAGAGATAAAATTAACCAATGAGCACAAAATCATATAGCTCTGTGGTATTTACTGGGGTCGTGACTGATTACATCATTTTTCAGCTTAAAAAGAGAAACATTCTTCTTTTTTTATCTTTTTCCTTCTGTTTTGTACAAATAACTATGTACATCTGTCTGCATGAGCTCTCTTATTTAATCAAGGCTGTCTAGAGGTTTTGTGACTTTTTTCTCCTGTCCTCCTATTATATGGTGTCAGTCATGATTAGAGAGGACAATGTTTAATTATTGCCATTTATGCTCTGGTCAGATACCAAGGAATCTGGAAGGAAGTTCCAATGAAACCATCTTGTATATCTCTCTTAAGAGCACATTTAGAAATGCTTCAGCAAGTAGAGTTTCTTGTTGTATTGTGGAAAAATAAAGCAGATAAATAATAAATGAAGTATGGCCCATGGAATCTCCTCGACATTTGCAGCCTGCTATGTAAGCAAAAGGATGTGTGTCTTAGGATTCCTATTACCTCCTAGCCAATATCATAGAAGCCTACTGAGTTTTAAATTGTTATGGTTGGGGAGGGAGTAGATTATGGGGAAAAACAAACAAACAAACAAAAAACACCCCAGAATCTTGGAGGAGGCTGTAAAGAAACTTTCTGAGATCTTAAGTAATTGTCTCAAGCTTGTTTACTATGATATATTCTATCATATAGTATGTGTAAATTCTGTAATTGTAAAAATGAAGTTCATTCTTTTGAGCCATTAGAAAAATAATCCTTCTCTTACCAGGCTAATATTAATGTGAATAAACATTAGGTTGGATTTCAATCATTTTTGTCGACTGACATAGAAACTGTGTCTAAGTACCTTTAAAATATACAATCAAAGGTCAAGAAAGAATTCCACACACGAGAAAGATAGTGTTCTGCTGTCTCATTTCTGACATGTTCTCTAATTTTTCTAGTGTATAATATTGTGATGATTGTTATTTTAAATAATGGGCAAATATAGTTCTGTTGAGGTTTCTCCAGATGTGGGACACACATTAAAATGAATTATATTTCTGTTCATGGGTGTTTGGAGGAGTATTGAATAAAGTAACAATTCATTTTCTTTTCTATATCATTAAAATAATGTTTTTTAAAGTACTTTTAAGTGAACTGTAAAGAAAGGAGCAATTTATCAGTTGTCCCTGACAAGACTTTGGTCCAAAGGAATTTGGTGTGCCACTTTAATTAGTTTCATGACAAAGGTAATGAGGTATCTTGCCCTCTTGAATCAGTTCTGCTTGTCAATAAGATGAATTTGTTTAGCGTTTTTTGATGCCAAAGGAGTTTGTGGGGAGGTGGAGAGAAAGTTGGAGAATCATCTAAAACTGATTCTGGATCCACTGTGGCCAGCCTATAGAATCTGTAGAATAATTTGAGAGTATTTACTTTGGCTTGATGTTCTGTTTTTGAGATGGAACCAAATGAGAAAACATTTATTAAATTAATAATCCATTCTGTAATCCTTCCTAGCAAGCCCTAATGAGTATACTAAGTGAACGATAAAAAGTTATAAAAAAGACATTATTATTCTCTTTCTGTTTGAATTGCATTAAGTAAATGCAAGTACAAAGGGAAAGCATTGTTTCATTGGGGTGATGTGTGACCTTTTTTTTTTTTAACATTATTTTGATTAAATAGCTTATCTAATGTTTCCATATTAATCAGGCAGAAGTTTCTTGGATGAAGTAACTATTTATTTTAAAACTTGAGTGGGGGCAGGATGAAAGGGGATACTGTCACACTCAATTTTAGAAGGTCGTGAAACCTTTGCCTTCTTTTTTTCTCTCATCTTGAAGAAAAAACTGAACTGAAGTATTCCATTTCTTTATTTCTATCATATTAAACACTGCATGTTACCATTCCGAATTCCCTTTCTTCTTTGTTAATGAAAACTCTCTTTTGCCAGTGACTTGATGAACTGCATGCATATACTTAAGAAATTGACATCTTGAAAATCTTTGTTAAATTATTTGCAGCTGCTCATACCAAATACAACAGGTTTCTATTTAAAATGGGAGGGCTGGCAGTGCGAACTGTCCAAATACTGGAGAAACAAAACGTGAAGTGTAAACAAATAACACTTCTGCTCAAGATAGGTATATCAGAATACATGCTTATTTGACAAGGTTAACTTTTAAGTAATTTTCCTAAGGATTGTTACGATGACTCATCTGTATTTAAGGTCATAGAAACTCAGTTCTCTTCACCAATGTCAGTATATATGTGTGGAAGACCCTCTGGGTATTGGTTAAACTTTTGCAAACCTTCCAGGCATTGTGTGTGTGTGTGTGTGTGTGTGTGTGTGTGTGTGTGTGTGTGTGTGTGTGACAGAGAGAGAGAGAGACAGAGAGACAGAGAGAGAATCCCAAGCAGGCTCCACACTGTCAGTGCAGACCTGGATGTGAGACTTAAACTCACAAACCGTAAGATCGTGAGCTGAGCTGAAACCAAGAATCTGACGCTTCACCAACTGAGCCACCCAGGCACCTTCACCCAGTTATTTTTGATCCTTTCATAGTTCCTTCTTTATAATCGCTGTTCAGTGGACAAATTAAGTATTTCAGCTTTTTTGTTGTTTTTTTACTGGCATAAATAATAGCATAAGTTATTCTACCGAACATTTTAGCAGGTATTTTTAAAATCTGTTGGTTTGGGTCACGACATATCTAACTCTTTAGTTTTCTTTTTACTATGATTCTTTGCATTCATTGACATAAATGCGTGTAGGGTTTATTTTAGTTAGCAGTGTTCCTATAGTCTTTAAAGTATTCTTTTGGTTAAAAAAGTTTAAATTGCATGTATAAGGAAAAATCCTATAACCACAACAAATCATGTTTCAAGGCTACATTAAGTATCTGCAGACCTTTGAAAGTAAGGACATTTAGAGCTAAGGTTAAAGCAGTTATAGACCATTTCTTCACAATTCAGTGTTTATTTTGTTTTAAATAATAGATCTATTAAACCATAAGAACAGGAAACAAAAATCATTTAAAAGAGTCCTGTGGGACAATCAAGTTAATAGCAACAGATCTCCAAACACACTCACTCATTCTCTCTCTCTCTGTGTGTGTATATATATGTGTGTGTATATATATATGTGTGTGTGTATATATATGTGTGTGTGTGTGTATATATATATATATATATATACACATATATACATATTTCATTTTTTTATGTATATGAAAAAGATGCCTTTATGTATGTGTATAAGATGCCTCTTATAGCAGAGCCTATAATATAAATGGGACAGGACTGACACATCTTTGGTACATCTTAGAAGATATGTAAACAGAAATATTTATTTAAATACCATGATCAGGGCATCTCTAATTTGATTTGTGCTTTCATCCTGCTACAGCTCCTTCATGTACCCCTTATTTATATCTTCTTTTCTTTCCATTTTCAGACCTTTACTGAAGGACTGGCAAGTTATAGTATTTCTTCTATCCTTTTCAGTTACTCATCTTCTCAGAAGTAGGGCCCAATGCATCAAAGTAGGTTTCCAAACTCATCAAAGATGTAATGAGTTGTAATTTCTGAGATGGCCAAGAGAACACAGATTATATAAATTCTGTGGCTAATCTGAATCGAAGCAGACTCCTCTCAGAAATACATTCCAACACCGTCTCGGCTCACCTCCTGAGCAACCCTTTCCTTTCGGAAGTCCCCACCACCCATCCAGTGTATATCATGTTACCCTTTTAAAATTTCCTTCACAGTAGGTATTTCAGTCTATAATTCTCTTATTCATTTTGTTGAAGAATGTATGTACTATGAGGGGGAGAGGCCTTCCCTGTCCTATTCTTTTCCAACCCTGGCCCCTTTATGTCCTAAGTAGTGTCTTGCACAAAGCCGGTGCTCAATAATTTCCAATAAATAATAAATGAAGGAATATATGAATGAGCTAACCCAGGAGTAACCCAATCAAGGTTCAGAGCACTTATTACTCTCCGTGATTAGCGTTGCTGGCATCAGGCATATTTTATGATTTATTTTAATTTATAATGGACACGAAATGTCTCATAATAAGACCTATGAGAAGGGTATTTGTATTGTTTACATATGATGAATTTAGATGAAATGTGAATCGTTGGTGAGGAAATCTAGAATATGTTTATTTACATTAGCCTCTTGTGTAAAAATATGATTAAATGATAAGTTATTCACTCAGCAGTTCAAAACTCTTTTGTAGTTAACATGAATGAGTCTGTATGTTTTTATCCTATTTTGCTTTTGTGTGAAAGGAAAATCTGATATGTGAGACATTTCCAATGAATAAGAAAGAATAGATGTTTCCCTTTACCCTCATGATGTCTGTGTGACCACTGAATATTTCAAGTCCTTTTCCAACAGGCATAATGGAACTTGTTTTTGTTTTCTAATCTTCTATTATTACCAATATCTTTTACAAGGGAGAATTTGCACTTTGGAATTATGACTGTCTTTGAAGTATATCTGAGATGTGCTCGTTGGTTAATGTTTGATCCTTAAAATCTATTTGGTTACTGCTCTTGGTGGTAGTAATAAAAATTGTGTTCTGTTTAAATTTGTTATGTATTAAAATTTAAGAAAATAATGTTCAATAATAATATTTAGGAATGTTTATAAGTTGTAAGATAAATTATTTTTTTAAACTTTAAAAATGTTTATTTGTTTTAGAGAGAGACAGAGTGAGAGTGGGGGTGGGGCAGAGAGAGAGGGAGACATAGAATCAGAAGCAGGCTCTAGGCTGTCAGTGCAGATCCCAGTGCGGAACTTGAACCCGTGAGATGTGAGATCATGACTTGAGCCAAAGTCGGTTGCTCAACCGACTGAGCCACCCAGGCACACCAGATAAATTATTTAACAAAAACAAGTGAACAAAACTTCTGCTCTATAACTTCCTACAATATATAAACAACTGTTCTCTTCCATATGCATATTTTTTGTCACTCTAATCTGTTTGCTTAGCGACCACTACCTACTTCTCCCTTTTTCCTAAGTTTTGATGTCTCTTAACTTGTGTATAATATAGGTGATCAATGTTTGCCTTTATAAATGCATAAAAAGACAACACGCTGCTCTTAGGGATGTTGCTCATTGACCTCACATTATACAAGTTTGTCAGCCTACCACTAAAACAATATGTGATAACATTTCTTCTATTATTGTTTACTAAATGGATTTTATATAATGTAACAAAGTTCTGAGCATATGGTTTGAAGGCAGAAAAAGCAAAAATCTATATCCATAAGAAGAAGAATTTTTGAATGTAGTGAATTGAAATTGAACAAATGAGGCTTAAGTTTCAATTAGTCTGGGTTTGAGCATTCATACAATGATACCAGATGCAAGAAAGGAGTCTTTTTATAGACCTTGGTACAGTAGGAATGAGTTAGCTTCAGTGGCTACTGGCTCATGCAAATTCCACAGGCCTCCTGGTCTATGCAGCCACAGGGGAACTTTGATTTGAATCAGAGAAGGAAGATGATCCAGCAACCACAGGATGCTGAAACAAACATTTTTTTTTTATCCCACATCAAGACCAATAACTAAGATTTTATACAGTTTTAATTACTATCATAGAAAAACGTTGAGAAGTGACTTGAGATAGTTTTACTATGCTGGTTAGTTACAAAAAGTTTGCCTTTTTTTTTAAAGAAGAGAGTACTTTAAAAAATTTTTTTTCATGTTTATTTGTTTTGAGAGAGTACTTGGGTATACACGTGTGCACAAGTGGGGTAGGGGCAGAGAGCGAGAGTGAGCGAATCTCAAGCTGTCTGCGTGCTGTCAGCACAGATCCCGAGGTAGGGCTCGACCTCACAAACCATGAGATTATGACTTGAGCCAAAATCAAAAGTTAGATGCTTAACCACTGAGCCATCCAGGCGCCTCAAGAAATTTGCCTTTTGATTAGAATTTAAAATCTTGTAAGTTTGAGGCATAAATGATATATCAGTACTGTATATTCCTGAATAACTTAGGAATAACTCCTGTAATAGTTTTAAATGGAAAGAAATTCTCTTTATATCCAATCCATGCTTTGGTTTATAGCTAAATTATTCCATCGAGTAACCAGAAACATCCACCCCCAATGAAGATAAATTGTGGAAAACCTCTCACCTATACTTAGCTTCCTTTTCAATGTAACCAAATAGAACTATGAAAAGATGAACTTTTTCTTTAGAACATGCAAATAACTTGGTGTAAATTAAACTCAGTAACGTGACAGTCAAAGCAAGTAATAACTTTAACAGTTTAAAAGATAGCCAACATTTAGAAATGACAAATGCAAATATTGAAGGTGGAGATGGATGAAATCCAAGATAGTATAATTATTCTTTGTTCTGCTGGACCATTGTATTTATTACATGTTGGTTCCCATTAATCTTTTCTCTAAAAGTGTGTCTGGCATATCTAAGCTGAAAAACATACACAGGGCTTAAGTCATGTTAAAAATATGTAGAAGTTGCTATTAAAAAACAGGTTAGTACATAAGGTCCTACAGTTATTTAAACTAAGTGAAATCAGCATATAGTTGAACCTGATGGTTACAAGGAGGTGAGTGTTGAATGGCCCTTGAAAGTAATGAATAGATGGATGTGAGGAAAGGAGTGAAACAGATGTGCTTTTAAATAGGATCAGACATGTGGAATATTCTAGAGTATAAGAATAAAATGTGACCGTTTCCAAGCCTGGTAGCAGGCCATTCCTAGAGCTGTGACACTAAACCCTTGAGCAGATCCAATGGTGTAATGAACACTAAAGCAATTAGTTAGAGTAACTAGTATAGCAAAACAGAACAAAACACCAAACATTTTTTTAATGACAATAGAGTAGATGTTAAGGTACTATTGTGAGCCCACTTCTTAGGCCAAAAACAGTGTAAAAGGTATGTAGTCTGCAATTTTGCACTAAGCTGACCTAGTAGATTGCAGGGTGCTAAGGCCACTCAAGTACGGACGTGTGTCGGTGAGACACTGGAGAAGATTACAGTGGAGTCTATTCACACCAGATACCATCCTTCATCTCAGCCAGACCCTGCATTGTGGATTCATCAGTTCGATGGTAACCAAAGTTTGAGTCATTTTCTTTTAGGCTTCAAACTTTGCAGAGAGCTGTTAAAATTAGGAAGAATTGGAGGAGAATAAACAGCATGCTGAGATCACTGAATTATAATGAGAGAAACAGAGCCAGGGGAGGCATTCCTCTGGACTAAATATAGGTCTTCCTAAAAATTTCAACTCTTGGATGAATCCTCGTCAATTAAATAATTGTATGAATGCTTTAACATCACTGTGTGAAAACTACCCTTGCAGGTCAGTACAAGCCATTTAAAGTGATCATTTAAGAAGAGAGGGAATGTTCTTCTCTATTAGCTGAGAATGTGGAATACTAATTAATATGGGGGAAATGAGGTCAAGCGGGAAGAAGCTGGGCTTTGGACAGGGATGACTGAACCAGGGTTGCCCCTTATCAGCCCTGTGACCTCGGGCAAATTGCCTAACCTCTATAAGCATCAGTTCCCTAGCTGTTATAGGATTCCATTAAATAACGATATTAAGTTCTTGACATATAGTACGTAAATACCCTATTTGGGGCCATAAATATCAAGTAGAAACAATATTGTATTGAAAAACATGTTATGGTGGTGATGTTTCTGGTGAAACTAATCATCCAATGTAATGACAGTTTATATTCATGATCATTTACTAAGTAAATGAAAATTTGTCTTATTAGATGTGATCCTGGTCACGTGTGCCATTTTGAACATAGTATGCCCCCACTTCTTTCCTCATGATTTTTGGAAGTGCCATTATTATTTGGAGATTTCATCCCTTGCTTTTGACTTGGTTAACTCTAAGTCATTTTCAGATTTTAGTTCAGACTTTACTTCCTCAGGGCCAACTTCCATGACCACCTGCCTCCACCCTCCAAATCCAAATCAGTTTCCTTTGCTTTGTACTCTCTTTTGATATCATGTTCTTTTCATTCAGAGTCCTTATCTCGTTTTCTTAAATTTTGTTTCATTTCTATTTGGTTTACATACAGTATAATATTAGTTTCAGGTGTACAAGTTAGTGATTCAACACTTACGTACAACACCTGGTGCGCATCAGAAGTGTACTCCTTAATCTCTAGCGCCTATTTCACCCATCCCCCCATTCACCTCCCCACTGGTAACCATCAGTTTGTTCTCTATTGTTAACAGTCTGTTTCTTGGTTTATCTCTCTTTTTCCCCCGTGATTGTTTTATTTCTTAAATTCCACATATGAGTGAAATGATACTGTATTTGTCTTTCTCTGACTGACTTATTTTGCTTACCATGATACTCTCTAGCTCCACCCATGTCATTGCAACAATCTTTAATAACATACTGATTATAATTATTTGTTGAATATCTTTTTTTCACACTAGGCCGGATGCTTTATGGGTGCAAAATTTGTGATTTTTTTGCCCAAAAATATATTTCCAGTGTTTAATGCATACTAGACATACAATGTGATGAATGCATTAATGCATGATGTGTGCCTTCAATTCTATTTTGCGTATCATTTTTGTAATGGATATAAAATAACTAAATACACATATAGTCTTGTTACCCACTTCAAAGTTTATGTCCATGACAATTTACTAATAAAATATACAAATATGTACTGAAAAATAATATATATAAATAGTATATATAAAAACTTCTAATAGTCATCACATCTGTGTACTTTTCAGGAAAGAATATATAGAGGTAAAGTTTATATATTTTAGCTGATCAAATAAGTCAAAATAAAGCCTAGAAAATATTTTTAAAGGAAATTTCTACCAAAAATTTTCTAGAAAACAATTAGCTCCTTATTTGTGAGACATTAGGAATCAGAAATAGGGAGAAATATTGGGACTGAAAGTGAGATTTTTAACATTTTTAACAAGTCAGTAAGTTCATCATGGTGCTTCTGTTACTGATGCCACAGAACATGTGGACAGGGAGTGTATCACACACTGGGGAACGAAAAGGAAGGGAGCAGACTGGAAAAAAATAACCAGTGTTTAAAAAGAGTTGAGAAGAGAAAGCCAGACAGTGGCAGACCTGGCAAGAAGAAGCTAATCCATGAGGATCTAACAAACCAAGCAAGGAAGAGGGTTTAAATTAAATTCTGAAAACAACAGTCATTTTTCATAAAATTCAAGTACATTGATCATTTTTACTTAGAACCAAGGTGAAAGCCTATGTAAACATGGCTTCCTTTTCAACATTTTCACATTGCTTCTGGATTCTGTCCTATCCTTAGGGTTTTCTGGGGAAAACGGGGATAAAAAAAAATTGCACACCTGTGCATGGGCATGCCCACATGTGCACCAAACGGATGTGAGAAAGATGAAATAATCTAGCTGCAAAAGCAAGTGGTCCATGCTAGAGGTCCATTTATGGTAGTTTCAGCTCTTGAACCTAAGCATTTACGAGGGTATTGGAAGTGTATATGCCCAGCTTCACTAAACCTTAATAGCTTGTAGTCCATTTAAGTATGTGAAATACATTTCAATACAGATCTAAGCAGATAGAATTTTATATAAGAAATAACATTTATAAATCAGCATGCAAGAGGAGAATCAACTCTAGAAAAATTACTTTTGAGATTTTCCTAAATTGAAGGATAGCACACATGATAGTTTTGTGTACTGTATTTGCTTGCAGTTTATTGATCACGTTTTTTCTCTAGAATGGGAACAGATTGCCATTTCTTTAACTGAATATGAAATAAGGTAAGCCTGTGTTTGAGATCAGCTAATAAGGAAAAAAGGAGTCCTACGTGTTGCTGCCTAACTACAGTGGAATATATGTTAACTTTACCTGTATTATAACTGTAGTGTACGTGCTAAACTTCGGAAAAACAAAAAGATTTAGAGAATGAAGAGACCATTGAGTCTGAAAAATGACTGTTGTTTTCAGAATTTAATTTAAACCCTCTTCCTTGCTTGGTTTGTTAGATCCTCATTGAGTTAGTGGAAATGCAAACGTGAGAGCTGAGAGAGAACCTTGAAATGTTAGTTGTTTGGGGAAAGAACAGAGGCCTGCGACAGAGGCCTCAGGTACTGAAAAGCCGTGGTTGAAGATTCTAGGACCCCAGGCCAAGTTCTGGGATAAAATCATTAGTTCATGACATTCCTGCTGAACAAGAAAATGTATAATAGAGGCACAGATACTGAGAAAAGTCAATTGAAACATTTCATTTGTTTCCAGCTGAGGCCTTGGCCACTTGCATCTTAGATAATGTTTGCTAAGATTTTAGTATGTCTCCTTTATATGTTTTGAAACTTCTAGAACCCTCTAAATAATGTAATTATGGCTCTGGTTTAATCAATATGGAGTTGATTTTTATATCATGTTTTTAATTCTCCTATTGTGTCGAGTAAGTATAATGTATGCTCATTTCAAAGAATTTGAAAAGTATGGAAGAGGGGCGCCTGGGTGGCGCAGTCGGTTGAGCGTCCGACTTCAGCCAGGTCACGATCTCGCGGTCCGTGAGTTCCAGCCCCGCGTCGGGCTCTGGGCTGATGGCTGGGAGCCTGGAGCCTGTTTCCGATTCTGTGTCTCCCTCTCTCTCTGCCCCTCCCCCCGTTCATGCTCTGTCTCTCTCTGTCCCAAAAATAAATAAAACGTTGAAAAAAAAGAAAACTATGGAAGAAAGTTTAAAAGGCCTGTAACCTCACTTATCAGATACTAATCTGTTTTAACATATTAGTGTATTTTCAGTTTTAATATCTATGAAGATATATATCTTGTATATATCTTATAATATCCTTTAATATTCCTTAAATGTTTCTGCATATCCATTCATATTTTGAGGAACTTGATTTTAAATGATTGAAAGTGTTTCTTCCATAGATCTGTTAAAATTTATTTCATTAGATGGTTATTATTTAACATTTCTATTATATGTAATTTTTGCTTACAACTTTGTATAATGTCTTAGTAAAGAACCATTGTGGATTTTTTTTCCTTTACGGTAACTATCTAGAAGAGCCACACCGTGTTAACATTTTTAAACATATAAATTACATTGTATTATATTATAGTATATTAGATCATACTGTATTATGTGAAATTTCTCTCTATTGTATCAATTTGTTCTTTCAGTAAAAATGTGTAAGAGTGTTCATTTCTTTATAGCCTAGTCAATACTAGGTGTTAACATTACTTCTAAGTTTTGCAAATGGGATGGGTAGATTTTAAAAACACGTAAATTTACTTGCATTGTTTTAGTTCCTAGTGAATGCTTCTTTGTGTCTAAGATAGAAACTTAGGGATCTTCCAGAATGGCTTCATACTATAATTATAATTTGGGAGCTACTCTGAAGCAAGTTACACTAACCTGTGAGGCTTTAGATGTATGATCTATAAAATGAGGCTAATATTAGTAGCCTATCGTACTATATTATTATAATGAGTAAAGTATACATTCGGAGGTACCTGGCCCAGTAAATGATTATTTCATTCTTACCCTCTATCAATTTTGTTGCTCTGTTTGGAGTTAATAGCTTCCATGAAAAAAGACAAAAATAGGGGTGCCTGGGTGGTTCAGTTGGTTAAGTGTCTGACTGTTGATTTCAGTTCGGGTCGTGATCTCATGGCTCCTGAGTTTCAGCACCACGTGCTCAGCATTTATGGTGCAGAGCCTGCTTGGGATTCTTTCTCTTTCCCTCTTTTTCTACCCACCCCTCGCCCTTGCTCTCTCTGTTTCAAAGTAATGAATAAACTTAAAAATAATTTAAAAATGGCAAAAATATGTGTAGAGAAAATTAACCAAAGTGACACAACAAATTTATATTTCATTATAGGAAAAACACATTTATTTTAACTTTATAAATAGTAGTTGTTTCACAAGAGTAAGGGTTTTTGTTTTTGTGTGGCAAGATTTTAGCTGCCTTCAATAGAGGTAAAAGGGAGCTCTTTGTGGTTGTTTGTTTTTATATAGAGGAAGACATTATAAAGTATATTTTCTCCAAAAACATTTTTTTGGAGATCCCCTTCACCTTTAAACTGCCAAAAGGTTATAAACATTAGAATTGCTATTCTTGAACATTCCATACATAGTCACCTCTGGACCTTTGGACTGATTATGTCTGGACCTTTGGACTTAAGTGTCTTGCCCACAGGGTGCCTGGGTGGCTTAGTCGGTTAAGCATCTGACTTTGGCTCAGGTCATGATCTCCTGCTTTGTGAGTTCTAGCTGTCGAGCTCTGTGCTGACAGCTCAGAGACTGGAGCCTGCTTTGGATTCTGTGTCTTCCTCTCTCTCCACCCCTCCCCTGCTCACACTCTATCTTTCTTTCAAAAATAAACATTACAAAATTTAAAAAAATTAATAAAATGTCTTGCCCTTAGCTGTTTACAAGGTTCATTCCTTTATTTTATACAGTTTTCTGTACATTTATTTATTTAATTTATTAATTAATTAATTATTTATTTAATTTATTTATTTTATACAGGTTTCTGCTCAAATGGCATTTTTTCTAAAAGATCTTCTCTGAGTATACTTCTGAAAAGAACATCTTATCACTCTTCAACTCATTATCCTACTTTATTGTTCTTCATAGCACTTATAAATACATTAAAATTATCAATTAATTTTCCAATTACAACGTTAGTTCTGTGACAGCAAGGAGTTTGTTTCATTCACTGTTGTGTTCTCAGTGCCTAAAACATTGGCTGGCATAGAGAACATGCACAATAGATGTTTATTAAATGAATCTATGAATAAATGAATAAATTGAATCTAGTAAAAATGAATAAAACAGGTATCATTTGATTATCTAAATAGATACTATTTTATTATATTCCTGCTCATAGGAGTTATATATTTTATTGACTGGAAATATTTAGGCTGTGTGCAAATTACATGCTAGTTAATACATTTCAAACACATTATTAATGAGTGGTCCACAGTGTGCTTTTATGTCTCCATTTATAGTCTTGTCCAAATCCATTATTAATAAGTGGCCTACAATATTCTTCTGCCTCTATTTGTGTGTTCCTGTATCGATAAGCAATACTTACAGCAATCCATATGATTTCCTCTTTGCCTTCATAATCTTTTTAGAAAAATATGGCGTATTGAGGATGCAACTTGGCATTTCAGGTTTTAGTCTTTTTCCAGGACATAATGGCACCACGTTCTGTTATTGGCCTTCTTCCCATCAAATTCTAAAAGAAATAATGTAGGTATGAAAACAAATATGGAAATATAATTGGTTTATGGTTCTATCATTATTTTATAGTCATTGTTTTATATGTTATATAATTTTTTTTTTTACACTTTATTTATTTTTGAGAGACAGGGAGAGACAGCGTGAGCAGGGGAGGGGCAGAGAGAGAGGAAGACACAGAATCAGAAGCAGGCTCCAGGCTCCACACTGTCAGCACAGAGCCTGATGCGGGGCTCAAACCCACGAACCGTGAGATCATGACCTGAGCCGAAGTCAGACACTTAACTGACTGAGCCACTCAGGCGCCCCCCCCCCCCCTTTTATTTTTCTAAATTTTTAATGTTTTATTTTATTTTATTTTTGAGACAGAGACAGAGCATGAGTGGGGGAGGGGCAGAGAGAGAGGGAGACATAGAATCTGAAGCAAGTTCCAGGCTCTGAGCTGTCAGCACAGAGCCCCACGCGGGACTTGAACTCACGGATGGTGAGATCACGACCTGAGCTGAAGTCCTATGCTTAACCGACTGAGCCACCCCAGCGCCCCATATATTATATAATTTTACTGTGTCACAAATGGTTTCATAGTCAATTGTTTTGGATACAAAAGTTATACTAGTTCACCAAAGTTGAAGTTGGACCTTCCTACCATATGTTATGATTATGCAGATTGGCCATTACCCTTCTCCGTCTTTAACACTGATGGAATAGAGGAAAGCTAATGGGAAATAAATAATCCATATAGCTCTAATTTAAAGACCACTCAGAGCCCTCATGGTAGTCAGGGCAGGAAGATGGGAAAGTGGGATCAACATGATAATAATTTGAATTTATTCATGAAAGAGATGAATGGCCTGTTTCATGAGGAATGAGTTATTTTTTATTAGTGTGCCTTTAACCAAATTGAAGAGTTGTTCATGGTTTTCAATAATGCATACACACATGCATTTAACTTAGTTGGAAACTGTCACGAAGTATGATGAATCTATTTGTAACATCATTTAAATATAAAGAGGAAGATAATTTTCCATTAGCAGAAACTATTAAAGACTAAAGAAAAAAATCATAGTTAAAAGCGAATATGTTTTTAACTGCATTTCCTGTGATCAAATTTAAGAAATACTGATTATTTGGGGCACCTGAGTTGTTCAGTCAGTTGAGCATCCGACTTTGGCTTGGGTCATGATCTCCTGGTCCTTGAGTTCCAGCCCCACGTCGGGCTCTGTGCTGACAGCTCAGAGCCTGGAGCCTGCTTCGGATTCTGTGTCTCCCTCTGTCTCTGCCCCTCCCCTGCTCACACTCTGACTCTCTCTCAAAAATAAATAAAGATTAAAAAATTAAAAAAATGGGCGCCTGGGTGGCTCAGTCAGTTGGGCGTCCGACTTTAGCTCAGGTCACGATCTCACGGTTGGTGAGTTCGAGCCCCTTGTCCGGCTCTGTGCTGACAGCTCAGAGCCTGGAGCCTATTTCAGATTCTGTGTCTCCCTCTCTCTCTGCCCCTCCCCCGCTCATGCTCTGTCTCGTTCATTCTCAAAAATGAGTAAATGTTAAAAATTTTTTTTAAAAATTAAAAAAAAGAAATATTGATGATTTATAAGTCATTTTTTGACTCTTGGGTTAGTGTAAAAGTTAATATGGTGAACCAGTTTGTCAAGGCTTGTCCGAACAGTAGGTTTTGGCTGCTTACTTTTTTTTTCCTGCTTTATGTGTTTCTGATGAAAAGTCCTTTTTCTTCCTTCAGTTCTCCATGAAAATGATCATGAATTCTCTGTGCATTTTGAAAGATAAGAGAAATCATCCTCTGTGTCCATCATGACCGTGCTTGAGAATTGTCTTAATTTGGTACTTTGGGAAGATGGAGGAGGACCCTGAGTTCAACTCGCCCCTGGATACAATTAGGTGACACTCACATCAGTGTAAATAACCCAGAAATCGACCGGAAGACTGGAAGAACAGAGTCTCTATAGCTAACTGAGAAAAGAGCCCACAGTAAAGAGGGTAGGAAGGGCAGATATACGTTTGGAAACTGAATTGACCCATGGGACTGTCCATGGGATGGAGGGATGTCAGGGGTGCTGAGAGGGCGTGAAAACAGACCCTCAACACCAGGCACAGGGAATCCACATGGGGAAGACAAATCCCCATAACATTTGGCTTTGAAAACCAGACAGGCCAAATTTTCTGAGTTCATATAATCAGCAGGGCTTAATACCAAAAGTGGAACTTTAAAAATCAGCAGGCTGGTCTCAGGAGAGCTGGGAGGGCAAAAGGAAACCGATTCCTCATCCTTAAAGAGACACCACAACAAACAGCCCACAAAGACACAGCATAGAAGTAGCCGTTTGAAAGTGCCTGGAGTATATGGGAGGGAGACTTTTTTTTTTTTTTTTTTACTAATCTCAAAGTGTTCGTTAGGAAGGGCAGAAATCCTTGGGAGACTTCTCTTGGAACAAGGAAGCTGGCTGGTGCATTTCCTTGCCTGCCTCCCAGCCTAGACACGCAGACACATACAGAAACCAGTATCATACCACATTCCCCACTTAAGTTGTTAACAGCACACTCTCCCCCTATGTTCTTCTGCAGAGATACCTCTTTCAGCCAGGCCTTAGCTCCAGATCCCCTCCCACAGCAGACCCAAGCAAACCTTGCCAAAAATGTGTACCATATTCCCTCATGCTTCTGTGGATCTGCCTCATCCAACTCAGGCCACCTTGGTCTCCAGGGAAAGCAGGTCCCCTCCTGCAGTGTACCTGCATGGACTTTGCTGGGACTATGCCCTGCCCCCACGTTCTCCTGCAGACCTGCCCCCCTCCAGTATGCCCTTGGCCAAAGCCCATCCAAAGCTGAGCCTCAAGCCTGGTGGTGTGCAGTCAGCCCCAGCAGGGGCCAACATCATTCCAAAGTGATCCTGTCTCAGGAAGAGGGGAAAATAATCACACACACCAGTCTGTCTGGGCCCCAGCACAGGATTGGGGGCCAGATGTCTGGTCTGACTGCAGGCCCCACCCACCAGCTAAAGTTTCTCAGGGGAAGTTCCCCTGCAGTTCAGAGCCACCACGTCTCTGGCAAACACCTGATCTGACTCAACTTAAACCCAACGTGGCCCCAGACTGGCTCACTAACAACCCAGCGACCAAACCCTGCCCACAACAGGGAAAGAGAACCACTGCAGACAAATGGACTGAAGGCAAAAGTATCTCAGCCACAACAGGAGGACTCACACAACCCACATGGGAGACACCCTGAAGTGTCAGGTTCTAGTGAACAGGGGACAATGCACTGCAGGGCATCATAGGGTCTCTTAGAGTAATCAAAATGTATGATACTAGCACAAAAATAGACAAATAGATCAATAGAACAGAATAAGGAACCCAGAAATGTACCCGTAATTATATGGTTAATCTTTAATAGATGAGTTAGGAATATGCAATGGGAAAAAGATAGTCTCTTCAATAAATGGTGTTGGGAAAACTGGACAGCTCCTTGTAATATGTGAAAGTGGACCGCTTTCTTATACCATACACAAAAATTACTCAAAATCGTTGAAAGATATAATGTGAAACCTGAAACCATAAAAATCCTAGAAGGGAGCACAGGCGGTAATTTCTCTGACATCTGCCGTAGCACTATTTTTCTAGACATGAGAGGCAAGAGAAACAAAAGGAAAAATAACTATTGCAACTATATCAAAATAAAAAAAAATCTGTACAACAAAGGAAACGATCAACAAAACAAAAAGAGACAAGCTTTTGAATGTGAGAAGATAGATGCAAATTATATATTTGATTAGTACCCCAAATTTATAATTAAGTTATAAAACTCAACACCTAAAAAACTCTACAAACCAGTTAAAAAAATGGACAAAAAACATGAACAGACATTTCTCCAAAGAAGACATACAGATGACCAACATACACATGCAAGGAGGCTCAACATCACTCATCAAGGAAATGCAAATCAAAACTACAATGAGATATCAGCTCATACCTGTCAGAATGGCTAAAACCAAAAACTCAAGAAACAAGTGTTGTGAAGGATGTGAAGAAAAAGGAACCCTTGTTCACTGTTGGTGGGAATGCAAACTGGTGCAGCCAACCACTGTGGAAAAGTATGGATGTTCCTCAAAAAATTAAAAATAGAATTACCATATGATTCAATAATTACACTAGTATGTATTTATCCAGAGAATATTAAAACAATTTGAAAAGTAAATGGACCCCTATGTTTATTACAGCATTGTTTATAATAGCCAAAATATGGAAGTATCCCAAGTGTCCACTGATACATTAATGGATAAAGAAGTGGTATATATATATATATATATATACACACACATACATACAATGGAATATTAGTCATAAAAAGGAATGAAGTCTTGCTATTTTCAACAACAGGGATGGATCTAGAGGATATAATGTTAACTGAAATAAGAGAGAGATAGACAAATACCATATGATTTCATTTGTATGTGAAGTTTAGGTAACAAAACAAGCAAGATAAGACAAAAAAGAAATAAACCCAAAAACAGTCTCTTAACTATAGAGGACAAACTGATGATTACAGAGGGGAAGTGAGTGGTAGATGGATGAAATATACGAAGGGGATTAAGAATACCCTTAAGAGTAATGTATAGAATTGTTGAATCACTATAATATACACCTGAAACTAATATAACACTGTATCTTAACTGGAATTAAAATTTTAAAATAAATAAGTTAAATAAAAAAAGAAATTGTCTTAATTTGAAATTGTCTGATTTGGATATCTCACGAGATATTTAGTATGCTCTGTGAACCTCTACAACCCTTTCTCAACAGTGTGCAGAAAATTCACTGAGAACTTTTAGGTGCTATTTTACATTTACTTATCATAAACTACTGCTGTTTTATATTTTAAGTTTCATAAGAAATGCCAGAATATTTTAAGCTGTACAAAGTTTACAGTATATACATTATGTACATGAATGAATATGTCCCTATTATTTTCTCCCTACTCCTGCTGATTCCATCTCTACATCAGTATCTTTGGGATTTTAATTCCACTTTTTAACTATTTTTAAGTTAGTAAATGTATTAAACTTAATAATTCCAGTGGTCTTTGGTCACTTGTATCTCTTTTAACTCTTTTAATCAGTTTTTAAAATATGAGAATACATTTTCTACTAATTTATTCTAATATGGTTAGTATATTCATTAGCTTTGCATATCTGGAAATAATTATGAGTTGCCTTTATATGTAATTAATAGCTTGGCTGGATAGATATAAAAGCCTAGATTTATATACTTTTTTCTCAGAGCTCTAATGACATTGCCAGGTGTTTTCTTACATCTGATTTGCTGGTAAGAAACCTGGTAACAATGAATTTCATGCTTCTATGTAGATAATCCATTTTCCTCTAGAAGTATGTTTTCTATATAAATTGATGTTTCTTTTCATTGTTTCCATACAGTGCTTAAAACACTATTTTATTTTGATTTGGGTTGTATTAGAGGTATGCTCACAATCCTATGTGGTATTTAGTACATTTTGTAAACCCAGAATATGTCCCATCATTGTTGCTGTTGTTTTTGCTACTTTAAACCCCCTTGTAGACTGTGACATATGTTGTTGCTATGCCCTGAACATAAGTGAGATATATCTAATATTCTATTTATTGAAAATAGGTCCCAGAGCACTCTCTGTGACACCTGGCACCTGTGATGACCTTAAATCCTATAAAACCAGACTAAAAAACCTGCCAAAACTCGTCTGTTATGAGACTTGTAACATGGTAAGGGGATAGATTTCTTGCCTACAGAGGTTGCCTCCTCGCATATAGAACCTAGGAAACAGAGCAGATTCCATTCACGTTGTGGCTGCACCTGGCACATCCATTTGTAGGCATCTGGGGACTTTCAGAGTTACCTTGAATATATTTTCAAAGATTCCATGATCGTGTTAGATGCTGGTGGTGGTGACAGTGACACTAAAATTTGGGAATCAAAAATTAATGTGATCTTGGACTCCTGGGTGGCTCAATGGGTTAAATGTCTGATTTCAGCTCACGTCATGATCTCATGGTGGACGAGATTGAGCCCCACATTGGGCTCTGTGCCGACAGCTCACAGCCTGGAGCCTGCTTCAAATTCTGTGTCTTTCTCTCTGCCCCTCCCCCGCTTTCCCTCTCTCTCTCTCTCTCTCTCTCTCTCTCTCTCTCTCTCTGTCTCTCTCTTTCTCTCTCTCTCTCTCTCTCTCTCTCTCAAAAGTGAATAAACATTAAAAACAAAGTTAATGTTGGGGCGCCTGGGTGGCGCAGTCGGTTAAGCGTCCGACTTCAGCCAGGTCACGATCTCGCGGTCTGTGAGTTCAAGCCCCGCGTCGGGCTCTGGGCTGATGGCTCAGACCCTGGAGCCTGTTTCCGATTCTGTGTCTCCCTCTCTCTCTGCCCCTCCCCGTTCATGCTGTGTCTCTCTCTGTCCCAAAAATAAATAAACGTTGAAAAAAAAAAAAAAACAAAACAAAAACAAAGTTAATGTGATCTTGTCAGGTGGGAATTTTTAGATAAACAAGCGGATAGGCTAGAATAATCCATACAGTAATGGATTATAATTGGAGATACCCATTTGAATTCATGTGTAGCTTAACATAAATACAGATATTTAAATATAGAAATATTTATAGATACACATAAAAACATGGGATAGTATACACACATACATATTTCTTTGCTCTGTCAGTTGAGAGGATCTGAATGCAAGGACATCCCAGTAGTAAAGAGCATACCTACCATGCAGATCTTGGTTTTTCACACCATTCTCTAATCAAAGCATTGGTGAAGTGGCTGGTTTTAGAATAAGAAACACATACGATGATGGTACAGTATCTTGTAGTGCCATAAAATAAGGAAGTCGCCAAAACCCGAAATGAGTATATCATTGGTGGGAGTACATTAAAGCGACATACAAAAGTCAACTAAATGAACCTCCAATTACCAAAATTGAAATAATTTGAAGAATAAAATAAAGTATTGTTGTTTGATAGCTTATAGCACAATATAAAATACCCATGAGCCAATGCTAATATAAAGAATTGAATAAATAAATAAATGGGGAGAATAGACAACTCTTCTATGCATAAGAATTCTAAATAAGTTACATAGGTACACCATGCTAAAGTGAAAAACATAACTCCCACCTTCTTAATTGTGGGCTAAATGTAGTGACTACCTCCCAAAGAATAAGGTATGGGAAGTAGGTGGGGAAGAGGGTTAGGAAAACTTAACAGTGGAAAAACCTGATGAACACTACTTCAGTTAGGTGACTAAAGTCAACATCAAAAGACATCAAAAGTCCTAATCACGTTGGTAGTATTAACCTTTGATATGAGAAATATAGCACTTTTATCTTTGTGGTCTTTCTCTCCCAAACCTTCATACCAGTGTAATTATGAGAAAAACATCAGACAAGTTTCAATAGATGAATATCCTATAAAATGCCTTACCAGTGCTCCTCAAAACTGTCAAGGTCATCAAAATCAAGGGGAGTGTGAAAAACTGGGAAGAACCAAGAGAAGCCTAAGCCGACACACCATCTAAATTGTATCATAGTGTGCCAAATAAGATCCTGGAACAGAAAAAGGACAATCATTCAGAGCTAAGGAAATCTGAATGAAATATGGATTTTAGTTAATAATAATGTAGCAACACTGATGATTCATCAAATGTAACAAATATCCATAGTAATCTAAGATGTTAATAGTAGACAACATTGGGTGCTGGGTATATTGGAGTTCTCTGTACTATCTTCTCAATTTTCTATAAAACTAAAACTGTACTAAAAATAAGGTCTTTTTAAAACAAAGTTAATTTGATCTGTGATGTCTCTGTTGGATGGAGCTTAGACATGCTGACTATATTTAATCGCATAATGGTTTTCAGAATTCCCATTGTTTCTATTGTCTTTGCTGTAGAAACAGCCTTTGTCAGAAAAGACCTGAATTGCTTTCTGAGAATGGCTGAGAAAATTTAACTATATTAACCTCATACAGTTCAATAAGGTGTTTATAGGAGGGAGACCCCTATTTGTAGATTTCTGTTCCTGGTTGAGCATATTTGTGTCTATGCCTACGTACCCTTTGTCCCAGATAGCATTTTCTTCATTTTTACTGACTCTTGCAAGAGAGAGCAGCCCTCGAACCGAAGAATTTAACAGTGCCTCGAGGTCAGTTGTTCTGTGCCACCCACTATATACAGTTGATGCCAGAGGAGCTATTTATAAGTTAGGAAGGGAGAATTATAACAGTTCAATTAGGCAAGTAACTTTCGAAAGTCCCCAGGGTCAAAAATTTCTCCTCCACGCTTTCAGGGAACCATAGGGTTTTAGCAGGTATCTAAATCAGCTCTCTACGTGATGTAAAATTCATGTTCACAGAATTCATATTAAATGGGAATTAAAATAATATTTGCCCCACAGAGCTATATAGGCTAAATGAGATCATGATGTGAATGTTATTTTACAACTATAAAGTGCCTGTATGTAGACACACATAATTATTATGTGTAGTTATCAGAGTTCACTGCCTCACAAGCCAGTTTGGTTCACTGTTGGTTAGCTATAACTTTTTAAAAAGCACTTTCTCATGTTAAGTCAAAGTCATCTTTTCCATAATTTGTAGTACAAAGCAAGTGATAATGAAGTCCCATGGGTGTGGGTTCAAAAGCTGGCCCTCTTGCCTACTAGCCAGGACCTTGGATAAATTACTTGAGTTCTGTGTTCTTGGTTTCCTCATTGATACATAATGGTGATAATCTCTTCCTTTCAGGGATACCATAAATGAGATCATGTTTGTAAAAATGTGCCTAGCTTCAGTGCCTAATAAATGGTAGTAGTTATTATTAATATGAGTTTTCCTTTTATAATTCTGCAATGGGTTAAGAGTGATTAGGAGTCCCAAGCCTTTCCAACTTCCCAATGAATGGCACTTCACAAAAACCTGTCTGAACCTCCATTTCAAAGTAATAAAGATGTAATAAGTGGAATAATTCTGTTCCTTTTACTGTATTTCTCATTCTGGGAAGACATCAGCAGGGAGCCTGAGGGAGGAAACCTTTCTTTAGCAAATAACAGATGTCTCCTAGTGGAGTCGTGTCATGTAAAATGTGATTCCCCCTAATTGTGAAGAAAATGGGCAATTGTGAAGAAAATGGGCAATGCAGTTACTTTATAGAGACTCTTTTTTAAGTAGAAGGAGGAGAACCCTGAAGGCAAGTAAGAATCCTTTAAACTTCTCTGTCTACAGTCTCTATGAAGCATTGCTTAGACTGATCACTGTACAACTTTAGTAGATATTATCTACATAGACAGCATGTGAATGGCGCCCTCTGGATTCGTACAGTTCTTGGATGCTGTCATTACCTACCTTGCCAGTTAATGATATTTAATAATTATCTTTAAATCAAAATACCTAGATACTTGTGCATGCAACTTTCATTCAGGTTAATCCAGTGAATCTCAGGTAGAAATATGAGTGCATAAATATGAGTATATTATGGCCATAACATTTTTCAAAGGAATTTTTATTGTAGTGATTTTGACCTGAGGATCTGGCTTTAAGATTGTGTTTTCTCCCTACCCCACTCCAGTGTTGACTGCACTGTATTCCCAGGTGAAACCTCAAGCCACTACAGTGTTTACAAATACTTAGTAGCTCAGCTGGACTCTTCCATGAAGTCTGAGGATCATATTTAATCATCCATTAGCATTCGTTAATATAGCTGTCAGTCATTAACAGCTTTCCCACTGGTCAGCAAAATAATTTGAAATTATATTTCATTTGAAAGCTATTTTATTCTAACATGTTTGCCAGGAGAGAGCATGAAAGAGAGAGCATGTGCATGGACTAGCATATTTCACATTAAAGAGAATTAATTTCCTTTTTCTTTTTCTCAAAGATGGTATCGGTTTTGCTGTGACCTATATTGCTCAGTTTGTTTTTCTGTTTCTCCTTTCAATTTATCACAAGGAAATCAGAAATACAGGTCTAGCTGAAAATCTTTCCTAGAAAAGATTGGTTATTGTTTCCTGCCATTATTTTATTTAAAAAGTAGAAAACAAATTACATTTGGCCACCTAAAAATTTTTTTTTCATGTGATTTTATAGTAACTTCAGATAAAGTCCAAAGCAACCTTCTGGGAAGCCCAGCCCTCACTGTAGCCTTGATCTTTTTTATAGCTCCTTCAAGTCATGGAGACACATCTGCCTTCTAAGACCAGTCAGTTCAATTAAAGCTGGGTGCCCTTTAGCACGGTGCCTAAGAGCAACTATACGTCTTTATAAATGGTAGCTCTGATTATTTCCTTATTTCTTCAATTCTCAGATTTACCATCAGTTTAATGAAACTTTAGAGGGAGGAAAAAAGTATTGAAAACGCCAAATAATTATGAGATGTTCCCATTTTCCGAAATGATATTGTGAAAAATTATGTCTTATCACAAGTATGGTGATAAGGATGAGAATGATGATAGATGAAGCATTTATGGAATCTTACCTTGCTGTTGGAAAAAGTTGCATTCATAGAACACAACATCTACCGTGACTAGTATATCATGTCAAATTTTGTGTCTTTTGCTTTAAGGTAAAGGAGTCTAAACATCTAAGTATTTCATCATTGTTTCTGAAAATATAAGATGATTCCTATACAGATTAAGAAAGAAAAAGCAATTATAATATTAAACTTTCTAGAAGTTAGTAAGTGTTTTGTTATAGTGAAGTATGACTGGGTTTCCCCATATATGTCACAGGGTTGGAACAGCTCTCTTAGAATTCAGTCATCTGATTATACAAAAAAGTCAATCTGAAGTCTAAGAAAACCAAGAAATTTGCAGAGGTTGCACTGCTATTTGTTTTTGTTTTTTTTGTTTTTTGGTTTTGGGATGTTTTTTTATATAGCTAGGTATGTATATATGGTGTCTTATTTTCAGGAAAAAAAAATGATAGTTCACAACACTACCTGGTGCAGAGAAGTGCTCAATAAATGTGTGATAGTTTGTTGTATATAGAAATAATAGTCATGTTTGTTATACATGGAGGTTGCTTGCTTTTTATAGTTTGTATCTGCCGCAGAAGAGTATTTTCATGGGGGCACCTCAGTGACTCAGTCAGTTGAGCATCAGGCTCTTGATTTTGGCTCAGGTTTGTGGGATCAAACCCCACGTGGGGCTCTATGTTGACAGTGCAGAGCTTACTTGGGATTCTGTCTCTCTCCCTCCCTCTCTGTCTCTCTGTCCCTCCCCTTCTCATAGTCCCTATCAAAATAAATAAATAAACATTAAAAAAAAGAAGAGTATTTTCATGAATCAAAAATATAAGATGATGCTGTGATGTTCACTTCAAAGTGACTGCTAGTATTCATTCTAAATTTACCTACCTATGCCCATTTCCTTCATGTTAACATGAACTTCAATATATCAGAGGGACCACATTCCTAAAAGAGCATTGCTGAAGCAAAATGGGTCATCTCCTAACTGTCCTGTTGCCTAAGACTAAATTTAATCCAGACTGAGATACAGCTCTAATTTCATGATCTTCTTCACCTTTCCTGACAATGGAAGCAATGAAGTGTTTTCATTTAAGAATACTTTTATTTAAAGAAACAATCCATATTTTTTTTTTTGCCAATTCCTCCTCCCAGTTAAAAGCAACATCATTTATGTATTTATGTAAACCAAATATCTAGTCTTATTCCTGGTATCACATCAGTCACCAAGTCCTAGTATTAAGTATTTTTTTCAATCCTGCCCTTCCCCTTCTATCTCCATTATCACTGCCCTAGTTTCAGGCATTATCATTTCCCATCTTTACTCCCTAAAAGCACCTTTTTGATAGTCTCAATTCGGTCTTACTACTCCCAGCCAATCTTTCACCTGCTGCCTGAGAAATGTAGATGTGACCATACCACATCCATGTGAATGTTCCCTCTTGCCACAGGTGAAGTCCCATCTGCACAGCATGGCATCCAAGAACGCCATGATCTGGTCCCTGCGTTCATTTACAGACTCATTTCCCTGCTCTAGTAACACTGAATGGCTTCTCACACAACCTGCTGTTTAGTGGTTAAAACTTCCCAGCTCTTCTGAACTTCCAAACCTTCCCCTACGATCATCACAATGGATGTGGCTCTATCCTAGACTTATGTTATACTGAATATGCATTATCCATCTCTTAGTCTAACACAGTAGACTATAGGAGACCATGGTTTATTCATAATTTTCCAATAGGTGTAATTTATTTATTGTAATTAAAAAATCTCATAGTATAGTGGAAGAAAATTATAGTCTTCACATGAGCATAAGAAATAGTGCCTAATAGTTATACCATTCGTATGCATCTGGTATCTTCTTCAGAATATACAAAGAACAGGTGTTATAAATTTGGATTGTGTATAAATATATGTAGTAGATACCTCTCTTGTCCTGTAACTATCTGAGGCCTGGCTTGGGTAGCTATTTAAAACTGAAACCATACCTAGTGGGAGGAGAAAATAAGAGGAAAAACCTAAGAATGATAACTAAATCTTTACAATCCTTGTAATTTTTAACTGTATGTGTATTAGTCTCATATGGCGTCATTTTATGAATTATTGTTCTAAACAAATTATAATTAAAATTCAATCAAATCTCAGCTTTGACTAAGTATTTTTTGATGAATGAACTTTTTGTGTGAGAACTTTGCTATTTGCAGCCTATTTTTATTTCATTAGTTTCAAAGAAATTACAAAATAAAGAAAGATAAATACAGTTTTATGCCTTAGCTCATGTCTCCTTCATATCTGGCTATCCATGGTTGGATTTTTTTTTAAATGTCTATTTTTTACCTTTCCTTTTTAATTTCGAGAATATCTGTTTTGCTTTGGAATTTATACAGTACTTCTTAGGGTAAATAACCTGCTCTATTTTGACCTAGAAAATATTCCTAAATCTCACGATACGAACTAGAAGATTAGTATTTAAACCATGTAGATAACTTTTTGCACAAAGTACTCCACAATAAATGTTCATTGGATATATCCCAAGGTGTCTTTTTTTTTTTAATTTGTTTTAATGTTTATTTATTTTTGAGGCAGAGACAGAGTATGAACGGGGGAGGTTCCGAGAGAGAGGGAGACACAGAATCTGAAACAGGCTCCAGGCTCTGAGCTGTCAGCCCAGAGCCGACGCGGGGCTCGAACTCACGGACCGTGAGATCATGACCTGAGCCGAAGTCGGACGCTTAACCGACTGAGCCACCCAGGTGCCCCTCCCAAAGTGTCTTAAAGAGCTATATGTAAACCTTGAAAGAAAGCTGCAAGTTCTTATGAAAGTATCTTCAAATCGCACCAACACCTAGAATGCCTGTAACATTTCAGAAACTAATTCAAAGGGAAGTGGTGGTGCCCAACACCACACACACACACACACACACATATATATACATATACATATATATATGTATATGTATATATATGTATATATACACATATATACATACACACATACATATACATATATATGTACTTTATTATATTAATAATATAATAAATTATTTAATAATTTAGACACAACATGGTTCTCCAAAGCAAGGGTGGTTAGTCAAATATTTTCTACCCTCTCTTAAGCAAGATTATCCCATTTTATAAGTAGGACTCCTTGTTAAGTTAGTGTTTGTAATGAAATATTAGAACTTTTTCTTAGTATTATGGCTTTAAAGATAGGTAAGTGAAACCAAGTGAAATGACAAAATATATTTTCCTGGTAATTTAGATATGGTATCTTGTGTATCTATGTTGTGATTCAGTATGAATTTACTGCCAAAGTTCATTTTGATATTAACTCAGTAACTGTTTCTGTGGTGAACATTGTTTGCATATTATGTTGGACTCAAAATATGCCATAAAGTGCCTTGTCTCATATTTCCTTGCTTATATTCTTGACGGGTAATATATGTCTATTTGGCGGTAGTGGCCATCTCACTCTCAAATGTAGGCCTATTTTTTTTTTTTTTTTGAGGACTCTAACGAATTTCCAGTCTTATTATTTGTGACTTGTTACTTTTTTTGAAACAGTAACAACCTAATTTAAAATGATTTAATATGATTCACTATTTCATGTAAATCACAAACAGATATAGCAGTTTACTACCTTCCATGAAACAAGTTGAGGTGAGGGATCTGTGTGCAATCCCAAAAGTCAACAGCTGTATACAGATGACATTGAAGTCTAATGCAGTTCTTCCAATCTAATGCACTCTGTTAACACTGTGCTGCCTTCCAGGGATGAACCATGTATCTTAAGTCCATTTGTTTTTCTTCAACTTAAAGCTGTCATTGATCCCGTCATTATCTCCTCTTTGCTGCTCTGTGACCAGCAGGGTTGCAGGTATGATTTCTTAGCTAGTAGTCTAGCAGAAGCCTTTGAAAGGGCAAGTCGCCCACTCTGTTGGGTTCATGGGTTTAGAGGAATTGATCTACATGCAAGGGTTTTCAAACTTATCTGACCATGGAACACTTTAATGATGATAATATTTGGTCAGGGTATTATATTAACAATATACCCGCAGGTGATAAGGAGAAATGATCCAAACTAATCTTAAAATAGAAAGCAAAAATGGTCTTATTAAATAATTGCTTAATAAATTATCACAATATGACTTATGTTTAATGTACAATAGAGATGTGGAAGTTGTAAGCCAGTGACATAGCCTATAGTCACTGAATAGAAGAATTCAGTGCAAAGTTGAGTTCATTAATGCTGTCTAGATCTTGCTGGTGGAAAATTATTTCTTGTTGTATCAAATGATCGTGAAAGACTTCCCTAAGTTATAGAGGAGGCAAGCTCAACAGACTCTGAATTCATTTCAGCTTTACAATTCATTATCTGTATGATTTGAGAAAATTATTTAAATCTGTTAGTCCCCATTTTCTTTATTTCAAAATAGGAATAATATTGAGAAATTAGATGTCAAGTGCTTAGTACATTACCAGGTAAAATGCGAAAATATATGTTATCTATTATAAAGGTAAAGGAGAGGGAGGTGATAATTATTGGATAGATGACTAACTTGAATATTAGTTAAGTCACTAAAGTAGCGGTGTTCGTAAGTGATGAGTTTCAAGGTAATCATTTACTGCCTTTCAGTGACTATTAATATCAAACTGGGTGTTAGTTTACTGAAGAACAGTGTTTGGAAATACCAACATGGTTATAAGAAATTACTCTTGGGGCGCCTGGGTGGCGCAGTCGGTTAAGCGTCCGACTTCAGCCAGGTCACGATCTCGCGGTCCGTGAGTTCGAGCCCCGCGTCGGGCTCTGGGCTGATGGCTCGGAGCCTGGAGCCTGTTTCCGATTCTGTGTCTCCCTCTCTCTCTGCCCCTCCTCCATTCATGCTCTGTCTCTCTCTGTCCCAAAAATAAAAAAAAAAAAAAAAAAAAAAAAAAAAAAAACATTGAAAAAGAAAAAAAAAAAAAAGAAATTACTCTACATTTAACTGTAGTGTTTTTTGTTTGTTTGTTTGTTTTCTTTACATGGTGTAGAAAAGGTCTTTGTAAATATAAAATAGGATTCAAAGGAACATGCAGGTACTAATCAATGAAAGTTAATATCTTTAAGAAACTCAAGAATGAAGTAAATCATACTGTAATTTTTTTTATAAATTTTCTATTCTTAAATTTTACGGAGGTCCCACTCTATCAAATTAAATATTTTCTTAGGAGTTTACTATTAAGTCATACTTCCTCTGCTGTTCAATAGGAAGTTTTTCCTCAAGCATAAAACTCAGGAGAGTGACTAAGATAGTTAAGAAAGAAAAAAAAAAAAAAAAGAAGAAGAAGAGACACAGTTGAAGTCCATAATACTAATACATTTTTATTAGAATTGAATTGCATAGAGTACTTATAATGACATTATCTTATGCACATATTAATACACAATCTTAACCAAAATGAATTGATAAAAATAAATCTATTAATATAAACAGAGAATCAATCTAATAGGGTAATTTTTAATTAAAATTGTGTAGGCAAGCTTAATCTGACTTGTAAAGGGTGAGATTTGCTCAAAGATAAAATCTAGGGTACAAGATCATAGAGTTAAAGGGCAAGAATGATACCTTGCTCTGATAATACTTTCGAGTAGTGACTTTGGTAACTTCAATCAGATTTTTTCCCAGGGATGTTTAAAGCGGTGAGTTTGTCAGAGGCAGAGAAGCATCTTCCTCTTAATTGTTGGTATAAAAATGAAAACTTCAACTGTAATCATAAGTCTCCTCTAGTTATACTAATGCATTCTTTAAAAAAACCATAGACCAGGGGTGCCTGGGTGGCTCAGTAGGTTAACGGTACAACTTCGGCTCAGGTCATGATCTCGCTGTTCATGAGTTCGAGCCCCACATCGGGCTCTGTGCAGACAGCTCAAAACTTGGAGCCTGCTTCGTATTCTGTGTCTCCCTCTCTCTCTGCCCCTCCCACTCATGCACTGTCTGTCTGTCTGTCTGTCTCTCTCTCAAAAACATTTTTTGAGTCTGTAAGTAAACATTTAAAAAATTAAAAAAAAACAACAACATAGACCAAGAACTGCTTATTTCCTACAAAAAGTGCCTAGTATGATGTAGGGCAACTTATTTTTGCTCACCACTGCTGCCTTCTTCCTCTAACGTCTTGACACTTTACCTGGATTCTCCTTTCAAACATGTGATTTGATCTGAATTCCAGAACTTCAGCTTCCTATTTACCTCCTGACTTCCAGAAACTACAGCAGCTTAATTGTAGTCTGGTTGACATTGGAGCTTTGCCCAGGTATTTTTCCAATTAACTAACAAGAGGGTGTTGTCACTGTCCTCCAGGATGACAATTATGAACACAACCTGGAAAGGTTTCTATCCCTAAAATAAGACTTAAAGTTCATAAGCCAAGATAAAAGTTATAGAAAATATACATCTGCTATATATTTTTAAATCTCGCTCTAAGTGTTATTTCATGTTAAGATAAAAATTACAGTAATTTGGGTTTGGAGAACAATAATCTGCTAGAAAAACAGGCTTGGTTATTAGGGAAAAAATTCTTAGGACCTCATTATTTTAATCAACCCTACCAATTGCAGTTAGTGGAGTTAGAGAGAACAAGGCGATATCCAGCACTGAAATTCTAAACTCAAAGAAATGTCTACAGTGACCAGACAAGAAGAGTAAATGTGTAGAAAGCAACCAGGGATGTTGAAAAGAATTGACCAACTGACAAGTGCAGGCTCCATATTAAAAGAGCAGCTCCAGCTCTGTATTGACATTCAAGAATATGGGCCTGGTGTTCCTAGAAATTCCTGGTTCTCAAAAGAAGCCAGAAATCTGGAATTTTATGTGAAATATTCTGAGTTTTAAAAACTAGCCCAATTTTTTTTTTAAATTTCTTTTTTTCAACGTTTATTTATTTTTGGGACAGAGAGAGACAGAGCATGAACGGGGGAGGGGCAGAGAGAGAGGGAGACACAGAATCGGAAACAGGCTCCAGGCTCTGAGCCATCAGCCCAGAGCCCGACGCGGGGCTCGAACCCACGGACCGCAAGATCGTGACCTGGCTGAAGTCGGACGCTCAACCGACTGCGCCACCCAGGCGCCCCTAGCCCAAATATTTTTAAAACACTGTGTTTGTCAAACATGGCATCTTGGGAGGGCTTAATCCAGTTTTCTACCTCTGGTCTAGTAGCAGATAGTTCTCACATATTCCTATTTTCTCGTCATCAAATGTCCCACCTGTAGAGGAGTAACTCATTAAAGTATTACCAAATATTTGAAATAAAATAAGATCATGAATTCTGATAGAAACAAGATAAGGATAGCAATATTTCCTGAAAAGTATGTATTTTCACAGATTTATCCACTGGGGCCGTGCATATTTAGGACCCTAGACACAAAGTACAATGAAGGGAATAGAGATACAAATGCAAACAAAGCCAGTAGTAGGAACAAAATAGGTGAAGAGTCAACAGAGAGTTGCTGGTTTGTCTGGGGCTGACCGGATTTTAAAATAGATTTTAAAAAGAACGAAATTGCGGTGCACCTGCATTTTGTGGGAAGAGAGGAGGAAGGGAAAAGTAGATTGTGGATGGTAGAATTTTCAAAACTTGCCAATCATTTTATGGTAAACAATAAAGGGAACATTGTTTTGATTCTCAAACATGCTGTAGCATAGAAAACTTAAAATATACTCTCCGAATACAAGATAAGCATTTTGATTAGAACCTGCCTTCATATTATTTTGGGTTTGATTGTGGTTGTTAATGTTCTCAGCAGTTCTATTCTCAATGCAAAAGTTTATTTCTGAGCTTTTGAGTTTTATATAAAATATATTAACAGTTGCATATTTTCTTAACTTTTTAAAAGTATGGGCTGTAAGCAGGCATTATGATTTTGTTTCAAATCTGCCTTCCTTCATTGCCATTTCACTCTATACCGTGTATATATAGATGTAAAATTCTGTCTGGAAACATTTACCTAAATGTTTCTTTTTAAATAAAATGCTCAGATCTGATAAAGGTCATATGTCATTTTTCTTTGCAAAGAGCTCATAAAAAGTATAAATTATGATTTACAACTACTGAAAGTGGGATTTAATTTTATTCTGATCTTTTGAGGCAAATTTAGTTTCCTTTTTTATCTCAGTTTCCAGTAAATAAGGAAAAAAAGACACTCTTCTATGCATTTATTTGTTTATTTATGAGAGAGAGAGAGCTCACGTGAAAAGGGGAGGGGCAGAGAGAGAGGGAGACAAAGAATCCAAAGCAGCCTCCAGGCTCTGAACTGTCAGCACAGAGCCCAGTGTGGGACTTGAACCCACAAACCGTGAGATCATGACCTGAGCCAAAGTCGGATGCTTAACCAACTGAGCCACCCAGGCGTTCCACTTTTATGCTGTTTTTTAGGACAATGGAAATACGTCAAAATCTGAGAAAGTGCTAATGTTAGAAACTTAATGAATTAAGCAATATATGGTAAGGTTGCACTTTTAATTTTATCATATCTGATGCCAGTAACCATGATCTTTTCAAGAGGCAGTTCACTGTAGCCCCATCTAATATTTCAGTTCTTCAGTTTACAAAGTTCATCTAAAAGATTGTGAACTTAGGGGCTCACTGTAGGTAGATATATAGTACATGGATCTGCCTGCACGGGAAAACCAGTTTTATGGTGGAAACATTAATGTAACAAAACAGAGCACCACTAAAGGATTCCAAAACAATGCCCTTGATACTGAGTCTCTGTTTTCCATTAGAAATTCATTTCACATTATTGTTTGCTGGGCTGTGTCTTAGGTACTCGAAATCAGTAGTTGAAATAGACCAGGTGTTACAAAGTCAAAAATTTAAAGGGGATTGACAGATAATATAAATGATTGATACGGAAAATGTCTACAACATGATACAACTTGGATAAAGTTTATTTTCTCAGTTTTGACAGAGACATTTATTTCTCTACTGAACAAAATTAACCTAACAATTGCATGATGCTTAGCAAATGGCTCCTGGCTCTATCAGAGATGTATTTGGTAACCAAGGGGGTTGTGGGGGATTGGAGGGGAACATGCCTTCTCTAAAGGGGTGACTTTCACTCGGTTCCAGCTGACTGTTGACGTGTAACACTTCAGACCCAGTGATGCCATCTCTCCTAGTATTTTAAACAAAGCAGGAAACCCAATCTTTGGGTGAAATCTGCTTTTCATTTTTATTACTACTTTCCAATGTTTATTTATTTAGTTTTGAGAGAGAGAGAGTATGTGTATGCATGTACACAGAGTGGGGGAGGGGCAGAGAGAGAGGGGGCCAGAGGATCCAAAGTGGGTTCAGTGCTGTCAGCACAGAGCCCGATGCAGGGCTCAAACCCACGAACTGTGAGATCAAGACCTGAGATGAAGTCGGACGCTCAACCCAACTGAGTTACCCAGGAGCCCCTGAAATCTCCTTTTTAAATGTGGACTTTAAACTGTGTGGATAAAACAGAGGAAAGCTGCAAGAGGCCAATGAACAGCCACAGAAAACCCCTTTAGGCTCTCAAGTTGCTTATGCACCAGAACCTCACTGATTAAACTGTGGTCACTGGACACTGACCAGAGCATCACCTGTGAGTTTGTTAAAAATACAGAATCTCAGGGGCGCCTGGTGGGCTCAGGCAGAAGACCATGCAGCCCTTGATCCTCATGGTCATGAATTCGAGCCCCGTGTTGGATGTAGAGATTACTTTAAAAAATAAATAAATAAAATAAAATAAAAATAGAGAATCTTAGGCTCAGCCCCAGACCTTCTAAGACCTGCATCTGAAATGCAGATTCTGCACTTCAACAAGCCCCTGATGATTTATAGGCTCATAAATATTTGACAAGCTTCAGTCTAGGAAGGTATCAGAAAGAACAAATTGATTTTTCTCTGAAGGCTGTGACTTTGAATTGTAGGTCCTTCCCTTTTTCTTCTTGTGCTTTACCCATGCCCATTATTGATTGTCACTGATACTTGGTCTTTCCTAGACAACAGCTCATCTAAACTCTCATGGAAATAAATCTGAAGCCATTACAGGGTGTTTCATTAAATGACTAGTGCATACTGTCACATCACATCCCTCCTTTAACTTGATAGAAAGTTTGAGTATTTACTGGCATTCTTCATGCAGTGTTAGAGCTCTGACCTCATTCTCTCTGTTGTCCTTTCTTGCCTTTTTGCTTCGTCTCTGCTTTCTCATATTTCTTATACCCTGGAACAAAGGGGTCTTTTCCTAACTAGGCTTTGGTTACACCTTTGTTGATTTCAGTTGCAAGTTACTTTGTCAGAGCAATTCAAATTGTAAGCCTGTAGCCCTGCTAAGTACTAATCCGGCTGTTGTGGCTCCTTCTTTTGCATTATTTCTCCATGAATTGTACCTGTAGTTTTTATCAGTGAATTCTGGGCTCCTATTTCTTATTTTTGCTTTATGTTGTCATTTATGTGTGTGTTTGGTGGGGGAGAGGGGATTTGGCAGGTGCGTGTGGGGTATGCATGTATAAATGTCTGTGTTAATTAGTATTCATGTTATTGAGAACACTGGGAATTGTACAATTCTAATGAAGTCTCAGGGGAGGAAATCTATGTATTTGTTATGTATTCTCCTCTTGTTGAGCTCACCTTCCTGTTTTACACCCCTTTGCTTTTTCATAACTCTTTCACCAAGTAGTCCACATTTGACCTAATCCTGGGGTGCTTTAAATCACCAATATTTTTTTAAATGTTTACTTATTTATTTTGAGAGAGAGAGAGCATGCATGAGCAGGGGAGGGGCAGAGAGAGAAGGAGAGAGAGAATCCCAAGAAGACTCTGTGCTGTCAGCACAGAGCCCGATGCAGGGCTTAATCCCACAAACTGTGAGATCGTGACCTGAACCGAAATCCAGAGTCAGTCGCGCAACTGATTGAGCCACGCAGGTGCCCACCAATGATTTTTATTATAAATACCTAGTTTCACGTGGCATTTTATTGATTTTGAGATTTATATTCCATTTATTTCCTAAAACAACCATTACAGATTGGATAACTGTATTCCCATTTCATAGAAGAGATTATGTGGATTATGGAAATTAGCTAAGTAGACTAAGACCACACACTCTTTAACCGACACTAGATTTCTGGCCCTTGGTATTTCCTTGTGAGTGAGGGGATCGTATCCTATCACTCTTTCTCTCACAAGCATGGTAAAGAAGGTTTCTTATACTACATTTACATTTCATCTGTCATCAAACTAGTCAAACTCAGTGAATATCAGTTTTTTATTCAGTTAAAAACATGTGGTAAATATAAATTAAAGCATCAAGTTACTAGAATTTTCTGACACATCATACATAGAACGTAAGAGTAAAGGGTAGTCAAGGATGACTGCTGAGGTTTAGATGGACCAGTTGGGAGGGTACACTTGCTGTAAAATGAGATGGGAAAGAATGCATGACGAGCCAGTGTGACTGAAGCAAGGCTCAACAGCTCAGCTGTGGAAATGTTAAGTCTGAGATGTATGCTATGGTTCTTGAGAGAAACAGAACCCAAAGGCTATAATGATATCTGTTGTAAGGTGTTGGCTCATGATGTTAGCAGGCTGAGAAGCCCCTCTGCCAACTGAGAGCTGGGGACCCAAGAAATCTGATGGCATAGTTTGAAGGTCTGAGAGCCAGCCAGCCAGTGGAATAGGTTCCAGTCTGAGTCTGAGGGCCTGAACCAGGAGTCACAAAGGCAGCAGATCAATGTCCCAGCTTAATCAGATATGCATAGAGTGAGTTCATCCTTCCCCTCTTTGTTTTATTCAGTCCGTCCAAAGATTAGGCAATGCCCACTCACATTGGAGAGGGCTATCAACTCAAAATTCCCTCTGGAAAAATTCTCACAGACACACCTAGAAGTAATGTTTTAATAGGTATCTGGGCATCTTGTGGCTCCATCCATTTATCACGTGAAATTAATCATCACAATATGCTTTTTGGATATCCGAGTAGAAATATTGGGTTAGCAATTGGAAATATGCATCTGGACTTTGGGGTGGGGGAGGGTGATAACTATAGTTAATCATTTTGGAGTAATAATATACGGGTACTATTTAAAGCCAGGCAACCTGATGAAATCTCCAAGGGAGAGAGTGTTAATTGAGAAAAGGACAGGTTCAAGTACTGAAACTAGAGGAATGTCAATGTGTAGGGATCAGAAAGATGAGGAAAAAACATCAGTGGAGACTAAGAAGCAGGGGCCTGGGAGGCAGGAGCAAAACCTAAGAATGTGTCATCCTGGAAGCCAAGTCAAGAAGGAGCTCAGGGAGAAGCAAATGATCAGCTGTATCAAAAGCTGCTGACAAGGCAAGTGGATAAGAACTGGCCAGCAGATTTAACACTTGGAAGTCATTACTGACCTGGACAAAGGCCGTGGATAGGGAGGGGTGGAACATGGAGTCATAAAGTGCACGGGCAAGAGTTTTGTGAGGATTAAATTCTAGGGATGCAGGATCACTTGTCCAAGGCTTCTTGAGGAAATAGATTTGAACTGATTCTTCCTGAAGGTTTAATGTGAGTTTTGGAGTAGGGAAGCATATAAACTCTAAAATTTTCATAAGAGTTGAATCACCAAGGGAGGCATATTTTAGGTGTTCACAATTTTAAATTTTGTATACTTTTTCAAAACAAACTGTTCATTTCCTAGCTACCAGAGACCCATAACTTAATTAACTTAATTTCTATTCCTAATATCTTTTTCTTCTCTGTGTTCTGCTATGTGGTAATTGACCTTCTTTTCGTTGGCTACCCTCTTGAAATCTTGACCATCATTTTGCTCCCTTCACATCCAAATTTGCTAAATGGACTTCTCAGTACAAGAGCCCATTTTGTTCTCATCCAATTTCTTCTAATTTAGAATCTCATTAAGGCTTCCATGCGGGTTGGGCCTGGTGCCTGCCTCTTTGCTTCTTTATGGAAAGAAAACCTGGCAGTCGTATTGCTTGATTCCTTTGAGTATTTTTATTATTTATTATATAGAGAACAAATATATATATGTATATATATATGTGTGTACATGTATGTATATATATATATATATATATATATATATATATATATATACACATATGTGTGTGTACACACATAACAAATATACACACAGTAGTACTTATTAGACTTACTTACTTTAGAACTACTGCCAGATTTTCTTAATTCTTCCCTAACTTATTTTGGGCTCAGAGCCAAAAGTTGTTGTCATGACTCTTTCATTATACTTTTATCTGCTCAAATTTTCCTTCTATACTTTATCTGCCCAAGAGCTGTTGTTCTTCTTGTTGTTATATTCCTTGTCTCTGATGCAGATTCAGACTCAGCTGTAGCTGCCCTTTTCTACCAGTCTCAGCTGAGCTACCCTAGTTCCTTAAAGAGGCAGCTTCTTTTCTTTAGTTTCTGTTTGGAGTCCCTGGATTTTCATGAATATGCAGCTCTGAAATTCTCCAGTAATGTCTTTCTCCTTGGCACATGGAGTCACCGTCTGGCTTCACCAATCGTCGTCCACCATATGGATGTCCATACGGTGCTTGGAGAAGAAGGGCTGGGGCTGCATCATAAGTGATCTTATCATAATTGTCTTTACCTTCAGTCCTGTCTCTGAAACAAGTGATTTCTATTCTTAATTCTTATTTCTTGTATTAAATTTTAGTTGTTCCAAATATTACCTTCTGGAACTTTGACTAGATATTTTATTGATAGTGAAACTTCTCTGAATTATCTTTATTACTTCATCATTAATTAGGATGGTGCTACGACTGAAATTGGCTTCTGGACTGACCGTGCTGACTCTGTGAAATTGTTCCATCAATTCAGTTTCACAACACCAGTAGTTTGACGAGCTGATCAGCCATTAGATGGAATGAACTATTTTGTTGTTTGTATGTTGTGTAGACTTTGAGACTGGGGCTATGAAAAATGCAATAAAGATGATTCCAAAAGGTAGGTGGTCACAAAAAACAAGCAATGGGGAATAGAAAGGCACGGCAGTACTTATTAGATTTACTTTAGACCTGCTGCCAGATTTTCTTAATTTTTTCCTAACTTATTTTGGGCTTAGAGCCAGAAGTTGTTGTCATGACTCTTTCATTATCCTTCTATCTGCTCAAATTTTTCTTCTACACTTTATCTGCCCAAGAGTCAGTGTATGTTTTCCTTCTCTGCTGGTATTGCCATATGGTTGCATTAGTTTGAGCAAGTACCTTAGTTTTAAAAATACTAAGAAAGGGGCACCTGGGTGGCTCAGTCAGTTAAGTGTCTGACTCTTGATTTCCACTCAGGTCATGATCTCATGGTTTGTGAGTTCAAGCCTGGTGTCAAGGGCTCTCTGCCCCTCTCCCCACTTCTCTCAAAAGTAAATAAACATTTAAAATCCCAATGCTTAAGCAATGCCACACCAATTTAAAAAACATAGTAAGAAAAAGATCTGAAAAAATTATGTATTTAATGCACAAGTCAAGGAATGAAAAATTATTCTCATACTAACTTACGGTGATAGTAAATCCAGTATGCTCTTTCCCTGGTCTCTAAACACCTTTGGATATATCTGAAATTATCTCATTAAAAACTCCCCTTTTGGCATAACAAAATGTTATCTATGTCTTCAGGGACCTGGTTCTTTTTATTTTTTTTTTTTCAACGTTTATTTTATTTTTGGGACAGAGAGAGACAGAGCATGAACGGGGGAGGGGCAGAGAGAGAGGGAGACACAGAATCGGAAACAGGCTCCAGGCTCTGAGCCATCAGCCCAGAGCCCGACGCGGGGCTTGAACTCACGGACCGCGAGATCGTGACCTGGCTGAAGTCGGACGCTTAACCGACTGCGCCACCCAGGCGCCCCGACCTGGTTCTTTTTAAATGCCAACTGGAATCTCAAAATTCAGTTTAAGATGAATAAATGTATTACAAGCTATAGAAATTACTTTGGGGAAAAAAAACCCAAAATATATCATTTCTATTTCTATTATTTACTGGTAGTGTACAAGTGGGAATATGTTTTTCTTTTCCATAGATTTTTTTTTATGTAGTCAGTGAATCATTTTGTTTGAAAGAAATTATCTTTAGATTCTAGATCATTTCCTCAAGTACTATACTTATAGAAGGGAAAAAAAAGTGGCATATAATTTTAAAAGTAGAGAGGCCTTCAAAATGTATAAGTCAAATTATAGGATGGCAAGAACCTAGAAAACCTGAATGATTTGTCCAAGTTTGGTGCCATAACTACTTGTATTTTTTTTTCCTTTTTCATATTGACTTTCAGATAAACTAAGTTTATATTTTCAGTTTACATATTCAGTTATATATTTACATGCAGTGGATTCTGTTTCCTCGCTTAATGCATGTCTCACTCTTGGGGGTTTTTGAATTACTCAGAATGCATTTCAGAATCTAGAAATAATAAGTTTGTCATTTACAACTTATTGTTTAATAAAAGCTATATTATCTGTGACTGCCCAGACCCATAAAAATGTAAGCACAAATATTACCACAGTAATTAACTTAAATTTTTTTAAAGTTTTTATTTATTTATTCATTTAAGTAATCTCTACACCCATTGTGGGGCTCGAATCCAAGATCAAGAGTTGAATGCTTTTCTGACTGAGCCAGTAGGTACCCCTACAGTAATGTAGTTTTGTGTGTTGCTCACAAAGGAAACTTTCTGAGCTAACTGGAACATTTGGGTTGCTGATAAATTCTGGAGTAGACCTGTCATGGGTGCCTGTTTGCTTCCTTGAGTTCTCTGAGTGCTTTTCCCACAGTCTACTCAATAGGTAGCATGCTGTGCAACCTTACCCACTCTGGTAACTTCTGATTAGATAAAGGGTGGCTTTTTGATGCAAGCCCATTCTATTTCTTTTGTCTAGAAATTATGGACCATGAGTGTAAGTATTTAGGTAGAGTTACTGGTATATTAGTTCAGAAATATCAGACCTGGATTTGCCATGGATGTTAAGAGTAGAGAAGCCAATTTAGGCCCATCAGCAAAGAATGAAGATGGGAAGATATTAGAAAGAGAAACAGAAAGAGAAAGAGGAGAGCAGAGGAGAGGAGAGGAAAGAGCAAGCTTTTATTTCCAAGGGCTTTCTAGTTAATTTCATTTACCTGCTTATGGGTTTTCCAGACCCAGCACAATGACCTTAGGACAGACCTCTGCATCTTCATAATAAACTCCCTTTTCAGATAAATCTTTGCATGAGTTTACGGTTATTGCAATCCGTATAAAAAAGTGTGTGTGTGTGTGTGTGTGTGTGTGTGTGTGTGTGTGTGTGTGGTGTATTTTGTTTTGTTTGTAATTTGAATGACATATTAGGACAACCATCAATACTGCCAGGAAGGAATGATTACTTGAGGGAATGGACTAGGTTTAAAGGATTAAAAATTAATCTTGTAGCAGTGTAGCAAAGTATTAAAACTTTGAGCCAAACAGCCTGGGTTCAAATCCCATCTCTACCATACATTAGGTGTCTGATTTCAACAGTTTGTTTGTTTGTTTGTTTGTTTTTACATCCCTCTCTGTGTAAGACAGAGATAAAAATAGTACCTACCTCACAGAGTGGTTGTGAGGACTTAATGATTTAATTCATATAAGGGTTCAGATGATTATTTGGCTCACAGGAAATCAATATAGATGTTAGCTATTAAACTATTATTACTATATAACACTTTAATAACTGGAAGTAAAATAGCTAGCATTATATAACTTTAAAGAGAATAATGATTTCACAGTGATGAATAGCTACATAAAGTTAGTGGTCTGTGTACTAAACACAATGATTGCCACATAATTTTTTTCCATAATATCCTGGAAAGCCAGAAATAAACTACCCCCATGTCGAAACTATAGAATTGTGGTTAACCATGGTTTTTGGCATATTTTCTTATATTTTATTCTTATTTTAAAACATAATGAGGTTTTGTAGGTAAGTACCAATCACAGATTATATGTTTATTTGTCAGCAGGATGTTTCAAAATAACTTATATTCAGAATTGCTGGTTTCCATATAGACTACTAATTACATATTGGAAAATATACATAAATAATTGCCATACTGTAAGTATAAAACCACTGCATATGCATCTAGAAAGTATTGAAGCTGACATATTTTTTATGGCTTCTTACGGGCTGAATATATTGTGCTTCACTGAAAGCGTAGATATCTTTATTTATGTATTTATTTATTTCAGAAATAATAAAATGTTTTCCAAATGGGCATCACTTATCAAAATGTGCATGAACATGTTCGTTAGAGGAAAAAGAAACAATGCAACAAATATTTTTATGAGCGAGAAAATGCAGCTTAAAAATAATATATTCTTGTTACTTTCTGGCTTCTGGTGTCTAAATAGTTTTTGGTGATCATATCATTTTCATTTCATAATAATGGTTTGATTTTACACTGTCTTTTGAAAATGGTATTCATCATAAAAGTGTATGCTTTTTCTTGATAACTGGCTTAGATATAGCTAAAATACCTTGATTAATGGATGGATTTTTTCCACCGCCTCACTATTCACAGTGTTTCAGGGAAACATTCAGCACATCATTCTAAGGAATTTTCTCCTTTGCATAATTTATAGATCAGATTGCTCCTTATGTATAATAACAGCACTTTATCCTTGCCTGTGAAAATAGATTGAACAGTTTATGTTTAAAGACTTTGAAAGTAAAAACAAGCCCTAAATTCCATAGTTCAGTGAAAAGAGCATAGATGTGAAAATGGCAGACTGGATTCAATAACAACACTTCCATTTGTTGTTGGACACTACTCAAGATACTTACGTTCTCTTAGCTGCTGTTTCCTTATCTGTAAAACTTGGATAATAATATTTGCCTGAAAGTTTTGTGGTAAGCATTAAATTAGGTACTAGACATAAAGCTCCTAATATAAATACTAACAAGGGCTTATACTGTCATTATAAGATTTACATTTGTAGGTGCAGGATTTTGCAACAGTTTGATAATTAAAGATGACATAAATTTTAGAACAGGAAATAAAAATCAGTAAATGTATCAGAACATATTTGGTTGAAAAATTTTCAGGGACTTTTTTCTTTTTTGGCTTTGCTGGAACATCAGTTCAGAGAGGCATGTTTCCATCTATGTAATGACTCTATTTCACCCTGGTCAAGGTCGGTCAGCATGAATAGTGTGATAGGAGGAAGGATCACAAGAGATGCCAACTGAGTGTGTAAAAAGGGAAATCATGTTATAAGGAGATTTTGGTACTACCTGCTGGTGCTTGTAGTCACAAAAGGAAAAGCGGACCAGCTTGTTAGTTCTCTTATAAGTAGAACTTGTTCTTTTTTGGAACATTTTATTGGAACATATGACATACTTTTCTCTTTTAAAAATCAGCTACTGGCATGAAGTTCAGCCACCTTTTGTATGCATCATCCATTATCTAACATGATTCAATGGAAACGGAGAATTTATTTTCTACTTTTCTTGTACAAATAATTTTTCATGAATACTTTAGGTACAATTGTAGTAATTGGAATAATTGCACCAGTTTTTATGACTTATCACAGATTCTGTTGAAATGATTGGATTAGCCTCAGAGTCTACAGTTACAATGTATGTGTTTAAAGGTATCACAAGGGGCGCCTGGGTGGCGCAGTCGGTTAAGCGTCCAACTTCAGCCAGGTCACGATCTCGCGGTCCGTGAGTTCGAGCCCCGCGTCAGGCTCTGGGCTGATGGCTCAGAGCCTGGAGCCTGTTTCTGATTCTGTGTCTCCCTCTCTCTCTGCCCCTCCCCCGTTCATGCTCTGTCTCTCTCTGTCCCAAAAATAAATAAACGTTGAAAAAAAAAAAAAAAGGTATCACAATTTACTTTAAACACACAAAAATGAATGCCTAAAAATAGGTTTAGTGTATGTTTCTCTTGGTGGGATAGATAACTTTAGGGACAAAGATGTATAATCATATTTAATCATATTTAAACAATAATTTAAATGCCTTGTTGTCATTCTTTTTTTTTAAATTTTTTAATGTTTATTTATTTTTGAAAGGGAGACAGAATGTGAATGGGGGAGGGGGAGAAAGAGAGGGAGACACAGAATTGGAAGCAGGCTCCAGGCTCTGAGCTGTCAGCACAGAGCCTGACTCAGGGCTCAAACTCAAACCATGAGATCATGACCTGAGCCAAAGTTGGATGCTTAACCAACTAAGCCACCCAGTCGCCCCTTGCTGTTGTCATTTTTGAGACATCTTTACAATGTTCTTACTATTTTTAAGGTTCATTTTAGAACACCACTATTTTATTATTAACACATTCTTAAACTATGCTCCATAGAGAGTTCAATTACAGAGGACATTTGGGGTATTATGTTTAACAGATTGCTAAAAATTTAGTACAATCTAAAACTCTCTCTTGTGTTTGCCTAAATATATGTTTGCCCTTAACTTCAGCGACTTGCTAATGTATGGCCACAAGAAGCATTAAATCTTCCTATCAGGGAAACTATAGTTTTAATGACTTGCTCTGCACTTGAAAGTAGTGACACAGAAAGCCCAGTGCACGCAGACAAGTGACCTCTATGGAAAGATAGAACTGAAAGCACACAGGCCATGCCCTATAACAAATATGTTCAGAAGGGTCCCCTGGAGGTCAGAGAGAAAGTGTGCATCCTGATAGGATGGTGATATGCCTCCAAAGCTGTTTTACTTGAAAGCTGAGGCAAGGGGGAAAAAATGAGAAATGATAAAAACCATGGAGAGAGAGAGCTAGAGGGCTAGACAGTGAGGATACTTATAGATGCTAATAAATAGAGACAAACAACCGAAGAAGTAGAAGGAAGATCCCCCAAATATCTGTATTTAGGATAGAAGTGAGTGAGTGGCTGGCTCTCTTTTTATACTTTTACTAGCCTGTAGCATATTACCTAGGAAATAGTAGAGGCATAATAAAGAGACTGTGGGTGAGTGAAAGACTAAATGAGTACCCTTAGGGCAATGTGGTGTCATGTCAACCAAACATTGGCTGTAGAATAATTAGGTAGCAATGTGTCTGTGGAGAGAGCAAAGAGCCATCTTAACGAGAAAAGTGATCCAGTCCCTTAAGACTTCATGGTAAAAGAAAGTCAGATGGGTGGTCTGTCCTAGATTTTGGAAGATGTAGAGTTTCCTTGAGGAAATGGGATTAGAATCTGCCATTTTCATAAAGTGTACCTAACCTACTGATGACTGAGATCATGAAATCTTGCCACGAAATAGTTATAAAACTGTTGAACTATCTTGCCAAAATTAAGATTTCCAATCTCAAGCCTGTGTCTGTGCTTCTGTTAGAAGATAAACTAATGAGGACAGATTATGGGATATTTTGGTTTATTATCAGTTTCAATTCAAAGAGTTGCATCTTATCCTGGACTTTGTCCATAACAGCTTGGCGAATGATGTTCCATCCTATATGTGAAAACATATAATCATTCCAACAACACTTCTCTAATTTCTTTTTAACCTAAACATCATCTATAGACTCATGGAGTGAGTATTCACTCTATTGTTTGCCAAAAATCAGTCCTTTGGACTTGAGAAATGTATTTGAAACGAAAATTATTTATAATCCCCCTGAAAACTTTTCATTCCATTACAAAATGTTTTAATTTTAATATAAAAGTAATGTTTTAAGTCACCTGTCAGTAGATAAAGTTGATTTCCACAGAGGATGGACCATGTTAACCAAAAAGATTCTTATACCACTGATGACTGTATGTTTTATAACTCCAGGGCATTCATTCCCCAGTTTCAGAAATATAGACTTTGTAATCAAGTCGTTCCATTTTTAAATTAAGACTGCCTTTTACTTGCTGTGTCATTCTTAAAAAAAAAAAGACAATGTAATCTTAGCTGCATCCCCCAAAAGAATATGCTGTAGTCCTAACCTATTGTACCTGTGAATGTGACCTTATTTGGTAATAAGGTCTTTGCCAAAGTAGTCAAGTTAAGATGAAATCATACTGGATTAGAGTGGGCCCTTATCCAGTGATTTGTGTCCTTTTGCAAAGAGGGAAATTTGGATACAGGCACACAGGGAAAGACAGTGTGTCCATGGAGGCAGAGAATGGAGTGATGAGTCTACAAGCCAAGGAACACTTACTGACCCAAGTACAATAATATGGTCTTAATTTGAATTGACTTGTTCCTAGTAAAAATCTGATTGCTGTATACATCTTTTAACTTGCAAATGACAACAAATCAGTTGTTCAATATTTCACACATCAAGCTAGTGATCTGCAAGACATTTTCCCCGGTTTTGAAAACTGGATCGATCTCTATTTCTTATACTGGGCTTCATGCTTTCTATAGAGATTTTAAAAGTATGTTTCCTCAGTTCTTTCTGTTGATTGTACATATCCTTTCTGAGTCTGATGTGGATCTTGGGTTTTTCATACAGCTTTTTGTTTTTCAGCATTGTGCCTAATGTATAATAAAGATTCATTGAATTTTGACTTTTTGTTCTTAATTCTTTGTGATTCTTAATCATATCTAGACCCGAAGTTCCCCTCCACTTCTGAGCCATGACATGTTAAGAAAGCCAAGTTGAGGTTTTATGATGCTCTGCTTTTAATTGAATGAAAATTTCAGCAGATGTTTAGCTGGTTAATGCTTCCCATAATTTTTACATTTTGTATCTATGCCAACTTTTTAAACTGCTTCAAGGGAGAATCATCTAACAATCTCTTCTATAGACTAGTACTACTTGGTCTTATTGGCATGTAAAGACTGCGTGCCTTTGATTCCTAGAACTTCAAACATTTACTCACTCATCAAACAGTCAATCAGTCAATCATTTGAGAAGGTGGAAGATGTTTTTGGAGGTACACAGATGACTGTACTGCCCGTACTTCAGCTGGCCTCTGAGTTTAGCGGTTACTTTGATACCTTAGTGAGGAGTGCTCTCTAGTGTTTTACTGCAGATGTTTTGAAATTGCATGAAATTGCAAGATAAATGATTTTGCCTTGATCTGAAAATTATACTGGAAGGACAACTTCTTGTTTTGTGATTCCATTAAAATAAATTATGGTCCCAGGAATGGAGTAAATTTCCTCAAAGGATTTGTTGGTGCCCAGTGGGATAACCTGTGTGTCTTGCTTGTTTCTCATCCCCTTGCACGAAAATAGAGATGGGGTTTTGCCTAGTCTGTTGCAGACTGAAGTGAATAGCTTGTAAAAAGAAATTTTCAGATATCTGCTCACATTCAGAAAACAGATATTTTTAACTTAAAACTATACATGAAAACCTGTTACCAGTGAGGAAATGCATAAATGTTTTGTCTTTGTTTCATGATCTGGAGTTTTCCATTTTATGCCTAATGTGTGTGTTGTAGCATACATATTATTTACAGAATAGATTATTTGTAGGTTTTAAAAAATCCAAATCAAATACAGTTCATTAACTTCAGAGATCATTGAGTTTAGTTATGTAATATAAGTTCAGGAGCTAGGATACATCTTTTTCATTCCAGTTGTTAGAATCTTGAAAACACTATAAAAAAATCTAAATGTCTTCCTTCATGCCTTACAATCCTTCTCTCTTCCTGAGCTCCACAAAGATTTCTCCACCCTGGATTTACTTCCTGACCAGCTGCAAATTTTCTTTGACTCTTGCCTCCTCCCAGAGTCAAGTAGCTTACTTTCAATGTGTAATTGATTTTTATTTTTAAATGCGATAGCGAACGCATCACAGAATTTCCCATTACGTACTTTGTGCAGAAAAATGCATCACTAAGTTGCCATGTGTGTGGATGACTGAATTAAACCTCACACTTCTATGACAGTTAAAACTTCTTCCTGGCGTTGCATCGAGCTGCACGCAGAGTTTGTTTAGGGCTTCTATGAAATTTCCACTTGTATGGCCCTCTGGAGACTTGTCAAATAAATAACAGATGTAGAGATTATCAGTTACTGTTGAATGTTTGACAAAAACAGACATGCAATCCAGGCATTTCCCACTGGGTCTTTTCATGTTAAAAGAAAGAAAAGGTTTTCTAGCCAGAATCAAGTAATTCAACTAAATACTGTATTGTTTGCATCTTTTACTGTAATTATTGCCGTTTTTTTTCTGCAAGAAAATGTCAGGATCAGAAAGGTAAATTTTCTATGATCTTTGGAGATAATTACTTTATCTGGAAGAAATAATCACATGGACTGCAATGTTGTCCTCTCTGGTAGAGCTGTAACAATAAGGACGTTGTAAGATCGGTAAGATCTTTACTAGGTGTACTCTGTGGTGTCATGCATTCCTCATCCATTCATTTTATCCCATCAATATTTGTTTATCCCATCTTGTTCAAGCCGCTGGAGATACAGCAATGAACGAGGCAGAGTGACGAATGACGTGAAGCTTACATTCTACTTGAGGGGATGGAGGGAATTGGGAGACAAGTGTATTGTGTATCAGGTGATGGTAAGCACGTGAAGAAAATAAAGCAACATATGGTGTTAGGGATAGAATTGCAGTGGGGAAAGTATTTTATCCAGGAATTTCAGGAAGGCTTCCCTGAGGTTGTGACATCTGAACACAGACGTGAATGAAATGGTTACGCGAACGATGTATTGACGGAAGCATTATGAGGGAATAGAGGGATCAGTGAAAGCAATGCCCTGAAGCTAGCCTGGAGTTATGGAAATTGTCCATTGCACAGGTTTTCTTAATGCAGAAAATAAAGAACTATCTACTATTTGAAGATCATTGGAGGGGCGCCTGGGTGGCGCAGTCGGTTAAGCGTCCGACTTCGGCCAGGTCACGATCTCGCGGTCCGTGAGTTCGAGCCCCGCGTTGGGCTCTGGGCTGATGGCTCAGAGCCTGGAGCCTGTTTCAGATTCTGTGTCTCCCTCTCTCTCTGCCCCTCCCCCGTTCATGCTCTGTCTCCCTCTGTCCCAAAAATAAACGTTGAAAAAAAAATTAAAAAAAAAAAAAGATCATTGGAAAATATGTACAACTGACTTAATACTTCATTTAGAGAAGAGGAGAGAACAAATACAGAGGACTGTTTAGAAGCAGAAGACTAAAACCTCTTTCTGATTGCACCTTGTAGGAGTCCAGCTTTCAACTGAAAGGCCCAGGAAGCAAGGAAGAAGAAATTATTAAAAGCCTGCCAAGAGAGGGACCTATGGTGTAGAGACCATATTAGAAACAAGAGTAAATAAGTTCAGGCATCAGTTGAAATAGGAGGAAGGCGGGTTTTCCATACATCTTAGTATACATTTCAACGAAAGTACAAAAAGCACAAAATCAACCTCGTATCTTTTTTTCTGTTGTATTAAAAACTATTTTACTCAGTGAGTGCTTTTGGGTGGCAGATTTGCATCTTATGCAGTGGGTGTGTCTCATTTTCTGTGACCTTATATCCTGCCAGCTCTAGCTTCCATCACTTACATTTTGCTTCTAGGATTCAGAATACCACACTTAATTTCCCTCTTGCTGAATGGCTTCCTGCTCTTGCCAACACCTGGCTTAAACGTTCCCTGTTTGTCTTCATGACTGTTCCATCACGTTTGTCAATGGCCACAAATTTAATTCCTTCTATGTAAAGTATCTAGTGTGGATTCTGTTTTCCTGACTGGACCCTGACTCATGCAGTGATTTTGTTTTTTGCATCTAAACGCAGGGACCAGGTTGCCTTGCTGGCTCAGTCGGTAGAGCATGTGACTCTTGATCTTAGATTTGTGAGTTTGAGCGCCATGTTGTGTGTGGAGCATACTTAAAAAAAATAAAAATAAAGGTAGTGATCAAATGGATCCTTTCAATTGATAATGTCTATTATTTTTTTAATATTCATTTATATTTGAGAGTGAGAGAGAGAGAGCACGAGAGGTGGAGGGGCAGAGAGAGAGAGAGGGAGACACAGAATCTGAAGCAGGCTCCTGGCTCTGAGCTGTCAGCACAGAGCCCAACACAGGACTCGAACCCACGAACCGTGAGGTCATGACCTGAGCCGAAGTCGGATGCTTAACCAACTGAGCCACCCAGGTGTCCCGATATTTTCTATTCTTAAAGACGGAAGGCATGGGATGGCATTTAGTAAAGCTTTCATTCACCTATATGCAATCAACAGCATTGTTTTCAGACAGGAAGATCAACAAATTATATAAAGTCCAGATTGAACTCATCAAAATCAAACATTAGAGTCTTATTCCTAAAGAACAGTGTTCTGGCATGTGTCCTTCCATATGGAATGGTCAGTTGTGATATTTCTGTCTTCTCTCTGGACCCTAGGAATTCCCCTTGCTTTCATTGTTAGAGTTCTTCCTAAATGAAATATATTAAACACCACTTTGCAACCCTTCCTTTGGATAAGTTTTCATGGTCAAGGCGACTTTATTTTAGGAACTGTATTAGCAAGCTTATTAGATTGACATTCTGTTAGCCAGTGATCCATAAACAGAATCCATTTGGCTGTTACAGTCTATATTATGGAGATCATTTATGCCAGCAAGTCCAGAGCTATTAGTTACTGATTCTGTTAGTACATCCACACCTATTTTGAGTTATTAGAAAATGTATTAGGTAGCTTTTGATACAAAACCAACCGACCCCTAACTCCCTATCTTAGGACAACCACCATCTGTTTGGTTCACAACTTTGTGAGTTTACAGTTGTGCCGGCCTCATGAGGGCAGGTCCTCTCTGCTCCATGGGCTCATTCATATTTATGGTCAGCTGCCAGCCAGCTGGGTAACTGTTTCTAAGGGTGGTGTTTGATGGCTTCATCTTCTAGAGCTGGGGTGCCTGGGGCTTCTTGCCGCATGGTGTTTCCTTCAGTAGTCCAGACTTCTTCACATGGCAGCTCAGAGTTCTGAGAGTAGCAAACAGGCAGGGCCCATTGCACAGGGGTTTTCCAGGTTATGCGTATGTCATGTTGCCAAAGTCACACTGAACAAAGCCAGTCAAAAAGCCAGCCTCAATTCAAGGATGGAGAAATAGACTCCATATCATTATGAGGAAAGTGACAGTTGTGCCCATTATTGCAAAAATTACCAAAGAAAACATATACAATTAGCCAAGTGATTTATTAATGCCAGGTGAAAGAATGAGCCAGAGGGCTGGTTTGTAGGGACTATAAGAGAAAGGATATTTTCACAGATAATAAGAAGAAGAATTGGAATCTTCAGTGATTGAACTGGGGAGAGAAATTTAGGTTTGGAATGAGTATGACCATTACAGAAAGAGAACAAACGGAACAAATATTTGGTGCCCATGGGCAAAAAGAAATGGATGCATGGAGAGCAGGATCTTAATCATGGATTAGTCTGAGAGGAGATTCAAAGTGTGGTCAAAGATTTCTTTTTTATGCTATTTTGACCAGGCATCCACATGAATTGAAACATTGGTCAAACCAAATAGTGTAAACATAGATGAATGAGCCTGTGTAGAACTTTCGTATCAGAAGACTCACATGAATGTTACTGAATTAGACTTCAACTGTTGGGGTACAGGTAGAAAAGGAGACTTCATCTATTGGGGTCCAGCTTAGCTTATGAAAATGCTCACACCTCATTATCACCAATATGCTTAAGTGGCATTGGGGATAGCAAGGACTATATCATGTCAAATTAAGCCATGACCTTGTGTCTCATTTTTTAACCCCCTGTTTTATGAGTATAATTAAGAAAAATACTCTAAAATCTATGATTTAGCTTATTTTGTAACCTAAAATGTTACCTAGCAACCACTGAAGGACATCTTTGTATATTTCAAGGCAAAATAAATCATGTTAATTTAACAAACATCTGTTTTCTTATAAGAATAGATATGTTTTCATCCAGACAATCTGCATGTACACTGTGCTTAGTGGCAGTTATACTCCCTTAGCTTAAATTTGATCAGATCAACAGAATTCGGGCTCTCAGAGGGCCACTGTTAATTCGATATGAAAACCTAATTGAGCTTTGATTGTCTGGTGGCCTTTTGTCACTGTTGGACCTATGTGATTGCAATTTGAAGGGAACAACCCATGGTTTCTGTAGGCGACGGAAAAATTATTTATGTTTTATTTTGGAAACCACACTGTAAAATGGCAGGTGGAGGACTTACCACCATCTAAAGCAATATTCACCGAATGCCTTTAAAACAACACGTATTAGGAAGAGCTCCAGAGTTTGTTAGACTTGGTTAATAGTCTAGGCTCAGCCATTTCTGAGCACTTCTATATCGACCACTTGCTTAATATCTCTAAACTTAGTTTCCTCATCTGTAAAATAAGAGTAGTGATAGCACTGTTTTCAGTGCTGTCGTTTTGAGGATTGCATTAACTGTACCTGTTAGAGCATAGCACAATGCCTTCTACGTGGTAAGAGCTGAATACACTTTATTGTTACTATTACTATTGCTAATGGACACATATAATTGACGCTCTTAAACTCATAATTAATATTTAAATAAAGAATACCATGCTACATAGTGTACTTAATTTTCTCAATTGCTTCATCCAACTCAAACTGTTTTCCTTTATCTGAAAACATTGGATTTTGTTTTAAGAATGGTTTAATATTGGACATGAAGAAAATGGAATTGATAAAATTAAAAATCATACAATAAAAAGCCCAAAAACTATAAAATGAATTAAGTCCTAACTGACCTTTTTACTTGCAAATTTCATCGAGTAAATAAATAACTTCACTGAATTTTTCTTGAAACACAATTGACTTGGTATTATGGGAACTTAAAGTTTTATAGACATGTATACAGTTGACCCTTGGACAGTATGGGAGTTAGGGGCCACCCCCCTCCCATACACATTCTGAAATCCACATATAACTTTTGACTCTCCAAAAATCTAATAGCCTCCTGTTGACTGGAAGTAGTACAAGGGCAAGACAAGGACAAAAAGAAACAGTTGATTAATACATATTTTGCATATTACATGTATTCTGTACTGTATTCTAACAGTAAGGTAAGCTAGAGAAAAAATGTTAAGCAAATCATAAAGAAGAGCAAATGCATTTACAGTACTGTATTGTATTTATTATAAAACACCTGTGTAAAAGTGGATCTGTACATTTCAAACCTGTGTTGTTCAGAGGTCAGTCCTATTGTGAAAATTAGAACCGGCTGAAAGACAAATACAAATTGAACTCGCTTTTATGCCCCATTACTCAAACGCTTAGCTCATGTACCCAAATATTCGTCATCATTTTAGACTTGATTTGCAAGCATAAATCCAAATGTTAACCATCAGTGTTTGTCAAAAAAGTTATATTTTAAAAATTATACTTGAGATGCTACTTGTCTTGGGAAAGAAAAGATATCAGAGAATAAGATGGCATTAATGACCATTTTTCCTTGTGAATGGAAAGAGTATGAGACCTTCAAATATCACCATTCTATATTCTTTGGGGTTATCTTCCCACACCCAGGTCAGCAAAGGGAACGGAAGGGCTGTTGGTAATTCTGAGTAGAGAATTTTTGTTAGGAAAAGTGGGTTTTTAATTATCTCATTATAAAAACATGAAAAGGATACCCATTTTCAAGGCTCAACTGCCAGTGAAGAAGCTGAGATTTAAGGCTTGAGTTATGTGAAATATTCAATAGACATCTTGACAGAGGCTTAACCTTATATTTAGACGAGTTTGAGAAAAGATGTGAATTTTTTTCTCATTATGAATTTAGTAACTGAGGACATGTATCTTCAAGAAAAGATGTGAATTTTTTCTCATTATGAATTTAGTAACTGAGGACATGTATCTTCAAGATATGGAATTCTATAAACGTTAATTTTTATTCAAATTATAATTCGGGATTTTAGAGACTAATAAATGTTCTTCTGCTAAATTAATACCAACTGCAAATCGCTTATGGAGTCATAGAGATGATGATCAACATTTCATCTTTATTATGCACAGAACTGTTGGAGAACTACAGCCATGGGACAGTAGGGCCCTTTATAATTCCTACAGCCACGAATTAGCTCTCCATACCCAGTCATAGAGACTGGCATTGTGGAATAACCAATAAATTGTTACTGCTATTAACCCAAATATATTAGAGCCAGAAACAAAACAAAACAAAACAAAAACAAATGCTGTTTTTAAGAGCTGCAGCTTGGAACTGACTTGAGAAAGATTGTCTAACAATAAGTTTTTTCTCATAGCTAAATACCTTTACCTTGAATTTAATGAGGTTTCTAATGTGAAAAGATGGAAAAAAACTACTGAAAAATATAGGGTTAGAGTGACATATTCTTAGGGAAAGCAGTTATTCCACAGGCATATAAAGGGCAGTACAAGGACAAACACCTTGGAAAATGTAAAGTTACCTTTTTTATTGTTTATACCAACAGAGAAGATAGTATGGTGTCGTTGAAAATGCATGGGTGTTAGAGAGAAGCTGTTTCTAACCTGGCTCCTTGACTCACTGTTTGTTCACTTAGGGCCAGTTGGTAAACTGATCTGATCTTCAGTCATCTCCTATGTAAAATGAATAGACAATGCCCATCTCATAGGATGCTTTGGAGAATAAATGATACAAAACCTGTAAAGTGCCTAGCACGTGGGAGTAAATGCTATACTGAGGTGGGGTGCCCTTCATGACTTAGTGGGGACTGTGGCAATTAGATCAAAGCTGTATCTCTGAATCTTTGTGTCAGTAAATTTGCAGTGCAAGAGCTTCTGGTCCTTGGCTTAAAGGAAGCTGCTGCCTCCGTTAACCCTGAAGACACTCCTTAATTCAGCCATCAGTTCCAATTACCTGCTTTCCCTGAAGATGCCAGAGTAGCTACTCTGGGGTGGCTCACCGCCACTGTGTTTGAAAATCTTTGAGCTGTGAACCACTGCTTTGCATTCGATTCTCTAATTGCTTTTCTGTTCCCTGGGCTCCTGTGAACATCCTGCTTCTCATGTGATCCTTTGATCTTTTAGTTACTCACCTACCTCTGCTTTCTGCTTCTGGGAAAATCTCTCCTCCGTGTTTGTTCTCACTTAGCAGTCCCATGTGCCTGCTGTCTGTTGTTATCCTACAGAAGTATCAGTCTGACTTTCTTGACGTCAATGAGCCACCCCCGAGTACTTTGCCCTTGCAGGCCATGTGCCAACTTTGGCCCCTACCTTTGTCCAGAGTTGGCTTATCTCTTGTCAGCTTGACAGGAGTACCTCAACCTATGTGTGGTCCAAAACCATCTTGTTACTTGCGGCTCTCTCTATGGGAATGATGGTAAATAGAGTTCATATTACTGATTTGAATTCAAAGTCTCACTGTATAATTTTTCCCCCTAGAAAGCCAAAACATACTATAAAATATCCTCACTGATTTCTTGGAATACCTGAATGGTGATGCTTAGAAATCAGTTTTACTTATTTATGAAATATAGCATTACAGAATTTTCAAAATATAAAATTAAATATAAATTAAACATAACAAATTAAATATAAATAGCATATACTTATAATAAATATACTTATAATAAAAATAAAATTAAAATCTTTAAAAAATTCCGTACACCTAATCACCTTCATTCCAAATAGTGGTATACCCTGCATTTACTTCTAGTATTTTTTATATGCATATCTGAAGATGGTTTTATAGTCTACTTTTTTTTGCATCCTCCTTTTTCAATTTGCTGTACAAATATCATAAGTTTTGTTTTTCTTGGCTACTCAGTATTTCATAGTGTGAATAAATAATACTTAGTAATAATTTCCCTATTATTGGATATTTCATTTTTGTTTTTAAATCCCATGATTAATCTTTTTTTTAAATTTTTTTAACGTTTATTTGTTTTTGAGACAGAGAGAGCATGAACAGGGGAGGGTCAGAGAGAGGGAGACACAGAATCGAAACAGGCTCCAGGCTCTGAGCTGTCAGCACAGAGCCCGACGCGGGGCTCGAACTCACGGACCGTGAGATCATGACCTGAGCCGAAGTCGGCCGCTTAACCGACTGAGCCACCCAGGTGCCCCAATACCATGATTAATCTTATCAATGGTATTTTCTTGGCACAAAAATGCACATAAAGAGGAGAGTAAAGGAATGTCACAGGAGGATATGGCAAACATAAATCCAGTTTGAGAAATTAAAAAATACATTCTCTATCACTGCAGAATTCTACCAACTGGACTATGACAGTGAAGAATTCTGAATTTTAAAAGCCACTCTTTGTGGGGCACCTGTGTGGCTCAGTCGTTGAGCTTCTGACTTAATTTCAGCTCAGGTCACGATCCCAGGGTCACGGGATTGAGCCCTGCACCGAAGTCTGCACTGAACATGGAGCCTGGTTGAGATTCTCTCTCTCTCCCTCTGCCCCTCTCCCCACTCAAGTTCTCTGTGTCTCTAAAATAAAAAATAATAAGAAATTAAAAACTGATTTTTTGTGTTTACATACATTTTAAGCCATTGAATTTAATTTCATACGCAGACGTCAGAATTAAAATAGAAGAGAGGCAGCGATGGATTTAGAAATTGATCATCTTCGGGGCGCCTGGGTGGCGCAGTCGGTTAAGCGTCCGACTTCAGCCAGGTCACGATCTCGCGGTCCGTGAGTTCGAGCCCCGCGTCGGGCTCTGGGCTGATGGCTCAGAGCCTGGAGCCTGTTTCCGATTCTGTGTCTCCCTCTCTCTCTGCCCCTCCCCCGTTCATGCTCTGTCTTTCTCTGTCCCAAAAATAAATAAACGTTGAAAAAAAAAAAAAAGAAAAAAGAAAGAAATTGATCATCTTCCAGGGGTGCCCGGGTGGCTCCGTTGGTTAAGTGTCCAACTTTCGATTTTGGCTCAGGTCATGACCTCACAGTCATGAGATTGAGCCCCGCATCATGCTCTGTGCTGACAGTGCACAGCCTGGGCTGACAGCCTGCTTGCGATTCTGTCTCTCTCCCTCTCTCTCTGCCCTTCCCCTGCTCACATACATTCTCTCTCTGTCTAAAAATAAATAAATTAACATTTTTCAAAAAGAAAAAAAAATAAGAAGGACTATGATTATAACACCTACTCTGTTCAACTCAAAAGATTGTGGGGCGCCTGGGTGGCTCAGTCGGTTAGGCTACCAACTTCAGCTCAGGTCATGATTTCATGGTCCGTGAGTTTGAGCCCCAAGTCAGGCTCTGTGCTGACAGGTCGGAGCCTGGAGCCTGCTATGGATTCTGTGTCTCCCTAGCTCTCTGCCCCTCCCTCTCTCTCTCTTTCTCTTTCTCTCTCTCAAATAATGAATAAATGTTAAAAAAAAAAAAGAGTATTGTGAGGAACAAAAGACGTGATCCATTTGTAAATTCTAGAGCAATTAGATGTAGAGATATTAGATGTTTAATACTTCGTCCTGTTTTCATCATAATTAGTTGAAATAAGAAAAACACCAAAATATTATACCAAGTTTCAGGGATCCTGGATAAGAAAATTTAACCAATCTATGCCCACACCCCCACCCCAGGCCCAATAGTAACAAACTGAATAGAACTGCTGTGGGGGTCCAATCTTAGAACTTCAGAAAGAAGAGAGAGGAGTTCCTAGTGATGAAGAGCTTGTGCCCAAAAGATGCACATTCAATGAATTAATTAGAAGATTTCCAAGAATGAAGAGAAAGTCCTTGGTAAGGATTGTGGTTCCAGGACGTTGGTCTCTGGAAGGGAAATAGCAATATTGGGAATGGAAGTTAGCCCTCTATTGGACTCATTGTGAATGCTTGGACATAGGGGAGTGGTTCTTCAAAGAGTCTTTGGCTGCAAAGAGAGTGTCTCTGTAATTTAAATTAATGCCAGCCATGGGGTGCCTGGGTGGCTCAGTCAATTAAGCATCTGACTCTTGGTTTTGACTCAGGTCATCACAGGTCTTGAGCTCAAGCCCCACGTTGGCTTTGTGCTGACAGTGGGGAGCGTGCTTGGGATTCTGTCTCTCTCTCTCTCTCTCTCTCTCTCTGCCCCTCCCCCTCTTTCTCTCTGTCTCTCTCTCAAAATAAATAAATAAACTTAAAAAATATTAAAAATAAATTAATTATCGCTAGCCTGTAACAAACTCCTAGATTTCAGTGGTTCCTCACAATAGCTGTTTATTTGTCATACACACAGTCCAAGGTGTTTCCTGGTTGTTGGGTGTGGAGTTGGGATGTTCTGTTGTGTAGGGTCATTCAGAAACTCACACTGATGAAAACTGCCATTTTTATTATGTGGCTTTTATGTCCTGTTTAGGTATGTGTTTCCAGCCAGCCCCGAGGGCAAAAGGGATGAAGAATAAGGTGTGGGGTATTATATGGGTCAGGCTTGGAGGAGATTCCTATCACTCCAGCTCACATTCCATTGGTGAGAACTAGTCCACATGTCCCCACTTAAATTTTTTTTTCAACGTTTATTTATTTTTGGGACAGAGAGAGACAGAGCATGAACGGGGGAGGGGCAGAGAGAGAGGGAGACACAGAATCGGAAACGGGCTCCAGGCTCCGAGCCATCAGCCCAGAGCCCGACGCGGGGCTCGAACTCACGGACCGCGAGATCGTGACCTGGCTGAAGTCGGAGGCTTAACCGACTGCGCCACTCAGGCGCCCCATCCCCCACTTAAATGTAAGGAAAGGAAAGCTAGAAATGAAGTCCCTATCTGAGAACGGGGCACTGGGTGGGTGAGGGGGGGCTCAGTCGGTTGAGCATCTTGACTCTTGGTTTCCGCTCAGGATTGAGCCCTGTATCAGGCTACGTTCTCAGCGTGGAGATTCTCTTCCTCCTTCTGCCTCTCTCCTCTGCTCATGCTTGCTTTCTCTCTCTCTCTCTCTCTCTCTCTCTCTCTCTCTCTCTCAGGAAAAAAAAAGTCCCTGTGTGAGAAATTCCTTGCTAGAAATGTTCTATGCCTGGAAGGTAGAGCACAGATTTTGCCAAACAGCAGCTAAAGTGTAATAGGTTCTCTGACAAGGGGTGGCTGTGAGAGGACTGCCCGTCATAAGGAGGCTGGAGGGGCATTCCTGATTGGATCAACTCTTTATAAAATGTGAGGAGTAGTTGTACAATCATCCATTGTCAAAATACACAGATGAAACATTATAACCTTTCTTGAAATAGACTAGGTAATACATCAGAAATGGACAGGGAAGAAGTTCAAGACAAGTTTATTTCATGGTAACAAATTAGTTTCTGTGTTTCATTAAGGCGATTTAAAAACAAAGAGTAGTCTCCCTCACTATGCCTGTGCAATATTAGTTGAACTTATTGTATGTTTATTTTGGGGGAATGTGGTTTTGAATGTTATTCATGGGTAACATGTTACTGATTATAATAATGATGCCTTGCAATGTGTAACACATTTTGCTTTTGCAAATGTTTTTTACACAGTTAATCCTCATAACAATCCTATGAGAGAGGCTGAGTAGATAAGGATGTGATCCTTGCATGAAAAAAGAGGAAGCTCAGGATCCTATAGTAAGAGGTGAGACTGGGAAAGGAGCCTAGAATTTCTCACTCCAGGCTCCGTACTTTCCACTTCTGAATCCCTTCACAATTTATCTTTTTTCTTGGAGGGGTTAGGAGCTGAAGAACGTCAACTTAGATCAGCCTCCCTTCTTAGTGAGTTTAACTGACTGAGTCATCCATGTTGGATGAATGTTTCACACAGCCTTTCACATACCTCTTAAGGAACAACTTCAATCACGGGAATAGGTTTTATAAGGAAAACAGACTGTAAAATTTGGTTTATGGGCTTGAACTTAAAATACTGGCCGATTTAGAATCTTTCATTGTTATTTGCTTGCATTTGTATACAAATACAATATAAAATCACATGGTGAGAAAACTGTTTTTGTTCTCTTTTTTCCCATTTTATTTAATGTAGTGCTATAATTACTAAGGGCTTCAAATGGAATCCTTAGCAATCTGGCAATGGGGGTACATTTAAAATGAAAGAATTTCAGGAAGAAATACGGATGCTTTTAAGGTGGCTGCTAGTGTGACGATTTCTAAAGTCTTGGTGCTCTCTTAGTTGTCAGGAGACTACTAACGCGGTTGTTTGATTCTGTGAGCTGTTTTATTTGCACTGTGACAAAGCTGCACAGTCGCAGCCGTTGGCTGACGGTCTTGAGTTACGTGGCTCTCTAGCCCCCACCCGTGGTGATTTGGAGCTATAGCATGTCACTGCAGGAAGAGAAATCACCTGCAGGAAGCGGACAGATAATTGTGTCTGAATGGAGTGTAACTTGGATCTATCGAAGTGTCTTTATTTTATTTATTTATTTTTTTTAAAATTCATTTTCCCCTCAGAGTGTCTTTAGAAAACAGCCAACTGGATGGCAGATCTCACCATGTGTCATGCATGTACCTGTGTGTGTATTTTATTATAATTTGTGATAGCTTCAAACGTTTCAAATTATTTATGGAAATAGAATATGTTCTAGTAAGGGTCAACAAAATCTTCTACCTAATGTTGCATTTGCTTAGAGTTACATAACAAAAAAGGAAAGAAAGATGTCAAGAAAACAAATATTTTGAAAGGTCTCCTTTTTTCCTCCCAGAAATGTTACTCCTGCTGCCTCTCCATGGTTGGATGGATGTATTATAACCCCTAGGGTACTGCCTTTGTATTTCCATTACTTTCCACTGTGGCTTTTTAGCACAGCAGGGAGTGTGTTCTCTCTCGGCTTCCAAGTTGTGTGTTTTCAGCCTAAGTAAATGTGAACTGCTCCTCCTTCACCTCTTTCTAAATAAAGAAATGATTTTCTTTGGAAAAAAAAAAAACTTTGAAATAAATGCCTACCTCGATCTCTAATAATTTAAAGGAGTTAAAACATGAGGATGAATGTTTTGCCAAGAGCATTTATAATCGGTATTTTATGGGCTCCATGTGTTTTTCTTGGTAGCAAGAAACATTTAGGAGGTAAGGGGCAATAGTATATAAGCCATTAGTCTTTTGTTATCTTTCCCTTACAATGAAATAGCATTCTCTTTACATTAAAATACAATTTAAAGTGTTAGAAATTTGTGAACAGCATTCATTTATACCTTTGGTTCTTAAATACTAACACACAGCAGAATCACCTGGAGGCCATGTTAAAACTCAAATTACTGGCCCCCTTTCCAGAGTCTCTAAGTCAGTAGATCTGGGGTGAGGACTGATAATTTGCATTTCTAACAAGTTCCTACAGGACTCTGATGATGTTGGTCCGGAACGACACTTTGAAAACCATTGGCTTACACTAAGCGTTTTTCTATTAGTCAATTCCTCACTGCTAATTATTGGTATGCGATTAGAAATGCCCAGTTCAGAAGTCTAGAAACTCTGAAATGCTAAGACTTAGACATATTTATTCTCTCTTAACTTGATGTTTCATTAACATTATCTTCTCACATATTTTCTGCCATGTTATTTGATGTTTGAAGAGTGGTTGTTACTATTTACCTTGAATTCATTTGCATTATCAATTTACATCAATTACAGAGTGTGATAAAATGAAAGAAAAAGCAGCTCAGGGCGCCTGGGTGGCTCAGTCAGTTAAGCATCAGACTTCAGCTGATGTCATGATCTCAGGTTCGTAAGTTCGAGCCCCACGTCGGGCTCTGTGATGACAGCGCGGAGCCTGGGGCCTGTGTCAATTCTTTGTCTCCCTCTCTCTCTACCCCTCTCCCACTCGCACTCTGTCTCTCTTTCTCTGTCTGTCTCTCTCTCTCTCTCTCTGTCTCCCTCTCTCTCTGAAAAATAAATAAACATTAAAAAATTAAAACGAAAAAACTAAAAACAGCAACAACAAAAGAATCTCAAGTAACATGCCCCCCTAGAAAAGTGTGAGTACTAAAAATTCTTTTAACTGTTTTTCTAAAATACTCTTTGGTACAGTTTAATATGCAGATTTTAGCTCATGTTGTCACCTGCATTATTAGAATTTTGCAAGCTGTTAGGATGCATTCCCCATAGAGCATTCTATAAATGCCAGATGTTGTGGCAGTCAGATAAAGGAGGTTTTTCACCATATTTTGAGATAGATGTCAGAAACATTGGAAATAACTGTAGGAGGCTGGAATTAAGGAAGGCTCATAACTGAAATATTACCTTTTGTTTGGGCTGAGAGTGTGGCTTTTGAGCCAGAAAATCTGGGATCTATGCAGCGCTTACTGTTGTGACGTGGGGAAAATACTTCACTTCTCTATTTCAAGATCCTCATCTCCAAATGGAATGGAGCTCGTAGGGATCTTTGAGGATTGAGTGAGTTAAATCACTTTACATGTTTAAAACAGTGCTTTACTCTCAACACTATTATAAATAGATACTACATCTTGGAGAAAGAATTCTGTATAGCCCCTCCCCTCAGTCCTTTTTTTGTCATACTGCTGGTAGCAGTAGAAATGCAACTGAAGTTAAATGAAATAAAATCTAAGTTAATACTAGAATCATGCTACATAATTATAATATTCAACTCCCTTTTCAAGAATTCCCACAATGCCATGTTGTCTGTAGAAGAAAAAGTCATTAATAGGCACTGTGCATTTAAGATAGGGTAGATGGTTCCTCATTATATATTTAATTTCTGGTATCGTGTTTGATAGATTGTCTATACTGGTAATGAAATTGCCCAGGATGTTTGTTAACACTTAAGGTTAGGGGAGAAAATACTGACTCAGGAGCCAAAGTATTCATTACATTTGGAGTAGTAAGGATTAGAGAGTGACACATATGTCTACGGCCATACCACCCTGAACATGCCTGATCTCATCTGATCTCAGAAACTAAGCTAAGCAAAGCAGGGGTGGGCCTGGTTAGTACTTGGATGGGAGAGTGCCATACATGGGCTCAAATGAATGCTGAGAAGTCTTCGCAAGAATATGGGAAGTGATGATTTGGATAAAGAGTCTGGTGGGTGCACTACCACTCAGTAGGTGAGATGGGGGAAGACTAGGCAGTCATTATTGCAGAGATCTAGTAGGTCCTCAAAATTGGCTAACCTGTTCCCTTTCTCCTCCCGCCTTCCCTCCTCAAGGACAAACTATGCGTCTTATCCTTTTAGTGTTGCCTGTAATACCCAGCATAGCTCTGCTCAATCATTGTTGGCTGGTTTGAGTTGCTAATAGGATGCCACAGTTTATATATGGCCTCAGTTATTTTTCTCTGTAAAGAAACCACAGGTGAAAAAGATTAGAACATACTATAGTTTGCACAATAAGCCCCATCCTTTCTTTTCCTACGAGCTTACACTGAGGTCTATATCTGTTCATCTAACAGATCTAACATCTAACATCTATTCATTATAGTCCAAGCTAATAATTTGTGGCTATAAATTTAAACACATAAATATCAATATAATTTTGGTTCCAGTAAAATCTGAAACTTGAATTAAGGGATGCATTTTATAGCCACATATCAAGGAAGAGGATGGGTAGGATTGCCTGCATCAGAGTTGAAAATATTGATGTTGATTACTTGTTCCATCTGGCTTATGGTCACAATAAGTACAACAGACAGTTTAGGTGTATTCTTAGATAGGAATTAACTCAAAGAACTGGGAAACTTAAATGCACTAATAATGGAAAGTGATATTTATGCATGTAAATGAAGTTCAGTCATGTTTACTTAAGACTGGTAATCCCTTCACAGGGAATATATTATTAGTACTATATGTGACGTGGACTGGAATTTTAATATATTCATCAGCATTAGGGCGTTTTCATCTTTGCAAATAAAATCAAACCCTTTTTAAAAAGTATGAAAGGTATTGGGGTCCCTAGTTAGCCCGGTTAAGTGTCCAACTCTTGATTTCAGCTCAGGTCATGATCTCCCGGTTCATGGGATGCAGCCCCATGTCGGGCTCCATGTGGAGCCTGCTTGGGATTCTCTCTCTCTCACTCTCTCTCTTCCTCTCCTCTGCTCATGCAGGCTCGCTTGCTCTCTCTCTCCCTCTCTCTCTCTCTAAATAAATAAATATTTAAAAAATTAAATAAGAATTAAAACATTAAAGGATTACTTATATTTTCTTAAAACCTAAAACTGAAGGCATCTTTAGAGTACTATTATATTAGTCTGTCAAGATCACCACACACAACTGTACAACTCTAAGCGTATCCTTAATATCGATCACCTAAAGATGGTCCTATTATAGGCTATAAGCCAGACTTTTTTTTTGGAGCCTAAGTAGGAGACACCATGATTATAATTTTCTCATATGCCTCCCAATTTTCCTCTTTAATTGTATTTACCTCCTTCTGCAGGATCAAATTACCAGCCAGGGAATATGTGCAGTCATTCTTTTTCTCTGCTTGCCAAGTGGCATTTTATGTAATTGTCCCATATCAGCTTCTCTAGCCCACTCTCTCTTACCTGCAGGTGTGAGGTTCTGTGTCACTTACGCAGGATATTCAACTGTCAGGTAAACTGAGTTATTTCTCTAGTGTTAAAAGTTACTCTTTTCTCATTAAAATATACATTAAAAAATAATAATTTTCTTGAAGTTTCCTTTTGCCCCTGACTTTTGCTCCATTTTATTCTGACTTTTTCATCTGTTTATCTAGTACCGACAGTTTATTTCAGAGGCTTTCATAAAGCATTTGGTAACCCGCAACTCTGTTCATACATACGCGCAATCCTTAATGTCCTGGGGGATTCACTATAGGCTCCCCACTGGCCAGCTGGTTGATGGACTGGGTACCTTGAACTTCAGTGCCTGTTGGTCTTAGGTATGATCATTGTAGTCAGAGAAAGAGTTTCCATTTGGGGCTGGAATGAGGGTGGGAGATACACCACCCTGCATTTCTGAAAAAGAAGGAGCCTAGAAGGGAAGACAGTTGCTCAAGTCTTTATATCAGGAAGCATAATTTCACTTAACCTCCGGTTTTCATTCCCATGTCTCCACCTTCCTGTCTGACTGGTAAGTCAATGCTGGATTTTCCCTGGTCAACATTTACTGGCTCTTGATGGAGCGAGGGGGAGGCACGTAACCATAGGCCTCTTCACTCTGGTCCACCCCACCTTCCATCTGGTCTGATGCCCACACTTCCTGAGCTCTTCTGGGGTTCTGTGGGAAAATCTGTTTACATTGCTCTGATATCTCCCTGTGGTTTATTCTTCCTTTGTTCCCCTTTGCTAAATCATTTATCATTCTTTCATCGGTTTTCTGTGTCCACGTATTGTGGTCATGGGAAATAGAGTTTGAGTTTTATTTACTTATTTAATTAATTAATTAATTAATTTATTTGTATTCTGGCTGTCTGGAGGGAAATTTTCTAGAAAATACAGGGCAGAAAAGTACTGCAACTTCTAGAAAGTGGAAGTCTTACACTAGCCTCTTAAGTAGGCTCCCTTTGTTCAGTTTTTCTCTGCTCGAAACTATCCTCCATAGCGGCACCAGAGCGGCAGTTAGAAACACGGCCAGAGCTATTATTTTTACATCCCTATATATAAATAAGCTAACATTCACCTAAAAATATTGAGGCATCCCTCTTATATTTATATATGACTCCACCTGATTCCTATTCTCTTACTTCTAGTCTTTCTATGTGCCTCTTCCCCATGCTGTGACCAAATGGAATTATTCAATATTCAGTGAATTCTGCACGCTGTTTCATACCTGTGACCCTTTGTAGATTTCGTTATTCCTGTATCTGTCGGTAGAATATACTTTCCCCTTCTTACTGCTTATCAAATATCATCGTTTTGTGTGGCTTTCCTCAATCTTCATTCTTCTAGAACCTTCATAGCCGTACCTTCCTCTTTTCTTTCCTTTTCTTTCTTTCCTTTTCATTTTTCCTTTTCTTTCTTTCTTTCTTTCTTTCTTTCTTTCTTTCTTTCTTTCTTTCTTTCTTTCTGTCTGTCTGTCTGTCTTTCTTTCTGCCGCTTTTCTTAAAGCCAAATCACTTTTAAAAAGAATACATTGGCTTCATAAAGAGGCTCTTTTTCTGGAAGTAAATGGAGCTATTGGGTGATTTTTAGGTAGGAAGGTAAATTACTTGATCAGATTTGCATTTTAAAGTCATCACTAGCAATAGTGTATAAAGCAGTTTATTGCTTAGCCTGCCTACATTCAGACTGTTTTTAGGACTGGTAAAGCAATTTGGGTGAGAGATGATGAAAAGCTGAACCAGGGTGATTATAGCAGTAATGGGGCAGAAGGGTCAAGAGGCATTCAGGATATAGAATTAACAGAACTGGGTCAGAGATTGGATATGAGAAATAAAGAAAAAGTTAGAGGAAATTATCAGAATCAATTTTATGTTTTCTTTAGAATTTTCTTGCCTTTATAGACCATTCACGAATTTTCTGGAGTTGTTGAATCTTTAATAGTAATTTTTTTTTTAATTTTTTTTCAACGTTTATTTATTTTTGGGACAGAGAGAGACAGAGCATGAACAGGGGAGGGGCAGAGAGAGAGGGAGACACAGAATCGGAAACAGGCTCCAGGTTCTGAGCCATCAGCCCAGAGCCCGACGCGGGGCTCAAACTCACTGACCATGAGATCGTGACCTGGCTGAAGTCGGACACTTAACCGACTGTGCCACCCAGGCGCCCCTAATAGTCACTTTTAAATCAACCTTTAAACTTGAAAAAAATTTTTTCTCACACAAACTTAAAGTTTTATTTTTTTGCAGAATTCCCAAAGATTTAGATGGAAAAGTGAATGCTTTTCAGTACTTTTGGGGGTTATAATTAATGGTTATAAATTTAATGACCCCTCTAAGAAGTTGTTTTATATATTTTATTCAATTTATTTAAACTATACAGAAACTTAATTTTTTTTTTAATTTTTTTTTCAACGTTTATTTATTTTTTTTGGGACAGAGAGAGACAGAGCATGAACGGGGGAGGGGCAGAGAGAGAGGGAGACACAGAATCGGAAACAGGCTCCAGGCTCTGAGCCATCAGCCCAGAGCCCGACGCGGGGCTCGAACTCACAGACCGCGAGATCCTGACCTGGCTGAAGTCGGACGCTTAACCGACTGCGCCACCCAGGCGCCCCCAGAAACTTAATTTTTTAAAACAATTTTTATTACTGAAGAATAGCTGATGTAGATTGTTATATTCGTTTCAGGTGTATAGCATAGTGATACAACACATTTATACACTACTTGGTGCTCACCATGACAAATATACACCATGCAACATTATTACAAATCATTGACTATACTCCTAGTGTAATACTTTTTATCTCTGTGACTTATTTATTTCATAACTGGGAGTTTGTACCTCTTAATCCCTTTCACCTATTTTACCACCACCCCCCCCCCACTGTTTTCCCCTCTTGCAACCACTAGATTCTTCGCTGTATTTGTGGGTTTGTTTCTGTGTGTTCTTTTGTTTTGTTTTTTTAGATTTCACACATAAGTGAAATCACAAGATGTTCGTCTTTCTTTATCTGACTTATTCCACTTAGCATAATAACCTCTAGGTCCATCCACGTTGTCTCAAGTAGTAAGATCTCATACTCTTTTATGGCTGAGTAATATTCCGCATATTTATCTATCCATCTATCAACAGAAACTTGAGTTGGCTATTATAAATAATCCTGCAACAAACTTAGGGGGCATATATCTTTTGAAATTAACATTTTCATTTTCTCTGAGTCAATACCTATGTGGAATTACTGGATCATATGGTATTTCGATTTTTAATTTTTTGAGAAACCTGCATACTGTTTTCCACCGTGATTGTGCCAATTTACATTCCTACCAACAGTGTATGAGGATTCCTTTTTCTCCACATCTCTGCCAGCACTTGTTATTTTTTGTGCTTTTGCTATTAACCATCCTGACTGGTGTGGTATCTCATTGTGCTTTTGATTTGCATTTCCCTGATGTTGAGGATATTTTTATGTCTCTTGCCATCTGGATCTTACCTTTGAAAAAGTGTCTATTCAGGTCTTCTGCCCATTTTTAAATCAGATTGTTTTCTTTTTGATGTTGAGTCCTACGCGTCTTTATATATTTTGGATATTAACCACTTATCAGAATTAATTTGAAAATGTCTTCTCCTGTTCAATAGGTTGCCTTTTTATTTTGTTGATTTTTTTCACTATGCAGAAGCTTTTTATTTTGGTGTGATCCCAATAGTTTATTTTTGCTTTTGTTCCCCTTGTCTGAGGAGACATATCCATAAATATGTTGTTAAGGCCAGTGTCAAAGGCAGAGATTACTGCCTATATTTTCTTCCAGGAGTTTTATGGTTTCAGGTCTCACACTTAGGTCTTTAATCCATTTTGAGTATATTTTTGTGTATGATGTAAGAAGCTGGTCCAGTTTCATTCTTTTCCAGATAGCTGTCCATTTTTCCCAGCACCGTTTATTGAAGACTGTCTTTTCCCACATTTCATATTCTTGCCTCATTTGTCATAGGTTAATTGACCATATACACCTGGGTTTATTTCTGGGAAGTGGATCCTGTTCCATTGATCTATGTGTCTTATTTTGTCCCAGTACCATACTGTTTTGATTAGTATGGTTTTATAGTATATCTTGAAATCTGGAATTGTGATACCCCCAGCTTTGTTATTCCTTCTCAAGATTGCTTTGGCTATTCAAGGTATTTTGTGGTTCTATACTTTTTTTAGTTTAGAACTAAACTATATTTGTTTTAGTCCTGTGATTTTGATATAGATTTCACTGAATCTGTAGTTTGGTTTGGGGAATACAGACATTTTAATAATACTAATTCTTCTAATCCATGAACATGGTATATCATTCCATATGTTTGGGTCTTTTTCAATTTATTTTATCAGTGTCTTAAAGTTTTCACAGTATAAGTCTTTCACTTCCTTGGTTAAATTTATTCTTAGATATTTTATTCCTTTTGGTGCAGTTATACAGAGATTGAGAAACTCCATAAAGAGCCAGCATTTACCTTGATGTAAAAACAGAAATAAATCAGCTGAGTTCAACCATTTACTTGGTGAATCTGTTACATATATTATGATGATCTCAACATTACCAAAAGCTTTGAATGGGTTCACTTCCTACTAATACCACGTGGTCCTCAGTATTGAGAATTCTAGGTCTGTAAGGGTCATGAAATTTGACTCAGTGGATCTGGTGGTCATGCTAGTTCTGTAACATCAATGAAAGATTCAGTCTCTGATTGGCTTTTTAAACTAAAAATAGCATGTCTTATGTCTTAATTCCATGTTGTAATTTTCCAGCCTTCTTTATCCAGTATTGCATACATTCATGAGTTTTTGAGTACTAAACTTAGATGTGCAAAATTACAACTTTTAAAAATAATAAATATGTAGGTCCACCACCCAAGCCTTTCTTTATGTGAAGTAGTAGAAAATTTATTTCTCCAAATGCAAGATAATTCAGTCACTTCTGGTTTAAAGTTCAGTCTTGAGGAAAAAGTTCATTCAGTTCCAGATTCTTCCCCTTCCCCTGTGCATCTTTTCTCCCTGGAATGACTGGTTCAGGTTGGTAAGCATGGTTACTAATGATCATAGCACCACAATAGTTTTCATCTTTGTGGGAAGAATACTTATGTCACAGTCACATTTCCCTGATCTATTTATTTGTTAACTTTATGTAATTTGTCTTACACTGCTTTCTAAGATATAGAAGCCTAGTTATTGCCATTGAATTTCTTTGTTTTCAACCCAATTTCTATCTGTTAAAGATTTAAAAAATCCTATATGATTTCTCAAAGTTGATAATTTGAACATATCAGAGAGTAGTATTTTATAGGGATATATAACTACTGCTTGAATGTTGGGAAAAAAAACTAATATGTATAAATATGTGCAGGGTTAAAACTAGCTCAGCTAGTATGTAAAAATCATGTGACTACATTTATAATATTTTCTAACCAGGTTATAGATTTGCGTCTTTCTATTAAAACAACCTCTGGGGTTAAATGAAGTCTGTTTTTCTTCTACTACTTCTTTAATGTCTTTGATCATTTAATACTCATTAAAATATTGTATCTCTTTGAAATATTTATATATCTCAGAGTAGTATATGCAATAACAAAAGTACTCATAATTATTTTTATATTGCGGTTAGGTTATTTATAATACACTCATCAAATGCTAAATTAAATATTGGTTTTAAAGTTCAGGGGCAGCTTGCTGTGATATACAGATGCTGTTTGTTATATTGTCTGTAGTAAAAAAAATACTATAAACAAAAGCTTAGGACTCTGTGGAAAATTAGATCTTCTGATATTGTTTTACTATGACAAGTTCACTGGACAGAAGCAATATGGTGTCACATATATTGCCTTCTATTTGAACCCATTGTTTTATAATGAGAAAAAAAAAAACACTGTAAAAGAAATATAAGAGCAAATGGCTAAGCTAAGGGATCATTACATTTTGCAAAAGTTTTCCTTAGGTTAACTACATTTGGGCAAATAGCTAAGATTTAAGCATTTGAAATGATAATCGTTCATAATCATTATATTTAATATAAACTCATTATAATTAATATAGATGTAGTTTACATTAAAATAGTAATAGTGAATAGTAATATTTAACATTTAACAAGTACTTATTAAGTGAAAGGCTGTGTTCCAAAACTATAAATTCATTCAATCCTTACAATAATCCCATTAGTATGTAATACTATTGTTGCCATTTTACAGAAGAGAAAAACTCTGGAACTGAGAGAAAATAAACATTCAACCCATGTTCACACGGCTTTTAAGAGTGGGGCAGAAATTCCAACAATATGGAATATTTCTCAAGGAGTACGTAGTCTTGCATAATAGGCCTTAAAATTCATGCAGATCAATATGAAATATAAATTATGCCATGGTATCTTTGATTTTATCATAATGAATTACTGTAAATGAATTAATACATATATAATTTTACCTGAACTGAGTATTCCTTTGTTAAGTCTAATCTCATTAATTTTCTGAATCTCTAAAATATAATTACCATATCAGATAACATTATATTTATAATATTGCAGTTAAAACAGGTGAGGAAAATTGACTCCACATATTTAGAGATAAGTTATATTTAAAGCTTCAGCCAGACCTAGATGACTGAACATTAATTTATGATTAATTTGATATTGTTCCCCATCATATCAGTCTGTTCACTAAAAACCTATAGTTACTTTATAGCATAATCCTACAAAAAACATTACCACTCATTTTGTATCTCAAGTGAAGCTAAGTGGTTAAATATTGTGATTGTGTGTGTGTGTCTGGTAATGAACCAAAGGCAACTTTGGAGTTCAGATCCAAAATCTGGACATGATTTTGCCATTCTGTTGTATTTATTTGAACGATAGATTCTAATGTGACAGTTGATGAGGTTGTTGGTATCCTCTCTCACTGGAGTAGTACAGGAAGTTTATTGATGTGTTTTGCATATATTTAAATGCCATGTGTCCTTTGCTTGAAAACTGTCTCATTAAAGATACATCTCATATTTCCACTTATTTCTTCAATTTACATATATAAAATTTTAAAAGGCAAAAATAAATGTATGTGTAATATTAAAGATATACTTATAAGTTAATTTGTAATTGTTTTATATTTCATCTAGATAATAACATCCTTTCCAAAGGAAAGGTCTCAAGTAGGGTCTTATAGGGTCACAAGTATCTTTTACACATGTTTAAGAAATATAAGTAAAGCATAAGGACTTTTTTTAAATGGAGTTTTTTTTTTTAGTTTATTCATATAGTCCGAATTGATTTTGCTGATTGCAACTAAAGTCAGAGATTGTGGTCTGAGCAATGTTTCACATATTAAAGATGGTATACAAGTCAAAGCACTTAGGCTTGGGATTCCTCTGGAAGAAATCTGGACCAAGTGAAAAACATTTTATGAGCTAAATGAGAGGCTTTTCCAGTCAGTCTTGAAGGCAACCAGCTGGCTTCCCATCTGTTTCCTTACCTAAGTCCAGGAGCAAGTTGGATATAAGCTAAGGCACTGTTGACATGCATTTGGAGAATGAAAGTATTCTTGTTTTCATTTCTAATATATCCCATTCTGTGTATATTTAAATAAGTTTTTTTTTTTTTTTTTGCCTAATTTAATGCCATCATAAAACAATGCATGTAACCTAGAGTTTGATGGGGGTGGTGTCACAATGGAGGCATTGCAAACCTGAATGAAAACATGCCAGCCTGGATACCTTCCTCTGAGTTTAGATGGCAGACAGATCTGTGGCCACATTGAATTAGAAGGCAGGAGGTGTCAGAGATACAAGTAGTGGCAGAATTAACAAGGAGCACATTTAAAAAAAGTTTTTTTAAATGTTTATTTATTTTTGAAGTAGATAGAGAAAAAGAGAGAGAGAGAGAGCATGAGTAGGGGTGGGGGGAAAGGGAGGGAAACACAGAATCTGAAACAGGCTCCAGGCTCTGTCAGCACAGAACCTGATACAGGGCTTAAATTCAGGGAACAGTGAGATCTTGACTTAGGCTGAAGTCAGACTCTTAACCGAGTGAGCCACTCAGACACCCTAAGGAGCACAATTTTTTCAGTCTTCTGCCAATCCTCTAAAATTTTTAGCCTCTACAAAACAATAACCTTAGTAAATATTTGTTGGGAAGCCATCATAGCAAAGAAAACTAGATGCCATAATGATGATAATAATAGCAGACATTTCTTCAGGGCTAATTCTGTGGTGGATACTTTACAAGTGCCGTCTTATTTAATCCTGCCATAACCCTCCAATGTAGGTATTAATATTATGTTTATTTTGCAGATGAGGAATTTGAGGTTTAGAGAGGATAAGAAACTTGTTCAAAGGTCCCATGGGTGGTAAGAGGTCTCCTGGGCCTCAAAGCCAGGTCTACTGACTCCAGAACTCATGTTCTTCATCTTTGAGGGATCCTTTAAAGTCAGCCAACCGGTCCTTGTAACTCACTGCCGATGGAGACAATGGCACAAATCAAGTCTGACTCAACCTGAAATTTCTAGTAGAAGGCCAAGCAATTAATGTTATCATTTGCCTGGTGTGTAGAGGGGAAAGTCCTCAATGTTTTAGATTTTCAACAGTATACATCCTTGTAAAAATAAATTTTCCTATTGCAAAATAGTAAATACAAGTAGAATAAAATTTTGAGGAAAATGACCCCTGAATAAAAAAAAAAGTGTCTATCTAGAAATTGTGTGTTTGCTTTCTAATTGAGCAGTTATGCAAGTATATTTTCTTATACTAATATCTTTGGTATAAAGATTATGAATATGGTGAAAGGAGGTGTAACATTGCCGTCTCATTTATTTTTCTTATGCAACTGGATGCTTCCAATTGTTTATACTCTTTTAGGAAACTTAACACTGTGTTGCATTAAGATTCTACTTTATATTTTCTAAAATAAACATCTTCTTTGACTATACTGTATTTTGGAATGTTTGTACCTAGGATTCATTAAGAAAAAAAAAAAAAAAACCTAACAGCCCCACTTAGGTTTGGGTCCTATAAAAATAGGAGCATGAAAGTGTGAAAGATACATTTTTAAGGTTCTCTCTTATAACTTTATATGTAGTAGAGACAGATTTAAGCAAATTAAATATCTTTCAACAGGGGTATTGATATGTACAATATAATATCAAAAATAGTGAGACATTGGGGTACCTGGGTGGCTCCATCAGTTAAGCATCTGACTTTGGCTCAGGTCGTGATGTCTTGGTTCATGGGTTCAAGCCCCCTGTCAGATTCTGCACTGACAACATAGAGCTTGCTTGGGATTCTCTCCCCCACCCCTCTCTCTGTCCCTTCCCCACTCTCTCTCTCAAAAATAAATAAGCATTTAAAAAATATCTAAAAAATAGCGAGACATATGTATGTAAAATGGTTATAGCAGTGTTACTAAAATACTGTTACATAGAAAGTTGAAAAGTGCAGAACGATAAGTGAAATTTGAGACATTTTTGGTTAAAAATCCTATCGTGTGTGTATATATGTGTGTGTAATACGGTGTCATGTGGTCCAGTGTGTAAGCATAAAACAAAATTCTAGACCTATTCATACCAAATTATTGAAAAGCGGAAAAATTATTGAAAAGTTGTGAGGAAACTTTTACTTCTTAGTTTCTACACTTCTGACTTACTTTTATTTTTATGAAAACACGTATATTGGTTTTGTTAGAAGCAAAAAAGTAGTATTTTTTTCCAATTTTCTTGGCCTTCTAAAAGATGCAAGTTACCTCTTCAGTCTAATTGTCCTCATTAAGGCTTGCCACCTTAATTACAGATTTTCCAACTGTGCCCGATTCCTTTGCCACTCTGCCCTCCTGTACTGGTATTCTCTGTGGGGAAGGCCCTTCCCTTCCCTTCTTATGCCCAGGTTCCATTATGTTCCCTGTTCTAATTCCAGTGCTTCTCTAACACACTTTTATATGTGTATTTCTCAATCAATTCCCCTCCTCTGTTATCATTCCAGACACTGTGTTCTTCTGTTACATATTACATACCATAGTTTGCCTTGTAATAAACTTGACTAATGTATCTGAAAGAGCCGTCTGTAAAATTGAAACATCTTAATGCTTATTTATTTCCTTATACTTAGATTACATTACCTTAGGGGTGTCCCATAACATTTGAAAAATTAGTAGATTTTTATTTTTGTGCCATTTTTTGAACATTTCCAGCTTTTCTTTATATCGTAATTTACTTTCAGTCACTTCTGCTTTATGACAGATTGCCAATCTTGAGATTTATAATCCACTCCTACACTCTATGTTGCAATTTCTATGTAATAACTATATTTGCTTCTTCTATTTTCTTATATAAACACATTTCAAGAGGCTTAAATGGGAGATGGCAGTCCAAATAAAATAACTTTGGCATTTGCAATTATTTTATAACACGATGCCAAAATATTGTCACATGCAGTATCTCACATGACAAATCTAATAAAGTGTTAGAGAAACAGAAATTTTTATAATAGGTTCCTGTATGAATCAGTACAGGTGATTTCCTTTTACAAGGACAGGCAGGATTATTTTCGATAGGACAGAAGCAGGGGAAAGAGTGAAAACCCAACTGACTTGCAAACAGGAGTTTCCTGGGTAGTCATTGGGGAAGGGAGTTTTGCTGTGTCACAAGTGACTAGTCCCTGGTTTTAAAAGAGAGTGACTCATCCTCCTTTGAAACAAGAGATAAGTGGGAGAGAGAGCTGTATAAAATTATTTTACAACTATTTCCTTTTGAGCTATGACTTCTTAAACTGGAATGTGATCCAGAATAGCTTCCCTTTGAATCCAACATTTGTCTTAAGCATTTTTATTGTCTCTATTTTCTCTCACACCATCTCCCTTCTTCTCTCCCTCTGTTCAACAGATTTACACTGACTGGGCCAACCACTACCTAGCAAAATCAGGCCATAAGCGGCTGATCAAGGATTTGCAACAAGACATTGCAGATGGAGTGCTGCTAGCCGAAATCATCCAGATCATTGGTAAGACCTGCCCTCTGGGAAAAACCATGAAAGTCTCTCCCCCACCCCCCACCCCCACCCGCCTTGGTCAAACACAATTTAAGTTGAATGCATATGAACTTAGTCCCTGTGTCTCTGAGATTAATGTAGCTCTCCCGTGATTTAATTAAAAATGTTTATGTGAGAATGTTTGAAAAAAGCAGTTTGGCTATACTTTTAAATGGCTAGAACTGTATCTTTACATCCACTGGATTGTCAGAAATGAACGCTTCATTAAACCATATGTCTCCCATGTGTGCATTTCGTTAGCTAGGGCAACTCATACACTCTGAGATTCCTTGAAACTGTATCCTGATCCAGCAGGGACAATTGTGAAAGGTTTCATGTCAGCAGTCATTTGGCACAGGCTAAAGAATTAGCAGCAACTTCCTTCTCACTCACTTTTTTTTTTTTTTTTTTTTTTTGCCTGATTTGTGCATATGGAATTGGCGGCGGCTAACAAGTGTGTCCTCTTGTACGCGGCTGGGGAGACAGAGTGAATGTAGCAGCAGCATTGTGCTTGTTTTGGTTTTGGTTTTGGTTTTTGTGTTTTCTTAGTCTCCTTTTTTTTTTTGTGTTTCACTTCATTGCTTAAGCATGTCATTCTTTTTTTCTCTCTTTTATTTTATTTCTTGGCTTTAGCAAATGAAAAAGTTGAAGATATCAATGGATGTCCTAGGAGTCAATCTCAGATGGTAAGAATCAAATTTATTTTAAAATATAATGCTTACCTTCACTTTTGATTACACTGCATTTGTAAATGGACTAGAAATTTCTTTTGCATGCCTTCCTGCTTAAGAAACCATTCGATCACATTCTATCATACGTATTTCTTTGGGTGCAGTTTATGGGCAAATGATAGCATCAGCACAGCTGAATATGGATGACTCCTGAATAACATGTCTCCAGGTGTTTTATCAGATCCTTGACTTTTTGTTGTTGTTGTTGCTCTGATGGCTGAATAATTTAATACTGGTTTTGCTGGCAGTAAATCCCATTTCCAATTTTAAGTGGAGCCTTTTTGTCTGAACAACTGGTTTGAAGAACAGAGCTGGCCATGTGCATCTGAAAAATACATAAATAGTATTTTCCTTGTTCATAACAAAGTCCAGTGTAAACACAGAGACTCTTCAGCACTTTTGGAAATAGCTCTAAAGGCATGCTGCTGGACGTTTTCTGAACAGTGACTGATCATGAGATATGATTCATAGCCTTTTTCAGAAAGCTGTTGATCTAGAGGTCTGTGCCTTTCCCATCTCTCTTTTTATCTTTACCAACTGGTAAAGTTTATAGTTTTATAATGAAAAAATAGATTGATAAACTCCTGAGGTAAAAACTTACCCCTCTATTTATTAAATAGCCACAACTGAAGTTTCTAGGACAACCTGAAATACAAATGCCTTCATTAAAGTTATATCAGCAGATATAATCAGGAATGATAGCCAAAATCCATCAGATGAGGCTTCCTTCAAAACTCTAGCACAAAATAGACATTTTAAGTGAATGTAATGACTTCTTAATTGTCAGGGATTGGAGAATGAAAAAAGAGAACTCTTTTGATGTGCTGACTTGCTTTACTTAATGTCAGAAAACTGAAATCCAAAATAATAAAAGGAATTTATTCTTAAAGAGTGATTAACTAGCATGTCGTGTGTGTGTGTGTGTGTGTGTGTATGTATGCATGTGATTAATAAACACTCAAAGGCACTATTACAATACATAAACCCTGCATAACTGTTGTGAAAAAAAATCTCGGTAAAAAACAATTTTCTGTAAAATAATTCAGTTTTAAGGGGACTTCTTGATCTAATTATTCTGGGCACAAGCATGGCACTATGGAAATTAATTATAATTTTACTGAAAGCAATTATAATACCTTCAGACCCTGCTAAAATAATAGCTGTGTGATATTGGTAAATGATGTAAGCTCTCTGAGTTTCAGCTTTTTCATCTGTATAATGAACCCTAATTAGGATATGATAATGACCTATAATTATGGATATTCTTTACTACCAAAACTGATATGGAAATATAATAGTGCTGCTATAAGCTTTGTTAAGACATATTCATGAATTAACACATGTTAAAAGTTTTTTAGAGCTTTATATTAAAAATCTGTATAGTCCCTGAATATCATATTTTATGTTTCTTAAACTCAACACTTGGGTTTACTTTCATTATTTCAATTATAAGGAGGTGTTGGATAGTAAAATAGGTCTTCTCTGTTGTCATTCCAGTTTGATTCTGATTACAGAGAATCCAATAAACAGCCAAGCTAATATTTCATGACAGAAAAAACAAAACAAACAAACAAAAAACTATGAAGTTCATAACTATGGATAGGAATATAGTCCTTATATATTTATCTGAAACATCTGTACCGAAGATTCTACAAATCTGTGAAAACATTCTCATGAGTATTAGACTCTGTTAATTTTTTTTTATTATTTCCTAATCCTTATTAGCCCCCAAATGTCATGTAACATCTAGTATACATGTCGTGTTGATATTTCTGCTTTTGATTAACACACACACACACACACACACACACACACACACACACACACAAACACCAGAAAAACCAAAGCCTGAGGGATGTAGATGCTATGAAAAAGGTAGTTTTTCCAGCCAAACAGTATTAGTTGGAATCACTTTGGATTTTGAGTTAAGAATGACTTGTGTCCTCATTTTTTTCTGATGTGGTTGAATTTTGAATCTGAAGTTGACATGCCCTCCGTGTGTTGATTCAGAATAATGCATATAACAAAAATAGAGCTTTTTAGTTGAATTACTTTTGCCTCTATTCCTAAGAATTGGCATTGGCACTATATTATTAATGGATAAAAATCCAGACTTTAACTGAGACAAGAAATTAGGGAAAAGAGAATTATGACAGAGTATGACTAGGCTTATGAAGTTCTTATAAATTTCATATATCTATTCCAAACAGGATGTTGCCTGTTTCTTTATTGCTTAACAACCAAGAGGTGAAACATTAATAACAGTGAGTGCTATCCTTACTCACAAAACTGCTTTGACCACATCCTTTTGAATATCTGATTTTTTATGGTGCTTGCTGTTTGTGTGGAATACGGAAAGGTAAAGTAAAAACTAGGTATGCTCCTGTTTGTAGTCACAAATTATTTAAATTTCAAATTTGATAACTTTTATTGGATTGTTTTAAACCTTTAAGAATACAGAGTCTCTTGTGGTATGAATCTATAATATATTGATGAATATTTTGATGAATAGTAGTCAGGTAATTCATATTTAGCCAATATTTGCTGAGCACCTGAGCTACCAGATTGAGGGACCCTTGAGGATCAAAGGAGCAAATATTGAAATAAATAATAGCAACAGTGTTGCATAGATAAGAACAGAAGTACTGTGACGGGAGTCCACTGTGGCTTGAGTGCAGTGAGGTGTTTGTATGGGACGATGGAAGTCTGATCACACAGGGCTAAAGTATGGGGTTGGTTGAGGAGCCTTTTGAGGACTTTTAAAGCTGGATGTGGCATGATCTGATGTAAATATTAAAAAAATCATCCTAGGTGCTTTCTGGGAATTGTAGAATATGTGTTAAATCTTCATTTGGATGTGGGAGATGACGAATATAGGGAGGATGAATGTTCCCACAGTTTCTCCTGAGAAGTTACTATTAGACGTGATTACTACAGAGGGAGAAAATAGACTAAAGGTAGAAGGGGGAAGATGACAAATTCATACTTTGAAAGTAAAGTTTGACCTATCCATTGGAACATCAAGTAGGAGGTGACTTCAGACAATTAGGCATGTGTTCCTGAAGGTCATAATAAGGTGTTAGGTAGAATATAGCTAGTGCACAGGTAATGATTGAAGTCATGGATAAAGGATGAGATTTCAACAGAAGGCCTGTATAAAGTCAGGAAGGGAGAGATTTGAGGTTCTCACACTGGGGAATATCAATATGTATGTGGTGAGCAAAGGTGTAGGAATCAGAAATAGGGAAGAGTAGTGAGAGAATGAGCCCATCTTTAAGAGGATGGATCCACAGATGGGGATTATTGATCCTTAGGGTAGCTAGAGTAGCTTCAACTAGAGTACTTGGACTAGCCCAGTGAGATGGGGCAAAGTAAGATGAGCAGAATGCGGTGGATGTTGTCAAATGCTACTTAGCCAACTAGTTGGTGTACCTCAACAAAGAAGTTGGTTCTAGCAATTAGGCAGGCATTAATGACCTTGATGCAAATGTCTTCTATAGGGTGACCATGTGTTAATTAAGGAGTAAGAGAGATGCCCCTGTCTATTGAGATTTGGATAATCTTTCTAGGAATTTCCTGTTGAAGAGAAAAACAAAAATATATCTATAGTTTGAGAGGAAGGAAGGGTGAGGGGAGCTTTTGGAAGGGGGGAAATAGGGAGAGGAGGAGGAAGCAGTAAGGAGAGAGAAGAATCCAGGGGACTGGGGAGACAAAAGATGATGCCAAATCCTAAAGCAAGTGGCAAAGGAATAAATTTGAAGTCTGTGTAGAAGATTAAAATTTTTTTTAATGTTTATGTATTTTTGAGAGAGAGAGACAGAGTGCTAGCAGGGGAGGGGAAGAGAGAAAGGGAGACAGAATCTGAAGCAGGCTTCAGGCTCTAAGCTGTCAGCACAGAGCCCGACACGGGGCTCGAACCTGTGTACCTCCAGATCATGACCTAAGCCAAAGTTCGATGCTTAACTGATTGAGCCACCCAGGCGCCCCCTGGGTAGAAGATTTAATGTTGGAAAAGAATGAAGGTACATTTTCCTTTGTGTCATGTCACAAGGGGATATGATTGCATGAAATGAAGGTACCTGAAAATGGATTAAATAGAAATTGAAGGAGTTCATCAATAACATAACTGCAGAGTATTAGAGAATAATAATGTGCACTTTTCCGTGGGATTCTCTAATTATAATACCTTATAGAAAAACTCATGTATGTTGTCTTGAAATAGATGAAGAAAACAGTAATTCTTTCAAGTGGGCCAAAGAACATATGTTTAAGAGAAATATGAGCTAGTCAATGCACCAATTTATTAGTGTAATTTTTGGAAGATTTTGATTCATGTTTATTCTAAGTCTCAAAGTCATAGTTATCTTCCTTAATGAGCTGAGACTAAACTCATCCTGAAAAACAGAACTCAGTTTGAAGGAGCTTGTTCAACACTATATTTAACCTTATCCAAAGATGAAGTTACTGATATGGATAGCACCTGTTGAGTAATTTCTAGGTGGGTGGTTTCAGAATTCAAAATATATGCTGCATGCCACACTTTGGTGAGATTACGCGAGGAAATAAATTAGTAAACTATAAATACTAGGAATGTCCAGAATGCCTAGCAGATTAAAAATAGCAGAAAAATGCCCAACATGTATTTGAAATGCTGAGGCACAAGTGCTAGGTTCTTAGACAAAAATGTAAGACACGTTGGGGAAAAGTTGTTTTGAAGACAAATTTTCCTTTAGTTTAAAATAGACCGTTACATTTAAGGATCTTCACAAATGTGGTAGAGGGATTAGAAACTGTGTTTATGTGAAGTAAGCCAAAATTCTGATTCTACAGTATAGCTGAGGATGTGACAAATGTGCTTCACAGCCTGTCCTTCCTTTTTGCTGGCTCCTCCCATTATCTCACGGTAAGAGCTCCATTGTTTTCAGCCACAACTTTCCATCTTCTTTTGAACATACCATGTGGTTTAAAATTTTCTGAGATGGTGACTTGGGGAATGTTTATCCCTGTGCCTCTTACCCCTTTTTGTTCCTAGAAGATAAAAAAACAAAAACAAAAACAAAAACAAAAAATAGGTTCATTCTCCCTTAACTCTCCAGTTCCAAGTCCCACAACGTTGTGACTTCCAGAATAATAACATGATGGATTTTATTGGCATCTTTATTCCATTTCAATAGTTTGCACTCATCTGTACAGTGAAACTATTCTTCCTAGTAAACATATTTGGTGCTTTTATCAGTATTCTGTCCTTTAAAGTTTTAATTATTTTAGCCACTGCTTGTAATTGGTCCTCTCATAAAGGACCTATTTAGGTAAGATAGGAAGATGAGGTTTCTAACCAAATAGGGAAGAGATAAAATATTGGAATGCTCTTAAAGGTTTAATAAAATCTTATAAATGGCACACTGCAGGATTCTCGCACTATGACTCAGAGGAGTGGAATATTGCTAAGTTAGTCCATTCACATGATCCCCTGCCATTTTTGAAACTGTTCATCTTCTGGAATGGCTGGAAAAAGATAGCTTAATGAAGACAAATGCTTTACTACAAATATAACTCTGATCTCTAACGAAATGCTAAATGGAAATTTCTACTTTGAGGTTTTCTATTTAATTTCATTATTTTCATATAGGCTCACACTTTGGAACAAAAGAATAAACTACCAGTGTTAAGAAATGTATGCTTAAGTTATTACAATATCCTGATGATTTTTAAAACTGAATGTGTCTCTAGAAGTTGCTCTGTGTACTAGCATTTAAAGTTCAAACGAAGGACTTGAAAGATTGAAAGGAGGGGTGTTACACTGAAAGGACAGTAGTCACTGGAATTCAGTTGTGACTCTGTGACTGAGAAAAATATCCAGTGAAGGCTCAGTTTCTGGTCATTTCTGCATTGAGGAAATTAGACCAATAGAACTCTGACTTGCTAGATTGATTTAAAAACAGCAAACACCATGGCTCCTGTTCAGTGTTTTAGAGGTATATTTGGGGTTTAACTCTTTATAGCTTTTTAAAAGTATATTCATAGTGGGGCGCCTGGGTGGCGCAGTCGGTTAAGCGTCCGGCTTCAGCCAGGTCACGATCTCGCGGTCCGTGAGTTCGAGCCCCGCGTCAGGCTCTGGGCTGATGGCTCAGAGCCTGGAGCCTGCTTCCGATTCTGTGTCTCCCTCTCTCTCTGCCCCTCCCCTGTTCATGCTCTGTCTCTCTCTGTCCCGAAAATAAACGTTGAAAACTATATTCATAGTAAGGTGAGAAAGATATTTCCTAAATTATATTAAATCCAATTTAAAAGAAAAACGGTAGTATCATGAGAATTATATTTTTATGGGAGTTGTCTGGTCTGCCATTAAATTAAATAAATGTTGGGGCACCTGTGTGGCTTAAGCTGTTGAGCATCCGACTTCAGCTCCCACGTCCTAATCTTGCAGCTCATGACTTCCAGCTGTTCATCAGGTTCACTGCTGTCAGCCTGTTGGCGTGGAGCCTGCTTCGGATCCTCTGTCCCCTTCTCTCTGCCCCTCCCCTGCTTGCTCTTGCCCCAAAATAAATACATACTAAGGAAGTTAAATAAATGTTGAAAATACAAGAATGCTTTTCTGTATTAACTTTATATTATGGAATACACATTTTAAATGTTCTCATGAATATCAATATTTAAATTGGTTTGTGCTATTAGTAGGACAAATAGAAATTGGAATAAAGTGGGGTTCCTGGGTAGCTCAGTTGGTGAGGCATCCAAATCTTGATTTCAGCTCAGGTCATGATCTCACAGTTCGTGGGATCGAGCCCCACATCAGGCTCTGTGCTGAGAGTGCAGAGCCTACGTGGGATTCTCTCTCTTCCTCTCTCTCTCTCTGCCCCTCCTCCACTCATATGGATGCTCCCTCTTTCTCTCTCAAAAAGAAATAAACTTTAAAAAACAAAGGAATTGAAATAAAGTAAGTAACTTTGCAAAGAATTTATCTATCTATCTATCTATCTATCTATTTATTTATTTAGAGTGTGTGAGCAGGGGAGAGGGTCAGAGGGAGAGAGAGAATCTTAACACAGCCTCCAGCGCAGCACAGAGCCCAACTGGAGCTCTATCCCATGACTCTGGGATCATGACCTGAGCTGATATCAAACGTCAGACCCTCAACCAACTGAACTACCCAGGCACCCCATTTATTTTTTACAAAGAATTCTTTTTAAATAAAGTAACAATTCTGAATTGGATTCTGGATTCAGTATAATTTGTTTTTCTTTCTTTTTGGAGAGAATATATGTTTTTTATTTTATTTGAGGAAACTTAGTAAGCTTTATATATGTATGTATAATAACCATTGTGAACTATAGTTAATATTTCAACTATATATTTGAATATCAACCACTTTCTTAAACATTTAGCATGTTCTTTATCCCGACATCTTTAACTTAATTGCTGTTAATTGTATCCTACCTCTAGGCCAATATCCCAGTAAACACAAAGTACAATCATACCTAGTGTTAGAAAGCATATTTTGTAACAATCCTTTCATAAATTCAGTTTTTATTACCTTCAATAATCTGGTCTTTTTTAAAAGGACTTTCCCCTCCATGTTTTTCAATCCCCTTCTTGAAATTTATTAGAAAATTACCACTTACAGGGGCATCTGGGTGCATCAGTCAGTTAAGCATTGGACTTCGGTTCAGGTATGATATGATCTCACCGTTCGTGGGTTCAAGCCCTGTGTCGAGCTCTGTGCTGACAGCTCAGAACCTGAAACCTGCTTCAGATTCTGTGTCTCCTTCTCTCTCTCCCTCCCTTTCTCACTCACTCTCTCTCTCAAAAAAAAATTTTTTTTTAATTATCACTTATAGTAATCAGTGGTAAAATACCTAACAGTGGAACAATTTTATTTTTTAATTTTAAAGGTTTTTTTAGTGTTTTTATTTATTTTTGAGACAGAGAGAGACAGAGCATGAGCAGGGGAGGGGCAGAGGGAGGGGAAGACACAGAATCTGAGCTGTCAGCACAGGCTCCAGGCTCTGAGCTGTCAGCACAGAGCCTGACGCAGGACTTGAACTCACAGAGTGTGAGATCATGACCCCAGCTGAAGTTGGACACTTAACCGACTGAGCCATCCAGGCACAGTGGTTAATTATTCCAACAGTGGAATAATTTTAAAAACTGGTAGTTTGGCAAATAATATACTAAGATATGAGACCATTTTAAATAAGAACTATTTTTAAACCTATTAAAACCTATTAGATTAAATGATGCTCTAAAAATTACTTCTAGGGGCGCCTGGGTGGCTCAGTCGGTTAAGCGGCCGACTTCAGCTCAGGTCATGATCTCGCGGTCCGTGAGTTCAAGCCCCGCGTTGGGCTCTGTGCTGACAGCTCAGAGCCGGGAGCCTGTTTCAGATTCTGTGTCTCCCTCTCTCTGACCCTCCCCCGTTCATGCTGTGTCTCTCTCTGTCTCAAAAATAAATAAACGTTAAAAAAAATTTAAAAAAAATAAAAATTACTTCTATAAAAAGAGAAAAAGGAAATGAATTAGGGAGAATCTTATTCATCTGATCTCAGTATAATCATTTGAAAAGTTTATCTTGAATGAGATAAATTATTGGAAAGTCAGTAGATACACCCAAAGTAGCTGCTTTATTAATTATATTTAAATGATTTTAATATAAAGTCAGTTAAACTGACAGATGTGGATAGACATAGACAAAAATACATGGAATGCCTCTGAAAAATCATATTGCCCAATTGATTGTGTTAGCCATGTTTCAAACCTAGCAAAACATTTTGTGAAATCATATCATAGAAACCAAATTATACAGCATTCAGCAATATCAGCATCACTTACTGATCGACATGAATGATTAAATGTCAGTCATGTATATTGGGTGCTATGCTAGATGATTGGCTTGCAGTTTTTACGTAGTATTTTAGCAAACAGACAAAGGAATGGGGTCTCACTGAGCCTGCCTGGAGAAGAACCAGTGTTTGGTCTCATGTTTACCTGAGTCAAGACCAAATTGCTTAAACTTACTAATAAATAAACTTAACAGAAGAATTCAAGTCTTTGGATTTTCAACCCCTCCACCCCTCCTCCTCCTCTTTCTATTCTTCCTCTTTGTCTTCCTCTCTCTCTCTCTCTCTCTCTCTCTCTTCCTTCTTTAATGTTTTGGTCCCTCTTTCTTCCCTCCCCCCCCAAGCTTATAATATACATTATTTTTCTTTAATACCATACTTATTTTTCCTACATATGGAAGGAATATAAACTTTGGTTAGTTTGGGAGAGGGTGTGGGTATGTGAGCTAAATAAGAGTGCATAGATTTGTGGTAACATGCATTTGGCAAATAATTAGTTGTTCTAAGTAACTTTAGTCCTATATAGAAGTATGCGTTATTTAAGTTTAGAAAAATTTTATAACCTCATAGTAAGATTCTTTGTTTTGTTTTGTCTTCTGAAACAAACTGAAAAGTAAGAATTCATTAAAACCCACACAGTATATCTTCAGCTCAACAAATACTGCGGTAATATTTATAATTTTATATTTGTAAAAAAATATTAAACAATATTTATTATTCTCTAATTACCAAGCCAGTTAGAATAGTAGAATTTTAAAGAAAAAATAATTTTTTATCTGATAAAATACTAATGGATTTTCCATATCTGTGTCCATACCTATATATATGTATATATATACACTATACATATGCATCTGTCTAATCACGCATACACACATAGATTCTGTTACAGAATATATATGTTTACATAAAGCATTTCTATTATGGATATAATATATATATTAGATATATCCACGTATATGTAGATATATACACATACACACATACACCGATGCCTAGTATGGAACTCGGCTCTTTATAAATATCTTTAATCCTCGTATATTATGTGGAAAATATTTTTAATCCCATGGATTAAAAATCCCATGGATAAGGAAGCAGAGGCTTCAGGAGAGTAAAAACTTTGCAAATTTTTTACCTTGTATAAGTTGCATAAGTAGGATGCTAACCCCGTTTTACTTGACTGAAAAACTTTCAATTATTATACTCACTGCTTAATTAATAAACTGACTCCTTGAATCTAACCACAGACCACTCAGCACAAAAAGAAAGGGATGAGTGAAACAAAATTACTATCCCCTCTGCCTCTCTCTATCCCACAACACAAAGTAACTTGAAATGGAAAAGGGAAGTGGGTGGGTTAGCATTGCGGTGACAGGAGGCAACTATCCAAACTGCATGTTTTACCTTCCCTCCCCAAAGTCTTAACAAATCAAAACTCAGAGGGCAAAGCCTGGAAATGTGCCTGCTCACGGATCCCAGCTCATCCTTAGCTTTGCTAAAGTTTCTTTATGTCTACTGCTCTATCGAGTAGAAAATTGTTTTAATTACCTCTGGTTGCTGTTACAAATTATCACAAACTTGGTGGCTTAAAGCAAAAGAAATTTAAGCTCACACAGTTCTGGAGGCCAGAAGTCTACAATCAGTATGACAAGGCCAAAATGAAGGTATCAGCAGTTCTGTGCTCCCTTCTGAAACTGTAGGAGAAATCCATTCCTTGTCTCTTCTAGCTTCTGGAGACTGCCAGTATTCTTTGGCTTGTGGCCACATCAGTCATTCTATATGTCAATATGCCAGCATATAAAAGTACATTGGATATTTGAGAATTAATTTGGAAGCATTTAAACTTTGTGAACTTAGAATTTATACAGAACGAGTGGATTTTGCATACTATTTCTGTCTTTCCCCTCATACTACACAATTTCATCTTTACATTCAACCAGATATTTATTGAGCACTTATTTTGTGCCAGGCGCTGGGTCCTGGCTATCTGTCAGTCATGTAGAGAGCTTGAGTCAGCGGCGGGAAATGTCTTAGTCAGAATGTCTAAATGACATGGAAGTGCCTGGGTGGCCCAGTGGGTTAGCATCTGACTTTAGCTCAGGTCATGATCTTGCACTTTGTGAGTTTGAGCCCCACATCAGGCTCTGCGCTGATAGTTCGGAGCCTGGAGTCTGCTTCAGTTCTCTGTCTCCTTCTCTCTGCCCCTCCCCCATTCATGCTTCTCTCTCTCTCTCTGTCTCTCTCTCTCTCTCTGTCTCAAAGTAAATGAGCATTAAATTTTTTTAAAAAAAAATTTTACCGTTTATTTATTTTTGAGAGAGCGAGACAGAGCACGAGCAGGGTAGGGGCAGAGAGAGAGGGAGACACAGAATCTGAAGCAGGCTCCAGGCTCTGAACTGTCAGCACAGAGCCCAACGCGGGGCTTGAACTCACAAACCAGGAGATCATGACCTGAGCTGACGTCGAATGCTTAACCAACTAAGCCAACCAGATACCCCTAAAAAAATTTCTTTTAAGTGAATGTCTAAATTATAGTGGTAGAAAGCTTAGTGTGGAAGAAAGCTCAAGTTCATTGGAGACTGGCAGGGTTGAATTTGAATTCTGGCTCTGCTATTTTATTAAATATTTTTATTAAATATTAATATTAAACTTATTAAAAGTAAGTTATCTTTCCAAGTCTCTATTGAATAGGAAAAACTGTATAAAATTTACTGGAGTTGATGGTGAACATTGAAAGGGTTTTGCATTTGGAGTAAATAACCTATGTGCTTAAAACTCTGTGTGAACTCCCTGTGCTAGGTCATTGAGAGGTGGAGAAAAGAGGCTTCTAAGCCATTTTCCCTGCTTCCATTCGTGACATGTAGTATAGAGTTTTTTCCAAATGGGGCTTTTTTTGCCTAGTATGTTGTAAAGGCAATATGTTAAAAATGACATTTTAAAATGAAATACACTGAAGTATAATTTTGAAAAATCAGAGTGCATTGCAAAGAGTATAAATAGAAAATGATGTGTGAAACTTTTATTACTATCAATAAATCTGTGTATGTGCTGTGTGATCATGTCTTCAAAGCAACACTGCGCATTTCTTTCTTTTGCATAAAACACACCATTAGCTCCCTGGGCTTTGAGATGAGCCCAGACTCCCACCAGGGCACGGCACATGTTTTCCAGCAATGCTCTGTCTATCTCGATGGCCTTCTCTCCTGCCACTAGATTCTCCAGATTTCAAGATGCTTATGCCTGGAGTCCCTGCTGCATGATCTTTCCTCCTACTTTGAATCTTGAAACGGATTGAAGGTTATCACCTTTTGGAGCAGCCTTTATTCACATTGGTAAACAATGAAGTAGTGAAGAAAGATTTAGGTGACTTTTACTCTCAATATTCCCAGCTCTTCTGAATTCTTTGTCAGCCCTTTAACTTACGGTGTTTCTCAATCATGGCCAGTTCAGACAGTGTTCCTTCCTTGGATTCACCTCATACCACATCCTCTTATTTGGTTAACTCTTCCTAACCTTTCAGCGACTAGCTCAGTCTTCCTTTTAAGGAGAAAAATGTGGGGGTTAATGACATGGCTCTAGTTTTGATATATTCTCTCTTTGTGACTTTGAGGCTGTCCATTGAATGCTCTGATCAACATCTTTCTCAGTATAAAATGGAATAGTAATGGCAACTTCAGATGAAGATATCTTTCTAAGTGTTAGTTAAGTCTTAGTTACTGATAACTTTCCCCTTCCCTAGTTACTTGACCTCTGGTCAGGAATAGGCCTTTGTTCATGCTTCTCCAGGAGTCTGTGTTTTTCTGGCCATAACATTTCTTGCATTACATTGGAATTGCTTCTCTCTCCTATAAAACTATATATTTTTAAGGACCCAGACATGCTCAATGAATAGTTAATTGTTAAATCCATGAATTAAAATAAACATGAAGAATTTTAATCAATGCAGAAACATGACTGCATTTTTAAAATTCTCCAGATGAATTTATATCTGATTAAAACCTTTGGCTAAAATTTATATTACTGTTTGAATTTCGTGATGGGACAGGAGTTCACTCACACTGAGCAATTTTACCTTTTTTTTTTTTTTTTTTTGGTTGAAATCACATTTATTTCATTTATATAGTGACACTACCAGTACACATTTATAATGAAAAAATAAGATGTGTAGTTAATCAAAAATAGCGCAAGTCACAAGAGAATGTACCATCCAGAGATAACAAAAGTTAAATTTAGTCTATATTCTTGTAGACATTCTCTATGTATGATTCATAACAGCATTATCTGGCACTTCAGACATGCCCTAACCGGGATGCATTGCATTTGTAGAAAGAACTCAAACTTTGAAGGATTATGTCTGCTACCTGGTTTACAGTTATTTAACTTCTTATACTGCAGTGTTTTCAGAATCCAAGGGGCAATAGAGGCTTTTCAATTCCAGCTAAAATTCAGCTTTGTAAACGTAACTGCAGAGAGTAAAGACTGGCATGCTCTTTTCTCATGGAGCAATTTTGCTCTTGGGAACTCTGATGGGCGTGACCGGCCCTCCTTCTGATACCTGTCTACCTTATCAAAGTCAAACTTAGCCCTCAAGTTTCAATGATTGTTCTTCTATGAAGCTTTTCCCAGGTCTGTAGTGAAAATTGATAAGTCCATTCTCTCTACTGCCATAAAATATTGTTTACAATCCTTTTTCAGAATTTATCATATTATGCCTTGTGTTGTGATGATTTATGAATATTTTTTTGTCTCCAGCTATTTTATAAGCTCACAAAGGCAAAGACTTTATAATTCATTTTTATATCCCTTCACCATCTAGCAGAGCTCTTTGCATGTAATAAACAGTCAATCGTTGCTGAATGAATTTCTCATTCATTGTTAAGCGTTGGTGCCGATGTTAAATTTAATGACAAACTATAAAGTTGATATTAATCATACCCAGATATTTAGGACCTAAATATATTTTTCATTAAGTATCGATAACTAAAAGTGAAAGAAACATGTGAATGGACAGGATAGAACCTTGTTAATATTGTGAAAGATGCCTCCAGTCAGACTTTCCAAAACAGATTATACCAGTTTCATGGTAAAAATACTAAAAGGCTAGGTGTCATAAAACATGCAGCTTAAAATGTATGAGTTCAATAAAGAAATGTGCTAATTAAAATTCTGCATTTTTTGGAATAGCTTATGAAAAAATATAAATATTTCCAATATATCCTCTCACTATGTTTAATGTTGAAAATATATATTGACCCTCAGGGTTAAAAAAATTTTGAAGGCACAAATACACTGATGACTATCTACAGCTTTTGTAAGTGAAAATAATGAAAACCCTTCTCTTCCTCATTTGAAACCCAATTTGTGATTTAGCAATATGCATGCTCATATTTAGCAAGTTCACAAGGCTCAAGATAAATGTACATTTATAAAATTAGATGATCAGCGAAATTTGTTTTTGAAAAATGCCTTTGATTTTTCACAAGAGTGTGGAAAATATTGCAAATGAGTCAGTGCTCTTTAGAAAAGATCCAAGGGTCATGGCTATGTCTTGACATTTATGTTTGCAACACTGAGCATAATTCCATGCATAAAATAAGTTGAATAAATGCTTGATGAATGAATAAGTGAAAGGTTCGATTTTACAAAACATAAACACAATTAAATGATAGTGCTCCAAAATACTAATATTAATTATACAAATAGAAACTACTGAGGTAAAAATATGAACCAATTTCTATTGAATTTGTGTCGTCAGTAAGGAAAACATACAGCAGTCTGTTTTTGTATTTATTCGTGGAAAATTGTCTTTTTGTTTAGACATTGTGATAACATCAGATATTTTCATACAACCAAAAGCCTCAAGGCTCAGTGCACCCAAACATTTTGAAACCTCCGACTAGATCTTATTGACTGGATTTAGAACTTAGAAATTGGGTGTTATTGAGTAGATTTATAGCTTAGAAACTTTGTTTTATTTTTATTACAAAGTCAATATTTTTATATATTTTATGTAGCCATGCTTAAATTGAACAGGAAGAGGGAGGCAATATGGGTGTTCTGGGCCAATGAAACGTAAGCCACAAATAGACCCAACAAATTGTGCATGACGTAGTAGTAGGCAAATAAATAAAAGTCTTAGAGTGACTATCTAGGAGGTATGGATGGGACTTTTTCTTGAGCCATATGAGAAGGGTGGTGCCCACAGAACTGAGAATGAATTTTTCTGTATTCCTGCTATAAGGGATCTATATAAAATACCACAGGCATAGGATGTAAAATGCATGAATTCTATAGTATCATGGTCATCCTTGACTCTTACAGGCCGTATCTTCCCACCAGATTTCTTTAACTTACGTCCAGAATCTGGCTCACCTCCACAGCCACCACCATTGTCTTAAACACCATCGTCATTCACTTAATTACTTGCAACAGCCATCCATCAAGCCTTCATACAAGGCACCCATTATATGCCTATATTTTCAATAAAATAGGGGCTGATCATTTTATTTTTATTTTTAATTGAAGTAAAACATACATAAAAGAGTGTAAAGTACTCTAATATGAATTGAGGTTAATAAAAACATGGAAAGTATAAAAAATACTCGAATCTCAAGTATATAGGTGATTGCTTTTTTAAAATGTATATACCTGTGTTGTCACAGATCAGAACAAAGGACACTTTCAGCATGCCTGGTCCCCTCCTGCAGATTTCCAGACTTTACCCTTCCAAAGTTCATCACTATTCTGATTTTGTTTTCATTATTTACTTTTACACATCTTGGATTTCATGTAAACTGGGGATAAAAAGTATACACTCTTTTATTGGCTTCCTCTGCTCATCTTTATATGAGATCTCTGCAGGTTAGTTGCTTAATCTGTAAAGAGGAGGGTAGGCTGACCCTGGGAGCTAAAATTTGACAACAAATTGATGTTCAGCCCCAACCCACAGAATTTCTGATTTATATTGTCTGGAGTCAGGCACAGAGAATTCGTATATTTTTAAAAATCCCAAAGATAATTGAACCTGTATACTCTGAATCAAATGATGTCTCTCCCCTCCCCTTTCCTCCCCACTTCCTCCTTTTCTCTCCCCCCACCACCCCTCCACTCCTTTCTTCCCAAAGTACAGGGATGGGCTGGCCACTGCTCCTTTTTACCTCTATTCTTCCTGAAGTGTGCACTGAGCACCTGTCAGATACTAAACACCATCTTAGGTTGCTGAAACTACATGAGTCAACAAAATGTAGTTCCTATGTTCCAGGGGCTTGAAGTCTCAAAAACCCCATGCCTGAATATATAAACAAATATCATTGAATATATTATAATAAAGTAGGCTTTAATAGTCCTACTGGAAATTAAGTATTCAACTACTTGTTCTACTGCTGTTATTTAACTACGATACCAGTAATGCAGAACTGAATTAACTATCTTGAATTGTTGGTACTCATAATGAATAACTATAAAGGAATATCCCACAATGTTGAATGCCCCTGATAAATTGCTATGTAAGGAATATAGAATGTATTTTAAATATTTTTTTCCTCTACTCTTTGAGGGCCCTTTTATTTTCCTTTCTAATTTATGGTGCATGCTGAAAGAGCTCTTGGTCTCTGATACCCACTCCGGGCACCAGTTTGTTTTTAAGTGGTTTCAAAGGTAGCCAAAAAACAAAAACAAAAACAAAAAACAAAAACAAAAAACCTATCTTACATTCTTAATTGCAGACTCTATCTATTAACCTTTTGTGGTTCTTAACAGTGAATTAATCTGTTCAGGTATAATAAAAATAACTGAAATTTAGGCAATAATAGCCTGTGAACATTTTGCTGTAAATTACATATAAGTTTGGATCAGGAATCTTCCTATTTTCTGTAAAAGGTATTTAATTGCTATGGAGTTAAGAACAGCAAGACTATTAGGGTGAATGTTTGAAAATATTCAGTTCAATTCTCTTTCTCAGTATTAGACCATAGTAATTATTTAGTGTGTTTTTTTTACTTGTTTGTAATGGTCCTGGAAAAAAAAAGTTCAAAAGAATATTTTAGATGCATACAGTAGAATATCATCTTTTTCCCATTTCTTTTCCTTCCTCCTCAATTCCTTCCTTCCAAGTCTTATTTTATAGTAGCAAAGAGAAATGTAAATAAAGAATGTAAAATATATTTCAGCACCTTAGCGTTATTGGATATTCACGTGCTAATGAGCAAACAAGGTGTTTGATCCTGTTGGACTTAGTGACTTCAAATCTATTGTTTCAATAGAATAATTTAAATAAAACTTACTTTTTGTTTTTTAGTAAAACTTATTTTGAAATAAATCTGTAAAATCACTTTTCACAAAACAAATGTATAGATCTTGGCTGCATTTTTAAGCAAAGAATATCTAATTGAATGTTATTAATTTAGTTTTGCATAAAATTACATTTAAAATGGAATGTAAATTGTTGTCCATTTTATAAGGACAGATTTTTAATCTCTTTTTTTTCTTTTTCTTTTCTCTAAGAGACACTTTGACCTTGCTGTGAAGCTAAGCTAGAGAGGACATTGGCAGAACTTTGTATGTCCATATGCATAGATTTGGATGATAATTTAATATGACAGAAAACAATACCTTGCCAAGGATTAACTTTAAATCTTCTATTTACTTTAGAACTCCAAGATTTATGGAATACCAAAACAACCCAGGGAGATGACTCATAAAGAAATAGGACTTTCTAGTTTCCTATACTCTTTTACAAATTCTTAGCTGTTTAACTTTGTTGTATAACATGATGGTCAGTATTGAGGTCAACCTGTAAAGTAACATAAATCAGTCATTTGGGTTTTGTTTGTTTGTTTGTGTTTTGTTTTATGTTTTTTGTTTGCATATCATTCTAAATGGTTACAAGCTAGTAATCATATCAAAACTGTTTAAAAGCCATGGCATCACATTTTTTTTTTCAGTTGATTTATTTATTTGGAAAGAAAGAGCAAGCAGGAGAGGCGTAGAGAGAGAGGGAGAGTGAGAGGGAGAGAGAGAATCCCAAGAGGCTTCATGCTGTCAGCACAGAGCCCAACGTGGGGCTGGAACCCATAAACCGTGAGCCGAAACCAAGAGTTAGCTGAGCTACCTAGGCACCCTGGCATCACAATTTTACATTACAAAGACAATACCTATATTTATTTAATCAGAGGAATATACAATTGTAGAAATACAAATACAGTTTTAAAAATAGAGACTTGCTATGATTTAAGATGAAAATTCGCTTTATTTCTTTCATGCTGTATCAACCCTTCTGGCATATTACCTACCAAATCTCACTGATTGAATCTCAGTTACCTACATCCGGACATTCTATAACTTGCATAAGCAACAGTCTTCTTCTCTGGATGCTTTCGTTGAGACTTATTTGTGAAGCACAAAATCCAGATTTATGTTAAGTAGGTGGGTTGCTAATTTGTAAGAATGCCATTCTTGATCAGGCCTCTATGAATTGTTTGTAAATACCACACTGGACAATGCAAGCTTTATATTCGTTCTTCAGTTAGCCGGAATGATTCTAGCTAAACTCTGGTAAAGATCTGTAGTATGAAATGAATGTAAAGTATTCATTCTTTCTTTATCTTACTCTCTGGTTTCATTTTAGCTCATTTGTTTATTTAAAAATAACCCTCTAAGTTGCTTTTTCACTGCTTTTCATATTACAGATTGAAAATGTTGATGTCTGCCTTAGTTTTCTAGCAGCCAGAGGAGTAAATGTTCAAGGTCTATCTGCTGAAGGTAAGAAAAGGCATAGTTGTCACAAATAACACCTAAGTTTGTAAAAAAAAAAATTTTTTTTGTATTACAAGCAAAGTGGGAGCACAAAGCTTCTTAATATATAAAGGAAATCAGTAAAGTTTCTAAAATAATAGAAACATAAACGCAGTGGTTATTAACCTATGCTTTAATTATTTATATATGTTTCATATTTTGCCAAAACTGTTACTTACATGAATAAGTGTATGAGAGAGGTGTAGATTAACAAAAAATCTTTATGTTATTACCAGTGTATAGTATTTTTGGAGTCTTCAGTAGAGGGATAGATGTATACATAGATAACGCTGTGTAATAGTGGACCTAAATACAGGTAAAAATAGTATAATTAATTTGAAAATATTATTTTGTCAATAAAATTTCTATAATATAAAATTGGTAGTCCTAGTTGAAATATTTGGTGAGCTTAAATTACGCATCATGAGGTCTTAAATAATTAGCACTAACAATATTTAATAACTGTTATATATAAAAGCTTTAAAGTCATTAAAGGCTTAAAAGATCATCATTAAAATACAGAAAAGTGGGAAAAGACTGAACTGGTACTGTCATTTTTTTTTTTCTGAGACTTTCTCTTTCATGTATATTTTTAGGAAAACTTTTCAAGTGTTATTAATGAAATCTAGTTGTTAAAATTATGAAATAGCAAATCCTTTGAGATCTGCATTAAGAAAAACCATCTTATTAGAATGTTAATTTATATATAAATATTCTGCTTAATACTTGTATATACTCTGACAATTTAGATCTGTTAATGTTTCTACTATGATTATTTTCTCCGAATAGCCTTTTACCCGACACATACTAGAAATATCAGACACCTCTGTTTTAAAATTTTTGCTGTCATTGGAAAAAGGAATTATGTGGCTTCTGAAATACAGTGAACAGTTAGTAGAATTATTGAGCTTTCCCAATTTTTCTTCTATATTTATTTTTGTTGTTTTAAATTTCTTTTATCTTTTACATTTATATATGTTGCATAATATTAAATTACTCATTTGGTGGCCAACAAGTTTAGGTTCAAACCTAACTGATGGTTCTATAATTTTGAATAGAAGTTATAAAATTCCCCAGGAAAATATTTCACTTTTTTAGTGGTTAAAAGCAGGTTAGAAAGGCTCCAGTTTGTTCTTTTTATGTCTCTTCCTTTTCATGGGACATCCTTTATTAACATAAACCCATTGGTCTTCATTTATCTTCTAAAAGTATATGGATGCTCAAAATGATTTTCTAAATTAATTAAATATGCATATTAATAAAACCAGAGATTTTTTAAAACCGCTATGATCATCCAGGGGTACATGGGAACATTAATACTTTCTTACTGTAGCCTCTTATCGATCAGACTAATTCTTCTATATCATGGCCACTGTGAGAAGGTTTGGCGGGGGCAGGATTCTCATTCTCATTGTATATGAATAATGCCACTGTGGACTCCATGTGACATTTATAAACCATCAGAGAGCAAGAAATCAGAATAGTTTGTTAATGCCCCTAAACTCCAAAAAGGAGGCATAAAACCCTGACCTCACAGGAGGATGTATATTTTATTGCCAACAGCATGTTTTATTTAGAATGTGATTATAGGTTTCATAGCCTTATTTCAGACTTTACTTCCATCTCTACTCCTAAGTTTTAACTACAAGAGAAAAAAAGCTAGAGTCAGATTGTAGCTTACTTTGTACATTTAACTTTTTATTCAATATTAGAAACGTTTATAAAGGAGCTTGATGTATTTCTACTAGGATTTATACATTTACATTTATTCAGTTATGTTATCTAATGTCATGGTCTTTATTATTTATTAATATATAACATGAGTTATAAATAAAAGAATTGGAGTATTAAAAATTAATATGATGTTGACTTTATGATATCTATGTGTACTATATATCTATCTACGTCCATCTATCTATATTTATAGATAGATAGCTGTATTAATAAATTTATTTTTGGGTGATTTAGGACTGCTATAAATCCAGTTGCCATTACAAAGTACACCCATACCATCCTGATTTATAATGCAGGACAACCAACATTTAGGTGGCTTTTTTTCTCCACTTCAGAGCCATCACTATGTTGATAACAGCTGTGTATTTGTGAGGGCAGCAGAATGCTAAATCAAATGATCAGCACAAGACAGCCCATCCGTTTGTAGGGAGAAGCAAACTCCAGAAAAATTGCAGTTAAGGATCAGCAAAGAGCATTGCTCATCCGAGTTTTGTTCTCTGTACCCCCCATCCTGTGACTCAGTCCCTGAAGCTCCAAGCTATTCGGAAATGCTACGTGTCAGAAATTCACAAGTGACTGAGAGACTCTAGTTGCATTTCCATCTTCACAGATTTAGTCTAAGACAATGGCAACTAGAATTTCAGTTGTAAAACAAATAATAAAAAGGAAAGGGGTGCCTGGGTGGCGCAGTCAGTTAAGCGTCCGACTTCAGCCAGGTCACGATCTCGCGGTCCGTGAGTTCGAGCCCCGCGTCAGGCTCTGGGCTGATGGCTCAGAGCCTGGAGCCTGTTTCTGATTCTGTGTCTCCCTCTCTCTCTGCCCCTCCCCCGTTCATGCGCTGTCTCTCTCTGTCCCAAAAATACATAAACGTTGAAAAAAAAAATTAAAAAAAAAAAAAAGGAAAACCACATTCATTTGTATGTTTTTACTGTTTGTATATTTTCCCTTTGATACAGAAATAAGAAATGGAAACTTAAAAGCCATTCTAGGGCTGTTTTTCAGTTTGTCTCGCTACAAGCAGCAACAACACCATCAGCAACAATATTACCAGTCCTTGGTGGAGCTTCAGCAGCCAGTCAGCCACGCCTCCCCTCAGGCAGAAGCCAGTCAGGCCAAAAGCCAGCAAGATATGCAGTCCAGGTAAGGAGGGAAGCAGAGATGTGTTTGAAATCAACGTGTCTAGATACAATTCGTTTTTAAATGAGTTTTTGTTTGTGAGTTTGAAAAACCGATTTATGTCGTTGTATCAGTGTTATGATATTTTTTGACTAATGTGACACAAGTTAAAACCACTTTTCTTTTGGTTGGATGAACAACATTTATCACTTCGGGGATGAAATATTTGTGTTTGTTTTCTAGAGATGATTATGGTTTGTATCAAAGTGTGTGAAATGTCTTTCTTGTCAGCGATGCGGCAGGTTATTTCCTTCTGCAAATTATTACTTAGAATGTGCTATTGAGTCCTACTCTGTACTACTCTCTACTCAATTATCTTCGAGTCTTTTGATAAATTCATTAAGTCTGTCAAAAGTTTCAGATCTGTTAAACATAGGGATTTGAGTGGGGACATACTGTTTTTAATGTATGATTGTGTGTGTGTGTGTGTGTGTGTGTGTGTGTGTGTGTGTGTATTTATAAACACACATGTATGTGTTCGTCTGACTTGATACTGTTGGCTCATTGTAGACACAGCCTGGGGTGAGGTGCTGACAAAACACGGCACCTTCCTTACCCTTCCATTACTGCCGTTTTCCAATTTGGACTTTCTATCAGTCAGGGTTCAGCCAGAGAAGCAGAACCAATAAGGGATTAAGAGATTTATTGTGAAGAATTGGTTTACATGATCATGGGGACTCCCTAGGCAAGTCTGAAATCCTAAAGGCAGCCGAGCAGGAAAGGCAGGCTGAACTTCTCTCAGCATGAGCCAAAACTTTTATATACAGGTGGAATTTCTTCTCTCAAGTAAGCTTCCATCCTGCTCTTAAGACCTTTCAAGTGGGGAATCAGATCTACCCAGATTATCTAGGATAATCTCTCTTAAAGTCAGCTGCTGTGGATTTTAGCCACATCCACAAAATACTTTCACAGCAGCACCTAGATTAGTGTTTGATTGAATAAGTGGGGCTGAGTTGACACATCAAAAAATCATCACAGAATGAAATTAAGTTAACAAGTTTCATGCATACTGCTCATTTGTTCCTCATCAATGACCAGGGTATCAGGTCATTAGCTCTATTGTGTAAATAGCTGATTGTTTTTCCTTAGTGGGTGAATGTCCAATATGAAAATACTCACCATGTTGAAGAGTATATATACATATCAAACATATGTAAATATTTAACTTTTTCCATCTTAGAAGACAAACCTGAAACTTAGTAACACTCAGTTTACCTTGAATTTGTTTTTGATATTTAGTATTGACTCAAAAAGTTAAAGTCCAAATTACATTCACAAAGCACACGCCCCATCCTTATTGTCAAATATTCAACAGTTCAGAAATCTTCTTCTCTTTCACTTGTCAACTAGCCCTTTCTTCATATTAGGCAATATTTCTTTTCTCTATATGAACATGTAAGCTCTATTCCCTTTGGCAGATTTTATTCACTAATGAATTATTAAATCGATATAGAAAAATTAGAATTTTATCAAAAAATATAGGGTATACTACAGAGTTCATGGAGTGATAAAAGATATTTCTCATCACTCAATGCAGATATGTTTCTGTTCTTTAAGCTCGTCTGGGCTATTTATGATGTAAGTGAAATTATGCAAAAGTCACAGTGAAAAAAAAAATACGGAGTAAGTTCTTTGGATTTCCTTAAGAATGGAGAGGAGCGGGGGAAGGAAATAGCTTTTTATTATGTATTATTATTTGGAGGAGTTGGTAGAAAGAGATCTAGGTTGTAAAAACTGCCAGAAATAATAATTCGTAGAGTTTGGTGTAAGTTACTTAAACCACGGACAAAAGGCAGGAATAGTAGTGGAAAAAACATAGGAAGTTAAGTGGTATGTATTGTAGAAAACATGTGACCTCTGGAAGTGATATCGAGTATCGTTTGTCTTTGCTTTACCTCATTCTATTTCTGTATCTGCCATGTGGAATTTCTTGCCCAGAAGTTCTCAGTGGTTATGACCCTTTTGGGGAGATTGTTTTTCTCATTCTTACTGGATATGCATGACTGTTATGGAATTGTGTTTTTTTTTAAGATACAAAACCCTATATAGTAGGCATGGTAATTTTACACCATTTTGGAGAGAGCCTGCTTATTTTTTTCGCTGAAAGGTTTTGAGGAGTATTCTTTTCACCGGTATCCTTTAAGACTGAGGCACACTTCTAAATAATTTTTTCTTATGATAAATTTAATTACTTTTAATTACTTTTTAGACCAATAATTTATAAATGTGGAGTACTTGCTGTAGTAAATATAGCACTTATGTCTCTGATGTAGAGGGGCTACAAGTCTTAATTTTAATAGAATTTATTATATGTTTTGAAGAATATTATTTCAAACATTAATACTTATTTCCATTTGTATAGATTTGGTCAGAGAATAGCCTATGAATTAGAATTTATGTGGACTTATGTACAACAATCGTTGTATGTATTTTTCAAAAGCCGGTAGTGATAATATACATAAGAAAGGATATCTACTATATGTCTTTATAGTAGAACCAAGATAATTAATGCAGAAAAAAATAACCCAGTGACACATTTATCTTCATTCTCCTGAAGTGTGAGTCATAAGTCATGATTTATGAAGCCTTTGTGTTGATTCTAAATCTCTTCCCAAGTAAATAGCTTAAATAACTGGTTGCTACAGTATTCTGGATATTTAGCCAGAAAATGTTCTTATATTTTTCTCTGTCAACTCCAAAAAATTTTAAGGGCACATTGTTTCAGTTCAGTGAGAGTTTTATTTTGTTTTATTCTTTTTGTTTATTTAAAATAAATTGATGTAACTGTATATATTCCCAGAGTATTTTATACATTAAGAATTTGTAACTTGGTTTTGCTATTTTAAAAATAGCTCCAAATGTTTTCAATCATTTGGAACATCTTTCATTTAAACAGACACTTTGACCTAAAGGTTAATAAGTATACAAGAGAGAAAATAAAACATGGGCCAAGAGGAATCGAGTGTGGGTAACAGAGTCTCCTTTTTTGGTTTCTCAGCTCTTTCTCCACTTTCGTGTGCATGTTTGTGGGTATGTAGGCTCAAATACATGAGAGCATACCTGCGTGTGTGTGTGTGTGTGTGTGTAAGTGTGTGTATCCTGCTCAGGTGGCAACAAGAGCTCTAGTTATTCAAACTTGCCTCTAGAATCAAACTGCCTGAACCTGGATCCCAGTTCTCCCACTGCCTAATTGTGTGGCCTGGGGCAACTTGCCTGACGTCTCGGTGCCCATCTCATGAAGTTGTTTTTAGGTTCACTGGGTCAGTACAGCATAAGACACTGTGAACATATCTGGCACAGGTCACTCTGCTCAAAGCCTTGCAATGGTTTCAAATAGCCCAGGTTTTCTCCCACCTTAGGCAATGTGTTCTTGCTGATCCTTTGCCTGGAATACTCTGATAGCTGCTTGGCTAAATCTCTCATCTGCCTCAAGTCAGCCGCTCATCTGTTGCCTTCCCACTGTTGCTTACCTAACCACCCTTTTAACCCTGCCTGCGTCCCATCTCTGCTCCCCATTGCACTTCGCCATACTTTTTCTTTTTTCCCTTAGCTTAGCCTTAATCAACTTTTAACCTCAATTCACTTCTTATATCCGTTATTTATTATTGCCACTTCCCTCTAAAAGGCAAGCACTATCAGTACAGCAAGATTTGTTATATCTTTTTTTTTTTTTTAACGTTTATTTATTTTTGAGACAGAGAGAGACAGAGCATGAACAGGGGAGGGGCAGAGAGAGAGGGAGACACAGAATCGGAAGCGGGCTCCAGGCTCTGAGCCATCAGCCCAGAGCCTGACGCGGGGCTCGAACTCACGGACCGCGAGATCGTGACCTGAGCTGAAGTCGGACGCTTAACCGACTGAGCCACCCAGGCGCCCCTAGATTTGTTATATCTTAATTACTGGTGTGGTAGTACTCGTAACAGTAATAATAATAGTAATAATTATAATAATAAGCACAGGGCCTTACACATAGTAGTTTTCCACGATTATTTCTGCAATGAGATAATGTAAGAATTAACAAATCTGTGTTCCACCTGTTTCCAATTTTAAATAGAAAGATGGGTAGTTGCAAGTGTAAGTAGTTCCAAATGACAATTGTGTGTATTTATAAAATTAATAGAATGAAAATAATTAAACATATCCTTGACTTAGGGTGGTCATGTTATTAAAATACAATTAGTTTCAAAATGATGCAGAGTGGAAATTCTTATTATTCCTGGAATTATCCATTTGTAGTATCTATATTAAAATAAGGCGGGGACTCGGATTGTAAATTTCTTAAACGTTCCCCGGGAGTACTTGGTTATATCTGGAGTGATAAAGCCTTGATTAATCAAGTCTTCAGTTCTCAAAAATGTGAATATATTTAACATAAAAATTAAATTCTCTTTGTCAATGATGTTTGGAAGGGCTTTGCATGAGTAAAGATTAAAGATCTTGCTGGATTATGTAATGTAAAGCATCCTATTTGCATTTATTTAATGTGAATATACGACTAGTTCCTCCTATTTTTCTGGCTTTTCTTTTTATTTTGAAAATAGTAAAGACCCTTTCTTAAACCAACTGGAAAAATATGAGAAATGTTTTAATAAAATTGATAAAAATCTTTAGTAAGAGTTGAAGTCATCGTTCTTTTCTGTAAATTTGAACTAGAAGATCAGAAGATATTATTTCTTTTTCTAGAAAAAAAGTAGAGAAGAATGCTTTAATTTTCAAACTCAGAAAATTCATTTGATCAGTAGGTATGTTCTGGGCATTCAGGTTATTTCTGCTAATCATACTTTTCCATGTGTTGAGTTTTGACCATAGAGTTCTAGTTGACATGGAAGATGACAGGAAGTTTAATTTCACCCAAATCTTACACAATGTCTGACACAGAGACCAGCCAGCAATGAGCAGAATGCATATCATGAATGGATAATCTTCCTAAGAATATCTGGTAAATCATTGTAGTGAAAGAAGATTATAAAACAAAAATTTATTTTTCTTATGTCTTGGTCCAGCTATACATGAAGTGTTAACATGATACTATGTGTAAAAGATGATGATTTTTATTTGCTAAAAGCTTTAAGAAAGAGGGTTTTTTTTTTCTTAAAATGTGGACCTTTTTGCTTAATTTTTATCCAGATGATTAAATAACTTTCCTTCCTGTTATTACATAGTGAATTTTACCAACTCGCAAATAGTGATCACTGAATCACATGAACAGAGATTTCATGTTTTATAGAAATAAAACATGTGAAAAAGAAAAGAAATTAAGTGTAAAAGTAGAAATAGGTAAGAAATCACATAGATCATAGAAGTAAGAAAGGCAGCGACAAAGATATATCTTTCTGAACTACCATAACAGCTATTTTGAGAATTGGGGAGATTATGATTTCCGCAGCTGATCATTTGCCCTTCTTCTCATTTGTAGGAGAAAATCAAATATGTGTCCACTTGCAATTTATACGAACTTTCTCAGAGGACTCGCACGCCAAATAGCAAAATCTATGGACACGTGTTCTTTGAGTGACTTATCTGTTCCCTGTGCAGCCCCTTGAAAAGGTTCCCGCGACCCCCGCCACACACGTTGCTCTTGGAACCCTCTTTCCATTGAGGACATTTGCCTGTCTCTTTTCCAGGAAACATCATTTCCTTCTGGGGGATTCACTCAGAAACTGGGACGGCTTACAGCTTTTCAGCCTGGGGTTATAAATCTTGCAAAGTATATTAAGGAAGTTTAATTTAAGATGACAGGAAGGCTCTGGTAATTTAAGCCCTCGTGAACCTGGCTTCAATTAGTTTCTTAACTCAGCTCTGTGTTGTGGCGTATAGTGTGCTCTTCAAAAAAGTCAGTGAATCAATTAAACTTTAAACAAACGAAACGCAAAGGACATTTATGAATATTTTTTAAGTGGGACTTTTTCTTTTCTAGAGAGGAATAATTGAAGGGATAGAGAGTTTTTGTTAATTGCCTGATTTAGGAAACCAAGAGAGTGCAATAATAAAAGAGCCTATAATACGCACATACACAGTTTGCTTACGTTGTGCTTTTATTTCACTGTTTAAAAGGCTTGACGACTACTCATACTTCTGTTGTTATAGATGAAGCAGCATCTATACAGTTTTGGTTATCTTAGAGTCAGGCAAACATGGGTTTAAATTCTGCCTGCCAATTCCCAGTGTTGTGGCATTGAGCAAATGATTTTAACCTGTTCAAATACCAGTGTTCTTACCTCTACTATTGGAATGGAAGTAACTGCCTCATGAAGGCATTGAGAAGTCCTCAGAGAGTGATTCATGTATAAAGTGCCTCCTTAGCACAACTCTTGGCATGTAATAGACACTCAACTCAGCTACTGACACTATACCTTCTCCCCCTTAAATATCGTGTCATAGGTATAATAAAATATATGACCCATGTTAGAAACCTCAAGTCAGCCTCATCTGTCCCTTCTCACTTTCTCTGATCACTTCTGTCCATTCCACTTCTAACTTGTATTTAAATATGTGAAAGTAATTCAAAGTAATAACATCCTCATTATTAAAAACAACGGCCTGATGCCCAGACCGTCTCATGCCCAGTCTGATAAACCCTTTAGTTATTATTAAAGAGGTAAACACTTTAATTATTTCAGGTATTTCCTTTGGTAGTTACTCCCATGTAGCTAAATAAAATACTTCTACACTAGTTTGTATTCATTAATTTGGTCATTCTCTTTTGATTCACACACTCCCCATCTCTCCCATCCTCCATTAATGTGTTCAATACATATTTTTTAAGCACTTAGCATTCTTCAGACACTCTTCTAGGCACTTGAGATACAGCAGAGGACAAAAGAGATTAAAGAATCCTTGCCCTCTTGAAGCTCACATCTACGCTAGTAATGGGAGACAATAAAAAATTAAAATATGTATCACTAACTGGACAGCTGATGGTGGAGGAAAACAAACCAGAAAAAAAGATGCTGTGTAGAAGCCATATTCCTGCAAATTTAAATATGGAGCCCTCACTCAAATGACATTGAGCAGAGGAGGTAAGAGAACTAGCAGTGTGGCTATCTTGGGAGAGAGAGTTTCAAGCTGACAGAAGACAAGAGCTGAGACCTTGAGTTAGGAGCTTGTCTGGTTTATTTTAAGAAGAGTAAATAACCCAGTTGGGATGGATCAGAGGGAAGGAGGCAGGAAAAGAGTAGGATTAATTCAGATGAAGAGCAGGGAGACACTAGTGTGATGTGACCCTTTTGCCACTGCAAGGACATTGGATTTTATTCCAGGAGAAATGGGAAGCCACCATATTCCATAAAGAGGTGTAAACAGGTATAAAAATCAAGGGGTCACTCTGGCTGCTTTGTTGGAAATAGTTTTTAATGGGGAGAAGGTAAAAACAAGAAGGGGAGAAGGTCATGGAGAAAACCTTGGAGTACCATATTGAAAGTGGAGAGGAAGTTAAGTTCAAAATATATTTTGAAGGCAGTGTCAGTAGAATTAGCTGACAGATTTGAAGTGGGATTGGTAAACAGAGAGGAGATTCTCATTGGAAAGGCAATTCCATTTACTGCAAAGGGAAAGAATGTGGGAGGGGCAGATTTGGTATGGAGAAAGATATTTACTTATCGACATGTCAATTTTATGATGTCTACTAGGTATATACAAGAGGAAATACGAAGAAGGCAATTGGAATTGCAAGACTGTATTTAAGGGACAGGTGTAGGCCATATATGAAAATTCTATGAATACAAACATATAGAAATTATAAAAACTGTGAGCCTAGATACAATAAAGTCGCCAAAAATCTGTATGCAGATGAAGAGAAGATGAGGACTGGGGCCAAGAGCCAGACTGTATTTAGACAATGAGTGATTGCAAGACCTGCTAGAGGAAACTAAAAAAAGGGCAGCCTGTAGAGTCAGAAGAAAACCAGAATTTGTTTGCCTGGAAAGCAAGTGAAGAAGGTAGGCTAAGGAGACGGAGGAGATTAATAATAATAATTTATATGTAGCCCCAGTCACCATTCTAAGTACTGTATATACTTATTAATTATTCCATTCCTCACAGCAACCCTCTGATATAGCTATTGTAAGTAATCGTAGTTATCAGATTAAAAACAAAACTGGAAATCGAAAGACCAATTAGATTGCACAAAGTTTCATGGTTACTAAACTGTATATTTAATCCAGGCAATCTGGCTACAGAGTTTGTGGTTCTAACCATTGCCTACCTACCTGCAGAATGTCAACTGCCTCAAAAATTGCACAAAAGCAGGATGAGCACTGAGATCTGATTCCTGGATTTTTCATTGGAGACTCTGATGAGAGCTATTCAGTGGAGTGGTCACTGTGGTAACTTGATGAGAATCAAGGAGAAATGGACAATCAATGGAAAAGGAGAGAGAGAGGAATTAGAGGTGGTCATTAGCGTGCAGACAGGTCTTCCTAGGATGCTACTAATATAGTGAAATTTCACTCTTTTTAGCTCTTTTATTGGTTAACTTTGTAACTTTATATAATGAAGGAACATCTTTGCTTGTCTCTCACTCAACTGTAGAATATCTTTGGGTGTTCTGTATTATAAAAGATGGCTATTAACATTTCTATTCATTTCTCCGCCTCCACTAACAATTTCCATCCTCTGTCATCTGCACTCTTAAAATTAAGGCTCATAAGATTTACATTCTATTTTGTACAGATTGATTCCAAGATTTTTCAAACCAATGGAGTACTTCTATAATGGGTATTAGAAATATGTACTGCGGAATCAAAACATATACTGTGATTCTTTCCTTTTCAACAGCTGTCTTGAGTTTCTATTGAAAGTTGATATTTGTTTGAATGCAGTCATTAACTAATAGACAATTTTAAGAATGATCCAGGGTTGCTCTGTGCTGACAATGCAGAACCTGCTTGGGATTCTTTGTCTCCCTCTTCTCTGTCCCTCCCCCACTCACCCTGTCTCTGTCTCTCTCAAATAAATAAACTCAAAAAAAAAATTGAAAGAATGAGCCAATGTTCATTTAATGATGCTTTAGAAGGATGAGTCCAGGTGTATTGAGGAACCCCTCCATGCCAGCATTCCTTTTCTTGGATTATTCAGTTGTTGGTAGTTAAAATTGCTTCTTGTTTGTTTGGAAGGTTAATTAATTGGTTTGTTTATATCCGGCCATAGAGCGGTCATTGATAGTGATTGATGTGGATATTTGATTAATCTCCTTTTTGTAATCTCTTCATTTTACCTCCAATTTCCTAGTCCAGCTTTCCTCCTTATTCTTCTAGACTGAATCCTCCCTGCATGTGTACACTGGGATGAAGCTTCTCTTCCTATGTGTTTTCCATTAACATTACTCCCTTTATTTTCAGTTTTTCAAAGTCTGTTGAAGTCTCTTGTCCATTGATGGCTCTTGTCTTCTATCCTGTTATTCTTGATGTTGTGAACTTAAACCTTCAATATTCCCTTTTAAGCGTGCTAATGGCATCACATTAGGGAAAACAATAACATGAATTTGAGTCTCAGAAGGCATGGGCCGAATCATTTTTGGTTCTGATAACTTTCTTTTTTCTTCTTTAAAAAAAATAAAAATCCATTAACTGAGTCTAAGTCTCCAGATGGATAATAAAAATATTGTAGTTCTACCCTACTTTTTTGAGGGAGTTAGGAGAATATAATATATAAAGTATTAGACTGCCTACTAATTTCTATTTTAACTTAAGACTTGTGATTTTGACATAAATGTATAAATAAAAACAATAGTTAGCCAGTGTTTTATAGTTTGCTCTTAAAACAACCAACAATGTGATTTGTGTATCATCGTATCCTGTGACTCAGGATAACTTGTAATTTATTTCTTCAACATTTTACCATAGGTCATTTTCACATCCTTTTTATATATTTTACAAACATTGTCTCCCAAACACTAGATGTTGTTTGGTTCGATTTGATTTTTAGTATGTATGGGGGCACTTGTCAAATAGAGCACTGATAATGTAGACTTAATTATTATACCTCCGATTTTTATACCATATGAAATTATTTTATATTAATCTGTTTTCCACTAGAGACTGCATTCAACTTACTGACTTAACAATAGAGAATGCAACTGTCATAATAACTATAATAATCATGCCAGTATGACCATTGAATTATTTTCCCATAGTTAGAGCTACATAGAAAACCAAATAGTAATCAGGGGATGACAGGGTGAGCACCGAGTTAGATTTAGGGGACTTGTAAACATTTCTGTAGCTGAGACAGTCTTGCCTATGAGACTTCAACCATTAGTCAAGGGTCCCTCCTTATCATAAAGCGCACTGTTAACATTTGCCTCTTCATATTCCATTTCCTGAGCTTCCCCTTCTGACAACCCCCACCGTCTTCCCCTTTCTGACTGACCTCTTAGTCTGAAAAGATGTACAAACACAACCAGCCCTCTTTCCCTGCAAGAACTGTCAGGTAGACTCTGGACCAAAGCTCACCATCAGAGATATTTTGAGACCCCAGCCACTCCTTTATAACATGAAACTGAATGTATTGATGATTACATTTGTTTTGCAATAAATTGAGAATAGTCCAATTATAAGAACTCTAAAAAATTGACTTTTTCCTAGATCTTCAAACTGTATAAGCATTCAGTTACATATTATTTTATAAGTATAATAAAGTCATTTTCAGAAACATGTACTAAGAAATAGTTAACACATTTTGTGCTTATTAATAACAACACTTTTTAAGTCTTACAAGTATTAAGTAATTCAGATTTTTCACTGATCAGGGTAGTCTTTACCAAAGTAGTCAGGGTCCTGTTTGTGTGTGTGTGTGTGTGTGTGTGTGTGTGTGTGTGTGTAGTTGCATTAAAATGAACTTTTGGAATGGAGCATTCAATTTATTGTAATACAATTTTACTCCATGCTGAAAATTATAAGTGGCAAAGATCCATGGAGCAAGATAGTGCTTTGAGCTATGTGTAAGTAAAAGCATTGTTGGGAAATTTCATTTATGGTAAGATTGTGAGAGAAATATGAGCCTGGTTTCCTGAGTTGCCCTTTATCCTGAAGTTCTACGTTCCTAAAAAAGCATGAGACTTTGATGCGGTAATATCTTACACAGGCATCTCCCTCTCTAGTTACCGTTTTGAGATCCCACAAAAACAGACCATGCAGGTGGCCTTATTAACTGTCAGTTGAAATTTAAGATAACACAGAGGTTATAATCTATTTACATACCATATGTCACTAATGGGATAAGTTATCACAGTAACCTGTCTCACATATAATCAGGATGATATTTCAGCCACCCAGCTACTAAAAAGAAACACATGTGGATGAAAGCTAAGTTTCTGACTCATCTATGGATTAGGCAATAACTGTTTTCAGTGATGTCTCAGCTAAATTGAAGCATAGGGACAGAGTATTTTTATCACATACTCTGATGGTGAGTATAGTTGTTGCAGAATATCTTAAATATTTCTGAAGGAACATATTTGGTTTTGAGGCGCAAAAGATATTTTTACAGAAGTGGTTGAACACCTTCATCTTTCTTAGAGCCAATAGCTTGTCAGTTACCATTTTATAACACTGCACAAGGATCCTATAAAAGGGAAAATCTTTATAATAAAGGAAGAATTTGGTGTAGAGAATTCTTTGAATCTTAATTCTGAATGCATGGGTTTTTATCTACTCTTAGCAATTATAGGATATATAAGGATATATATTTTAATCTATTTCAGTCTTAAAATGTTAGTGGATGTGCTTTCCTATCTTCAAAACTTTTTTATTTTGTTGTATCTATTGTTGTCTAAAAATCTTTTAAGACTTTGTTCCCATGGACTTAGTTATAATATATGTTGGGTGACTTCTTCCAGATCTCAAGCTATTTTCAGTGTATTTGGAAGGGAATAATTTCTAACTTTTTAACATGATAACAATAGAAGTACAATTGGGATTTATAAATTGTCCACTAAAACCCATATCCAGGAAATTTCTTACTTTCTATTTTGTGATTTCTTTGTAGGTCTCCTTGGTCCCTTGGGAATAGTGCTGTTAAAAAGACAAATGTGATTTTATGATTAAGTGTGTTTTTCTCTTTCTTTGAGAATCAAAAGCACAAAATGTCTGACTACATAAAGGTTCTGTAGAGGGATTTTTACTCATAATACGTTTATGTGACTATAAGACTTAATGGTAAATAGACAAGAGAGGAATAAAGGGTGCTTCCAAAGTAATTTTCTCTCAAGTTTCTTAATATAGATGAGGAGTTAAAAGAATGTATGTAGATGAAAAATTGCCTTTATATTCTACCTTGCTCTAAAAAACTTAGTTTATTCAATCACTTTTGAATTAAGTACATACATTTTAACTCTTTTGTGCTTGATTTTTGTTTTAATGAGTACATCACTGTGCAGTTGGGCTTAGTCAAAGAATGCTGTATGGAAATGAAATGAAATATTTTAATGAAAGACGATATTGTTCCTAATGATTCTTCATATGTTACATTAGAGCCCAGTGTTCTTTTTCATTGGTGACTTAAAATTTCAGCTGTGACCTTTTAGCAAACAAAGAGTCAGTCCCCACTGTGTGCCAAGAATTATGTTTGATGTGTGGTTGAGATATGGTGATGATTTTACCATTCAAATTGCTGACAATGTAATAGAAAACCTAGATATTTAAACAGATAGTTCAATCAGGGTTTGCTAACTAATCCAACAGAGTTACTCAGTGACCGCAGTTAGAGGAAAAAGCTCATATGAAGTCACTGATGAATTTAATGCCATTTATATTCAGGAAACTGCAAGTATGTGGACAAGGAAACAGTGTGAATAGAAGTGTGTTCTGAGTATCCATTGCTGTTCAAAAAAATATCCCAAATATAGATGTGCAAAGCAATAACCATTTGATTATACTCATGAATTTTGTGAGCCCAGGAGCCAGACAGGGCACAGTAGAGATGGCTTGTCTCTGCCCCACAGTGTTGAGGACCTCTACAGGGAAGGGTGGAGTGGCTGGGGTGTCACAGACTACTGGGAGGCAGAACATCTGTTGCTGGAGAACCCACTTCCAAGGTGACTTTTTCACTCAATGTGTCTGGCAGCTTAGTGGGAATAGTGATTACACAAAGCTTCCCCCAGCACGGCAGTCGCAAGGACATTGTACTTCTCACATGGTGACCTGTTGGTCAATGGAGTGACAAGCCCACCCAAATTCAAGGAAAGTGTCAGTGGAACAAAGATTTCACCTCTTAATGAAAGGAGCATCAAAGAATTTATTATAGTTCTATGTTTAAATTGCCACAGGGTGTGATGAAAGATAAGACTAGAGAAGCAGGCAGAGGTCAATTTATGGAGGCTTTGGATGTTATGTCTAGGAGTGGGGACTCATTTCTTGAACGTAAAGGACAATTGTCCTGGAGATTTTTTTTTTTAAGCAGAGAAAAAATGATGCCATTTATAACTTAGGAACATGACCTTGGTGACAGAGTAGAGAAAAGATGTGCATTCGGGGGAGGATTGGGAGGGACCCTGCAGCTATAGTGGCAGGAAAATGAACAGTATAATGTTAATAGACATGAGGTTCTGACTAGGAAATGGACTTGGGGATTGTTTGGAGATAAGGGTGAAATAAAATTATCATCTTTCTTTCTTTCTTTCTTTCTTTCTTTCTTTCTTCCTTTCTTTATTTCCTTCTGACTCATTGGATAGCGATATATTTCAGTAAGGAAAAAAACAATACAATCATCAAAACAGATGAAGGAAATGGAGAGAAAAAAGTTCAGCCTTGGCCTTCAAGTTGATATTTCAATGGGACCTCTAGATGGCGGTGCCTTATGCATGGCTCTGGAGCCCAGTAGAGAGGTCAGGGCCAGAGATGCAGGCATGGGAACTTTGTTTAACCATGTTTTATTGATTGAAACAATAGAAGTGGAAGAGATTGCTCAGGAAAAAAGGATAAAGCTGGGGGGAAAAGGGAGCAAACTCAGAGCAAACTTTGGACAACCGCATTTGAGAGACTTCCTTTTGATTGTTTTGCAATACATTTGGAGTTATGGTAGTTTATTTGATATCTTCTTAAAGACAAATTGTTTTTGTTGTTGTTATTGAGGAATGCCTCAGCTTTTTGAGACATTTTAACCTTGTCTTTCAAATTGTGAAATCTAGAGTACAAATCTTTTTTTTTTTTAATGTTTATTTATTTTTGAGAGAGAGGGGGCAGACTGCAAGCAGAGGGAGTGGCAGAGGGAGTGGGAGGCACAGAATCAGAAGCAGGCTCCGGGCTCTCAGCTGACAGCACAGAGCCCGACACGGGGCTCGAACCCACAAACCGTGAGATCATGACCTGAGCCGAAGTCCATCGCTTAACCGACTGAGCCACCCAAATGCCCCTAGAGGACAAATCTAAAACAGAACTGTGGTTGAAATATTAAAGTAAATTTACTATATTTTATAAGCACATCAAAACTGTATTTTCATCTAACCACTATATTACAAACTTAACATTTGTTAAATTCTGTATTTGACACACTTTTTGGATTATGTACAGTGTTGAGAATTATGGGTTCTGAAAGTCTCCCCCTGTGCATGTTACTTTGGGAATGTTGTTTCTTGGATGTCCTTTGGGGACCTACAGGGATTCATACTGTTGAGTTCAGGAAACAAGAAGAGTGACTAGAATCCAGGGGATGTTGGAGGGAGAAAAGGACTTAATTTGCTTTCCACAAATCATGGTCCCAAAGTAATTATAAATTTGGAGACCAAGAGCCAGGGTTAAAAGCTCAACTACTATACTAAGAGGTCCATGCTTGTGAGATTTAAGAGTAAGAAAGTAGTAACCTCAAAAGTGTTAGGTGAGAACCAAAGGGCATGGCGTAGGGAAGACCAAGCACAAGAGAGGAGAGGAATTGTAGGGATCGAGGAACGTAGTTATGTTGTACTGAATTCACCAGAATATTTAGAGGTTCCTGTGAGGACTTAGTTCATTCATGGACTCTCAAATGTACACCTGAATCCCACTGAATTTTCTTTTCAACTGGCATAGCACTTATGTAAGCCAGACACCCTTTGAAGTGACTTACAGTTCAAACCTTATAAAAACTTGAGGTAGGCAAAGTTGTCATCCTCATTTAACAGATGAGGAAACAGACAAAGAGAATAGAAACAGCTAAGCTGGGATTTAGATAGAGCAGCCTGAGTCCAAATCCTGTGCTACTAACCCATATACTAGATTTTACTACTGACATTGGAGTTTAATAATTCAGAGAAAATGAAAATTTTAATGTATCACTTTTATGTACCTGCCTAATATTTGCACGTTGCTCCTTTCAAGCAAGTAAATTCAGTTTCCATTGAATATCAAATTATACTTTTTAGAAAGGAGTTTGAATTAGTATATTTGGTTTTAAGTGTTATACTTCTCACAGTAAAACCTAAACCATGCATGTGTAAATCTTATTTTTCCAAATTGAATTTTTCTAGCCCAGTGCCAGTACATATGGGTGGTCAATAAAAGTCTTTAATGATTAATTAACCTGTTGATTAAATCAACACATACATGCTTATTAGAATAAATACAACATAAAACTGAATCAAATTTCATAATATCTATATCTACCTTCCACTGTAAAAACTCTGAGGAATGTGCAGTTAATTTCCTCTTAAAGTGATCTTGACTTTAGCTCCACTGTAAAGGTGAGTTTATTCACCACTGAGTATACATCTTCCCAGTATATCCTGTTAATTCATTCACCCTGTGACTAGTGACATGATTGAGAAGTCGAGTCTTTATTTTTTTCCATTCATACACTATGCCAGGGATGTTCAGTCTGTTTTTCCTACTCTGCATGTATGTAACTATCCCGTGCAACTCAAGCCAGAGAACCAGGAGCCTTCCTAAATTCTTCCCTTTTCTTCAGTTCCTCCAGGTACAATTAACTTCTCTCATTAATCATTTACTTCTGTTTCCTGTGCCTCTGTCTTCATTCAGACCCTCTTCAAATCTAGCCTGAATTATAGCAGTGATTTCCTATTTGGTCTCTGGGTTCCAGCCTTGACAAATACCCCAACTTTCTCCCTCCTCTAGTTCCTCCTTTACACACCTAAGAGAAAGTCTCTCTAATCTGAGAATTTATCCTTTATTCTGCAGTCAACACCTTTTGGTATTCCCTACTGCCTCAGGACAGAGGCCCAACTCCTTAACAAGTTGCTGTGGTTCTCCAGGTTCTTAACTGGGCAAATCATGGGCGTTAAAAGGATATTTGTAGAATCAATAAATAAGAATAAAATATTTTCAAATGTCATAATAAGTATGTTCAATTATCGTAATAATTAAACACAGCTCAAATATGAGTTGTTTCAACTGATTTTTTTTTAGAAGAAACTTCGTAATACCGATGTAGATAAAGAATGACGGATTGTGTGAGACTCAGATATTATGTGTTGGTAACTTGTAATGATTCATGTGTTCTTTTTTTATGGGTCCAATTTGGTTTTGAAAATAAAAACTAAACATTAAGATTTTACATAATTTTTAAGATTATGTAACTTTCACTTCTGCATGGAGTTCTACTGTTCCATTAACTATAATAGAAATAGAATCTTCTATAAAAATCTGTACCGAGGGGCGCCTGGGTGGCGCAGCCGGTTAAGCGTCCGACTTCAGCCAGGTCACGATCTCGCGGTCCGTGGGTTTGGGCCCCGCGTCGGGCTCTGGGCTGATGGCTCAGAGCCTGGAGCCTGTTTCCGATTCTGTGTCTCCCTCTCTCTCTGCCCCTCCCCCGTTCATGCTCTGTCTCTCTCTGTCCCAAAAAAATAAATAAACGTTGAAAAAAAAAAATTAAAAAAAAAAAAATCTGTACCGAGCCACTCAAATCTTCTTAATGTTTTGATGAGACAATAAAGAGATTCAAATAAGTTTTTATTCTCATTCTAATTCTCTCACTTAATAAATTCTCTCAATTCAGGCAAAAAAGATTACCTGAGTCTTGGCCAAGGATTTTGGAGCTACCACAGGGCTCAATAGGAAAGAATTATGTGATTGACTGGTTAATCATCTGTGCAATGGGTATGGGAGCAGGAGGCTATAATTATTATGCCATATTTCCTAGCCCTGATTAAATGTTGCTTAACAATTTAAAAAAAAATTTTTTTAATGTTTATTTTTGAGAGAGAGAGAGCGCACTAGCACGGGAGGGGTAGAGAGAGAGGGGGGCACAGAATCCATGAAGCAGGCTCCAGGCTCTGAGCTATCAGCACTGAGCCCAGTGTGGGGATCGAACCCATGAACTGTGAGATCATGACCTGAGCCAAAATCAGATGCTTAACTGACTGAGCCACCCAGGCGCCCCTGTTACTTAACAATTTAAATGATATTGTTTACGTGGAAGAATTGTGAGGAGAGTTACTTCGGTACTAAAAGTATCTTTCTCTTTCAAATTGTATTATTGCCTATTCTAGATTTCTATATAAAGTGACCCATTGAAATTAATTATTAATATTACATATCTGAGTGCTAAAGAATATATTTTGAAAGTAGATGTCTTTGATACTGGAAGAGTTGCTATTTGTAGCAGCAATGAAGTTGTTGTTGTTGTTGTTGTTGTTGTTGTTGTTGTTGTTGTCTTGGAGATATAAATCCATAGGGCAATGAATTAATAGAAAAAGAAGCATTAAAATATTGCAATTAGTAATCAGTTTGCATGAAAACGATATAGTATAATAGAGCATAGCACAGATTATATAGTATCTAACAGACCAAAGTTCAAATTTTAGTACTGTTATTTTTAAGATGTATAATGTATACAGATAAGTGAATGTTTAAAATCTTTAGTTTCATAGTTTCAGTCAGGGATAGAGTCTCACCTTTGCAGGACTATTGTAAGGAACAAGTGAGAAAATAAATGTGAACTGCTGATCACTTACTAAGGACACAATGAAAATGAGTGTCTTTTTGTTCCATCCTTTAATACACTTCCAATATATCCATTCTTAAAACGATTCCTCCTGCATAAAAGTTGGGGATATAACATACCTTTGTTCAAAAATAACACTCAGTTAATATCAGTCAAGTATTCAGTGATTAAACACATATCACCCCCATGAGAGGAATTAGAATGCAAAAGTTGACATAACACAATTCCTGTCCTAGTGAACGATACATCTGCTCAGGACACAGGCAAATATCGTGATAAATTCCCATATTAACCTACTAATTAGAGAAGAATTAAGACCTGTGGACCATGGGAGGACGAAACTAACTTTGGGAAACTTGAGAGATGCTTCAACAAAAGGTGACATTTGAGCAGGATTTTGAAGCAGCGGTAAGGTTTTGTAATATAGGGAAGAGAAGGATTGGTCTTTCAGATGAAGGAAACCTCATGAAGAAAGCCATGGGCCCGTGGGAGAAGAGGTTATAGATAAGGAGCAGAGGTGTGGTGACAGTGGAGAAAACGGAGCAGAGATGTGCAGAGGAGACAAAGCTGTAAGAATCTGAGAAAGCAGAAAGAAACGCTGCACACCAAGTCACAGGGCTTGGATTTTACCCTGTGGGCAATGAGGAGTCAATAGCAACTTCAGGAAAAGGGGTTGACATTCATTCTGTCTTGGGAAAGTTCATTCTGTTGATTATGAGAAGAATGATCTGATTTGTCTGGAAATAAAAAATGGACTGATAACAAAGAAGAGCTATTATTAGGCTCTGTGGGAGAGATGACTGACAGAGAAAGCAAGTAGTAGGTAATGACTGAGGCAATGCCATACTGTCCAACAGAAAAAATGGTGACAGTCAAGTTACATGACAAAGAGGGAGGATGGTATGAAAGAAGGAGAATGAATTGTTATGAACATTTTGGGAATATCTGGGAGAAATCTAGGTGATAGATCCAGGTATAATATCTAGGGGATGTCAAGATGATATTTAGGAAAGGAAAGAGACCTCGAGGTTAGGGTTGAGATTTGAGTATAAAATGTACACCTGAGGTAAAAAGAATAGAAGAATAGATCGCCTGTTGCCTAGGATTACAATTTTGAAAATATTCATGATAATGGTACAAAATTTAGGGGGTGGAGATAGTCAATCTATATTTGGGAAGGAGGAGTAGCTGGAGAGGTAGCTGTTTCTTTAGGAAAGCTATGTGAGGTGAGGATTTCTAGAAGGAGGCTATCAATAGTATCTAAAGCTGTTGCAGGATAGGAGATGAGGCATGGCTTGAGATGTTTAGATTATGCTGTTTGACTTTACAGAATGGAAGGTGGGGTTTTTTTTTGCAAGATTGCACATTTGTGAGTATTCTGTAGAGCACAGCTTTTTCAATTTTATTATGCGTAAGAATCCTGTTAAAATGCAGATGAGACCTGAGGGTCATTATTTTTTAAAAAGTCCCAGGTGATGCCAGTTTTTTTGGTCTTTGGACGACACTTTGAGTGGTCAGGTACTAGCAGTTAGTAAAAATGGGTAAGTCACAATCAGGATCTGTTTACTCTGAGAAGCTTTCTATCCTCATAACAAGTGGATATTATAGTTCAACACGGGCATTTGCGCTGAAGTTACATTAGAAAGGTCTGGTAGTTTGGATCTTTCTGTGTGTTGAAGACCAGATGAGTTTTATTATTTTTTTAAAAAATTAATTTGACTGCCTCTAGTTTCTTCCTCTTGTCTTCCATGTTAGGGAAATAAAAAGCATTCCCTTGATATTTCACTTTATCAGCTAGATGAGCAGATACTTCTTTCAGTAGAACCCACAATGAGTCTCAAAATATTTCTTTTGTGCTTCTGTTTCTGATATTTTTATCATCCACTAGTTAGAAGAAGTCTCATTGAACAATCTTCCCAGGAAAAAAAATACATACTCTTCAATCCAGATGTTTTAAAAATTCCTAGTTTAATGATGTTCTGACTATATTTATCTACTGCATCTTGCCTCAGAGCTGTGTCTACATGTCCCTTGTGTTTGTTTTACCAATAAATTGCATTAGCTGTACCTCCTCACCTGTTCTATTACTAGACTGTACATCTGAAACTTGGGATATGGTATTATAAGCACTGTGGAGAAAAATAAGGAGCCAAAGGCATTGTGGGAAGTACTGGGGGTTTGAGTTAGTGCAGTAAACAAGGAAACTGAAAGAGAACATACATGCAAATGGACTTATAGAGGCTGAATCAGCGTGACAGCCTATTGAATGCTTATCTGCAATAATTACAAAGAAAAAGAGAAGAGTCAACTGTTGAGGTTTCAAGCCCATTGGCCTAAAGAAAATGATGATCTTGTGAATAGAAATCAAGAAATTAGAGGAGGGATCTGATTGAGACCTGGGGGGATAAAAGAAGGAAAATGGTGTTTAATGTGGTGACTTTGAAGATCATGGAAACGGGCATCTTTTACTCAGTTATTGTTGAGGGCTGGGGGTGCAATGCACACATTAATCCTATTTTATAATAGATTTTATTTAAAATCTTAGATAAGAAATGAATTGCTAAGTGAAAGAATGTATACAAGTGTGTGAGGAGAGAGGGCATATGAAAAATCATGCCTTTATGACCTTGATAAAGGAAAAGGACCCAGTGAAGGAAAGAGAAAATGGATAATAATGATGGTGGGCAAATCAAGTGAGCTCACTGGTGCTACACTCTATAAAGAGAAAGATTCCAAAAGGCAGAGTGAGCAATATGGCCAAATACAAAGATGTTAGAGTATGGTGAGAACTGAAGAAAACTCCGTGTTCTTCACATAACAGTTTCACAAGTGCAACGGAAGCAGAACAGAAGCCAAGGGTCAAAGGATTAAAATATGAGGGTTTGGTGCAAAAATCTAGGCAAACATAGAATATTATTATCTCATCATGAATTAGAAAACACATGGGCCATAAAAACCAAACTGATTTTAGCAAGTCAGTTGACCTCTCTAGATTTTCTCCCCCTACCCACTTCCCTCCTAGAAATTATTGTACTTCTTTAAAATCATGGAAGAAACCCCTATGAGGTGTCTTCGGTTCCCTTAAGGAGGATTTATTGTTTCATTGTCATTTCTCCAGCTCATATGTGTGTTCAATTTTGGGGAGTACAGGATAGGATATAGTAGTGAACCTTGAGGTAGGTCTCTTTCTCTTAGATTCACAAAGTAGACTGAGAAGTTCACAAAAAATGTTCCTTCACTTTGGGTGCTTTTATTTTAAATTTAGATTTTAAATTAATATCTCATTTCATTCACACACTTTGGTTTTTATTTTTAAATTATTCTCTGATGTCATTGTCACCCGGGGTAGTTTCAGCAGTTGGGGCCAGTTGTCTCAGTGTCCAGGGGAGTTAGAACGCAGATGTTATTATGTGCAGATAATAATAATTCACATGTCAAATGTGAAAAATAAGTGCTATGAAAAGCTCCTTAGCTATGCGGATTTTATTCTTTTCTACCCAGGCAGTGTCTAAAAGGTCTTCTTGCTCCCTAGTGGAGGGAGAATTAACTTAGGAAGCATGTCAACACCGTAAGAAATCCTTGCCTTGAGTAAAATCCCTGTTGCTTGGCAGCAAAGCTACTGGATGAACTGCATCAGGGCTCTTTTGACCCTTTTACCCTGATTCTAACACCCCCATGTTGTTCCTGTTTCCTCGGAGACTTTGGAAACTACATGCACATCATATACAGTCCTCACAGTTCACCTGAAAAGTGATTCTCCACTCAGGCATCAACGCATGACCATTACAGGGTATCTGAACATGTTTCAGGTCTAATTGGGTCTGACCATAGCCCGCAAAACACTAATTTTCGGAACATTCAGGTAATTCCAAAATTAGCTTAACTTCAAGTGCAAAATTTCATTTTGTTTGCAAAGTATTCACTGCTCTTTAGAGCTCGGTTTAAATAATGCTTTCTTTTGTGTCTTAGAGTGAAGATTTTGATTTAAAAAAATTATTAAGAATTATAGTTCAAGAATGCCCAGAAGTTGTCATTAACAGTTGTCAAGTTTGTTTTTGAAGAATTTAACTCTAGTTTAATCCATTTGACTTTTGCATAGCTCTCTCTTTAGAGAAACATCTTGTATTGTTCATTTCCTTAAAACATTCTAGGTGCATTCAAGGTACAATACATTACATTTGTCAGACACCAGATGTTTTAGTCATTTGGTTTTCAAGATAGCATTTTGGTTAAAGCATCAAATTAGAAGAACTTGTTAAAGAAAATAATGACTCTTACATGTTTTCTGTCCATTTTAACCTTTTTGAGAAGGAGATCTTTGTACCATGTAAAGTCAGACTTTAGCTTTCCTGAAGTTTTCATAGTCATTTACAAACATTGAATTTTTTGTGCAATGAACTACTACTTAAGATAATATGAACAATATCACACAGCCATAATTTTAACGTCATTGATGATACCGTGACAAGGGGTGCATGGCATTATTTCATAGTGTGTTCATTAATCAAAGTTCATGGTATATGTGTTGCATTATCATAATTTTCTAATTAATTTATTCTTTATACATGCTTATATATGTTCCAATTGCATTTCATTAACTCCTAGTTTTCTTGTAATTTTGTGCTTTCTTTCCATGTTCAAAGAATCTCTTTAATTCAATTTCTCTGTTTCTCCTCATACAGTCTGGCAGCCAGATATGCAACTCAATCTAATCACAGTGGAATTGCAACCAGTCAAAAAAAGCCTACTAGGTCAGTTAATATCTCTAATTTATTGCTTGTTAGTGATAATAAAGTAACTGCCCAGTGATATTTTGTCCTATCATTCTAAATTTTTTTCATAAATCACATACTTCTGGATGAAAAGTTTAGAGGGATGAATTCCTCCAACTGGATTTGCATACACATTCTCAGGGATGAGCATGTCTGTGTTAGATCATTAAATGGGTTTTGGCTTCTTCTGTTTTGGTTTTGTTACATATAGTGTTATAACTGGGCTGAAGTCTAGCTTCTAGGCTTAGAGAAAGTCAAGGAAAACATGACTTTGAAGGCCCCATTCTTTCCAGGTTACAGAATCTGGAAGTCACACAAGAATGTGATTGCTTTTTGAAATGGGCATGCATTAATTACTGCATGTTTTGAAGCAGAATTGAGGAATATTGGCAGGTATTTGTGGGTAGGTTAGCACCAGGTCACCAGGTTAACCTGGACTGTTCTTTTATCTATAATAGTTTAAATTGTTGCTTCTTTATGACATACATATTTTAAAGACAGTCTTATAGTAAATGACTGCATTATGGAAAATACTGCTTTATAACTGATGCTGAAAGTGATGTGTTTGTAAAACTGTTAAGTTACCAAAGGCACAGTGGTGCAGCTGAGTGGAGCCACAGCAAATGTGTTTTGCACCCCTGATTATTATGTGATTATATGTGCCACCTCTCTCACTGGAGGAGTATCTCAGGGGTGGCTTCCTAATCACTGCTCTGATAATGTATCATACATACTATGCACTGTTTGACCACAAGGACTGCTTCTGATGCCTTGACTTGAGGTATGTTCTTTTCCTCTTGCCCTGGTTTTCTAAGTTATGTTCATTTCCATAGTAATTTAAACGATTCTGGAGAGAAAAATGTAAAGGGTATTTAATTAAAAGTAAGAAAAATGATATGAATTCAGATGTGCAAAGAACAGTGACCTGCCATGTACAATAAGCATTTTTTATTACCACTTCTAAGGCTCATGCATATAAAATACACTTTAGTACTTTGATTTAATAGAATATCTCTCTCTCTTGTCTTTTTTTGGCTTCATTCTTATTTCTCTTTTTATTACTTTGATGAATGATCTGGAGCTCTGGCTGCCTGTCACATTAGGGTAATGAGAAGAGCAAATGGATTTTTTAATTTGTTTTAATTTGTTCTTCTGAGAACTGAAGATCATTTGGCTTCATGGGTCACGGTAAAGATTAAAATGTATTTTAATTGCTTTCTAGAAACAGGTCAAGTTTCATTGCAAGAAGGGCAAGTTTTGTGACAAAATGTGTTTATACATGTGAGTTTGGAATGAACTTTCTAAGTCTGTAGCTGTGTCTGCAGGAGTAGTTCTCAGATTTATTATGATTGGGACATTTGGCCAAATTAATTAATTGAGTTCTTTCTGCAGAGTGCAGTCACTGGTACTCAAAATTCTTGGTGTCTGTAGTTAATTGTGGTGTCCTTACATACCCTGTGGGTCCATTTGAGCAAAAGTTAATGCTGGAATCATCGAAAAGGTTCCAATCTCATGTGTGAGGCAATTTCTAATTGGCAAAACAGCCAAAGGAGCTATTTATTAGCCATATGTATTTAAACTCCAAAATGCAATCAACATTTTGAAATTACCAAGTATTCCAAGAAAGCAGAACTTCTGTTTTTAAGCTGGTACTTGAGTTTTCCTGATCTTCATTCCATGTTGCAATACCTGTTGCTATTTTTTAAAGGTACCTATAGTATTTAAGAGTTTGATTTCCTAATAATCTATGGAGATAATGTATCAGTTATAAAGGTGAGTTAAAATACGAATATAGTAACAACTTATCTTGAAATCATGATATATTGTGCATCAATATGACAGTTATTTTTATTTTATACTTTCATTTAAAAAATATAGTATGAGAGAACAGTAAAAATTTCAGTGCTTCATTTTCAAGTTCTGGATTTTTTTCTTTTAAAATAGAAAATGTCAGAGAAGTACACAGTGACATTCACACGATGGCAGCAAATGCTGGCAAAGATGCTGACATCCTTTAAGATCGTGTTTTTAAATATGACCTAGGACGCCAACATTGGTTCCTAATGACTAGTTTTAATTGATACAGATTGTTTATTATATGTACAATATGTTAATAGTATAAAATAAAATATAGTGATTGTACGTTTTAGGCACAATTCATGAAATAATTGATACTTGAAATTTTATTGTGGAAACTACTTTAGCAGTGAAATAAATTATCCACATTGGTATTTAGTGTTAGTCCATGTAAAATAACTCTAAATCACACCCTAATGTGAAACTTACCCTAATTTTAAGACAGTCTGTCTGTATTTCCTTGTGGTCTGTCTTCCATACACAAAGAATAGCTAAAGTTACTGTCACTGTAGGTGTATTTTACATTATCATTCTGCTCATAGAGATTTTCTTGTTCTGAGACCTTCATCCTTTCTTGTTATATCACCTCTGTGATCAGTTGGCCACACTTGCAAGATAACCAGTAGCGTCTTGGTACTTATTTTTGGTAAAACAGTTACAGAAAAAAAAATTTTTGAGGCAGACCAATGAAATATAAATTAATTCATGACCTTGTCTCTGCACCATGTTTTAATAAGAGTAGTTTACTACCTTAGATATACTATAAGCATTTGCTGTTAGCAGTTTTTTCAGTACCTTTATTTTTCTTGTTATTATCAAGTTGACTTAGGCTACAGCTATGTAGGATAAAAACAAATGCCCCATACATTGAACAGAACAACTTAATAATAACTGCAAATAGGTGATTAATACCCTGAGAACATAATACATTTGTGTTGTTATTTCCCTTGCTTTTCATGTAATTGTTATAGTACTTTTAAGTCAAAGTTTTATTATTATTATTATTATTATTATTATTATTATTATTATTAGGGGTATGGTAAGAATGACTTTTTAAGTTAAAGGTTACATTATTTCTAATTGTTCTACATTGTTAATATCATTTGAGGGAAGATTTATTGAAGAGTGAGACAAGATTTTTCTGAAGATTCTTAATCCTTGTGTTTAGCTATTTATCACTTAAGCCACCAATTTTCTGCTAAATAGATTTTAGAACATCCTATATTGTGCCTTTCCCATTAAGGCTTCCCTGCTCAGAACCTCCTACCCCTATCTTTTTGCAATATACAATAATGATGTAATTTTTCTTATACTATTTCAGGCTTCCAGGTCCCTCTAGGGTGCCAGCTGCAGGCAGCAGCAGTAAAGCCCAGGGAGCCTCTAATTTAAATAGGAGAAGTCAGAGCTTTAACAGCATTGACAAAAACAAGCCTCCAAATTATGCAAATGGAAATGAAAAAGGTAAGTGTTTGCCTGTTACATCATTATGGCATAAGGCTAAGGTATTAGCCTTGTAAATTACATACTAAGTCCAATATTTGAGCAGTGTTAATGGCTTTTGGAATGGAGTTCTTACCAGCACAGTTTCATGTTTTCAAACTGCCCCCTCCTGAATTCTAGCTTTCTTCAGGGCTTTTCATTCTAAAGAACATTTTAAGGAAGTAGACTCATACATTCTAAAGTGTTTAATTGTAGGGGTGCCTGGGTGGTGCAGTCAGTTAAGCATCCAACTTTGGCTCAGGTCATGATCTCGCAGTTCGAGTGGGTTTGAGCCCTGCGTCGGGCTCTGGGCTGACAGCTCAGAGCCTGGAGCCTGCTTCAGGTTCTGTGTCTCCCTCTCTCTCTGTCCCTCCCCTGCTCATACTCTGTCCCTTTCTCTCCCTCAAAAATAAATGACACATTACAAAAAATTTAAAGTGGTTAATTGTATACCCAAGTCTAAAATCTTTCTCCCAAAAATATTTCCTCCTCTTTTGCCTTCTCATGTTTTATGAACAATTATTATAAATTGATAAATTTATATTAAACTTATTTGAATATTTAGCTTCAGTTAACATAAATGCCGTAAGTCTTTTGGGCATCAGAAATTGAGGCATAATTAGGATAGATATTTAATCTATCACAGAAATAATGTGACCTTAGTTTTCCCTAAAGAGACAAATTATCCATGTTTGTTTTATTTTCTTGAAGAGTGCAGAATGGAAATATCAAATCACAAAATCATCAGGAAGAAAGGAGGTATAGTGGAAGTCTGTGTTAAAGACAAATTATATTCTCACTAGATGATACACAATTCTCTGTATTGTGCAGTGTGCATTTAACTAGGTGCTGGCTTGATACATTGCACTGTGGAGCATGGACACAAGTGAGAGCACGTTCAATGTATATCAAAACCGTGAGGGAATCAAGAAACTCTACTGTTATAGGCAGTGTGACTGTGTGAGGGACTAAGGCCTTCGGGTGGATTTTGTGGTAGTTTTTGCAAACCAATACAATTTTAACTTCTCTTTACAGTATTTAGCTTTACATGCAGCAAAACATGAAGTCCATAAGTGGAAAATATGCTTAGTTAATAGAATAGCAGGCAAACTCAGCCGGATAGGAACTTTATCGCTCAGATTAGATATCAAATTGTTTCGTAAGAGTGTCTGATTAGACAGCTTTCTCTAACTTAGACATGAACTGACAGATAATCTGTCAATTGGACATTTTTTGTGAAGATTTCCCAGCCATTAAAACAAAATTGGAACAGAGGCTCCTGGGTGGCTCAGTCCATAAGTTTCTGACTCTTGATTTCGGTTCAGATCATGGTCTCATGATTCGTGATATGGAGCCCCAAGTGGGGATTCTGCCCTGACAGCAAGTAGCTTGCTTGGGATTCTCACTCTCCCTCCCTCTCGCTCCCCCTTCCCTGCTCATGCATGCCCCCCCCCACCGCTCTCTTTCAAAATAAACAAACAAATATTTAAAAACAAGCAAACAGACAAAAAATTAAAACAGACCATAAATCCCTGAAGGCAAAGCAATGTCCCTGGATCCCTGCAATACCCTCTGTTCTTGTATCAAATGGAACAAAGGAAGAAAATAATGTATAATTCTAAGTTAGGAATTTCTTTAAAGTATAGAAGAAAGCTTCTGATTCAGGAGCCTGAGAAATATTACTGAAGATTTACACTTTTCCTGAGGAAAAGGGAGACAACAATTTTCTTTGTTTTGTGACTTTCCTAGAAAGTGTCATACAGAGCCTGAATGTGCTATGAAATTCTAAGGGAAAGTTTGTTTAGACATAGAGATATGTTGAATGAACTCTTCATATATCCAATTTAACTATGAGATTATATAATTATCTGAAATTTTTGTAAGAAATGACTAATAACATCGGCAAAAAAATTTAGAAATGCTTTGGATGAGCTAACATTTTGATATCATGGTGTATCTGAAGTTTTCTGTCATGTGAAATTATTTTCTGTATTTCTAGTGTCTAAAAGTAAAAATGTAAAAGTAGACAAGCATTTCTATTTTTCCATAGCCATTCAACCATCCTCTCTTACATATGTCTAGGAAGTAATGCAAAACTAGGATGTAGCAATATTTACAACCACCACAAGGTGGAGACAGATGACACACATTATGAAGTTTTTGACAATGTAAAGCAGATTTCCTCAGATCCATAACTGCAGCAAAATATCAGAGTTTTCATTACTTTTGATTCCAACTAACTAAAAGTTCTAAAGCATTAAGGTGTGTGATCACACCTTCACAAATATTATAATAGGCCCAATGTAGGCATTAGATGTCTGAAAACTGTCAAAAATGACTGAAACATAAATTGCATCATATGATTGCTACATAGTATTTTCTATTAACACGGAGTTACAACTTAATGAATACATCCAATATCAATGTTTCTATTAAAAGATTTTACTTATTTATGTATTCATTCATTCATTCATTCGTTTATTTCAAGTAATCACACCCAAGGTGGGACTCAAACTCACAACACTGAGATCAGAAATCATGCACGCTACCAACTGAGCCAGCCAAGCACCCCTCAGTGTTTCAAAATTAATCATTGTCATTCTATTTTATATTTCTAAAATATTATCTTAAGTTATAAGAGCAAACAAAACAATAACAAACATCACAAATGAAACCATTTACACTTTACTCTTTAGACTATTAGAGTGGTATATTTTTTGGGTAAGAATGTTTTACTTACCCTTTTGTCATGGATATTTATAGTAGTAGTGTAATTTATATAAAAATGTAAGATTCCTTCTGCTGACAAGCTTATCTCTATCACAGACTAGTTTGCATACATATACTAAATATGATCAAGTAAGGGGAACATTAAATAAGATTTTTCAAAGGTTATAGTGTTATAATGACAGAATTCAGAAAATACTAACTTGAGTATTCTAATTAATCGCTCTTCCTTTCTTAGTTATTAAGTTGTAATATTTAAGTTTAATAAATTAATACATTTTACTTGAGGTATTATCCACATTATCCACAACATGCTCCCTGAAATACTTCTAAGAGGAATTATACTTTCTACTTTCTTTAATAAGTCTTGGGTGATGAGTTACATGAACACTTGAAGAATCTCTAGAATTTGTAATCGGTAATAAAGATTTATTGACAGTGAAAACAGGTTCATTTCTCTATTAAAAAAATATACTGTGAAAGCGCAGCTTTTCACATGTATGGCACTGTAAAACTAACTTACTTGCAAACTGTGTGACTTATCTAATGAAAGGAAATCAGTAGAGAGTCCCCAACTTCCAAAGATATATCTAACATAATTTTAATAATAAAACAATTCAAAAAAGAGGGTGCTCATTTCACCATTTTAGCAAATGAATTAAATGTCCGTGAGCATGGCCATAGATGCTTGCTTGCAGAGAAGGCAGGAGAGAAACGTTGTCACAGCTGGGGGCAATGCCATGTCACCCTCTGTTGAAATTGAAAGTGGGAACAAATTTTTCAGAACAAGTGGGAAAATGAAGATAGCTCTGTTTGTAGAGAAACATTTCTTCCGAGAGTCCAAATTTCTTCTCTTGGCAACCTGCCATTCAGATACGGACATCGAATAATACGTTCTGACCCCAGCATTTATCACTTTGCCCATACACTACACACAGATCTTTGCTGTAAAAAAAATTAAATACCCATCTTGTGATCTTGTGAAGATGATGCCCTGGTTCATTTAGATACACACTCTATATGCCTGAAGCAAACTATCTTAAGAAATCATTCTTGTTGTATAAAATCTGGGTATTAAATCTGCAAAAGGTGACACAGTTTAATATTATTAGGAACGTAAATATCCCTAGCTTCATCTGGAATTCAGTTTCTGAAATATGATCTGTAAACAATTACTGCTTGACAGTTTGTTAGCAGAGAATTGTTTTTCTGTGTTGCTAAGAAACATGCCACAGTACCAGAGGGCATTTCACCATCTTTTCATTGTTTCTCCCAAGTGATTCTTACGTTGTACCTGTGTATCTACTAAGGAGATGTCCTTTCTGTTCTCCTGGATCCTAATGAAGTGTCTTCTGGTGTGGACGTGTTCACTTTCATTTACACTCAATATAGATTTAAAAGGACTGATACCGAGAATTTGGCAGCATTGGAAATGAACTTTTGAAAAGTAATGAGCTTTTGTAAAGCTTAATGTGAATGTTGCATCAGTCATGGAATGTTGACTGCTAAAACATAACTATCTGGTTCTTAAGTACTTTTTCCTTTTTTTTAATGCTCTGAATTATTATAGCATTAAAGAACTAAACTGTTGTATTTTCTTTTCAAGATAATGCAATTATCTTTTACTTATTACATTGCTTTACTAGTGATTTATTTATGTGTTCCACCATGACTTTTTGCTTTATTTCCTTGATACTTATAGAAGCCTAAAATATGATGTTAAATGAAAATTGCAGGTTAATCTTAGGGATTTTTCATGAGGTAACATAATTCGGTATGTGTATTAGATGATGTGAATCAATAGACTTGAGAATATATGTTTTTTCCTTATGTATAAATGCTCCCATATTGAGGTGTACACGTGTTATTCATGCCAGTCCATAAATTGCATACTTAAAAAAAAGTGGCTGGCAAATAGAAGTTTCCCTAAATTTCACAATGCTCCACAAAGTGGCACTGTAACATTGCAAGTGGTACGATATGAGCATGTGCAGAATGGATAGCACCTCTAGGGTTCCGGTAATACCATTCCATGTTTCTGTTAAGTCATCATAAAGTTGATGATTGCATTGCCTGTGCAATCAATGCATCAATTGCATTGATGATTGCCTGTGCATGGCACAGGCAATTGTTTATGGAAGATAGTGTGGTGAGGTGAATAAGGGGCCAGTTGGTAATAAGACATATTTGGATTTGAATTCTGCATTTTTTTCTTTTTACTTTTTAAAATGTTCAAATGTGTTTTGATATGTTATTGTGAAATGCGAGTCTAAATTAATTAATTGCCAGGGTCACATCGATAAATCATTTTCTTCCTTTCCCAATGACCTGTGATGTTAAAGTTGCCCAGTATTTAGCAGGGATCCTGTGTATCAAGGAGTACAATGTCTGCTACACAGCGAATACTTTCCAACGAATGGTGCTATTGTCATCATTTTGGTTATTTTGGTGTTGCTTTGTAAGTTGAAAGCTAGTTTGCTTCCATCTAAGCAACATACTCTTCAGGGAGGAAGAAGAGGTAAATAGGTTGAGGACCGTCCCTGTGTCCTGTCTCAGGGTAACAGCAGGCAACATGGCGCTAAACTCTAAAGCTAGCTGAAGTTCCACAGAGAAATGTCTTATCTAAACTTAGCCATATGCCTGTGTGACTGCCACACTTATCAACATGTATTAATTTTAGAGCTAGATTGGCACTTTTTCCAGGTCATCGATGTTATTTTTTTTTAAGATGAGATGACTAAAAATTAACTCTGTCAATGTACGTGTTTTCTGAGCATGAATTAAATACTATTCTTATGTCAACTCAGCTGGGTGGTTCAAGTAGAGTGCCCAAGGAGTTAGTATATAATGTACCAAGTAGAGAGTGTCTCCTATATTGTTCTCCCCATTTGTATTCTGCTTCTTGAGAAAGAAAGACACCATGCTTCAAGGAGGTACCCAATTAGCTTCACTATTGTGGCAAACGTGGCTTTCTAGAGAGCCACACCAGCAGAATTTCTGGGCGTGCGGCGAACATATGGGGAAAAAAAGAGAGAATGAAGAGCCTCCAAAATTTGGAGTCAGAAAAACCTGAGCTCTCATTTTGCTTCTCTCTTTTCTGAGCTTTACTATATGTGTGAATTGGAACAAGTTACTTTCTCTTTTTAAGTTTCAGTTTTCCCATTTATAACATGAGAAATCATAAGTATATTACAGGTTATTATGGGTGTAAGTGAGATCCTACACATGAAGAGCTTTAAACGTGATAGCAAGTATCAGAGTACTTGGAAAAAGTAAGCAGTTGATAAATAATACTATTTGGTTGTAGTGGGGTTGATGATGGTGGAGGTGGAGGCAGAGGAAGGGGAGGAGAGAAAGGAGAGCAAGTGGGAGAAAATGTCTCTTTAGAGGTTAGAGACAAGAAGCCAGAGCTGTAGACATAGATCCTGCAGATTCAAGACAGATCCATTGCAAGAATTCCCTTAAATATGTGCATTGGGTAGCTGTTCCTTTCCTCATACCCAGATAACAACCCGTTCATAGTCAGAAGCTGAGTTATCAACATTCAGAAATATATCCGTGAGACCAGGCTATTTAATATTGAACATGGAAATTGCACAAAGACTAGAATTCGTGGCGCTCTCGGAGCTACGGACCCTCCCATTTCAGTGGCTGCTGTTGTGCAACCTTTATGGTGAGGAGTCCGGGGAGACTCTTATTATTCCAGTGCCTTCCTGATGCACAGCAACCTATGATTTGCCCTCTTAATGAGACCCAAAGCACCTCACTGCTGCTCTATAGAGAGAGGCTGGGGACAGATTTAGAGTGGAGCTTAGAGAAGTGTCTTATATGTGTGTACTCATCTGAGAACAGTTTTACAGCTGTTGCAGTGATGGTGACCATGGTTTGGATATGGATGTCATAATTTGGAGTCCCTCCTGTCTCATTTTTGAGAGTGGTGATGTTGAAATTCCTCTTCTGTACTTGAACTGCTATAGCAGTCTATCTAGCTAATGGAAGAACACTTAAACATCCTGGTGGATTCTTTCCTACCTTTTCTTCTCATTCCCACCAAAGCTCCCAGACACGCAGGGACAGGAGTCTCCCGACTTCTTAATTGAGTTGCAAATACAAAGAGGATACACACTATATGTACGGCCGTCAGGAGAACCTGACGGGCTTCTTTTGTTTGCCATATCCCTAGCCACACATTGCCAAGCATCCCACGAATATCGAACTGGCCGAGCTCTGAAAGTTCAGAAGGCAAAGAATATTAATACTGCACATCTATGGACCATGTGACAAATTCAACCAAATTGGGTACTGGCATAAGAAAAATTCTTGAAAACTGATAATGTCAGCAACTGCCAGGATTTCCGAGTCTGTTCAACCTTTGTTACTCAAAACATGGTTTGTGACGCAGCAGCAGCAGCAGCAGCAGCAGCAGGAGCATCTGGAGCTTATTAGAAATGCAGAATCTCAGGGCCCATAGCAGATCTGCGGAATCACAATGTGTTGTGTGCTCAATAGGATCCCCAGATAACTTCTGTGCCCATGAAAGTTTGAGAACCTCTATGGAAAACACTTAGGGTGTTAGACATTCTATGCATAATAACAGACTTGGTCTTTGCTTTAATGGAACACAAAGTGCAGTATAGGAAACAGGCAATTACACTCGAGTAATAATGGTCATAAGGGAGGAAATAATAAGCTATGGAGAAATGTAAAGGAGCCACCCGACCCAGACTTGATGCTAGGATGATCAGAAATGGGGGTGGGGATAATGTTTTTGTGTTTTGTTTTGTTTTGTTTTGCTTCCAGAGGAAGTGAGGTCAAAGTTGAGACCTGACCACTAAATAGAAATTATTCTGAAGAAATATTTCGTAGGCATTTCTACCTGCAGGTCGATTCAAATTTTGGTGACATGGTGTCAGTCTCTGAAAGGGATCTTAACATGTGAGCGAAATAAATTTGGAACTACCTGTACTTAAAAGAGATTGAAGTAAAAGATTGAAATCCATTAACAGAGAGTGAATGTATTTGAGACTGGTTATTTTGAAGCTTGTTAGATTTGTTTGTCCTGAGTTAGTCGATACTCCTACTGTTTTTCAGAATACCTTAGTGTTTATATACAAACCTAATGGATTTCTACAGATATTCTAGAAATGGACACAATTACAGATATTACCTGAATATTGAAAAACATCAATTTATCATCATAGGCTGTACAATTTAAATATGCCATGTAAGCATTTTGACTTTTCAGTAGACTATTACATTTTAACATAAAGTATACATGCACTGTCTTACAGTAACTTTTGCCAGTTGAAATATGGAAATGTAGAAAGGTAATGAGAGTTAGAATTAATGTTGGTATACCAATTTTTAAAAGAAATATTAAAGAGGGCACTTGTGATGAGCAGTGGGTGTTTTGTATAAGTGATGAATCACTACATCTTACATCTGAAACTAATATTACACTGTATGTTAACTTTAATTTAAATGAAAATTTGGAATAAAAAGTGAATATTAACTATAAAATGCATTTGTCTATTCTTGGTAATATAAATTTCACAAATCTATTATATCGTTTTAGGCAACACTTATTTTTAAAAAGCTTAACTCACACAAATACTTAACTAATAATTTAACCTGTTTTTGTGTCTCTAATTTCTTTATTTTCTCCTCTGTTTTATATTAGTTTCCTTTTCTGAAAAATGGTTAAAAGTAGTTTTAGGTACAAATGGGCTTGATTACATATTATTTTCCCTGCATTTTGAAGAACACATTTAAAAATAAAAGTATTGTAGTTTTATAGTTGTAAATATTTGATGAAATTGAATGGGCTCTAATTCTTGAATATTAGGAAAAGGATATTATTTATAAAATATTTCCTTTGGACATTTCATCAAAAACAGCTCTGCATTTATTTGTCAATGTCTAGTGTGTTAACAGTGCTAAATGATGCCTCTGTTACATAAATATCTAATTTAATCATTGATCATTTCATGTCTCAAAAAAAAAAAAGATGAAAGAAGGAGGCATTTATGGTAGATGAAATTTAGAGTAAATGACTTGACCAGAATTATACTGTTCCTCAATGTTAAATAACATTTATACTGAGGTCTTTAAAAAAATTTTTTTTCAACGTTTATTTATTTTTGGGGCAGAGAGAGACAGAGCATGAACGGGGGAGGGGCAGAGAGAGAGGGAGACACAGAATCGGAAACAGGCTCCAGGCTCTGAGCCATCAGCCCAGAGCCTGACGCGGGGCTCGAACTCACGGACCGCGAGATCGTGACCTGGCTGAAGTCGGACGCTCAACCGACTGCGCCACCCAGGCGCCCCAATACTGAGGTCTTTAAACTCCAAGCTCAGTTCTTTCTATTCTATGCCCTCTTATAAAATCTCTTTTTTATTTAGTTTTTCATCCTTAAAAATGAGACTTTTTATCAGGCATTAATCAGTGTTAAAACAGTCATATAACAGTTCATATCATAATGAGATTTCTGAGTGGAAAGTAAGTAAAGTGAGTAAATACATGCGTTATAAAGTACTTTTTTTTTCATAGCCCCCCCCCCCCAAATAGCTTGATTTTTTTAGTAGTCTTTAGAGTTTGTTCATATCACTTCAGGAGGTATGTTAGTTAAGGGCACCAGCTCTGAATTGTGTTCAAATCCAGGATGAGTGACTTTGAACAAGTTACGAGTTTTTTATTTGTGAAACAGGAATAATATCAATACATACCTTATGGGGTTGTTATATAGTATATATGTAATTTATGTTGCATATATAACATATGTTTTATGTAATATATATTATATGTAATATATCTAAGTACCTATTAAATTATATGTAATATGTGTGGTATGTAATATATGTAATATATAACATATATTTTATGTTACATATGATGTATATTTGTATATGTTATATATAATGTGTGTGTATATACGTAACAGTACATTATCTGACCCATATAAGCATAGATTTCATGCTTTGTTTTTTAATTCAGATTAAAACAAACAATACTGAGAGCTAAATCATGATTCATAAGCACATTTAATCAGATGACAAAAAGCTAGTCTCCTGTAGGTTAAAGTAATTTCTCAACACTTATCATACAACTTATTTTATAAAACTATGTGGAGTATCAATTTACTGCTATGAACTACAGCAATAATTGGGAGAAATGCAAAGAACTGCTTAAGGAAAGGATAGTGTTTTCTCTTTGGATGTGTATGACTAGCGAAGTTCCTTTGGGTTAGAAAAATTTTAGAAGGGAAAATAATTGTTTTCTAAAACCAGTGGCTCTCAGATCCTGAATCTGTGATACGTGGTACAAAGACAACCATAGCACAAGAGTGATCGATGCCCCATAGCATGTCTCTTTTCTGCTTACAGGAGAGATCCTTTCCTGTGTCTGTCGTTAGCAGTACTCTGTGGTGTGAAATAAACGATCGAAAGTCATCAGCCTTTTCTTGATCATTTTTTTCTTCACGTCCAGATTCCTCCAAAGGACCTCAACCATCTTCAGGTGTAAATGGAAACACACAGCCCCCTGGCACTGCTGGGCAGCCGCCTGCCTCCGCCATCCCTTCCCCAAGTGCCAGCAAACCCTGGCGCAGCAAGTCCATGAATGTCAAGCACAGCGCCACCTCCACCATGCTGACCGTGAAGCAGCCAAGCCCAGCCACCTCTCCCACACCCTCTGCAGACAGACTGAAGCCGCCTGGGTCAGAAGGGGCCAAAACAGCTCCCTCGGGACAGAAATCCATGCTTGAAAAATTCAAGCTGGTCAATGCCCGGACTGCTTTACGGCCCCCACAGTCTCCCAGTTCAGGACCCAGTGATGGCGGGAAGGATGACGATGCCTTTTCTGAATCTGGTGAAATGGAAGGTTTTAGCAGTGGTCTGAATAGCGGTGGCTCAACCAACAGCAGCCCCAAAGTGTCACCTAAATTAGCTCCTCCAAAAGCTGGAAGCAAAAACCTCAGCAATAAAAAGTCTTTGCTACAGCCAAAGGAAAAAGAGGAAAAGAACAGGGACAAAAATAAAGTTTGCACTGAAAAACCAGTCAAGGACGAGAAGGATCAGGTGACAGAGACGGCTCCAAAAAAGACCTCTAAAATCGCAAGCTTGATCCCAAAGGGTAGCAAGACGACAGCAGCCAAGAAAGAAAGCTTAATCCCCTCTTCCAGCGGCATTCCCAAACCGGGCTCGAAGGTGCCAACAGCAAAGCAAACCATTTCATCTGGCAGTGCCGTGAGCAAAGAGTCAGAAAAATTCAGGACTACCAAGGGAAGCCCTTCCCAGTCCTTACCTAAGCCCGTTACCACTGAAAAAGCAAGCACATCCAATTGCCCTGCTCCTTTGGAAGGAAGGGAAGCCGGCCAAGCTTCTCATGCCGGTTCCTGTGCCGTGCTAGGGGCACAAGGCAGTGGGCAGACTGCGGGGAACGGTGCCGTCCACCTGCCTCAGCAGCAGCAACACAGCCACCCCAACACTGCCACGGTGGCTCCATTCATTTACAGGTAAGGTGGCCCCTGTTGGTCCACAGCTGTCATCTCCTGCAGGCCTTCATGCTCACAGTGTAAGAAACACGGTTACTAGCATTGTGTTTTGCGGTGGTCATTTTGGAACAATGTTTCATCCTGAAGATAAAGGCCTCGAATTTCATCTTTTAAGAAAAACATAACCCGTATTCTCTAGTCCTATTCCGCTTCCTCTTCCCTTCTTCTGCCCTCTTGTCTCCTCTTTTCAAGAACTTGAGGCTTTAGGAAGTTAACTTACTTGTTCTCAAAGGTGAAATGAAACCCAGATGCCATGACTTTTCCCTGTGTCTGTTACCATTTTTATTATCGGTCTTTTAAAACAATTCTCAGTTTTATAACGTTTACAGATAGTTTTCTTTTCACCCTTGGGAGCAAGTACACCCAAATGCCTAAAGGGGCAGACTCTAGAGTCAGACACACGTGGCATTAATGTCCTGCTCTGGCCCGCACCAGCTTTGTGACTTTACGACTCTTCGTCTCATTTTCTTCAACCGTCAAATAGGAATGACAGTATCTACCTTAAAGTGCGGAGAAGAGTAATAGGGAAAATTCCTATGTTTGCTATATATTCTGGAACATTGTAAGTGTTTGTTGAATATTGTTTATAAGATATTGGTTTTCCAGCATACAATTTATATTACTTTTCTCTGGCTAAGCGTTAGTTTCTAGGCACACATAATGATCTATATAATTATTATATTCGTGCTTTATTAATTTGTTCTTGCATTGTACTTATGTGTATTAAAATATGCCAACATGTGCTATATCTTAAAATATTCTATACAGTTATAAAAATGGCATATTTTGCCTATTGTGTGGATTGTCTTAATCAATTAGAAATATGTCAGTCACTGCTTTGCCTCCATTTTTATTCATGGTCTTTTCTGCGAGGAGATGCTTAGGGAGGGATAACGTCTGCCCTTTTGGCAAGTTGGCAGTTCAATAACAGGAAAGATGTTTTCTGAATAGGAGGCAGTACCTGCTATAATTAAGTCAGGGTCAATATTATATAGCTTAATAATGTATTAAATTTATTAAATGTATGGGGTTTTTTTTATGTAAAGAAAGTAATTATGAGGGTTTGTTTTCCTTCAGTGAGAAACCTGAGTGCTTTTCTGGTGCTTTATATACTCGGCGAAGCAAATTTAAAATTACTATATCTCAGCTTCTTTTTCAAGTCTGCTTTTCTGCCTTTAGGAGCAGTAATTCATTTAAAACCTTTGTATTTGGATCAGATGGGACTCAGCTCTAACTCCAGAGTCCCTGTGTGACAAATGAGAATTGAAGATGTCAAAATCATAATCCACATTTCACATATGTGAGAAAAATTATCAAGTGTTAAGTATGTCACACTCAGCACACATGTGCATCTCAAATATATTCTGTAGAAGCATCAGTCATCTCAAATCACCACAAATGAATTTCACAGGAAAGCGTAAATCTAAGCAGAAAGATTGTGCCTGCCAGGTTAGCAAGCATGTTTTTAGAAGTGGCAACAGGCTTTTTTGTTTGTTTGTTTGTTTGTTTGTTTATCATAAAGTATCCAGTGGACACAGATTTGGTCGTTTCCATTTGAAAAATGCAACTCTTGCTATTAAAAAGAGGAAGCAGCACAGCGTGGGGGTTTAAGTATGGATCAGTTGTGTGACCTTGCCACATTCTCCTACCTCTTAGTTTCTGTTTGCCCCTTTTAAAATGGAGATGATAAAACTGAGGTAATACAGCCAAGTAGCTAAGAGTATGGGCTATGAATTCTGCCTGTTCTACCACTGTTCAGAAACAACATCTTGTGTTGGTGAGTAGATGACCCCAGGAGCCAAGTTGGCTGGGTTGAAATCTTGACAATGTCCTTTGTTAGCCATGTGACATTGGGTAATGTATTTAAAGACTCCGAGCCTTGATTTCCTAATCTGTAAAATGGGGCTGATAATAAGAGAAGCTGCCTCCTAAGGCTATTTTGAAGATGAAATGAGTTGATATTTATCCAAGGCTTAGGATAGTTCCCGCCACATAGTGAACAGTCTTCTCCAAATTTCAGTGTATAATCCTGTGAAGTATGGTGGGTAAAAATGTCCGCTCGGGGTGTTTTAAAGATGAAATAAGGCAACCTCATGTAAAGATTTTAGCTCAGATCCAGATTCAGAGTAAATGGCTTATAAACATCACCAATTAGTGGTATTATTATGAATAATATAAGGTAGTTGAAAATAAAACCATCTGATTAGAAAATTTCACGTCATAGTCTGCGTATGAGGCAATAGTTGCTGGAGGTCTCTTATAAATTCAGAATAATTTTTAAATGATAATGTAAATCCCCTCAAGGTAGATCAATCAATATTTAAGCCTTTTAACTGTCAGTGAAAGATATTTATATTACAGAATCATGTTGTTTGGATTAGGTAACCCTTGATTTACTTTTGACTCTGTTGTTCCAGCCCCATGTAAGAATTCTTCCTGCAAAATGCCTGACTTTTCTGGATTGCCAATTGTTTGATTTCAGGCATAATTGACTATTTTATAATGTTCTTGAGTACTTAGTACAAGTCTGTATTTCACAAGATTTATGTTCATTTTCTCATTTAAACTTTATCATCAACAAATGAGGAAAAATGTTATCTCCGTTTCACAAAGATGAAGAATCAGAGATTTCAAATCAGAATAGTAATTGCCATTTAAAGTCACAGGGCTGGTCGGGGTTTGCCTTTGAACTCAAATGTGCTTGGACTAATAGTATCCCCTTCTTTGTTCACCAGTTCTTCCTGCAAGAAATAGTTATTAGAAAGATTCTGGCCAAAAAATGTCCATCACAGATCGCAGAATTCTTAATCAGAACCCATTCATGACAGGAAGTGCCAAATTGCTTTCAAGTTGTGTGTGTGTGTGTATGTGTATAATGTATATAGTTTTGATATTTAAAGATAATTTAATAACTTCTATAAAATGGGAAGATTTATGGCTGAGGGTGATGTTTTTCTCCTTTCTTCACCCTGATTCTAGGTCATGCTAGGCTATTATTACTTCTGGAACTCTAATATATGCTTCATAGTACTCTTTGTTACAAATTGAATGTCAGAGTTCTATAAATATAATGTTGAGTTCTGGAAGTTAATGGATTTCATATTAGTCCTACTTCCTATACAATGCAAGCATGTTCTAAATTAAGTTTTTGTGACTCATTTATCTCTATAGCGTGATAAAAGTAGTTTTCAAGTTAGTATATCTTTATCCATTTAATGAGTGGATATAGCTGAAATCAAAAGTGGAAAATTTTAAGAAAGAATGTTTTAATTTAAAATAAAAAGTTCCCAATATTTAAACCTATTTGAATGGAATAGACTGCCATTGTATTAAGGTGGCGACCAGAGATATTTAAGATTTGGTAGAATGATGAGGCGCCTGGGTGGCTCAGTCAGTTAAGCATCCCACTCCTAATTTTGGCTCAGGTCATGATCTCAGGGTTGTGACATCGATTCCCACATCAGGCTTTGTGCTGGATGTGGACTTTGCTTAAGATTCTCTCTCTCCCTCTACTGCTCATGTGCGCTCTCTCTATATATATATAAAAAGAAAGAAAGGAAGGAAGGAAGGAAGGAAGGAAGGAAGGAAGGAAGAAAGAAAAAGAAAAAGAAAAAGAAAAAGAAAAAGAAAAAGAAAAAGAAAAAGAAAAAGAAAAAAAAAGAAGAGAAATATGGGTGCCTGGGTGGCTCAGTCGGTTAAACCTCCAACTTTGGCTCAGGTCATGATCTCACAGTGAGTGAGTTCAAGCCCTGCATCAGGCTCTCTGCTGTCAGCACAGAGCCCACTTCAGATCTTCTGTCTCCCCTCTCTCTGCCCCTCCCTTGCTCTCTCTCTTTCTCTCTCTCTCAAAAAATAAATAAATGTAACGAAAAATAATAAGTGGTAGAATGACAGGTTGCCATTGTTTAGGTAAAGGGAAAACACCAAATACGTTTTCATTTATGTACTCATCATTCATTTTGCAAATACTATGTATTAAGAACTACAAAGATTTTTTTTAAAATACTTTGAGTTCCAGTGAGGGAAGGAGTCAAACCATAAGAAACTCTTAAATATTGAGAACAAACTGAGGGTTGATAGGGGGTGGGGGAGAGGGGAAATTGACTGATGGGCATTGAGGAGGGCATCTGTTGGAATGAGCACTGGGTGTTGTATGGAAACCAATTTGACAATAAATTACATATATATATTAAAAAAAAGACGTTGCCTTGCCCTCAGGGAGTTCAGTCTATTGGACATAATGATAAAATATAATAAAAATTAAAAATCATTGCTGTTATGGAAGTATATACAAGAAATAATGTAGAAAAGAGTAGAGGTTTGGGATGTGGGATTATTGAGTGGAAAATTCAGAAGAAAATTTGGAAAGAATCCATATTTTACTCTTGATTTTCAATCACTCTCTCCCTGCACATCTTATTTTCAGTTAGCCCTATCGGCTCTTCCCCCCCAAAACATACCCTCAATCAGGCATTTCTTTCCATTTCCACCCCCCTCTCCTGGTCCAAGTCATGTCACCACCAGTACTTACCTAGTTTCCAGTGAGTCTTCCAGATTCCACTTCTGGCCCTTTCCAACAGCATTCTTCACACAGCAGGGGCTCTAACCTCCTAAAAGTGTACGTTATATATGTCATTCCAATTTATGAGACAATCTATTGGATTTTCACTACACTTGAAAACAATGAAACCCAGACACCTTGCCAAGACCTACAAGTCCCTACATAATCTGACCCTCTATCTAACCCACAGGCACACTCATACCATTTCTCCTGTAGGGCACTAAACCCCTGCCTTCGTTCTGTTTCTCAACAAACTAACCTATTCTGCTTTGGTGCCTTTGTCATAGATGATCTCTCTACCTGTGACAATCCTCTTCCAGAGCAAAGCAGGCTACTTCTCATCAGATCTCTGCTTACATGCTACCTCTTCACACAAGCTATCTCCAGCCATCTAATCCAAAGAAACATTCAGTATGCCTTTAGCCAGAATTCTATGACATCATCTTCTTATATTTTATTCATAAAGTTTATTATTATCTGCTATTATTTTTTAAATATTTATTTTGAGAGAGTGAGAGAGAGTGAGAGAGAGAGAGAGAGAGCACACTCAAGCAGGGGAGAGGGGGAGGGAGAGGGAGAGAGACCATCCCAAGCAGGCTCCATGCTGTCAGCACAGAGCCCAATGTGGGGCTCGATCTCACGAACACTGAGATCATGACCTGACCGAAAACAAGAGTTGGACGCTTAACCAACTGAGCCACCCAGGCACCCCTGCTATTATTTTGATAACTTATTAATAAGTATGATTTCATGGCACCTGGTTGGCTCATTCAGTTAAGCATCTGACTTCGGCTCAGGTCACGGTTTGTGAGTTCGAGTCCTGCATGGGATGAGCTCGAGCCCCACTTCCAATGAGCAAGAGCCCTGCTTCAGGTGATCCCCCCTTCTCTTTTTCTCCCTCTCTGCCCCTCGCTCACTTGCTCCCTCTCTCAAAAAAAAAATTCAGCCACTTCCAGCTATATAAATAACAAGCTCATTGATACCAGCTCTTATATTTTTTATTTAGTAGTGTAATGCCCAGAACAGAACCTACCTACCATGGGCACCATGTGAAATTGTTGAATGAAACACCATCAACATGGTTTAGACTCACCTGCTATAGATGAATAGAACAATTAGCAGCAATGTATAATGAAACAGAGAAACTTCTGAAATCTCTTACCTCCTATAAATGAGCTAGATGGTTTAACTGAAATATAAACAGCTTTAAAATATTTAAAGAATGAAATTTCTTCTCTTCAGGACATTCATTCACTTATTTTGTTCTTCTTCCAGTAATTCCCTACTAAAATCTATTATGTATAAAACATGAGGATAGAGTGAAACATGACACATCCCAAATGTCATTTTCTTTCTGTTGTCCACAGTATAGTAGGCAAGAGACTGATTCAAAGATCACTACAAAATGAAGCGAGATGTCTAAAGCTCTCCAACAGCGAACCGGATTTGGTACATTGAGACTTCAAAACATGGAAAATTACTGCTAGGTGTCGGAATCAGAGAAAGTGGCACTTGAACTGGGTTCTGAAAGATAAGTGGGATTTAGGCATGCCGAAATGAGGGGGACAAGGAAGGAATTGCAACACTGAAGGAACCGTATAAACAGGATGAATACCAGATGTGTAGGGCAGTCAGCAAGTAAAATAGATTTCCTGGAAAATGAAGGTTGATTGGAGCCTAATTGTAACAGAAATTATTGAATATCAGGCCCTTAGACTTGTGTGTGTGTGTGTGTGTGTGTGTGTGTGTGTGTGTGTGCGAGAGAGAGAGAGCACAAGTGTGTGAAGCATGATTATGAAAATTGCTGTGTCTTCACTGTGTAAGTTAGATTGTTAATGGAAGACAACAGCATAGGTTAAAATGCTCAATGGCTATATGAGGGAGAAATTTCCTGACTTTTCAGAGGTAGCTTTGTTAAGATTTGAATTAGAGGTCCCAATTACAGGAGGAAAGGAAAGGGAAAGAAGAGCGTCGTTCAGAAAAGAAGCTTTTCATTCTTCTTGTTCTTTCTTGGTATTCTTTCTTGGTTTGACTATATGCCATCTTCTTCAAACTTGTTTTCCTCACCTGGAGTTCAAAAGTTACTACCTTTGCTCTATTTTAAAAAAATGCCTCCCCTCTACCTACATGTCATTTTTCTTACATAGCTTGTGTATTCATCACTTTAGAGCTATAATTCCTCGTGATGGTAAAGACATAAGTCAAATAGTGAAGTAAATAGTCAATTAAAGAGAAAAGAGAGACCTGTACATTTTTCCCAAACCTCAGTCTTTTTAGCAGCCCCCAATAATTTTCAAAAGAGCTATTAACCAGATTCTTAACTTGCTATTTTAAGGTCCACCTTCTTTTCCTTATTTTCTGACCACTTGTAGTAAATGCCAAGAAAACAGTGCATTGGATATAAAGCAAACATCTTAAGGCAAAGGGAGTAGAATCAGGAGTGGGGGTCGTTTGCACTTGCATGCACATTTGTGCACACACACACACACGCACTCACGCAGAAAGAACCCAACACATAGATAAGGCAAGACACTGTTATACAGAGAAGAAAACCATCATGCATCTTAAACCTATGAATTAAATATAGGAGGAGACCCTCTATACACACTTGAATTGTAAAATTAGGTCAGTAAAGTCTGAATGTAGAGGTTTCGTTTTTTTTTTTTTTTTTTTCTTCACAAAATGTATCTTATACGACAGCATCATGGGTTCTCAGGAGACATTTTTGTTGTAGCCAGTTTTTGTGAGAGTTCAGATTTGCCTAGGAAGTGACAAGAAAAACTGACACTTGAATATACTATGTTCTGAAAGGTAAAGAATGCAAAACGTTAATTTTGAAAATGCTTACGCACATGGTTTTAAGTTTGGCTAATTTGTTGAACCAGTAAACTGAGTAGGAGGAGCTGTGAGTATACCAAGATTGAAATGGAGAGCAGATAACCATCATGCAGAAAAAGCTTTTGTAAGCCCTGCAGCTACTATTACAGATTATGCTGCAATTGTGGTTTTATGTGAACTGGGCATAATTGGTCATCAGTACAAAGTGCAGCTTATTGAATGCCGGCCTTGAGAGCTTGTCTTTTGCTAGGTTTGAGATATATATGTGCATCGGGTAGCAGTTTAAACTCCTTCGCACAGCAGTATTTTTAAGATGGAATATAGAGACACCACTAGAAGAGGGCCTGTTGTGTGGGATAGTGCTAGGAGCTGGCATTCTCTCAGCGGAGAAGCTTCATCAAATACCTTCTGTAGTTGGCTTACGAGGTTTGCTGCCAGATTGCCCAATCAAACCACTGCTGTTTCTTCTTTCTATATTTTATTTGCTCTTGGAAAAATGTTAAGCTTACAGAAAATTTGCAAGAATAGTACAAAGAACTCCCATACATACTTCACTCACGGCAGCCAGAGACTTTTTCAAGTTTCACTGATTGTCCCAGAGATACCCTTTGACCAATTCAGGATGACTGTTGCACCAAGTTGGCATTTCTGCCTATTTTCCCTCAATCTGGAGCAGTTCTTTGATCTTTGCTTGACTTGCATGTTGCTGATGTGGTGAAAACAAGCATTTGTAGACTGTTTCTTAATTTGGGCTTGTCTGATATTTGCTTATCACTAGATGTGTATTATATATTTTTATTCAGAATGCCACAGAAGTGATGCTGTGGTCTTCCCATCGCATCCTATCAGATAGCAACAACACTGATACTTCCTATTTTGGTGATGTGAAATTTAACCCCTCGATTAAGATAATTTTGCCATAGTTTTTCACTCTATAGAGTTTTCCCCGTTTGTATTCAATGAGTATTTTTGTGGAAAGGTATCTTGAGACTCTTTGTAAAAATTCTGTTCCTGGATCTTCTTTTGCCTCTAGGATTCAGCATCCATTGAGATTTTTTTTCCATAAATTAATATTTTAGTTGAGTGGAGGTCAAATGACTTCTAATCCTATCATTCCTTCCACATTTCTGCCTTGGGTTTCTTTATTAAGAGACGCCCCTTCTCCTTTGCCTTTTCCTTCTCCCTCCCCCTCTTCCCCTCTCTTCAAATTGTATGGATTAATGGATTCCCATTGTATTAAGTGGATTTAACCCATTGATATGACTATTTTAATGCTTAAATTTTCTCAGGTTTCACTACTGGGATCCCCTTCAAGCTGGCTTCTGCCCCATGATTCTTTGAGAACTTTATTTCTTTTCAGCTCCAGGTGTTCAGGCTCATCTTGTACTCTCCCTATCTCTTGGCTGCAGCTTTTACTAAGGAGTCCTGGTTTCTTTTTGTAGACAGTGATATTTAGAAACCAAGATCTCACTGCTCCCTGGTTTCCTAAATGGTAAAATATATGTAGGTACACACACACACACACACACACACACACACACACACTCTTATATCATTATTTATCTCAGTGTCTGTGAGCTATCTATGATATATATACACACAGACAGATAGTCCTCCACTTAAAATGGAGTGAAAGCAAATACACACTGAGCAGAAACCATACTTTTGAATTTGGTTTTTGCCGGGGCTAGTGATATGCAGCACTGTCCTCTCTCGTGATGCCCGTCAGCAGGCGGAGCCTCAGCTCAGTCAGCCGGCAATCACAAGAGTCAGCAACCAATGCGTTGACAACCGTTGTGTCTCCATACGACTGCTCTGCTTTTCATTTTAAGTACAGTATGCAATAAATTACATGAGGTATTCAGCATTTTATTGTAAAATAGGCTTTGTATGAGATGGTTTTGCCCAACCGTAGGTTAATGCACGTGTTTTGAACGCATTTAAAGTAGACTAGGCTAAGCTATGATGGTAGGTCAGTTAGGTATATTAGATTCCTTTTCAACATACAATATTTTCAACTTACAATGGGTTTATAGGAATGTAACCTCTTCATAAATTAAGGACAATATATAGATATGTATGCAATTACATAATACATAATTTATGTGTATGTATATACACACACACATACATACATAGTTCCTTTCCATACTTGTATTTCCTTTTGTTAACTGAGAAACTTGGCTCACATTATTCTCCATATATCTTCTTATTTGCTCCACCCATCCTGAAATAACAAATTTCCCATCCACGCTTAATACTCTTCTTCCTGACTCATTTCTGTCCTTGGCCCTAGGTGTCACCTGTCTGCCTTCCCAACAGGAAGGAAAGAAGAGAGCAAAACCATGGTGGTTTTAGAAAGATATTTACTTTTCTTTGCCCTTGTTTGATTTATAAATCAAACTATTAGACTATTAATGTTGCTGTCTCAACCCAGCTGTATTTGTGCTTACATGTGTGACTATATCCATATTAAGATGAATCCAGGGGAGGATATATTTTAATATAAATTAATGAGCAAACACTCATATTTATGATATTTGAAATTTCCAATTGATAGTATCTAGGACTTACTGCTGAAGTCCTTTGAGTGGTATATATAATAGCTTCTTTTTTTGTAAGAGTACAAATTTAAGGTAGTAAAGAGTAAAGACTAATATTTAAGGTAGATCAGTAGCTATTGTCATTTTCAAATACTGTGTGTTATTCACTTAGTGACTGAAGTATCTGTCAGCTAAGGAGACCCCAAGTGTACTAAAATAGTGTCCAGAGGCATTTGAATGGTGTTAAACTGGAGGGTAGTGGTTAATAGAACAGTGTTTAGAGGTAGCCAGGGTCACATATGGGATAACTATCTACCAGCTTGTTATATAAGGCAAATTATTAAACCTCTAGAAGCCTGAATCTATGTACAGCACCTATATTATAGGTGTCTTAATCTGTTTAGGCTGCTGTCACAAAAATAGACCTGGTGGCTTAAACAGCAACCATTTATTTCTCGTGGTTCTGGAAGTGGGGAAGTCTAAAATCAAAGTGCTGGAATTTCCAAGTCTGGTGAGAGCCTGCTTCCTGGTTCACACATGACCATTTTCTCACTCTGCCCTCTCATGACAGAAGGGGTGAGGGAGTTCTCTGGGGTCTCTTTTAAAACAACACTAATCCCAGGCATGAACGTTCCACTCTCAACACCTAATCAGCCCAAAAAGCCTCCACCTCCTAATACCATCATATTGGAGATTAGTTTTCAATGTAAGGATTTGGGGGAGGAAACAGACATTCATTCCATAACAATAGGATTGTTGGGACATTTAAGTGAAATGCCATCAGTAAAATACCAGGCATAGTATTTGGCACATGGTAAGTGCACAGAAACAGGAAATCGCTTTTGTGTTAATCATCAGTGAACTCTACATTTTTCACCGCCACCACTCTTAGTAAGAGATACTAACCCTGAGAGCCTGGCTTGTTAATACTCTAATATGGTGTTTTTGCAATGCTATATTTGACAGTTTCAGTAGGTACTTGCAACGTGTTGGCCATGTTGTAAATACACAGTAATTAGTCTGCACAATTCAGGTCTTTTAAATATTTTACAGGAACATCATGACACTTTTTTTTTTCCTTTTTCCAATCAGAATGAGGAAAATGTAGTATCAGTTTATGTAGGAACAGTGAATGATGCCACTGCATTATTCACTGTGTCTGTCAAAATGAACCCTTTGATTGGAGAACAGTATTGATTCTGAAGTCTTCATAAATTGTTTCATGAATCAACCCCAAGCCCTTTTATTTTATCAGAGTGAAACATGCACAAAAAGAGAGGACATGTTGGGAGTCTTCAGAGATTTAACTGAACTTCTTTGATCATTTGTATAAAAGTTAAATCTTTACCAGTTAGCAGTGATTGCCCCTCTGGAGACTAGAGTTAAAATTTGAATCCACTCTAAAATACAATGAGTGGAAATCTGGAGAAATGGATGGTTTGTAACATATGTAGACCAGAGACCTAGATCCATTTACATGCATATATGAAACGAGATGTCTTGTAGGTCCTTTTTATAAATTATTTAAAATTTAACCCTTTCCCTGTTCCTTTCCTTGATCAATCTGCTTCCCTATTGTTGATAATATAGGTAATACCATGGAAAATACACCAAAGAACTTGAAAATAAGGTAAATAAGATTGTATCCTGTCGGGGCGCCTGGGTGGCTCAGTCGGTTAAATGTCCGACTTTGGCTCAGGTCATGATCTCATGGTTCGTGAATTTGAGCCCCTCATTGGGCTCTGTGCTGACAGCTCAGAGTCTGGAGCCTACTTCAGATTCTGTGTCTCCCTCTCTCTCTGTTCCTCCCCTGCTCACACCATGTCTCTCACTCTCTCTCAAAAATAAATAGGATTAAAAAAAAATCACCTCCTGTAAATTAAAATAAAAAAGATAATAAAGCGGGAATCAGCCAGAAATACACACTGACAGATTTTTAAAAACCAAAATAAAATGAAATGTTCTAATAGATCACTGAGCTGTCAGAAGTGTGCATACTTGGGGCGCCTGGGTGGCGCAGTCGGTTAAGCGTCCGACTTCAGCCAGGTCACGATCTCGCGGTCCGTGAGTTCGAGCCCCGCGTCGGGCTCTGGGCTGATGGCTCAGAGCCTGGAGCCTGTTTCCGATTCTGTGTCTCCCTTTCTCTCTGCCCCTCCCCCGTTCATGCTCTGTCTTTCTCTGTCCCAAAAATAAATAAACGTTGAAAAAAAAATTAAAAAAAAAAAAAAAGAAGTGTGCATACTTAAAAATATATGTTTGTTTATTTATTTATTTATTTATTTATTTATTTATTTATTTATTTATTTTTGAGAGAAAGCAAGCACACATGAGCAGGGAAGGCATAGAAGGAGGGAGGGAGAAAATCCCAGCCAGGCTCCTCACTGTCAGCACAGAGCCTGACATGGGGCTCAATTCCATGAACTGTGAGATCATGACCTGAGCGAAAATCAAGAGTCAGACGCTCAACTGACTGAGCCACCCAGGTGCCCCTAGTAGTGTGCATACTTTTTATAAGAGCCTCAGATAATAGGGCCTGAAGACAGCTGATGGGATTGAGTACCAAGTCTCATACGCTGAGGAAGATAGCTACCGTCAGCTCCTGAGCAACTTTTTAAGATCTGTTTATTCAGAGCAAAGCAGAATTTCTACTCTCAAAACACATTCAAAATACATTTTTACTTGATACAGATTTTTCTAGAACCTTTGTAACTAGCATGATCACATGCATTCAGGCTCCGGTAACAGCTACTGATCTTGTTCTCGTAAGAACCAATTGGCATTGGGCTATAGCCAGCCATCAAAGTGAACTACTTCATGTGACTCAGCTTCTGAGAGATCAGTCTATGAATACTGAGTCTGCAGGACTATAGGCCAATCCTGGCTCACAGCCAGTTCACCAAGGCACCCTGCCTTTCTGAGGCTTCTTGGCAGACAGCCAGTAAAGTTTCCCTGGGGTCTCCAATCTCATTACATACTCTCCATTTAAACCTCTTCAGCAAGTAATAAATATCCTTAGAAAACTTCAGCGGATTTTAACCCTTCATTCAGGGACAGCAGGCTAAGGAACAGGTCAGGGAGGTGCAGTGGCCCACAAGAAATAAGCCCAAGTAGAAGAACCGACTGTAGTGGGCTTTAGCATTGAGGAAGGTGGGGCTATCAAAAGACAGGGGATATAGGAGAACCTGGAGGCCAGAGAAGAAAAGAAATGAACTACGATTATTAGTAATAATAACACTTGAATTCAAATTACTTTGGAAGGCACATATTTTTCTTTCATACATGAGCAAACTGAGGTTTAGGGAGGCTAAGTAACTTAGCAAGGTCACATGAGTTAATAACTAGTTAGAGACCCAAGTTTTACATTGCATATACCATTATACCATGCTTCCCTCCATATGCTGTACTCTATTTTATGATGATGGCTAATAAGATTTATTCATTTATTTATCTAATATTTTCTCAGTGCAATACATTGCAAGACCAAGGCTAGGCGTTGGGGTACAACAGCAAGCTTAAACTTGGGCAGTGGAGTCTAGTTTGGGAGATAAACATTGATCAAATAATTAGATTTTGCATTGGAAGTGTACGAAGTACTGTCAAGATAGATACAGAGAGTAGATAATTACTTACAATTTGGGACTTTACCTGAAAATTAGAGATGGTTCTTTAAGAGTTACTTGAACTGAAGGGAGAGACTTAATTGGATGAAGAGAGAAGGAAAGTAATGGAGTGTAAAAGCCCGGTTGAGGCAGGGGGCTATGAGAAGTGGGTAGAAAATTCATGTGACCACAGAGACGAGAGATAAGAAGACTCACATGCAAGATGGTACTGGAGAGGCAGACAGAGATCAGACCACACAAAGCCACCTTATAGTTTCCCTAAAGGTTTCATCCAGGATACCATGAACAAGGGACATTACAAGTTTAGATTACAACAAAAGATTACAAGTTTAATTCTGTACATGATAGATTTGAGATATCTTTGTGACAACTAAGAAGTAATGTCAATTGAATAGCTGTGCTATACATCTGGAATTCAGTGGAAAGTGCTGGGTTAGAGCTAGAATATGGAATTCATGTGTAGCTAGGTAATCATGAATACAGTGAATGTGCTTGAGATCATCTAAAGAGACTACAATGAAAACTGGAAAAAGCTTAAGATACTGCTTTGAGGAACCCACAGTTTTGCCCTCTGTATCCCCTTCTTTCACTACCCAGAACCACATTTAATGATTGGGTAAAAGAGAGCAAAAGAGGGGGAAAGTGGCATCCAGAGAGAATGGGGAACAAACTGGAAAGTTTTTGTCATAGAAGCCAGGGTAGGATGACTTCACGAAAGGAATGATGGTCTGCTGTTCTAAATGCTGCCAAGACATCAAGGAAGGTAAAGACTAAAAGGTGTTGATTTTAGCAACGTTGAGGTCTTTACTGGCCTTTATGTTATGTCCTTTCACTTGAACGGTATATCCTCTTTCTTAATTTTGCCATGCTTTTTATATTCAGTTTCAAGTTAGAATAAAATAAGGACAGTCTGCTAGAAATCAACAGAGGCCATTTATATGAATTCTCACTTAGCTCTTTCTTTTGTGTATTAATTCCTATATATACACATTAGTCCATACATATAGCATAATGTTTTCCACGATTTCTTAAAATCCTAATGAGCTTTTCAGAGTTTCTGGATATGTCATTTCATATAAAGTATTGTGGATATCAGTGATTACACTTTATTTTCTCTCAAACAACATGAGGACTTAGAATAAAAGTAACATATTAATTAAACTTTGATTCAGGGGTACCTGGGTAGCTCACATGGTTAAGTGTCTGACTTTTTTTTTTTTTTTTTTTTTCGGCTCAGGTCATAATCTCACTGTCCTTAAGTTGCAGCCCTGAATCAGGCTGTGTGTTGACACTGCAGAGTTGGTTTGGGATTCTCTGTTTCCCTCTGGCTGCGCCCCTCCCCCCTGCTTGCATAGATGCACATTCTCTCTCTCAAAAATAAATAAATAATACATAAATAAATAAATTTTAAAGAAATTGATTCAGAAAAAAAAAAGCATACTGAATTCCTCTTTCACATATTTTGAATATTCTGTATAGTTTTTAAAAGTGAGAAATATTTAGTGGTCACTCACCATGGTCCAAACCCAGTAATACAAATGGGACTTCAAGGTTGCCTCCTCCTGTATCTTAGTTCATCCTCTAGTTTTTGTTTTTTTTTAAGATGTGGTTGTTTGGATCAAATATATGTGGATTTTGAAGCTGCATCAGGAAAGATCATGCCTCTTAAAACATTTGCTTGTGCATAAAAGAAGTAATGCATGAAGATTAGAATATCAAAATATATGCAGTCCATCTGTTGTGTACTTTCATCTGATGAGACCTACTCTCTACATGTTAATCACACACACAAATACATAGCCGCGCACATATACACACACAAATATAAAACATAAGGTAGATGAAATTTTAATAATGAGAATTTGGTTCTGATTGACTTTGGCTTTTCTGAAATTAAGACATTATAGCGATGTTTACGGCTCAGAACAAATTCAACATTAATTTTTTACTTATACTTTCTGTTTTAGGATATATTTTCTAGAATTTTCATGAAAAAAAAAACTATAGGGATGCTTTCAGTATTTGTATTCATTATTCTCACAAGAGTGCAATTTAGCCAGACTTTATCTAAAACTGCAGAAAAAGTTGGATCTTTTCAAGTTTTGTGCTTCCCCCCAAATGTAACTGTTGGTAATTACAGGCTTTCAAATGTAGAAAAGGCTAAGAAATATGATTTAATATCTCACTCCTACTTGGGTTGTATATGAAAATAAGGATTTTCTCTTACAGATAGTTTAGGAATGTCGTCGTCATAAGGAAGTGCTTACTTACCTTAATAGAAAACTTGACTTCTGCTTGTACTACAACAATAGAAACGTTGACTTCTGCTTGTACTAGGGAATTTTGAGTCACTGATGACAGCAATTGCTATTTGTTTCTGTCTTTTTGGTTAATTTCAGATCACATTCAGAAAACGAAGGCACCTCTTTACCATCTGCTGACTCCTGTACCAGTCCGACTAAGATGGATGTATCATATAATAAAACTGCTAAGCAGTGCCTAGAGGAGATATCTGGTAAGTGACCTGACTGATGGGTAGGACAGACCTCAGAATTTTTGCAATCTCTCCATAAGTCTTTTTAATAAAAGTCCTATCTGTGCCGTACTGTTTTTTCTTAAGCATAAATGGACTGTGTGCATCTTATGCATCAGAGATTCTTAGATATCTGTCTACTTTGCTCAGGGTGATCTCTTTGTTGTTCTGTGAAGAATTTTGTGAAGAATGGTAGGGCTTTTAGAGGCTGAGGTCTTCAAGTCATTGTTGCCCTCAGTCAAGTTCAATATAATCATAGAAAACCTGGGGAAGCTTCATTGTTAATAAGACAGCCCTTGAATATATTTGGAGATTTTAAAATATGTTAAGGGTCAGATGTCAGTACAAATGTTCCATGGCCAATCCCATCCTGTTCTGTCTTCAGTTCTCTACTATTTAGAACATTCCTACACAATGGCTCCAAATGTGTATTTAGGAAAAATTCTAATTATGGAAATATTTCATTACATATAAATAATGTAAGGAAAAAACATATATACAATTTGTTAGGTTTGTAAGTATATAAAACCAGCTTCTCTGCTTTAGTCCAGTGTGTTTTTATAGGACCCAAATGAGTGTAGGCATATATGGAAGACCTTTGGTGTAATTAGATTATATATATTATATATATAATATATATTAATTAATACTTATATATAAAAATCTGTCTTCATGAACAACTAAAGAATTTTTTAGAAAAACATACTAAGGGGAAAGAGAGTTTGAGGATAGTTTTTCTAATTCTAAGAGTAAGAATTCATAGAAGTAGAGGTATTCTCTTATTCCAATAAGTTTCTGGTCAGCCTTTATATTTTCTGAAGAAAAAAAAATGAAAGAACTATTTAATTTTTTAAAAAATTGCTCTAGTGCTCGAAAGATTCAAAATATTGTCCTGAAGTTCATGAAAATAAACATATTACAAATTTGGGGGTTAAAGAGCTTCTTTGGCAGAAGCTCTTTGGCAGATTTGAACACTGTGGCAGGCATTAGCCATTCCTGCAATATCCACTAGGAGATATTGATCCCGTTGACAACACAACATTATGAGGGTTCCTTTGGAATCATCAGTGGTATCATCAGGCATCAGAGGTTTTGTGTGAAGATTGCAATGGGCCAGTTCCGGGTAGAGGTAGATATGGTAATGCTAAGACATAGCTATTGGGATTGTATTTACAGAATTTTCAAGTACTTGGGGGAAGTTTTGGCTTTCCCATAGCTCCAGATAGTCTCATAATGAGAATGATGATGCATATCTGTATTGTGACTAGATATTTTTAAAACCTGGTGTGGCATGGAGATGCATATACTTCACACATTTCTTTATTCATGAATGTCTTCAGTTATGTATCAGTATGCCTATGAAATACCAGAGCTCAAATATGTAGGATAAAATGCTTTTATACAGTTTGAATTTTAGGTTTTATGGGAATTTCACAAAGGAACATCGTTTCTTTGAATTTAATATATCACTGAGTATCTGTTTAAATAAATAATCCACATGTGAATTTTTCCTCCAGTTCCTTACTCTGTCCATCATTTGATCATTTCTTTCACATTTTTAGTTGATATTTCCATTTAACGTTCTGATGTTTTTAAATATAACACTTGAAAGTGGGGGGCACCTGGGTGGCTCAGTCGGTTGAGTGTCAACTCTTGATTTAGGCTCACGTCATGATCTCAAGGTCGTGAGATTGAGCCCTGTGTCAAGCCTCGTGTGGGGCTCTGCAATGAGTGTGGAGCCTGTTTAGGATGCTCTCTCTCCCTTTTGTGTGCGCCTTCCCCACTCGCTCTCTCAAAGTAAATGAACATATTAAAAAAATAAATATAACACTTGAAAGTGAAATATAAAGTAGACTTTAACATAATATAATAATTTAATGGATTTATCACAGGATATAATATTATTTTGCATTTTTATTAATTATTTCTATAGAATAATAGATTCAAGTCTGTGATTTAGATAGGAATAAAAGAAAACAGCATAAATGGTGAAATTAGTCTTTCCTGATTGTGTCATTTCTGTTAACATTTGTTTAAAATGATAATAAAAATAATAAAATTTATCTCAGTGCAAGCTTGGGATTTCCCAGAACAAAGATGATATTCATTTATGATTAGTAGGGTAAAAATTGAGTACTATAATTGGAAGAACACAGATGAGAGTATACCGGTAGACGAGTGATGAGAGAATGATTAGCATCCCCTGGCCTTTCTTCCAATGAACTTGTCTTCTAATCCCTCCTGAGCTACTTATTTTCACTGGCACACCCTTGAGCTGAGCATCATCAGAATCTGTGGCTTCTCTATCAGTTCACTTCTGTGTACCCCATTCTTACTGATTAAATCCTAGCTTTTCAGTGGTCTTCCTTTTGTTCCATGACTCTACCACTGGTTCTGCTAGGATTTCTAAATTCATTGATCCTACAGCTTTTTACTGACCCTCACCAAACTCTTCATATTCTTTCTTACCACCCTCCCCCACTTAATCAAGTGAATCCCTGTGGTAACTGAATGCAATTTGACTTTTGCATATACTCTTTACTGTTCCTCCTCTCTCACTTCATTTGATGAAATCACAGACCTGGTTACATTAAACTCTCCACCAGTTCCGTACCAGAAGTGAATGAACCTGGAGAAAAAAACATGTCCCATGTGGATGTGATTCACTTTACATTTATGATCACCAACCTCAAATGAGTATTTGTTGCTGCCGAGCAATCATTCTGTATTTCCCCAGTCCATTCACTCTTTTTTTTTTCATCTAAGACCCCTCTCAAGTTCTTAGATGATAATTTCATGCCTTTTCTTCTCAAATTTACCATACCAACTCTCCCATCCTCTAACTTATGACCTTGATGTTGATTTCACTGAAAAAAAAAATTAAAGCAGAGAGAAAAGAATTTTATACAACCCTGCCATCACATCTACCTATACACAACATTTATACCCATTCTTATCACCTTTTTTTGGATTACTTCCTCTTCTACCTCCTTAAGAGCTCCCTCTACACCAAATCGTTCTCTTTAGTCCTCAGGATATGACATCTCTCCAGTTTCAATTTTTGAAAAACAAAAAAACAACTTCTCTTAACCCCTCCTTTCCTTCTTTCTTCTCTTCCTGATTTCTGTTGTTGCCACTTACTACATTCTGGCTGCTAGAGAAACCATAGACCACAAAATCACTGGAAATTATTGCCAAGTCCACAGAATATTCCTTTGAAGACAAAATGAATTAGGGGAAATGAAATGTTCTAGGAAGTAGAGAAAATAATTTTGGCCCCTGCACTGTCATTATTTAGCTGAATTGTTCCTTGGTTTCCTTTGTGTGTGTGAGAGAGAGAGAGAGAGATGACTGTAATACTTAATAAACTCACAGGATTGTTCTAAAATACAGTTTCATTCATCCATCCATATTTTCAGTAATCTTCACCTGGTTCCGTATACATGCCAGTCTTTCCAAAGGTTGGGAAGACAAACATGACTAAGACATGAGTCCTCCTATAGAAGAGTAAGAATTAAACTTTAACACCACAAATAATTAAATTACTAGATGCCTAGGGACAACTAAATTAGCTGTAAAGAGTTATATAGGGCTTAAAATAATATTCCAGGAAGAAATAACTTCAGTAAAAACAATTTGAAAAATGAAATTCTACTTACCTTATTATTTTCATTAGTTTCTTATTGTAAAACTGGGCACTCAGTTGACTGAAATCTTGGTAACTCGCTGGTTTTCTATATAAAAAATATCAGGGGCGCCTGGGTGGCGCAGTCGGTTAAGCGTCCGACTTCAGCCAGGTCACGATCTCGCGGTCCGTGAGTTCGAGCCCCGCGTCAGGCTCTGGGCTGATGGCTCAGAGCCTGGAGCCTGTTTCCGATTCTGTGCTTCCCTCTCTCTCTGACCCTCCCCCGTTCATGCTCTGTCTCTCTCTGTCCCGAAAATAAATAAACGTTGAAAAAAAAAAATTAAAAAAAAAAAATTAAAAAAAAAAAATATCAATGCTATTGCTGTTGTTGAATTCATACTGCTAATGGTTGGTGTGGCATCCTCCCTGGGGAAGAATTCTGTTCTGTTCTCCAAGGGAGGTAGACTTAATGGTATAGAACTCTGATGGATTTAGTCTTGGCAGGATAAGATCCAGGTTTTGTGAATTTTTGAAGCCTATGCAATTTGAGGGAACCTGAAAATAAATGCAAAAATAGAAATATAAAATTACATGTAGTATTTTAGGAAGGATCTTAAGCTGGTTAGACCTCTGTATCTTAAGAACCTTTGGCTTCACAATAAATACACCTTGATGTCCTGGTGTACTTTTGCCTGACCAGCCTCCCTTACCCCATCTGCTAATAATAGCACCTTAATATTTTTTTTTCTTTTTTGGTGGGGGAAACCATTTCCCTATCAATCAATCACTGTCTAAGTGGCTCAAGTGACATTGACCCAAGCAGATCAAATCAAAACAATCTTTTCCCTTGACCACAGTAACTCTTTCAGGAATGGACATGTGACCCAATTCAGTTTAGTCAGAACTAATGAGAATAAATCTCAGAACTTTCCCTAACACTGTTAGAAAAGAGACACTGTTTATCCACGAGACCTAAAGCTATCAAAAGAAGCAGGTAGCTGCTGGCAGTTACCTTCATCCTCAAGTGAAACAAACATTGAGAAAACGGAACTTAGAACAGAAAAGAATGAGCTCAAGGTCATTGTAGGGGATGTCTGAGCCTCTGTGAACAAGCCATGCCTGATACTATCCTTCCCTCCATCCCTGCACTCTTCTGCAAGGGAAAGGAAAATCCCTGTTTGTGCTTAAACAATGTGAAAAACATCCCTATTGCATTACCTACAAGATGTATGACACATAAAGGTTGGTGATACTGTTAAGGAGCAAACTTGAGTGGTTCACACTGAAACGCAGGTTTGCTAGAGACATTCACTAAGTCAGGAAGCTTAGGTGTTTACACTTTGATCTACACAGTAATTCACATAAAGCTATATAAAACACTGTCTTTGTGATTAAATGGTACTGGAAGTTAAATGTAGTTAAATTATGGTGTGAAGAAATGTATCAGAAATGAATAACAATAAAATGGCATACTGAAGAAAACTCGAGATTTTTACAATTTGGAGACCTTATATCCCTCCGAAGTCTTTTACATATATCATTCAAGTGTCCTATTATTTGTCATTTTCTCAAGGGAAAAAAACCTAATGATATTTACCCAATCTAATAATGGTGGTCCCATTAATTATTACAGTCAGGTGGAATGTTATTAAATAATTTGTGGCAACAGGTGAACAAGCTTCTTGCTTCCAGCCTATCCTTTAAGATTCATGCCACAGCCTTGATACTGTAAGTCCAGCCAAAATGATGGTTCAGATATTATTGTTTTGGCTCGGGTTTCATTCTTACGTTCATTGACAAAAAGAGTTTGGCCTCAGAGACCATCCCATTCATTGAGTGCCAAGAGATCCTGCCAAACATAAAGGAAGCTTTATTTTTTAGTCCACGGGAATCATTCAGGAAAGATTTTAGTTTAGTTTTTTTTTTTTTTATATAGGTTCACACTTGCCCTTTTGTGTGTGTGTGTGTGTGTGTGTGTGTGTGTGTGTGTGTGTGTATGCGCATGCGTGCACACACACATAAGGCTTTTTACCAACATGTATAACATTTGTTTAATGCCCTTTTTAATCTTTATCTAGAATTTATATTCAAATGAAAAACATTGAAAGATGCCAGGCTGACTTAATATTAGCAAAGCTGGCATACCATATGTAAAAAAGTAATAAAATAATTTGACAAATTCAGGAAATCGTTTTAGACGTAAGGATTTAAGTGAAGCAGAAGGATAAGTTAATGGTTACATGTGTTTTCTTTTCAGACTTACCAGACTTTGTCTTGAATAATGGTCAATATCTGGTGTTTAAGACCTTTGTAAATGATCACTTAAGTCGCATTTTTCTTGAATTTTTGTAAAAATTAAGAAATCAAGCTCAGGTAATTTAAATCACTTAAGGTCTTTTACTTAAATAGTCACTTTACAATTATGTTTACTAAAACACTGAGAAAAATTCCTTTTTAGAACATTACAGTAGCTATGCTTTATGTTAAGTCTTGGCAAAATCAGAGAGTTTTAGTACTGATTGTGGATATTCATCTCCTATGCACTGAAGCTTCTTCCACCTCATGTAACATACATTTATAAGGGTGAATACAAATAAGTATAATTATACCCATATGTGAATGCACATCCGAAACAAGCAGGTATAGCTGCCTCTAGAGAAGCAATGAGTGGGATCCCCATTGTTGTTCAGGGTAAACTGATAAACTGATGTCGTTCCAGGGGAAAAACTTCTGTAGCTGTGAGTTGACAACAATGTTTTTAGACAAACAAAAAAAGTACCCTTTTGAGGTTTTCTGTTAGGGTTATTTCTTCAAAATAACTAGCTCCTCCTTACCAGCCCCTTCCTGGGTTCACCCCTACTGGAGGATTTTACTTCCTGACCCACTGAATCAGGAGGGCCCGTGTGATTTGATTTGACCAATGAAATGCGAGTGGAAAGATGACATGGGCCGTTCCTGAGCAGAAGCTTTAAGAGCCAGTGCTAAGATCTCTCATGTCTTTTTCCTCTGTCATAAGATCAACATGTCTGAAGACTGGTATTGTGCTTTTAGCATGGGTCTTAGTATATAGGGTCCCTGAATCAGAGCTGCAGCCAACAAAGTGAACATTAATGTGAGCAAAAATGCATCTTTGGGTTTGTAAGCCACTGGAATTTCGAGAGCACTTGTAAATTTAACATAACTTAGTCTAAGCCAGAATTTCTCCACCTTGGCACTTGTGACATTGTAATCTGCATAATTCTCTATTGTGGGGGGAGGGGGTGTCCTGTCATTGTAGGGGGTATAAAAACATCATTGGCCTCTACCTACTAGGTATCAGAAGTACCACACTCCCCAGTTGTGACAACAGAAAATGTCTCCTGATGTTGCTGAATGTCCCCTAGGGGGGAACCAGTTGAAAACCACTAGTATCAGCCTAGGAGTTAACAAAGTGGAGTCCCAGAGCCAACAGTACCTGCATCACCTGGAAATATGTAAGAAATGTAGAGTTTCAAGCCCCTTTCAGACCTGCTGAATGAGTGAGGATGGGGCTGGGGCCCTGCAAGCAATAATTTAATGAGCCCTCCAAGAGTTCTGAACATGAAAGTTTGAGCTAGTCTAAACTGACTGGTACACAAACTCCTTTGTATAAAGAGGACATAATTATTGCCTTCCAATATTTTGATGTCTAAAGCATAAGAATTCCCTTTGTGTGTGTGTGTGTGAATCTAGAAGGCTTTCATAAGTCTTATACTACATGGGTGCTTTAGTGTAATACACGTCAAACGAAGTGAAGTATTGTAACATCAGTATATTTACTGTAGTCTTATAACCTGGTGATTCACTAGGTCACAGTAATTGCAAATAAAAAGAAATGTTTTGCTTAGGAATCAAAAGGGGAGCGGCATTTTGATCTTTTAAAAAACTCTTTGTAAAATGATTGTTTTTATAAGGATAATCATCAGTTTCTGTGATTTGACATTTGTACCCTCATTTAAGCACATTTTATAAAAACATTTATAAATTTTATAAAAAATTTTTTTAATGTTTATTTATTTTTGAGAGAGAGAGAAAGAGAGAGAGAGAGAGAGGGAGACAGAGTGCAAACAGGGGAGGGGCAGAGGGAGGGAGACACAGAATCAGAAGCAGGCTCCAGGCTCTGAGCGGTCAGCACAGACCCTGATGCGGGGCTTGAACTCATGAGCCTTCAAGCCATGGGACCATGACCTGAGCTGAAGTTGGGGGTTTAACCGACTGAGCCACCCACGTGTTCCAAAACATTTATTTTTAAAGACAGGTGTATTGAGAATCAGTATTCACAATCACAAGTTTATGTGTTTGCTTCATTGCAAAAAAAAATTTTTGGAAATAATTGTGATTTTCATTTAAATTCCCTTTTATATATGTGTGTAAAACGGAGGATTTATGTATGATCTGTCTTGAGCCTGGGTAGAAGAATTAATTAACTTCGTAAAGTAGATTATTATCATATGTAAAGGTGTAGGTAGTGTGCATTATAATGCTAATTTCTATAGTTAAGAAATTGGGGTGTTTCCCATAGTTGAGGTAGGCGGTATGAAATAGACTCAGAAGTAATTAGATGATAATTAGTTCAGAAAATGACAGGGACTTACGTAACAGTTAGAATGGCACAATTATTTCTACATATTTCTCCATTTTCCTCCTTTTAATATGGAATGTTTATGGGCAGAAAACCTCAAAAGAAAATTGATAGTACTTTTCTCCTTGGCTCTAAATGGTACACATGGTCCCTACTACACCTAATAAGTGTTTTAAAAGTTTTCCTGGGGCACCTGGGTGACTCACGTGGTTAAGGCTTTGACTCTAGGTTTCAGCTCAGGTCATGAGCTCACAGAAGGTGAGTTCGAGTCCTATATCGGGCTCTGTGCTGACAGTGTAGAGCCTGCTTGGGAGTCTCTCTCTCTCTCCCTCTGTCTCTGCCCCTACCATACTTGCTCGTGCTTAATCTCTCTCTCTCTCTCTCTCTCTCTCTAAATAAATGAACTTAAAAAAAGTTTTCCTAAAATCAGATTTCAGGGTGCTGGTGTCGTATATATACATAAGCAGTGTGAGATAAATACAATAAATTTATCTTGTACCTTTTCTGTTTTATTAAAATATCAAAAAATAAAGAGCTGATGATGCTACAGTAGGTTAATAGAATAGACCAGAGAAAATGCTCAGTATCAAAAACCATATTTATATTTTTTGTCACATCATTATATTCTACTTACTTGGCCAACAACTTTTAATTTTGTGCTTTGAGTGAAAATATTGTGTGTGTGTCGGGGGGGGAACCCTCTTGAGTTATTTTCTTGGCTATTTTTTCTGTAAAGAAATCTCGATTTTTATTGTCGTGGTAGGATTTTACCAAATAGTTTCAGAATAATAAGCCCTTGAGAGAGGAGGTGAAGTCTTTCCCTTTAAAGCATTATCTGCCAGCCAGTGGAGAGTGTCATGCTACGTTTTTTAGGTCCTTTACACTCTTGAATTTGATTTGTGCTTTTACAGCACAAATCCCAACATTCAGAAGGCAGATCTGCCTGCTTCAGCTGCCTGCAGCTATAGAGAATTAGTCTGTCATTCTCCAGAGTCGGAGAATGTGTGTGTGCGAGTGTGTGTGTGTGTGTCCGTGTCTGGGGCTGGGTGGCCAGGAGTGATTTAAATGTGCATAGGGTGAATAGTGTAGCATCTCATTCAGGCTTGGCTTTGAAACCTGTGGCATTCTGGGCTGGACAGCCGCTTCAGTGCTTCTGTTTTAATTTAGCAGGATGTTTGCTGCCATGGCAGCCAGCAGCATCCACTGCAGCAGCAAGGAAGGGCCATAGATCTGAGAATGCAGGTGGAATACTAAAACACCAGACGCTCGTGCAGCACTGGGCTTCAGTGCTTAATTTCTGCTCTTAGGGGGCTCTGCTGTGGAGGCTGTACATGCTGCGCTGTGTCAGCTCATCTAGAGTCAAGGGCTGCAGACCTAGATCAGTGAAGGGCTGGTGAGAGGTAGGAAAAAAAAAAAAAAAAACAACGTGAGCGAGATCGCTGGTGCTTCACTACCTCGCGTTTGAGAACATAGAGGTGATAGAGGGAAATGTGGACCCATCGTCCTGCTGAGATATGTGATTGGATGAAGACTGGAAAATGTAGTTGGCTTCCTGTGCTACTTTCAGCTGGAGCCGTGTCTTTGGTGAACTCTTTTCTGCTTCAGATACGCTCCAGCAAAATGTTTGTAAGTACTGCTGATTAGGGGGAGAATGTGGCAAGCTAAATCGTGGGCAACTGACTGATTGTACTGTCGCTCTAGAATCTTATGTGAATGTTGGAGCCTGCTGGGGCTTTTACTAAAGTGCATGTGTTAATTAAAACCAAAAAGCGCCGGTTGCCATCTCCGTGTAAAAAGACAATGTGAAGTCCAGTTGAAAAGAAGAAGCCCCTAGAAGAGCCATGCAGCGGCCGGCTGAACTCTCTGTGTTTCGGAGCAAAGAAGTAAGGAGAAAGGGAGCCTGCCTTCAGAAACAGAAGTCTCTGACCAATCTTGCCCTCACCAGCGAGGGGGACAGGAGACCCACTGTGCGCATTTCCAACTGGTTTGGAAACGCTGCAAAGGCCAGCCAGAGAGAATCCGACTATGCAGAGAGGCGCTCGCTGTCCAGATTTCTCTCGCGCTCTGTGCAGTCCCTGTACCACGCCAGCGGCCCCCGCACCTGGAACCTCCTGCCTGCCGGCCAGTCGGGCAGTGAGAGCTTGGAGGACTGGTCTTCCAGAAAAGGCTTGGAAGGGGAGAGTGATGAAGACAGCAGGTCTGAAGATGAGAACGTGTCCTCCAGGCAAAGCAGCATCAGCAGAAGCTGGGCTGAAGAGGAGGGAGAAAGCTGCCTGCGGGAAGGCACAGCTCATCTGGATGAAGACGTGATCCTTACGATGCTGGGTGACCTGGAACAGGCACTTTATACTGACTTGTTAGGTAAGTCAGGTGTGTTCCTAAGATGAGGAGGGGATTTGAAGAAGCTGCACATTTGCATTAGCCAAATAGCTTCCATTCTTCTGACTGGATTTTTAAAACTGTCGTTACTCAAAAAAAATGTTTTTAATTACTTGTTGTGATTATTGGCTTTGTAAAGCTAAGCTGTGAGAACCAGGTGTAAAGTCTTTTGGGGGAAAATAATTAGCAATCTGCCCTGGGCATTCTTGGCCTGATGTCCAGGATATTCTAGATATCTATAAAGGAGTGGTAATGTCTTAAAATTCCAACATGTTTTTTTAGTTAGTAATTAACAGGGCCTAGTTTTTTAACTTCCCTCAAGGTGACCTCGCCACAAATATGGAATGAACAATGAAGGGCCTCTTGGGTAAATTTGTAAAGTTGGTTTTCTACTGCCTCAGTGGCATCCACATAGATGGTCCTTGTTTGTGCCTCAGTGATAAGTACCATGTATTCTAGGAACACTTCCAGAAATGCAGAGGTATCTTTTGACAGCTTTGCTCACGCACCACTTTTTGGGGGGAGGGGGTGGTGATTGGCAAAAAAATTCTCCTGAGCGTGTATGTTGTAACTATTGAAACTGTTATGTAGATGACCATGAACTGTTTGTTCCCACAAAGTGGGCTTTTTGATGACATAGGTCTCAGTGATACCTTCTGACATAATCTTTAGTTAACTAGATATGGAGATGTCTGAAGTAATTCTTCAGTGTTGTTTCGCTTTCCACTTTGCTGCCTGCCTAAATAGCCAGACTGCATACATTTTAGTTGTCATGTCTAAATTGAGCGCTCTACCAAAGGACATTTATATCACACAGTTCCTTCTTCAAAAATCCATAAGTTTTAAACCACTGACTACGTCATATTTGGTTACCATGTATGTTTACAAAAACAAAAAACACCTCCCTATAGGACTCCTCACATGTAAAAGAATTAAACCTGACCAGTGATCTCTTTGTTTCTGATTCATACAACTGATGCTAAATGTAGATGTGTTTTTATTCTGTATGTAGACCCTCCTATTACAAGATGTTTTATGAGGCTCTCCGGAATCTTACTGAACCAGCTTTAGAAGAAGAAAGCCTAGAGAGACAGCAGAGGCAAATATTGCTCAATTTTTCATGTCAGTTTGGCTTTAAAAGAGTAATGTTTCCACAGTTGTGGGAATAGTGATTCCTGAATCTGAATCTGAATACACCAGGTGCTTAGACATAGAAGATTTACTTCTTCACCATTGTGTGATTTCTGTGATGAACTGTTTCTCATAAAAGACCTCTATGCAGTACAAAGGCAAGAGAGGGAGTATTATTCCTTAAGGATCTTTTTAATTTTTTTTTTGATCTTCTGAAACTGTGGAATCAAATAATATTCATATTTTGCCTTTAAAGTAGTAGCATTTGTCTTGTTCTAAGTACCTCTTACATAAGTATTTTCAAAGATATGAACAGAGAGCAGTCCCCTGGCAGGATTTGTTGGTTGCTCTGGTAAATTATAGCATGCTGTGCGTGGGTGTATATATGACATTCGCCTTTTTGTGCATAAATAACTTGGAGCATTACTGTCAGAGGGCAGTCTCTCAATAGAAGTCTGTATGTTCCAAGGTTTTTAAACCAAACATCTGCTTATTATATTTATGGGGTTATTCTTTTTAAGGCTTCCCCCCACCCCAACTTATGCCAGTTTTCGAAAATGCAAGTGAGAAAGTAAGGAAGAGTGTATTCAAATAGTTGTGACATGAATAATCATGTCAGGATAATGAAGCACTCCAATGCAGTTTCCTAAATAATGATGCATGTTAAGTTGGTAAATATATCCAAGCCCAGAGCACATGGGAATGTCAAGATTTCTACCACGTGCTTGACTGGGTTCTGCTTCTGACTCAAAATGGCCTCTTCCAAGTGAATTTTTAGACAGAGTTCCTTGAGTTCCGCTCTTTAAACTTGTGTATCCTAATAGATTAGACTAAGGTCTGTGCTATAACTTTACATGGGAATTTTAAAAGATAACTAGCCATGTTTTTGCTATTTTCTGCCCAAAATATCTGGCTTGAGATGAGTTGAAAAATTTCCATCCAACTCATTGTTGGGGTCATCTACAAAATTAGGGTTCTCAAAATACATCAGGCAGCTGTACTCTAAATAACATTTGCAAAGTGGTTGGTGTAGAGGATATAATTCTTTGTGAACCAGGTTCATTCATATATAATTTGATTTCCTATTAAAAGATGACAGTGCTGACAGTCTTAATTACAATGTATATAATTAAAGCCTAAAATGTAAGAGCAGGACCACATATTAAGCAAAAATGCAGAAGCCACTATTTTTCCTGAATGAAGCCTCTTGAGTGTCAGACAGGATAGTAAGGCCTTACGCACATTTTCCCAAATGGTATATTCTGTGATTATCTTCGAGTTTTTAACATTGTTGTAAACTGCTTTCTCATTGCTTATAAAGTGTCCTTTGTAAGTGGGGCTAAGAGTAGGGCTAAACTGAGCCTTAGTGGAACAGAGATTATGAAAGTGAGAGGGGATACAACGCTTTTGAGACTAAATTAACTTATCGCGTGTTTTTTCTACTAACTTTTGTTGTTACTGAATAATTCACTTTATTTGTGCTTTTACATTTGGCCTTTTCAGTTGAACTTCCTTTCTCTCCCCCAATCCTCTAGACATCATTTGGATACACATTTATAGGATGTTTTAAGATTTGTGCAATCCTTAAGGGGATTGTAGGTGTATTTAATTGTATTTTGCCTTTTATGGGTCATTGAGAACATTTACTGTGATAAATGTTGATTTGGTTGTTATCTTTCTTAACATGAATGAGGCAGAAATTATGTTTTGCTCAATAAGGACCGGGAGAAAAGATCCATTTGTCTGATTGTCATGAACAGTGCAGTACCCTATGAGCAGATATCATGAATGAATAAAACCAAAGGAGGGAAGAAGGTGTGGTTTTGTAATATGAGAGAAGCTATATAAACAAAAATGGATTCAATTGGAAAAAATTAGGATCTAAGATGCCTGTTGGATTGGAAGAAGGACATTTAAAATGAGCTGAGGGGTGCCTGGGTGGCTCAGTTGGTTAAGTGTCCGACTCTTGGTTTTGGCTCCGGTCGTGACCTCTTCGTTCATAGGCTCAAGCCCCACATTGGGCTCTGTGTTGACAGCGCAGAGCTTGCTGGGTCTCTCTTCCTCTCTCTCTGCCCTTCCCCCAAAAATAAATAAACTTTTTTAAAAAGTAAAAAATAAATAAATAAATTAATTAATTAAAGGAGCCGGGGTGCCTGGGTGGCCCATTCAGTTAAGTGTCTGACTCTTGGTTTTGGCTCAGGTCATGATCTCATGGTTTTGTGGGTTCGAGCCCTACGTAGGGCTCTAAGCTGACAGAGTGGAGCCTGCTTGGGATTCTCTGTCTCCCTCTGTCTCTCCCCCTTCCTGACTTGCATTGTCTCTGTCTCTCTCAAAATCAACTTAAATTAAAAAGTATATAAATAAAATAAAACATATAAAAGGAGCTGAAGAAGATGTGAAAAACACTTAGTGAAATGGAATGTCTGAAAACACAGGGTTTCTATAATTTATATTAAAAAGATATTGAGGGGCGCTTGGGTGGATAAGTTGATTAAGCGGTCGACTTCGGCTCAGGTCATGATCTCGCAGTCCGTGAGTTCGAGCCCCGCATCAGGCTCTGTGCTGACAGCTCGGAGCCTGGAGCCTGTTTCAGATTCTGTGTCTCCTTCTCTCTGACCCTCCCCCATTCATGCTCTGTCTCTCTCTGTCTCAAAAATAAATAAACGTTAAAAAAAATTTAAAAAAATAAAAGATATTGAAAGAAATTAAGATATTAGTGTTATTATGTGAGTTGACAAGTGGCTGACAGGCAGCCTGATTCCAGTGTAGAAGTTCTCACAGAGGGAAAGGGACCAGGGCCAGGAGACATGTAAAGGTATATTCTACCACCTCGTGGAAGGTCAATGACTACATCCCTTCCTCCTTCCAGTAAAGGTCATCTCAACAGCTCCCTCCTTTAAGACTTGTCATTTCTTGGGGGGCCTGGGTGGCTCACTCGGTTAAACTTCTGACTTGGGCTCAAGTCATGATGTTGCAATTCGGGAGTTCGAACTCCATGTCATGAGTGCAGAGCCCGCTTGGGATTCTCTCTCTCTCTCCCTCTCTCTTTCTTCCCCTCCCCCACTTGTGCATGCTCTCTCTCTCTCAAAATAAATAAATAAACTTAAAAAAAGAAGACTTGTCATTTCTTACCATCATTTAGAAACTTAGGTATATTACTGTATGAAATCTTATATTCTGATATTGGCTTTAGTGCTTCTCCGATTTTGTCCCATTCTTCACTATTTCTTTTGCCCACTTTGAGTAAAATCTCTTCTTGACCTCTGACTTTCCTTTCCTTAGCCAAAGTAAAGGGCTTAAAAGCCCTATAAGATTTTCCTTAAAAAATCCTTCTTTGTCTTCAGGGTTTTACCAGATTATTTTGAAGTAAAAGGTAGGCTTTCTAGCCATTTCTAAAATACGATGTTCTATTTATGAGAAGGATGGGAATAGGTTCCAGAAGTATCATGATTAGAATCTTAAGGGTTATGGGGCGCCTGGGTGGCGCAGTCGGTTAAGCGTCTGACTTCAGCCAGGTCACGATCTCACCGTCCGTGAGTTCGAGCCCCGCGTCGGGCTCTGGGCTGATGGCTCAGAGCCTGGAGCCTGTTTCCGATTCTGTGTCTCCCTCTCTCTCTGCCCCTCCCCCGTTCATGCTCTGTCTCTCTCTGTTCCAAAAATAAATAAACGTTGAAAAAAAAAGAATCTTAAGGGTTATTAACAGTTCTGAGTCGTAAAGTGATGTTAGTTTATAAGGTTAAGGATTGTGTTAACTTGAGTTAGTGTAGGAAAAGTTGATGCCATGTGCATGAGGGTACGAAATATATTTTTCTAGCTCTTGAAAATATATTTAAGGACCGTTTTTATACTTTCGAGTTTGAAATAATAATGCTACTTTTAAACATATTTTAATTATTCAAATAATTTATAAATTAAAAAGTAGAAATTTATGGACTGGAAGCAAAATGATGGTAGTTTTGGCAACCATCCAGGAGGAGGAATAGTGAACAATGTAGTAATGTTTGGGTGAAGAGGAAAATAGAGGAATCAGCAGTTGTGTCTTCTGGTATTTAACTGCCCATGGTGAAGGTAGTATAAAGTTGTTCTGTCAGTTTCAGAGCCACTAGGACCTCTGGATGGAAATGAAAGGGAGGCAAATTATTCATCCTCAGAAATGTTTTCACAATTAGAAGTTTCTAATAGAAGGAGCCATCTCTTCCTGAAGAGGAAGGCTTTCCAGTCTTAGAGGTTTCAGGCAGAGCCACATGGCTGTCACCCGTGTGAGGCATAGATCATGTGAGGCATAGATGAGTTTCCTCACTGGCTGAGCTAAGAAGAAGCATTCTCTGGAATCCCTACCAACTCTATGATTATACTGTAAATGTTAAATGGGTGTATTTGTTGCGTATGTGTCTTTTTTTTTTAATCTGGCATAAATTCTGAGGAAGAAAATGAACACGTCAAATATCTACTTCTATTCTTGAAACAGATTGTAGATATGCATCTTGACTTGTCTATAGTGGCAGTCTTCATACTGGAGTTTAATATATGCTGTTTTCTACCTTCACTTTCCCTTCACTTTTTCCTTTGCTTCCATTTCCTTCTCCTTCCCACCATCCCCTTCCTTTGCCTTCCTTTTCTCCCCCTCTCCTTCTCATACCTTCCCTCCCTTTATCAGTGCCCCGCTCTCCCTTCCTGTCCTCCCTTTACTCTATCAGTGTCCCTCTCTCTCTTCCTGTCCTCCTGCATCTTTCCTTCTTGTTAAAATTTCCCATCATGGAACATCCTTTTGAGCCCAAATTGAACAGAAGAGAAACTGTACTTCCCCTGCCATCTCCCCATGTTCTTCTCATTATCCAGATAAGTTTCAAATGGCCACTGGCCTGGAAGGTGTTACGTCGCATAATCAAACTGGTTTTCTGGCACCTCTACCTCCAAATGATGGGTAGTGGTTGTGTAAGGCCAGCATTTGTCACACTGGCAAAGCTGCTTGTCTCGTGCCTATTAAACACATGCTGACTTGAGATGCCAAGGACTTTACTGGAACTGTAATGTCACATGTGGATGCTGTGAGTCCCTGTGGAAAGCGGGGAAGGAATTGAGAATAAAGCTATCCGATGTTGTGAATTTTGATCCATGAGTCTAATAAAATAAAAGACAAATGTATTGCTTCTAAAAAAAAAAAAAAAGGCCTCTATCTTACTCCCCAGAGTCCAAATGTATAATTGCTACCAGGTAAGTTTATCTTACTATTCTGAATATACCTAGAAATAAGTAATTATGGTGATAATTAGAATCCCAATAATTTCAGTTTTTTTTAAATTAAGCTCAGTAACATGCAGTACTCTACAGTGTATTGCTGAATTAATCACTGTCACTTTGCAATGATTAAGGTCACAAATCTATAAAGTATTATTGGATTATCATCACTTCTTATCATCAATTTATTACTTGTAATGTCACATTTGTTTCCATTCACATTTTATTTGTAGAAAGGAGAATCATAATTTTCAGATAATAGGCATTTGGAATGTCCTACCTTTATTTTATTTTTAAGGAGAGGAATTTGTATTACTTATCTATGTATACAGTTATTCTGAGACCGGGAAATGACTTGACTAACAAGTTTATTATTATGTTACTTTTTTAGGTGAAGATCCTGAAACAAGAAGAATGAGAACAGTTAAAAACATAGCAGACTTGAGGCAAAATTTAGAGGAGACTATGTCCAGTCTTCGTGGGACCCAGATAAGCCACAGGTTTTTTTTGTTGTTGTTGTTTTTTGTTTTTTCTCAGTTCTACATTTCTTTGCTCCAATAAAGACAAATGACAACTGAGCACTAACTTCTTATAATGATAAAGAATTTAATTTTCCTTAACTGTTTTCTCACTTAAATTTTACATGACATTCAACTGGTGACTTCTTAGCACAAACCCAGGGACTTTTTTTCTCCTATCCATCTCGTCTTTAATAGAGGGTCCCATTCAAACTGAATTAGCTACTGAAATTGCCACCATCACTACTAAGTAGATTCGCATGCCTGTGCCACAGAACGGCGATGGACGTTGCAGTTGAAATGCATCTGGCAGGGGGGAGGGGAGGGGAGAGAGACTTTCAAGAATAATTTTGGTCAACTTCCAGAATCGTTCTGAGAAGCTGTAAGGGGTTCGGTTCAGGGTTTGTTGAAAGTGTGAAACAAAAATTTGCTTTATCTAAACTGTGATGATGGCCTTTCTTTTGAACGCATGAAAGTAAAACAAACAAACTTCAGAGTGCCCCTCCCACATTTTGACCTTTGCAGAGGTGTCTTGCATCTCATAAGAATGCCAAGATAACGTCTCACGATGAGTGCATCATTTGGCTTGCGTAAAAATGGCATGCTTCTAAGAAATCTAGCCTTTCCAGTCCTCATGTAGTGCATTCTCGGTCTATGACCCCAAGTGAATCAGAGTATAGTGACTTCTTCGCTTTGTTGACAGCACCCTGGAGACAACATTTGACAGCACTGTGACAACAGAAGTGAACGGAAGGACCATACCCAACTTGACAAGCCGCCCCACTCCCATGACCTGGAGGTTGGGTCAGGCGTGTCCTCGACTTCAGGCTGGGGATGCCCCTTCCCTGGGGGCTGGCTACCCTCGCAGTGGTACCAGCCGACTTATCCACACAGACCCCTCGAGATTCATGTACACAACGCCTCTCCGTCGAGCAGCTGTGTCTCGACTGGGAAACCTATCACAGATGGACATGAGTGAGAAAGCAAGCAGTGACCTGGATATGTCTTCTGAAGTTGACGTTGGTGGATACATGAGTGACGGTGATATCCTTGGGAAAAGTCTCAGGGCTGATGACATCAACAGCGGGTAAGTGGCCCTGGGCTCTACCAGCATTATGCGAACAGGGAGGGTGGTCTCCTAAGATGCATTAGCTATAGGAAAGGTATATAGGTGAGCTCACAAAGTCATTAGAAAACATAATAAATCAAAGGTTATTTGGGGGTATGTCAGGCCCTCTCGTCTGCTCTTTCCTGAAAAGTAAAATATCCAAAATTTCTATAAAATCGTTTCATTGTGAGCCATTAAATTTTTCTATTGTTAGTTTAGAGAAACAAATGTGCCCTGGGCTTTTCAGAGTGATTTTCACATGCTTCTTAAGTAACAGATTTTGTAGTGAAAGACGTGGGAAGGGGACAGGAGGAGTTTTGCTGAGCTGCTGCAACTTTTTTTTGTTTGTTTTAATTTGGCTTATCAAAGCTGCCTATAACTGCTTGGAGGAACAAATATTTTCTAGCATTCTTCAGTTATGCACCTCGAATTGAAAGCTTCAATCTCTTTTGATGAGATTTTTTTAAAAATCTTAGCCTTTGTTGTTGTTTTTTTTTTTTCTGTTTTCTATCATATTCCAAAAAAAACACTGTTGTGATTATAAAACTTTTAAAGATTTTGGCAGTTTGGAATATTTAGTTCAATCTGAGGATGAACGAAGGCAATAGGAAACTCTATTAAAACTGCTTCTATTAATTGTAATTCCCTACAGACAAGAAAACTGGTCTGAGCTGGCCACAATTGTGTAATGCTGAAGAAAGGCTGGACTTGCATTAGAACTCAGATATATCTGACTTCAAAACCTAGGGTCTGTGATATAACAAAAAGCTTCCCAATCAATTTTGTCATTTTCATGGGAGTCTGGGTTTTGACTTATTCTTTGTCCTTAGACATCTGAGAGGACCAGTAACGGAAATCATTCTCCTGTATGAGTAACCCTGACTTCATTCATGAAAGGAAAGGAAAGGAAAGGAAAGGAAAGGAAAGGAAAGGAAAGGAAAGGAAAGGAAAAAGAAGAGAAAAGAAAAGAAAAGAAAAAAGAAAATCTTATTTGAAAGGTGACAAGACCTTAAAATAATTCAGACAAGCTTTAGATCAGATTTATAGCTCTGCTCTGTATCCAGTGTTTCCTTGTGACCACCTTACGTGGTGGCTAAATTCCAACAATTTAGATTTAGGGAGACGGATGGTGGTCAGTTAGGGTAGGAAATAGTTGAGTTGCCACTGAAGTCAGAGTGCAATTTAAATTCCTTTTGACCATAGCTATCTGTGGACCGCTTGGGGCCTTAAGTTATCCAAACTCCTTTTTGTTATCTGTAATAAGGATAAAATGGCAGAATCTCTCCAAAACCATTAGGAATTGAGGAAATAATCTACAAAATTGTACTTCCACAAAGCCTGTCACAGTATGAGTGTTGAAGAAATGTGTCACTATCATAATTCCATTTATTATCATTCACACTCATACTGATTTATGGATGCTATTGTTATCATTTTTGTACACATTAGATGCCACCTAGGAGGGAGTGCCCAGTGTAGGGAGCATGATGGCAATGCAGGAACATCTAAGGCATGAACTTTTTCTCCCATCTCTCTCCTTTCTCACCCATTCTTTCCACTCTCCCTCCTATATCCTCTTTTTTCTTTCTTTGTCTCTTTAAATGAGAGCATATGTGTGTATTCATTTTTTATAGTTACTACTGGATGAAGATTTAATTATACACATAAATATCATATTTATACACACATGTATATGCATATTTATATATACAGAGACACATATACATATACGTGTATATATATAATATACAGACACATACACAAGCCGTCAATCTCATTATTTACAGTAGTTACATTCTATAAAATCACTACATACACTGAATTAGTGAACACTGAACCATTGCTCCTAGGGGAAATACAGATATAGTTCCTGTGATCTTTTGGTCATAATAGTTTCATCAAACCATCAGAATATAGTCTTGTTGTATGTGTATTTCAATTTAAAGCGAGCTTATTTATTAGTACGTATTGGGGATACATATTGTAGATTCATTATTGTAGGTATTATTAATACATATTGTACTGTTAATACATATTGTAGATACATTAACATTGAGCTCATGCCTAAAAGCAGTATAATCCATGCCTGCATGAAGCTCATCTAACACATATTTTTCCATAAGGCACATCGCAGCCTTCCTACACTTGGGAACACAAGGGCACTTCAGCACTACACTTGGGGGCCATCTTAACACCAGAATCTCAAACAGGAAGCACAAAAATGTGAAAAATGTGGCTCTAAATAGACTAAAGAGGACACATTGGCAGTAGGAGAGCTGAATCAAGAAGGCAGAATATCACCTTATTTGACCTCAGCCTGGAATGTCCTCGTGAGCAACTTAAATTTCTCTCTGTTCTGTGCCTGTCTGTGAGTGACCATGAATATGTTGCAATTATTGATTTGGGGCTTCAAATTTTAGCCAGTAAGCAAATTTGCAAATGTGGTATTTATGAATAATGAGGATTGACTATATTTACTTATAAACAAGTAAAATGTTTATCTGGAGAGGGAAAGCATATCTTGGGAGCAGTTTAAACCAGAAATCAATGGACATTGACAATGTAACGTGTGAGTCATTTCAAAGGTCTTGTACAGAAAAAAAAACTGAGGTAAGAGTTCAGAGTAGGGAGAAAGTGCTAAATACAGGCATGAAATAGAAAGGAGGGAATAAGAAAAGGAAATAGTTTAGTTATAGTCTCTGATTTATTTTTTTATTTTTTATTTTAGAAAAAAGACAGAGCAAAGGAGGCGCAGAGAGAGAGAGAGAGAGAGAGAGAGAGAGAGAGGATCCCAAGCAGGCTCTAAGCTCAGCCGGAGCCCAAGGCAGGACTCTATCCCATGATCCTGGGATAATGACCCAAGCCAAAACCAAGACTCTGATGCTTAAACCACTGAGCCATGCAAGTGCCCCTACATTCTGTCACTGAAATAGCTATGGGAGTGCCTGGTTCCATTGGTTGAGCACCCAACTCTTGATTTGGGCTCAGGTTATGATCCCAGAGTCATGGGGTCCCTCCCCATTCTCTCTTGTGTACTCTCTCTTTTTAAAAAATAAAAATAAATAAATAAATATCTAAAGAGGAGGGAAATGTGATAAGAGCATGTTTGTAAGAAAAGTATAAATATTGTAGAAAGAATGTCATTTGATAAGCTTCACTAAAAAAATAATTTTCAAAGTCACAGGGACACTTAGATTGGATGATATTCACTGACCTTTTCCCCAACTGAGATTCATGGAATCTGAGTACTTAATTTTGAGAGATGGGGACTATTGTGACCGGACCTCAATAACATTATGCTAAAAAGTTTACACAGTGTACTCTAAACAATTGAAAGCAGATTATCGAATAGTCACAGAATAAGATATGATGATGATTTCCGAAAACCCCCTTTAGGGTAAATCTGCAAAATGGATTGAGGGGAGCAGCTCTGACGGCAGGTTTCAGACATTACTGCGAAAGTCCACGTCCAAGTTTTGTAGTCCTGAAACATGACAGTGGCCTTGACAGGGGTGAAAGAAGGAAAGAATTTGAATGGGAGGTACCAGAGAGGAGAAATGTACAGAATTAATGATAGGCTACTCATGAGGGCTTCAGAGAGGCAGAGAATTCAGATACGATGCCCATTTTGTAAGCACAGGAGGTAGGAAACTATACCTTTAGAGAAAATAGGCAGACAGAGAGAAATGATTTTTATTTTTGAGAAAGCAGAGAGGAGATGCTGAGTGTAGAGTTTCCAATGTAGAGTTGGAGACAGTGTGGTATAAAAGTTTGTTGTTGAAAATGCAGAAGTAGTTTTCGGGGTAGAGCTACGATGGAGAGTGTGGTCTCAGAGAAGACAGTAGAACTTGTGGGCGTGAGGACTCCTGGGGAAAAAATGGAGAGACAGAAGAGGGATCTTCAGCTGAAGTAAATACGGGTGTATGTATCCAAAAAATATCTCTAAGTTCATCCTATGTGCCAAGCAGCATTTTGGGACCGTGTGTGCAGTGGTGAGCAATAGAGACACAGCGCCATGTGACTTACGTGCGGCCTTTTTTGTTTGTTTGTTTGTCTGTTTGTTAATTATCGTCAAGGTAGCTAACATACAGTGTATACAGTGTGCTCTTGGTTTCGGGGGTAGATTCCTGTGATTCATCACTTACGTATAACAACCAGTGCTCCTCCCGACAAGTGCCCTCCTCAATGCTCATCACCCATTTTCCCTCCCCCCCGCCCATCAACCCTCAGTTTGTTCTCTGCATTTAAGAGTCTCTTATGGAATTGCCTCCCTCTCTGTTTGAAACTGTTTTTCCCCTTCCCCTCCCCCATGGTCTTCTGTTAAGTTTCTCAAGCTCCGTATATGAGTGAAAACATATGATACTTGTCTTTCTCTAACTGACTTATTTCACTTAGCACGATACCCTCCAGTTCCATCCCTGTTGTTGCAAACGGCAGGATTTCATTCTTTCTCATTGCCAAGTAGTATTCCATGGTATGTATAAACCACATCTTCGTTTTTAAAATATTTTTGTAGACGCTCGTTTGTTCAGTGAACGAACGTGTCCTATATACACGCATGTGTGTGAGTGTGTGTGTATAGATTCTTGGATCAGGAGTTTTTCCTTAAGGTAATTTTTTGAAACAGCTGAGTTCTGTATGTAATAATACATATTACAGGCATACTTCATTTGGGAGTGTATACCATATAGTCTCTCAGAGCATAAGATGGATGGAAGTTACTCTGCTTCTGGCCCACCAGGTTTCCAGTGTCACCCTGAGCATTGATATTCAACAGGCAGATGGAAAAAGAGAGGAAGAACTGCGGTGTGAGAATATTCCCTACGTATGAGATCTGGAGGTTGCGCGTATGACTTCTACCCACACTTCCTTATCCAAAATGGCTCTGTTGCCACATCTAACTGTGAGGGAGGCCAGGAAATCTGGGTTAGCTGTGTGCCCAAGAGGAAGAGGAAGTTGGTTGAGGAGGGCTAGCTAGGTTCTGCTGAATTCACTCCTGAGAAACACAAAAAAAGTCATATCCATTGTCCTTCCTACTTGTTTCATACCTCAGTGGAACCCATTTCAGGCTTCTGTTCATTTTTGTTCCTGTCCGTGTTTCAAATGAAGTCTTGGAGTGTTTTACAAATGGGCCCATTTAAGTATCATCACTGGTTCACATGTTTTATTTTTGTCATCAGTATTCAGTATATTTAAAAAAGGCTAAAAATAACACAAATCCTGTATGAAAACTTCCCCTGGTGGGGTTGACCTGTTTGGCATTATACATTTTCTCTTTGCCATGGCAGAGTACAGAACATGGACATGTAAGAAATGACTCAGGATGCTGTCCCCTGGGCAGAAGGTGACTAGCCGTGATCAGCAGGTGGTATGGCTGGTTTCAGCTCAAGTGGGATTGAGGGGTCTTGTGTGGAGGACACCCCACGGTGTGCTGCACTTAATTGCTCACCAGTCTACACACAAAAAAATTTGGCATCTCTAGGATGTAGCCTGATGCCTCAGCCTAGAGTTAAAAGGTGGGAAGACGAGAGGACTAGAGACATCCCAGGAGAATTTTAATTTGATGATGTTTTAAGCAAGAAAAGGGGGCATAGAAATTGCGCTACAATTCATGAAGAAATTGAGTCACAAGGTTAATTTTCTGTTCCCAATTTTTAAAAAGTACGTTTCACTGATTAAAGGGACAAAGAGCTCAAAAGACATAGTAAAGAATGAAGGTGTTTAATTTAGGATTTTTTTTCCTCCTGTAATCACAAGGAATGTCATGAAGTGAATGGGAATGGAGTTTCATTTTCTCATGTACCTTAAGTAGAACTCTGAAAACTAGTTAATCGGCATTCTGAGAATTCAGAATTTCCTGAAGCATGTAAAGACTTATCTCTTTCTTCTCTTTTTAAAATTACTTTAAACACTTGGGGAATGTGAATCTGCCAGTAATTAGGAATTAGTCAGAGAAAGCCTCTTGCTTATAATGAGGCCCTGAAAAAGTCTCCATTTATGAAGCAAAGAAAGAACATGCTGGAAAATTGGGGAGAAAGTTACATATTTTAACTGGGTGGAAATTGAAGTTATCTGCAGATGTCGCAGTGTAAATAGCCGGGCCAGAATATAACCTGAAATTCTACTTAAAGTCACATGGCCCAAACACAAAGTAATTTAATTCTGGGCAATTAACTTTTTGGAAAGGGAGGTGAATGCTTTGATCCTTCTCTCTGGATCCTCCCTCAATTCACACTTAGTAAACTTGGTGATAGGAAGTATGACTAACATTGGAAAGGGCAGGGTTAAAGCAGTGAGTTGAAAGGGTTTATATGGCAAACCACAGATTCCTAATCCTAATGCTTCAATTAGTTGCATATTCAAGATATGAGAGTTATGTTTAGTGAATGTGGAGATCCTAATGGAAAAATAGCTGGTAATAATAGCCAACACTTACATAGCACGTACGAAGTGCTAGACAATGTTCTATGCATTTTACATGTGTTAACTCACATATGATTCACCATAACTCCAACAGGAAGCCTATCATTACTATCTCCATTTTATAGATGAAACAACTGAGGCCTGGATAGTTTAAGTGACTTTAGCTAGAACTCAGAAAATTTGTTAACTGGCGTCTGGGAATTCAAAATTCCTTAAAGCATGCAATGCTGGACTTGAACCTAAGCAGTTTGGCTCCAGTCTGTACTCAGCCATCATGACATACTGACCTTGTGAGATTGTCTCCGTGTCTACATGTACACATTTCTCTCCTAGGAGTTGATTTTTTATAATATAACAGAGCTTCACAGCAAGCATTCATTATTGGTATAGTTTTTTTTTTAAGCTAGCATATTTGATCTGGGGGACAATACTTAATAATTATCTGTGTTCAGCTAAAGGAAGATGCTGAACTAGAGTGCCTTTGAGGTTGAAAAATAAATCCAAAAACTTTAGATGCCTCGCATGTTCATGTCATTAAAAAGTAGTTCATTGTAGGGGCGCCTGGGTGGCGCAGTCGGTTAAGCGTCCGACTTCAGCCAGGTCACGATCTCGCGGTCCGTGAGTTCGAGCCCCGCGTCAGGCTCTGGGCTGATGGCTCAGAGCCTGGAGCCTGTTTCCGATTCTGTGTCCCCCTCTCTCTCTGCCCCTCCCCCGTTCATGCTCTGTCTCTCTCTGTCCCCAAAAAAATAAATAAACGTTGAAGAAAAAAAAAATAAAAAAAAAAAAAGTAGTTCATTGTAGCAGTCGCTGATAAGAAATTCGAATGTAAAAACACAGAATTCTAGTAAGTTGTGGTGCATTATCAGTTTTGAATTTTGCCAAATCCCCACAAAAACAGAAAAAGCAACTAAACCGCAAAGCAAAATCATAATTATTGTTTATACATAAAAGATGATGACAGGGGCGTCTGGGTGGCTCAGTCGGTTAAGCGTTGACTCTCAGTTTCGGTTCAGGTCATAATCTCATGGTGTTGTGAGTTCGAGCCCCATATCAGGCTCTGTGCTGACAGCTCAGAGCCTGGAGCCTGCTTCTGATTCTGTGTTTCCCTCTCTCTCTGCCCCTCCCCACTCATTCTCTCTCTCTCTCTCTCTCTCTCTCTCTCTCTCTCTCTCTCTCTCTCTCTCTCCCCCTCTCAAAAATAAATAAAAACCATTAAAAAATTAAAAATAAAATGGATAAGACAATGATACACATGAGAATAGCTGATTATAAAAATGTAATTTTGAGTGAAGGAAAGAAGTCACAAGAAAACATGTAGTGTGACTCAATATATAGGAAGTTCAAATCCAGGAGATGCTAAACAATTTAGTTTTAAGGATACATGCCTATGTGGCAAAGATATAAGTAAAGGAATGCTTACAAAATCCAGGACATTAGTTATCTCTGAAGGGGAGGCTTGGGGATATGAGGGGTGGGAGGCTATATGACCATTGCAAAAACTGTAAATGTCCTATTTCTGAAGCCAGGTAGTAAGTACATGAAATTTGATATTATTTTTATTATTATTTGATATGTATTTTTATACCTTATATATCTGAAAAAATATATATCTCCCTCTAATTTTTTTTTCAAAAAGCATGAAATTGCTATGATGGTACAATTGTATATCTTTCTGTTCATTGAGAAATGAAAGTAGGATTAAACAATATAAAAAATAAGATTTTTAGGGGAGCCTGGGTGGCTCAGTCAGTCAAGTGTCTGAGTCAGTTTCAGCTCAGGTCATGATCTCATGCTTTGTGATATCCATGCAGAGCCCACTTGGAATTCTCTCTCTCTCTCTCTCTCTCTCTCTCTCTCTCTCTCTCTCTCTCTCTGCCCTTTCCCTGTTCTGTCTCTCTTTCTCAAAATAAACAAATTTAGAAAAATAAGATTTTTACAAAGTTTCTCTATTGCAGTGAATTCCAGACATAATTAGAGCATAATGATACCGATTCACAGATTTCGACTCCATCTTGTAATAGCTGAGTGTGGTGAGTGACAAGCAGCACGTATCTATATTGTTGATTGGGTAGACGGTGTCTTTGCCTTTAACTATACTAACACACACACAAGGAACACGAGCCTTAGTGATGAAGATAACATATGGTCAGTTTATACTAGATTTGAGATGCTTATGAGACATCCACCTATCCATGCCTTGGAAGCAATTTAATACCTTATTTTACAACAAGGTGAAACGATATGGGCTAGAAATACTAATTTAGGTAATAGACACCTAAGGCAAATATGCCATAAGTATGCAAATTTGCCTGTACAGAAAGAAGCAGAGTAGCAGTGTAAGTGAGGAAGAACTAGGAAATACTTTGTGAGACTATTTTTTCATGTGAATATTTTTTTATTAAAAAAAAAATTAATGTTCATTTATTTGTGAGGGGGAGAGACAGAGAGAGAGGGAGAGAGAGAGAGAGAGATGAGTGTGAGCAGGGGAGGGGCAGAGAGAGAAGAGAGGGAGACACAGAATCCGAAGCTCAGGCTCCAGGCCCTGAGCCGTTGGCATAGGGTCTGACACGGGGCTCGAACTCATGAGTCATGAGATCATGACCTGAGCTGAAATCTGACACTTAACCGACTGAGCCACCCAGGCACCCCTCATAGCTTATAGAATTTGAATGTGACTAAAATTACTCTAATACTTTCACATTTTGAGATAATTTATTTTTTTTGTCAGTAACCTTCACGATTCTTTTGCAGTTTTTTTGTGCTAACAATCTTCCCTGTGATTGTTATCTCTTCTTAAACTCATCTTGGCTGTCAGTTTTGCAGTTTAGATATAATGTTCTTAGGAAATCATTTTTCAAATTTTACATTATTCTTTCAAAATGATTCCCTAACATTTATAGCTCCCAAGACTATAGCATAATTCTTGTAGAGGAACTATAAAATTCATGTTCTTTTAGATTTTTAAATCCTCCAGAAAGAATGAAAAGAAGGAAGAATTACCAAGATAATTTAAATCAGAAATTTGTCTTGTGTGGTGCCTGTATGTTGTTTTTTAAATAACAAACTCATGGTGGGATGCCTGGGTGGCTCAGCCAATTGAGTGTCCGACTTCGGCTCAAGTCACGATCTCACAGTTTGTGGGCTCGAGCCCTGCATCAGGGTCTGTGCTGACATCTCAGAGCCTGGAGTCTTCTTTGGATTCTGTCTCCCTCTGTCTGCCCCTTTCTCTCTCTCTCTCTCTCTCTCTTTCTCTCTCAAAAATAAACATTAAAAAATAAATAACAAACTCATGGTTCTATTATGAAGATGCCCTATCAACATTCAAATGAGAGTATCTGTAGACAGAGGAATTAGAACTGACTCATTTTTTTGTTTTAATTGATACCTGTTGGAAACCTATTTGATATTACTTGGAAAATCGAGGAGCCCAAGAAAAAGGAATATCCTTTAAAATACTTTTTGAAAAAAGATTTTACTAAATTTACTGAAGTTTTAAACATTTTTTTTTCCTTTTTCAAATTAGTTTTCAAAGCAGTTGACCTTTGTCTATAGAACTCACTTTTCTGTAAGTATTAAATAATTGAAAGGTTATGTTTCTAATAGAAGTGATCTGTCATCTTATTTCTTGTTTCCATGCATCACCATCATGGGTAAAGTTGCCCCAAGATCTGCTATGATGCTTTCTTTTTACAATATAGAAGCCTTTTAAATTCAGCTGAACAAATGTTCAATATATTTGTTGATCCCAAATGATATACAAAACATTGTGCTAAACACTGTTGGAGATACGCAGATGAATAAGCAGACCAGTGAGACATACATGAAACATAACTTGTGTACATTGTTATAACTTCCTCCAGAAACTAAGTTTAGGATTAAGCATGTTGGTAAAAAAGAAAATGAAGAAGAAGAAGAAAAAGAGTGTCTCACTTGTCTGGAGAGAAGATTTCTACCACCCTCAATCTTTTATTTATTTTTTATTTTTCAGAAAGAGGGAGAGAGTGTGCATGCATTCACGCACCCAAGAGCAGGGATGGGGCAGAGAGAGAGACAGAGACAGAGAGAGACAGAGAGCATCTTAAACAGGCTCCACACCCAGTGCAGAGCCTCATGAGGAGCCTGATGTGAGGCTTGATGCAGGGCTCAATTGCAGGATGGTGAGATCATGACCTGAGCCAAAATTAAGAGTTGGCTGTTTAACCACTGAGCGACCCAGGTGCCCCTTCCCTCAAACTTTTACAACACAGTTTTGAAAGAGTGAGAAAAATATTTGCCACTAACTAAACACTTTTACCTTATTACCTATATTACCTTATAAGGATAATTCAGAATGACTTAGTGTTGTTTTGTAAATAAAATGCATATATTTCCTTTTCAGAATATGTGGGAGAGACTTTGTGAATCACAAGTAGCTACTAGTTATAGGGCTCTCATATTAAGAGCTTTGGGTATTCTTCCTTTAATTTTCTTAAAAATCTATCTGCAGATTTTATTCTTCCCAAATTCAGTGGAAGAAATTGAGGCACAGGGTAAGAAACTTGTTCAAGGCCCTTCAACTAGTAAGGGCAGAATTCATAGTCATCGAAGCAATTTGCCAGTTTGATAATCCTAGTTTAACTATTTGGTCAGTCTTCAATATGGCCGTGATTGAATATTTTTTTTATTCCAAAAAGTGAAATTGACTCCAATTTGCTTAAACAGATTGGGAACATGATTGTAAAGAAGGATATCTCCTAGAACCCAAGGACAAGTTGAAACCACATGCCCAAGTGTCTGCTTCCTTTTGTGCATCTGTGCCATTGTTTTTACTTTGCTGACCAACTTTCTCTGTGACTCCTTACATCTTGTGGAAATAAATACATCTCCTTAGTTTTCATGATCATCACCTCTGTTCGCATAGAAAGACTGATGACCTATCTTTTAATCCTAGTTCTCAAGAAAGAAAAATTTGATATATAGCCCAGCATGAGGCTATATAAACAATGTGTTCTAATCCTCCATAGCCAAGGAAGGAAGATGACCATTAGTAACATGACGATTTGGGTCTACCATCACTGTGAAATGGTGATGGTCCCATGATGACAGGGAAGTATCTCTCAAAGGTATGAAGTGGGGCAGTGTGGCCCTTCAGTTCAGACAGTGATGCATGATGGTTCAGATCATTCCTAGATTTATTTCTTAATTCTGCTACGACTGATTGAGTAACACTGGGTGACTTAACCTTCTCATGTTCACTCATTTTATCTCTAATGGGACAGTCGTAATGTTATTACATGTAAACTATTTAGAACAGTTAATGGAAACATTTTAAACAATGCATCTAGGCTATTATTTTATCATAGTGGCCAATTGGTAGCATACATTTTACTTATCAAAAAAATTCATCTAATTTTAAGTTTAATAATATTACATTACTCCTATGACCTTCAATCTTAAAAAATGAGATTTACAAGATGAAATGATCTTGCTCTTACTTTGCTAAGAGTTATATTATCTCCAAGCTTGTTTAAAATTTTGATAACCAAAGGGAAGTAAATGGAGGTTTTACATAGGCTAGTTATTTGGTGTAGCAAGTAAGACTGGTTTCCTAATAAACTTGAAAAGATGCTCTAACTTTTCCTGGTGGGTAAAATGTTTATATAGAAAAAACTGTGATAGGGCACATTTACATAATTATTGAAAATTATGAATACTTTTTATGAAACTAAATTATACAGATGAGATCATTTAATTTTCTGTTGATTAATGACACATTTGTTTTCAGGTACATGACAGATGGAGGGCTCAACCTATATACTAGAAGTCTGAACCGAATACCTGACACAGCGACTTCCAGGGATGTCATCCAAAGAGGGGTTCACGATGTGACAGTGGATGCCGACAGGTAATGCTGTCAGTAATGTGATGGTGAGAAGTGCATAAAGCAATTTCCTGAGTGAGGTCTGAGAAGTTTTACAGTATAAATGAAAGGACTTCTAATATTTATGTAATAGTCGTTTTGGAATATTTTAAAAACTAAGGTGGGTTTTCTTACAAGACTTGTTTAGCCCTGTATACTTAAAACAATTGCACTGGTGAGAATATCGAACAAATTTCAGTTTACATGGTGGCAAATTTTAATATCCGTAAAAGCAAAATTGTAAACATAGACTTACGTTCTTTACTTGAAAAGAACCCTGGCTAATAAGTTCCTTTCAGTTCAGATATTCTCAGATTTACCTGGAGGCTAATGATACAAAGATTGAAACATAATTCAAATTATCAGGTACAATAAACAGGATGCTTTTCTTGAGGGGTTTGTTGAAAGCATAAAACTCTTGCTTTAGGCTAATTTCTGTGTTGTAATTGTTTCAGATTGTTTAAAGGTGTGTGTGTGTGTGTGTGTGTGTGTGTGTGTGTGTGTGTGTTTGATGCATGTGTTAGTTATTATTTTGCCAGGAGTTGTTTTGTCACTTTGATCACAATCACTGCTGTTAAAGAATCTTGTTCTTGTAAAATACTATTGTAAGGCATACTTCTGACCTGATTTTTCCCTCTCATCATTCAGAATTTTGACTTCATTCGTCGGGAAGGGATTGTCGTTTCCAAAACTATGATATATCAATACCTAGAGTGGTTCTTTACTAAAGTCAGCATTTATGAAGACAAAGGGTTGTGGCTTCATGTATCTGCATTCTGAAATAAGAACTGTGTACAATTCATTGTGCATTTCAACATAGCCAACTCTAGAGGCTAGATTCTGATATTAGTCGTCAGTTTCTCCTCACTCAAATGGTGTTGATATATTGGCGGGGGGATGGATTGAGGGCTCTCAATACGCTTTAAATAGATATTCAGTTGGTCCTTCTGTTTTTAATCCTGCCGTCACACCCATTTTCAGAAATACCATCACTTGTTACATATTTGGGGGTCTTCTCTGGGTTAAGTTGGCTGCTTCTCAGCTTTTCTTACCATGTGTTCAGAAAGCTGCTTTCTCAGATCTGCGTGAGGGTGAGGTTGAGGGTATGTGCCTGGTATCCTGCAGTTCAGAGACCTGTCCAGGGGGTTACAGCTAGTGTTAGGCTGGGGGGTATGAGTTAGGGGTTTGGATATGTGCCTGGCATCCGTAGATCAGAGACCTCTCCAGAGAATAAAACCTCAGACATCTGCTGGAGTGAGAATCGACATGGCAGCCATTTACGGAGCTGAGGCAAGGAGGGGATTTGGGGTTCTGAATACTCTTTAAATGATGCTGTTGATATTTTAACTCCTGTTGGCCAGAGGGCAGTTTTCCCCAGGATATATATATCCTAGTCTCCTAGTCTGCATACCAGCTGTGTGTGAGAGAATCATGTGGTTACAAAAGGAGTATGAACAATTTTTGTTTCCCTACGCCTAACCTGAACTCCTCAACCATTTTCCCTTGCTGACTCCTTCAACAACCCTGGACTTCTTTCTGCCCTTGAATTGATGCTTCCTCCGCCTGGAATGCCCTTTTCGACTTTCTCTACATTGTTTTCTCCATCACGACATTTCAGTTCAGCTTTATGTTTCCTTCTCAGAAAAATGATTCCACAGAGGCATACATTTGATTTCCAGTCACTTTCTTACCTGTGACCTTGTATTATTTTCTTCAGTGTACACATCCCTTCTTTATATCATACTTAGTTGTATACGCGTTTGTCTTATATATTCCCCATTCCAGTGTAAGTGCATGAATGCAGAATTTTGTCATCATTACACTTTGAGCCTTTAACAAATGCTATGGAGTGAATGAACCAAGGGATGAATATAAGCTCTACATTCATATAGACTAGCAATAGAGTCCAACTAGGTACACAGGCAAATGAGGCCAGGAAAGACCCAACATACTGCAAGGATATCGTATAAGAGAGGGAATGGATTATGTAGAAATACAGGAAGCAGTGATTTGAGGGGGAAAAATCTACAGTGTGGACTACATTTTGAGACTAATGACCTGCACATTCTTAGCAGACAGTGGAGAATATTAAAGGAAGGGGAAAGTCTATTGGTCTTTAGGAAATGAGATTGTGGAATCAATACAAAGGTGCCTTATTTTGGAGACAGTTGGGATAACTCTCTTACTCCTTTAAGACTCCAGATTGGGGGGGCGCCTGGGTGGCTCAGTCGGTTAAGCGTCCGACTTCAGCTCAGGTCACGATCTCGCAGTCCGTGAGTTCGAGCCTGCGTAGGGCTCTGGGCTGCCCCGCGTCGGGCTCTGGGCTGACGGCTCAGAGCCTGGAGCCTGCTTCCGATTCTGTGTCTCCCTCTCTCCTCTGCCCCTCCCCCGTTCATGCTCTGTCTCTCTCTGTCTCAAAAATAAATAAACGTTAAGAATCCAGATTGGGGCCTGGCCGAGGAACCTCAGAGCAACAGAAAAACCCAGATGTGTGTCTAATAAATTGGGGCCTGTGAAAGCAGCAGGTCTTAACGTGTGGTAACTGCGTCAGCAGCATCAGCAGCGCTTGGAACTTGATAGAAATGCAGATCAGCTCTATCCAAGACTTACTGAGTAGGAAGCGCCGGGGTGGGCCCAGCAATCTGAGCTCCAGCAGGCCCTCCAGGAGATTCTTGTGTGTGCTCAAGTTAGCGAATCACTATCCTAAAATTAACAAACAGATGCCAGGTGTATGAAAACACGAACACTTAACATAAACATTTAAACATTAAAAAATGACATATTGAAGTTTTTATTCACTTCATTAGCTGTGCTGTGTCAAGGGAAAGACAACATAAAAACAACAATGGCACTAATCTTTAAATTAGATCAAATAATGACATGTTGCACCAGAAATAAATTGTCTCCATTCATTGGATTCAGCTTCTGAGAATTGCCTAAGAGGTTTGTTAAAGAATTATATAATTTAAGGAATACAAAAACCACTTTAGTCACTTGTATATATTAAATACCAATAAAGTCCTAGGGAAAATCCTGCAATCAACAGAGATAGGAATTTGTCTTTTATTATAGATAAGTCCAAAGCTCTTTTAAAATTCTGTGTTCAGGATGTGAATCAGGATGTATATAACTTTAAAAATGCAAGTGCACCTGGGTGGCTCAATAGGTTGAGTGTCCAACTCTTTTTTTTTTTATTTGACATTTCCTTTAATTTATTTATTGTTTAATTTCCCTCCAAATTAGCATATGATGCAACAATGATTTCAGGAGTAGATTCCTTAATGCCCCTTATGCATTTAGACTCTCCCCCCTCCCACAACCCCTCCAGTAACCCTCTGTTTGTTGTCCATATCTAAGAGTCTCTGATGTTTTGTCCTCCTCCCTGTTTTTATATTATTTTTGCTTGCCTTCCCTTATGTTCACCTGTTTTGTACTTAAATTTCTCATATGGCAAATATCATATGAGTGTCCTACTCTTGATTTCGGCTCAGGTCATGGTCGCAGGGTTGTGGGATGGAGCCCATGTTGGGCTCCATGGTCAGTGTGGAGCCTGCTTGGGATTCTCTCTCTCTCCTTCTGACCCTCTTCCCTGTTCACACTAAAAATAAATAAGTAAGTAAGTAAATAAATAAATAAATACATACATACATAAATAAAGAAAAGAGTTGTGTAAGTCCTTCTGTTGCACTAAATAAATAAATAAATAAATAAATATTATAGTTGTGTAAGTCCTTCTGTTAATTTAAAAATCTCCTTGTACAGGATGTTGTTTCATAAAGCTTTCTTAATTCTGATATCCATTCCAAATAAGATAGGCAAGAATAGCTGTAAGGTGATACCTCTTTGCTCAGTTTTACTTAAAAAAAATACTGAGAAGTTCTGTACTTAAAAACTGCTTAACTTTTTTTTAACTCATTGCTTCCCAAAAGCTTTTTTTATCACTCACTGATTCCCCTGCTTTTTTCTCTATAACAATTTATTTTTGTGATATTTTGAGAAATACTATTTTGCTTAATGCCTTCGTTTAGTGGATCTAATTGTACAAGGACTTAGATCATTTACCTCCTGTATTTATGGTTTCCCAGCTATCTTAGTCAAGGTTCTTTTAAATAATATGAAAAGTATTAGTGCTTGGTTCATTTTAGCAAATTGGCAAATGTAAGGCTTGCAATAATTCACTGGTAAGAAAGCTGAAGAGCAAAAATAAACCCAGCAGTTAAGTTTTCAAATTTCTTAGGTATTTTTTCTATAAGCTATATCAATGAAAAAGCACTTACATAAGAGCAAAGTAGCCAGCTGGCTAGGATAGCAATGGATTTGAATTGCTTGTGTTTTTTTAGTCAAGGTTATAAGGCTCCCCTTTGATCAACGTCTGGTTAAAATCTGATGGGCCATAGACAACAGCTGAAATCTTCTTCCCAACAATTGAAATGGCCCCAAAGTAAAGAGGAGGGCTTTGAACAGATAACTATGGTATATTTTAAGTATTTTAGTACTCAAAGATACTGCAGTTCGTTCATTTTCCATATCAATCCAATACCAACCCCATTTCTTCACTACAATGACTAAAAAAAAGATTACAGAATGGGACTAATCTTTGTAGACATGTTGGAGATGCTTTGGGAACTTCACAAATAAACTCATAGTAGACAAAATATGTGGGCTTTACCCATTTGACTCTGGTTATAATGAAGTCAATCCTAATTCATATACACTTATACAGTTGGGTTGCACTATATTTGAAAGGTAATTTGAGGGGAAAGTTGGGGAATAGCTGTTGTTTGGGTTTTTATTAACTCCTTTTACTGTCCTGACACTAGTTCCTCTGCTAGCATTAACAAATATTTGATTAATAAATGTATAATTACCTCCTAAGTGCATGACAGCATAATAGCACCTTGGGTAAAAACAGGACAAAATAATAAAGATGAGAGACCCTGAGTTTAATGGTCAGACAATGCAATATAAGCAAAAAATAAAAGTGATAATAAAATCGAGTCAGTTGTAATAGATGTATATACAAAGTACCTTAGAAACACCCCAAAAGGAAGTAGTTATTCCTACCTGGGAGAATAAGGAAAGACTTCAGAAAGCAGTGTGATTTAAATGGGGCCAACATAAGACTTTTTGACATATGGCCCAGGAGATAGCTGAAGAAATGTGGGGGTGGAGAGCATAGAAGCAGGGAAGAGTTTAGTTTAAGGGCATGTTACAGAAAACCAGATGTGGGCCATTTTTAAAGCAATGAAAACAGATTTCATAAGGAACTCTAGTAATAGGGGAAAAGAGATCTTCGTATACAACTGAGCTCAGTTCTGAGTACAACAGGAACAAGTGGGGATTCATAGCCAACAAGCAGAATGGCGGGGCGTGGGTCAGTGGATGGAAAATTACTGAGAGCAGACATCGAGGGAAGGGGAATTCTTGTTAAGCCCACTTAGGATCCCTGCTGAAGACAGCCCAGTGTGATCAGATCCTGAGCATGGGGGATGAGGACCACTATCAGATTATCACAGGTGCCCCGATATCACAGGCAGAGGATTCTCTCAAAAATGCCCTAGTAAGCAGTATTCTTGCTAAAACTGGGCTATGGAAGCCCAGCAATGGATCAAAGTCAAGGCCTAGTCCAAGAAGAGACCTCACAGGAGATTAACTAAAGTTTGGTCAAGAAGAGAGTCTTTGTCAGACCCGTTAATGATGTGATTTTGCTGGTTCATTGGGAATGTGGGCGAAGGTGACAAGAGACAAAGGACCTGGAGGAACTATAAGTATAAGGGGCTATTTTACTATTTTAATTCATTTTATTTTTAAATTTCAAAGCAAGAGCATATGTTATAATTACTGTATTTTAAAAAGAACTCCCCACAGCAAATAGTGAATAGAGATGGCACAAAGACAGGCAGACGGCTCAGGAAGTGACTTCAAGAGTCCAGTGAAAGAAGATGAGCTCCCAACTAGGAACCTGGAATGGGGGCACCATTTCTTCTTGTTTTATTTATTTTTTTTTAATTTTATTTATTTATTTATTTTGAGAGAGAAAGCATGAGTGGAGGAGGGGCAGAAAGAGAGGGAGACAGAATCACAAGCAGGCTCCTCACTGTCAGTGCAAAGCTCTATGTGGGGCTTGCACTCATGAACCTGAGATCATGACCTGAGCCAAAGTCGGACGCTTGACTGACTGAGCCACCCAGGTGCCCCAGGGGCACCATTTCTTTTTTTTTTTTTATTTTTTTTTTTAACGTTTATTTATTTTTGAGACAGAGAGAGACAGAGCATGAATGGGGGAGGGGCAGAGAGAGGGAGACACACAATCGGAAACAGGCTCCAGGCTCTGAGCCATCAGCCCAGAGCCCGACGCGGGGCTCGAACTCACGGACCGCGAGATCGTGACCTGGCTGAAGTCGGACGCTTAACCGACTGCGCCACCCAGGCGCCCCCCAGGGGCACCATTTCTAAAGGAACGTGGGTTTGGTCTGTGGACAGTACTCTGCTTATGCACAAAATATAGCAACTGGGTGGCCTAAACAACAGCTATATGATATCACACAGTTCTGAAGGCGACACATCCATGGTTACAGTGCTGCAAAAGTCATTATCTGGTGAGAGCTTTCTTCCTGGTTTGTAGATGGCTACCTTCTTACTATGTCCTCATACCGCCTTTCCCCTTTGCTCCCTCAGGGAGAAAGAGGAAGATCTCTCATGTCTTTTCTTGTTCTTAAAAGGACACCAGTTCTATCGGAGTAGGGCCCTACCATTATGACCTCATTTAACCTTAATTACCTCTGTAAAGGCCCTACCTCAAATATAGTCACATTGATGAATAGAGCTTCAAAATTGGCATCTGGGGGCAATGGGGCACAATTCAATTCATAACACTGTATCATTCTGAGGTGGTTTTCTCCTTGGAGATATAGGTTAGTCCCTGTATAAATGCTGGATTAAAGTACTGACTCTATATAGTATGTCTATTATTAATCTCTAATCCCTCAGGGATCAGGAAGATCACATGAAATGAATAAAGCAGAAGGGTTATGTTCAACATGATCAATCTGAAGGAGGTAGGCACCCTTAGCTCTAGAGGTTGCCTGTGGAAATGCAGAATTGTGGAAAGGAGGGGCTAAAGACTGCCAAGCCATTTGATTTTTCAAGTGAAGTCAGACTCTGGACTTTTGTGAGAAACCTTCCAATTTTTAAATATCTGTAACTGAACCTTAATAGGTCTATAAGATAAATAGGTAAAGATACACATTTTCTTCAATGGCAGATAACGTAGGAAACTACAGAGAAGCATATATAAAGCAAGAGACAGTGAATGTTCTCATGTATGGTCATGTAAACTCCTAGTGCCTTAAAGATTCCCACAGAGATAACACTCTTGATGATATTGGCTGTACGGAAAGAAAATGCCAGCAGTCATGAGAAGCCAGCCTACCAGAGGCAAGTAATTGAGGCAAACCTATCTGAGCACATTCCCAAGTTTGTAATGCATGACAGGACAATCTCAGGTCAGTTTCCCAGCCTTAGCATCCCTCCATGGAGCTGGCCGGAGGCTTATTATGATGATAACTAATTAATTTAGTTTAAACCACTATGTGAATGAGCGCTGTGCAGGCTACGAGCACATTTGTATCTGTGATGTGGAGTGGGAAAACAGGCACTGAGAATGAACCCTTGGCATTTAAAAAGTGAAGAAAGGGAAAGTAACCATTGGCAAGAGAGAGAAAATAGCTCCAACACAAAGCTGAAGAACAAACGGGGTTTTCTGATATTTTTGAAATGGAGAGTAGAGGAAATGGGCAACAATGTCAAATTCCATGGGCAAATGAAGTTAATTGGAGGTTTATGCAAAAGAATAAAATAAAATAGTATGAAACTTAACATTTGAGATGATTGAGCGAGGTATAAGCAATAGCCTGAGTTACTCAAGTAAAATGTCCATAGAAGTCAAAATTTGGTTAAGATGGATTATCCATGTGACCGTCAATTCCATATAATGACAGAATGAGTCTCAAAGGAGAGGAAGATAAACCGCCAGGTAACAAACTCTTTTTTGGAAAATTAACAAAATCCCATGTATTGTAATGACAAAGATACCATTCTCCAGGTCCATTTTGGATTATCTATTATGTTACTATCTAAAGTATATTTTTAAATACAGTGATTGTTAATTTGAATTGTAAGCTAACCAATTTAACTATTGACATTTTTACTGATTTCTGCTTGTTAAACCATGACCTTTTGAAAAGTAAAAGCATAATGCATCATAGAAATTATTTTTGTAGTATATTCGCTGATAGATTGGTTTTATTTGTTACACTATAGTCCAGATGCTGAAATCGTGGCTGATGGAAGAGTTTACAAAAGGCATTAAGGGACTGTCATGATTTTACATGGCTCTCAGGTTATCAGTCATTATAACTCAATATGTTAAGGGAAGCCTAGGTTGAAACGTCTAGTCGTACTGAATCCCTTGTTGTGGGCAGTCAGGGACTTTTTCCTCTGTCCTCTTAGGTTTAGAGTTTGGGGCCTGCAAATACAATGACAAAAGGAGATTATTAAAAAAAAAAAAAAGACAGATTTTTTATTTGCATATGTATGTGGGAAACTGACAGAAAATGTGATTCAAAGAGGAAACTAGAATTTGGGACTAAGTACCGTCTATTTCCCCCCCAGTTTATTAAAAAATAATTGACCTACATTGCCACATATGTTTAAGGCATACAGCCTGACAGTTTGGTTTGCATGTATTGTGAAATGATTGCCACATTAGGGCCGACTAATATCCATCTTCTCATATGGATACAAGGAAAAGGAAAGAAAAGAGGAAAAAAAATTCTTGTGAGAAGAACTCCTCGGGTAATGGGCATTGAGGAGGGCACCTGTTGGGATGAGCACTGGGTGTTGTATGGAAACCAATTTGACAAAAATTTCATATTAGAAAAAAAAGTACTCTTCGGATTTACTCTCTTGATAGGACAAGGGGAGAGGGAGAAGGGCACTTGTGGGAAGACAGATGACTTCTGGGAAAAATAAATGGACACTTAGAAGAAGAGATGAGAGATATGTAGTTTCATAACCATGTCTAAGTGATTATTGTCCTTACTTCTCATCTCGGGTGGTAGGATTCAAACTTCTCTGGTTACAGAACTCCCAGAGAGGGGATTTATGACAGTTGAATTATTTTGGGAGGCTCTACTTTTAGGCAATAAGAAAAGTTCAGGGAAAAAAATCCAACAACCTCTTCACAGTGGTATATTCTGGGTCCCTTTGCCCTAAATCTACAGTTGGTATCAATGTGCAGAATACAGTACTGCCTTTACAAAGGGAGCCATGCGACATGCAAATTCTCACAAAATCCTGTGAAGAGTTAGTTCTAAGAATGGGAGGCCTTTGATATTTCCACAACTTGTCCAAATAGGAGAAGTGAAGGCAACAGAGATTTCTCCTAAGCCATCAAGCAAATATCTCCAGGGGTCAGATTCATGATGCTTCTCACTAGTGTGTGTACATTCTAATAATTCATTCTATTCTGTGTTGATTTGTCCTAGCATACTCACAGAATCAGTAGAGTCCCGTATCTTAAGTATTTCCTTCATTAGCTGACTAGCTTTCCGTTGTAATTAAAAGCAAACACAAAAATGATTAATAGGCTGAGATGGAAATAGATAAAGTAAATATAATTATTTCACTTCATAATCAGATGGTCTGCCTTTTTTGCTCTTGTTTCTTTACTCTTAAGTAGAAAGAGACCAGTGCAAATCATTAGAGAAGCAGAAAAAGTCTGATTTGTCCTTTCAACTTCCCTTTGACACCCTACTTACCACTGCAGGTTTATGAGCTGCTGCTGAACTTCTTTTTGGGGTTCCAATTCTCAGAATTAAATGACCTCATTGTGAATAATCATATAAACTTCCAGTACTTTTAAGTAATACCCCTCACAGAATTAATTCACACCGGAAGCACTATTAAGAACCTACCCTCGGGGCGCCTGGGTGGCGCAGTCGGTTAAGCGTCTGACTTCAGCCAGGTCACGATCTCGCGGTCCGTGAGTTCGAGCCCCGCGTCGGGCTCTGGGCTGATGGCTCAGAGCCTGGAGCCTGTTTCCGATTCTGTGTCTCCCTCTCTCTCTGCCCCTCCCCCGTTCATGCTCTGTCTCTCTCTGTCCCAAAAATAAATAAACTTTAAAAAAAAAAAAAAAAAAAAGAACCTACCCTCTACCAAGCACTGTGTTCAATCCTGGGGACCCTGTTTTCAAGGGAATTCGAGGACAAATTATTAAAGTTTAAAAGGCCATTGAGATTGAAAGGATAGTGGGACAATACAACTAGCCCGGGCTATAGATATTTTTGTTTAGGATACTGCTTAATGTTTTTCAAAACATGCATACAGGTGACTTTAAGCTCTCCCACCTCCTGACATTAAAGTTGGCTGAAGCTAAACTTTACTATTATAGAATATTCTTCCCATTGAAGAGGTATTCCTCAGTACTCTTATATATGCAGTAGTTTTACCTTATCTCTTTCCCAAATAATTTGTTAATAATCTTATGAAGATGGTAATGAGGAGAAAGAAGGGGAGGAGTCAAGGTTGTTATAATAAAACTTAGCTGTAGTAGCTTTCAGCATTGTGGACTAGTTATGTGTAGCCAACATGCCATGTTACTTAAATACATTGTTACAACGGAGATATCACCTCACACCGGTCAAATGAACAAATCAGGAGACTATAGATGCTGGAGAGGATGTGGAGAAACGGGAACCTTCTTGCACTGTTGGTGGGAATGCAAACTGGTGCAGCTACTCTGGAAAACATTGTGGAGGTTCCTCAAAAAATTAAAAATAGATCTACCCTATGACTCAGCAATAGCACTGCTAGGAATTTACCCAAGGGATACAGGAGTGCTGATGCACAGGGGCACTTGTACCCCAATGTTTATAACATCACTTTCAACAATAGCCAAATTATGGAAAGAGCCTAAATGCCCATCAACTGATGAATGGATAAAGAAATTGTGGTTTATATACACAATGGAGTACTACTTGGCAATGAGAAAGAATGAAATGTGGCCTTTTGTAGCAACGTGGATGGAACTGGAGAGTGTTATGCTAAGTGAAATAAGCCATAGAGAGAAAGACAGATACCATATGTTTTCACTCTTATGTGGATCCTGAGAAACTTAACAGAAGACCATGGAGGAGGGGAAGGGAAAAAACAAACAAAAAAGTTACAGAGAGGGAAGGAGCCAAACCTTATTAAGAGACTCTTAAAAACTGGGAATAAACTGAGGGTTGTGGGAGGGAGGGGAAAGTGGGTGATGGACATTGAGGAGGGTACCTGTTAGGATGAGCACTGGGTGTTGTATGGAAACCAATTTGACAATAAATTTCATATTAAAAGATACATTGTTACATTTTATCTTTACAACAGCCCTATGAAGTTTTGTTTTGTTTTGTTTTGTTTTGTTTTGTTGCTGCCACTTTATAAGGCTAAGAGTTCTTAGATTAATAAACTTGCCTATAGACACATTGTAAAACTGTAGTGGTAAAATTTGAATCTAGTTCCTGTGCTCTATTATTTGTAATATCATTAATTTAGAAAAAAAAATTATTTTTTAAATGTTTATTTATTTGAAAGAGAGAGAGAGAGAGAGAGACAGAGACAGAGACAGAGACAGAGACATAGAATCCGAAGCAGGCTCCAGGCTCTGAGCTCTCACCACAGAGCCCGACACAGGGCTCAAAGTCATGAACCGCGAGATCATAACCTGAGCTGAAGCCGGACACTTTGTTTTTTTAAAATTTTTTTTTTAATGTTTATTTTTGAGACAGAGAGAGACAGAGCATGAATGGGGGAAGGGCAGAGAGAGAGGGAGACACAGGATCAGAAGCAGGATCCAGGCTCCGAGCCATCAGCCCAGAGCCCGACGCGGGGCTCGAACTCACGAACCGTGAGATCGTGACCTGAGCTGAAGTCGGACGCTCAACCAACTGAGCCACCCAGGCGCCCCTGAAGCCGGACACTTTGACTGACCTGCCCAGGTGCCCCTAGATAAAAGTTTTTTGTTTGTTTGTTTGTTTGTTTTAATTTGCCTGGATATACATTTTCTGATTTTGTAAATTGTTTCCTTTTTCCCTTTGGTCTAAACATATCTGTAAGATATGAACAGGTTTATGTTTTTACTCAACTTCATAAATGTTGGTTAAGTTCCCTCAGTATATAATCCTATTCTATTTTACTGCAGATTTTTGATAAACCTAAAAACAGAACTGACAGAACAATATTTTCACATGTGTTACAGCTTCTAAAATGCTGGCTAGTCTGTTAACATGAGTAAAGCAATTTAGCAGTGTTTTGTTCATATATATATATATATATATATATATATATATAATCTATCATAGTCTTAAATCCCAATGTCTGTTGAAATATCTATTTCTAACAGGCTCAAGGAAACATTAGAAAAAATAGAAAAGGGAGAAATATGTTCAGCTTATATACAGGAAAATATTAAAAGTACTTATGAGAAGGGAAAAGCAAGGTGGGATTTTATAGGACATGAATTTGTTTTTCATAAAGAGCAAAATATAGGAGAGACTATATCAGCTAACTTAACTGTTTAATTTGATTCAAGACATTGCATCTATACATGAATCACTTGTGTATTTTTTTTTTCCCCTGCAAGAACTAGGGATGAGTTCTTTTTTTAATAGGCCAACTAATGGAGTGAGACATTCAAGTTGGGATCATTAAATTGAGAGCTTCCGGCTGGCAGCTGATAAATTCTGCATCTTGCTCACTCCAGCTGTAGAGAGTGGGCTACATGGACTTGTTTAATAGTCATGCATGCTTCGTTTATATTCTTTTTCCTTGCTTGACTTAATTTGTGTTTGAAATGGTTAAAGTTATTTGCAGCGAGCTGCGGTTTTTTTAAGCATTAACAGAGCTTCCATATGTTTTTTTCAGATAAGTCGCAAATGAAAGTGTTTTCATTACAAATGAATGCTTATTTTCTGAATTAAATAGTTATTTTGTTATTTTAAAGCTTTTCTGTGATTACTGAGGAAAATTCACAGAATACGTGTAAGCATAAAGAAGAATCCAAAGTAATCCATTACCCTTCCATCCCCCAAACAATTGCCTTGACAGATTTCCTCCCAGGCATGTTCCTCCCCTCCATTTACATAGTTTGGGTTGTACCTTCTATACGATATATTATCCTGCTTGCTTAACTTACATAATAAACAATATACATAGTAGTAAATATTATTTTAAATTATGACTTGTAGTGATGGTATGCTATTCTGTCATGGAATGAATTATATCTAAGGAGTTTGTGTAGTCAACCATTAAATTTAAGATATTCATCAAAGTTCTGGTTTAATTGGTAGAGTCATTAGCAGAATCTTACCTATCTGATTGTATTTTTATATCTATGTATTTTTTTCTAAAAAGATTAAATTTTGAACTTACAGAAGATCCCTAAGATGTCTACATGGGCATGTTTGTGTATATGTATGTATGTGTGTGTGTGTGTGTGTATACACATACACATATGAACATTTGGAATTTTATTTTATTTTTCTGTGTAAATATCATTCCTTAAGATTATATAAATTATTTTCATTTTAGATTTTTTTCTAATTTCAAGTATATATTTAGGGCTTTGTACACTATTAGGATTCATGAGTTTGTTATAAATTTAAAATATTTTGTTAGCCAGGGGCACCTGGGTGGCTCAGTCAGTTAAGCATGCAACTTCAGCTTAATTTATGGTCTCATGTCTCGTGGGTTCGAGTTCCACATTGGGCTCTGCACTGACAGCCTAGAGCCTGCTTCTGATTCTGTGACTCCCTCTCTCTCTGCCCTTCCCCTGCTCATGCTCTGTGTCTCCCTAAAATAAATTAACATTAAAAAATGAAAAATTAAAATAAAAAACAAATAAAAAATAATAAATAGTTAAAAATTTTTTTTTCAGCCAGATTTTGCCGCTGACAAAATAGAAGGGAAACACTGTTGCCTGAAACTGTGCTTCTACTTTAAATTTAATTAAATGTTTTTATTTATTTATTTATTTTTAAATATAATTTATTGTCAAGTTGCCTAACAGTGTATACAGTGCGCTCTTGGTTATGGGGATCAATTCCCATGATCCATGGCTCACATACAAACCCAGTGCTCATCCTCACAAGTGCCCTCCTCAATGCCCATCACCCATTTTCCCCTTTCCCCCGTCCTTATCAACCCTCAGTTTGTTCTTTGTATTTAGGAGTCTCAACTTTATTAAATATTGGGGCGTACTTTATTTCTTACAGAATAAAACCTTATTATTTGTTTCTCTAACAGTATATTCTACTCTGACCCTGGCCGATTTGTCCCAGCCATGTCCACTTGATAACCAGGACATATACTAGCTAAAATTAAACATAATTTGGGGCAGGTGAAGTAAAACAAATAAGTGGAATCAAAAATGACATTAATGTATATTTTTATTTTGAAATCTTTTCCAGCTTCAGTTTGACTCAGTAATTTAATTGTCCCCTGACCTTCTGTTCTAAGCCAGATTGATCAGCTAATGGCTAGAACAGGTTGTTCCTAGTAAAAACCGATAGAAATGCTGTTCTGATTCCAATTAACCACTAAAGTTTTAGAATAGGTTGATGCTGGGGCGCCTGGGTGGCGCAGTCGGTTAAGCGTCCGACTTCAGCCAGGTCACGATCTCGCGGTCCGTGAGTTCGAGCCCCGCGTCAGGCTCTGGGCTGATGGCTCAGAGCCTGGAGCTTGTTTCCGATTCTGTGTCTCCCTCTCTCTCTGCCCCTCCCCCGTTCATGCTCTGTCTCTCTCTGTCCCAAAATAAACAAACGTTGAAAAAAAAAAAAAAAAAAAAAAAGAATAGGTTGATGCTGTTGATTTTATAGCAGGAATATTTTCAGATTCAAATATCATGCCAGTCCTAATGCTATTAAAAACTGTCCAAATATTTTAGTGAAAAGATTTTCTTGAATGTATAAAGCCACAAGGGCCAGAATACAGAGGGCAAAAATGGTAAAAACAAAACAAAACAAAACAAAAAACTGTGCAAGTGGCAAAACAGAGGAAGAATGAAGACTGATTTAACAGCCCCAGGAAAGCACTGAGTGAACTGTAGAACACTGTGGGTAAGGTCAAGAAGCGATACAAGTCACATCGTAGGCATGCCAAAAAGCTTAGGAATTTTAGGATTATTTACCTTGGGATGTAGGGATGAATGTGAAGTAACAATGGAAGGAATTGCATTAAAACGTTTTTAAGAAACAATTAGACCCCCAGATTCCCAGCCAAACACATGAAAAACTAGGCAACTGCCCCTTTTCAAATATCATAGCAAAAGATGAGATTATTCTCTGGAGCGGGAAAATACGGAATCTTGGTGGGATGACCACGAAGTAATTAAATAAATTTTGTATGATAAACATGGAACTTTCCCCCTTACTTAGCCCCATAATCATGGCAACCAGGTGTGAGTCCACTCGATCAGCACCATCATTTACCCTCCACCTTTGCCATGTATCTACCATGTACTTACCATAAGTCGTTAAATAAGCAGTATACATTTGGAGAAAATATAGTATTGTGCGATAGAATTTAGCATAATTGGTTATTTAAAAGGGTGTTCGAGTTTGGATTCTTGGTTTGATCACAGCTAAGCTAGTGGCCTCTCAGCCTCATTTTGATACTTACAAATTGTATGAAATACTAGTAACAACTAGTAATAAATACTGTTAGGTCTTTCATCATTGTACCTGACAGAAAAATCCTACCCAAACTGGTTTAAGAAAAAAAAAATGCGTTGTTCCGATAACTGAAATGTCTATAAGTAGTTCTGAGTTTAGATGTGGCTGAATAAAGTATCCAGTTTTCTTTATCAGTTGGCTGGGCTGTGGTATTTTGCATGGGTAGGCTTAGTGCTCCTCTTATTACGGCAGCTTATTCTCAGTCCTTACATAATTCAAGGCTCAAGTCCAATGGGGAAAAAGCATGCTTCTGCCAGATTCCTAGAAATTACAAGGATTGGACAGGCTATCATATGTGCATTCTTGAACCAGTGAACACAGCCAAAGACGCACATTAACTGCCTAAGTCTTTACTTACATCTCAACATGCTTACTCTATACAGTTACCAGTGCACCCTTTTCCTCCCTCCCTTCTCTTCTAAACCTGGGCATCCTGGCTTCTGTTCACAGCTTTACTTGGTCTCAGGCCTTGCCTGGCCTTACAGTTTACACTTTGAAAATATCGAACTCTTGGGGAGCCTGGGGTGGCTCAGTGGGTTAAGTGTTTGACTTTGGCTCAGATCATGATCTCACGGTTCATGGGTTTGAGCCCCATGTTGGGCTCTGTACTGACAGCTTGGAGCCTGGTTTGGATTCTGTGTCTCCCTCTCTCTCTGCCCCTCCCCTGCTCACGCCGTGTCTTTCTCTGTCTCTCAAAAATAAATAAACGTTAAAAAAATAAAAAAGAAAATATCCAACTCTTTATCACCTCACCAACTCTGCTGTTTTATGCCTTTGCTTAGACCTGGAATCCCATATTCAATCTGGAATACTCATTCTGTTTTCCTTCATAAGTCTTACTTATTCTGCAAGACTCACTTCAGATGTTGTCTCCTCTGTGAACTCCCCTCAAAACCTTAGCAGTTTCGGTGCACCACCCCTGTGAACTAGGTTGTACTTCAACTTTATAATTTACTATACTCTTTTGAAGACTCTGTTTATGTCTCTGTCTCTCCCAGAGGCCTGTGATGTATCCAAGGATAGGGACTATGTCCCATTCATCCCTGTAACCCCAAATCCAAATGCAGTTCTTGTTACCAAATATACATCCATTGTCCTGAAACCCCATTTCATCATGTGCATCCTTGTGTTATATAATGCCCTACACATCATATCAAAAATATTTTTCCGTACCTTATGTGACTTTATATTTTTGGCATTTAGCACTGAGCCTGATGCCCTGCTGAATCTCAATAAATATTTATTTAAATGAATGAATAGATGAATGCATTAATGCTTTATTTTGTGGAGAGGTTTTTTTTTATTTTTGTTTTTTAAAATTTTTTTTTTCAACGTTTATGTATTTTTGGGACAGAGAGAGACAGAGTATGAACGGGGGAGGGGCAGAGAGAGAGGGAGACACAGAATCGGAAACAGGCTCCAGGCTCTGAGCCATCAGCCCAGAGCCCGACGCGGGGCTCGAACTCACGGACCGCGAGATCGTGACCTGGCTGAAGTCGGACGCTTAACTGACTGCACCACCCAGGCGCCCCATATTTTTGTTTTTTTAAAGCATAGGTCTAAAAAGAAAAATGTAGTTAAGGTTGTTAACACTTGAAGGCACTATGGAAAATAATTTATTATGTGTGAATGTCTTCCAAAATCATATCATCTAGATTATTGCTATTTTCTTCTTTAAAAAAAAAGACATAAGTGGCGTATAACACTGTATATGTTTAAGGTTTACAATGTGTTTATTTGATTCTGGCTGTTGATGTTTTAAAAATTTTGACCAAGACACTCAAACCAGAAATTTAAATAGCAAAGTATAATACTAGGCTATCTGATGGCGATTTTCCTCAGAAATCCTGAAGTATATTTTGATTTTGTCTAAAACAACACAGAACTGATCTCTGAGTTTAGAAAATTTATAGAGTAGAAGTACAGACTTTTGAAATTTGGTGTACATATAGTTTATATTAATATTTCTGGGAAAAGCTATAATTACATGTGTATGGACATTTCTACATATCTCAAGTTATCCCACGTTGTCATTTTTTGTTTATTCCTTGATACGAATTCTGCGAAGTGAGGAAAGTTGTTAAAAAGACTTATTCTATGAATAAAATTAGGAAGGGTCAGTGAGGTTAACTGAACTTGCAATAATTAAAAGGTAAGTTGAAAGTGAGCTCAACTTGTTCCTTATCTAGGCCAAGGATTAGCAAATATTTTCTGGAAAAGATCAGACAGAAGATATTTTAATCTTTTCAGGGTGAGATGTAAAATCAAGAAATCGGATGATAAAAGAAACGTACAAGTATTTTCAGCTCTGTCAAAATGTAAAGGCCAATCTTAGTTCACGGGGTCTACAATTTGGATTTGGTTCGCAGCCATGGATTGCTGACCCCTCTTCCAAGCCACTCTTAGGCCTAATATTTATTCTCTGTATGATTGCTAGGGTTGCCATAACAACCCTAAAGTGGGTAGCTTAAACAATAGAAATGTGTTGTCTCACAGTTCTGGAGGCTAGAAATCGAAAACCCAGGCGTTGGCAGGTTTAACACTTCTGGGCCGTAAGAAAGGACCTGTTCTAGGCCTCCCTCTTCAGCTTGTATTTGTTGCCTTCTCTCTTTGGCTTTACGTTGTCTTCCTCTGTGTGTGTCTGTGTCCAAATGTCCCCTTCTTATAAAGACACAGGTCATCTTAGATTACTGCACACCCTAATAACCTCAGTTTAACTTAATAACTTTGTAAAGGCCCTATTTCCAAATAATGTCACATTCTGTAGGTTAGGACTGAGGCACATTATTTTGGCTGGGGGAGGGAGTGGCATACCATTTGACCCTAACACTCTCATTCTCTTTGTACTACATCAAACCCCATTGCCAGGAGGTAAAGTAACAGGAATGAGTTGTGTCTCATTCTTTCTGCCCTTCTGAATTTAAGGCCATAGCTTCTTTCTCAGAAACCCTGCAGCACGGTAACAGACAACTAAAAACAGAAAATGGAAAGACGACCCTGGGAGACCTGCTGCCTCAACCTTACAAAGCACCCAGAAGAAAATGGGGCATAGTCTCAGTCATCTGAGTGTTTAATCATTTTAGCGAATGGGCTAATATTGTTGACAAAAATCGATTATAGGGAAAAAAATTAATTTTGATTATATTTCTGATAAATATTCCTCTGTTTAAGAGCCTTAACTCACTGGTTCCCTAAGTCTATCAAGAAGACTCACACAAATCACATCCTCCTGCGTCCAAGCAGCAGACAGAATTGACCCTAAAATAAATCTGTCATTTGAAGTCCCCAGCTGTGAATATGCCTTGTTGTTAGGAAGTGTCAGATCTTTTGTCGTTAGAGCTGTCACAGCAGGCAGAGTCTACATGCCATTGAGTCTTACAACCAGGTTAAGGGTGGGTTAGTGCAGGAATTCTAAAGGATTTTTTTAATGAAAATACTGTGTGCGTTTCTTAAATATAAAGACCTAGATTGATAGCTCACATACCTGAGACTGTCTTGAGAAAAATTAGTCCATGGAGATCAATTTTTAAAGAACTATGCTTTGAAACAAAGCATGGTATCATCTTCCTTTGAAGCCTACCAATGACTTATGTGTTATTTTCATGACTGATGAGTTTTTTATCTGCAGAAACAAGCAGTGTTTTTTTGGTATGTGTTGTTTGACATCTGGTGTTTAACATCTGCTTCATCATTTCAAAAACGTCCATGGTCAGTAGGACCATTATAGAAAATACATGAGATACGCGAAAAGTATTTACCTCATTTCAAGAACAATGCCCCCTTTTCCCTGTCTTCACAGAAGAAAGTGTCGATTTTTAAAAATGCTCGCTTCTGTAAAAATAAGAAAACAAACGTGAATCTTCTTCAGTTGTAGAATGGTTAGATACCCTGGTGCACTGATCGAATTTCTTGAATGGAACCATCTTCAAAGAGAACACGGGGAAGTGATTAGGCCTGTTCACCAAGTGGAATTTCTATCAGTTGCATGGAGGATAAGTGAGGGCTATTCCCTATAAATGGAAGAAGGGGAAAGAGACTTATATTTGTCTAACTACATAAAAGATGCTGTGCTAAGTGCTTTATGTTACTAATCGAAAATATTACATTCTGCATTTTGCAAATAAGGTAACTAAAGCACTGAGAGTGAATACATTTATAATATTAAATGGGTTCATTTAATATTTTAATACCTTATGAACATGGTCCTTCTTACACACACACACACACACACACACACACACACACACACACCCTGTTGATAATAGATCGCAGACTGTATCCACACGGGCTTTCTTTCCTGACATTTCTGACTAGAATAGTTTAAGGATGTGGTATAGTTCAGATTTTTCTCACTTGAAATTATCTTTTCCATAGTATATACTCAAATGGTATGGGTTGAGGTATAAAGGTACAAAGAAAGTGTGAGAAGAATATCGCATCCACTTGACAAGCAGGCATCAATTGTAGAACAGGCCTCTTTCTCTCATTTTCTAAAGATCAGTAGGAACACTTTTGTAAAATTAAGTCGTCCGTGTGATGTATAGAGTGAGCTGTAAATTAACTTTTAAATGTTTTTTTTAATCTTGAAACATGCTTTTAAAATAAATTTTCACCTGCATAAATGCTCTCTTTGGATTAAAGGCGTAATCACTACACTTTGAAGAGATACTTTCTTAACTTTCTGATTCCATTGTTATTGTAATAACGGCAACTCATTAACCCAGTGGGTGTCTGTATTGATTATGATTTTAGATTTTACTTTTTCCCACTATAGTTTAGTTTTTATCTAAAATAGATCATAACCCTTGATTGGCTGCCGCCTTGGAGTTTTTCCAAGCTCCTGGAGTCATGGTAAGATAATAGTGTTGAAATTGATGCTGGTAGTCACTAGGGACCCTGGACTTTTTTCTCCTACTGTGGTGCTCTGTTTCACAGAGTGTGATAATATGTGTAGCCTTCAATACAGAATTAATCATGAAAGTCAAGTGCATACTGCAGGTACAATCAGCCCCATCTAATTATCTCAAACTTGTTTGTCTTATGACTTTATTTAGCAGAGCACACGCGTGCGGTAATAACAAATAGGCTAATTCGAAATCCTGTCAACTACAGGCAATTTAGTAATCATAAATGGAGTCTGGCGCATTTTAGAGATTGTATGTATGTGACACGCTAGCAGGTCTGAAGGGGAAAAGCAATAAGGCAGAAAATAAAAAAGTCTCAATTGGTTCCCCCCCCCCCCCACCTCAGGAGAAAAACCTATCAAGTTATAGGAGTCTTTGTTTAAAGGGTATATGAAGCATTCAGTTACTTAAAGTGTTATAATATCTCTGATATCCTATGAAGTGTGTAACACCATAATGTGCTAAGAGAGACTGAGGTTGATTTTTCAGATTCAAAGTGATGTTCTTTTCTTAAAGGAATATCTATTGATCAGAGTCAACAAACATTATTGAACCTTTTATTGTGCATAGATAAGCACAGCTAATGAGCCTGTTAGTTTAGCTCTGCAAGGCTCAGGGTGGGCCTCACACAGACACAGGTCTTGGTGCTCAGCACAGCTCGAGGGCCCCAAGGTACCGACTGCAACCCTTTATGGGATGTGAATGGCAGGAGATAAATAAGGGAAGTGTATGCTGTCATTAATGCCCCTCTCAGCTTATTTTAGCTGTCTGTCCTCCTGACAGTCTCTTGCTCACTGTCAGCGATCATTCACTCTCCTTGTCTCTTGTTGCTTTCTCTTTGAACCCCCCTGGGCGGACCTATTTATACATAGCGGGTATTTGAGAGGGGCAGAGCTTGAAGGAGGAGAGAGTCTTGTCTGAGGTGCTCTGCTGTTCTTCTTACGTAGAAAGGATACTGTTTTTCCCTGTCCCAGGAGAAGGGCCTAGGGCCTCTGTGTGTCCTCCCTGGAGTCCAGCGTCTCAGTGCTGAGTCCTCCACATTTCTTGGTCCCTTTCCCTTTGGAACCCACACTGTATTTTTACCTCTGACTACATTACACAGAGAATTTTCCATTTCAAAATGCCAAGCTTCCTAAAGCCGGGACGTTAATTAGCTATTTCCCTGGGTGCTATTTAATTTAGTTCATTCCCTGGCATATGCACATTTTCAAATATAAATGTATGGGCTGATGAATTATTTTCACTCAACTGTTTTGAACTCAAATTAATGACCTGTTTTGAAAAATATCTGTGCACAAGTTTTAAGAATAGCATGTTCTTTCAGATAGAGCTCTGTGCGAGGCCCACCCTGAGCCTTGCAGAGCTGAACCAATAGGCTCATTAGTTGTACCTATCTATGCGCAATAAAAGGCTTAATAATGTTTGTTGACTCTGATCAATAGATATTCCTTTAAGAAAGGTAAACACTCTCCTTCCTTGAACACATTTTCTCTCCTTCTCCTCCCTGAAAACATCGAGTTTTAAAAGACCATCCGTCTACATCACCTACCTATCATCCCTCCTTGGTGTTGCAATTCCAAGATCCTTAAGCCACTCTCCCTTATTTATTCAAGATTTTAACTCCCATGCCCCCCTTTTTGGTCACTTTCTCTAACACTGCTCCTGCCATAATATGATATCAGTAGCTACATATACTTTGCAACAGCCTAGCTTCTCAGAACCTTGGCACCTTATCCTCCAATGATCTTGCCTTCTACTTGAGCTTAGCCACACATTCCCACTGTTAATAAAAGCTTCACCCTCTCCACTGAAATGATTTTGAGTATCATATTTTCAATAACCGCTTCTACTTTTCCACTTCACTCTTTTTATTATCCCAGCATCATGAAAAATAGTCTACCAGCACCTACAGTCCACCGATTCCAAATTTGTCAGAATCCCATACTTTCACTGCATCCTCAAATTCTTCGTTGTAAAGGTTAGAGTCCATGGTCCATAAAGAAAACTCTCTTTATTGGATATAGACACCCCTCTACTCCACTTCCTCTTTCTGTCTTTGCTTAACTGGCTAGCAGAACTTCAACCTTTAGTTAAGCCCAACATTTCATCTGTTCTGCACCTTCCCAGCTGAATGTGATGAGAAAGTTTGAAAAATCTGACAGACTGGTAGTAATCCCAAGTGGATTTCTAGTGTTCCCAGAAATCCTACATTTCCCTGGTCCACTTATTCTTCCATTCTCTTGACAAATAATTCACACTTGATCTTTCTCCTCAAACCGCTGATCTCTTCTTTCCATTCTGATTCGCAGTTAGCATGTTTAAGATTTCTCTAAGACAAAAAAAAAAAAAAAAAAAAAAAAAAAAAAAAAAGCAGTTCAAATACAGCTCTCATCACCCTCGCAACCTCCTTCCTTACAACTCACTTATATTACCTCCTGTTGCTCTGTAGGAACTGTCTGAGGTACTATACGAGGCCAAATTCTCCAGTTAGGCACTGGGTCCTATCCCCTCTCTTCTGTTCAAAAGTATAGCTCCATTATTTCTAAGCTTTCTGCTACCATCAATTTGTGTTCGTTTCTTTCTGCTAGGGTATTGGCATCAGTGCACCAAAAGGTTGAAGTTTCTCTGTCCCCACAAACAAAATAAGGCAAAACAAAGCAAAGCCCTCTCACCTAATTCCATATGGCCCTTGAGCCTGCCCTCTTTCTCTGTCCTTTTTATTTTAACCAAAACTCTTGAAAAGAGATTTTTTAAAAATTATCCTGCTATCTCCAATTTCTCTCTTTCTGTTGTCTCTTAAATCCACTCCACTTTACCCCAAAAGTGTTCTTACTAAAGTAATAAATGACTTTCTTAGTAAGGTTAGAATGATTTTCATTCACATCAGACACATGTTGCTAAATCCAGTGGTTACTTCTCATTCCTCTTCTGATTGGACCTATAGCACTATTTGAAAAAATGATTACTTAGTCTTTTGTGAGACCTCCCTCACCCCAACCTTGGAGAATCATTTATGGTCTTTGAATAGGGATGTGAACTCATCAAATTTCATTTGAGAAAGAGTTATCTTGATAGACAAGAAATTAGAGAAAAAGACAGGCATAAAGAATTGCAATCATCAGAAATGGGTAAGGTAGTATAGAATAGTGGGGGTAGTGGTAATGGTAGTATATAAATAAATATAGAAGCTACATTGCAAATGTAGAACTAAAGAAAATTGCAATGGATTTGATATCCAGGTGAGAGTAAGACAAAAATCTCTAATGGTAGTAGCAAGAAATAATCTAATGTCAGTGGCTTGTCATAACTAGCATTTACTCCTTGTTTTCAATGCTTGCCAAATTGTGGGTTGAATGCTGTGGCCTGACTTGTTTTCTCACGCCTAGATCTAGACCAAACAAGTAGCCCCTGTTTGCAATATCTTTTTTTTTAAGACAGAGAGGAAGAACAAGAGAGCTGAGAGAAACGCTCGTTGCTCCCTAAAGAATGTAGGATACGTCATACCTGCTTCCATTTCATTGGCTGAACACATCACATGGCCAAGATCAAAGTCAAGGGGCACCTGGGTGGCTCAGTTGGTTAAGCGTGGTCTTTGGCTCAGGTTATGATCTCACCGTTTCTGAGTTTGAGCCCCACATGGGGTTCTATGCTGACAACTTGGAGCCTGGAGACTGCTTTGAATACTGTGTCTCCCGCTCTCTCTGTCCCTCCCCCACTCAAGCTCTCTGTCTCAAAAATAAAATAAATGTTAAAAAAAAAAAAAGATCAAAGTCAAACCTAGACATGTATAAACCACATAAAAGGAAGAGGGTATAGAACATTTATGAATAATAATGCCATTATTATAATGATTGTGGTGATTCACACTAGTTTCTGTCCACCTAAATGATTGTCAAAATAATAAGCAGAAATAGAAAATCTAATAGAAAGGATGGATTTGGGAAGGAAGAAGATGAATTCAGCAAGAAATATATATTATACAGGTTGAATATCCAGGAACATCAGGCAGACAGTTTGAAACGAAAATTTGGCACTTAGGGAAAGATCAGGGCTGGGGATTTTGAACAAAGCCAAGAACAGATCATTGAGGAACACCTACATTTGGCAAAGAAAGATGAAGGGTGTAACTATAAGAAACAGAGTAACCTGGTTCACAAATTTAAAAAAATCCAAGCTCAAATGTGAAGTAAAATGCTTTCTGATAGACATGTGGATTGGTGATCCACTATTAAATCACGTCGACACACTCAGCAATATGTTCCAAATTACGTGAATTTATCAGAGATACAATATGGCATAGAAATTGAAAACACATGCTCAGGGGTCAAAGATAGGAGTTTACCTTCCCCTACCACCATCTTATAACTCTTTCAGATTGGGCAAATTATTTCATTGCTCTAAACCTGTTTCCTCCTCAACAAAATAGTAACAATAACTTTTACCTTATAGGATTGTTGAGAAACTTAAATGAGATTATGCCTGTAAAATGTTAAGGCAGCTCCTGGCTTGTTTTGAATATTGAATTGGTATTAGTAGTATTGTTAACGATTACAAAAAGAAAACATTGACTCTGATTTTGTTTACCTTTGCGTTTCTAGAAGCCTTTCCTATAAGCATATGTTCTTTATTTACTAGTGTTAAAGATTCATTTGACAATTTAACAAGAATGCCTGGGATTTGTATTATTAGCCAATTATGTGAAAAATGCAAATAAGATTAAATTCAATTAGAAAATGTATGCAGGACTTTGAGTAATAACATATTTATTTCCAGATTCATTACACCCAAATGCTCACTTCTTGTTCCTTGCAGGAGTATGACTGTGCAGCATGCATATTTATTGCTACCGATATTTTTATCACAGTGAAATTAGGAAAGACAATTTGGACAATGTTGTTACTATTTACCTTCACCTTTCTTAAGCTTTATGCTTAATGAAAAATCATATCGTGCTGAACAATTTTATAGTCCCCCATTGAGGGACTATTCCGTTTAGCTTGAAGAAATAATGAAGTCAACTCTTAAAAAGTGGCTAGAATTAAACACTTGAAAAGATGTATCTATTTCACGCTTGGTATTTCCATAGCCCACTTGTGGCCCAGATTCGTTTTTGCATTTCATTCTCTGCCATCACTTCTTTCCATTGAAATATGGTTTCCATTGAAAGATATCTGTGTGTTAAGGATATAGTGGTTTCTTTGGCCATCTTTCATACTAGTAAAAAAAAAAAATAGTCTTTAGTGAAGAACATTCCATTTGCGACACCAACACTTTTTCCTATTTTTGAATTAAATGCCTATAAAGTCTTCAAAGTTGTCAATGATACAGTATGTATTCTAGAGCCTGGGGCCCATATTGTTCTTTTATTTTATCTTGTGGTTTTCCTGTGAAATGGTTTTTGGTGTTTATTTTCTTGAAGGATCACTAGCCATTTGTTAGACTGCAGGGCTGATTAAAACCCAGACTCCCATATGAGGCCTACAGATGTCATAGAATTAGAGGAAATTAGCTTCAGGTCTGGCAGTGATTTTCTAAAAATGGTTCTCTTGATCTCACTGAAATTGGGGATTTCTTTGCTGAGCTGCCAAGATGCATAAATCTTCTATGAGAGCTGAGTTTGTAACAGACCTTGACATGTATGATCTAATTCTAGAAATCAGACTTTTAGCTGAAAATCAACAGCCTCAGGGAGGATTAAGGATGTTGTTGGTATCCACATGTGTATTCTATCTTCTCCTGCACAAATGAGCTTAGAAGGTAATTGGTGTATTCAGAAGGAGCCCCAAAGCATCTATACGTTACCAGCGTAATCCCTCCAAATTACAATGCACAGCCAAAGAAATGGGTATTTAGGAACTGTGGTGGTGACCTGGGTGGGCTTTAGCATGCAGTTTTAAATTGTTTGATTTTTTTTTTAATTTGATGACAGCTGTATTAGTGGATATTAAAGTAATCTAACTATGGTCAAAAAGATTCTTCATAAAGTAGAAGGTCTCACCTTCTTGTCTGTTTCTAGAAATAATAGTTTATAACATATAAACACTAAAATGAATTGTTGTCTTTTGATTTTTTTACCTTGTAAATTATGCAAGGTATTTTAGAATTACAATGGCCAGCTGATTATTTTGCATAGTCTTATACTTTTTATTTAATTAGGATATATTTATTTTCTCTGGTTTTATATAAGAACTCCTATTAGAAGAATAATTTGAATATTCACTTATAGATCAACATGATTAATACAAACTATTTTTTATTGCAAAAGTAATAGGACATCATAGGAAGTTTCTGCTCAGTTAAAAAAAAAAAACAACACATCTCCTCAAACACAGTTGATGTTACTCTTTTTCTTTTAGTTTCCAACCTTCCTATGCATATTTGGGTTTTAAATTATTTATTTACTTATTTGTTTGTTTGTTTGTTTATTTATTTAGAGAGTAGGCACAAGAGCAGAGGCAGGGCAGAGAGAGAGAGAGAATCCCAAGTAGGCACAGTGCCATCATGACTTGAGCTGAAACCAAGAATCAGAATCTTAACCGAGTGAGCCACCCAGGTGTCCCCCCCCCCCAATTTGGTTTTACATGTATAGTATATAAGCTTCATTAAATTTTATATATTGGTTATTCACCTACTATATAAATCTTTTTATGATGATAGCAATAATATTATAGATATATAATTCATGTAATATATAAAATACATTAAAATCAATTTAATGGTTCTGAAATGTATGTGAAGAAAAATAAATGTATAGCATATTATAGACAAAGCTAACAAATTAAAAGGTAAAATTCATTCAATTATTCTTTTCTTTCCAACAAAAAATAAAACACTATTATTATCCAACGAGTGAATGGATTGTCCCTACAAACAGGGCGTTCTCAACTAGGCAGACTCAATGATCACATTACTTTTGCAACTGTCCTTTTAGACTTTTAGAAGTTTGTTGAAATGCACGAGTATAAACTCACAGGTGATGCTAATAGTGTCCTCTCTAGAAGAGAGAATCAGATCTTTATACCATTTCTTTCTCTTTCTGTCCTTCTTTTGAGAGAAGCTCAGGGAGCAACTGAAGTCCTCTAACTCAGAACTTCATGTAAGTGCAATTGCCCTTTTGACTACTGATCTCTCAAGGTCCTCCTTCTCCTAGACAGCAACTACCAGCTGGGGTCCCCAGAGAATTTGAAAGTCACCCAGAATCTGAGACCATGATCTGGATCAAATCACTACATAGTGGAACCAAAGACAAACTGTACCAGCAAAGATGGGGTCCAAGAAAACATCTATGCATATTATAACCTCCTAAACATCTCCTCCTGGTGTTTGAATTAGTGCTTTTAGCTTTTGACCTTTCATAAGAAATTGTGCAGTTCATTGATAGTAACTGCTTATTGATCTTTTAGAATTCGAGATTATGAATGGACTCTACCCTCCATACATTTTGAGATCAGCATAATAGGCATGATTGTGTGTTGTACTCTCTTTGCAAATATGGCAGGGAGAGTAATTTATATTTGTGATTTAGTGCACCGGCTCTTCATTGTTCCCTACCACTGCCCTGCAGAAAAACAACTGTGTAGAATTCAACCCATTTATAAGCTCATATTTCTTCCCTCTGAGTTTTCAATTCAAGTAGAAATAAAGCTAATACAGGTGAAATAAACAAGAAAGAAATCAATGCTAAGCCATATGGTGAGATCTTCAGATGAACTTATAACCATATTAAACTTCATCTTAACATATTGAAAGAACCAAGACATACTGGTGTTTCTAATTTGTCAAAAAGTAGTCCATAGTGTCCTGAACAGTTTGTTTTTTTCAAATATATACTTGGCTTTCCAAAGGTTTTCTTTATCTAGTTTCCTTCCCTTATTTCTTGATGAAATAAACTTCAGTTCAGTTATCCGATTAGCTGGGTTGATGGTTTTTAGGTTTAGCATTACGAATGATTTTTTTTTTATCCAATTCAGTATTCAATTTGAATGTACCAGTTAGTAACAGAATTAAAAATAGAAAGTAAGACTTTGGAGTTATGATTAGATACTAAGTGCCTGAGGAAGTTTTTGTTTTTCCCTTCTCCTTCCTTACCATATGTAGGTTGATACCTGTGATCCCCACCATACATCGATCCTGCTTGACCATTCTTCCTTAGCCACTATATCTATCTCATCTAATAAAAAATAATTTCAGATCCAAAATGCCCTAGTATATCTATTCAACCTCATCTTCTATTCTTTTTCAGTTTACATCTTGATTTCCAGATGGACTGGTGTCTACAGTCCCTCTATGCCTTTGCTCTCTCTTCTGCATCTACTAAACATTACCCACTTCTCAAACTCTGATATAATCTCTCTCTCTATACTCTCCACTGCCTGACTTTTATATGATTTTGTTTACTTATTTTATTAATTCACCTCTGTCACTTTTTTGCAAAATTAGAATCATAACATAGGTTTCTCCTTCTCTTGTATCTCCACTATCCCCTGCATCAAGTGATGGCTACTGTACTTTGTATACAGAACCATCCAAATATTTTGAAAGTTGAATTAATTTGCAAGTGTTCTTATAACCATGCTCTTTGCTTCGAGTACTGCAAATGAATGTAGACGGTATCATATTAAGCAATAGAAAATTTATAGGTGTTGAGATATTTATCCAAGATTCAAATGTAAGCTTATCTGAAATTAAAGCCTCGGCTACTAACATTAGCCACATTACCTAAAGATGCCTGTCAAATCTCACTATAGAAATTGTGTCTTAAATGATTCCAAACTGTTAGAAAAATATGAAGTATAGGATGAATGAGCTTTTTGGAATATTTTCCCAATGGTCACGATACCATTGACATTAACCAGAGCTTTGTTGTTGGTATACTGTGAACTTTATTCTAGAATAACCCTGGGCTCTTGCTTTGCATGTTCTTAAAATAACCACCATGTGGGGTTTTTTGTTTGTTTGTTTGTTTTAAATTTTCTCTAAAACAAAAACTTCTATGGCTGACACATCATACAACTGTCTTTATGACCTATCATTAAGGTGCTAAAGAAGACCCTGTAATAGTTGCCTTCCTTTTTCAAAAATTCATTGATTTTAGAGATAAATGTTAAAAAGATGTGAAAATACCCTACATCTTTTCATGGGATCCATCCTTTCACTTCCAAGCTCTAACAATAAAAGTGAAAGATGAATAGTATCTTGCAAAGTGTCAGAGTTATTTTTGCCTTCTCTCTCTCTCTCTCTCTCTCTCTCTGGGAATATATCTAAAGAGATTTGGCCTTTTACTCAAGTAACTATGATATTGGAAAATAGCATAAAATAATTGAAAAGAGTGTAGTTTACATTGAAAAATGCCTTTTTGAAATACAACTGATTACTAACCTAGTTAATCAAGGAGACTCTGCTGAAGATATATGCCTGAAGTGTTAAAGATCATAGGAATAATACCTACTGATTCTTATTGATGTTTTGACGTTTATTTAAAAGCTCTTTGAAGATAAAGCCTTCATTTTGTAAACTTCAAGTTGGCTTCAGGAGATGATTTTGCTGGGTTCTTTAGAGGTGCGTTATTGGCCCTTTCTTGCTAAAATAAATTGTTCTTTGATTAATGTTGAAAATTCTTAAACTGTTGAAAATTACTAATTCAGCAACTGATCCTATGATAAATCCTCATTACTCAGCAGATTCAACTGACCAAAAATTTAACTCAAAATAAATGTTAAGACAATGTATTAATCATAGTACAGCAAGAAATTTATCTGTTAATGGGCTACATTTCTTGTTCAGTTTCTCCTTTTCTTCCTTTTTGACTTCTTTTTAAAGCCAGGCATCATATAAAGAAGCACTATCATGCTCAGTCCATTCTCAAATTAGCTCTCACTTAAAGAGCGGTAATTATGATAAAAAAAGAAAATGGTATTTTGATTTTCCTAATATTGTTTCAGCCTTCAGCATCCATTCATTTTTCTTTCAGCAATACACAAGCTACTGTATACAAAGCACGGGGAATACAGTAACGCACAGGATGAACCAGGGGCACAAATTCCATTTCACCTGTTTTTTTGCTGAATTTCCTGAATTTGTGGAAAGTTCACATTCAAATTCAAGGCCATTTTAAGTAACGTTGCAAATGGAGCCTGTGTAAATGGGGAGTTGAGAAGGCTGGGAGAGGTCAGCCCCATATGAGATAGTTGGCTTATATTGGAGGGGCATTATAGTATATAAAATAAACACATCTTGAAATATGTGCTCATGTTGGTATGGTAATATTTTTCTAATGCAAGAAAGAAACTCACCCTTTGAAAGTGTTTATTATTTTCCAAACTGTCTCATCCATGCTCATGTGGACCTTAAACCAAATTCTAAGGCTATTTCCTTCTAAGGGGATGCAAACATTGTGTTTCTCCCTGTTGCATAGCACAGAGAAGGTATGTATTTGATTTTCATATATTTGATTAAGTATTAGCTGGTTGGTTGGTCAAATCCCCCAAAGAAACTTGCCTAGTCATGTCTACTTCCTGCAGTAATTTTCATTTGGTCACATCCTAGGTGGCTGGATTTTGTTCTGTTCATCTTTGTAGGCTGAGTAACTGCCGAGTAAATCCTTGGAGGAGGATAAATAAATGAAAGAAGAAATTATTTAACAATAAACAGTGAATATGATGCATTGAATAAAATTCTCAAATTTCTGTGGCCAAATCAATGACTGCCTTTTTGTGAGAATAACCAGATTCAGATGTAAGTTTTACATAATGCATTCTTATTCTTCTGTTATTTGACTGAAAATAAGCAAAAATTCAGGTTCTTAGTTACAGATGTTTACCATCTATCTTTTTCTCCATCCTATATGTTCATCAAAGACAAAATCCAATTTTTATTTACCCTTTTATAATCCATAGTTAGTACCAAGCCTGGAATATAGTAGGTGCACAATAAATCAAGAATGGCATAAAAGAACAGAAGGGGCATTTTCTGCTTTGATTAGGAACTCTAAAGTACTCTACCTCTAATAGTATACAAAGTTGTGATGGAAGTAATATAACAAATCCACACACATACATACACACACACATACGTACTTACATACATACATACATATATACATACATACATACATATTTGGAAATAAAACAAACATTACCATGGTATAAAGATTTGCAGAGCAGTGGAAAAGCTGTGGAGACTAGAAGCTATAAACTCTGTACTTCAGTTTGGCAAAACAAAAGGACTCTAGGGATTAACAAAAACAAAAGGACAGCAGAGCATTAAGTGGAAAAATAGACAAGCTTTTTCTTGCCCAGTAAACATTATCCCCTACCCAAAATCATCTTTACTTTTACATTAGGAGATATATTAATTCCAGAGCACATTCAAAGAAATGTTGTTTAGTGACATGAGTCTTAAAAATAATAATCATTTTATTTTATTCCTATTTTTTAAGAAGTTCTAAAGTACCAATTTCAATAGAGAGGATTAGTCATTCATGCTGTCTCCCTTCATTTAAGAGGTTATTAAAAACACTAGAGATATTTGTGAAGTCTTGAGCCAGCTGAGAATTTCCTTCTAAGATGCAACAATGAAATTGGCTTGTCCTTAATCCCAGAAGCAATCTAGAAAATATTAATTTCAAATGCCTTACATTTAACATTCTGTCCAGGTTGTTAAGTAATGGGCTGTTTATTTTTAGTTGAAATGATTCAATTGATGTAATAACATTTTAATGAGAAGAAAATAATTCCTCAAACCAAAAATTTGTACTTGATAGACTACAGACAATTACTGAGATGACTGCAAATTGCACATTTAAACTTTGAGGACTACATTAACCTTGCCATATCATTATCAATATCCTAAAGTACTTAATTCTTTGAAGTCATAATTATAACACTTCATAAATACACAGCTATAAATGTGTGCTATTATATTCTTAAGAAAACTCAGGAATATGGTAAAGATTGAAGAAAGAGATTGAAGAAAAAGTAAAGGTGTTGTGAATTGCCAGATTATAACTTAGAAACATATAACACCTTGTATAGTGCCTTGCACATCAGAGATATTACAAAGTATGTCTTGATTTGTTATAATTGATACGATAGCAAAGCGTGTCATGCTATGCATTTACTCTGTCAAGACCTTGCACACTACATGAGACCTCAGTTCCAGAAGGTCTTGCAAGTTATGAAGATGGAATAAGAAGACAATCCAGTTTCTGGAAGCAACTTCTGTAAACTTCCTCAACGAATTCAAACTCAAATCTTGACAGAAGAGTAAAGTGAGAGAGAGAACATGAAGGAATCTGGTTTATAAACAGAATGGAAGTATTCCTGATGTTCATTTCAGCACTTCACTCAAAGAGCCCACCCTCTGGAGTGAACACAGATGGGAGAGTTATATTTGTAGTTCACTTAGTCTTAGTTTCTACTTGTCTTCTCTAGAGTGAGACAAACAATGCTTCTAGTATTGGAGATTCTTTTCTTTCATGTATTTCAGCCACTCGGTAAAACTTAGCTACTTCATAGAGACTGAACTGAAGAAATTGCAATATGTTGTAATGAGATTGAATGAGACCATCTAGGGAGGAGGTGGGAGAAAGAAAGGAAGATCAGAAGAAAGACTGTGGTGTAGGAATGCCAACATCTCTACCCTTTGCCTCATTTGAATTCTTACTGCTCTGAAATGAATCTTTCGTGTGTGCACATTTGAGGAAAAAATTAACAAATTATTTTATTTTCAGAAATTTTTTCTAAAAGATAACCAGGGATTAGAGGACTTGTCGTTTTTTAGGTTTCTGAGCCTGAAATCCCCCAATCTTGTATAAACCTATTACTAATATAAGTTAGGGTGTTTGTATACATGTAAATACACACACATATATAGGCAAATACATATAAAGGTTTACAAAATTTATCATGTAATCTGAAATCTGTCCATAAATACCTGCGAGCAGATCACATCCCAATGAAAAATATAAAATATGCAATATCAATTTGGTGAGATAAGTGCTATAATGAAAATTAAAAGTATTTGAATTGGACACTCTCAGAATACATAAGAAGGTCATTTAGAGTCTGAGGTGTTTGAAGGTTTTTGAGAAGGAAGACAATTTAACTGAGGACATGTGCCAGTCTGGGAAGAATGTATGTGTAGAGAAACGTATTAGTGAATGCATGAATTCGTCAAACAGAGAGAACACTTGAAGTACAAAGTAGCTCAACATGACTGTATGCAAGGAAGCGATAGGGAACCAGGCTGAACCATACACTTTCAAGAGTCTTTGTACCATGCCAAGTTTTACAAACCATGTTAAGTAATTTATTCTGGGTCTTTGGAGGATACATTGGAAACCCGGACCCAAGGCAGGGATAGCAATTATGAGGTGGCAGTAGTCTACTGGGAAGTGGTTAGATCACTAATTAAGAAAGTGGCAGTGGGGGTGAAGAGGTGCAGATGGAGGGACTACAGATCAGATTGAGCTTGGGGACCAACTGGATATAGATTAAGGTTATGCAAGATGGAGAAATGCAGGTTCTTGTCTTGGGCAAATGCTTCCATGATAGTACCCAGGACGGTCATGCAGGATTGCACAGGTTGTACACAACCGAGTACACATGGCTGAATGACTGTGTAGCTGAAACCTAGACCACACTACTTTCAAAACCATGTTCCCATGGAACTATATAAAAGTACTTGCTACCCAGGCTATGGGCAGCCCTAGAAAGAACCCATATAAAAAACAGGAGATAGAATAGATTGGTATAAACCCTACTGATAAAATTCAGTTTGATCCTAACATTTTACCTCATTTCTGCTTGAGAAGAGTATTTCATATATATTATTACTGAAATAACACAGAGTGGTATTAAATTCACTATTTGGAAAAAAGAGATAGAATTCTCAAGACCAATCCTATGAATCAGCACCACATAGGATATGCCCAGCCAATGGACTTCCCCCATACTTATAGGATACAACCTGGCTCTTCTCTCTTGAGAAGAGCAAAGAATAACAACATACCCTGTATCCCAAACAACCAGGAAAAAAGTTGCTTTCCTCCCCATCTTTACATCATTCTGCCAAGCCCTTCTGTTTGCCTTCACCAAATCCTGGGAAGTTGATTTCTGTTCTAGTGATATAAATGCTTCCTTTTTCAGATGAAACACTGCTCCATTTGCCAAAGCCTTTTTTTTTTTTTTTTTTTTTTTTGTAAAAATTACATCTGGATATCACATCTTTTCTTCTGTTTATGTTTTGAGTCTTTTCAACTCCTATAAATCTGCTAATTTTGCACTGTGCTAGGACCCAATGACCTCTCTCTTGCTTGCTTCTGTTCTACCGCGACTTTCTTCTTGGCTGTGTCATGACTCCACTTTGTCTGCCTGGGGTGAGAGATGGTCTGTTGACCAACCACTGCTTCATCATTTTTAATGTTTATTTATTTATTTTTGAGAGAGAGCAAGAGTGAGCAGGGGAGGGGCAGAGAGAGGGGGAGAGAGAAAGAGAATCCCAAGCAGACTGAGCTGTCAGCGCAGAGCCCAACACAGGGCTCTAACTCACAAACAGTGAGATCATGACCTGAGCTGATATTGAGCTGGATGCTTAACTGACTGAGCCATCCAGGTACCCCTGCTTCCTCTTTTAAGCATCATATTTTATGAATCCTCACTTCCTGCTGGGAAGAACACAAATAAATCTGATCAGGCATTATGGTTCAGGGTTAGCAACAAAAGCCTATCTGGAAGAAAGCAGAAAGCAAATGAGAATGTCAAGGCACAGCTCAGAAACATCAACCCAGGCTGTGAGAAGTGTGATGGTTGACCAGGAGTGGCTGGCAACACTTCAGACCTGGAGATAGTTTAGGCAAACCATCAGCACGGGGTCAATGCCTGGGAAATCTCAGGAAACTGACACCTGGCCAGGGTCTTGTTGTCACCTCAGCCTTGCCCTTCCAGTTTAATTCTTTCCCTGTTACGGCAGTTCACATGTCATTTTTTGCATTTTTTTTTGTCTTCTCTATCCATGCACACAATACGAGGAGACAACAGTTAGCTGTTTGTGATAGGAAATATAAATGACCATTTTGAAAGTGTGCCAGACAGGATCTGCTGTAAGTTGTCATTGTTACTGCTGCCATCTGTTGTTCTTCAGTGCTGAGATGTGATTTTCCTGGCAAATGTCTCTCTCATTGTGAACTATCTTTCACCCCTTCCAGAGATCTTCACTCACTAGACTGACTCTTTTAAGGAATGTTCAAGGCAGTGTTCCCAATGTTTTAAAATAGAAGAATCTGGGATGTTTTTATATTACATATTTTATATATCTCAAAGCACAAAATATTTCTGATTATTAATATTTTTTCTCTTAAAATAAAAATATTTTAATGAATTCTTACTACTTTAGTGTAGGCTCTATCAAGCAAGATAACACAGAACAGATTTCCATTTTCAACCTTGTTCTCAGTTAGGTTTGTAGCTAAGTTGGTGAGCTTTGTCTAAGCTCTTTTATTTCTATATAACGTTTCTCTTTTCATGCAACCTTGAAATTATAGTAATTTGGGTATTTCTATTCTTCTGAAAGAAATAACTAGTGCCAAAAATATTTCAAGTGATAAAGGTTTTTGAGAGGGGAGACAATTTTGCTGAGGGTTAATAGCTAGGACTGCTATTTATTAAGTAAAATGCCTATAACTAAATGTTCAGATATCAAAAAAAAAAATAATCTGAACTCTCAAAAGTAAGAATTACACATTTTCCACATTTAAGCAAATGTTTCTCTGTACTATCACATTGATTTCTATATTCTCAATATCTGCCATAATGAAACCATTTAATAAATGTTTTATGCATTACTGAGTAGAACTATGGATGGTAATTTTTTTTAGAATAATAGCTAACTTCTATAATTTGGAGGTTTTTAAAAGGTTTGAATCCTTAGTTAAGTATATATTTTTAAGTCATAGTCTGCCTTAAAAAAACTCATTATAATAATTAGGGCAGCATGGTATTACTAGAGAAATCACCAACTAGGTCAGTGGAACATATTTAATAATCATTAAAAATACTCTAGTATATCTCATATATTAAGACTTGATAAGTGAACCATAATAATAAATAGAAATAAATATTTATCAGAGTTTCTCACCTTAGCATAAAAATGGAATATCAAAGAAGAGGAAGGAAGAGGAATAGAATTATATGCACAAAAATTCTTGGGAGAAGATCTTATAGAAGCAAAGATTTATAGAGTTGGCTATAATATTTTTGAACCCTGTATATTAAAATACCATCAATCAAAGTAAAAACCAAGAAACGGAGGGGGAGAATATTTGAAGCAATTTGTAATACATAAAAATCTAATACAAATGAGGTGTTTAAACTCTGTTGAAGGAATACAGAAAGGACATAATTTAGGGATATAAAAATAGCCAACATACCTATAGAAAATTTGTAATCTCACTCATAAATTAATCAATGTAAATTAAAAATACACTGATCAACTATTTCACATTTGAAAATTTTCAAATTACTGACGAAAGCCACATGACCTGAAACTACCCAGGATTTTGTAAGGATATCAGTGTCATATGACTGGCAAGAATAGAAAATGATGTGTTCTTCAACTGATATGCTGCATCTGCAGTGTTTCAAATGTTCATATCCCATGAATTAGTAATTCTCTTTCTAGGAATTTATCCTAGGAAAATAATCATAAATGTAACCCGATATGTCAACGTAAATGTTCAAAGGTATTCATTGCAATGATAAAGTAGTTAGAAAATTATAAAGTTTTCTATATTTCCTAAAACAGAAATGATTAAAAATATAATAGTTCATATGATACACTTATGTCAAAAATATTTTAAGAACTTTAAAATCATTACAATGTCACATAAAACAAATGAATAATGAGCAAATATTATAATCAGAAGGTCTCAACCAGGTAAATTTACACCTGTGCGTATAATACATCCAGGAAATGAATGGATAGAAATCATCAAAATGTTAATGGTGGCTACTGCTGGGTGGATCGCAGATGATTTACTTTGTCTCTTTCATATTATTTATGAACTGCCTAGTTTTCCACAATGAACACATATTGGTTTTTAAATTAATATAAGAAATAAAAGGATACCAATGGACCTTAATTAATCCTTGAGTTAACTTTCATTGCGTATGTTATATTCTCAGCTTATCACTAACAGAAGCTTTTAAATAAACTTGTACCTATTTCAACCATATAATAGCATCATGCAAATGAACACTGGAGGAAGCTAGCAAAATTACAATAAGCATTGTTCCAGTAATGTGTTTCAGCAAAGTAATTTTAAGTAAGGTTATTTTATCTCTTTGATTTCAGCTCGTGTTATAATAAAAACAAAAATAGATGTTTCTTATCTGCCTCAGATATCATTAAAACATAAAAATCTGCCTGACTGCATAAATTCATTTCAAGCTAACATCATTCATCATTTAACCAAATCTACCTAGGGCTTTCTTTTATAAAGAACAGGGCCTTTCATTTTTCATTTATCTTACCTTATCTGATGCTACAATAGAATAAATCTTCATTATTTGTTTCCTAGAAGAAAGAAAAGGGAATGAAAAGTTCAGTGCATAGAGTTTATTGATTGCTCTCCTTACCCAAAACGCACATGGTATTAATATAGTCTCTATAAATATTTCATGGATAAATACATAGCATTTTGTGCATACTAAAAATAATGAAAATGGAAAGACTTTATATTTATATGAATTGCCAGTTTATCAAGGGTTATACACTTAAATTATGATATAGTAAATTCATATCAGTTTCTCTTGGTATGTAAAAATAATGGTACTAAGTGCAAACTGAATTTGGGATTAAAATTATGTCTTGAATACTATTGATGGATGCTTTACTTTTCCAAAAAAATCACTCATGTCTCTATTGCCAGTGGAAAGTATGCAAAAGATCTAAAGTCTTTTTCTTTTTCTTTTTTTTTTTTTTTCTCTTTTACCACATTCCAACTAAAAGAAAAATCTCTATTCATGGAATATTTCTGACACCAAATGTTTGGGATTTTTTTTCTCACACTGACCAATTCTCTCGCCCCAACTGACTGTCCTATAGTTGAATTCAAGTCAGTTCTGGCACAAACTACGTGGAATGAGTGTCAGATCCCATAAGTTGAGGGCTCATTCCCTAAGACTTCCCCCACTTAAATACCAGTTGCAAGTCTAGGCCTCCTGTATTTTTGACTTACTGACTACAAGTTGGGGGTTCCCATGTCTCCCTCCACAGGTTTGATAATTTGCTAGAATGGTTCACAAACTCAGGGTAACACTTATTTTTAATTACTGGCTTGTTATAAAGGATATGACAATGGATACTGAACATCATCTGAACAGCCAATTGAATGGGTACATAGGACAAAATATAGGGAAGGAGCCCAGAATTTCCATGCTTTCTCCCAGCACGCCATGCTTCCAACACCTCCATGTGTTCACCTTCCTGGAAGTGCTCCAAACTTTGTAATTCGTGGATTTTTATGGAAGCTTTATCACATAGGCACGATACATTATTAACTGAATCTTGTGCCTCTTTCCCATCCTGGAGGACAGAGGTGTGGGATAAATCAATAAATGATCTGGTCTTATATGGTCACAACATTAAGGCATTAATCTGTGATTTATTCACTTATTCTTTAAAAAAAAATGTTTAATGTTTATTTAATTTTGAGACAGAGCATGAGCAGGAGAGGGGCAGAGAGAGGGAGACACAGAATCTGAAGCAGGCTCCAGGCTCTGAACTGTCAGCACAGAGCCCGACGTTGGGCTCAAACCCACGAATCGCAAGATCATGACCTGAGCCAAAGTCAGACACCTAACCAACTGAGCCACCCTGGCACCCCCTGTTCACTCATTCTAATGCTTAAAAGTGCGAATAATTATGAATTGGGGTAAAAACAATCAGTGAGCTATCCAGGAGCCAATCAAGTGTTCCCTCATTAGAACAAAAGATGCTCCTATCACCCAGGGAATTCCAAGAGATTTAGGAGCCCTGTATTATGTACTGCAGTCAAAGACCAACTATTAGAACAAAGACGATCCTAGTACCTTGTCACTCAAGAAATTACAAAAGTTTTAGGAGCTCTGTATCAGGAATCCAGGATAGAGACCAAGTATATAGAGACCAAATCCCACCATTTCTACCTCCAAATATACCTTGAAACTGACTTTTGTTAATTTACTTGTATCCCGTGATCAAAAACTAAAGAAAGTCACAAGGGCCTCCTCATGGAGCTTCCTGCATCCAATCTTACTTACCTCCAATATATTCAAAAGACTAAAATAGTTGAAAACTATATATCAGCTCATGTCATTTTACTGCTTAAAGCTATTTGATGACTTTTTATTGTCCTTCTAAGGAAGTCTTACTTCTCAGCACTGTGTGTAAGACCTACTTTTTCAATCTCAGAACTTCCCTTGCCTGCTGTACCTTGACCTCTGTTGCTTCCAGGTTTTCACACTTGCTGTTTCCCTTTCCTTTAATGCTCTCTCCCCCACCACTTTGATGGAGGGCCTTTCTTCACCCTTCACTTGTCTGCTTAATGCTTATTTAAAATGACCTCCTCTGGGGCGCCTGGGTGGCGCAGTCGGTTAAGCGTCCGACTTCAGCCAGGTCACGATCCCGCGGTCCGTGAGTTCGAGCCCCGCATCAGGCTCTGGGCTGGTGGCTCAGAGCCTGGAGCCTGTTTCCGATTCTGTGTCTCCCTCTCTCTCTGTCCCTCCCCCGTTCATGCTCTGTCTCTCTCTGTCCCAAAAATAAATAAACGTTGAAAAAAATAAAGTAAAAAAAAATAAAATAAAATGACCTCCTCAAAGCACTCATTCTTTCTTCACCCAAACCTTAGCAGGTCCCTCTCGTTTTTTCTCTTACTTTTTCCCCTTGATTTTTTTTTTTTTTTTTTATTAACCACAATTTAAGGTTATTTGCCTGTTTAAGGGTTAGAATGAGTGAATGAATCACAGACTAAGGCTGTAGATTGTGCCTATGTAGGACTAGATCATTTATGCATTTATTTCACAAACATTGAGAACCTTTCACGGGCCAGATGCCAACCTGGGCACGGAGACTCCAAGAGACAAGCCACTCTCCTTGCCCTCAACCATGACCTTGTGACTGAAATTGCTTTGTAATCAGATCAACTGCTGTACAATGGAAGCACACTAGTAGTAAACACAGTGTAAAAGAATTAAAGTTTGCTTGGAAATCACAGGAGGCTTCATAGAGAAAATGGCATTTCAACTGAATGTAAACCCACTACTCAAACTCTACTGTATCGCATAATTAATGAAAAGTGGTAGGATGAAACACTTTTGAAGGTAGAAGCTAGAACAACAACAAAAAAATCCTTCAATTAAAAACCATAAATATTTTATTGGGGCGCCTGGGTGGCGCAGTCGGTTAAAGCGTCCGACTTCAGCCAGGTCACGATCTCGTGGCCCGTGAGTTCGAGCCCCGCGTCAGGCTCTGGGCTGATGGCTCAGAGGCTGGAGCCTGTTTCCGATTCTGTGTCTCCCTCTCTCTCTGCCCCTCCCCCGTTCATGCTCTGTCTCTCTCTGTCCCAAAAATAAATAAACGTTGAAAAAAAAAATAAAAAAATAAACCATAAATATTTTATAAATGGAAGAGAATATCTTACCATAAAATTATAAAATTATTTTTAGTATGTTGATGTTGTTATGTAGTTAGGGTTTTCCAATTCAGAAGTCCCTTTAAAGACTGGTTCTTTTTTCTTGGTAATAAATTTTTTTCCAGGGAAATGCTGAATAAATCTTTGTTGAAATACACTCCATTGCTTTCTGTCAATGACCCTGAAGTACTACAGAATTTACACTTGAGTGGTTGCCATGCTCAAACTTGACAGGTAGTGTAGTGTGTTTGTTGATTAAAAAAAAAAAAAAAAAAAGTATGGTGTAGGTCTATATGGTTTTGTGTTTATTTAGTTTTGAGGAGAAATTAATTGATTTAACATATTGATAGCGAAGCTCAAAACCTACCCGGCTGACTCTTAGTATTTTTAAAATTATTATTGCAAATGCCATTGTGTCAAAGTATATATTAAAGGTATCTGTATCTCCTTATGTGCATTATTTGAATTGCCATAAATAATGGAAATAGAAAACAAAGCTATCCTGAAACAGGATATTTTTTAAAGTGGTGCTTTCCTTTTGTTTTCAAATGTTATGTAGTTTTCCTTAGAAACAAGAAGCATATCCAGAAGTTTTTACACAATGATTCCTTGGATAGCTAAGGTTACTTCATTTTTCTCTTCATTCAATAATTGTTATTAGTCTTGGGGCGCCTGGGTGGCGCAGTCGGTTAAGCCTCCGACTTCAGCCAGGTCACGATCTCGCGGTCCGTGAGTTCGAGCCCTGCGTCGGGCTCTGGGCTGATGGCTCAGAGCCTGGAGCCTGTTTCCGATTCTGTGTCTCCCTCTCTCTCTGCCCCTCCCCCGTTCATGCTCTGTCTCTCTCTGTCCCAAAAATAAATAAACGTTGGAAAAAAAAATAATTATTAGTCTTAAGAAATATTTAATAAAGTAGTTAGATTTTATACTTTGTCATATATTGTTAAAAGGTTTGCCAATTTTTAGGTTGGAAGAGAGCAATATGTCTATCGCATGAGAGTTTTTACAGTGCCTAAATACATCTACTGTGTCATCCTGTATATATGAATGTTCACAGGTCTCAACACTGAGATCAACACTTTACATTTTCTACATTGATTACAAGTGGCAAACATGACTCCAGAATTTGCATTTCAGTACTATATAAAAATGTTGAGTTTGCTTAACCTTTTTTTTAATTAACATTTTTAAAATGTTTGTAATCTTGAGGTTCTTGAAAATGGGACCAAGTGTATATGAAATTTAATTTAGAATTCAGAGTGAGGTTGTGGTAGGGGAAGGATTTAGAACTTGGTGTAAGACCTGTCCAATAAATCAAAGTGATATCTTAGGGGACTGAGAGACATAAGTGGAGGTGGCACCAAGGATCTAAAGCATGTATAATAATCTATTCATGGTCTATCCAGAGTCTAACTGGACAATTACTGTCAGCATAAGAACTGGGTGGATATCATTGGATAGTAATGAATGAGGGAGTGTGATGTGCTGGTACCTGGAGGAAGAATTTATACTCTTGAAACGCTATGGCATACCTCAGGCAGTTGTTCCAACAGCATTGTCCTAGAAACACTCAGATACTGGCAAAATTTTGTAATATCTACAGTTATGTTTTCTAAACAGCCATAATATATGTAATCAAAGACTCAAGAAGATATACATTGTTTATATGGCTATTTCTTATTTTAACTTATAATAAAACAAGCTAACAAAAAAGTATATTGTTAAATGATTTGGACTAAGAAGATGTTTTTATAGAAATCAAAAATAATGTCACCTTAGTAGACAACATTCTCATAACTGGAATTGAATTGGGGTTGGCACACAGTACTACAGGAATTGTTGGTGAACCCATGTTCATTTATTTATTTGTTTGTTTGCCTATTCATTTGTTTGTTTGTTTTTAGTTTATTGTGAGAAAAGGGGAATGAGCAGGGGAGGGGTAGAGAGAGAAGGAGAGAGAGAATCCCAAACAAGCTCTGCACAGTCAGCGTCAAGCCAGGAGATCATAACCTGGGCTGAAACCAAGAGTCAGACACTGGGGCACCTAGGTGTCTCAGTTAGTTAAACATCCAACTCTGGCTCAGGTCATGATCTCAGTTTGTGAGTTTGAGCCCTGCATCAGGCTCTGTGCTGACAGCTCAGAGCCTAGAGCCTGCTTATGATTCTGTGTCTCCCTCTGTCTCTGGCCCTCCCCCACTCATGCTCAGTATCTCTTTCTCTCTGTCTCTCTCTCTGTCTCAAAAATTAATAAACATGGAAAAATTTTTTTTAAAAGTTGGACACTTTCTGACTGAGCCACCAGGGGACCCTCATTTATTTCATTAATGGAATATTTAATGAGCTAGCAAATTGAGATTGAGGTTACTATTGAATGCCTGAAGTATAGGAATTAGTTATTTATTGAAAGAAAATCTCCTTCTCACAGGTACAGGTATAAGTAGGACAGTTGACCTTGCAATATGAATTGTTGAAGAGCCTGACCAAATACCTCCTGTATGAATTGCTAATACACCCAAAACAGGATTGTGTTGAAAAATTACCTGTAAATAGGACTAGCATTTTTAAATATGCAAACTTATTTTAACTATTTTTCAGTTAATATTTCAGAATTCTTCATTGTAAAAAGCAGAAAGAAAAAAAAAAGACCTTGAATGTATAACACATTTGTTTTCAATCAGGTCTACTTTTTTTTATTATTTTATTTATTTATTTTTGAGAGAGAGAGATAGAGAGAGAGAGAGAGAGAGGCAGAGAGTGAAAGAATCCCAAGCAGGCTCAGCATTGTCAGTGCAGAGCCTGACGTGGGGCTCAGACTCACAAACCATGAAACTGACCTGAGCTGAAATCAAGGGTCGGACGCTTAACTGACTGAGCCACCCTGGCGCACCTCAAACAGTTCTACTTCTAAGTGTAAATCCAGAGGGGAACATGAGGGTCAGAGCTACAAGTGCACTGCCAGATAAGTAAAATAGATACCTGGCCCCACTGAGTTATTGAACATTTAAAATATACATAGCAGGGGTGCTTGGGTAGCCCAGTAGGGTAAGGGGCTGACTCTTGGTTTCAGCTCGGGCCATGATCTCACAGTTCATGAGTTTGAGCCCCTCACAGCTGCTGGTATGGAGCCTGTTTTGGATTCTCAATCTCTCCCTCGCTCTCTAACCCCTCCCCTGCTCACACTGTCTATCTCAAAATAAATAAACTTGAAAAAATAAAATATATATAGTAAAAGGCATGCCAAAAAATCATTTTCCTCTTAGAATACTTAGTAATCTTGTGTATATCTAAATTGTAATTTGTCAACAGGCTAATTGGCTACATTTTTTGTTTTTCCCCTACAGCTCTGAGTTTTGACATATGTATCAAATCATGTATGTCCACTATATATCTTCCCACACTTCTGACCACTGGCCATCACTGATCATCCTGTATATCTGTAGTTTTGCCTGTTATAAAATGTCACATAATTGGAATGTATGTGAATGTTCTTAACAGCTTCAATCATAGTATTTCAGAACTGGGAACAATCCAATGTGTAAATGCAATCTGTGTGATAACATCCACAGATCTGCAATTTATAGAGCTGTCCTAGATCGTTGAGAAAAATTTAGCAGAGTGACAGATCTGTAACTTGGAGGAGAAAAAAAGTTGCCCTTTTATAAGGACTATCATCAAGAATTCTTAGCACATCTTAATGAAATTAAAAATGAAAGGAGGGAGAAAATATATTGATGAGGCTTGAGACCTACTACTCAGAGCCAATTATAAGAGTAAATTATCATTTTTTTCAGGAAAAAGAACTCTATTTTATGAAGCTTTTCAACTTAATTAAGTGTGCCATAATAAACAAGATTAATTGCATCCTGGCTAGGGAGAATTCTGGTATCTACAAAATCAAAGATGAAAGTCAAAATCACAGAATAGATTCTGGAAATAATGTTGTCATCAATCAAAATTTGTTCCTTTAAGTTTGTTTACCAAAAAAAATATGTTAAACAACATTTTCTCAAAATCTACGTTTATTATTGGATTCAATTCAATTTAGCATTACTGGATCGAAGCAGCATTTTCAAAAGTAAAATTGTTTCCTTCATTTAACAAGCATCTACTAGTCATCTGTTCAATAGTAGACGCCATGGTAAGTGCTAGGATTATAAAGATAAATCAAATACAGTCCCTGGCTTCAGGTAATTCAAATCATGATCAAGAATATAGAAAAGTACAAAAAAATGTGTATCACAGGCAATATACACTACAATACAGTGATTAACATAGATTTCATCTGATCACTCTATGACCTTCCTATTGTGAAATAATTCTTCAACTCTGCAAGTGAGAGTAGCTTTGACATGCCATACATACATTTAACACACACTTCTATTACAACACTTACCATTTTATATTGTAACCACTTGTTTAAGTTTTTGTCTCCAACAATAAACACTGAGTTCTTCAAGAAGAAGAATTTATTCATCACTTAATGAATAAGAGCAGATACTTACTAATAGCTTTATGGAAGGAAGGACAAGCAGAGGCAGTGGATATGTGGAACAAAAGGGTGGCCCAAAAGGGTGTCACCTGTGGCCAGGGGGATTTTCAAGGTTTAGAGACAACTAAGGATGGAGCCAAATGAGAGAAGAGAGGCAATAACACTTATATTTCATGGCAGAAAGGTTAATAGGTAATGTCAATAACTGAAAGGGAGAAGAATTTTTAAAGAGAAATTATGTAATCTAGGCAGAGTGATTTGAAATGTTGACAGGACATCCACGACAAACTGTCCAGTAGAAGGCTGGAAATGGTGATCTGGTAGTCAGGAATAAGTCTGATTACAGATGTGAATCTAAGTGTCCTAATGATACAGGTGATATTGAAGTTGTGGAAGACTAGGGAATTTCCAAGGAAGAAAGTAAAAGATGAGTTAAGATTAGTTTCTGAATATTGAGGAATTCAAAAGAATCCCAAATAAGAAGAAAAGGTAATGGGTTTGGAGGGATCTGTGAACTTTGCAAAGAGCCTGTAAAGACTCATCATTGATATATTTCAAGAGAGAAGGGGTGAAAAGATGGGAGGCAGGGGAGCATAATGCTAATCAGCTTTGGGACAGAATTCCTGCGTTCAAATCCCAGCTCCATCACAGGCTCTTAGGCTCATCATTTAACCAACCTGAGCCTCTTAATCTTTTTAAAGCTTGTCTCATAGTTTTGAGCATTATATAATATAAAGTAATTGGAAGAGTGGGACACATAGTAAGCATTCAAATCATGGATTAATTGACCTCTGTAAAAACAATTTCAGTATTAGGAGAAAGAGTTTGGAATACAAAGGAAGAAGAGAAATAACGCTATGCTTCTGGAATTTGAGGAAAATGACTTCTTTTGAAGTTTTTATTTTAATTCCGATTAATTCACATACAGTGTTACATTAGATTCAGGTATACAATCCAGTGATTTAACAATTCTGTACATCACCTGGTGCTCATCACAAGTGTATTCATTAATCCCCATCACCTGTTTCATCCCCCTACCTATCTTCCTTCTGATAACCATCAGTTTGTTCTCTAGTTAAAAATCCTTTTCTTGGTCTCTCTTTCTCTCCTTCTCTCTCTTTTCCACGTTTGCTCATTTGTTTTGTTTCTTAAATTCCACATATGAATGAAATCATGGTCTCTGACTGACTTATTTGCTTGTGTAGGGTAGTTCTATTTTTAATTTTTTGAGGAACCTCCGTACTGTTTTCCTGAGTGACTGCACCAGTTTGCATTCCCACCAACAGTGCACGTGGGTTCTTTTTTTCCATATCCTTGCCAACCCTTGTTGTTTCTTGTGTTGTTGATTTTAGCCATTCTGATAGGTGTGAACTGCTATCTCATTGTAGCTTTGATTTGCATTTCCCTGATGGTAAGTGATGATGAGCATCTTTTCATGTGTCTCTTGTCTATCTGGATGTCTTCTTTGGAGACATGTCTGTTCATGTCTTCTGATTATTTTTAATAAGATTATTTCTTTATTGAGAGTTGAGTTTTATAAGTTCTTTATATATTGTGAATAGTAACCCTTTATTGGTTATGTCATTTGCAAGTATCTTTTCCCTTGTGTAGGTTGCCTTTTATTTTAGTTTTGTTGATTGCTTCCTTTACTGTGCAGGAGCTTTTTATTTTCATGTAGTCCCAATAATTCATTTTTTTCTTTTATTCCCCTTGCCTTAGGAGACCTATCTAGAAAAAAAGTTACTATAGCCAACGTCAAAAAAGTTACTTCTGTGCTCTCTTCTAGAATTTTTTTGGTTGTAGGTCTCACATTTAGGTCTTTAATCCATTTGAGTTTATTTTTGTTTGTCATGTGAGAAAGTGGTCCAGTTTCATTGTTTTGCACGTGTCCAGTTTTTCCAACACCATTTGTTGAACAGACTGTCTTTTTTCCAATTGCATAGTCTTTCTTATTTTGTGAAAGATTAATTGACTATATAATTGTGGATTCAATTCAATTGTGGGTTTTTATTCTGTTCTATTGATGTATGTGTCTATGTGCCAGTACCATACTGTTTTTGTTACTACAGCTTTGTAATATAACTTGAAGTCTAGAATTGTGAGGCCTCCAGCTTTGCTTTGCTTTTTCAAAATTGCTTTGGCTATTCAAGGTTTTTTGTAGTTCCCTACAAATTTTAGGATTGTTTGTTCTTTGAAAAGTGCTGTTGGTACTTTGTTAGGGATTGCAGTAAATCTGCATATTGCTTTGGGTAGTATCGACATTTTAACAATAGTTGTTCTTCCAATCCATGAGCATGGAATGTCTTTCCATTTCTTTGTGTCATCTTCAGTTTTTTTCCCAGTGTTTTATAGTTTTCAGAGTACAGGTCTTTCACCTCTTTCATTACGTCTATTTTAGGTATCTTACTATTTTTGGTGCAATTGTAAATCGGATTGTTTTCTTATTTTCTCTTTCTGCTTCATTATTGGTGTATAGAAATGCAACAGATTTCTGTACATTGATTTTGTATCCTGTGACTTTACTGAATTTGTTTATCAGTTCTGGCAGTTTCTTGGTAGTCTTTTAGGTTTCCAGTATATAGTATGATGTCATTTGTAAATAGTGCAAGTTTTACTTCTTCCTACCAATGTGAATTCCTTTTATTTCTTTCCATTTCCTGCTTGCTGTGGCTAGGACTTCCAGGACTATGTTGAATGAAAGTAGTGAGAGACAACACCCCTGTCTTGTTCCTGACCTCAGGAGAAAAGCTCTCAGTTTTTCCCCCATTGAGTATGGTGTTAACTGTGGATTTTCATATATGGCCTTTATTATGTTGAGGTATGTCCCCTCTAAACCTACTTTGTTGAGGGCTTTTATCATGAATGGATAGTTTGTCAAATGCTTTTTCTGCATCTATTAAAATGATCATATGTGTCTTATCCTTTCTCTTATTAGTGTGATGTATCACAATGATTGATTTGCAAATATTGAACCACCTTTGCAACCCAGGAATAAATCCCTCTTGATAGTGGTGAATTATTTTTTAAATTTATTCTTGGATTTGGTTTGCTAGTATTTTTTTGAGAATTTTTGTATCTATATTCATCAGAAATATTGGCCTGTATGCCTGAGTGGCTCAGTTGATTAGGCATCTGACTCTTGATATCAGCTCAGGTCATGATCTCATAGTTCATGAGATCAAGCCCTAAGTCAGGCTTTTTCCTGACAGCGTGGAGCCTGCTTGGTATTCTCTCTCTTCCTCTCTTTCTGCCCCTCCCCTGAGGGGGATTTCTTAAATATTTCTTAAAAAAAAGAAATTTTGGCCTGTAGTTCATTTTTTTTTTTTTTTTTTTTTTTGTGGTGTCTTTATCTGGTTTTGTTATCAGGTTAATGCTGACCTCATAGAATGAATTTAAAAGTTTTCCTTCCTTTTCTATTTTTTGGAATAGTTTGAGAATAGTAGGTGTTAACTCTTATTTAAAGTGTTCAGTAGAATTTGCCTATGAAGCCATCTGGTCATGGACTCTTTTTATTAGAACTTTTTTTTTTTTTTTTTAATTGGTACAATTTCATTGCTGGCAATTGGTCTGTTCAAATTTTCTATTTCTTCCTGTTTCAGTTTTGGTAGTTTATATGTCCCTAGGAATTTATCCATTTCATCTAGCTTGTCCAATTTGTTGGCATATAGTTTTTCATAATACTCACTTAAAATTATTTGTATTTCTGTAGTGTTGATTGTTATTTCTTCTTTCTAATTTGTAATTTTATTTATTTAGATCCTTTGTCTTTTTTTCTTGATAAATCTTGCTAGAGGTTTATCAATTTTATTGATTTCTTTTTTCAAAGAACCGGCTTCCAGTTTCATTGATGTGTTCTATTGAGTTTTTTACTTTCTATATAATTAATTTCTGTTCTAATCTCTCTTATTTCCTTACTTCTGATGGTTTTAGCTTTTTTTTTTTTGTTGTTCTTTTTCTAGCTCCTTTAGGTGTAAGATTAAGTTGTTTATTTCAGATTTTTCTTGCCTCAGGAGGTAGACCTGTGTTGCTATAAAATTCCCTCTTAGAATTGCTTTTGCTGCATCCCAAAGGTTTTAGACTGTTGTGTTTTCATTTTCATTTGTTCCCATGTTCTTTTTGTTTCTTCTTTTATTTCCTGATTGCCCTATTCATTGCTTAGTAGCATGTTGTTTAAACTCCATGTATTTTTGTCTTTCCAGATTTTTTCTTGTGATTGATTTCTAGTTTCATGGAGTTATGTTCAAAAAAGATGCATTGTATGACTTCGGTCTTCTTGAATTTGTTGAGACTTGTTTTGTGGACTAATATGTGATCTATTCTGGAGAATATTCCATGTGCACTTGAAAAGAATGTGGATTCTGCAATTTTAGGGTGGAATGTTCTACATATTTCTGTTAAATCTATAGGGTCCATCCAATGTGTCATTCAAAGCCACTGTTTCCTTGTTGATTTTCTTTTTAGATGAACTGTCCATAGATATGAATGGGGTGTTAAAGTCCCATACAATACTATTATTGTATTATTGTCAATTATTTCCTTTATGTTTGTTATTAACTGATTTATGTATTTAGGTGCTTTCATATTGGGTGCATAAATATTGGATTTATGTTGTTATATCTTCTTGTTGGCTTGTCCCCTTTACTATTATATTGTGCCCTTCTTTGTCTCTTGTTAAAGTCTTTTTTTAAGGTCTTGTTTGTCCAATGGAAGTATTGCTGTTCTATTTTTTTTTTTTTTGACATCCATTTGCATGTTAAATATTTCTCCATCCCCTCACTTTAAATAGGCAGGTATCTTTAGCTCTAAAATGAGTCTCTTGTTGGCAGTATATAGATGGGCCTTGTTTTCTTTATCCATTTTGTCACCCAGTATCTTTTGACTGGAGCATTTAGTTCATTATATTCAAAATGATTATTGATAGATATGTGCTTATTGCCATTTTATTACTTGTTTGTGGTTATTTCTGAAGATTTTCTCTGATCCTTTCTTCTCTTGCTCTCTTTCATGGTTTGCTGGTTTTCTTTAGTGATGTATTTGGATTTCTTTCTCTTTATTCTTTGCATATTTCTTAGTGGTTTTTGATTTGTGGTTACTAGTAGGTTTATATGTAACATCTCCTGCATATAGCAGCCTTTATTAAGTTGATGGCCATTTAAATTTGAACCCATGTTTAAGGTACATGGCATTATATTTTGCATCCTTTTCATTTTGTTAGTTCCTTGACTGTGTTTTTATAGAAATATTCATTTTTACTGCTTTTGTGTTTCCTACTTTCATACTGTCATTTTTGGTCTTTCCTTTCCACTGACAATGTCCCCTTTAGTATTTCTTGCAAGGCTGGTTTCATGATCATGAACTCCTTTAGTTTTTATTTGTCTGGGAAACTACTTATCTCTCCTTCTATTCTGAATTACAGCCTTGCTGGGTAGAGTATTCTTGGCTTCAGATTTTTCCCATTCAGCACTTTGAATATATCATGCTAGTCTCTTCTGGCTTGGAAAGTTTCTGTTGAAAAATATGCTTGTAGCCTTAGGAGATTTTCCTTGCAGGTAACTGTCTTCCTTTTTCTTTCTGCTTTTAAGGAGTTTTCTTAATCACTACATTTTGCCATTTTAATTACAACATGTCTTGGTGTAGACCTGCTTTTGTTGATTTTGTTGTGGTTTCTTTCTGTGCCTCCTCAATTTGGACATCTGCTTCCTTCCCCGGATTAGGGAAATTTTCAGCTATTACTTCTACAAATAAATTTTCTGCCCCCTTTCTCTTCGTTCGGGACTCCTACAATACAAATGTTATTATATTTGTTGGAGTCACTGAATTCTCTAAGTCTATTCTCATTTTGCATAATTCTTTTTCCTCTCTTTTGTTCAGCTTGATTACTTTCCATCACTCTCTTCTAGGTTACTGATTCATTCCTCTGCTTCTTCCAGCCTGCTGTTCATTCCATCATTAATTCTGATTTCACTTATTGAGCCCTTTATCTCTGCTGTTATTCCTTATTTCTGTGTTTAATGGTTTCACTGATGCCTTTTACTCTTTTTCTCAAGCCCATCGAGTATCTTTATGAACATTACTTTAAATTCTCTATCAGGCATGTTCCTTATATCTGTTTCACTTAAATCTCTGGCCACGGCTTTGTTCTGTTTTTTCATTTGGAACAAATTCCTCTGTCTACTGATTTTATCTAAGTCTCTTCCTACTTCTGTGTGTTGGAAATATCAGCTAGTCTCCTGCTAATAAAGATAATGGCTTTATGAAGAAGAGGTCCTCTGTTGCCCTGCAGTCTGATGTTCTCTGTCTCTCAGGGCCTGTTGCTTTAGGGAGTGTCTCGAATGTGTGCTGTGTGCACCCTGCTGTTAATGTCCTTGCCACTTTATCCTTCAGACCAGTCATCTGCAGAGGTTCTGTTTGTTTATTGCTGAAGACCTATTGCCACTGTTGCCGGAACTGAGGCTCTGCGAAACTCCAGGGTTGAAAGGCACAGTATGGAAAGGTGTTTCAGCCAGTCTTCTGAGAGAGGGGCCTTCCACGTTGGGACAGAGACAAGTGTAACTGTGAGAGGTGGTTCCACCGAGCAGGGGAGTTGGACTGGGAAGAGGGGCTTGGTGTATGGAAGTTAGGTAGCAAGTGTGGACACTGCACTGGTTTCCACAGGTGACTCTGTGCTTGTGCAGAGGAGCAGGAAAAGGAAATGGTGCAAGCTAGTCCCTTTGCTCCTGAAGGGGTCTCTCCATGAATGCTGCCTCTCTGGGACACACTCCAAGAAGAGCAAATGACCTCCACGCTGTGTGCCCCAGGCACTCTTCAGATTGCTGTTTCCATGCTATATGGCCCCAGGCTGTGTGCCCTCCCCTCCCAATAAGAGCAGTGCAGTGCCCTCTGGGTTCTCCCTGAGGCAAGCCCACTGACCTTTAAAACTCCAGGCTCTCAGCCCTGCTGGTTGCAAGAACTCCTGAAATTCAGCCACTCTTGACTTCCAAGCCAATTGTTATGGGGAATTGTCTTTCCTGTGCACACACCTGTGTGCTACTCTGTCTCTCCCACTTCTCTGTGACTGCGCTCCCTTCCCACCACAGTGGCTACAATTGATTTCTCTCATGTCTCGGCACTTTCTACCTTCATTGATGAGGCCTCTTCTCTGCCTTTAGTTGTAGAGTTTGCTCTGTCGGTCTTCAGGTCATTTTCTGAGGTAGTTAGCATGATTTGGTAGTTATCTAGCTGTATTCAGGGATCAAGGTGAGCCTAGGGTCCTCCTACTTTGCTGCCATCTTCCTCCAAACCACAGGAAAGTTACTTTAGGATAAAACAGAATTTCTAAGTAGCCCTGAGAAATCATAACAGTGATTTATTTTATATAATCAAATGTATATAATAAAATACATATTATATTAGTTGTTATAATTAGCGGACTTTCTTGTATTTTTCAAAAAAAAAAGAATGGAGAAAACATATATTTAAGTAATATAAAGTCAAGACAGATATGGAAGACTATGAGGGTGGCAAGAACTAGAAGAGTAATGGTTGCACTATTATTTTAGTGTTCCTTTTGCTTCAGCACCTTTGCATCTTGCATCACTTGGTAAAGAGCTCACTAAAATTAAAAAAAAAAAAAACAACACAAGAAGGCTGGTAAAAATGCCTAAGAGGAACTCTCTATAAAGTTGACATAAAAATTAGGAATCAGTAGATTTTAGCTTACTGGAAATACGGAATATCGTGGTCAAAAAATGTGATTGCAGAATTTGAGATCTTGGAAGAGATGGAAAAGTATAAGGTATTATAAAATAGTTTATGGAAGTGATTCATTTGCTTCTCACACAACCCTATGAGCTAGTAAAGTCAGAATAGCAAGTAAACATACTAGCTGTGAACCTCTAAAGAAGACTCACATGAAAGACTTTGATTTTTTTATTGGGCATAATTGACATGTAGAGTTATATGAGTTTTAGGTGTATAACATAAAGACTTTAATTTTATGACTCTATTTGTCTTTTTATTACACTAAGCTAAATTTGGAAAATTTTTCTTTATGTTCTTATAATGATCTATGATATTTAACTTATTAATTAGATATATTTTACTATACTTTTTTTTTTTTTTTTGAGAGAGAGAGGCAGTGTGAGCAGGGGAGGGGTCGAAGAAAGGGAAAAATAGAATTTTTTTAATGCTTCTTAATGTTTATTTATTTTTGAGAGAGAGAGAGAGACAGAGCATGAGCAGGGGAGGGGCAGAGAGAGAGAGTCACAGAATCTGAAGCAGGCTCCAGGCTCTGAGCTGTCCTCACAGAGCCTGACGCCAGGCTCCAACTCAGGAGCCATGAGATCATGACCTGAGCCAAAGTAGGACGCTTAACCAACTGAGCCACCCAGGTGCCCCTACTTTTCTATTTCTAGATTGCAATGTTTTTATATTGTTTGGGATTCTGTCACTTATATCATCTAAACCATCAAGCTATTGTGTTCATTTGAGATTTTAAATGGTTGTAAAATATAAGTGATGGTTATGATTACCATAAGAGTTGTGGCATTCGACTTTATAGTCACTGATGCTAAGATTGACAGTGGAAGAGGCTATTAATAGAAATACCAATTCTGGACACACCTGGGTGGCTCAGTTGGTGGAGCATCCAACTCTTGGTTTAGGATCAGGTCATGATCTCATGGTTTGTGAGATGGAGCCCCATGTCAGTCTCCACACTCACAGCATAGAGCCTGCTTGCAATTCTCTCTCTCCCTTTCTTGCTGCCCCTTCCTGCTTGTGCTCTCTCTCTCTTTCTCAAAATAAATAAATAGACATATATATAAGTTGCCTGGAGAGTAAATCTTAAAAAGTTCTCATCACAAGGCAAAAATTTGTAACAGTGTGGTGATGGATATTCCCTAAACCTATGGTGGTAATCATTTTGCAAAATATACCTATATCAAATCATTATTTGCATACCTAAAAGTGATATAAGGTTGCATGTCAATTATATCTCAATTAAAATACGGTCATTGGTAACAATCTGACTTATAAATATCTTTGGTAATCATGATGGTTTATGCTATCAGTAGCTAATATTGCAAACAAAATACAGCAGGGGCGGGATCATCATTAACAGTGTGTATACCAAAGTAGGAAAAGTATCAGTTCCTCTGTGGTTTGCTTATGCTTTCATTAAGGATATTCTCTTGGGGCACCTGGATGGCTCAGTCAGTTAAGTGTCCAACTTTTGATTTCAGCTCAGATTTGTGGTTCGTGAGCTGGAACCCCGTGTTAGGCTCTGCACTGAGCACGGAGCCTGCGTGGAATTCTCTCTTCTTCTCTCTCTGCCCCTCCCCGGCTTGACCTCTAAATAAGTAAATAAATAAATAAATAAAACTTTAAAAAGGATATTCTCTTAATATATGGATTACTTGTAGAAGGTTTTTAAAGCGACTTGTCATTTAATGAGACTTAACTTTTGTCTGCCTCTAACATATGTATCCCATGTGGCTGACTTTGTTTAACAGAGCACAGGTAAGCAGCAATACATCACAATAGACTGAGAAACAGACAATAAAGAAGAGAACCATGTCCCACTCCTTGGAACTGTGGAGCTGCTCTTCTCATTCAAGTTACCCTGCTTATCCTACATTACTTCTGCATCATCTGGCACATTGACTAAATGAGGTTGCACATGTTAGCCTGCACATGAATATTAATATAGCTTATGTGATTGTTTTCTTCTTTAGATTAAAAACAAATGTATTCAGAATTGCAGATATTTTTCTTACACCCCAATGGATTGCTTTGTCCATCCTGTGTGGCAGGTGCATTTTATTTTGGAATCTATGGCTTTGGTAAAGAGAAGTCTGTGAAGAGGAGGGGTGGCATGGCCAGATGTGAATTTTTGATCATTTTTACCCAAATTTAGCAATGAAGTTGTATTGAGAAAGACCAAAGGCAGGAAGGCCAGATAAGAGGGTATTGTCTATTGTCCAGGCCAGAAATTGTGAGGTATGGCAGGAGTAATGATATGCTAGAAGTGAAGCTCAATGTTCAAAAGTTGGTGAATCATTAGAAGTAGTTACTAAGGTAGGAGGAAGAATGAAGAATTACTTTGATTCCTAACTAAAGCACAGTTCTTTTTTTTTTTTTTTAATTTTCAGAACAAAGAACATTCTTATATGCAATGTTGCTTTTTCCAGGGGAAAAAAGTCATTGTTAATTTTATTCTTTCCTAATACCATGCTGTATTTGTAGTGGTGTTTTCATTCATTCTAGAGACACTCCCTTGGAGGCCAGATCTGCGCTGATTCTTTGCATATATCAGATGAGGTTCAATTCTTATTTAATATGATTCTCCAAAAATGGAAAGTCAATAACTTTTCATCATGAGGTTTAAAAAAATGAGGATCATCCTTCCAAGACATAAGTGTTAGATGGAAATATAGGTGACTTCCTTATGCATCCTGTGTTTAGTTCATTGCTGCTGTGTGTCTTGCCTTTAGCTGGGATGACAGCAGCTCTGTGAGCAGTGGTCTCAGTGACACCCTCGATAATATCAGCACAGATGACTTGAATACGACATCCTCAGTCAGCTCTTACTCTAACATCACTGTCCCTTCCAGGAAGAACATGCAGGTGAGAATTGCCTTCTTTCTTTTTCCAGTGCTTCTGCCGGTTTCTTCCCAACCGCCCCCCCCCAACTATTTTTATTGGATTAAAATGTAGCACAGGGGTACCTGTGTGGCTCAGTTGGTTAAGCCTCCAACTCTTGATTTTGGCTCAGGTCATGATCTCATGGTGGTGAGATCGAGTCCCACATCAGGCTGCATGCTGAGCATGGAGTCTGCTCAAGATTCTCTCTCTCTCTCTCTCTCTCTCTCTCTCTCTCTCTCTGCACCCCTCCCCCATTCACATTCTCTTTCTCTCTGTCTCTAAAATAAAATTTTATATATATATATATATATATATATATATATATATATAGCATGACCCCTTAATCTGAAATAATTGCATAAACTGAAGCAGCTTGTGTATATGTATTTTTTTCTATTGATTATAAGCAAACCCAGAAAGACTTGTTTTTACCATATCTGTTTTTGTAATATTGATATTTTTTAACTCAAAAAATATTTTAATAGTCTAACTTTAAATAGTTCTTCATTAATTTTGTATTGATCTCTGAAATAAATTACTACATCTCTTGAGAATCGTAAATCAAGAATGGATATTAGATAATTAAGTTTTATCTTGTCTTACTTTTCCTTGTTAGATTTGACATAGAAAATTTCTTCCTCTCTGGAGTATGTAATTGGGGTTTTCTGCACATATTTATTCCGACATTCTCTAATATGTGCAAGTGAGAATTATGTGACTAAAATTAATGAAACTTAAATTAAGAAGGCAGAGATAAAAATAGGAGTCTCTGGGATTCTTTTGAAATATAAATCAGTGCTGCTTTTTTTTTTTAACCAGTTATCTGAAAGTACATTGCAATGCCTATTCACACTTCATAGATTTTTCCGCACAAAGTTTCTTTGTAATATTTTCCTCATAGCTGAAGACAGATTCAGAGAAACGTTCTACAACAGATGAGACATGGGATGCTACCGAGGAGCTGAAGAAAACAGAAGAGGACCTCGACAGCCATGGGGATAGTGGCGGCAAGTGGAAGGCTATTTCCTCAGGACTTCCTGAAGACCCCGAGAAGACAGGGCAGAAGGCCTCCCTGTCCATCTCCCAGACAGGTTCCTGGAGAAGAGGCATGTCTGCCCAAGGGGGAGCGTCATCTAGGCAGAAAGCTGGAACAAGTGCACTCAAGACCCCTGGTAGGCTTGTCATTTCACAGCTGTTATGCAAAAAGGTTTTAATTTATAGCTTCCATTCAGTCTTGGTTCTCTTTAATGATAGCTTTATTTTTTAATTAAGTCCTATTCTTCTCTGTATAGTTATTTTTTTCCTATGTAAATTTCACATACTTTACCATAGAAGTCCACATGAATACAACAATTTGGCATTCTCTAGAGAGCACCATCATAATCTGGGGCTATTGAGTGTCTATTCTGCCACTGTCATTTCTGTTCGTGGGCAAATAAAAGAAGTCTGCCTAATAAAAACAAGATTGCATTCTTTCTGACTTCCTCATGAAAGTTGGGAATATTTATGGTAAGCATACCTCTAATTTTTACTACCACCACTGAGAGGCAAGAACAATCACACTAATCTAATGGGTTGGAATTCTGGAGATTTGAAACATCATTTGTGAATTACACTTTATGAAAGAAGAGAGTGAAATAATTCTGCCAAATTTTACCATCTTTTTTTTCTTTTTTTTTAAGATTCTCTCCCTGTTTTTAAAATGGTGCAAAATTTTATGGGCACTTAGTTGGTTAAGTGTCCTACTCTTGATTTCTGCTCAGGTCATGATCTCATAGTTTGTGGGTTCAAGCCCCACGTCAGGCTCTGTGCTAGGAGCACAGAGTCTGGTTGGGATTCTCTCTCTCCCTTTCTCTGTTCCTCCCCTGTTCATGTTCTCTCTCTCTCTCTCTCTCTCTCAAAATAAATAAATAAAGTTAGAAGAAAGAAAAAAAGGAAATGGTGCCCAATTTTAAATAATGCCACCTGAATTAGTGATGTACCAGGGTACTCTAAATATAATAATCTTACATATATTCAAGTGAATTCTTTTTCCGGCACTTAGCTTGATAAGATTAAGTGCTATCCTGATAAAAGAAGAGAATTGTGAGATAAAAGACAATAATAAATTGCAAAAATATGTGTTTCCATTTTATCTCCATCACTCATCACATTTCCTCTAAAAGCCATAATTTTATAGCTTTGTACTCAACCCTCTCAATATATTAATCCATATTTTGGAACTGAAGTAACATAAAGATGTGTTCACATTTTTTACACATGGTTTAGAGAAAGAGTATTATGAAATCGAAGCGTGCCGGCATGCATATTTGTGTATTTCTCGTTAATTAGGGAAAACCGATGATGCCAAAGCTTCCGAGAAAGGCAAAAGTCCTCTAAAAGGATCATCTCTACAGAGGTCTCCTTCAGATGCAGGAAAAAGCAGTGGAGACGAGGGGAAAAAGCCCCCGTCGGGCATTGGAAGATCTACTGCTCCCGGCTCTTTTGGATTTAAGAAGTCAAGCGGGGTAGGCTCATCTACTATGATCACGAGCAGTGGAGCCACAATTACAAGCGGATCGGCAACACTGGGTAAAATTCCCAAGTCGGCTGCCATCGGTGGGAAGTCCAGCGCCGGGAGGAAAACCAGTCTGGACGGCTCACAGAATCAGGACGACGGCGTGCTGCACGTGAGCTCCAAGTCGTCCCTGCAGTACCGCAGCCTGCCCCGCCCTTCCAAGTCCAGCGCGAGCGGCATCCCCGGCCGAGGCGGCCACAGGTCCAGCACCAGCAGTATTGATTCCAATGTCAGCAGCAAGTCGGCTGGCGCCACCACCTCGAAGCTCAGAGAACCTACTAAGATTGGGTCAGGGCGCTCGAGTCCCGTCACTGTCAACCAAACAGACAAGGAAAAGGAAAAAGTGGCCGTCTCAGATTCAGAGAGCGTTTCTCTGTCAGGGTCCCCCAAATCCAGCCCCACCTCTGCCAGCGCCTGCGGGACACAAGGGCTCAGGCAGCCGGGATCCAAGTATCCTGACATTGCCTCACCTACGTTCCGAAGGTAAGAGTGTGTAAGATGATGCTGGGAAAATAGAGTAGGCTATGCCGTAGGAGACATGTAAACTGTGTGTCCATAAAATATGTGTGTCCAAAATCCTATATCCTGAGTATATATACCCTGCATATATATTGTAAGGCATGTATAATCTTAGAATCTTTTATTCAGTTTCTGAGTACGGTGAGTTTTAAAAAGCTGGTCGTGTAAATAGCCAGCAAAAAATAAAAAATGGAATTCATTTTGAGAAATGCTCAAGCTTCCCAGTTCCATTCTCATCTAATATTAGCAACATAAAAACAGCATTTATAAGAAACTTAAGAGCAGATGGCAATACCTAGGGGTAGTGATAAAATAAAGTGATCGCTTATAAAATTTCCATAGATTTCCATCTCTCCACAATTACAAATAAAGCAAAATGGGCCTTTATGACTGTTGGTATTTGTTTCCAGTGTTTATTATCTTGCTGGCTCTTAATGAGTCAAATGATCATGAACGTAGACGAAATTGTTTTTCTTGTAAAAGATTACATTGGACAGATTGATGTAGTACCCGATCTTGACAGATTAATGAAAATCAAGGCACGATATCATGGACGGAATTTGAAAACATTTGGATATTTCACACAGGGTTACAACTAAGGAATGAGCTAGATTTTCTAGCTTCATCGCTTTCCTTTATATGACTGATAAGCAGCATAACTTAGTTTCTATACGAGGACTGTCTTCGATATTAAATATGTGGAATTCTGCTGTGAGATATCATTGTTTTTAAATACTACTGTGTTTTAAGTGGCAGGGAAATACATGTGGTTAAAGACTTGCGACAACTGGTTGAACCTCTCTGGGTCTGTTTCCTCATCTATGATATGATAGAGTATGATTTATAGTTCATTACGTGTTAAGTATGTTTAATGTTTGTTTTTATTATGATGACCAAACTGGGAAATAAAGGGTCTTGAAACATTTACTTTTACATTTCAAGCAATCTCAGTTACATGATTGTTTGAAGACCTGGAGATTATATTCCTCAGTAGCAATATTAATTCTGAAAAACTGGCTTTTTGAAATGTTGAATCTCATCCGAAAGAATAATGACTTATCGTGGGAGGAATTATTTCTCTTGCTTAAATAAAAGCCAATAGTGCCCTCCAGTGGCCCATTACCTATGAAACAATTTCTCATATTCGTCATAAAATACTTCACTGTAGGAAATATGGATTTCATTGCAACTTAATTAGTTAGTAATCATTATGCCATTACTCCATATCACTTTATTTCCATATTTACATAAATTCGATGATATCATCTGCTTCATTTACAAAACTAAAATGTTTTCTGAACTGAACTCCAACATCCAAGTTAGCACCACCTCTGTTTCAAATCACTATTATAAATATGTATTTGAATAGCACTGGCAACTGACATAAAACCCTTTGGTCTTTCTTGAGGAAAACGTACACAAACCAACATGTTGCCAACAGTGTCCAATATTGTTTCTAACCAACTGCTCTCTGACAGCCACTCAGGCCACCAGCCACATAACATAACCTCCCGAACCTTGCCTTAAGCATTCCTTTTAGATTTTGAACAGACTGTTACAACGAGAGAGAGAGAAAAAAAAAAAAAAGAGACAGAGAGAGAGAGAGAGAGAAAAGAGAGAAAAGATTTTAAGTGTTACGTACCGAATGCGTAGAAGTTGTTTCATTATAATGGCTCTGTAAATAGGTACCAGCAAATGTGCTCAAGCTCTCTTTCTTGAAAGACTCATGATCACTTAAACTGTGAAAGCCTGGGACTTTCATGTTTGATCTCCTTTTGTTCTGCCCGCTTCCCCCCACCGTGCGGGCGGCGGCCCAGTACTGACTGACCCTTATGGTGATACGAGACATTTTTTGGCACGACATTAAGAAGTGCAAGCTCGTAACGTTCGTTGACACGGAGGCGGGAAGTGCTTGGTGGCTGGGCACACCGAAGCACGCTTGGCTCTGTGTACTGTAACCCTAAATATTGAGTGTGGATGTCGGTTTCTTGGAACAACTGAAGTTGTTATTTGTTTTTCTTTTAGGTTGTTTGGTGCCAAGGCAGGTGGCAAATCTGCCCCTGCACCTAATACTGAGGGTGTGAAATCCTCCTCAGTAATGCCCAGTCCTAGTACCACTTTAGCGCGGCAAGGCAGTCTGGAGTCACCGTCGTCTGGTACGGGCAGCATGGGCAGTGCTGGTGGGCTGAGTGGCAGCAGCAGCCCTCTCTTCAATAAACCCTCAGACTTAACTACAGACGTTATAAGCTTAAGTCACTCGTTGGCTTCCAGCCCGGCGTCGGTTCACTCTTTCACCTCGGGTGGTCTCGTGTGGGCTGCCAATCTGAGCAGTTCCTCTGCCGGCAGCAAGGACACTCCGAGTTACCAGTCCATGACTAGCCTCCATACGAGCTCTGAGTCTATTGACCTCCCCCTCAGCCATCATGGCTCCCTGTCCGGACTGACCACAGGCGCTCACGAGGTGCAAAACCTGCTCATGAGAACGGGTAGTGTGAGATCTACTCTCTCAGAAAGGTGAGCTTTCCTAGAGGCATCGACGAAGTCTTCGCCGCCTCCTCCCTACGCTGCGCCTACCCTCCTGCCCCACTAAATTCCCTTGAGGTCCATGGGAAAGCCACTCCGCAAGGGAACAGACGATTGATTCAAGGGATGTGAGATTAACGGGTCTTTTGTTTGCGCATATTACCAAGTATGTAGAAGGGGGGAAAAAAAAAGCCATCACAGATAGGAAGGATAGTTGCATAATTAAGTTTCTTAATATGAATGCGTACATATATACCAGATAGGCGATTTGAATAAAATTCAAAGCCTGTGTTTGTGTATTAAGTGATGTCTTCTCCAGACATGTTAACGATTTGGCCTGAGCTCCAAGATAACAGAGCTCCTTATGATAATTTGAGTATTTTTAAAGACCGAATGTAAATGGATTTGACAATCATGCTCTGAGCAATATGTTAAGTTTGTTTTATTATCACTTCTCTGGGAAAATAGCAAAAAGATCACTGGAGAATCCTAGCTGAATTGGAAAAAAAAAAAGTCAATTGTCAGGTATGAATGCTTAGAGAAAATTAGTAGCAGCAGTGATATTTTTAATAGACCCCTTGAGGTGCCTGGGTGGCTCAGTTGGTTAAGCGACCGACTTTGGCTCAGGTCATGATCTCGCAGTTTGTGGGTTCGAGCCCCGTGTCGGGCTCTGTGATGACAGCTCAGAGCCTGGAGCCTGCTTCAGATTCTATGTCTCCCCCTCTCTCTACCCCTCCCCTGCTCATGCTCTGTGTCTCTCTGTCTCTCCATAATAAATAAACGTTAAAAAAATAAAAAAAAAATAGGCCCTTGAGAATAAATCACATTACAAGGTGTTTCCCATTGGTTTAATGAGATTTTTTTTAACTTAAAAAGAACATAAGAAGGTATTCCTTACCTAATATACTTACCAGAAAGTGTCACTGCTGACCAAAATGCCTTTAGATTCTCTCATCCCAAAAATCCTTTCTCAGATACTTTGGTACTGACTCTTTCCCCCAGGAAAATGCCCTGAAATGGCCACTTTCTCCAAGATTAATTTAATGTTATTTGTTTCTTGACACACCTACAACTTTTCAGAAATGGTCTTGGCCATATGTCTTAATTATGTTATTGGGGAAAGCACCACTAGCCGATGAAAATGCCTCAGATCATTTCCTAAACTTTTGTTCAGTCTGTTAGTCATTCTGACATATCACCTCTTTTCCAGACTTCCAGCCTTATTCCCAGAATCATTTTTTTAAAGGTCAACTAAAGCTCTTACCGCATGGCACTGGTTATCCCTTAATCCGGGATTTCCCGTTGCTCTTCTGTTTCTCTTGCCTTTGTAAAATGCTGAGCATTGCTTCCATCCCACTGTACATCCCTGCCCCCTCATGGTACATGGACAGCAATGCCCATAAGACATCCCCCTGATCCAAGAATTTTAGAACTGAAATATTTATGCTTGATAGTTCCTATGGTGGGCTGCTAATTACAAAATAACATGTTTCTTCATAAATAAATAACTGGGCCAAGAGACACAAGACAAAGAACTGGGTAATAGAGATTAAACTGTAGGTGTTTGCATCTATATACCTTCTAGTTTTCTCATGATAGATAGCAGGCATAAAGACCAGCTGCATACACAAAAAACAATGGTTGTAAGTACTGTTTCATTTCATTTTCTATCTCAGAAGTTAGGCTTTCTACAGCATCTTAGATTTGAGTTTCTGCCCTTTCAGGTGAATGGGTATCCTCATATGTCATTTTCAAAACTTTTAACGAGTAAATCAAATGACAGCAAAGCCTTGGTTTGCAAGTATAATTCATTCTGGAAACATGCTTGTAATCGAAAGCACTCCTATCAAATCGAATTTCAAGAACCATTGGCTGAGTTTTGATCATGTGATGTTTGGCATCATGTACTACTCGTGTTGCAAGACATCACTTATTTATCAAGTTAAAATGTGTTAGAAAGGTTTGCTCGTCTTGTAGAACACTTGCAAAACAAGTTATTCACAATCCAAGGTTTTACTCTATATTGAAAATCTGTTAACAGTCTATAGTTTGTATCTTTGATTGTGTACTCATATGTTATATGAGAAATCCAAATAACACTTTTATAACCAAACTAAGCACACTGCAAATAGGTGATTTTTTATTAACCCGAATCACCCTCCCAAAACACTGATTTTTTTTTAAATCATAAATATGGCTGCAACAAGTTGACCCTTGAGCCATCAACCTATTTCTTTGGCATTCAGATATCAAAAATAGCCAAGTAACTATTTATAACCAAGTAACCGTCAAATCAAACCAGATGATAACATTGAGGTTTATAGATATAAATGCAATGTTAGTATTTTACTTTGATTTATATTTTAGCAGTAGCCAGTATACATTTTCACTTAGAAATACACCAGCAAATATGCAGTTACTTATTTTCCTTAAGCAAATCTTTTGTTATTATTGTTGTTCAGTTTTTGAAATAGACCAGTTTTACCAATGGAAGTATCCCAGTATTAAAAATATAATTAATTTTTCTAAAATAAATCTTAAATAGACTAATTTTATTTTTTTTTATTTTTTTAAATGTTTATTTATTTTTGAGAGAGAGAGAGAGGCAGAGCACAAGCAGGGGAGGGGCAGAGAGAGAGGGAGACCCAGAATCCGGAGCAGGCTCCAGGCTCTGAGCTGTCAGCACAGAGCCCGACGCGGGGCTTGCATCCACAAACCATGAGATCATGACCTGAACCGAAGTCCAACGTTTAACCGACTGAGCCACCCAGGTGCCCCAAAAAGACTAATTTTAGGTAAATGCATATTTTGCCCTGGATTTTTAGTGAAATATACTGATGAATATTAAATTTGAACAATAAAATACTTTCAGAGGTATAATATGTGATATAAATATTAATTAGTTCCTCCTAGTAAATTACTGGATCAAAATAATTTTTGATATGACAGATTGTACTTTTCCTTTCTTGGAAACAAAACTGCAGGCAGTAGCAATTTATTCTAATCCTTTAAAGTGCATTCAAGAAAGTTTATGATCTATTGAAGAGAAAATTAGATCCTATCAGAGATCCTGGCTTAATTCTAATTAAGCCGGGAGCAGCATGTTGGGAACACTAAGGAAACCAAAGAGCCATCTGAGAGAAAGTGTGCTAGAGTATAAATATTTAAAACAAAGTAACTAGAATGATATGATAGAGATGTGTATAAGTTCATGCCTTACCTGTTTATCTACAATTTCAAATATTTTATTGATATATTCACATCTCAATGTTATTGAATCAGTCGTTTTTTAATTTAAATTCCTCTTCATTAAAATATCGTAAAATAATAAATAATAACCAAAAGCTCTTCAGTAATTTTCTCTCTAGCTGCCCCAGATCATTGATGGCCCTGGAGCCACAACTAGTTTACGGTTATTTTGTTTAGTTTGTTTTCTTTTTTTATAAAATAACCAAACTGTAAAAATAATTTTGAGGTGCCTGGGTGGCTCAGTCGGTTGAGCATCAGACTTTGGCTCAGGTCGTTATCTCACAGTTCGTGAGTTCAAGCCCCACATCGGGCTCTCTGCTGACAGCACAGAGCCCGCTTTGGATCCTCTGTGCCCCTCCCCTGCTTGTGCTCTCTCTCTCTCTCAAAAGTAAATAAACATTAAAAAACTAATTGAAAGTAGTAACCACCTTTAGAAATTGCTGGCTTGTTTTTACATATCACATGGAACAAACTTGCCTGCACAATTCTGCACAGCGTCTATTGCCTTTAAACAGACAGTACGTGACCTCCTCAGACTGCTGGCTGAGAGCCTTACTTCCCTCGTTCCCACTGCCTGCTGGCCCTGCAAGCAGTGAGTTTGTGACCTTTCGGGATATGTGAGAAGTGTCTACATTATAAAACCATTAATATCCAGATTCAAACAGATGTTTCTACTTCAAGTTTTAACTTAGATTGGTAAATTTAAATGCATTTTTTCTGAGTTTTTTTTTTCCATTAAGTTCTCTGTGTGCTAGAAACATATACATGTTATACAATTGATAATGTTGCAAACAATGCCTCTTTTCAATTTCCTCTGCAATGTTAAGCTTTAATAAATTTGCACACAAGACAAAGGTCATCTTTAAAATGGCTTGTGACCATATTAGTGCTTTAGCACAACCGTAGTTCATATTTACAGGTTTTTCATATTTGTTCAATACGATTCCTTTTTGTTTGCCTATCCACACTATTCAAAAAACTTCTGTAGTCAAAACGTACACTAGAACTAGCCTCTACATAACTGAGTAATTACCTTAGGTGGACATTCCCTATAAATAAAGTCATATAATGCCTTTGGTGGCTTTCTACAGCAGTGCTAAATAATGGAGTACCCACAGAAGAAAACATTTTAGCTTTGATTTTGAGTGATTGATTTTCAAGTCGATGTGTTTGCATTTGTGTTATATCATTCCCATCATGCATATCCTGTGTATTTAATTTTGATCATTGGGGGTTCTACTGGAAGAGAGCTATTATTCTGCAAATTCAAATTAATTTTATTCTTTGGTTATCCACATGCCAGAGATTATAACAGAAATCCCTAGACTTGTCCCGTTTAGCTCTTGACACCCTCTTCTATTTTTAGAAAGGCCATTTCTCATTTTCTCCAGACACATCCTTTCATCTCTTTCTATGACCGATTGAGATTCTTTAAAATAGTGGCTGATACAATGTATAGCCTTTGAAATACCTAACTTATAATTTCCAAAAGATGGCATAATTTCATTAAGTATTTAAATAAGTGGTGCCAAAAAACGTGACGTTTCAGGCAGATATTTATTACATATTATTTTTCTTCTCTTACATGCAAATAGAATAAATCTGCCTTTGTTTTTCATAAAAATAATCTGAATACAAAAGTAAATATCAAATGGTGTTTTACCTCTCCTCTGTCCATTAGAAGTGGTCACTTTAACTTAGGCAGAGCAGATCTATCTGATTTCCACACATGACTCTCCTACATATGAAATCACAGTGAGAGTCTAGTCAGTTACACAGGGAAGCAAAAACTACCATAGGAGGAAATAAATAGAATCTACTGGGGAATAATGTTAACATGTCATTTAATCTACCTGCTCATGATCCTGTCACTAAATTGTCATTGAGTGTGTTACAACAATGGACATCTGGTCACCTTTAGTTGTCCTTTTCCAATAAGTTAAACATTAAATGTGTGTTACAGAAATTTTATTTTGTGTAGTTTAGTGAATCATTTTTGTTGGATGTGTAATTTTGAGGTTTTTGTTTACATTATGTCCTTAGGGGTTTTCTTTGTTTTAACAGCATGCAGCTTGACAGAAATACACTACCCAAAAAGGGACTAAGGTATATATTTCTCTCAGCACAATTGCTGCCTTTCATTGTTGTTATGTAAACTTTGCGTGCTGTCTCTCTCCCTCTTCTTTCTTTGTTTGCAATGACGTATCTGCCATTGAGGATGGCATCACTTTTCATCCTGATGTTTTCTCTGGCCTGAGGATTTGGTGGGATAAGCCTCAGGTTAGAGATACCTGTAGGGCTCAAGACTCATTAAATCCAATGCAAATACCATTATTTGGGGGTAGCAACATTTGGTAGGTTTCAGAACCCAACTTCTGTAAATTAAAAAAAAATTGACTTCCCTAACTTTAGCATCTTGGAGGCATATGCTTGCAAAACCTCAACCCATATAGTCTACAGATGTGGCCAGTTAATGTTGAAAGGTTGAAGGATGCTCTAATTTGAATCAAAGAAAATATATTTTCATCATCAGAGGACAAATATTGTAATTAAGGTATGAATTTTTACAGAATCCTTTTGGTAGAAACTCAAGAATTTTAATTTCTGTTTTTCAGGAGTGCTGGTCAATTTAGATATGTATTACTCCAGTATTACGTAATAATATCAAAATAATCATTCAGTTCATCATAAAAACTAAAATGAAAATTTAATCCATGGCCATCCTTTACTGTACACTCTTATCTGAGGAGAGGATATAAAATGAACTATGAATAGAGGTATAACACATATGAACACAATGAGTTGACTGTTCTTTGATGCTAAGAACTTACTTACTCTGGTGAAAATGAGCACTGGCCAAATAGGTCTTTCCCTGTTATCTTTTTTTTCCCTCTTCAGTCCCTGAGTAATAGCAAACAGCTTGTAATTAATTATTCCATTTCAATATTTTGCTTCAGAAATCTATTTTGCACTAAAGTGAGCCCATTTTTTTTCTTTTTTTAAAAAATCTGGACATGATGTCAAGTGGCATTTTAATGAAATAAATGTTTATTTTATTTTATTTTTTTTTTCCCAAAAAATTTCTGTCAGTTTGTGTTCCATTTCCTGTGCTTTTCTGTATCCATCACTTCAGTTCTCTTGGCTTCTGGCCTACCACTGTCTGCCATATTTAGTCCATGCTTTCACCCTCTTCACATCCTTCCAAGCACTGTGCTTTTGAGTCCTTCTCAATTAACTTGGCTGTCTGCTCATTGCTTATGATTTTCAACTACATGTCTCACAGAAGCATAATTTTCCTTTCGAAATCCTTTATTTTTCTTTTCCTGTGAGATTCAAACAGATGGTGTCAGATCATCTGGAAGAACTAAGCAATTATAATTAGATTCAATCTGTTGGAGAATGTTGTTCAATCTGAATAGTAAGCTCCTCTCAATTGTTTTCTTGTCCTGGTATTGCCTTGCCCTTGTAGATGTGCTTACGTGTCTTAGCTGTGCTGTTTTGCAGATATACCCCATCGTCTCGGCAGGCCAACCAAGAAGAGGGCAAAGAGTGGCTGCGTTCCCATTCCACTGGAGGGCTGCAGGATGCTGGCAACCAGTCACCTCTGCTCTCCCCTTCTGCCATGTCATCTTCTGCGACAGGAAAATACCACTTTTCCAACTTGGGTAAAATAGCCTAAACCCAATTTCATCGTGTTGTTTTCACCACTTACCCTCACAGGAGTCCTCGAATCTCTTAAAAATTCTTCGCTTAAAGACAAGACAAAGATACCTCAACAGTACCTTTTATTTGTTTGATGGCTTACTATTCACAAAATACTTCCCAAATGTTATGCAGGTTATTGCTCATGACAACAATGTGACATAGGTACTACTGTTGTTACTTTACAGTCTAGGTCCAGAGGCACAGAGAGGTCATTTCACGCAAAAGAGAAAAAAAAAAAAAAAAAAAGAAAAGTCTCTCCACTCATCAGGGGCACAAGCAGTAACCCAGAACACCTGACTTCAAGCCTGTGGCGTTTTCTCAGAGTCCTCTTAAAAACCAATAAAACAGCTGCTTATTTTTTGTTTAAAATGTTTTTTTAAAGTCCTTAGCAGAATTTCTCATACTTTTGTAGAGAAGCATAAAATATAAAGAAAAAAAAAAAAACAAAACCCATAACTCCATGACTCTAAGATCGCTTCTTCAAAAGTGATCAAAATTAATACCATTTTAAAGCTAAAACTGTCCTTTAAATAAACAGAATTCCATGGGAACATTTTAGGATAAGTGCAATGAAAAAAAAATGATAATTTAACCATTGGGCTACTTTGTGTGCTTAGCATCATTTGTATGACATATAGCATCATTTGTGTAAATGTCACAGAAAACATTGGGAAGCATGATAAAATAAAGAAAGAAGTCTAAACGTACCAGCTATAATTTGATAGAGCCAATGCTTTTAAAAACAGATTTATGTTCTATAAATTTACATATAAAGTAGTCTCATTTTTTTTTCTTTTTGCTTCAAAACTTTTTTTTTTTTCTAATAATGGACCCACCGGTTGTCCAAATTCTTCAGTAGTTTGGACTTTTCAACATTTTCAGTCCTGTGAGGACAACAAAGGCTATTTCTTTTCTCTTGTAACTCTTCCTGCTACACAGAATAAGCCTCTGGTAATGAGAAACCATTATTTCAGTCATGGTTCCATATGACCTAATGAATTCCTATTAGACACAAAGTTTTTGTTGCTACACATATACACCTACACAGTGATGAGACTTCTTTGCCTCATAATGGCAAAGAATGGTATAGCTTTTACTTACTTTGAATTGTAATTATAAAACATGGCAAGAAGCTTAAAATTTTAACTTCAAAAATGGATTGAAAAGGTTTTTTATGGAGTCCTAGAAATATGAAATAAACTCTAATTTTATGCAACATTTGCAACAAACCCAAACCACCTGGAATGCTGTTTGCTAGGTATCTTATGTCTCCTACCATTCTTTTTAATACCTGATGTTAATTTGAGTAATTGAATCCTTACCCCACTATTTTTTCATTTATATTATTCTGATGAAATCCATCTGTTCCATTATTATTTGGAAAAAAAAAAAAAACCTCACCACTTACTATGTCTGACCTCGACAAAGTCATTTAGCCTCAATTTTCTCAACTGTGAAATGGACCCATAAGACCTAGGTTATATTATGAGGGACTGATTTAATGTATACCAAAACTGAGGAGAATATAAGACTTGATAGACTCTGTTACCTCATCATTTTTATTAGAAAACATGCCTTACATTATCAGACACAATAGCTGTAGATTTCAAATTGATCTTACTGCCTCTACTCTCATATTCAATATTTTCACTCATTGATACTTATGATGTAAGACCTTCCCATACATGACAACATATTAGGCAAAACAGTGGATACTATTAAAATAATCATAAATAAGGATTATTTTATCATTAAACTTATAAAAATACACCAAATGGAATTTTTTAACTTGAATATGGGTTCCATTGTCTTGCATTTTGCTTTGGTCATCATTTGTTTTCAATTTGAACATTATCTCTTCTGAATGATCAGCAACTGATTACTACTAACAGTCAGCATTTGCAATGTGTTTCTTTATCATTCCTACCTATTAAAATATATTAATAGATAAAACTTTTAGAAATATTGCCATAAAAAGTCACATATAACAAACAGAAATTTAAGAGAACTGCAGTTACATCATTATATGTAGACTACCATAAGCTATTGCCAAAGTAAACTGGCTTGTGTGCAATTCCCAGCATGTATGTTACCTATAATAGAAACTGTTCCACTCAAGAGAACAAATCGGAATAACTTAGTAAGCAAAATACATCTTAGGATGAAACTTTATTTACTCTTGATCATTGTCCTTGCAAGGCATCTCATAACCTGGTGAGACTCATTGTCATCTTGCTGTGAGTGACGATTACTCAGCTTTATTTCTCACCTTGCTGCACGTTTAGCATGTAGAAGCATTACTATCAGCCTCTCACCTATGTATTTGTGGACCCTTTTGCGTATAGAGGATTGTTTATAAACAACTTTGTGTGGGAAGTTTCTATTTCCCTCTCCATATTCACCTTTCAAGCTATTTAGAATTAACCCCATTCTTCTATACTCCTGAGAGCATAGAATCTTGGAGATGGGAGACGTCTACCTATGGTTCAATTATTCATCTTTTAGTTAAATTCTTATGACATCTCTAGCTTCTTGTCTAAACCCACCCATAACAGAAACTACCTAAATGTAGATATATTAGACTTTTGAAGTTCTTCCTTTAAAAGATCAAATAAAATTTTCTTGAATCTCTACCTAGTTCTTAGAGTCCCAGATTCCACAAAATAAGTTAAAATTAGCGTTCATATGAATATTCTTATTTTAAAATAATATCATAAACCCAGTAACTAATATGTCAAGATATAGTAGCAAAGTCGAGGGACTCTGAGGTATTTAAAAACCCACTCCATATTTCTATTAGTTCCTATCTCCTCAAATCACCACTAATTAACATTTAATTTAATTTAAAAAGTGGCTTTGCTCTGAAATATAAGGCAAAGTCAGTGGGTCCCTTTTTTCTAATATATTGTCACATCTACATCTCTCTTATTTAGAAATTTGGACGTGTCTCCTGGATTTGAATGGGTCCTAGAGGTCATTTATTCTGCCGTTTTTTAAATTTATAATTTGTGAAGAAATTGAAGGGTAGAGATTGGAATATTTGCCTGAAACAATTGGAAAGCAAGGCCACCATTAGAAGGCTTGTGCTAGTTTGTGTCCCATTATAGAAATTCTCTTTTTCCATCATATTTTTGTCTTCTATTTTATAATTTTTCTTGGTTTATTCACATATTAATTTTTCTACTTTTCAGTCAGATGCCCAGCCCCCCTCCTCCACCCCCTGTGGCCATTCTTGCATTCAGGGCCATGCCATGTTGATCTTTCTATGCAACCACAGCACCAAAAAATCAGACCTGTCATAGATATTAACTGAATATTCTTAAATAGCATAGGGGTATAGTTCCAAGGGATACACTATCAAAAGTATTTGTAAAGGCAAATTAGTTGCTTTAAAATTCACTCTAATCCTCATTCCTGTTTCTTGAATGAGTTAAGTCCTATGTTTTGAAATTATAGAAGGACAATTTACTTGGCTAGCTCTGCAGCCATTTTGGTAAGAATTATGCAAAGCCAAATAGTGAATAAGATGTCTTTCTAACCTCTAGATATGTATTGACATAATACATTTATTTATAAATGTGTTGAATATTTCATTCATTTAGCAAAGAGACAGTTCATACTGTGAACATAGAGTAGGATGATTTACTCCAATCCAGGTACTTTAAACATAAATATTCAAGTCTAGAATGTTCTTCAGTGTTATCTATTGGCAGTCAGTCAGCAATCAGATTGAATTAGTCACTGCTGGCTAAAAGATCTCTCTGTCTCTGTCTCTCTCTGTCTCTCTGTCTCTCTCTCCCTCTTCTCCCTCCCTCTCTCCCTCCCTCGCTCCCACCCCCTCACTCCTTCTCCTCTCTCTCCTTGGTCTCCCTTCTTTCTTTCCTTCTTTCCTACAGATTGTACACTTTGCAAATCCATAGTTTCTTTCACTTTTTATTATATGTAATATGCATTCACAATATAATTCTAAGTCTTGTATTTCTTTCCTTTTTTTTGTCCTGTTTTCAATCCAGTCCACAACTGCTCTATCAGAGGATTCTTCTGTGTATTAATTCATCAATATCTATTAAATATTCAGCATAGTGCCTGGAAAATAGAATGCATTCCCTTTTGTCTACCTCATAGTATATAGGCCTCCTATTTTACATTGTTTTGAAAGCCAGTCATTATATATTAAGAAATGTAGTGCCTGTGTCAAAAAAAAAAAAAAAAAAAAAAAAAAAAAACCTTGGAGATTTTGAAATGATATCAGATGAATTTTAAGCCAATGACATAAATTCTTTAAGGCTTTGAAAGCACCCAGCAGCTTTTGTGATTGCTTAAGAGGTTCCTGCCTGCTTCATCAGATACTTACAACAGCTTGCTTGTCTTAAATATGAGCATTTATGATATATTTCTTAATTTTCTGCTTTGCTTTTACTCCACATTTAAGTTAGTATTGTTTCAAAAGAAGTTGTACATTCAGTCAATCACATCTTTCTTTAAATTCATGACCATCATTTGGCCTAAAAAATTGAGTGTTATTAGAACTCTGGCAATTGGCACTAAGTACATAAATTTGTATTTCAAATTATGAACATAAGGTACAGCTTGGGAAACATAACAGGTTTGTACTTCTGACAGTCTTACTATGGCACTGTGGTCTTAGACACAGCAGAAAAAGTGATTGATTCACCTTATGATGAGCTATAAATACCACGTATATTACATTTCATTAAAAAATTATTTTCTTCTCTTATAACCTAACTCTGATAGCAGTGATGGTGCTGACCATGAACTGACATAAATTCAGAACTCAAAATGACTAAAAGTCTTTGGTTGGGAACTTCAAAAGGATCTTCTTGGGAAATTTAGATTCCTTGTGTTTCCTTTTCATTTTTGTTTTTGCCAGATGTATTCTTCTCTAAAAGAAACCTGATGACTCTATGAAGGCAGTCTTTTCTTCTTAATTGCCAGCAGAATATACTTGTTACTGTATTTCTAGCATAAACAGCAGAGGTTGCTTGGTGGCTTTGTTTAATGTTGCTTTAGAAATTGACATATTGCTTGCCATGAAAGTGTTAGGAGAAAAGAGGGACTCCGCTGAAACTGTTATCGACCCTTTCAGAGGCAGACTCTCAGCCTACCTTAAATAGAGACACCTGTTAAAATCACATTTCCGTAGAATTGGGGTCACATTCTCACTCTCCATCAACCTACTACTTTCATCATCCAAGCCTCAGAATAATGAGGCTGTGTGTGCTTTGTTTTTCAGTGAGCCCAACCAATCTGTCTCAATTTAACCTTCCTGGGCCCAGCATGATGCGCTCAAATAGCATCCCAGCCCAAGACTCTTCGTTCGATCTCTACGATGACTCCCAGCTTTGTGGGAGTGCCACATCTCTGGAAGAAAGGCCACGTGCCATCAGTCATTCAGGCTCCTTCCGAGACAGCATGGAAGAAGGTAGGCGAAGGGGGAAATAAAGACGGAGTTAACTTTATTTAACTCAGAGATGAAAACTGTCACATCAGACACATCACAAGGATTTCTGAAGAGTAGATAAATGAGTAAGTATAACTCTCATTTAGGGAGCCCTGAAGCTTGAAGAAGTTTGAGTCTGCATTACCTTCGGTTTCTTTTCTTTTCTTTTTTTTTTTTTTTTTTTTTTTTTTTTTTAGTGTTTATTTATTTTTGAGACAGAGAGAGAGCAAGAGCGGTGGAAGTGCAGAGAGAGAGGGAAACACAGAATCGGAAGCAGGCTCCAGGTTCCGAGCTGTCAGCACAGAGCCGGACCAGGGCTGGAACTCCCGAACCCTGAGATCATGACCTGAGCTGAAGTGGGAGGCTCAACCGACTGAGCCACTCGGGCACCCAATTACCTTTCTGTTTCTCTATGCATTTGCAAATATGCCAGAAATTGTTTTGATTATTACTTTGTTCTAGAATAGTTCAGAATAAATTCAGTGTTTTCGTAAAGAAAGCTTCATAATTTTAGAGCCTGTTTGTCCTGGTGTGTCAAATATCAGAGCAAATGTTTTGTTTGACATCTCAGTTAAAGAACCATAAAGATACATAAACCAGAAAAATTATCTTATGAAACTACCACACGTTGACAACTTGTATTCTCAGAAACTCCCTCTGGTGTTAATGTCTGTTATCATATCATATTAGAATTCATATTTTTTTTGTCTACTTTTGCTTCATAAGTTTCATTTCCTTATCCAATGCAATAAGGTTCTATGTGAATATTTTATAAAAATTCTATTTGAAAAAGGCTTCATTGATATTTAAACATATATAATTTTCTACACTATATAATCTCAAGTGTGAAATTTGATAATATTTGAGAGACTTCCTCTTTGATTTAATGAATGAGTTTTTAAAGTATCCATAAAGGAAAATTGTGGCACACATATTATAAAGCATATCAGCTATGGATAAAATACAGGTAAACATAAAAGTTTGAACAGATCACAATAAAATCAGACATAAAATCAGACAACTATCCTAGTCCTTAATAATAACATAGAAAAGAAGGACTCCAGATCTTAAAACATACCAGGTTTTAAGCCTCTAGCCACCCATTTATTTGTGGTATGAACTTGTGCAGGATTTTTAACTTTATTAGTCCTAATTCCTGCAGATGTAATTTTACAGGTTTGTCATGAAAACAAAATTAGGGAACAGTTTCGTTCCTTTCTCTTTCACCTCCCTGCTTTCTTAGAGTCTTTTCTGATTAAAAGTTTAGATGGTTATGGGGGCACCTGGGTGCTTAGTCAGTTAAGCATCTGACTTTGGCTTAGGTCATGATCTCATGGTTCATGGGTTTGAGCCCATATGGAGCTTGCTTGCTTCAGATTCTGTGTCTCCCTCTCTCTGTCCCTCTCTCACTCGTGCTCTCTCTCTCAAAAATAAATAAACATTTTTTTTTTTAAGTTTAGATGGCTGTGAAAATTGATTTAATGTTTTCAGGCCACCACTGTATGCTTAATTTGCTGGCACTAATTTCGTTGACCAGCATTGCCACTACCTTCTGTGATATTAAGCAAACCACTGAGTTCATTGTGACACAGAGTGGATTATATCCAGAGAGTCTGCTGATTGTGGCAGAATAGATAGACAGAATTGACCTAATTGGCAATATAAAGTCATAGCTTTCTTGAGATGATTCTATCACTCTCTTCACAGACAGGCATCTTACAATACTGTGAAAATAATTTGCCAAGCGTACTGATGGCTCTCTAGAGTGCTCATTTACAGATAGAATACTGTTCATATGCTGAGAAAGTCTGGCCTTCTGTGTATGAGGATTAAATAATCTAAATGGCTGAACAGCACCCTGAGTGGGCAAGATGGCTTCTTGATGCCCATCCATTGAACACTGAACAATTATTATTCTTACAATATGGTCTGCAATCAAGGGATTATTGAACTAGTGAGATGGGAAGGGCTTTATTGATGCCCTCCCTGCTCAATGCTCACAGTGAAGATCAGGAACGTGCCACGAACTAGGAGTCCATAGACCTATAAATAGTAAGTAGCAGGAACAGACCAAAAAATGGGATCTCCCAATTCATTGCCCGCCTGCCTTCTGTACACCGTGTTGAAAATCTTAGTCCATTCTGGTGTTATTACAGGTTGAAAGAATGTGGGATTTTGTTTGGTTGTTTTGTGTTCTTTAGATGACTAACATTTTGCACATCTCACACAGTGGTAGGAGGTGCTCCAGCTGGAGATCTGGGGGTTGTCCTTCTTTCCTCTTTGACCCGCATTTATAGTCAGTCAGTTTTAAAGAGGTTCTTCCTGATGTCCCTCAAATTCATCCCTTTCTTTTGAGCCACACTGCCACGATCCTGCACGGCTTTGCCAGCCTTTCCAGACCAGGTTGTGAGCACCTCCCTTGTGTCCTTGCTGTACCCCTTGCATTGCTCTCAGTAGTATTTATGTTACTCTTTTTTTTTTTTTCAACGTTTATTTATTTTTTTGGGGACAGAGAGAGACAGAGCATGAACGGGGGAGGGGCAGAGAGAGAGGGAGACACAGAATCGGAAGCAGGCTCCAGGCTCTGAGCCATCTTATCTTCTTAGTTGAATATCTTTCTACTTCTTTTTAAGCTCCTAGGATTGTGTCATAATTTTTATAGTCCTAGGATCCAGAAAGGACCTGTCACATTGGGTGGGACCAACTACTATTTAATGGATGAGTATGCAGAAATAACTTTATATTATCCCACAATGAAAAGAAGAAGGGCTTTTCTATAACTATAATTAAGCACAATTTTATCTACCTTTTGGGCTTAACACATTAGTTGCCGAGAAATACAAAGCAGTCTACCACTTGCCTACGATGTTATTTTGGTATACCTAGATAAAAGCCAGTACCCAATTTCCATTCTTAATTTCATTGAGACACCATCTTGAAATAAGTAATTTTCCATTACTAAAACTACAAAAGAAACAATAATTCTCCATTTAAATGAGTATTATCAACTCATCACAGATAATGTTGAAATAGCAAGTTAAATAAAATGCTTATGTCCCTGAAAGTATATGGAGAAAAAACATTGAAAATGGACCTTTGTTGTATATAAATGAAATTAAATAAATGCAGAAAATGTATAAAATAAAGAGATTTTTTTTAAGTTCATAAGTTTATGGCAACTTTAGGTTTCCATGATTTTCTGGTAATTTATTATGTGGAGGTTTACTGTAACTTTGAATCTGTCAACAGCATGCCTACAGGGCTTGTATTGGCCAAATCCTCTCCCTAACATGATGAGGGAGCTATTTTAGGAAAACAGGTACCTTCCCATGTCTCAACATTTTGACCTCCAAGAAATGGCAGGAGAATTGTTCTCAGATCTTTGTATCTAGCTGTATTATTTTATTTCCCTAATTGCCTAGTCTCCACTTTCTAGCAAAGGCCGGGTGTTTCTGAGCACGCTTCATTATTTTACCTCTTGTTCGTTTTTGCTTTTTCCAGTTCACGGCTCTTCATTATCACTGGTCTCCAGCACTTCTTCTCTTTACTCAACAGTAAGTATCCGTTGTTAACAAGGAGCTTCTGCCTCGGCCAAGCACACAGTGATTAAATAGGTTGACATTTACACAGAAGTTGCACAGTGAAATGAGGGCATACGCTCAGCTACCATAACCAATAGCTGGCGGGTGCTTTCCCGGACCTTCTGTGGCCCAGTTTTATGCGCTTTCGCTGGACTTTTGTGTACTTATTAAAATCAACGAGTGCATGAAAAACTGAGTTTCGTAAAACCTCTTGGGGTATAACTGGGAATCGCTGAAACCATGTACTCTCCCATAAATTTATATTATTGACTGGTTTTCCTTGTTTGGTTCTCTGAGCCATGACTGGTAATTCTTCAATGGTATTTTCTCCATTTTCTTATTTTAATTTTTCAAGTTCCTCTGTGCCAAAGTGTAAAGGCGTAAAAGGCCTAGAGACTCTTAAAAATATATACCTTCTGAAATAGAATGATTTTTAAAACTATTTCTGCAAAGAGAAAAATGCCGATGTTTCAACTTACGTTCCTGATGTGTGCAGTTATGATCTGTTTTTGCCAAGATGAGCTTCCTGTCCACTTAATATAATTTCATTTTTTTTTGCAAAAAAAAAAAAAAAAGAAGAAGAAGAAGAAGATCTATAGGATGTTATATTTAATAGGAGGGTTCCTTCATGCCTAAGTAAAAGTGAGGTGTATTTCATTTACTGAATCTGAGACTTCAGCAGTGCAAATAGTTCTTAGCCAGAGCTGAGGTTCATAAAAAGTTCAGTCTTGGCCATCACTGAGCAATTAAGCCCGATGGGCAACGCTAATTGTTTCACTCATTTCATTAAGCTTAAATGTTAGGGCCCTCATTTTATAAGCTCATCTTACATATTTATTGCTTTGGATAGTTACACAAGATCAGAAATATTACTGGGAAAAGCAATATTTTTCTCATCATGTCTCCTTTTCATGATTAAATTTGCCAATTACACTCTGTAAATGAAGAAATCACTATTATTGTTTAAATTTAATCCTTTAGGCAAGTGGATAAGAAGTCGAAAGGTGAAATGTTTTGGCAAAAACACATAAAAGAACTGTGTTAACACTTAACCCTCCTCATTGGCCCAGGGCCGCTGTGTGCTCAGGAGATGACCTCTGACCTAAAGCATTGCGGCCGAAGTCCCTACAAAGCATCAAACGATGCAGCATGATCATAATATTTTAAATATATGCAAAACCACCATTTGGATAAAACTGCCTTCATTCAGCCTGAGAAAGATTCCAGAAGAAAAGGAGCTTGGTTTGAGGGAAAACAGATGGCTGATTAGTATGTACCAGAGTCCGGTAGAACTTTATGCGACAATAAGAAGGTTTTCTAGCTGCACTGTCCAGTACAGTGACCTCTGGCCACATGTGGCTATTGACTGTTTGAAGTGTGGGGTAACAGAGGAACTGAATTTTTAAGTTTAATTAATTTAAATTATTAAATTTTTATTAAGTTAAATTAAATTAAATTATTAAATATAAATGTAAATTATTAAATAATTTAAATTATTAGGCACGTATGTCTAGTAGCTTCTATATTGGGTATTGCAGGTTCATAAGGAACAAGGGGCTTCATTTTAATAATTGTAGATAAGTAGGAGTAGATGTCGTACGATAAGGACAATCAGAAAGCATACATGAGGAGTATGTAGTAAGAGTGCAATATGTGATAGGAACAGAGACGAAAGTGACTACATACGTATACCTATATGCCAAAACTTAGAAATGAAATATACCTTTGTGTTAAGTGTGAAAAGAATGTATTAGGTCTTCAAGCCACAGAGACTGTGCGCGGTTGTCCTGAAAATGATGGAAATTATATTCTTGAGTTCACAAATAACCTATAGTTAAACAATTCAAATAAATGCATATTTGGAGGACTAATAAAAAGAAAAACCAAAAATCAAAGATGATGAGGAGTCATTCTGACTTCAGTCCCCCATTATCATTCACTTAGATTCCACTGACAATGAGAAAATATCTGTGAAAGTATTTTTTAAACCATGAGGTAAAAAGTCAGTTTGTCATTATTTTTCATGCCTTCTTAAGGACTCTACATCAAGATTCAGTTGATTTGCATTCTTGCCTAACTCTATCAGCAATTACTGTGTGACATCAGAAAAGTTGCTAAGTTTCTTTGGACTATACCTGTAAAATCAAATTGGAAACAACAGCCAGATCTATCCCATCTGTCTCAAGGGTTTTGTGTAATTAATAGGGAAGACCAGAAATGTTGTATACCAAAAATAACAAAAAATATAAATTTTTGATACATAGTGATTCTAGGAGCACCATTTATATCATAGTTGATGTGAATTGCATCTTTTGAATTTATGCAGTGTAGTAACATAGCTGTGCATGGTTATTTCCTTCATCAAATAATTCAAGTGTCTAGGGGGAGAAAAAGTTCTATTTTTAAGTAGTATATTAGACACTATCTGCTCTTACTAGACAAAATACTGCTCTCGTCAACCATGAGTATAAACCATGTTTACTCTAACATTATCCATATAACATTAACACTTATACAACTTACAGAATTATATATTTTGCTGGATGTATTGCACTTCAAGATATTAAAACAAACTAATAACAATGGCCTGTTGCAAAGAACATTTGACTATAAAATCACCAATCTAACAAGTCTCATTGGAAGGATTCTTTACCTATAGATCTTTTAACGCTTCTACAACTTATAGTTTGGTAAATTTTTCAAAAGTATTGTGTTGCAAAGTTGAGGATTATCACCTGATAGAATATTCCTGAGCAGAAAGGGAATTTGCATATTGATCAGAAATCATAGGCCTGATCTAGGGGCACCTGGGTGGCTCGGTTAAGCATCTGACTGACTTCAGCTCAGGTCATGATCTCACGGTCTGTGAGTTCGAGCCCCACATCAGGCTCTGTGCTGGCAGCTCAGAGCCTGGAGCCCGCTTCGGCTTCTGTCTCCATTTCTCTCTGCCCCTCCCCTTCTCATGTTCTCTCTCTCTCTCTCTCTCTCTCTCTCTCTCTCTCTCTCTCAAAAATAAATAAACATTAAAAAAAAAATCATAGGCCTAATCTGATCTGCCAAGTTCTTACCTTTGGCACACTTAGAGTTTGTGTGCTTCTTTTAAAATCCAAGCCAACACTGTGAAATTCAGAGCTTTTATCTAAAAATTCAAATTTCTAAGTTCTTTTTAATGTAACCTGAATATCTAGTAACACTGAGATGAATTCCTCCAGGTTTACAGTCACTTGGCATCATCCCTTTAGATGCTGGAGTATGTTCTCAGGCCGGTTCCCGCCTCCACAACCTTTTTTCTTCCTGACACTGAAGCTGAGTTCGGGTTTTTAGTTATTATTGTGCTGTTTAATTTCTCAAAGGAAAGACATACTCCTTATTATCTGTATCTTTATGAAAAGTAGGGAAAATAAAAGCCTAGGGAGGCTGTATGATTTTTTTTTAATTCCCAGAGCCTTTTATATTCTTTATATTCCTGGTCCTTTTAAGCACTGAAATTGTTGATCCTTGCAATAAATAGCTTTTTTTTCTGACTGGACTTGTATATTAAAAACTTGATTGAATCTGTTTTGTACCTGGAATCTAATTTATATTGATTTAATAAGAGCAGGGGCCATGTTTGGTTTGTTGTGGATCCCTTTAGCATGTTTCCTAACACACAACTAATACTAAAGTAATTTTTGTAGTAAATTTGAATGGGTGAATGAAAGGCTAATTAATGATTTATGGAGTAAAGAATCATCTGATATAATTTTATTTAGGCAAAATGTTTTATACTGTCTACCATTCTCCAGACATTGAGCTTGGTTCAAAACCATCATTTAAAAATGGCAAGTAATCATATTCCTTCATGATGTTATTAATTCTGTGCCTGAATTGCTGAAAGAAGTATAATATTAATATTCTGCCTCAGTGCTTCCACTTTATGGTAACACCTACCTAGTACTAATAGCCATGAGGTATGAAAGAAGGCAAAGATTAAAGGAAAAGATAGTTGTGAAAATATAGCAATGAGAAAAATCATTATATACAATCCATATGGAATTAATATGTAATGGTTATACTTATGAGTTTTATAAATAACTTATTCAAGGTTTTTTTAATGAGGAATATGATGAATATCTTTCTTGACTTTTTTGTTAAATAGGATGCATTGTGTTTTTTAAGATACAAATTATTTATTATCAGTTTTATATAATGCTAGCAGGCCTTGAAGCAGGATTTGGGCAAAATATAGTGGCAATAAACATGCCAAGTTCTAGGGAAAACAAATCGTCATAGCTAATTGTGCCATATATTTTAAGGCAAATAACTTCCAGCTTTCTTTAAGATGAAGTTTCCATCTTAAAATTAGTTCCCTACTTCTGATTCAACGCCAACTGTTGAGGAAACCTTAAAACTATTAGAATTAAAAAATAAAATCTTCACTTAAAAATTAAAATTGAGATGTAAAATATTCAAGCTTTATGTTAGCATTTATTTTTAAAACACAGTTTTCTTATAAAGACTATTAGGATTTTACTATGTAACCACTCTGTTATTCCAACACAATATTACTAACGATACATTATTTTTAAGAGTAGAGAAAATACAGGAAAGGGAAAACTCAGAAATGCTTATGCATAAAAAAAATACCTTGATGTTTATGTTGTTACTTTGTTTTATTGTATATTTTCTAAAAAAAAAAAAAGTGGTTCAGGTACTTTTGTATCAATCAACCAGGAAATGTCCCCAAAAGAAAGATAGGAAATGAGATTTTTTTAAAATTTTTTTAGCTTCGAAATTGATCAGTGCAATGAGCAGATTTGTACTGTTCAGCGGTATTATTCATTCTCCACCTTTTTCCAGAATAAGGGAGCTTCCCAAATGTAATGGTGCACATAACTCATTTTCTGGCATTTTGCAGCCCAGCACAAAGAAGAAAAACAGAGCTGGGAATTTTCTGCAATTGAGTCCAAAACAGCCTTCAATTTCCTAAAGCAGTCCTTATTTGCATAATGTGTATGACCAAAGATGTTTGTCAGCCACTTTCATCACCATCTTGACACGGAGAATTTTAATGTTTTGCTGACTTGCAGCTCAGTAAACTTAATAATCATTAGCGACAGTAAAAGAAGACAGAAACTAATAAAGTGATTTTACCCAGTTATCAGTAGAGGTCAATATTTTCCCTTCAGCTTTATTTGGCATTTTTATGATCTGTAAATCACAGAATAAAATTCTGACTCCCAAGTCGTGGCTGATGATGTCTATAATATCATGGAGTGTATTTTCTAATATGTATGAAAAAGTCCAATATTTCATTTTTTCCTACACCCATCTTTTTTAGAGTGAAATGTTATGATTACTTTTGTTATTGTTGCTTATGGTATGAATCTTAGAATAACATTGTCTTTTAATTCTAACTTTGCTTTTAAGGCATATTATATATCCATGAATCAAATAACCTACATTTTCAAAAAATTTTATCATTTGTATATAAGGAAGTACTCATTTGCAATCTTAACGGTTCCTGTTATAATAATAGAATATTAGTCTAATATTTATAACATGTAAGCATAGTATAAATATAACAATAATTTATAATAGTATGAAATTTTAACATGTATTTTACTATAATAATAATAATTTATAAATAGTCTTAGGTTGGATCATAATATTTTTAATACAGTACAATTATACATTTATACTTGTGGAGCAAAATGACATTAGTCACTTATAGTTAATTTGTTTTCCTTTTGTCTTTTACAGGCTGAAGAAAAAGCTCATTCAGAGGTAAAATTTGTAGCATTTTCATATTCCACTCTTTGTTTACATCTGTGATGAAATGAAGGTACCACTAGAGGGCTGTGTGATACAGTAGCATAGCTCTCCAGCACTGCCAACAGAAGTGATCCTCTAGTTGATAAATGGTCTCGGATATTTACTCTTAAGGAAAATGAAAGGAAGTTTTTAAAAGCAAACTTACCTCTTACATTCTAGAATGGAGTTTTAGATCAACAACCAAAAATTTGCCTGTAGTAGTAAGCACTCATTAGATCTGATGAATGAATGAATGAATGTGTGGTCTTTCCAATTCATTGTAGTCTCTTTTCCCCAAGCCTGTGAGACTAACTGCATAGGATTAACGAAACCGTTGAACCTTAGGCATCAGACCTCCATAACAGAGCTACCAGCATCACAGTCCATCTGTTTCATGCCGGGACTTTGCCGCTCTAATCACCGCTTCATGTCTAGTGTGGTATATTGTTCTAATCACACACATTTCACAAATGCACTTTGTCTCAATCATGTACCAATAAGATTGCAACCTGGAGAGAGTATCCTTTTTATTTCACTTTGTAAAAGAATTTTCCTATCCAAGGAGAGCAGGAGGACTTTAATTAGGACTTTTTCAAGGTGTGGTAATGATATTTGATTGGTTTACACTGAGGCAGTCAGACCACACAGAAAATCAATGTCTTGGCAATAGCCTTTGCAAAGGTTCTCTGCCCTTATTAGCCCTTAAAGGAAAATTTATGCTATGCTTAAAAATACTGAAATAGTATTGATTATAGCATTTGATCTTTATCATTGCTAGACCAAAATGTTAGTATGTTTTTTTTTTTTTTTTTTTAAACCTAAAGTGTTTTATTTACATTGCATGGACCTGACAGTGCTAATTTGGTCATAATATGGCTGCTGACATAAACAAATGCTGCCTATTTGCCTGATTAGTCCTTACCCATCTCCCCTTTTTGTCATCTCTGCCTCCTAATGGATCACGGTTTTTAAAAAATAATTTCCGTTCCTTTCAGGTTTCCTGGGTTAATTTGTAAAGGATCATGTAATAGAGGGTATTATCTTGAGAAAGGCTCCTTAAGTTTGTATTGGTTTAGAATAAAGTATATGGTCTGTTTTCTGGGACTGTCTGTGGTCATCATCATTTGAATGCAAGTCAGTGCAATGCTATTTGGGGCTAGTGTATCTATTAAAAAAAAAAAACAGGAGTGAAATGGGATCACATTTGCTGAAATTATATAAATGTTCACCGTCTCTGCTTCCAGTTAAAATTCACAAGGTCTTTAGAGTCTCTCAACATTGACTACCATTTCTTTTCTGCCAAAAAGTTGGGGAGAAGACGCTGAACTGTGTCAAGAATGCTCTTTCAAACTGAGACAGTATTCCAAAAGTCCAACCACAACAATAGAAGATTTCTTTTTAAAGAAAGGAGAAGAATTAGAGTAGAATGTTTAGCAACTAAGTAACTAAAATCCCTGGAGACCAGAAGTAGACCTGTAGACTTAGTCTCAGATGACTGTAGATGTTTTACCCTTACTAATCGCTGTTTACATTTCTTAGCAACATGAGACACAGAGTTTTAACTGCAGAAAGTGCTTACATTAACAATTTAAATGTGATATGAACTACTCTCTTCCTCTGGTTCAGTTTTGGTGCAGTGTGAACTTAGCTAAAGAGGTAGACATTTTAGCATATTTATTTTATTGGTTTATCTCATTATTTGAACAGCAGTACTGATTTTTTCCCCTCTTAAGCTATGGTTAATCTATAAAACATTTTTAGTCTGAGCTAATAGTAACTCAATGAATAAAAGGCATTATAATAAAGATTTGGGAAGGCGTCTCTCAGAATGTCAGCCATTAAAACTCCAGCTAATAAAATTATTTTCAAATATGAAATCATTACACATTGGATCGGAGCCAACTTTCAGTGGCTAAGGGATAGTCTAATGCTGGGAAGTTGCCAAACTAGAAAATTTTAAAAAGCACATACTAAAAAAAACAAAACAAAACAGCAACAAAAAAAGTATTTTTTTTTTCTTTGCTAAAACTCCATGCTAACCTCCATGCTAAAACTTTCAGTACATTCCTTTAATTTGCAAATTTGAGGGGCGCCTGGATGGCTCAGTCGGTTGGGCATCCGACTTCGGCTCAGGTCATGATCTCGTGGTCCGTGAGTTCGAGCCCCGCGTCAGGCTCTGTGCTGACAGCTCAGGGCCTGGAGCCTGCTTTGGATTCTGTGTCTCCCTCTCTCTGACCCTCCCCCGTTCATGCTCTGTCTCTCTCTGTCTCAAAAATAAATAAATGTTAAAAAAATTTTAATTCGCAAATTTGAGTCCTGACCTTGAACATAGTCACTTCTCTTCTTATACATGGTATTTGACTGTTACTATATAGCTAGTGTTCACATTTCTTTGGTTTTTCGGGAATTGGTGCTGATACACTAATTAAGGGGCTGCATGAGCGGAATATAGTATTTGCTTTCTTGGATTGAATTCTTAGTTTTAAGTAAAAATCCACTAGCATATTGAATTGATTTTTTTTAAATTACATTCAGCAAATCCATAAACTGCGGCGAGAGCTGGTTGCATCGCAAGAAAAAGTTGCTACCCTCACATCTCAACTTTCAGCAAATGTAAGTCACTCTTGATTTTTTTTGATATATTAGAATAGATTTTTATATAGTAAATGGAATAATTTTAGCAACAGCCTCACAAACTTTAAGTGTCCAAAAATAAAACAGACTTCAGTCACTCATACAAACGTAAACTTCCCTGCATGCCGAGTAATAAAATGTAAACCCAAATGGACGTGGTTAAAGGGCTTTTGTTTCTTCTTAGGTTGGAAACATTAGTAAGAGTTACATGGGCTATTTCTTTTCTTATGTCTTATTTTTATTACTCTCCGTAGATATTTTTCAAACCACAATACAGTTGGTGGTTGACAGCAATTAACTTTGGAAGATAAAAAATTCTATGTGCCCTGCATTCTTCAGCACAATTTATTGGGCAATTAGTTAAGCACCCAATTAATTATAAAAAAATTAACTTAGGTCTACATTTGGGTATCCAAGCTATATTGGAAATGAGAGAGAGTTCCCTTAAAAACCTGGGCAGTCTTCTCATAGCAGTTTGACCAGCTGAGAATGGCAAAAATGATGCCAATGAGACCATCAATAGTATTAACATTTATTGAATATCTTTCAATGTGCCAGGAATATTCAGAATAGATGCAGAATAAGAAAGGAGAGCCTGTGACATTGTGCCTGATCCTAAGGAACATTAGTGTTAGAAACACCAGTGAGGGGTAAGGAAGCTCCCACTGTTTTGCCATACGCCCTGCCACCTGCACTCAACATTAATCTGCTCAGTTGAAGTGTGTAGCTCTGGGCCCTTCCTCTGCCTCACCACTCTGCTCTCCATTGAGGTTTTCTATCTCCTAGACAAAGCATGACAGGGCAAGAGAGAGCAGGTGTAGGCCCATGGGGTACAAGCTGATTAAGAGAGATTTTAAGGATAAAAATTATTGTGCAATATAACTTCCACAGTATAGAAGTAAGTCTTTTTAACCCACCATGTATTCATTTCAGCACTGGATTTGAATTGATTTTATCTTTTCAACGTGGGAAGAATCAAATTAATTTGGGGTTGGCTGTATTCGTTTTTATCGATATTGTTAGGGGGTTGTTAAAAATAATGGCAGGTTTTAGAGAATTTTTAGGCAGTACTGAAAGAGGACAGAATTATTTAACCTGTATTTTATGTTTAAGAATAATTCTTAAAGAAATAGTTCAGAAGCAACTATAAATTTTATACTATAGGCTAGATGAATAACACTGTAAAACACTCAGTCTAGGTTCCTGACTCAGCACCCAGAGAACATATTACAATGTAAATGCCAGAAACACATGAATTGTATTTATCTGCAATGAGGAAGGCTCAATGATAGACCCTATGGATTGGAGAGTCAAGATATTTACAGATGTCTTTAATGATTACTCAGGATTTTATTTTATTTCATAAATGTCTCTTGCATGGGTTTATATATTCAGATGTTAGGATGATAAATGTCTGCTATACATTATGGAATTTGGGCTTTTACATGGTATTTTTAAAACTATTTCCATTTAAAACACATTATATTAATATTCTGTTAAAAAGGAAAACTCAAACTAAAAAAATGGATGCCATAAAAAGTGTATATTTGTTTTTCCTTCAGACACTCCCTTCCTAAACATGGTTGTTGGTTTCCTTTTTTGGGGGGGAGGGTATAGTTGACATACAATGTTACATTAGTTTCAGGTGATTTCCCAAGTTTATACATTATATATATGCTATATACTATATCACTATATACATAGTGATTTGTATATATCACTATATACATAGTGATTTCCCAAGTTTATACATTATTCTATGTTCATCACAAGTGCCATTACATCACTATTACAATATCACTGACTATATATGACTGTATTCCTTATGTTCTGCTTTTTATGATTGTGACTTACTCCTTCTATAGCTGGAGGCCTGTATCTCCCTCTCCCCTTCACCTATTTGCCCAGCACCCCCACACCCCGTTCCCCTCTGACAACCATCCATTTGTTCTCTGTAGTTACAGTTCTGATTCTGCCTTCTGTTTGTTCATTTCTTTTAAGATTTCATGTATGAGTGGAGTCATGTGGTTTTTGTCTTTCTCAGTCTGACTTATTTCACTTAGCATACCACCCTCTAGGTCTATCCATGTTGTCTCAAATTGCAAAATTTCATTCTTTTGCATGGCTGTGTAACATTCGATTGTTGGTTTCTTATGTATCTTTTCAACTTTGATCTTTTTATTCCCATGAATACATAGATGCAACACACACCGGCAAAGGCTTGTACACACGCACGCACACACACACACACACACACACACACATGAGCAACCAAATTTTAACATAAGGGAACAGTCCTGAAATTCGACTCTGTGCCATTGTTTGGAAAGGGAGCAAAAATTTTTTAAAGTTGTCAGCCATTGGCTACCTACCACTTCTCCTTTAATCATGCATACCACACTGTTTTCACTGATGTGTTTTCATGACTTTGGCTCACATATTCTCAGCTGAGCATTGATATGACCACCAGAGGGTGAAAATTGGTTTTTTTTGTGGTTAAAAAAAAACTTACTCTTTTTATGCACAAAGCACAGATATACATGGGAGCACAGATATACATGGAGTGCATAAAAAAGTATCCAGCATATCTCTGGTGCTAAAATGTCATGGAGGAAGGGTGCTATTAGAAGAAAAAGCATCTATAATATCTCCTCAAGGAATAATAATGAAAAAAAAAAGAATGAATACAGATTTAGAGGGGGTAGTGTCAAATAGATAATTTTGTTTAAAAAGTGCTAGTCTTAGAGAAAATGCCCAAATGTATCCAGCTTCCTCTGGCTACATCTATGTTATCATTAGCAAAACTTTTTGCACATGAAAAGGAGCCTAAAATTATATCCTATTTTTCATGCTCCTTTTTTTTTTTTACTTCATAATGCATTTTATAAATCTTCTGAAATCACCTGAAGGTCATGACCTTAGGGTTCCTGGGCTTGAGCCCTGCATCAGGCTCTGTGCTGACAGCTCAGTGCCTGGATCCTGCTTCTGATTCTGTGTCTCCCTCTCTGTCCCTCTCCTGCTCAAGCACTCTCTCTCTCTCTCTCTCTCTCTCTCAAAAATAAATAAAAATTAAAAAAAAAAGGAAAGGAAAGAAAGTATGTTGTCGGATCTTCGCTAAATCAATACCCCACACATGCACAGGAAGAAAACAGAAGCCCCACAAGCAAGCAGCTGCAAATGTATAGTCACATCATACAGTCAGGTGCCCCCTGGCCTTTCACTCACACCTTTCTGCAGCCAAGACATGTGGGAAGCATTTCTTTGTGTTCTAATATATTTTGTTGTACAAATCTCAGCTCTTAGATCATCTAGAAGTAGGTGCTGAGGCTAGTTATTGTTACCATTTTTCAAAGGTACCACTGAATGAACATGTCACAAAAAAAAAAGGTACTTATTTTTTCCTTTCAGCACATTGGTCTTTTAGCCCCAAATCTCAAATGTATTATTTTGTTTAGGATTGTGTCCTATTTTTTTTTTTTTTGCTTTATTTAATATTTTTATATAACCTGGCAGTTACTCTTGCTTTTCTGCATCTCCTTTAACAGAAAACAGTTCTGCATATACTAACAATGACAAAAACTGAAGGGACAATTTTATAATGTGTAAAAGAAATGTGAAACCTAGGGGCGCCTGGGTGGCGCAGTCGGTTAAGCGTCCGACTTCAGCCAGGTCACGATCTCGCGGTCCGTGAGTTCGAGCCCCGCGTCGGGCTCTGGGCTGATGGCTCAGAGCCTGGAGCCTGTTTCCGATTCTGTGTCTCCCTCTCTCTCTGCCCCTCCCCCGTTCATGCTCCGTCTCTCTCTGTCCCCAAAATAAATAAACGTTGAAAAAAAAAAAATTTAAAAAAAGAAATGTGAAACCTTAATTATGATAGTTTCATTTATTTTCAGTTCATCTATTGATTTTCAAAAGTAAAGTCACAGATATATATATATATGTATATATATATATATATATATATATATATATATATATACACAAAAATCTATGTATATTTTTTGGTTGGTGGACCATTACTAAATTCTGGGGGAACAAATATAATGCAGGCATTTTTCATAATATTTCACCTTACTGTTTAGCAGTACGATAATTCTCTTTACATGTCTATTCAGATTGTATTATAGGATTCAAAAACTGAAGTCAGTATGTGTTAGAAATACCATCCGTAACTACTCTTCAGTCTTGCTTATTTTATTACCTTGACAGACTTCACCTAACACACATTGGGATGTAGTCATTATCATATTGACACAATCTTACTCTGGCTTTCAAATTATGCAGCTGGTAATGGAGAAGTAAGGCCCAAGTAAATCATGATCAGTAGTCCCTCTAAAAATCCACAATTTTTGAAAAGTCATAATTTTGTTAAGGTTTTCAGACAAGATATATTGTCCTATAGTTTAATCAGTTTTACTTTCCATTTTAGTTTCTTTTATTTGTATCTTGTACTCTCTTTCCATTAATCCAATTGGTGAGAAGTTTATCCTTTTATTACCTTCAAAGTAACAAAGTTAGTAAGCCAAGACAAATAAACTTAAAAGCAGTATTTCACTAACATACCTCTAACATATTTTTCATGGAGAACGATGTGACTCAAAATGTTCTTTGGTAACCAGTTATACATGTCTTATGAATAATTAATGAGTAGCAATGTTCCAAAGATTGAAAACTGACATTCTCATAGTGAACATTTTGTATTAATTAATAGCTACAAATTATAGGCAATATATTTATAGCTACAAAATACAGACAATATATTTATTCAGCATACTCACATTCCTACATTCTTTGTCATTTTAACTCCCATTCAACTGATAAAATATGCATAGAAGGTAAAGTATAAATTTTCTTCTAGTTTTTACATCCAATAATTAGGCATTACAGTTGTTTGAGAGAATTAAAACTGCAATATTGAGTACATTCTTACATTTCTTTTAGTACATGTTAACAATGGTTTTCGGCCAGAATTTTCACTATTTTAAAAGAAAATGAGCAATTTTATTTTAGGATTTAGAAACCTATTGTATGCTCACAGCATGATTATTGATTATAATCTAAACTAGAATCAGCACAAAATGGTCAATGATAGGCAAATACATTATAAACCACATAGAGCAATGCATTACAGCAAAATCTAACTCCTGCTACTTACCACTGGATGAATCTCAGAAACTCAATGTTAAGCAAAAGAAAAGTCACAAAATAATTGTGCCATATGATTCCACTCTGAAAGTTTTAAAAATAGACAAAGCTAAAACATAGTGTTTAGGAATGCAAGCTCAGTGGTGCAACTATAGAGAGAAGCAAGACAATAATTACCACCAATGTTGCGATAATGGTGGTTATCTTTGGGGCAGGGAGAGGCGACAGTAATAGGGGAGAGGTAAGAGAGAACTTCTAACATCTTCAAATGTCCAATTTCTGGATGTGGCTGGTGACTGATGAACCAGTGAGCTCTGCATTTTCACTTTGTTCAATTTGAATATGGCAGGAATTTTTTTATATTAAAAAAGTTTACGCGTGAGAGAAAATGCAACATAACCTTATGTTAATTTCTGAAATATTAAATCTGATGTAATGCTATTCCTTGCCATTGAAAACATTTTAAACTACAAGATACAATTCCTTCTTTATTTTTTAATTTTTAAAAAAATATTTAAATTCATTTTTGAGAGAGAGAGAGAGAGAGAGAACGAGTGGGGGAGGAGCAGAGAGAGAGGGAGATAGAATCCAAAGCAAGCTCCAGTCTCTGAGCTGTCAGCACAGAGTCCGGTACAGGGCCAGTACTCATGGACCACAAGGTCATGATGCTTAACCGACTGAGCCACCCAGGCGCCCCTACTATTCCTGTTTTTAAAAGACTGTTATTTTTCCAATTAAATCTGCTAATGAACCCTGGAGTATAACTCTCAAGGGTGTGTGTGTGTGTGTGTGTGTGTGTGTGTGTGTGTGAGAGAGAGAGAGAGAGAGAGAAAGAGAGAGAGAGAGAGAGACAATTTGGGGGGGGAGGGGGAAAGAGAGAAGAGGGAGTGGAAAAAGAATAAAGAGTTGTTCTGGTAGACTGAAGATTAATAGAAGTATTCTCCACCAATTATCTTTCTCTATATAGCAATGTCAGGAAAAGAAAGGGAGCCCAGCCCAGCGTAAGTTCAGAGCTAAGAACAAAGACACCTTTGTGTTGTGATGCTAATGGAAGGGACTTGTACATTCTAGCTGTTGGCAACAATGAAATAAACCTCTAGCTCTTACCAATAATGGAATAAACCTCTAGCTGTTATTAATAATGAAATAAATCTCTAGCTGTTACCAATAATGGAATGTTTCTAGTGCCCTAATTCCTTGGACTCCTGTGATTCATCTGATAATAGTTACCTCAGCGTTTCAGCTCTGCTAGAGTTACAAGGTGATGTATTTTAAGAAGTCCTTTTACTCCCTTCCCTCAAAGAATTAATCTTTTGCCGAGGATTACCAAATTTCTTCCCACACATAGTTCATTGTAGATGTAGGGTGTGAAATATTCCATCATTGTACCTTTGTAAGGGCACAATAAGATTGGATGAGTGTGAGATAACACCCCTATAGCTCTCCTCAAGCTACCGTGAAAGCTTGAAGGACCTCTTCTTCGTGCTTAATATTCTGTGGGTGAAGCTGTTGGATAATGGCATGTCGACAGAACTGGGCCTATTTTAGAGCTGTAAGATTGTCAAATACTTCTTAATCATAAGAGTTATGGTTTTATACAGCAATATGTATAATTCCGGGAGATTTAAAATAAAACCCGAAAGCCATGAAAACTTAAATAAAATATGACTGAGTGTTATTTCTAGCCGGCCAACCTGCACTACCTTAGTTGAAGGGAATAAAGTAGAAATAAAAGCCATTTTATTAAAAAGAGTTTGGAGAATGAAGACAACTCTTTTCGACTGAATTCTTTGTAAGCACAAAAAAAGGAAAGATAATGTTAAAGCTGTCAGCAGATGTCTGACACTTGAAGGAGGGTGTCATTACAATAAAGGAACTAACAATATCTCCAAAGGTCATCATGCAGGTATAAAAAGGAGAAACATTTGTCCATTGACTATTGCAGTGACCTCCCCTTGAGCTTGAAGTCTAAAAACTTGGCAATTCAGAACTTTATTCAGCATTTTGGGTGTCAAATCCTCTGTGAGATGCAGGCCGGAAGGTGTTATTATTTGCAAAATGCCATCCCTTTTCAGAAGTTGAACTCACATTAAATGTCAAGAAATGGAAACACTGAATTTAAACTGAAGTTTAGAAATAATAAATAAAGATTGATGTTAAAGGAGAGTCATCACTGAGAGCTAACCAAGATGGTCATAGTATTTAAAGAATTAGAGCACCTGAAGTTCAGCATTTTATAAAATGAAGAGTTTTCATCCATCTGCGTAAGGTCCTGACATTTAAAATGTGTTCCTTCCGTTTTGTTCACAGGCTCACCTCGTAGCAGCTTTTGAAAAGAGTTTAGGGAATATGACTGGTCGACTGCAAAGTCTAACTATGACAGCGGAACAGAAGGTATGTTCAAGAATCACCACAGGGGATTCAAATAAGACAGCAAGTTACATAGGATGTTTAAACAATGCCTGAGATGCAGCTCCTTAAATATAATGCTTCAGAGGATCCCTTCCTTATTAGATTGGAACAATGACAAGATAATACATTTTCTTGTCAGATTTTAATTTTTAAAGACTTATGATTCAGATTCATCTATATTAGAACACACACACACACATACACGCAAAGTTCTTTCTAGGCCATCTATTTCACTTCTGACTAGACCCATTAAAAGAATACCAAATGTTTTAAGAAAGAGAAGCAGTTGTATAGGGGAAGAGTTAGAATATTCCAGGAACAATTTGTTATGCAGTTGACAAGAATTACAGTCTGACAAGAATTTTCACAAATGTATGGTCTGTAAACCCAGTTATGGACCATGGCTATAATCTGAGATAGGCGTGAGGAAAGTCTGAAGGAGAGTGAGGACTCTGCAAAGTAAAGGGACTCAGGGTACAGCATCTGTGAGATGAGACTGAAACACTGATCCTGAGCTGAAGTTTAGAAATGCGGAATGCTAAATGAAGATTTGGGTCGTTTGCACTAACAAGGACTAGTTGGCATCTGGGGATGCTGTCTTTGACAAGTAAAGCTAATTTATATGAAAAGCTTTAAAATAAACCTGACGGGTTTTTACGGAGTGGGAGAAGGAGTTCTAAAAAGAAAGAAACAGAGTTTAGGTCACAAGGCAGACATATCAAAAAGGTTCACGTTGCCTAGAAAGAGTATGGACAGTTTCCATGGGGTGACCAGTAACTTACCTCTCTGCCATTATTTTGGCCCTAACCTGGGTCCTTGGATGGGTGTCAGAGACAGATGCAGTCTCTAAAATTGTATGGAAACATTTGTAAAACCTGCATATGTGCATGATCTGAGCAGATGTCCAGTTTTCATCTAATTTTCAGAGATCCAAAATCTGAAAAGCTTTGGCTATTTTCAGAATCTGTACCTATATCTGTCCCTAGAGATGGCTTCAGTTTTGTCTTTAGTTCCGTAAAGTATGTCATTAGCTTTAGAGAGCTAGCATATGTTACCATTGTGTTCGTTTACCAGTTTTTACATAAAAAAAAAAAAAACCCTGAATGAACAGCCCAATTAAACTAAAGAGAAAAATCAAATATTCCTCTTGTAGCCTGGTGTAATTAGCAAACTCTAACGTTATTTGCCCTTGTCTTCGATGCTCCTGTGTCACAGATTTCCCTCTTGCCCATGAAAGAGAGCACTATCCATCTCTGTCAAACCTGTTCTGTAAGGGAAGATGACAAATGCCTTTTGAGCACAGGAATTTTATCTTAATCTTTTCTGAAGAGGAGAGGGGCAGTACAGTTTACCACTTCACTGTGTAACTTGAGAACTTGGCAAATAGGATTACAAAGGTCTTTTAGGGCAGCCAAGTGGGAAAGAATATAAGGAAGCTTGAGTGTGGATCTCAGCGGAACCTCTTTTTGTTTGTTTGTTTGTTTATTTATTTATTTTGAGAGAGAAAGCATGCACAAGCTGGGGAGGGACAGAGGAAAGGAGAGACAGAATCCCAAGCAGGCTCTTTCCATGCCTTTAGCACAGAGCAGATGCAGGGCTTGGACTCACAAACTATGAGATCATGACCTGAGCTGAGATCAAGAGTCAGCACTTAACTTAGCCATCCAGGCACCCCATCAGTGGAACCTCTGTAAGGGCTGAGGAATTTTCCTTTTCTGACCCTCAAATTCATCATTTTATTTATTTATTTATTTATTTATTTATTTATTTATTTATTTATTTTAAATTCATCATTTTAAAAATCAGGATTATAATAACTACCTTACAGAAGCATTATGAGGAAGAAATAAGGTACTATATAACACTACATACAGTGGATAGTCAAAAATGTTACCTTTCTTACATTGCTTTCCGTTTTCCCCTTAAGAGATATAGGATAAACCAAGTTTATCATTGTCCATATGCCAGGCATATCACTAGAAATCATAGCTAGTATTTAAGTCTCATATCTTTAAGAAGTCAAAATTAATGTTTTTCACCCCCCCATATTTCCTTTAATTACTTTATATTTATAAGTAAAATTTCTTACAAAAATTGGAAAACTACGCATTGTTAATTTTTTCATAATGCCTATGAATAATGCCCAAATATTTTTAAATACATCTGCATAGTACCTGGAATTTTAAAATTATCCATAACGTAACATTGCCAAAATTATGAAATTTTCTCAGAAGATGCCATGATGTCTGAAATTGCCTTGCCCTTTTTTAACTGAAAATAAAGTGATTGCTTGTCTCATTGCAAGCTGTATGCACACAACAGTGTTAGTAAGTAATTTATTTTATTAATCTGAGATGTATAACTTGCCTATATCCAAGGTGGTTTTGAGAATCATAAAATTAATTGTAATACAATATGGCACAACTCAGTAACAGAATCTAGTGAAACCCAGTAGAAGAATGTATATAACAAGACGCCTGAGCCTATGTAATTACTACTGCAAAGCACAAAATGGAATTGAATGTCAAAGAAGCCAGCACACAAAGGGGGATTGCTTGGCATGTGTAGCTCTCATTTTTTGACCAGAAGAGTATAATTTAGATCGGAGAGACAAACTTTTTGGCACTGAATTCAAGGACAAATTTATTGTAAAGTTTTTAAAATTGGGGTCATGGAATAACAAAAGACAAAATCGCTGTTCAAATAGACATTTCTCTAAAAGCTGAGGGCATAACATTTAATCATATTTCAGTAAAGTCATTTCTTCAGGGAGCTGAGATAAAAGGGTATATTGCTCTCTGGTGATCCAACAATCCTGGGAAAAAGATTAGAGCATATAGAGCAGAGGTTTTGAAAGTCTGTTCTTGGAGTTCCAAGGCTCATTTGTCCATTTAATCATTCACCAAAGTTATATTGAATTTCTACTCTGTGTAAGACACTGCTCTAGCTACTGAGAATTTAGCAGTGAACTATATGTATATGGCATATATTTTATAGTGTACATATATAATATATGCATTCTATATATGTAAACTGTGTATAACTGGTTATAAGAGTATATATTCCAGTAGGTGACAGATTATGATAAAAATATAGGATTTCAAGGGACACCTGGGTGGCTCAGTTGGTTGAACATCTGACTCTTGGTTTTGGCTCAGGTCGTGATCTCACAGTTTGTGGGTTCAAGCCCTGCTTGAGATTCTCTGTCTCTCTCTGTCCCTTCCATAGGGTAATTTGAATCCATAAATTTTTCATGGATGCAAGTTACTTATACTACTGGGATTTGATGAACTAGTGTATTTTCTTAGAATCAGGGCTGGCTGGGTTCTTTCAGTAGAAACATTTACAAGATTTCAAGGCACACATACGGGGATGGGGAGTAGGATGTGTTCAAAGAAACTACAGCTAGATAGTGTAAGATTAACTGAATGTCAGTGTGATGAAACCAAAGACAGGTTTAGCAGAAATTTTTAAGAACCTTGCCTGGAAGGTCAAGTTGGTTGATGAGATTTATTGCCAAGCTTGTAGGAAATTTGCAAGTTTCCAGGAGAAACTTGGAAAGAGGTCAGATGCAGTTAGGAAATTAGGTTGGAGAGGATACCAAGCAAGGTGAGTATTATGACAAACTATTTGATCATCTCATTTTGAAGCATTCCAAGCCTGACCTTGATACTTATTTAGCCTCAGAGACATGTACAAAACAATTGGAAAAGATACTGCCTCCATCCACCTTCTTGTACACAAGAAACTTTCATGGAAAACTGGAATCTTACATCAATGGCAGGTATTTGGGACATCATTATCTACAACAGCTTATTGTAGGTGAATGAATTTTTGGTTCCCACGTTTTAAAGTACCACGTTTGAAAAGTGAGAAACATCAATGAAATATGATCTGATCATCTATTCCCAAGATCCTGTACAGAATTATCCTATCCTCAATCTTCTCCTTAGTATATATGAAGAGAGTAGGAAAATGGATACTACTGAATTAGAAGAGACTTTAAATCCTTATCCTGATGGCATATACATTTTCCAGTTTTGTTTTTTTTTTTATTTCCTGAAAGTGTAATATTCTTAAAACTCAAATATCTTCTATTTGGTCATTTTCAAAATAAAGACACTATATGAAAATATTTCAGAGTATCAAATGATTTTATATTTGGCTATTTCTAGAACTTGCTTCTAATTATACGGCAAAAAAAGAGGAATTCATAATTGTACTTGGAAGCAGCATTGCAATTTCCAAGCATTATAATCACCTTAGAAAAATATGGCTTAAAAATAAATGTGAACAATCAATTATAATTATGAAGGAGAAGAAAAGGAAAACTAAAAATAAACTATTTAAAAACAATTTATATGTCTCAGTCAAGTTTTCACTTTCAAGTGCCTTCTATTAATCTTTATATACTTACTACTGGAAAAGAGAGAAAGGATAACCCTGACTTTGTTGCCATCCCAAGGAAATGATTTCACTGATTTAGCCATATCCAGACTTTCTGTTTATAATGAATAATAAAGTCACTGATGTTTTTATATGGCACCATAGGTGATCAAACACCCTGTTGTTAAAATATAAGTAGAATTCAAACTTTACATTATTCTTAGGAGATAAACACCTGTTTAACATAGACCAGAACATTTGAGCAAAATCACCCCAACATTTACTGAGATCCTAAGTCAGGTGAAAAGATAAAGTCTACAACAGCTAAATAAGCTGAATGCTTTAAATGATCTGGAAGCACAGAGAAGGGCTTTAGTTTTTCTGAAAGGCAAACTAAGAGGTTTCAAGCTCATTCTACCATGGCCTTTAATGGTGAGAAAAATATTTAAAGCAAAGGGAAAAATCATATGGGAAGACTCAGAGAAAAGGATAGCTGTAGTTTGAAGTGATGTGGAAGATGGATCTCATCAACTGAAATAAGGAAGAAGGAAGGAATTTTTGCATGTATATCGAGATACCTAGTTCAGGTTTGAACAGATTATCACTGTCAAATTTACCTATCTTTTTAATTACAGACACTGGAATATTTTATAGGTGCTTACATGTACTTATGAAGTTCCCCTAAAGAACTACTAAGATGAATTTGGCTAAACTAATTTTTTCATGTATGTGATTTTCCCAAACTATGTAATGAATATATCTGTTACCTAGATATTCTTCCTTTGGGTCTACTGTGCCATGCTGCATAATAACTAACGTGCTTAGTATGTTTTTTTTAGAAGATACTTAGTTTTAAAAGTGAGCATTCTTCTACCTCACATTAAAAGCTATTTTCTGAAAAAGCAATATTCCCTGAACATTCCACTTGTAATCTTTGTTATAACAGTTTTGAGAAGAGATTCCCGTAGAAAACATTAAAGTTTAGACCCTGAAATAAGTCCGCTTATTCATAAAATTAAGTATGAGATCTCATTTCCATTTTACTTCTTTCAACTTAAAGCCACATATTTCAGCAGATTTTAATCTACGGTACAGGCACTGTGGATTTTAAATTCAAGGATGAAAATCTGATTTTAATCAAAATTTAACTTGTATTCTAGTTTACACGTTGTAAAATTACTCTTTAAATTATGTGATTGATTAAGTATGTACAGTAGATCTCCTTTTGTGAATAATTGTCTGGTAAAGGCAGAATGAATTTTCAGTAAACATTTTATCTACTGGGAAATTTATTTTAAATGGAAAATACGTTAAATTTTGGTAAACTTACCTAGTACTAATTGAGCAAGGGACAAAATTTAGATAGAACTTGGAGAGACAGAAATTATGACGAAATTTGTATTATGACAGTGGAACTTTTCCACAAACCTGTTTCTTTTGTGAAAAATACATGCAAATGAATTACAGTCAAGTATTTAAGGATCCATCTATGAATCCACAAGATTGTTACTGATTTTCATTATGTAATTCTTTGACTTACAAACTATTAGAAGTCTGTAAAAGGGTTTATTTTTTTAATATGTGTCCATTAGAAATACGTCAGATATCCAGTGACAATAGTTACAGGATGTGCTAGGTATCTATTCCAAACTTGGATATCATTACAGTTAGCATTGCCCCCTTTTTTTTTTAAGTGTCTAAGTTTCGAATAGTCTCTGGATGTTCTCATATCTGAAGCAGTTTCCTACAAAGGCAATGTTGTGATCTTACCTTTTTTTGTATATTCGGAAGACAGAGAGTAGGAATAAGCTACTGACTATGGAGGGAAGAACCCAAGCCTGATTCTTTGGATTTCTGCCAACGATGCTAGAGAAAATGATAAATGACAATTACATTACCTAGGAATTCTCCAAGAGGCTGACAAAAATTCTAATTTTTAGAGTTGCTATCACGGCCAAGAATTCTGGATACTCCTGGTTTGGGGGCTCCCGATGGAAATACTGCCAATGCTAGAAAAACACTCTACTTCATTTTGCAATGAGGCACATGTCTTCCTGATGCTGCCTCGTAGTCACTTGTGGTTAAATAATTCATTTAGATAACTGTGAAAGATCATATTTGTATGTTCTTTGAGACACATCTTAAAGTTACCCTAAGTTCAATAAGAAAACAGATGTTGTATAAAAAATTGATTTGTAAGCTACCTTTTTTTTTTCTTTTTGATGAACTATTATTTAAGGAATGTACATTGCATATATTTCTATTCACTTTAAAAAATTCCTGTGTTGTTTTGGCTTGGTAAAATTGAGGTCTCCATGCTAAAAATCTTACTGGATAAAAAGTAGCAGAATCTAAGACAACCATGATTTGCAAAGCAGAATTTAATAATATGATATTTAGTAGCAATGAGTTAGGGATGAGTACCTCTTTTTATACTTGGGTATGAAGAATCAATTCCCCAAGTGTAAAATCAAAGAGACAAAATCTGAAGTCATTCATTCAGGGTTTCCGGCTGACAGTAAAATGCAGTCTGATTCACTAGTACAATCCTGATAGCTAACCCTGTGATGTTATCTGGTGGTATTCATAGGTTTGGTATAAAATGAGCCATGTGACATCTTGCTTTGTGTTGAACTGTGCAGCTTTAGGTGCCACCCTTTGAAAGGAATAAAGACCATTCAGGTCACATTCATAAAATAGCCAAGGCATTTTTTTGTTTTTATTCTCCTTTACATTTAACTAAATGAGAAGTTGTTAAATGCAACTTGACAAGGTTAGTCAGGCATCCAAATCTCTCAGGACGTTCGCACCACGTACAATTGAACCCAGTTGGTAGTGAATTAAAAGCAAGGACATTTTACTTTCCTCTCTAGGTACTAAAACCTCTAAATTCTATTTGTTTCACAGGAGTCTGAACTTATAGAACTAAGAGAAACCATTGAAATGCTGAAGGCCCAGAACTCTGCTGCCCAGGCAGCTATTCAGGGAGCACTGAATGGTCCAGACCACCCTCCCAAAGGTATATTTAGAAGTATTGCCATTTTTCATTCAATGTAATGAATATCTATTTGATTCATTAGAGTGAAGCTGCTTTTACTCAGTGGCATTGTCCTTTATAAGGAATAAGTTGGTATTAAGGCAGTCAGAATCCCAGAATTTAAGAACAGTAGTTTTCCTCATCAAATAAATTTTTAATTAAGTTTAAGGAATTTGCTTCCATAGTAGGACACACCTTTCTCTCCATTTGGTTTGGTGAAAGTGGGGCTGGGGAGGTTGGCTAATACATTTATCTCTGACTTGAAGCAAAACAAACCCTGTAAAGACCATCAAAGTCTAGATCTGTAAAGAAAATAAATTAATTAATATGGTGAAATTCCAAGGAGAAGGTGTGTGGAACAGCTCCTTCTGGGTGGAGGTATTAAAAAGGGACACTTCTTATGAAAATGCTAAAAACAATAGGAAAAAGGACTAAAAGTTAGTCTACTTTTAATTATTACTATGCTTTGTCAGTTCTAAACAATAATAAGATAATCTCCTTTGACATCACCCCCACCCCTTAGTTTCCCACTGTAGAAATGCTTTGTGTTAATGTCATGTCAGTTTTTTCTTTGCATAGGTTCTACTTACTCATGCCCTACCTCTTTTCAATGGCATTCAACATGCTCAACTCTTCACCAGCTAAACAAATGCTTTCATAAATCTTGAATGCCCTATCATGTATGTTTCCATTTCCAGGGGAATTCTGGGAACATTTTATGGAATCTTTTAATGTTTCCAGCAGCCAGTCACACTTTGGACTCCTGGAGTGTGGCATCTCTTACCATCAACCCAAAAGGGTTCTCTCCAGGATCAATAATGATTTACACGACACGAAATCTAGTACCACATTTAAAATTCTATGGGGCGCCTGGGTGGCGCAGTCGGTTAAGCGTCTGACTTCAGCCAGGTCACGATCTCGCGGTCCGTGAGTTCGAGCCCCGCGTCAGGCTCTGGGCTGATGGCTCAGAGCCTGGAGCCTGTTTCCGATTCTGTGTCTCCCTCTCCCTCTGCCCCTCCCCGTTCATGCTCTGTCTCTCTCTGTCCCAAAAAAAATAAATAAACGTTGAAAATAAAATAAAATAAAATAAAATTCTTACTGTATTTAACATGCAGACCGCATTGTATACTGATGTCCATTCCATCCTAATTGACACCTTGATTTCTTGTAATGTTTGTAATATTCACATTCTTAGTTTTTTCTCCTGCTGCTTTGAAATCTCTTTGAAAGTTTCTTTTGCAGTTTTACTCATTTGTATCGTTTTGTTAAATGCTGATATTTCTTAGAACCCAGTCCTAAACTCTCTTCCATTATGATTTTGTGCATTGTGATTCCCTTCTCCTATCTAAAAATCTATAAACTCATCTAATACTCTAGCTATAATTATCATTTATGCATTGATAACTGTCAAAAATATTTCTTCAGGCCAGGCTCATCTCTTGAGTTGCAGATCTATAAATTGAGCTGCATAAGCGAGAGCTCCACTTGGTTATCTTTGGATGTCTCTTTGTCATGTTAAATTCAACATCTCCAAATTTGAACTTGTCATCTTCCCTCTCAGACCTGCTTTGCCTTCAGTGTTCCTTGCCTCAGTAAGTGGCACCACCATTCTTCCATATAGCCAGCCATAAACCTAGATGTTCATTCATATATCCTCCTCTCCTCATTCATTAAATCACCAAGTTCTATTGATTCCACCCCTTAAATATCTCTTGGACGTGTTCCCTTTTCTCAGATCCTACTATTACCATCCCTTATCTCTCCCCTGAACTGTGACCACAAACTCCTAAATCCTTCCTGCCCTTCATCTTAACACCACTTTGTATCATTCTTCACACTGAAACCAGAGCATTAGTCAACAACAAATATCTATAGGTATCCCTTGCCTTTAGGATGAAATACAAACTTCTTAACATGACATAATTTCTCTTCGTCATCTTTGTTCATTCAACAAATATATAATGATTATCAGTTATTTGCTAGACACTGGTCTAGACCTTATGCTTTGCTTTTTTGTCACATTGTATATTTCAGCTACCCTGACTTCTTCTAATTCTCTAAAAGTTTTTTGTATGTTCTGTTTATTTCTACTTAAAATTTTCTGCCTTGTGTGCTCAGCATAAAAATGTTTTGAGACCTAAGAGAGTTAGCCTAAATATGCCTCCTTGACCCTTAAAATTAATGAGGTCCCCTTGTGGTATGTTTCTGGAGATAACTGTAGTTCCTCTATCAAAATTTGCATTGTACTTTGGTGCCCTAATTTATGTAAGGTCTGCCTTTTCTAATCAATGGTAGGGTGGTATGTTTTCTCAATCCAAGTGACTGTGGGGGTGCTGTACACATAAAAGGGGTTTATTTGAATTTTAATTTAAGAAAATACAATTTCTGGTGTGCCTGGGTGGCTTAGTCCATTAAGCATCCAACTTTGGCTCAGGTCATGATCTCACAGTTCATGGGCTCGAGCCCCGCATCAGACTCTGTGCTGACAGCTGAGAGCCTGGAGCCTGCTTTGGATTCTGTGTCTCCCTCTCTCTCTCTGCCCCTCCTTTGCTCATACTCTGTTTCTCTTTCTTTCTCAAAAATAAATAAATACTAAAAAAAAAATTTAATAATAAAATAAATGCAATTTTTTAAGTACTAGAATTCAAATTTTAGAAAAAAATTTATAAAGTGAGAGATACTTAAATTGAAGGACAAACTAGTCCTCTAGGGGCTACTTCTGTTAGGAATTTAGCAACTTTCCATGCGGGGGAGTTGATTTATATGCTACATGGAAAATTACTGCATATTTAAAGCTTATCTTAGAGCTATAATAAAGCAGCTTATGTTCTGAATCTTCATGTTGTAAATAGGTCCAGAGAAGGGATTGAAAAAGACTTAATCCTTTCTTTAACACAGTACAAGTCACTGAAGTAAAACTTTCTGGAAGGATTCCTTTTATCTTAGGCAACAAGTACCCTAATGTATCTACTGGAATTGAAAAAAGGAATTCCTCTGCTCACTAATGTGGGAGGGGTACATAAAATGAGTAAAATGATAACAGTTAATATTCAAATTGGTCAAGAAAGATTAAAAAATATTCTTATAAGATTTAAAACTGACAAAAACAAATAAGTGTATATAGGATATTTATGTTTCAATAATATATATTCAGTGAACACAAACTGATTCTTACTATCTGACCATTGGCATCACATACAGAAAATAAAGTCTGTTGGACTGTTTATGTATCTTTCCATGGGTCATTATGGTGATTGTATAAGCTATAAGCTATAAACTTATAGTCTGAAATCATATTGAGATTTGGTTTTCAAGAGCTTTACACATTTATGTCAGGTAAATTTGTAACATGTAGTCTTACAATATATATTTGGAGTGAGGCAACAGTTTTATAGACAGGTCAAACTGAGACAAAATCACGTAATTAATGTAACTTTCTATTTTCTATGTGTTCATCCCATTTATTAACAGAGCCTGATAAATAATAGCAGTCTATAATAGAATAAATTTATTTGTTCATGCACAAATGTTATCTGAGTAGCTGATATATACTAGTCGCTCTGTTAGATCTTGAAATACAAAGATAAAAAAACAAAGCCCCCTACTCTCAAGGACTCACAGTCCACTGCCACAAAAGGTTATAAATATATCTCTGTGTAAATTTAATGATACAGAGATACATATATATATAACCATATATGAAAGGTAAAATAATAGAAAATTTTACTTTTATTTTTCAAAATATACTTTTTTTAAGTCACTACCTCTGTATATAAACATAGAATAGTTTTTCCTTGAGATGTACCAATTTAACAAAACACGTAGTAAATTGCTATCAACAGTGAATACATTTTTAGGAATGTTAGGCAAACAGATGTGCTGAATGAATAAGAATAATATTGCCCATAAGCACTTATTGATTGCCTACCATAAGCCATAGTGTGCACAAGGTCCTGGATATACAACGGTAAACAAAACAGATATAATCTTTGTCTCCATTAAACATTTACATTTGGGGCACCTGGATGGCTCCATCAGATGGGCGTCTGACTTCTGCTCAGGTCATGATCTCACGGTTTGTGAGTTTGAGCCCCACATCCGGCTCTCTGCTATCAGAGCAGAGTCTGCTTTGGATCCTGTTTCCCTCCCTCTCTGCCCCTACCCCACTCTCTTGTGCACTCTCTCTCTCAAAAATAAACATTAAAAAAAAATAAACCTTAAATCTTGTGGGAGAGCAGAAAATTAGCAATTGTTGTGATCATAGGTATAGCTGAATATGCATGGCAAAACAGTTATAAGTTAAAAAATGGACAAGAATTAGTGCTATAGAAAGCAAGGGTAGCAGGGAACCTGCTGGAGGTGCATAGTCAGGAAAGGCCTTTCCCAGATAGCCACATTTAAGGGGAGATCCAAGGAACAATTATCAATGTATATGGCAAATATTGAAAGAGGAGTATTCCAGAAGAGTCTTGAGGTAGAAAGCAGACTATTGCCTTTATGGAGCTGATACAATGAGCAGAGGTAAAATAAGAAGAACCAGGTTAGAGAGACAATTACTGACCAGATTACTGAGGGACTTTTAGGCCATTTTTAAGAGTTGAAATATTTTCTTTCTTCTTAAAATGGTAATCTACTAAAAAGTCTGAAGTAAGGGAGTGATGATGACATTTTCCTTTTAAAGATTTCTCTAGCTACTGTTTACAGAATGGTTTGAACTTGGACAGCTCTTCTTGCTGTAAAGCAGAGAAGCGTTAGTAATAGCTTCAGCTGGGGCATCGGTGGTAAGAAGGGTGGGAAGTGGGAATGAATGGATGAACAAACACGTAACTGAAATACAGACTTTTAAAATAAGCTTCTCCGTTCGTTCATAAGGTTCACATCCATTTGGTCAACCGTTCTTTTCCAAGCTCTATAGTGTCACATGTACTGAATCAAATACTTACAAACACTAGCAAGAAATTGTTAGAGGTGAATAAAATAAATTCCTTTCATTCCATGATATTACTGAAATTTGCTTTTCAGTATAATGAATTCGGTTCATAATAATTCAACAAGTATGTTTTATGCCCAGATTCTCTTTTTATTCTTTATTGGTGAGTGCATTCATAACTGAAGATAAATAATACCTACAAGGACTACTTTTGACCTATGATTATAAGAATTTACCTCTCTTCTCAAATTTTGAAGGTTAATCAAAGCCAAATACAATTTATTAATACTGGATATAATAAAAACTCTTGAGTACCTTAACATCCAGTACCATTGCTTTAGTTGTGAAAGACAATTACTAGGAAAAAACCTAAAAAATAATGTATCTTGATCACAAAAGCTTATAGCCAAGCACAGCAGAAATGTAAGATACAAATAAGTACCAACATATTCTTCTTTTCTTTATTCATACAACTTCTAGTATTAGTTGATTAAAAGATACTATAAATGCCTTAAGTCGCGACATTGGTAATGTTTGGGGGCATGTAAACACATCATTATTTTTTAAAGCACTTTTAAGAGGCCACAATCTACAGAGTCTGAAAAGTAGTTTTATTTTTGGCTCCTATAAAATTTGTTAGCGTATTTAATATCTTAAGGGAAAAAGTTAAGGTATATGTTGATATATATGTATATGACTAAGGATGGAGATATGTATACATATATTACATACCCACACACATGTTCACTGATTATATGTTTTAAAAGGAACCAGTTATAGTTTCATTGTCGTGGGGCATTGTACTGTTAAATACATCTGTCAACTGGAAAGCTTTGATTTTATACTATTGTTTCTATGGAAACTTTTTGAAAGCTATATAGTGATTTCTGACATAAGTTCTACTAAAATTTTTTGCTCGGCTAATCTGCGTTGATGCCAATTAAATATAATAATAGATTTGACCTTAAAGTAGACTGGGCCTTAAAAGTAATTTTATGAATTGGTGGTGTCTCCGCTAACACTTAATATTAGTTCACTGTAAGCAGTAAGTAAAATTTCTTATTTAACTCTCAGTAAAATTTCAATTTCAACAACTGTAAATTAATCTTATAGGCTGATTTTATGGAGTAAGTGGATATCTTCAAAATGTGAATAAATGTCAAAAGTTGTTTTTTTTTTTTCAAATCGTCTTGTGTGACTAGAGAAACACTACATGCTTTGTAGAAGCACGGCAAGCCCGTATCACATGGCAGTTAGCACGACAAACATTACAATCTGTCCAGGTCTCGGCTTGGCTCTGCTGTGTTTCAGCTCTGTAACTCTGGTCAAATGATTTTTAGTAATTAAACTCATTTCAACACTTTGCTTTAAGAATGAAATTAAATAATCCCAGGTCAGAGTCAACACAGAGTAAAAGCTAGGTTTGTTATTACCTGTGGTTATTATTACTGTCACCATTACTATTCCACATCATGGGCAGGGATTATGATGCGTTGTCTTAAATATGTGCTCCGTTTAGTGTATACATGTCATCTACCCAGATTCTCTCTTGAGCGTCTTCCCCCCACTGACTCTTTGACCTCGGTCAGGTTACTTCTTTGCACTTCAATTTCCTCATCTGTGAATTGAAGTGCTTAAATGACTTCCAAGGTTTGTTTTGGCTCTATCATGGTATGATTCTATGAAATGGAAAATTAATATACTTGGCTTCGGTAGCTGTATCCAAAGCACTAATATTAAAAAGACACAGTTAATTCTCATGCAGTTATGAGTTTCCATTTACTCCATGGGAGTAATCATTTGGAATAAATCACTTGGAAGATCTGTTTGATCCAGGTATTCAGTGGAAATCAGTAGCATAGCATTTCATTTTTGGGTAAAAACTCAGAACTCATTAAACCACCAATGCTACAGACTTATATGAGATGTTCAATGAATCTTAATGAAGATAACGCATTTAATTAAAGCAAATAAGGTTGTATTTTATTACACTTAAAAACCAAAGCTGCCCTGAAACGATTTGCACAAAGCCGTGTTGACTTTTATTAGCAGACTTCCTCTCAGGAAGCCTAATGGTCTTATTTGTTCCCAGTGAAAGTGTATGAGCTAATGTGATATTGTCTATCTGTTGCTAGATCTCCGTATCAGAAGACAACATTCCTCTGAAAGTGTTTCTAGTATCAACAGTGCCACAAGCCATTCCAGCATTGGTAGTGGTAATGATGCTGACTCCAAGAAAAAGAAAAAGAAAAACTGGGTAAGTAAGCTGTGGTCATTTCATCTCATTCAGAAGCATATTATTGCACAATGAGTCAGGTTTTTGTTTTTGTTTTTGTTTTTGTTTTTTCCTTATGAGATTTAGAAATCTGTAGCGGTTTACAAAGACTGTCATTCAGGTAACTGGCCCCTTGAATGCCGGACTCGTCACCAAAATTAGGGTGGCATGGTGCTGAAGTCAGGACCAGGCTTGGGTTTGAATCCCCACTCTGCCACTTACTACTGGGATCGTAGGCAGGCTCCTTCACCCTTTGAGGGGGCCTACATTTTTCTCATCTGTAACAATAGGATCATCAACACTGACTTTATAGAGTTGTTGTATGGAAAAATAAGATAACGTCTGTTAGTAAATGACAGGGCAGGGATTTATCGTGGAGGAGAGAAAGAAGGAGAGATGGTGGGAGTGGTGGCAGTGGTGGTGGTGGTGGTGGTGATGGTACTGATGGTGGGGCTGGGGGAAGAGGAAAAGAAATAGATTGTAAAAGTAGGGACAGAAGAAACCTTGACGGTCTTCGCACCTCTCACTTCCACGGGGCTTATAGTGTAAATAAAGCTTCGCCTCACGAGAAATGAACTACATGAGTGTCTGCTTTCTATCTTTTTTTTACCAAGAGAATATAGCAGAAACAGAGAAATGCTTCAACAGAGCACTGCCTTACATTTGCTAGAGATTTAATTTATGATAGCACAAAGCATTTGGTAAAAAAACGGAGAAGATGCTATCACAGCAAAATGTTTAAAAACCACGAAGTAAAGGGTTTCTTTGAATGCCATGAAACCAAGGTCGATTTTTGAAAGAAGTACAACTCTTGATGAAATCCAAAACGTTAAACCATCAGAGGATTTTACTGGAGTGCCTACTATAAATAATGAAAGAAATATTTTTTTTTTTTGTTTAAAAAAATGTTTATACAGGTAATATTTTAAAATACTGATCAGCCTTCCTTCCCTTGATTTGTAATTCCACACTCTTTCATGTTTCTGCAAGGTGAACTCTAGAGGAAGTGAGGTGAATATAAACCGTGGACAATTTGGCATGCATCTATAAAAAATACCCTACCTTGGCATGAATGCTATTCATTTTGGCAGTAGGCTTTTTATACCTTTTAAAAACAGATTACCTTGTATGTCTTTTCTTTGTGTCTTTTCATTTTAATCTCAAATTTTCCAGAGAAGAGGTAAAACCACTTTCTGAATAGCGCTGTAGGGGATACCAATTCTGGTTTTGAATAGTACGGGAATTGAAAAATTTGAATAGAAAATCACAATTAATGAAGTGTTAGGTGAATTTGATTTCATTTTGCTTTTTAAGTTTATACTGTCAGCAGGACATGACTTGATTGTAGCGCTAAAGTGGCCATTTAAAACAAATTGCCTTGAAGAGAGAAGCATTGGGAGTGGAGATCCCTTCAAGGTACTTAGTTTTAAATGAGTGCTCTGACAGCCATGCCCTTGACCTTGCACTATTTGAAAAGCCTTCCGTGTTTGCGCTGCGCTGGATTAATATAAGAATAAGACAAACCACAAAACATGGTATCATTTTTTTCTAGAGATACCGTGCTGCAACTCTTAATCCTCTGCTTGTACATACTGACCCCAGGCAGTGGCTAGGATAGCATCTGCAAACTAACGCCCCAAAGCAAAATTTGCCAAGTGCAAATAGACAAGAAAGGTAATTTCTGTCCTCTTTGCAGCTGCGAAGCTCATTCAAACAAGCCTTTGGGAAGAAAAAGTCCACCAAGCCTCCTTCCTCACATTCGGACATTGAAGAGCTTACAGACTCATCCCTTCCAGCATCCCCTAAATTGCCCCATAATGCAGGTGACTGTGGGTCCGCGTCCATGAAGCCCTCACAATCCGCCTCAGCGTAAGTCACTCCGTCGGCAGGATGCTGAAGTATTTTTCAAAAGCAACTTCGGGCCAAGCCCATGTTTGTGTTCTAAATGCAGTCCGGTTGTACTTTCACAGCGGCAACACCATCTGTGCCGATCATTTTCAGATCTTCCTTAGAACTATGGACAGCATTTGTTTCTCCTTTGCTTTTCACATATTAGAACTGGCATGTTTTTGAAGTTCATTCTCCACTTTTATGAGTCATTTATTCTCACTTCTTTTCACTTGCGTTTGTCCGTGTATCTGTCTCACTGTGCATTCAATGCAGGTCACCCCTTGTCTGGCCACCAAAGAAACGGCAAAATGGCCCTGTGATCTACAAGCATAGATCCCGGTAAAATGGCGTGTGATGCATGAAATTTGCAAAGACCCAGATTCTAACCTAAGCAGCGTCTGCTTTTGCTCTTTCTAAAACCACTCACATGCATTTCAATAATAAAAACCTCTGTCTTTCTCTTTTTGAAGTCAAAGCTGTTTTCCTAAAACCAAGCTGTAATCCATTTGTCTTTAATTCCACGAGATAATCTAGCATAGCATTTTTATCGTTGCTATTTGTTGTTACAAGAATGAATGAAACCTTTGGATGTAGAACATGTACTCGGATGTGGTGATTCCTTGTTTTAGATACTATTTGAATCAAATTTTCTTGACTGTGACTAGCAGAGAACTCTCACGTAGCACAGAGCCACTAGTAGGACCATTTAAGACATTTGTAGATCCTAGATAATTCCATCACGTGTATAGGAAGGAGGAACATAACACTATCATTTTGGTAAGCAACAAACAAAGCAAAAATGTAGTCCTCGCATTTAAATGGAAGAGATATCAGTTAATATAAAACAAGTTCTTTCACCATATTTCCTGCAAAACTGGCCACAAGACAACAATAGCAAAATAATAAGAAAATAATGTATATGACTTTTAGGTAGCCCTCGACTAGCCTGCTTGCATGGGTTGAAACCTGTGATTTAGCTTCATTAGTCCCATCTCCTAAATCAGCTGAGCCTACCAGGAGGGTTGTATAACCCTCCTCCATGAGTTAAATATCCAAAACTAATCTCTCTGATTTATTTTCTACAATATCTATATTGGATTTTCATGGTAACTTGAAGACATTGTCGTGGCAAATAATGTTATTCTTCGGCGGTTTACAAAAAAAAAAAAATCAATGTTTTAAGAATATCATAACTGCTTTAAAAAAAGAATGTTTCATAAGCTGCAAATATTTAAGTCCCTTGAACAATGGTAGAATGAAATGGTGTCATACTATGACTCCACAGCCCCATGAATGTGAGCAACAAGGGAATTTTGAAGATTACTTGGTATTCAGTAATAACGGATTGTTTTTAAAGTTCAGAAAATAGGAAGAAAGGATTAAAGGAAAAAGACAGCTACTGTTTTCAGTTTTGAACCTGTGAATGTGTTGCCGTTTGTAAAACTCTTTCTCCTTCTCTTTAGGTGTTGCTGGTGGCAAATAACTTCTGTAGCTGCTGGATAATATTGCAGCTCAGCCTCAAAAGAAGCACTGCTTTTCCGAATCCTCTGGCTTTCCCCTACCGCTGATTTTGTGTTTGTTTCCTTCTTCAGGATCTGTGAATGCACCGAGGCTGAGGCAGAGATAATTCTGCAGCTGAAGAGCGAGCTCAGAGAAAAGGAATTAAAATTAACAGATATCCGACTGGAGGCCCTCAGCTCTGCTCATCACCTTGACCAGATCCGGGAAGCCATGAACCGGATGCAGGTCAGTGCTGAAACACCTTCAAGGAACAAAGAGGAGAGATTTAAAATATTGTTTATTTTCCACTCTTGGTTATTATAAAAACAAATCTCACTTTTAAACCCACTGTGGAAACACAGTCTGTTTATTCAGTCTTTGCACCTCATTTCTTAATATTGAATGGAGCATTCTGTCAAATCCAAGGCTGGAATGAGGAGTACAGACTGGCCAGTTGCACTCAAGGGCCATTCAAGACACGTGGACTAGTGATTGGATTCACTTGAGGGCCGAGTTTTTAAAGGAACTACTACAACCGTTGTGTCTACACTTTTCCACGATTTGCCTTTGTGTTGGTTTTTTTTCCGTTCTTTTGACATCTGACTTTCAATTACTTTTACCTATTTTCTATTGGGAAAAAAACGTAATGAGGAAACTACAGAAATTTAACACAAGCCTTCTAAATATGCAAAGTAACAGTGGTGTGGAAGGCCATCTGTAAAAGTAAAGCTTTTGTATTTTTGGGGAAGCATCTGAAGGCTAATTGCAGAACCAGGCTGGGCTCAGACTAAGTTTTCATTTTATTATTGTAAACCGATCATCACTCCGTACCACAGTTGACTGAAATAAGAAAAACTCACTGCTGAGCAGATTTATCTGCTACCATATGTATTCATCAAAAGGTTTTTGTTGTTTTTATGAGCTTAGTGCTCCATTTTGAAGGAACAACAACTTTTCAGATGTTGGCTAGAACTCTGCAGTAATGTTAAGTCACCTTAATGATACTGTTTCTGTTTTGCTCTGGTTGTCGACTCTACGTGAGTTCAGACTATTACAAATGACGTTATTTACCTGTGAGGTTTAACAATGCATTTAAAATGAGAAATTTTGCAAACTCTTCAAATATATGACTCTTAATTCAAATGGGACCAAGTCCTAGAAGACCCCTCAAATATATGATACATTCAAAAAATACTTATGTAAATTCTAAGGGTTAGTGTGTCTATATTCGTGAATACATGAATCTATGTATGTAAGAAACAGAGACTAGGTTAATAATTTACCTTCTTTGGAAGAAAATCCTGTTTTCATAATCTATATTTGTTTACTTAACATATCACCACATGCTTTATTTAATAAACAAAATAATTACCTCTGATGAAAGAGTTGGTGCCATTTTCTCACACAAACTGGCCGGATTTTGTTTTCCTGTATTTTCCGTCTTCACAACAGAATGAAATTGAAATACTGAAGGCCGAAAATGACCGCCTGAAGGCAGAAACTGGTCACGCAGCTAAGCCTGCTCGTCCACCGTCAGAGTCCTCAAGTAGTTCGTCCTCCTCATCTTCACGCCAGTCACTAGGACTTTCTCTGAACAACCTGAATATCACAGAGTCTGTTACCTCAGGTAATTTTGTGCACACACCTGCCTGAATGAAATCATGCCTATGATTTCATGAGGGGGGAGGGGGCTGGCATTGGAGAATTGTGCCCAGCACTGTTCTTAAACTCACTCTCCTAAACATGTTAGCACTCTGAATTCTCAGAAATAGTCTTATTCTTCTCCTAAAAATGTATTCTACCCTGTTATACTTTTAAAAGAATATGCTCTGTGAAAGAGCGACAGACGTAAGACATAATGGTTTTCATATCATTTTAAAAAATTACTTGTGCTTGAGAAATACTTCCTTGGTGATTACAAACACAATAAAGAAATGATATTCTCAGTGGTGATCGTTAGTATTTATGAATATAATGCTAATAATCCCACACAGTCGTACAGTATTTTAAGTGTACAAAGCCCATTTACGAGTGCATCAGGACCTATTCCTAAATTTGACCAGATGATCGTGCATGACGTTACCTGGAGAGAACATAATGCTAGTACATCACAGTTCTATTAAATTTTCAACAAATGTAAAGACTTTACTGGATTCTGTTATTGTGTGCAGCGGTACTAATGATGGAACCAGGGTACAGTTTTACTTCATCGCAAATAGAATCATATGACATAATGTTGTCTTCGTATCTGATGAACTATCAGTTATAAAGTATATAGCAGTGAATCATTTTATGTACATAAGATTTAGTTTAGGAAAGAGTTACATGAAGATCTGTGGTAATTGCAAAGCATAGCCACCAGATGACGCTTGGAAACCAATGATATGCATGTTCCTGGGTAACTTTGGATTCCATTATACAACTATATAGTTCTTCCCGGCTTGCCTTAAATTACACTAAAATAGAGATGAAGAAGAGAAACAGAGATACAGCATGCTGATATTGATGAAAATTTGTAATAAGTCATACCTCTTCTAAAAAGTCAGAATGTTAACAATTCTGTTACATCTGCTGTTCATAATGTAAAATGAAGGGCTTAAATATATAACTTGCTTTCTTCTTAGAAGAGGCAAGTGGCAACTAAAAGACAAGTAGGAACTCCCTGAAATTCAGGAAAACACTGTATATAACATTTGGCAGGTATTGGGGGAGGGAAATGAATTCTGAGACTAAGCATCAAGTAAAACCAATGTTAGTAGCCAAGAAGAAACAGAGAGGTCATAATTAAACGAACTTAAAAATCATTCAGTGGAATCAAACTATGGGACTGTGGTCGTAACTTGAATGTGTAAATTGTCTGTAAGGTGTCATCACCCACACTCTTCAAAAGATGCCAACAAAGAAAAATAAATAAATAAAAACTTTAAATGTATAGATTCTGGTGGCCCTGAGCAAAATCCTATATGTTGTCCGTGATGAGCCTAACAGAGAAGTGAAAGTAGGGTCCACAGCCAAAGGCAGTCAGTGTCTGTGTCCTCGCTGGACTCCTTAAGGAAAGACAAGCAAGGGCTGTTACCTTACACGGTGGCTTAATGGCAGGATTTCACTGCTTGTTATGTGATACTGTTTCATCTCATGGAAATACAGTAAAGTTTAAAGGAGGCACAGTTATACTAAAGATAGTTTAGAAACAGAAGCCATGTAAAAATGAAACTAAAAATTCATGTCTAGGAAAAACTAAAACTCATAAAGATAAATATAAAATATAATAAATCAAATTTATAATCTCTGTATTCATCAGCCTGAAAATACTGATGTCCGTGAATCAGAATTTGGGGCAAATGTTTTGAGGGGGTTTCAAAGATGTACTTTTTAAGTATACATTTTATCTTTAGTTCTATATTATTTTATTTCTTTAATCATTTTTCATTAGTAATAATTGTATCTGAATTAAAAAAAAACATTAAATCACATGACTAGGATACTGTTTTCATTGTCCTCACTCTTGTTTAGTGGATTCAGAATTGGAAATCAAAAATGCCTTTATGCTGTGGCTTTTTAACAAAAAAAAAAAAAAAAATTCTAGGCGTCATGATTAATTTTTTTTAAAAAAGGAGAGAAGTAGGCAGGAGAGTGGATAATTGACAAACTTTCATTTCCTGAAATATACCTACACATTTCATACATCTAGGAAAGACATAAATTTGAAAAGATTTCATTTTTTTTTTGTCATAACTTCATTGGATTGTAACCAAAATGGCAGATCTTTTTATTCTTCCTTAAGATATTGACAGAGAACCATAACTTATTTTCCATTAAGGAAACCCCACAGAGAACTCTTACCTCAAATTTGTTGGTTTTCATTTTTTTCTTGGAGTTGTTTCTTCAGGTGATCATCCTATCGATATGGTGAGGACAGGAGGGGACACGGAGTGAGTCAGGATGTACTCCTCCCACTGTGCGGAGAAGGGATTACAGTAAACACCTGCACAAAGTGAATAGTGGTTACAAAACAGCTGGCGGTATTAAACACTGGGGAGAAAGTGTTGTAAAAGCATTATCTCTTATGGTCTCAGTAACCCTATGAAGTAAGGGCTGTTTGAGCCCCATTTTACAGATGAGGAAACCAACACTTAGGAAAGAAACTATAATGATTTGTTCGAGATCATGCAACTAGTAAGATGTAGAGTTAATATTTGAACCCAGGTCTGGATGAATCCAGCATCTGACCTTTTAACTCCCATACTCTTTTCCTTTAAGTAGCCGTATGAAAAGCCAAGGACAGTCATTCATTCATTTACTGGTAGACATGTACGTCACTGCCTTCAGGAAGAATTTCACAGTTCTGGCAGTTTTTAAGAGTGAACATAAAGTGAAATAAGAAACATGCTCCAGGACAAACTTGGGCAGAGAAGTAGATCAGAAATTAGATTAAATACCTTGATGTGGAGTACTAGGCCACTCATGATCTGGCCCTTAGCTACCTCCACATCATTCCATACTAGTCCCCCCAACCCCTTGATCTCCACCCTCCTACCACCCAAACCCTTGAACACACATATCTCTTTCATCGAGGGTTTTGCATTTGTTCTTGTTTTCTGGACCTCTTTTCCTTGGTCTTTGCTTGCATAGCACTTCTCAGCCACCTGGTCTTATCTCCAAATACCACCTCCCCATGGAAGCCTTCTAGAATGCCCTATCTGTCTAGAGCAGCCTCCCTTCAGTTACTCTATTTCACTGCCTCATGCCTTTATTTCTGGCACTTAACACATGCCAAAAGAGCAAGAAATTCATTTTCCTTCTCACCTTTTCACCTGAATGGGTATTCCTTCCCAACACCCAGCACAGTTCCTGGTATCTTTTAGGCTTAAGAGGTATTTTTGAATATTTATGAACATTTAGAACTAATTGAGCAAAGTACTAAAGAGATAGATAATTTGGTCATGGGATACCAGAAATTTACATGCATGCAGCCAACATAAGCCACTCTAAACTTCTAAGAAAAAGAGCAAGAAGATTAAATGACACTTAAAAAAGGGTTTTATTTTTGACTGAGATAAGCAAAAAAGTAAGAGATTGTGAGGATGTTGATCTGGCAAAAGAATTGAATTTCCAGTAGGGAGATTGTCTTTGATATTTTAAAAATTTTTGGCAAAAATATCCATTTTTCTCAAAATCTGTGGATTTTTTTATTGTTATGATCTTAAGGCATTTTTTTTACTCTTTCCTTTGTGAAATGATATATTCTTAATTATTAAGATAATAGAACCATTCTATTTTCAAAAACTATTTGATTAAATTATTGTTTCTCTGCGAGTACATTCACAGCCCTTTTCTCTATAAATTTAGTCACAGTAATTGACTCCCCTTGTCACCAGGCTCATGTGCTCTTTAGCACGTAACTGAGTTCCTTTTTGCACAAAGCACTATCTTCATATTAATCATGGCTCTATAATAACATTATCCTCAAAGCCATATTAAATGTGGCTCTATAGTAACATATATGTGGGATAGTTGACATTAATAATTATTCAAATTGGATGTTAATCTCATATGGTATAGTTTGAAAATTAATCTTCAATTATATTTGAAGGCTGGTGCTTGCAGGTTAGCTAGCTTTATCAGGCTTCTGTAAGTCTTAGCTGATTACTAGAAATACTGTTTTGGTTTTAAAACCATAAGCATAAAGGGTACAGGAGAGTGATAATTAATATACTTCTATATGGAAGTATAATGCTGTGGTTGAAATTCAGTAACAGTACCTAATAATTATAGATATAAGGTAAGCAGTAACATAGCTGGATATATGCCAAATGCTTAGCAATAATTTTAGTTGACACCCAATCTCAGCACCTTAGCTTTCATAAATTACATGGGTATTGAGCTTGGATATTTTAGGTTGGATGGAAAAACCAAATGGCTTTTCAGTGTGTCACAGTTGCAATGATGGTAACTGAATATTACCCAGGTATTACTCAGACGTGTGTGCAACAGGAAAAGAAACCCTTCATTTCCCCATCTGAGGGCAATGGCCCAGCATGTGAGTGAAGATCTTTGGAAGCAGAAATAAATTCTTAGACTGAACCTTCAGCCCAACCACAGTAATTCATCTTCTTGAAAGCTGAGATTTTTCAAACCAGTTTGGCTAGAATGGGAAGCAAAAAGGCCATATATTCCTACTGAAAGATATAAAACTATGAGGGAGAAAACAATGATAGTAAACAATTCCAAGCTAATATGACTCTATTGTGTGTGTGTGTGTGTGTGCGCGCGCGCGTACGTGCATGTGTTTACTTACTTCTTTGAAAATTTGGTAGATATTTTGCTCGACGATGCTGGTGATACAACTGGACACAAAGATGGCCGCAGTGTGAAAATTATAGTCTCCATAAGCAAGGGCTACGGCCGAGCAAAGGTATGTTTTTAATCTTAAATTCTAAATATTCCTAAAGGATGAACATGACCATGAATCAAATGTATCTTATATTGGATATTTGTCCTGGTAAATATGCTATCAGCAGTGTGCATCTTGTCATTCACTTAATATGTCATAAAAGCATGAAAGTTAGGGACTCAAAAGAAATTACATCATTATATAGGTAGAAATATGTCTCAATATCTCATGTTCATTCACTGATGACAATAGTGATTGTCAACCACTCTCATTTCTATAGCTTCAGAAAAGAATCATTATTTTCTTTGACATAAACATCTTGTCTAACATTCTTTTGGTGTCATCTGTAAAATACAGGGGATATTTAGGATGTGTAGTAACATGTTACCAGGGTTGTCAATATAGTTTTTGTACAAAGAAGAGACTATATGCTAGATGAATATTCTAGACACTAGAAAGATGTATTTACTAAACTTAGTATGAAAATTCTATTGATGCTGTGTGTCATTTATAAGCAAAGTCTTAGAAGATAAGGCAAATATTTTAATTTTTCTGGAATCAATTATTGCTATCAAATTGACAATGTCCTTGTGACTCAAGTCTTTTTTGAAAACTAAAAATATTATTTCAAGTTGAGTTTGTAGTCGAGTGTCCAAGAATACAAATCTGCAAGTATCCGAATTTGTTCCCATCAAACAGAAAAACAGAAAAGTCCTTTGGAACTTTAAAATAGTTGAAATATTGAAGTTTAAAAAGTAAGATAGCACTTGTGAATTTTTACACTGAGAAAATATTCCAAGAATTCCAATGCCATAAACTTTCTTCTTGAGCTGTAGATTTTTGCTTGATTTTCCCAAGTGGGTCTTCACGTAAAAGATTCTAATAGTCTCAGTGAAGCTTAAGCTATCTCTAATTTGAAAGCAGCTACTTACAAAGCATTGTATGAACACATTTGTTTTGACTGGGTTATAATACTACTAGAAAGCAAGTTTTCTATTTTAACATAATTCTAAAAGGCAATGTTTTTGAACATTGAAAGGAATTGTTTTAGTCTTCTTGGGCTGCCATAACAAAATACCATAGACTGGCTGTATTACAGATCAAAAATTTATTTTCACACCATGGTAAAGTCCAAGACCAAGGGGCTAGCTAATTTGGTTTCTAGTGAGGACTCTTTCATTGCGTTGCAGATAACCATCTCTCAATATGTCTTCACATGTCTTTTCCTCAGTGTGTGTACTTGGGGAGAGGGAAAGTTGGGTGTCTCCCTCTCCCCACCCCCCCCCCACTTATGAGGTCACTAATGCCATCATGAGAGCGCCATTCTACTGATTTAACCTGATTACCTCCTAACGGCTTCATTTCCAAATATCACACAGGATTGTGTCTTTAACATGTGGATTTGGGAAAGACACAAACACTCAGTCCATAAGAGTAGTAAAAAAAAAAAAAACAATCACAATGGTTTGTTGTGAATTTCTTAACCTTTTCTGAAAAAGGTATTGACTTCTAACTTGGATTATATCTAAATAGTGGTAATAATCATTTACCCTTATAGAGGCAAATGTTATAGATGAAGAAATCAAGGCTTCTTGATGAGATGGCTAGGTGACTTATCTAAAGTCACATTTCTTAAGCGAGGTGGTAGATATTGTGCATTGTAGAATCCTTATCTTCTAATATCTGATTCAGTTGTTATTCTACCACCTCTTGAGGATGATACAGTCGGTGACTAGAACCAAGATTGTAACATAGCAACTAGCTAATTATATCTACTGGAGTCATGATCACTATTTTATGTAACCATTTCCAGTCATCATAAAAGAGGCTCCACTCAGACTATAAATCTCAAATTGTTTATTTGTCCAATATATGTAAAAAGTCCTCAAAATCCCATCCCACAAAAAAAGATAATAGGGGCACCTGGGTGGCTCAGTCAATTGAGTGTCCGACTTAGGCTCAGGTCACGATCTCACCGTCTGTGAGTTTGAGCCCCGTGTCGGGCTCTGTGCTGACATCTCAGAGCCCGGAGCCTGCTTCGGATTCTGTGTCTCCCTCTCTCTCTGCCCTTCCCCTGCTCGTGTTCTGTCTCTCTCTCTGTCAAAAATAAATACACATTAAAAATTTTTTTTCGAAAGAAGATACTAAATTTGGGACCATTCTTTGCTCGATAAAATGGCTCCTGTAGGATTCCCTGACATGTTCTTGTAGTAAATTTTTTGATAAATTCAAAGTGGAAACTGTTTTGTAAATATGTGAAGGCCATGCTACTGTGGATAACTTAGTTTTGAAAGCTGGATTTGATATCATCTAAATCAATACATGAAAACAACCTGAATTTTAGACTTAACAAAGATCAGGCCACAAAAATATTAGGAGGAAGTTGTAGGTCTCATATGAAATAGTTCTCTTGCCTCTCGATCACCGTTTCCCTTCTACCAAGCTGCATCTACTCAAGAATGCACCCGCTGCATTAAAGCAAAAGCTATTTTCCCTATTACCAAACAGGTCATGAATTAGTTTTCCATACCACTTCATCTCATCTCTTTCTTTCTTGTTTTTGTTACTATTGATGTTACTTTGTTTGTTGGGATGTGTTTTATTTTATATAATATACCATGCAGGTCTGTTACAATAAGACCTATAGGCTTAATAAACATTTTAGTCCTTAGTAGTAGTACATTAATATGTTTTAGTAGGAAATATAGTAATAAGACATATGACTGGGTTTTATTGGGTTTTATTTGTTCTTATTTAGGATCAGAAGTCTCAGGCCTATTTGATAGGATCCATTGGTGTTAGTGGAAAAACCAAGTGGGATGTCTTAGATGGTGTAATCAGACGTCTCTTTAAGGTAAGTTGTACAAAATTTCCTGATACTAAGTTTCACATATGTTTTATTTTACATGATTTCCTTAGCTTTAATAACGTGGACTTTGCTTTTCCTACCTCCCTTTCAAATAGTAAGGAAAGCTTTCTCGTTGTGCTGTGTAATATTAATAATTCTTTTATTGCCCATTTCAAAAATCTTGACAGCTAGTTTCATATCCCCAGGAGTTTTGTATTTGTAGTAGATGAGTTGAATCTCTGTTTTGACTTCTTTTTTTGTGTGTATCATTTTAGGAATATGTGTTCCGAATTGATACATCCACTAGCCTTGGTCTGAGCTCGGACTGCATTGCTAGCTACTGTATAGGAGATTTAATTAGATCCCATAGCCTAGAAGTGCCTGAACTGCTGCCTTGTGGATATCTTGTTGGAGATAATAACGTCATTACTGTGAACCTGAAAGGTAAAAAGAAAAATGAAAAGAAAAACACAACTGTATCTTTTAGCCAACGTTTCTTTCTCCTTTCTTTCTTTCCTTCTTTCTTTCTTTCTTTCTTTCTTGCTTCCTTCCTTCCTTCCTTCCTTCCTTCCTCTTTGTTTGCAATTTCACTTCAAGTTTTTGTTACTTGAAAGCTCTCTTAACCACATCAATGGTTTTAATATGAAACGAGACATACTTACTTTTAAAACACTAAAATCTTACTAAAACACTAAAACCCTACTAAAAACACCAAAATTGAAGTAAATGAAATTCTTTGAGTTCTGGGATGTGAAATTTTGAAGATTCTCTAAGTCTCAAGAAGAGGAATGTGATGAGGGAATTTCAAATTTCTAGGTTTTCTCCAGTACCATCTTTCATTTAGGGAGGATTCAAAGAATTCATTGCATATCCCAAAGTAATATATTAATCACTGTATCTTTGATTTTAAAATATGTGTGTGTACCCAATAAATACCCACTGGGGATAGAGAATAGATGTTAAGAATCGGGGATGAGAAATTCTGTTTGCTTTGGATGATGTGATTAATTATAGGCAAATGGAATATCTAAAGTATACTTGTCTCCATAATTCCTTGCTCATATATGTTAAAGAGCCAGAGCACATCTACATAAACTGGATTAATAGAGGAATTTGCCAATATTTGATTTTGTGATTAAGGTGCTTGGGTTAGTAAAAGGAGATACTGTTGCTCTGCTTCTTAATTCCTTGCCAAATATCACAATTTCTATTCTTCAAAAGCTTAAGTGGTTGTACAGCTAGGATTTGTAATGAGAGATAGGAGAAAACAAAGAGAAGGGAAAAATAGAAAGAAAAGGGAAGAATGTACACATATGCTTTAATATTTACATTTATTCTTAGCAAAACTATCACCTTCAAAGGCAAGGAAAATATTATGATAGAAATGATAATAATTCTTCCATTTCTGTCTGGAAGCCTACTTGGGAAACATGAAGTAGACAATAGAGCTAAGCCTGAACCAAAGGAAACAGCTAACTTTCTTTTGGATGTTCACTCTGCCTTATTACTGATGTGTTTGTTTGTTTATTTGAGGGGGGGGGGCTAAAATGGCAGCACATGGTTGTGAGATAGAAATATCAAGGAAAGAATTTTACAAGGCCTGCATCCCTAAAACTAATAACTCTGTTGTCAGCACTGTATTTTAAATCCCAGCTTATGTAGAACAATAAGGCATGCTATTCCCTTTGTTTCTTCCTTCAGGGGTAGAAGAAAACAGTTTGGACAGTTTTGTTTTTGATACACTGATTCCTAAACCAATTACCCAAAGGTACTTTAACTTGTTGATGGAGCATCACAGAATTATACTCTCGGGACCTAGTGGTACTGGAAAGACCTATTTAGCAAACAAACTTGCTGAATATGTAATAACCAAATCTGGAAGGAAAAAAACAGAGGATGCAATTGCCATTTTTAATGTGGACCACAAGTCAAGTAAGGTAAGTCACAAACTCCTAAGAGAACTGTCATTGCTTACTTATGGATTTAAGTGTCTTAAGCAATTAAGCTATAAGATTGTGTGAGACCCATTACCCAATTTGAACATGGAGACATATCTATCTCTGACTAAAACTGAAATCTGATGGATGACGTCACCCTGTTTCATGAATTTGAGCAAGACATATTCAGTAGCATTCACTTATCAGGCAACTTCACAAGCATTGGGAATATACAGAAGAAAATGATGGTGTCTATTGTCCGATTTCTCTTAGACATCCATTTAAGAGGTGTTGGAGTAGAAAGAGATCCATGCAGAGTTCTATAGAAGCAAGAGGGAAGAATAACTCTTCTGTAAGAATTAGAGCTTTATAAAAAGTTAACTTGACCTGGATCTTAACAAATAGGTGGGAATAAACTGGGGTATTATAACAAAGGGGATATGGGTATGATTAGAATAGTCTAAGCAGAAATTCTGGGAACAGCAATTTGCTTACATTATATTTCTATTAGAATTTCTGCTTAGGAACCTTAGGAAATTGAATGATATTTCATGTTGCCATCAACTAAGTTCTAATGTACCATAATAATCAGCTTGAACACTCTCAGCTATTAAATAGGCATGAGGAAGCTATAAAACCTAGCCAGTAATTTCATATATTATGAATAGAATAAGGAATCCTAAACAGAAAATTGTTAATGTTTAACATATTCCTGACATTATAATATTTTTGCCTGTAATAATTAATTACTTCCTCAATCAATTTAACCTAAGCATCTCTTAGGAAACTGTATCTGTTATAAGCAATAACTTGATGGAATCCACATGATATTGGGTCATGTTATTTTTCCAAAGATAACCTGGTTAGATGATCCAAACTGACCCAGTCTCTCAGAAGCTTCAGCCCTACAAATTTTCAGAAATAAACACACGAAAGCAACCCAAACCCACGGGATTCTTGAAATAAACCAGACGTATAGCTTAGTAAACAAAACATTCTTAATGGTATGAATATCTATATACTAACAAACTGGACAACCTAAGAGAAATGGAAAAGCTTTTAGAAACATACTTGCTACAACTGAACCAGGAAGAAATGGCAAATCTGAATAGACCAATTACTAGTAAAGGGATTGAATCAATCATCAAAAATCTCCCAAAGAAGAAAAAGCTCAGGACCAGATGACTTCACATGTGAATTTTATCAATCATTTAAAGAACACCAATTCAAACTCTGCTGAAAATCTGAAGATGAGGGAACATTCCAGAACTCATTCTATGAGGCCAGCATTATCCTGACACCACTAGAAAAGAAAACTACAGGCAATATCCCTGATGAATATAAACATAAAAATTCTCAATAAAAATACTGGCAAATCAGGGGCGCCTGGGTGACTCATTCAGCTGAGTGTCCAGCTCTTGGTTTCAGCTCAGGTCATGATCTCACAATTTATGAGTTCGAGCCTCCTGTCAGGCTCTGCACTAACAGTGCAGAGCCTGCTTGGAATTATCTTTCTCTCTCTCTCTCTCTGCCTCTCCCCTTTTTTCTCTCTCTCACAAAATAAATAAATAAACTTAAAAAAATACTAGCAAATCAAATTCAGTAGCACCTTAAAAGGATTATTCACCATGATCCAATGGGATTTACACCTAGGATACAAAGATAGTTCAGCATATAGAAATTAATTAATGTGATGTGTCACATTCATAGAATGAAAGAGAACAGATCATATGATCATCTCATTAGATGCAAAGAAAGCATTTGACAAAGTACAACATCCATTCATGATAAAAACTTTTAACAAATTAGGCATCAAAGAAAAACATCTTAACATAATAAAGGCCATACAGACAAGCCAATGGTTAACCTCATACTCAGTGGTAAAATTTGAAAGCTTTTCCTTTAAGATCAAGACCAAGACAAAGATGCCCACCCTCATCACTTCTATTTAACATAGTACGAGATATCCTAGCTAGAACAATTAGGCAAAAAAAGAAGGGAAAGAATAAAAGGTGTCAGAATTGGAAAGGAAGAAGTAAAATCATGTCTATGTGCAGGTGACATTTTATATATAGAAAATCCTAAAGACACACAAAAAAACTGTTAGATCTAATCAATGAATTTAGTGGTTGCAAGATATAAAATCAACACACAGAAATCAGTTATGTTTCTATATGCTAACAATGGATTTTTGGAAAAAGAAATAAAGAAGTCGATCTCATTTATATTAGCATCAAAAACAATAAAATACTTAGAAATAACTTTAAGGAGATAAAATATCTCTGCTCTGAGAACTACAATGCATTGATGAAAGAAATTGAAGACACAAATAAATGGGTAGGTATCTCATGTTCATGGATTAGAAGAATTAGTATTATTAAGGTATCAATAGTAGCATAAGCCATTATAGATTCAATGTAATCTCTATCAAGATTCGAATGCATTTTTTATAGAAGTCAAAAAAAAAAACCCCACTCATAAAATGTATATGGAACCACAAAAGACTCTGAATAGCCAAAGAAATCCTGAGAAAGAAAAACAAAGCAGGAGCCACCACACTTCCTAATTTCATCTCTACTCTATAGTCATTAAAACAGTATGGAACTGGCACAGCAACAGACATGTAGAATTGACAGACACAATGAAACAGAATCAAAAGCCTGAAAATAAATCCAAGCATATGCCATTATCTAATGCTGGATAAAGGAACCAAGAATACTCAATGGAGAAAAGACAGTTTCTGCAGTAAATGGTGCTGGGATAATTAGATATTCACATGCAAAAGAATGAAACTGGGCACATATTTACATTACTCACAAAATTAACTTGCAGTGCATTAAAGATATAAAAGTAAGACCTGAAATCATGAAACTCCTGGAAGAAAACATAGAAATAAAGCTCCTTAACATGGATCTTGATAATGATTTTTTGGTTAAGACACCTAAAAGTACAAGTAACAAAATAAAAAATAAACAAGTGGCAATATATCAAGCTCAAAACGTCTGTACAGCAAAAGAAACAAAGTGAAAAGGCAACCTACAGAATGGGAGAAAATGTTTACAAACCATCTATATCTGATAAGGGCTTAATATCCAAAATATGGAAAAAACTCACACAACTCAATAGCAACAAAACATTTGACCCAATTAAAAAGAGGACAAGGGACCTGAATGGATATTCTCCATAAAAGATATACAAAAGGCCAACAGGTACATGAAAAGATGCCCAATATCACTAACTGCTAGGGAAATGAAAATTAAAACCACAAAAAGGTATCACCTCATGCCTGTTAGAATGGACATCATCAGAAAGACAAGACGTGATAAATACTAGTGTGGAAGTAGAGAAAAGGGAACCCTTGTACACTCTTGGTGGGATTGTTAATTGGTATAGTCACTATGGAAAATAGTACAGAGGATCCTCAAAAAGTTAAAAATACTGCCATATGATCCAGCAGCTCCACTTCTGGGAATATATGCAAAGGAAATGAAAACACCAACTCAGAAACGTATCTGCACCTTCCCATGTCCATAGCAGCATTACTTACAATAGCCAAGACATGAAAACAACTCAAGTGTCCATGGAAGGATAGATGGATTTAAAAAATGGTATATTTGATGGAATTCTAATAATATAATGGAATATTATTCATCCATAAAAAATGAAGAAATACTACCATTTGCTACAGCATAGATGGACCCTGAAGTCACTATGCTAAGTGAACTAAGTCAGAGAAAGACAAATATGTATGATCTCACTTATATGTGGAATCTCAAAACAAAACAAAAAAATTACCTGAGGTAGAGTATGGAGAGATGGAAATTGTAGGAAAATGGTTAAAAGGTACAAACTTCCACTTACAGGGTAAATAAATACTAGTGTTGTTATATACAACATGATGACCACGGCTAACCCTGCTGTATGATATATAGGAGAGTTGTTAAGGGAGTAAATTCTAAGAATTCTCATCACAAGAAAAATTTTGTTCTTTTTTTCTTTTCTTTTTATCAGATCTATCTGAGAAGGTGGATATTAGCTGAACCTGTTGTAATCATTTTACAATATGCGTAAACCAAAACATCATGCTATTCATCTTAAACTTATACAGTGATGTATGTTAATTCTTTCTCAACAAAAATGTTCTTGACAAAGTAGTTTTTTAAGTCCCTATCACTGACCACCTGTGGAATATAGAGCAGATTGCTGAATTTCCTTTGCCATGGTTTTCCCAACTGTAATATGGTCATGGCAAAAGCTAAGTGTCTGTGTGTCTGTGTGTGTGAGAGAAAAAGGGAGAGAAAGAGGGGAGCAAGGAGAGAGAGAGTGGAGGGGAGGGAGACAGAGGGGGTAAGGGAGAAAAGGATTGAGAGAGCAGGGGAGGGACAAAAGGAAGAAGAGAGAGAAAAAAAACAGTACAGGTAGCAAACACAATCAGTATAAGGGTTGCCTGCAGTTATTAATTATATAATTAATGTAAATAGCTTTCAATAAATATTTCTTTCACAAGTACAGACCCATACAGACACCAGCCCCCAAACACACACATAGACCTTTGTTGAAAGTTATCTTGTATGTACTTTTCACAGAGAACAGTGATGTACATAAAACATGCTGGGATCTCTTAAAGTTAAATAAACGTTATAGCACATGAATTCTGAATATTTCCTTGGAACTCAGCACCATTCGAATTGTGGTTGAACCACCCATTTTCATTTCAACTAAGGAGAGACATGTAATCTGCGGCAGAATATTTGGCCCTTCTCTCAGCAGAAGTAGGAAGAGCTCAGTTGTTTGTTTGCTCCAGTCTACGTTTTTAATGCTTCCTGTGAATCTTGGGTCTCCTCAGAACTTTACTTAAAAAGCATTTACCACCAGTATTTTTCTTTTCAGCCAGAATGATGAAAGGATTATGTCCCTTAGCCATCTTCAGTGTGTTCTTTGGATTTCCCCCAACGTTGTTGTGATAGAACTCTTGAGAAGTTTCTTTATGAAAGGCAAACAAACAAACAAATAATTGTAAAAGGAGAAGAACAGAGTTATTGCAAGTTCTTTTGATAAAATTGTGGATCACTTAAAATCAAGTTTTTAATCAACTGGAGTGATTTGGGCTTCATTAGGATGTAGTTTAACATGGCATAATATAGTCAGTTAATTTATACTAATAAAATGTATGCTTCTAAAATTACTTACACTTAATTTGCACTTATAAAATTTGCCTCACACCCAAACCCACTATTATATATAGGTTCTTTTTATTTCAGTTAAAAAAAAATGCTTAGTGTTTGGAGATGTTCTTAATAATATTATATGAATCTTTAAAAAAATTTGACCAAATATAACCAACACTCTTGTTTTCTTCTTGTTCTGAATAAAATCACTTGTGTCATTAATGGGTCAGTTTAATGTTTCTCATTACAATATAATGAAAAATCATTGCTGAGAGCATTGGAACAGAATGAATGATGCTAGGAAACAATAATAGGAAAAACCCGTGGACAAATCAGGTGGCATTTGGCACCAAGAAAGCACAGAATACAACTAACAAATGTTTATTGTTTCTTTCTGTTTGTAAGATATGAATGAGCTGTGGGCAGCGCTGGATACAATTCTTGCTAGAGAATTTAGCCAATTCTTGCCAAGTTACCAGAGAATCCACAGTGGTTTTTGTTTGCTTTGCTTTGCTTTTTTGTGAGGTGGGGGTCGTGGGAAGGCTATAAAGGACTAGGGATGACTAGCTGAGACTGAGGGACAGCTGCTAGCAGTGTGGAGTTACTAAAGTAACGTGTGAATGAGGCATGAAATAATAGACCCCATCTCTGAAAAATGAAGCCGTGTAATGGCTGACGTGCATTATGCTTTGCTGCAGATAACACGGAAGAGACAAAGCCAAAAGGCACTTGCGGATTAAAAAAAATCGAACAATAAAACCATCAAATGGAAAAAATCTTTTCATGTGTTCAGTACCTCTGCATCTTACATTCTGTCCTCTTCCCATTGTCCCAGCCCTCCCTCAAACTGCCAGCTGGAATATTTTGATGGAGAGTGGTACACATAAACAATTACACTTTGTGACATTTGATATAGCGGGCCCAGAAGACTAGAGATGGATTTAGTAAATAATACGTGGCCAGCTGAGAACACTTGGAATGTTAGGTGGGAAAAGATCAGAAAACTGGACTTGGCAGATTCACTTTTGATGTGTCTGGAGTCAAAATCAGAGAAAGCAATGATCAACAGTTTTTATATAACTGCAGGTTTCCATGTGTATTTTCAAAGTATGAGATTTCATCTCATTATCAGTTTCCATCTGGTAGATATACCTGTTTTCCTTTGCTTAATTAGGTCTTGGACATGAAACTTTTAATGCTAATGCATCAATACTTCAATCTAACATTTAAACCCAATTAAGCTACAGCGGGGATCATAAAGTGATTTCAAAGGGGTCTGAGAAAAACTCTTTTAAGTTACATGACAAAATTATTTGTGTATGCGTATTTCCACTCGCAACTGGTCTACAGCTTTCATTAGGTACCCAAAGAGGTCTACTACCTTTCTCAAGATGAGATAATTATAATAGAATCTAATGGCCCTTCTTTTCCAGAATCACTCAGTGATGTCTTAATTACCAAGTTCATTGCCCTTGGCATCTTTTCTCTCTCTCTGGTTTTTGCTGATGTATAGCAAATTGCTATAGGTAATCTTCCCTTTCTAGAAATCCCTCTAATTTTCATGATTTATAATTCTCTCCTGGTTTTCTTCTTTCCCTCTAGTAAACTCTTTAAGAGTCTCATTCACTGACTGTTTTCCTTCACCTACCAGTAAATGAAAATATACCCCAGCATTCTATTCTCTCCCACTTCTGTTTTCCCCTGGATGACTCTCCTGGTTTCAACTTGTATTGACTCCAGTTGGACACTGTCAGCCATGCCGACTCTTCCAAATAGTAGGCCTTTCTCTTAGCTTACACATATGTTTCTATCAGCATATGAGGTGCACATACTTAGAAAACCCAGTTTCAGCTCTGAAAAATATTAAATCCATCTTTTTCCATCCATCTCCAGAACCACCACCCTCCCACCCAAATTAACACTATCACTTGGATGACTGCAATTGTCTTCTACTTGCTTGATTCAGAAGTTCTATTACATTTTCCTTTTATCCCTTCACCTCATGGAAAACAGAATAGTTTTCCACTGTTGAAGTCTGACTGCATTAAAATCCTGCAATGTTTTTCCACTGCTTTCCATACTAGATCAAAAATCTTCCCACACTTCTACTATCCCTACTGAATCCCATAGTGTCTCTTGGCTTCAACAATTTTGTTATTCTCTTTTGACTGGTTTCTATTCCTCCTTTACACTATACTTACCATACTTTGAAATCATGATCCTGGCTACATTGCTCAGAACCCCAGACAAACATTCAATGTTTCTTTGTTGCCGACGGGAAAAGTCCGGTAACCTTTCAAATCATTCAGGGTTGCAAACTCTTCTTTCCAATTTACTTATCATTATTCATATACGCAAAACATTCTACTAGTTCTTTCCTGCTTGGATAGTACGTGTGTGTGTGTGTGTGTGTGTGTGTGTGTGCGCGCGCGCACGTGCTTCGGCCTTTGATTATTCTTCTCCCTCTAATTGGAAAGCTCTTCTTCCATTTTTAAGTATCAAAACGTTACCTAATATTAAAAATAAAAGGTTAATATCAAATAATACTACTACCAGGAAGTCTTTCCTAGCAGTACAAGTAAGGTTTACATGCTCTGAACAAAATCTTATGTGTATGCTTTTTTGATATATTTTTACTGTGAATTTGTTTTGTTTTGTTTTTATACACGCACATGTGTAACCCTCTATTCTAGGCAATAGGCTCTTGAGTGTTTTTCCCATTTCTAATTAATCATCATTTCCTTCATATTTGTGTTTCCTTTGATAAATAAACTGCCCTTTCCCTACTGAAAAGAACATGTCAATGGTTCTCATTTGTTTATATAGTAAGATCCAAATTTTTCTGCACGGACTCAAAGTTTTTCTATTTTCTTTTTTATTGCAACCATCAGTACCATGTACCATTTCTCTTGCAACAACAGAACACTTATTTCCCCAAGCACGTCATATGCTCATACCGTCCAGCTTTCACTCATTATTTGGACTTCAATAATTTGTCCCCATGTACCCTGTTGTTTCCCGAACAACAAGCCTGGATCAGGTGCCTCTCTTAAATGTCCCTGTAGTGTTTTGTGCGTTTCGTTAACCACACTGTGCTTTTGATTTACTTGTTGACCTGCCTTTCTGCTTATCAACTCTGAATTCCTGGAATGCAGAGATTATCTTGGAATCCTTAGTGCCAGAGTACCTGGAACATAATAGGTGCTTGCTAAAGCTATTTTGAAAGGATAGATTAACTACATACTTTTCATTTGGAAGCCCATTCATTGTTCAAAATTCATCTCGAATTCTACCTTGCCCTGGAGTCCACCAGGATCCCCCAGTTGGAATTAATCCTTTTTCCTTCTACAGGCCACATCCCTCCTTTAACCTTTCTCATGGGATGTTTTACATTTCATTTTGTGAATTTATTAGTTGTGGCTGTTCCTACCACCCTCCCAAGTTCCAGCATACCTCTTCTGGAAGGTTTTCCTTGATACCCACTACCTAGGCAAAATCTCCTCCCCTGACCTCTCATAGCTCCTAATACACTCGTACCTTGTTTTCAAATGATTTATCATATTTAAATTTTAGTACCTAACGTGGCATTCTTAAAGCCTACGAGGGAAGACTTTTTTAACCTCTATGCTCAAAAAAGTACTTGATTCAGTTCATAATTCATGTTAAACTAACTTGAGCAGTGATTCATTATTTTTGTATACCCCAGGGGTTTGTCTAGGACTAAGAACGTAATAGAGAGGCAGTCAATATTTTATAAATCAATGAATGACAATATAGTTAGATTATTGATATAAATTCCATTTTTGTCTTTTAAGGTAAATGAAATTCTCCAGACCATTCATTAGTTTGAACATGTTTGTCTGTATTCTCTGATTTAGGCAATATTTATTCAATGTGATTGGCTCAGTATAAGATTAATAGTGGATTAGTTTTCCTAACAAATTTTATATTTAAACTTAAATGAATATATTACTAAATGCCTCAGAATCCTGGGCATTGCTTTTATCCTTTTCTCCTTTCTTTCCAAGTTTATTTTTATTTATTTTCAGAGAAATAGAGAGCAAGTGGGGGAGGGACAGAGAGAGAGGGAGAGAGAATCCCAAGCAGGTTCCACACCGTCAGCACAAAGCCCAATCCGGGCCTTCAACTTACAAACCATAAGATCAAGACCTGACCCAAAATCAAGAGTTGGACACTTAACTGACTCAGCCCCCCGGGTGCCCTTATCCTTTTCTGCTTTTAGTTCTGAAAATGGTATTACAGACAGAGAGAGGTGGCATCTAGGGTGAGGAGTTCAGATATTTACTGGCAGGCAAAAATTGGAATCATGGAATTGTTTTTTAACCCTGAGCAAGATTTACAAATTGAAAATGTCGTTGTAAATATGCAAATATTATGGAAATGCTCTTACTGATTAGGATAATTCTAAGAAAACTAATTATGTTCCTGGTCTACCCATCTGTGAGAGCAGTCAAACAGTAAACCGGTTATCATATTTAGATTAAAAGCTATCAGAAAGGAATAATACCTGTTAAAAAACTCAAGAAGTTCAAGAAATGCTGATGTCAAGTGACCCAGTGAAATATAAAAATTTTTGTCTTTGTTTAAAATCACGGAAGTTTCATGCAGATTATAGATAAGTAAATAACCCCACTTTTGGCTACGTCCTGGGACGGCGCTTTCATGCATCCTATCAAAATAAATTGGAATTAAAATAGTTGAAGTATTAGCACAAACTTAGCTGTGCCATTTTGGATTTATTCTAGCTTTGAAATTATAAGGTTTGCTTAAATCCACTTTTATCATTTTAATACCAAAAGCAAGAATGGTATTTGTCTTGATGTTTGTGGTTTATTGTAAGAGCTCATATCCAGAATTCTCTCTCTCTCTCCCTCACTCTTATTTATTTATTTGTTTGTTTGTTTGTTTGTTTGTTTGTTTGTTTATTTTGCTCTTTCTTAAGGGGAGACAACAACTGGAAAACATGCTTTTGTGTTTACAGTTTTATATTTGCTGCAGGCATTGTGTTTTGGCTTTTCTCTTTGCTCATTTCTTTATAAAATATATCCTTTCAGCATCATATGTTTTTTTGTTTTGTAGAATAAAGTTTTATATCACTGGAATGACCTATGGGTTTTTAAAAGATACTGGATGGAAGACAAAGTGTGCTCTTCCTAAACGATGAATTGCTTACCACTGATATAAATTTATCATTGATATTTGTTTTCTTTTTTTTTTTTTCAAGGAGTTGCAACAGTATCTAGCTAACCTGGCTGAACAGTGCAGTGCTGATAATAATGGTGTAGAACTCCCTGTTGTAATAATTCTTGATAATCTTCATCATGTGGGCTCTTTGAGTGATATCTTCAATGGTTTTCTCAACTGTAAATACAACAAATGGTATGCTTATGAAAGGTTTGAATGATGTAATGATAATAAAATTTGCTTTCTTATGCCTTTAAACCTTTTACAACCCATGGTTTTCAGTGGATGCTATTAATTTGAGAAGCTTCATTAATATTATAACGCATTTTTAAAAACTCCCTGTGCATTTTTTCAAACGTCTGTTTATTCCTTCAACACTTAGTCCCAGGCAACTTTTATGGAAACATGTTTTATTTGATGGTGTTAGCTTCTACAGATATGCTGAAGGTCTGGGAGACCAGTATCCATGACAGAATGGATCAAGGAAATGAAGAACTAAAATGAAGCTTTAGGGCTCTGGTTTCATTTTTATTCCATATCAAAGTTTCAATTCATCCTTCCCATAAAGATAAACTTAATGCATTCAGATATATCTCTTTCCATTAATGAGTGTAATTTTTAACTATTTACTCTGAAAGTAAAAGGTTGAAGTCGGATATAACAAAATCTGAAAACCCACTAAAGATTCACTATAGTATGGTCTCTAAAGAAAGGGTATACAAGAGCAAGCTAAATATTAGTTTTAATGGTGCAAATATCCCAATTAATCTCTGCTAGAGACTTTTTAAATTCTAAAAATAGATCAGCATAAGCACTGAAACAAGAATGCAAATTTTCTCATGTTATCAAGAAACTTTAAAATATCTATGAAATAATAAAAAAAGGAAAAATTAATGCATTTGATTATAGTCATAAGAGCCATAAGATATCATAGTGAAATGAGGCTACTGTGATTATTCTATCTAACCTTTTTATCTTATAGATGAGTAAACTCAGATTCAGAAAGGTAAAAGAATTCTCCTAGGATGCCAGACCTGAAATTAGACTCCCAAATCCAAATTTCCGCTCAATGATCTTTGTTATTTTCCAACCTAACATGACAGTATTACCCTTTTAAAGCCTAATGTTAAAATGGAATAATCCATATTTACCTAAATTTTTTCTTAAGGCAATTTTAATGTACTAATCTCTTTTACCTTCAGTACATCCACACATTTTATTTTATTTTCCAGTCCATATATTATTGGAACAATGAATCAGGGAGTTTCTTCATCACCAAATCTAGAGTTGCATCACAATTTCAGGTAAAGATAAACCGAATGTTTTACTTTTATTATTATTATTTATTTTATTTTTTTGTAGCATCTCTTTCTCTTTGCTTTCGGTTAGTGTTCTTCCATTTGTACATTGACAACTCCTGCCCTTGGTGACCTGTGGTGTGAAAATAATTCTCACTTCTTCTGACATTCTTTCTCGAGCAGACGTTTTGTAATCCTCAACCATAATCAGAAGTGTTTCTTTAAAAACGAGAAAGAGAGAGAGAGAGAAAAGAAAAGGAAAGAAATGTTTGTCCTGCTCGCATTGTCACCAGCTAAAGTAGAGCATTTTTCTTCTAAGTGTGAGGAATGTGAAGAGAGTTCCTATTTCAGGATTTGTGATTCTCCTACAGAAGACGACTCAGCGTGTATACTCCCACTCACTTCTGACACACAAGAGCTTCCCTTTAGCTCAAAAAGAAAAGTTAGTTGCTTTATATGCCTCTAATGCTAATGGATCTGTAACGCCTTTGAGCATTAAAGTGAGCCACCAATTAAAATAGGAACATTCTTAATTTTAATTGGAAAGAGAATGCTGTGGGCTTAAAACTTAATTTATTTAAAGATTTATGATTTTTTTTTTCCTTTTGTAGGTGGGTGCTATGCGCAAACCACACAGAACCAGTGAAAGGATTTTTAGGCAGATATCTTCGAAGAAAACTGATAGAGATAGAAATTGAAAGGAATATACGCAATAACGACTTAGTCAAAATTATAGATTGGATTCCTAAGACATGGCATCATCTCAACAGTTTTTTGGAAACACACAGTTCTTCTGATGTTACCATTGGTGAGTTCCAAAATTGCAATATGCCATTTTCCAGGAACTAAGAGTACGGTGCTGAAGATGGCCAGATTGGATGGTAGAAAATAACAAGTGAAGCTAATTTTTTCAGGCTTCCAAAGATTTAAGTTTTCTCTTTCCCTTCTGAAAGTTTGCCTTCTTCTAAGCTTATATCTCTGATTACATTCATTTTGGCTGACAATTATGGTTTCCTAAGATTTGACTGAAATCAAATAAGTTTAACATAGACAAATATTTAAAAATCAGATAATCATTTGAAATAAATTGTTATCTGTTTCAAGTCCTTTCTTATGCTAAAAACAAATTTTATTTTATTTTTTTATTTAAAATTTTTTCTAACATTTATTCATTTTTGAAAGGCAGAGAGAGAGAGAGACAGCATGAATGGGGGAGGGGCAGAAAGAGAGGAAGACACAGAAACAGAAGCAGGCTCCAGGCTCTGAGCTATCAGCACAGAGCCTGACGTGGGAATTGAACTCATGGACTGCGAGATCATGACCTGAGCCGAAGACAGCCACTTAACCGACTGAGCCACCCAGCCACCCCTAAAAACAAATTTTAATCAGTGATTCACATCAAATATAGTTGTGAGAGAAGATTTTAGTTAGAAACACTTTAGGTGTTTTATGGATAATTGAAGTTGTTTTATATTTTTCATTGAGATAAAACTGAATTACTTCCTGTTAGTTGACCTAAAGATGTTTATTTTTCTATTCTTCCTTAAATTGCATGTATAAAAGTCTCTTTCCCATACTGATGGATCATAAAGATGCAGTCAATAAGATACAATATAAATGAGAAGAAGAATTTAACATTTGAGATCAGAAGACCAAAGCTGAGTCCCGTTTCTGCAAATAATGACATATTTTATATTTGGCAGTTTATTTCAGCTCAGTTTCATTATCTGTAAAATGGGGCATGGGGTTTGGATTATGACATGTAAGGTTTCTCCAACTCTAATATATTTTAGATTAAGATTTTAGGGTCAAAGGAAGGGGAATTCAGAAGAGTGAGTCATCAGTAAAATGTACTTTGATAATAATCAAGCTGGGCAAGACTATAATTTCTTAAGAATCCTGCAAGGCATATTATTACTTCCCAAAAATGATGTCTGAATATTTATGTGTTCAGTTTGTTAAATGTAATGCTTCTCAAAAATGGTTTGTTTTCTTCTTCTTAGGTCCCCGACTTTTCCTTCCTTGCCCTATGGATGTAGAAGCTTCTAGAGTTTGGTTCATGGATCTCTGGAACTATTCTTTGGTTCCTTACATTCTGGAAGCAGTGAGAGAAGGTCTTCAGGTATAGCACTCAATGTTCTTTACTGTTTAAAACAAACAAATAATATCATCCTTTTGAAAGCCAAAAACACTTTTTTCTCTCAGTATATATACAGAAAACTGAAGGCATGAACTACATAAAAATACTGGGAAAATTCTAAAGATCAGCTAATATATCGCACTTTATCGATGTGTTCTCTTCTGAGAATAAATACGTAGAAGAAAGAGAAAACACTTATTCCAACAACCACCCATTTAAAGCCAAATTTATTGCCATGGATAATAGCAGTTAGTTGATAGCCAGTTAATTGGACAGTGCTACATCTTATAAGACAGGCATGTTTACATGGGTCTTGAACACTTATTCTTTTATCATGTAATTTGCAACAAATAGTTTTTGCTTACAGGTTCCCTGTTTTTAGCATGTTTCATTTTTTGAAGCCCTTTAACGTCACTTGTAAGATCCTTTACTATCTTGAGGGAGTGCTCTAAATTCTAAGGCAGTTGACTTTTTAAAACCTATGGTAGGGGAGGGCCTGGATGGCTCAGTCGGTAAAGCGTCTGACTTCGGCTCAGTCTTGATCTCACAGTTTATGGGTTCAAGCCGTGTGTCGGGCTCTGTGCTGACATCTCAGCACCTGGAGCCTGCTTCAGGAGATTCTGTGTCTCCCTCTCTCTGCCCCTCCCCCACTCATGCTCACTCACTCTCTCAAAAAGTAAACAAACACTAAAAAAATTAAAAGTAAAATAAATGAAAACTATGGTAGGGTCAAAAAGAATGAAATCTTGCCATTTGCAGTTTCCTTCCCCTTTCTTTCCCAGCATGCTCTTCTCACCTAGTATAACAGTCTGGCAGTATTTGGAACCATCATGATGGTTCTGGTGAACATGATAAATATTATGTGGATGAGGATGTTCAGAGATAATAACCCTAGAGAATGCTATCAACTGGTTTGCAGATTTTTTTTTTTTAATTTTTTTTTTCAACGTTTTTTTTATTTATTTTTGGGACAGAGAGAGACACAGCATGAACGGGGGAGGGGCAGAGAGAGAGGGAGACACAGAATCAGAAACAGGCTCCAGGCTCTGAGCCATCAGCCCAGAGCCCGACGCGGGGCTCGAACTCACGGACCGCGAGATCGTGACCTGGCTGAAGTCGGACGCTTAACCGACTACGCCACCCAGGCGCCCCTGGTTTGCAGATTTAAATAATCCATTTTCGGGGCGCCTGGGTGGCTCATTCAGTTAAGCGTCCGACTTCGGCTCAGGTCATGCTCTCACGGTTTGTGAGTTCGAGCCCCGCGTCGGGCTGTGTGCTGTCAGCTCAGAGCCTGGAGCCTGCTTCAGATCCTGTGTCTCTTTCTCTCTCTACCCCTCCCCTGCTCTCACTCTGCCTCTCTCTCTCTCTCAAAAAGAAATAAACATTAAAAAATAAAAAATAAATAAATAAATAAATAAATAAATAAATAATCCATTTTCGTATTTTAAGAGTATGAGCCAATCTAGCCCCAGTAAATGGTTTCAACAAAATAAAAGACTATACCAAAGGTTTCTGTTTTTTAAGTATAATATATCACTTTTCTGGATTCCTCTAAAACTATTAGGCTAAGATGTGAGTCTCTCAATTTCAATCATTTATGCAAAAAAAATTATATGAAAATGTATAATATTCTAGAAGTCATAATTATGAAAACTAATATCTAAATGAATTATATGCTTTCTTCAGATAGTTTCAGTATTAATAAGCTATCATCCAAGTCTTTATATATAAAATTCTCTTTATTTTGTACTTGCTAATATATATAAAGAAAAAGAAGCTTTTACAAACTCAAAAACAGTAATACCTAAGAATACTGAGCTTCCTTAGATATCATTTTTGAAAAGGGCATAAGTTCTAGGGTGCCTGGGTGGTTCAATCAGTTAAGCATCTGACTCTTGGTTTCTGCTCAGGTCATGATCTCAGGGTTTATGGATCCGAGCCCCATGTTAGGCTCCGTGCAGACAATGCAGAGCCTGCTTGGGATTCTCTGTCTCCGTCTCTCTCTGCCCCTCCCCCACTCATGGTGTGTGTGTCTCTCTCTCTCTCTCTCTCAAAATAAATAAACTTCAAAAAAAGTACATAAGTTCTTTTTTTAATATTTTAATCAGTATTATTTATAAAACACTATTCTGAAAATTATAATTTTATACAGCTTCCATTTAGGCAAACGCATGACCATTAGAGTAATGTGTTTCCCAGACTAAAACTGGGAGATATTTCAAAATTACTATTTTTTTAAGTTCACTTATTTTGAGAGAGAGACAAGCGTGCATGCGCACAAGTAGGGGAGGGGCAGGGAGAGAGAATCGTAAGCAGGCTCAGCACTGTCAGTTAAGAACCCAATGTGGGCTTAAACTCATCAATCTATGTTCAATCATGACCTGAGCCAAAATCAAGAGTCGGTCACTTAACCAACTGAGCCACCCAGGCACTCCTCAAAATTATTTTTGAAGAGGGGTAGAAATGTCTTGTTTCTTGCTGTGGGTGTAGATGTTTAGTAATAGGTTAGTGTGAATACTAAATCAACCATGATGCAGGGAGTGTAGAGGGGGAAATCTAACACAATGGAGAGATAAGAAATCCAGAAATCCATTGGCAGATGATATTCCTGGGGTGGTCCACATATACGTTTTCTGTAAGAGCAGGAAGAAAGGGAATCGCATGTGTTATAAACCATTCCCTTGGATTCAAAACCTTGAATTAGAACAAGAGGTGAAAAAACAAAGCCTGACTGCAAAGATGAAAATATGAGTTGAGAGGAGTGGAAAAATTTCTTTTTAAATGAATGCTTTGATGAGGAACCATATGGGGATACTCTCTGCCAGATGTTCTAGTTGGAAAAATAAAAAAAAAAACCCTCTGGTGATAACAATGGATTCTGATTTTTATTCTGGTGATTCTACCTTTCTTGAAATGTGAACAATCTACTTATAGTATTCTAATATATCTAACTATATCTGCTTTCCATTACTTTTATATAGTATCTATTTTACTCTGAAATATAGAATTGGACCTATTTAGCATTTTATTTATTTATTTGTTTATTTTAATATAAAAACATTTCTTTTTTTTTTTTTTTACATTTTTTTTTTTTGAGAGACAGAGACAGAGCACAAGTTGGGGAGGGGCAGAGAGAGAAGGAGACACAGAATCCAAAGCAGGCTCCAGGCTCTGAGCTGTCAGCACAGAGCCTGACATGGGGCTCGAACTCACAAACCATGAGATCATGACCTGAGCCGAAGTCAGACACTTAACCGACTGAGCCACCCAGGCACCCCAATATTTAGCATTTTATTAGCCACCTCCAATTTTGCTCTCCTTGGTGATTCATTAAAAGGTTGGCATCAGTTGATTCTAGACTTTCATATTCTTTTTGTAACATATATTTTCCAAGAAATGTAAATTTTCATTCAATTAGCTTAACTTGTAGAGCATGCTTTGTCTTACAGATCTATAAAGTAGGTTTTTAACTAGAGAAAACTTTTGCTCCAAAACAAGAGAACTATAAAAAAAAAAAAAAAAAAAAAATCTAGGATTGCTACTCCTGCCATCATCTCCCAGGAAATACACAGATATCAGGACCTGGCCTCCTCTCTCTCTCTCTCTCTCTCTCTCTCTCTAAGTCAAGGCTGACACAACCCTGCATAGTTCCTCCAGGAGAAACCCAAAAGATAATTCGAAGGCAACCCATGTGTCTTTTATGGTGTCAATGTCCACCATTTTGCTCTTGTCTAACTGAACCACAATAAGCCATAGAGAACAGCTCACAGTATGCTATCTGGGACCAAATATGCGCCTGGTAACCAGGATTGCCCTCAGTCGAGCAGGTCAAGGAGAAAGGGAAGTACATCAAAGAACAAGTTTGCCCATGTTACTGCTGTCTCCTCTTCATTTTAGCTTGTCTTTCTGTCCCCCTGCGGCCTTGTGATTGTTTACAAAGTCCCCTCTACCTCTTTCTCTTCGGTGTGCCCTTCTTAATAGTTTCATTTTTTCTTCCAGCTTAAAAAACTTTTAGCATATCTTGTACTCGTCTTCTCCCCTCGAATCCACTGCCAGTACTTTAACAAGGCTTTATTATCTCTTTCATACTGACTCTCCTTCCACTTGAGTCCTTCCATTTCCCATTTTTCTCTTCTTTTACCACTGACCTTATAAATATATATCTAAAAAGAGTTTTTACGGGGAACAATGAAATTATTGGGGGAAATTAGTCCAAAGAAAATGGCTATCAGAGAAAGGATCCTTATTTTCAAAGAAAGTTTGAGTAGAATGAGGTTGACAGAGAAAAAGTCTCTTATTTGATTTATCATCTTCCCAAAGTGCACTTTAGTAGAGAACTCTGTTTACTGTCTAGCATGCCTTGTTTCAGTTCTCCCTCACTGGAACATTCCTTTCTCAGCTGTGAGTTTTCTTTTGTTTAATAAAATTACTAATAAAGATAAATGTGCGCCATGATATTTATATGCGTTTTACATAAACGTCCCTCACCCTGTCTCCCAAATGGTGACCACCTAGCCCAAATGGTCAGCTTCATTTTGTTTCTCCTTCAAGTTTCAAGAGAGATATGTACACAGATGTGTATTTATAATCTGAAAAGTTGTATACAGACACAATCCGCTTGAAAGGCCCCTAAGAACTCAGGGTGCAAAGGAATCAGTAAGTTAGTGTCACCTGTTTTACTGAATAAAAATATATTTTATATTTATTAAATATGTAACCATTTTTTAGATGTATGGGAAACGGGCACCTTGGGAAGACCCCTCAAAGTGGGTGCTTGACACATATCCATGGAGCTCAGCGTCTCTGCCTCAGGATGGTCCAGCATTACTTCAGTTGCGACCAGAAGATGTTGGGTACGAAGGCTGCATAGCCACTAAGGAAGCCACAACCTCAAAGCACATTCCACAAAGTGACACGGAAGGGGATCCTCTGGTAAGAAACTGATGTGTGATCCTTCTAATATAAGTTTAATTACAGTGTGTGGTCATCACTATTTAGTCATTTGTACCAAGGATATAGTTATCTTAGGTAGGATTTGGTACTGTCCTGATATAGGTATTTAGTTTTAACTCTTACCTTTGGCCTGCTTTCATTGGGTGAAATTCTTAAAGGCCAACCTTGAGTGCTTAAAAATCAAGAAACACTAAAACTAGGCCATATTCTTTGACCCTAATTTTTATCTTATTAGGTGTAAAACTATGTAAATAAATTAATAAATCTTCAACATTACAGACTAAATTCACTAGGTATTTAAAAGAAAACTGAATTTTGTGTTTAAATTTTAAAAAAGAAAATAATGTAACATACACTTGGAGAACTAAAGAATATTTTACATATATCAACTAGTTTGACTAAATTTAGAATTAGTCTTTTGTTGCCTGTGGTAAAGAATAAACTAACTTGGAAATCAAAGGGGACTTATTCTCCCTGATTCTCCCTGTCCTGCTTAATTTGCAATTGTATGTAGCTTAATAAAGATGAGTAAAACTCCAAAGTATGAGTACTCTGAAAATATTAAGTAAAGGGTATTATTAGGAAAATATTTTATCTTTATGTATTTATTTTTTTATGTTTGTAGATGCATTTGTATAGATTGGTATCAAATGTAGTGTGTTTATTAGCTTACCATTCTAAAGAAATCACTGGACTTGCACATTCCACACAGAAAGAAAAGATACTGAAAAAAAAGCCATTTTGCTACTTAAAACAAATGAACAAAAAAGAAAATGATTAAAAATCATAACCTATGATTATACCCAAGAACATAAAATGACTTGATATTTTCTGGAATATTCCTATACCCTCAACCTCAATACATATACAACGTTATCATCCCAGATGACCATTCTTAACATTTTGGGGGTTACATGTGAACAGCCTCAGAGATTTTTAAGATCTTTTCCCCAGCAAAGTGCACTCACACACAGGAAAATTTGCATACTATTTCAAAGGCTTCTATAGAGTCATGGAAGTATACTTATAGACCTGCTTAGAGTCTGGGGGACTCCTATATAGGACTTCCTATATTGGACTTTTGCTGTAGACCATCAAATCCTTAAGGGCCTAGACTTGTATTTTTATTACAGGTAGCTGGCCCTTTAGCTTGTACGTAGCTTGAAATCAACAGTGGTAGAGGGATTGGTTTGGATGCAACATAATTGTGAGCATACACTAATTAATTGCTTACAGAATGGTTAACATTTAACAGTAAATATAAGCTTTAGAGTACAAGTATGGGTTATCACATATGAATTTTTTTTATTACTTCTAGTCTTACCTTTGTAGTGTTGATAGACTGTGTCTGCAGTAGGGAGAGGTTTTGTAGCGCTTGTTTTGAGAATTATACTGTAGAGTAATTTATGCCCTCAGCTTTCCCAATTCCCACACTCCTCATCAGCTAAACCCTGCAATCTTCCCTGGCTCTAAGTGCTCTTGTCTTCTAGTGTGGAAAAGAGGTCCAGAATCTCCCATACTGAGGGAAAATTAGGGTTAAAAAAATCTGATTCTTAAACAGCTGCTCAACTAAATATCTTAAGAAACAGGGATTATGAAATGTTAAATAGAAGACTTATCTAAAAGTAAATCTTTGAATCAGGCATATTCTGATGAAAAAATAAATATCCTCTTGATCTGCTTTTATTTTGTTGTAGTTCTATAATTACTAACATCAAGTAAAATATATTTGCGGTCCAATCTAAATAAAAAGTATTTGGGAAAAAATCCACTATTTAATGTCAGAAATATATATTTGAATATGAACAAGGATTCAGGTTTTTGATGCATCTCCCAGTATTTGATTTATTATCAATAAACTCATTCATAGTTCCATAAGTATTAATAAGTATGTACTCAGGGCTAAGACCTGGTGGTCAGGACATAAATAAAATATCATTTCTGATCCCAAGAAGCTCACAGTCCATTAGTGGAGAGAGATGTCTACTTATATAAATTATAGTTAAAGAATAGTAGTCACATGCTAGGTGAAGTTGTGAGTCCATTGAGGAAGCGATTAGAAGAAAGCTTCACAGAGAAGGAGATACTTGAGCTGCATCTGGAAGGATGAATAGAAGTTCATCCTTGGCTGGAGAACATCCAAGATTAAGGTTGGCTGGAGAACATCCAAGATCAAGGAAGCAGCAGGGGAACTGTGAAACAGTATAATAAAAATGATGAGTTTAGGAAGCTATATGCAGATTGGTGAGATTAGAACAAAAGGGACAAGAACAATTGAAGCTACTAAAGTCTGCAATTGCTACATTATGCCCAAGGCTTTTTTATCTTTGAAGGAATCACACAGATAATGAGGCATTACCAAAGGTGTTTGGGCAGGGCACTTAATTTACCTTAGCTAGATTTGCAAGTTATAAAGATCGCTTTGGTAACAGAACAGAGGACAGATTAAAAGAGAGAGGCTGGAGGCTGGGAGCCCAGCAGATTTGTAAATAGCAGGGGTGATAAGGACCTGACCAAGGACAAGGCAGAGGAGAGGAGGGACATTCTTGTGCAGAAAATAATGATTTATCCCCATGACTATTGGTTCAGATGTAACCTTGCCCCCTCTTGTAATCTCCTTTGACCTGAACTGTGAGAAAGCAAAGTAAATCCCTTGTGTACATTTATTATGGATCTGAGACTTGGAACTTATTCCAACAAAATGTATTTACTATATGGCACAATTTTCAGAGATTAAGACTTTAATAACACTTCTGTTATATCATAAAACGTTTATAGCATTCAGCATTCAAGTGATTGGAAACATTTATGAGTGAGATAGAATAATAACCCTTTAAACAGACTTCATTTACAATTTCTACTCTTAGTAAATCAGGAGGACGCTCAACACGCAATTGCGTTTCACAGATTCTCTTTACTCAAATGCTTGAACATACAGCTGGCGACTCATGTGGGAGGAATTGACACCAGAAAGGAGAGAGACAGTATGAATGTGCATGGAGGTTAGGGTGTGTGGGTGAGAGAGAGAGAGGGAGAGAGGGAGACAGAGAAAGGAAGCGTTGATGGAGATTTGGCTTTTTGCCTTATTGGGTTTGAGAGATTGTCACTACTTTCAAATCTGTATGTAGCTGATTGAATAAATTCAGAGAGTTAGACTAACAATTATGTTGAAAAATATTGTCCTGAAGAATATGAAAATGACTTTAAAATGTACTATAAACTGTGAACTTCTTGGTGAGAAAGGCATACTTGCTGTAATTGGTGATTATCAGTTTATCATTTATTTCAATAGCATTTATTGAACACACATTTTACACTGAGCCCGTAAGCATGCATAGCCTAACGTATCACTAAGGGATCCTTTTTTAAGATTTTTTTTCTTTTGTTTTTTTCTTTTTTCTTTTTTTTTTCTTTTTTTTTTTCAACGTTTATTTATTTTTGGGACAGAGAGAGACAGAGCATGAACGGGGGAGGGGCAGAGAGAGAGGGAGACACAGAATCGGAAACAGGCTCCAGGCTCTTAGCCATCAGCCCAGAGCCTGACGCGGGGCTCGAACTCACAGACCGCGAGATCGTGACCTGGCTGAAGTCGGACGCCCAACCGACTGCGCCACCCAGGCGCCCAGATTTTTTTTCTTTTGGATCAGATTCTCTATTTCTCTAGGTTGGAAAAAAAAAAAAAAAAGAACAACTCTGATGACTTTATAAAATAATACATTAGTCTGCATTAAACAACAGAAAGATGATTACAATTTATAGAATCCCTCGGCAAGAAAACAAGTCCACTCCTTTCATGAAGACAGGTGCCAGTTTTTCTGCGCCTTCTCAAATGGTTGCACAATCCATCCACAATTTGCTTTTAAACAATTTTTCTTTTGTCTCCAAAGTGGGTCTGCAGATCTTACCACAAGCCAAGCAAGGTGGCTGCCTTTTATTTTGTAAGACATGGAAACGCTAGCTGTCTTTCACGCATATGCCCCTTTTACTGGAACACATATTACCATTGTCCTATCAGCTGGGAGACCTGAGACAGCTGCTGCTGTTCCAGAAGGCGGCTCTTGTTTTCAGTGGCGTAACAATCATATTTTAGCCAGAAATTGCAACAACGTCAGAAACTTGACAGGGATTCTTTCCTTCTCCCTCTTCCAACACTCATGGTCGGCTTCATTCACTCACCTCCTTGGAGGTCAGCTCCTGAACAGCAGATGGTGTGCTTGAGTGCCGGAGCTGGCTTCATTCCCCTCCGTCCCCTCCTTCTCTCAGGGGAGCGCGAGTGGGCGCCAGTGTGCGCGTCTGCGTGTGTATGAACATTCACGACTTTCTGTTGCTATTCAATGCTTTCTGCTTCTCCCCGCCAAAAAGCTAGGCAGCTTGGCGAACTCTCCAGCAAAGAGCCCAGATGTCCAGCTGTGATACGGTTTCCTTCCCAGTCGCCCTGCTGGAGCAGTATTCATTCACGACCCCAAATAAAAGAGCTGTCTCGAGGCCCTGTTTTGTCCTTATGGTTTGGTGGTGTAGCCGTGTTTGGGAGAAACCGTGTAGGAGCTGGAGGCAACTAATAAAAATCTCAGATTGTTTTCCCATTTCATTTGGACGGGATGAGACGGTGCCTCGGTGTGGCTCAGGGCCGTGTGTTTTGTGGGGCTGGCTCGCTCACTGCATCACTGCCTACATCGATGTCTCTTTTTCTTTCTTCAGATGAATATGCTAATGAAACTCCAAGAAGCAGCCAATTACTCGGGCACACAAAGCTGTGACAGCGATAGCACCAGCCACCAAGAAGACATTTTAGACTCATCTCTCGAATCTACTCTCTAGAGGGTGAAAAAAGTTAGGGGAAGAGACTCATGCTTTTTCGAAATGTGTAAAAAGTAAAGTATTTTCACTAAACCACTGCCAGTATGAAAGCACCCTGTCAGGGGCCCTGACCCAGAGTTGTGGTCTCCAAGGAGGCAGCTGAACCGAGTCTGAACCGCCAAGATGCTAAATTGAGATGGGAGCTTAACTTTATTTTGTTTCTAGGCGTTTTTATATCCGTGGAGTGACATACGGCTCCACTGCTCAACTGGAAAGGACCCTAATGACAGGGCAACCGAATAGATTGCACACGGGATAGCCAAACTGGACTTTATTTTTCTCCTCTTTAAAAGTTTACAGTGCAGACCTTTTTTTGTCCCCTCCTTTCCGTTTCCTCTGACGGGCCGTCCTCCCCAGGCAGGGCCCCTTCTCCGTCCAGCCTCCTTTGTGCCACATGGTGCTGGTCCCAGGGCTCCAGTAGTGTTTGTGTGGTGCGCTCACCCCATTGCAAAATGCAGCCGCGAGGCCAGCCCTCCATCAGCACAAGGGAATTGTGCTACCACCAGGAAAACACTACTTCGGCGAGCTGGATACGTGCCAATGTGATTCCTAACTGCCACGTTCACACGATGTGCTCTGCCCACTTTTCCGTGTATGAGTCACAGGTTTTATAAGGTTGTTTTTACCACAGTGGTCTTTGTAAACCACCTGCCCACTCCCTTAACAAGAGTTTTATACCAATTAATAGTCGACACTGACAAAAGGCTTTTTTAGGGCTTCGTTCGTTTGAGCCTTTTCAGTGAAAGAAGGAACATTTCCTATGGTGCTGTCTCACTGCCTTAAAACAGATTTCTACAACAGTTTAACAGCTGGTTTAAATCCTAAATCACTGGTAATTTCCACTGTCTTTTCATTTACAACCAAGCAATGCCAGTTAATACAATAGCCTCATCTCTATATATCTTTTTTTTTTTTTTTTTTTTTGGAAGAATTGGTTAGGAGAAAAAAAAAATCAGTATTTTTACCTGGGGTATTTAGATTGCCCTTCCTCCAAAATGTTCAAGTAACCCGGAAACCCTCTCTGACCGTCACTTAAAAGCGAAGACATGTGGCTGAACTCCATCCAGTTATAGGCAAGAGAGTTTTAGAAGGAGGGAGATTTGGAGATGCAACATGAGCACAACTGTCTGGCTTTCCTCCCCGATTCCTTTTCTTCTTATTACTGTTACTCTTAGTTTTGAGCATGTTGTTTCGATTGCTATTGTCGTACACGAGAAATTCAGCATTAAAGAACACTGAAGCAGTGTAGTCACTGTGGAAGAGGAAGCGTTTATACTGTAAAAGAAGGTTAGATTTGCACAGTCTACTGGGTAGGTATTGTAAATAATCATTTTAAAAACTCGCACAAATCCAAACAGACACACACGAAAATGTATCTTATCCCGTTGGTGTTAAGCGGTGTTTCGCTTGCTGAGATTTCCTGTACATTGCGAACAAATACAGAATGCAAACCCTCGAAGCTGTTATTATCCGGCGTGTTTGTCCTGTACTTACAGTTGTTATGACTATGCAGGAGCTATCAGTGCTAGAGTGAGCATGCTTCAAAACTGTTCATGAAGCCAATACGTATTTGGAAAAGAAAAATGTCCAAAAGTGCATCTGTTGTGGCAGGCTTTAAAGAGAGTGCATGAAAACTGATGGGAATCATTGGAGAAGTTACCACCATACACAGGACGGGTCTTTAAGTTTTTAGAACCGAAGGGCTAGGCCATGGTGTAGACTTGTTCTATGCACGTGAAAATATGTTGCTTTCAGGAGGTGCAATTGGTGCTACTCTCTGTGACCACCCGTGGGTCAGTTGCTCTAGAACAATAACAACACAAGACATCTGTGCAGTTTTCAGAGTGTCTCTAAGTCTCTAGGTCCTACCCGGTGCTATTGCCCTAAGGGAAATCTGAACCGAATTTATGCACATAGAATTGTCACCCTGACTTTGAAGCCTCAAACATGGATCAAAGCTGTTTTGAAACATCACTATATGTAGCTGGATGAGTGACTAGTTGCCCTTGTATAATACGTGATCTAAAACAATTGCTAATCTTTCCCTGCCATTTCGAGAAACATAGTCCAAACATGATCATAAACAGAAATCCCTGCAATACATCCCAGTAGGTTCACCTAGTTTACAACTTAAACTAGTTTGTGAAACATTTGTCTGTAAACATTTTATATTTTGTACATTTTTGATGTAACATATCATGTAAATAGGCAGAAACAGTGAAATAAATCATCTGAAAAGTTTTGTAGTCTTTGTAAAGCCCCGACAATAAGTACTTGGTGTCAATGGACTTAACTGGATGATGTATTTTCTATTGGTTTATTGTTCCTCTAGCTTGTAAACCAGCTTGCATATATTTTTTTGCAAACGTGCACCCTGTATCTGTCTAAATTATTACTTTGCCATTAAAGTGGAATTATTTATTGACAACGAGGTGTGGTGTCTGCGTATGGAGAAAAACTGAATAACCATGTGCCAAAAGTGTCAAGCTTTCAAACGTTGCTTGTACTATTAATACGCCATCAACAGGGATGTGTGTAAATTTTCATTTTTTATATCTTACAGAAAGAACCACATAGATTTTAATAAACTGAGGGTACTAGAAATAAATGAACTGAGGGTACTAGAAGTATTTTTTAATGAAATTTATTCAGTGAGTATTTTTAGAAAACTCTGACTAGTGTAAATGTTTGATTATAAAATAAGAATTGATATAAAATAGAATATTGATATTACCTAAATCAACTTAAGTGTTTCTTTGTTTAAATTTCATTAAATCCTCAATTTTCTAAAATACTTATTTTGAGAGAGAGAGAGAGCATGTGGAAGGGGCAGAGAGAGAGGGTGGCTCTCTCTACACCTGGGTGGCTTGGTTGGTTAAGCATCCAATTCTTAGGCAAACCATAAGAGACTCTTTTTTTTTTTCTTTTTAAGTTTACTTTTGAGGAGGAGGGTGGCAGAGGGAGAAAGAGAGAGAGACAGAGTATCCAAACAGGCTCTGCGCTGTCAACGGAGAGCTGGCTGTGGAGCTCCAACTCACAAACTGTGAGATCATGACCTGAGCTGAAATCAAGAGTCAGCCACTTAACCAACTGAGCCGCGCAGATGCCCCAACCATTAGAGACTCTTAAATTCAGGGAACAAACTGAGCGTTGCTAGAGACGTGTTGGGTGGGGGGTTGGGCTAAATGGGTGATGGGCATTATAGAGGGCACTTTTTGGAACAAGCACTGGGTGTTGTTGTATGTGAGGAATCACTAAATTATATAGCTGAAATCACTACACTGTATGTTCACCAATTTTGATTTTGATAAAAAAATAAATAAATACTCTCAAAAAGAACAAAAAGAAAAGAAAAGCATCCAACTCTTGATTTTGGCTCAGGGTCATGATCTTACAGTTTTGTGGGTTCAAGCCCTGCATCGGGCTTTGCAAACTGACTGCGTGGAGCCCACTTGGGATTCTCCCTCTCCTCTCTCTCTGCCCCTCCCCTGCTCACGCTCTCTCTGTCTCTCAATAAATAAACTTTAAGAAACTCAAAACCCTACTTATATTGGGGCACCTGGGTGGCTCAGTCAGTTGAGCGTCCCACTTTGGCTCAGGTCATGATCTCACAGTTCATGAGCTCGAGCTCCACATTAGGCTCTGTGCTGATAGCTCAGAGCCTAGAGCCTGCTTCAGATTCTGTGTGTGTGTGTGTGTCTCCGCCCTTCCCCCCCCCCACCTCCCCGTCTCTATCTGTCTCTCAAAAATAGATACACATTAAAAATTTTTACAAAAACCTACTTATATCATCCAAATATACATTATATTTACTGGAGTTGGAACCTAAGGTATTTTGAAAAAAAATTCTAATATAAAGGGAGTTTTTATAATCTCAATTAAAAAATTAGGCACCCCCCCAAAATTATTCTGCTTTAACATATTTTAGAACTAAAAGTTTAAAAGAGGATTTAATGAGGGGCACCAGAGGGGCTCAGTTGGTTAAGTGTCTAACCCTTGATTTCGGCTCCGGTCATGATCTCACAGTTCGCGAGATCTCACAATTCTCTCTCTCCCTCTCTCCCTCTCTCTGTCCCTTCACATTTCACTCTCACTCACTCTCTCTCTCTAAAAATAAACTTAAAAAGAAAAGCATTTATCTTTTAATTTAATTTCCTCATGTAGAAAAGAGAGAGAGTAAGGATACCAACCTGTAGGGCTGTTGGAGGACTGAGTTAAGATTTGTAAAGCACTTAGAACAATGTCTACATTCATGAAACTTGGAATAAATGTTAGCTGCTGCAATGACATGGCCATGATAAGAATTATATCGGTAGTATAACATATTCTCAGGATTCAATTTGTAAACTGGTAATATTAGAGTCTTGCTAAAAATATGTCTTCCATCCAATTTTCTCACCTATAAAGTGGGATAATTATAGTATCTATTCATAAGATTGTTTTCAGACACTGATAGAATGAATGATCACATGAATTATATTTGAATTCGGAGAAATTCAAATGTCTTCATTTCAGCCTTTTGGATTTTCACATTTAAAAAGGCCCTATGTTTTTATAAGAAATAAGCCACCTTAAAAATGTCTAGTTCTATGTCTTTGATCAGTGAAGATGTTTAAAAAAGAAGCTTCCGTTGTGTTTTGCTTTATTGGGTTGTAGGGTGGCACCAACAAGTAAACTATTTCATTACAGAGTGCAATATTATTTTTAGTTTAGTGGAAATGATCTGGATAATGATGCAGAGGATTTCTTCGTGAAGTATCCGTTATCTCTTACTTAGGTAGGAGTTCATCAATAAGAAAACATATCCATAGAAATTAAACATAACACATTCTGAACTATTATCTTAGTAGAGGAAAATGAAAGTTGTCAAGCTGTTTTCCATAAAATTGTGAAAAATAATAATAAACTTTCCTTTGTCACTGGAACTTTTAACAATTCACCTTAATATTTTAGAATAGCATGGTATTAAGTTGATGAACAACGGAGTAAATGATTTTTTACATTGATTATATATTAAAATACTGTTAATATATTGGGTTGTATTAAGTATAGTAATATAAGTAATTCACCTGATTCTCTTTACCTTTTTAACGTGGCTGCTAGAAAATTTACCATTAAATATATGTTGCCCGTATTTGTGACACACATATTTCTATTCCTGTTGGATAGCACCAGTATTGAAAGACTGATCTTTATAAAATGTAAATGTGATCACACACCCCCTCTCTTTTATATCTCGTGTTAATGAATAAGATTCCAATATCAAAGGACAATTCCTTTCTCAACTTGGATTTTGCTTCTCCCTGAGCTGCCTTTTTCACACATCCAGTGCCCCTATTTTGGTTCTGTTCTCTGTTATTGTAACCTAATTGCAGACGTGGAAGTAATCACTGAGACAATAACCACAGCTTTCCAGACAATTTACCTATGAGCATGTGTCAGAGTTTTATTATAATCTTGCTACATGGGAAAAACCTCTACTGGGCCAATTTAAAAGCTTCTCTCCTTCACCCTTGAATGTCGGGTGGAGGCAGGAGTGACTGGTTTCCCAAGACCAATATTTATCCCATAAATAATTAAACAATTATGGAAATTGCGAAACAAATTACCAGAGTTCTGAGCTATTCAAATAAGGAGATTGCTAATTATATCAAGTGATAACATTTTGTCCCAGACTAGGTTTGAAACAATATTTCTTTTACAGTAATTTACTTCCTTTTACCCCAAGGCCTTTACACAGTCTCCAATCCCATTACCTTAGATAAGCCTTTCTGGTCCTCCAGACTAAGTCAAGAGTCTGATTTATTTGCTTTCCTAGAAATTATATATAATCATCTTACATAATATATATATTTTACAGGCTTATGCCACTTATCATGCAATCTCAGGGCTTAGAATATAGCAATATAGTGTATTCTGAATGCATACATATTGAAAAAACTATTTCTGTACATGGAGATAGCAACGGAACTTCAGCTTTTGTAAAACAAAAACACTGAACCCAAGAAGAGCCACTATTACAGGTGAGGAGCTTCCTGGGAAGCCATATAAATTAAAATCTATGACCAAGAAGGGCGCTGGGTGGCTCAGTCAGTTGGGTGTCCGACTTCAGCTCAGGTCATGATCACACACTCCGTGAGTTCGAGCCCCGTGTCAGGCTCCGTGCTGACAGCTCTGAGCCTGGAGCCTGCTTCGGATTCTGTGTCTCCCTCTCTCTCCACCCCTCCCCTGCTCATGCTCTCTCTGTCTCAAAAATAAATAAAAACATCTAAAACAATTTTTAAAAAAAGCTGTGACCAAGGAAGGAAGTGGATAACCTGAGGGTGTGTGTAACCCCGTACAGACAAAATACTGCCTCCCACTTAGGATTTGTTTTCCCTTTAGATGTAATGTACTACCATACTTTCTACCAAGTTTTCTTTTTCTTTCTGCTTTTCAAGTTCTTTGAAGATGACTTAGTTATATATAGTACAATTTAAGCGTGTGGGTTTTTGGGGAAATGGATAAAACTTTTGGAAGTGTAGTGCTAGAGCCTAGAAGACAAGTGGAGGCTGAAAAGATCAAAATAGGAATTCTTCACATAGAAATGAGAAGTGGAGTTGTGAATTTCATTCTGGGATGTTTTCCCACAGGAAAGATGTTGACCAAGTCAAGAAGACTGGGAATAAAACTTGAGAGGTGTGGTGGACATCTTTATAGTTCACTTGGCCTTTATTTTCCAATTTGCATAATATATCTATGCCCATTTAATGTGACATTTATAAAGAAGGGGTATAATGTAATGGAAAGACCATTAATTTGAAGTCAGAAATCTGTATCCTTGTGATGTTTTGTGATTTGTCCAGGAAGAATCAACTAACCCATCACCTGTGTTCATCTAGGTTTTATCCCCTAAAGATGGTGATAGATAATTAAATACGTGTAATGTAACAGGAGTCATTCTAGACATCATTGTGATACAAATGATGTGTATTTATCAGTTCCCAAAAACCATATTCCCAGGGAATAGTAGAAAATCTAGAAGTCTAGTCATAGCCCATCCATGAACACTTGAGTCCTTGTATTTTCAATAGCTGTATTCAGTGTGTCAATTTGAGGCAGCTGGGTATAAGATGTCCAAGGTATAGAAGCTGGACCAAATTCCCAAATGGTGGAATGATCATTTGCCTAACATCAGCACCTCTCCGAAGGTGAGTTGCCTAGTTCCCAAATGGCTGTCCTGGTAAACTGCTTTCATTCCCTTGTCTAGCCCTTCTGCGAGTTACCACTGGTTGTACGGACTGGCAATCTCTGTAGTTGGTTTCTGGTGGGCTAGAAACTCTGAGAGTGATGGGGAAATGCAACCAGGAGCCTGGTATTGGTTGAACTATGAAGGTCAAAAGCAAGCACAATGAACAGCCAGCGTCAGGCTCAAAGTGATTGGAGATACATCCTCCAGTCTGGCCACTGGAAGCTAGAGGAGGGTGTTTCCCATACCAGTGGTTTCTCAGAGGAGGGAAATACACATGGACTATGTTTGCTGGGAGGCCTCATATTCTGGACTCTTGCAGCACCTATGATAGAAATAGAGCCACACACACAATTTAAAATTTTTCAGTAGCCATATAATATTAGAAAAGTGAAATTGATTATAACAATGTACTTTATTATTCTAACATATCAAAAATATTATCATTTCATCATATAATCAAGCTGAATGTTATTTTATTTTATTTTATTTTAATTTAAATGTTTATTTTTGACAGAGAGAAAACCACAATGCGAGTGGGGTGGGGTGTGTGCAGAGAGTGAGGGAGACACAGAATCTGAAGCAGGCTCCAGCCTCTGAGATGTCAGCACAGAGCCCAAGGCGGCCTCGAACTCAGGAATGGTGAGATCATGACCTGAGCGGAAGTCGGATGCTCAACTGATTGAGCCACCCAGTTGAGCCATTCAGCCTCAAGCTGAAATGTTTTAAAGAAGATGTTTAATATATTTTGCATTTTCTTTTATTTTTTAACTAAGTCTTCAAAATCCAGCATGTATTTTATACTTATAACGCATGTCAATTTGGACACAATCTTTATCAGAAGAACCGGATTTGTACTTAGAATTCAAAAATGTACAGTTAAAAAGTAGATTCACATAGGCAACTTATTCCAAACAGAGTTAACATAAATTGAGCATCAGTTTTAAGGTTAGATTTTTGATAATTACCATTAAGTTAAAAATTAAGTTCTGGGGTGCCTGGGTGGCTCAGTTAAGCGTCTGACTTAGGCTCAGGTCATGATCGCACAGCTTGTGGGTTCAAGTCCCACACTGGGGTCTACGCTGACAGCTCAGAGCCTGGAGCCTGCTTCGGATTCTGTGTCTCCCTCTCTCTCTCTGCCCCTCCCCCATTTGCTCTGTCTCTCTCTCTCTCTCAAAAATAAATAAAAACAGTTAAAGATTAAAAAAAAATTAAGTTCCAAATTGCTATATATACTTCTTATTCTGTAATCCCACGATAAATGATGCCTACTCATCCTACATTTGGATAAAGAAGGAACTTTCTTCAAATTGTTTTGTTTTGTGGGTTTTTTTTTTTTTTTTTTTGGCCTGTCAGGAAATGATTCTCTTCTTGAGATTAAAAACAAAAAAAGAAAGAAAGTGCAACCATTCAAAGACATTTTTAATAGTAGAATGGCCCCCAAAGCGAGATCCGAACTTCACTGCAAAACTATCAATAATATTGACATATACAAATGCAGAGAATGTTTTAAGAGATTAGAGACAGAATAAGAGAAATATCTACAAATACATGAAACATGGGTTTGTGTACTAAATATGAACGAGGAGAAGAAGCAGATTAAAGCAGTGCTTTCCCTGATCTGCATAAAATATCCCTCAGGGCGATTCACTTTCCTTGCCCACATTCACTGTTCACCAAACAACATTCTAATTGCTAATCTGGTTTCCTAGAAACCCTGAAACCTATATAAGTATTTCTCAAATATTACGTGGGTTTTTTTTTTCCCTTTTTTCCCCTTATATATTGAAGTTCAGTGATTATTTCTTTCCTTGACTACATTTTTTTAAAGTTCTCCTAGAAATTTAGTTCATCTGCAGAAGCCACAGAGCAGACTATAAAGAACATTCCGCAAGTAGTCCTCTTGCTACTGTAGCACAGTAATTAGCCTTTTCTTTTTTTAAATAGTGTGCTCTTCAGCTGTTTGCTTTTTTTTCAGCATCAACCAAGAGTTTTATTAATGAGCTTGAAAAAAAAAAAAAAACATGTCCGTCATACTGGTGGCACATTCAGAAATTTGAAATTATTTTTTTTAATTTTTTAAACGTTTATTTATTTTTGAGACAGAGAGAGACAGAGCATAAATGGGGGAGGATCAGAGAGAGGGAGACACAGAATCCGAAACAGGCTCCAGGCTCTGAGCTGTCAGCACAGAGCCCGACGCGGGGCTCGAACCCACGGACTGCGAGATCATGACCTGAGCCGAAGTCGGTCGCTCAACCGACTGAGCCACCCAGGAGCCCCCAGAAATTTGAAATTATTAATAGCCCAAGCACACATTGGGGTTGAAGTAAAATGAATTGATGATTCTACCAAATAAAATTATAACTGGTACTAATGTATTAACTGTCAGCCTGAAAATAAAATGCCATTGGCATAAGACACGAGTGAAGAGGAAAGTTTCTGGGTGACCAGCTGGCATGAGAATGATTCCTGGGTTGCTCCTGCAGGACACCATGGATTTGCAGTCTGCTCTGGAAATTTCCTCCTCACAGAATGAATTGCAAAAGATATGCAGGACCTTCAGAGAACTAGAAAATAGACCATGTGCAAACAGATGAAAACATTTTTCCAGCCAAGCAAATATTGATACTGCTAGAACCCGACCTGCAGTTACTGTGTGACCATTAATTTCAAAGAAAGGTCAAGTTGCAGATTTTAACATCAGTAAGGCAAAAGTGGGACAGGAGTTTGAACATTGTAAGTTTGAACATTCTATAGAAAAATGCCATAGGCAATTTTACATTGCTACCTTTCATTGAGAAATCAACCCAGGGGTTAATTTGAAGGGGGGAAAAAAGATTTTGTGGCCAAAGAAATTGTAACTTCTGTAACGTTATGATGTGTTCATAATAATATCATAGAGATATACCTACAAAGTAGTGTATCCAATATTTAGAAAGTATTAAAAAATTATGTTAAATAACTTTATATAACTCTTCCAATAAACCTAAAGAACAAGTGGAATCCTAGAGTAAACTCTACTGTCCAATCAAAGGAGAACAAGTTAATTAAATGCATGCGTTGTTTAATATGCATAGGACGCTAACAGGAAAATGCCAAAAGAAACAACAATGATAGTGTGACAGTTATATTTTATGTAAGTTTTAGCACTTCCAAACAGATACCAAGAATCCTCTGTGTTCTCTAAAGTTATGATATTTGTTTTATTTAATGAACATCCATTATCTTATGACTCCGCTGCATAAACAAATGGCTAATTTTGAAGGCACTGTAAGTGCCAATGAAAGGAAATGTTTCTCCTTGCCCCACATTTTGCCCTTAGGCCATAGGGAAGAGACATTTCACCTGGGAAGAGCAGTAGAAGGACACTGCATCTTCCCACCCCCCCCCCCCAAGGGTGAGGGGCTTGTGCAAATAAAGTCCTAATATTCTGGAAAGGAAGAGTGAGGTGTGGTGGGCTGGGGGGTGGGGGGTGGGGGTGGGGCGCTAAGCCAGAGCCCAAAGAAGTTGCATTTGTAAAAATCTCACATGAAGATTATGACTTGGGTTACCCTTAAAACTTCTCCAAGGCCCTAACCTGCTCTTAAAAGCCCTACCCTCACTTGAACTTGCCCAGAGCAAGAGTAATTTATGTGAATATGACACGCAACTGTTCACATTTATCTACCAGAGGGCAGACCAGTCGCTTAAATCCGCTTGTGTGCAAATCCAGTTTACCAGCTTTCAAGCAGTAAGCATCCTTGGGCAGAGTCTCTGAAAGCAGTGGGAAACACATACTGGGGAGACGCTGAATCTCCCCCAGCTTTTTCACCCACAGCTGAGTCCAACTGTCTTTTGTCTTCAAGTTGGTTGTGTCAGGGGGAGCATAGTTGGGAAATCTTGGTAGCATCTTAAATAGAACTCACATAGGCCCACTTTTAACTATAACAGAAAAATTTGAAAAGAAAAGGAAGTAGTAAGATACTTGAAGCTAGATAGCTATCATGTCTTTTCAGTCGTATCTGTCCCTTCGCGTCCTTGAACAGTGCCTTGAACACACTAGGTGTTAACTACACTGAATAAATGAGAGTCTTCTAAGGGCTGCAAGAGAAGGTACTTACTGATTAATCATATTTACATTTAAGAAACAGTTTAGCCAAAGAATGTTGTTACTGGGTCATGAAACGAGAACAAATTTATTCCCAGAGCCACTTGGAATAATCTTCCAAAATTTGTTTGCCAAAAGAGAAACTACCTCCTATGGAGTTTCTAAGCTTTCCCATATTCAGTACTTGGTATTCAAGCTAGAAAACTTTAGGGATGCAAATAGTCACCATTTATTTATTATTTTTTTATTAAAAATTGTTTAGTGTTTATTTATTTTAGAGAGAGAGCACATGCGAGTGGGGGAAGGGCATGACTTTCCTTTGTGCTGACAGCAGAGAGTCTGATGTGGGGCTCGAACTCATGAACCATGAGACCATGGCCTGAGCTGATATCGGATGCTTAACCGACTGAACCACGCAGGTGTCACTGGTCGCCATGTATTTAAAGATACATCCTCGTATCCTCGATCAAGAATAAATAAAACTGATTTGTTTAGGGGGACATTAAAGGGTTTTAAGGACACAAGTATCCCCAGTTCATTCTTAGGGGAAAAAAAATGTTAAGGAAATTTCCCATCCTTTTGATTTACCTCAGTGACCTAACATTTACCTCAATGACTGAATATACAGAAAGTATCCACAAAGCCAATAAATTGTCTCTATTAATGCACTCATGCATTTCTTCTAATGCTTTCACCCATTAGCCAAAATGTGGACAATTTTATTTGCATTTCAAGTCAAAAGATTCTTTTGAATGCCTTTAAGTAATGAGCATGAGAAGCACTGTGCATAGTTTGTTATATTAGAAGATGGAGGAAAGCTAGACCCCCTTCCATCCGAACTGGCTCAGCTCACCTTAGTTACACCAGAGCTTGCAAACTAATGCCTCTTTGATTGATGTGTACTAACTGATCTACTCACAATTTTTAAAATAATTTTAATTGCTTTCTATATTACTTTCCTGTTGCTGGGTAATAAATAACCACATAGATAGCAACCTAAAACATCACCCATTTTTTAGCTCACAGTCTGTAAGTCATAAGTCAGCTGGGCTCCATTGGGTTCTCTGCTCAGGGTCTCACAAGACCAAAATGAAAGTGTTGGCTAGAAGGAGCTCTTGCTTGAAAACTCCAGGGAAGAATTCATTTCCAAGCTTATTCAGGTCTCTGGCAGGATTCAGTTCCTTGTGGTTAAAGGACCAAAGTCCCCATTTTCTTCCTGGCTGACAACCTGGGACTAATCTCAGCATCTACGGGCTTCTCGGTCCTTGGGTTCAGCCTTCTATAGCTTCAAGGCTACCAAAAGCCTGTGGTATCTTTCTATTGCTTTCTTCCTTGGATAGTATGTGATGATATTAGGCCTACCTAGATAATCAGCCTTCTGCCACAAGATGTAAAAGTCATGGGAGTAATAATACCTCATCATAGTAATGGATACCACCCACATTCTAAGGGAAATTATACACATGTAATTATACACGTGGAAGAGGGTCATCAGGGGTCATTCTTAGAACTATGCCTACCACACTTACCAAACTTCAACAACAGGGTATAGATATCCACATATCTGATTCCCCTTAAAATCGTAATTTCTAGCAACATTGGGCCACATTCCACTGTTACGACTGACTACACTGGATAAGTTGATGATGTCTTTCAGAGGAGCATTCTCCAATGGATTGTACCAGCCCCTATTAGTGCACGTCCACCTGGTTCACCCTGTACATATTTTAGTTTTCGACAATTGCATTACACAATAAGTAACACTGCAATGCAACATTTCTGACAGAGTGCATAGTCATACCTCTTCAAGCCTAAATTTATCCAGGAAACTAATCATCTCAATGCTATCTGCACTTTAAAGATAATGAGACCATCTCAAGCTACACACTAATGTTCCGTTTGCCTCTCAAGACTGATTCTTGTAATAACATCCCAATAACTTAGTAATTCTGAGCATGTTCTGTCTTTGGGGCTAAGTGAATAATATTGCACAAATGAAGTGCTACCACTGAGTTAGCCCATGCAAAGGACACAAATGCACTCTCAGTGGACAAATGTATTCCCGTGTAATCATGCCAGCAGCAGAAAATGGAATCTGTCATAAAAAATAAATTATCCAAGAGTCAGACCATGTTCACACAGCTCGGCACTAAATTCCATTTTCCTTGTTCTTCAGCTGAGAGTCTAAATAAACACTTACGAAACAGTCTGAAAGATCGCATTGTTAGTTAAAGTTGGATTCTACAGCCTCTGAATTCAGATGTATGAAACCGTGGCAGTTGGGAGGCCTGCTGCTTCTCATGTGCTGGTTTCTCTGTGATCAGGCCCTCAGTCAGATTTTCCAGTTTCAGAAGGTGTACAGGTGCAGAGAGAGGTGGTGCAAAGCGAGTTGGGGGTGAGTGTGGAGGGAGGTTGGGGTCAATGAGCATTAAAGTAATGGGATTAGCTACAGTTGTGAGCTAGATTGTGGAGGTTCGACATGTCAAGGTAAGAAGTTTGGAAATCATTCTATAGTGAACAGGGATCTCATTTACAGTACCAAGACAGTACAGCAGCTAGAAGCATAACCTTTGGGGGGCACCTGGGTGGCTCAATAGGTTAGGTGTCCAACTCTTTTTTTTTTTTTTTTTTTTTTTAGTATTTATTTTTGAGAGAGAGACACACACACAGAGTGTGAGCAGCGGAGGGGCACAGAGAGAGAGAGACAGGATCTGAAGCAGGCTCCAGGCTCTGAGCTGTCAGCACAGAGCCCGATGTGGGGCTTGAACCCATGAACCATGAGACCATGACCTGAGCTGAAGTCTGATGCCTAACCAACTGAGCTACCCTGGTGCCCCTAGCATCCAACTCTTGATTTCAGCTCTGGTCTTGATCTCAGGATCGTGAGCTCAAGCCCTGTGTTGGGTTCTGCACTGGATGTGGAGCCTACTTAAAAATAAGCAAGTAAATAATAAACAAATAAATAAATAAATGCTAGATTTAAAAAAAGAAATAGCAGCAGCAGCAGCATAGCCTTTGAAGCCAGATTGTGTGGATTCAAATGACTCGGGACAAACTATTTTTATACTGTGTCTTAATATTTATATGAAATATTAATGAAAGTATTAATACTATACAATTATATTAACAGTATTAATATTAATATTTCATATAGACATTCAGCTAAGCTACTTTCAAATTCTTGACTATGTGAGCAAATAAACACTTGTTGTTGTAAGGCACTAAATTTCATGGGTAATTTGTGATGCAAAAAGTTGCTTTAGTAATATTTTGGAAAGCCAACATTTGACAGGTATTCAAAAAAAAAAAAAAAGGTACAGCTGTGCTGGCTATTACAGCAGCTGCCAGCCACATATGGCTATTTAAATTTAAATTAGATAAAATTAAATAAAATTTAATATTCAATTTGCCTGTCACATTAGCTACATTTTAAGTAACTCTATAGCCACATGTGGTCAGTGGCTATTGTATCAGATAGTGCAGATATAGGAAATTTTCATGAGCTCAGAGGGTTCTACTAGATAGTGTTACTCTGGAGCAATGAGGCTCAAATTGGAACCTGCAAAGACTTAGGAAAACATGAATATATTTTGTTATTTTTGTTTGGATTTAAATATATGAGATGTTTGGCATGATGATTATTTTTTAAGAAATAAACACCTTCTGAATCATTTAGACAACCATCTTAAAACCAAATACTGTAAATGAACTTCTGTGCTTCATTAAGACCTTGAATTTGAATGTTTATAATGGAGTTCCAAGCAGGCAGTGCTGCTCTAAATGTTGAGGGCTATTGATAGAAGAACTAAGTCAAAGCCATTTTATAACAATGGGTGCATAACATGTTGGTAACGTTAACCCCATCATGTCAACCATGCTGAAATAAAGGTTAGTCATGGGAAAACTGGTTCATCGTCATAACACTTTGAGCATTCAGTGATTTACTCTGAGCAAAACAACATTCTCTTCATATGATATTTATTACCTTAATTTGACTATTATTGATTATATAGTTTTTTTATATTTGTAACTGGATAGTGGTTATGAATACATAGTTTTATTCTTATCCATTATTTTGTCTTATTGTAGAAAAAAATTATTATGATCATACCAGAATTCCATGATATTTTTCTCATTTAAAAGTGATGCCTACAGGGGCGCCTGGGTGGCGCAGTCGGTTAAGCGTCCGACTTCAGCCAGGTCACGATCTCGCGGTCTGTGAGTTCGAGCCCCGCGTCGGGCTCTGGGCTGATGGCTCAGAGCCTGGAGCCTGTTTCCGATTCTGTGTCTCCCTCTCTCTCTGCCCCTCCCCCGTTCATGCTCTGTCTCTCTCTGTCCCAAAAATAAATAAACGTTGAAAAAAAAATTAAAAAAAAAAATAAAAGTGATGCCTACATAATTCAGATCTGAGGGGAAAAATCCTAGAGCTATTTTATCTATCTCAGTTTGCAATTCCCTATTTCTGTGTATCTCAGTTTCAATTTTTCTTCAACTTTTTATTCAAATTCTAGTTAGTTAAATAGGATCATAGTGGTTTCAGGAGTAGACTTTAGTGGTTTATCACTTACATATGACACTCCATGCTCATCACAAGTGCCCTCCTTAATCCCCATCACCCATCTAGCCCATCCACCCCACCTCTCCTCCATCAACCCTCGGTTTGTTCTCTATCATTAAGAGTCTCTTATGATTTGTTTCCTTCTCTCTTTTTTCCCCCTTCCCCTATGTTCATCCGATTTGTTTCTTAAATTCCACGTGTAAGTGAAATCATATGGTATTTGTGTGGAACCACAAAAGACCGTAAATAGCCAAAGCAATTTTAAAAAAAGAATAGCAAAGCTGGAGGCATCACAATTCCAGAGTTCAAGCTGTATTACAAACCTGTAATCATTAAGACAGTATGGTACAGACACAAAAACAGACACATAGATCAATGGAACAGAATAGAAAACCCAGAAATGGACCCACAACTATATGGTCAACTCATCTTCCACAAAGCAGGAATGAATATCCAATGGAAAAACGATAGCCTCTTCAACAAATGGTGTTGGGAAAACTTGATGGCAAAATGCAGAAGAATGAAACTTCCTTACACGATGCACAAAAATACAATCAAAATGAATGAAAGACTTCAGTGTAAATTCTTAAGCAAAAGATTTTGATTAGCCTAGCTGGAATCATGTATCCTCCCTTGTCCAGTGAGCTATGATCAAGACAGCAGGTTCACAGTAATAAAACATTTCTATCCACCCAACTCATATTAATGGGGGTTCTTCACAAAGAAGATAAGTTGGGGAGATAGCCCCACATTGCCATCAACAGGGTTATTAACCATTAGGTATGAGGATACTGCCTAAAAAAAGAAATCTCGTTTTCCTTCCAGTAAGCAGTCTTACATTTTAAGCTGGGACTTCAAGGAAAAGACTGCCTAAACCTGAATGTCTCTGCAAAGCAGATTCCCCCACACCCCACCCCGACAGTAGCAAGCCCAAGAGGGAGGAATTTTTAAATGGGGAACCTCTCCTTGTACTTCACAGCATATCCAGTAGGTGGCCCTGCCTATGCGTTCCCTAATGCATGTAAATACGAGTGTTTCTTTGATGATGCATTTCAAGAGCTCTGTGAGACACCTAAAAACTTATGCAGAACAGGCTTCTAAAGAGAGAAAGGCTTTTGATGAATGCACTAGAATTATATTAAGTAATCGGCACACCTTTTGTTATGTTGATTGTGTCTTGGTTTTTATTGAACTGAATGAAAAATAGGTCTGAATTTCTCCCTCAGCTATGCACATGCCATTCTTTCCAATAGCTCACAGAGCTGTGTCAATCCTTGCTGGGTAAAACAGACTGGACTTGGGACATGCTGTCTTCTCCAGTTCTCTTTTTCCTACCTGTGCAATGATGGCCTCCCTTTGTTATTGATGGGAGCAACCAAACTTGCTTTAGTAACTGCTGTTCTGAATTTCTCTGCTTTTGCTTACTCTGTCCTCTTCTCCCTCAAATCCATTTACAAAAGTCTCTGTCACCTCCTTCCACTCTGCCTACTCCCCACATTACCCTATTTTTCATTCCTGTGTAGTTTATTTCCCTTCAATTACACTTAAAACCCAAACCTGTGTTTCACTTAGCTTCTGAGAAGTCTCTCCAGGGTTTTCCTCTTGAATGTTGCAATTAACTTTTTTTAGTAGGTGCTACTGACTTTCCACTGTCGTCCATTTCCATGGTAATGCTATCTTTGTGATAGGTTTACTCAAAGAAGAAACAGGACCTAGCTTCATAAGTTTGAGTAGGGGAAGTTCCCATTTTCTCACTAAATTATTTCCTGATGCTACAGAATAAATTGCATCCCCTTGGAATGTATTATATTTCCCATAGGGGCAGTTTCATGACTGGGGATGTCACATGTGACAATGGACACTTAGTTACATATAAGACATTTGCATCAGAGCCACTGTCATTTTCCTACCTATTCTATAACTTAGAGCAAATATACCTGATTCTTTGGGAACTCCAGTAAAAAATGAAATCTTACTGTGCTTTCTAGAGCAGCTCTCTCCTTTCAGTTTTTTTTTAATAAAACTATTTTGTCTGTGTGTCCAAACATTCATCACTAGGACACTCAATGGTCAGGTTAAGGTACTTAGCATAATGCCTTCTACCTATATAATAATTTAAAGTAATAAAATTAGGTGGCAATTCTCTAAATGGGCACAATTGTATCATACTTATTTCTAGTACAAAGGTGTCTCCCATTCCTTAAAACATTGTCAAAAACGAAACTCCACACACTGAGTAAAACAAAAGCAAAAGATGAGTTTGTTGCAAGGGTTTCAATCTAAAGACTCAAGGCTATGGGAACAATGAGTTCTTAGTTGCTTACAGCTGGAGTCTTCACAGGGCAAATGCGGAAGTTGTTTGGCTTTTCTAGCTGATTGGTTACCCTAGTTGTCTTCTTCCTCATTTGGACGAGGCTGGTTGCGTCTGGGAAATAAGGACGTCCAGTGCTGGTACAGACTTGGCGTTCAGGGACTGGCAGGTGTCCTCTGCTGATGTCTAAAAAGAGCTGTAAATTCCTGCAACTTAGGTAAGGCTAAATTTTATTTTCTTTAATGCCTGCATTGGCTGCCTCCATTTTATTCCCAGTATAAATGACTCTGTGTTAGTTTGTTTCTACAACATTAAAAATTAAAACTCTACTCATGTGTAGAGTTGGATCACTGGGTAATGAAGGACCTATTGAAATTTTATATTGTTAAAAAACTAAAATTCAACAGAGTAAACCCTAAGGATTTTGATGGCTTCATTCAATGATTCACGAACTGGGTAGCATCCAATCTAGCAGATAGGAAGGAGTTCTAAGGAACTGTACAAAAGAAAGACTTCTATAGGCAGAAGGTAAGTGTGAACAAGGAAGTTATGGTAGACAAAGAAGCGAGTTGGTCACTGCAAGGTCATTTTCCATTAGGGGATTGTAGGGGTATATGAGGCAGATTACCTAACTAGGGCTGATCAGGTGATTCAGGTATGACTGGTTTAAGATTTTATTTCTGGGAGAGCTGAAACTGATTAAGTTAAGCCTTGGTATGGTGGTATGGGGCATAAAGGGCTCCATTTTTTGGCCTGTTGTCTTGTTTTTAACAATATGCTTACTAAAATAAATATAAATTAAGAATGGCAAATAATATTTTTCTTGACATTTTAGAATACAGAAGTTTCATTTTAAAGAGCCATATCTTTTGATTGTTGGTTTCTTTTTTAAAAAACTATCCAAAGAAGTTTATACAGATAATTTGCCCATAGTCAATATTCAAAATCCTTTCATTGATCTTTTAGTGATATTCACATCTGTGGTCATGCTTTTCAAAATAATCTCTGAAAGATTGGAATTATTAGTAAGGTATGTTAATAGTTAACGGGAGTTTCTAGAATGCCTTTTGGCAATGAATATACTTTTACATTTTGCAGTTGAACTGACAATTTCTCGAAGTTACAAATTCAAAAACCACATTTTTCTTTGGCCTTTAAGCTATTTTTCACAAATTGTATGTCATTTATAGATCTAAAAATTGTATTTGAGAAAGAGCAGTCACCTTTACTCTTTTGCTTATTCTTTAATTAAAATTGATTAGCTCAAGTCTATGATTTAAACTCTCTTGAACAATCAATTCCTTGAGCAACTTAGTTAATTAAATTCCCTTAAGTATTTTAAACAGAATTTATAAGTCTAATATCTTCAATTTGTTGTAAGCACTGACCTGAAAAACAGCATTTGAAGATGTCAGCAATGATCTACCTGCTCCGTGCCTGAGTTTGAAACTTATTTGTTTATATTTCGGTTGATTAATTTAACAAACACTTTATATAATGCTTAGTCTCTCTCAGGCTGTCCTGCCAAGATGATCTTATTGTCAGCAGATCTCTTACTCTGAAGGTTACCATATAAACAATTCACTCCTCTTCCCCTGGAAGGCAGGGGACAGGACAGTGGAATTATCTACTGGAGCTTCTGCAGATGAGAAGGGGAAACCAAGGGAAAGACATTCCCTAACTCACTTGGTCAGCAGACACAATTGCCCAAACCTCCAGTTTTGTATGCTTGTTCCTTTTTGGGCTTAACCATTAAAACTATTCTTAAACAGGTCTGTGACTTTCTCCATCAGTGGAGAACATCAGCCTGTGATGTCAAAGACAATTGAACCTGACGGAGTTCTAGAGACAAGGGAGACATTATTCAAGGCTATTACAATAGGAGTCAAGGTTATTGCAATAGGAGAGAGGGAATGAACTAAATTTCACTGAAACAAAGGGTGGGAGAGTTTTTAAGCACTGGAGTGAGCTAGGGGGAAAGTAGTGGAGAATCCTAGATGTCAATGTGATTAGGCCATCTGAATTTGCTAATTGGTGCTTATAAAGTTAGGCCCCAGTCCTCTCACAGAGAGTGGGAGACTGACACCTTTCTTTCTTTCTGTCTTTCCTTCCTTTCTTATTTCCTTTCTTTCTTTTTTTTTTTTTTTTTTTTTTTTGAGACCATCTTTCTTGATGATTACATTTCAAAAAGGTGGTCCGCAGGTCTGAGAATGGCATTTCTGGGTTGTAGAAAATTTATATCTCAAACAGTCAAAGAAAGAATGAAGTAAATGCTCTAAGAAAAGTGATGTCAGGAGCCTATAGTTAGGAAGAAAACTGTCTAAAATTTAGTCAAGGTGGATGTATTGGTTTTGCAATCAGAAGATTCAGAAATGGATGAAAACGGGCGCTAAATCAAATCTGAGTCAATCTGTATCCAGGCAGAAAGAATGAGGAACAGGCAGCTTGTTCTCTTGTCCAGGCTAATATTTGGGAGTACCTAAGAGCTCTTTGTACAATAGATCACCTCAGAGCTATTCTATTCTTTAATGTGCTTAAAGTTATAACTATATCCTTCTGTTTCTTCCTCCCATTTCTCAAATGCTACTTCATCCTTTTTTAGGAGGTACTGAGAGAAGTGAATAAGAACAGAAATGTATATTGATAGTCATGATACTGATATATTTAGCGAGTATTCTAAAGGGTGCCAATTTGTTTCTTGACTGTAGTGTAATTGTAAATGAACCAAGTTCTATGCTCTGAGAAAAAGGGGAACAATTCATATTAAGGATAATTCATGCCTGGAGAGTTTAATTTTTTTGAAAAAAAATTATTTAGTCTTCTTCATGATATACCAAGCTTTTGTACCAACTTGAAATTTAATTTTTCAGTTCTTTTATGGCAGCTAAACCTACCAAGGGCAAAGTCACTGGTTTTGATTTAATGAAAGCAGTGGGTATCTCACAGAAGGTGAGACAAGGTGGATTCTATTCATAAGGGAGGAAATTAAATTTTCAAATTTTGATTGATTCTGGAATCCACACTTTTTTTGTGATAAGTTGATAAGATACTTTAACTGAAGAAACACTGAATTTAATAAAGTGCAAGTGTAAGTATGCTAATTGAAAAAAGTTAGAAAGTGTTAGAAAATCAATTCATTTTGTAAGTGCACTGATAAAGAAGGCTCTGCAAGGGGATTTATGTAAATGTAATGAATTAAAGCATTTATCTTGCAAACTTGATAAACAGCAGTAGGCACTTTAGAGGGGGGAAATAATTAGTTCTTCAGCTCTCATGTGTACCCAAATCATTGTTACAATTATATTTGTTTATTACTTCAAAATGACTTTTTCTTTCAATGCAACACAGACTTAGAAACCTATAATCACATCATTTTTCCCTAATAATTTTTGTTTATATTTAATGTAGGGGATGGATTCCCATCTTTAATAATGTTGTTGGCCCTTTTGTGTCTCTCTCCTTAAGAAGACACAATAATGCTGAGAGTTAACTAATTGTAGGCAAGATCATTTTATAAACAACAGTTCCTCTTTAGCCCTCTACTACATTGTCTAAATTGGAATTGATGATTTTATTTTTTAGAGTGAAAATAAGGTCTGTTGCTTCCCTTAAAATTTCCAATGTCTCTCCATTATCGTGCATAAAGTTCCCATAAGGCATTTTATATTCAGCTCCTGCAAACTAATCCAAATTCATCCCACACTAATTGCCTCCACCTTGAACTTTGCATTTCAGTCAAATAAACTCTTAGGTCCCTTCTAGAAGTTGTTGATCCTATTGGTGCACTGCTTCTCCATAGAATTCTGACTACTATAGCTCCAAAGATTTGGGCCATGTGAAGCTGAAATGATGTCACCGTTTCTGCCATGGTAACTAGGGCAGGAGGCGGCTGGTAGGAAGAATTAGGAGGTCAAGTTTGACATATTAACTTTGAGATATGGGTTTGACATCCTAGTAGAGATGCCTGGTGACACGTTCCATACACAATATGTTGTTCTGTGGAGTAATCATGATGTGGAAATGTGGGGGTTTGGAGTGAATGGTCAAGAGAGAATTCTTGAGGGATACCTGGGTGGTTCAGCTGGTTAAGCATCAGATTCTTGATTTCAGTTCATTTCATGATCCTACGGTCGTGAGTTCCAGCTCTGCATTGGGCTCCCCACTGAGTGTAGAGCCTGCTTAAGATTCTCTCTCTCCCTCTGCATCTGTCCATCCCCCTTTCTCTCTTTGACAATCACACAATTGATTATATACTTTCAAGTTGGGATGGAGTTAGGAATAGTGTAAGTCTCTAAAGAATTTTGAAAGCAAGGTTTCCAGGACCTTGAGGGGGCTAGATATTTTTAGGAAAAGATCATTTATCACTGTCTAATAAAAGCTTAGTCATGAGACTCTTCAGATGTTTATCAGGGGGCCATATGCTTGGAGGATGATTGTTACCACATATCTTGGGGGGTAGTGAAAAAGGAATTTTCCAAAGGAATTTTTATGTTAAAGTAGACTTATAGGATCTTGGAGGTAGGGCTAATATTAAGCTAAGACTGCCTTTTGCCATTAGCAAAGTATTAAAATCAATGTAGTTGAGTTCCCAGAGGAAGGTCACTCTACCTGTCTCAAGGACATGTCAGTGGCCTGTAAGTTATTGTAAGTAAATTTATGTTTTTTTTTTTTTAATTTCTTTTGCCTTTGTTCTCCACGTCAATCACATCTGGATATTATGAAATCAGACCCTCTTCAACGAATAGGACTCCGTGTAACTAATTCAAAACATTAAAGGAAACTAAAATAACAAAAAGATAATCTGTTTTACTTACTTGGTCATCTTAAACTTTTAAGTAATGTTCAGTTACATTGGGGCGCCTGGGTGGCGCAGTCGGTTAAGCGTCCGACTTCAGCCAGGTCACGATCTTGCGGTCCGTGAGTTCGAGCCCCGCGTCGGGCTCTGGGCTGATGTCTCAGAGCCTGGAGCCTGTTTCCGATTCTGTGTCTCCCTCTCTCTCTGCCCCTCCCCCGTTCATGCTCTGTCTCTCTCTGTCCCAAAAATAAATAAACGTTGAAAAAAAAAATTAAAAAAAAAAAAAAAAGTAATGTTCAGTTACATATTTCTTCTTGACCTTCTGAAAGAAACAGGTGATTTTCCCCCATATCTTCAAATGTATATTTGAATGCTTTTCAAACAACTGCTCCCTTTCAAATAGCCTTTTAAAGTTTGTTTATTTGTGAGTTCAAGGCCCTCCTTCTTCTGTGAATCACAAAGGAAGCCCTAGTGTGTTTCAGTGTGGGAGGCAGATGGGTAACAGGAGATATTGTGCATGAGAGAAAACCCATAAAATTTTTGTGAAGTAAATGCCAGCTTCTAGATGACATGACATCTGAGATTTAAATCCAAATTGGCAAGTTGTCACAGTGTAGATGGTATGGGAAGCCATGCTACTGGATGAGATCATGTTGGGAATGAGTAAGGGAGAAAAGAGAGGAGTCCAAGGACAGAGCCCTGGGGCACGCTCACATTTAGAGTTCAGGAGAGGCAAATATACTTAATAAGAGAGTATAGAAAGACAGGAAGAATTCCAGGTAGATACCAAGAGACAAAGGTATTTTATAAAGAAAACATCATCAGTGGTATTGAATACTATTGACATTTCCTCTTGCACATCTCAGTAGTAACTCATATTCATCCTCAGCTCTGCTAAGTTGGGCATGAAGGGTGCAAGAATATGCTACCTCAAAATAAGCCTCCTGGCATTTGGATTGTTTTGAGTTAAAGGCAATTGAGAAGAGAGGCAGAAAAGGCTCTTTACTTTCCCCTAACTGTCTAAGAATAGAGTATACATTTTCCCCTTTGTAAAGATAATTTCTGTTTGTAAAGAAAATCTGCTTATCAGGAAGGGAGCTACTCATGGAGACAACTTTTATTACCTGAAAGACTTACCTGCATACTATTTTTTTTTTTTTTTTGCAACTCTTACTTACCATACTTTCCTCCCTTCCCTTTCCCATAACTTGTCTTCCTTGCCCAAAACCCCCAATCCCCTCTTCCTTTGTTCAGCCTAGGTGGAATATAAACATCAGTCATCTGGCTGCCTCCTTGAGCCACATGTTTCCTTGTGAAGTTTTGTGCATATTTACTTAAGATCATATTTTCTCTTATTAATCTGTCTTTTTGGAGTTTGATTCATGGGCCCCAGCCATTGAACATAGGAGGATCGAGGGAAAAGATTTTCCTCCCCCACAGGCGCTTTTTCCCTATTGCCATATTTCTGTGAAGGGAACCATAAGCAATGCAGTTACTCAAGACAATAACCTAGGAATTATTCTTGATTCCTACTCCTTTCTATCTTCAACTCCTATTCATTACTGAGCCTTGTTGATTTTATCTTTTAGATTCCTCATGAATCCACCATTTCTATTTCTATTTAGACTGCTGTAATAACCTCTGCTCTACTGGTAGCCCCTCAGATTGGTTCTCCACACGATTCTTTGGAAATACAAATCTAATCTCCAGTGACCCCCTCAATAACCTTCAATAGTCTGTGGTGCTTTTAAGATTAAGACAAAACTTTTTAACATGAACTACCTATACCTCTAGCTTTATCTCATCACACTTCATTCCTTGTTCACTCAGCTCCTATCCCGCTGGCCTTGTTGGAGTTTTCCCCACTCACCCTTTTCTTTTTCTTTTTTTAAATTTCAAGTTTTTATTTAGATTCTAGTTAGTTAACGTATATGGTAAAATTGGTTTCAGGTGGAGAATTTAGTGATACATCAGTTACATGTAACACCCAGCACTCGTCACAAGTGCCCTCTTTAGTACCCATCACCCATTTAGCCTATCCCCCCGCCCACCTTCCTTCATCAACTCTGTTTGTTCTCTATAGTTAAGAATCTCTTCCTGTTTCCTTCTCAATCTCTTTTTTATTTTCCCTTCCCCCTATGTTTATCAGTTTTGTTTCATAAATTCCACATATGAGTAAAACATATGGTATTTGTCCCACTTACCTTTTTCTTACTAGGTTTTTGCACATGCTGATCCCTGTGTTCAGAACACTTTTCACATCTCCTTGTTAATTCATTTTCATTATTCATCTCAGCATACATCTAACTACTTCAGTTAGCCTTTCTTGAGTTCCCTGACCAGTTTAAAATTCCTCACTTTGTATTTTCTTAGCACCATAGCCATTACATACTTCAGCAGCATTGTAGGCTCTTGATAATGGTTTACATAGCCTCAATAAAGACAGGGTTGCAACCACCTTTTTGCTCTCCATTTTTCTGATTGGTACATAGTGGGCACTCAAATAGTCATTGAATGAATAAAGACTGAATGCTTTCATCCAGGATATAATTGTTTCTTTATTCTTCTTTTCTGCCACCAGACCTTTAGGTCCTGGAAAGGAAATCATTGTGTTCAATGAACTTAATCACGTAAGCTCAGCAGTCTACCAGTAAAGATAGGCTAGGTTTTGCTGCAGTAATAAATATTCCCAAATGATAGAAGCTTAACACAACAAAAGTTTGTTTCTCTCTTGTTTAGTAAATATCCCTAATGACTATAGCATATGGGTTCTAGTGTATATATGGGCTAGACACAAAGAAATCAGTTGACCAATAATTCACAGAAAAATCAGAGGAGAATTAATTCTTTATTTAGGTAACAATCTAAGGATGACTTTCATCACTTCGATACTACAAAAGGTAATCACTTAAGGACATGTCCAATAGGTAACACAGCCATGTGGGAAAGCGCACAGGAGTGCAAAACCAGCACTTGGAAAATTATAGCTTTCAAGGAACTGCTAGAACCCAAGGAAAGAACTTTAGGAGTTACTCTAGACTTCCAGACAGCTCTAAATTGCATGTTGACAGCAATGTGAGTTATGCTAGCTAAAAATAAATAACAGTCCTTTGTCTTCTTGTTCTCTGCTCTTCATGGGTTATTAGACAAGACAGGAAATTAAACATAGGAACCAACCCAATGTTTTCACTTGACTGGATTCATCACACCAAAATGATTTTACCAAATAAGATTTGTTTTATTGTTGCTGTTGTTGTTGTTTTGAAATATTTGTGGGTGATAAAAAATTCTCAGTGTAGGCGGAATATTCCTAAGTGCTGAGAGACAAGAGGAAAGATACAGCATAGTCCTCACTTTTAAAATACCACAAAAGTGGGGCACCTGGGTGGCTCAGTTGGTTAAGCCGCTGACTTCAGCTCAGGTCATGATCTTGCACTCTCTGAGTTCAAGCCCCACATTGGGCTCTATGCTGACAGCTCAGAGCCTGGAGCCTGCTTCAGATTCTGTGTCTCCTCCTCTCTCTGCCCCTCTGCCTCTTGTGCTGTCTCTCTGTCTCTCTCAAAAATAAACAAATATTAAAAATTTTAAATAAAATAAGATACCATGAAAGTACCGGAGAAAATGGTTATTTGAAGGTAACTTGTAGACAAAGTAGAGTGCTATGATTAGCACAAGAAAGGTAAAAAAAATTAGTGCCAGGGGAAGAAAACAATTAAATTATAGCCAGGGTTTAAATTAATGGTTTCCAGGTCTACACCATCATTTCTTTTGTTGTTATTGGTTTAAGCTAAAAAACATACTTTTTAATTACAATCACATATTTATTCAGATTGTGTTTAAATCAAAGAAGATTCATACAAATATTAAAGCCCTTATATGATACCATATTTGCTTGTTTTTCTGTTTTCCTACAAAAGTATGAAATTCTGATGGGTGTATTCTCCTTTCTCTCTCTGTATATAATTTTCAAATAAATAAATGAACATTTGAGTGGAAAAAATGAGAAGGAAGGTCAGAACAGTAGATAAATTTCCATTTCTTTACAGTTTGCCTAGTTCTGAACTAGTCCTAACTATCATTACATATGTTTGCATTCTGATACAGACCCACATCAGAATCAGGAAGTTTTTCTCGTGAACTGAGAGAGTCAGAAGGTATTTTAACTCTTATTTTTTAAAATTAATGCTGTTGAATCCTGGTGGAGATAGAGAGGATTGGGAGACACAATAGATAGCGAGAGAGGCAGAGATAAGAGTGAAGAGAGAAATAAGCCAGAAAATTAGTGTTGAAGATTCACAGTGAGGAAATAGATATTTCCAGTGAGTAAGCACCTCCCGTTTGATATCACTGTTAGGTTTATATAACTAAGTACAGAAGAGGCTTCCAGGTGTAGTCACACAGGAAGTTGAGTCATGGCACGTTAAAATTAAAAGCAGTAAAAATTATTATCAAAAGCCAGCTTCGTCTCCTATTACCATTTCTTCTGTCCAAATCCTTGTACTTGGAATGAAGAACTTCTCTAAATTTTAAAGCTTGTTTTAACTTTTAAGACAACAGGATGTGAGCATTTTACATTACATGAAAGAGAAAGAGCTCAAATAGAACACGCTTTAAATTTTTTTCTTTGAATACATTTTCCACTTGTATAAAGAAAAACTAAACCTTAAGAATAGATTTGAAAAGTTGTTCTTATACACTAGCCAGTGTCAGTTATGTTTCTTTGATTACAAGCAAGCAGAACTTGATTTTGGTTATCCTGAGCAACAACAAATGTATTGGGTAGCTACCAGTCAGCAGGGCATTCACTCAAAAGAGAAGCCAAACAACCAGGAGTCTTAAAAAATAGATCAGAGGATAGTTCCAATACTTTGGGTTGCAAGAAGAAACAATAAGATTATTTTGGACATTGCTGTTGAGATAAATCAGAGCTCAACAATTTTTAAAAATAATGTTTGAGGTAATTTCAGACTTACAATTTTAGAAAATTGGCAAAAATAGGACAGAATTTCCATACGTCTCTTCCTTAGAGCTCTGTACCATACTGCAACTATTAAAACCAGGAAGTGAACACTGGTGTAGTCTTAACTGAACGAGATACCTTATTTGAATTTGACCGGTTTTTCCACTGATGTTGTGTGTCTATTCCAGAATTCCATTCAGAATCCCATTTTATTTTAAAATGAAAAAAAATAACATTTTATTTCTCCTTAGTCTCCTCCAGTTTATAAGTTCCTTTGTCTTTTCTTATTTTTTAGAAGTCTCTCCTTGTCCTTCATGATCTTGACACTTTTGAAAGTTATCAATTAGTGATTTGTCGAATATTCTTGAATTCATGGATGTCTGAAATTTTCTCATAATTGAATTGAAGTTATATTTTTGAAGTATACCACAGAAATGATATGTGTTCTCCTCCATACATCGTATCATGGAGTTCGTGATGTTGATATGTTTGATTACTAGGGATGCTGACCTTGATTGCTCGCCTAAGGTGGTTTCCGTTGGATTCCTCCACTGTAAAATTACTGTCATTTCCTTTGTAATTAATAAATATCTTCAGGAGTTACTCTGAGACAAATCCACTTTCTCTTCAAAATTTTGACCAATAATTTTAGCATCTATCGGTTGATCTTATCTGCAAAATGTTATTACTTTGGTGTCTGTCAATGGTGATTTCATATTTCTCTCTGTGTTACTCATTGAAATTTTGTGTTCAAGAGCTATCTTTTTTCCTAATGTGTTTATTTAATTGTATTTATTTGTATAAATATGGACTTGTGGATTTCCTACTATTCCACAAATACTTGTTTTATTGAAGTATATTTGACATACAATATCGTAATAGTTTTAGGTGTTGATAATAGTGATTCAATATTTTATACATTATTAAAGGATCCCCATGATAAGTCTGGTCACCATCTGTTACCATGCAAGATTATTACAATACTATTGGCTATATATTTCCTATGCTATACATTATATCCCCATAACTTATTTATACTATAACTATATCCCCATAACTTATTTATATTATAACTATAAGTTTGTACTTCTTAATCCTCTTCACCTATTTTGCCCACCTCCCTAAACTTTTATTCTGGGAACCAACAGTTTGTTTCTAATATCTGTGAATCTGTTTCTGTTTTGTTTTGTTTTGTAGATTCCATATATAAATGAAATCAAATAGTGTTTGTCCTTCTTTGTTTGCTGTGTTTCACTTAGAATAATATCATCTAGATTCATCCATGTTGTCAAAAATGTGAAGATTTCCTATTTTTTATGGCTGAGTAATATTTCAATTTTTATATATACCACATTTGTTTTATCCACTCATGCATCAATAGACACTTAAGTTGCTTCTATATCTTGGCTATTGTAAATAATGCTGCAGTGAACATAGGGGTGCATAAGTCTCTTCAAATTGAGGTTTCATTTTCTTTAGATAAATATTCTTAAGTGGAATTGTTGGATCATATGGTAGTTCTCCTTTTAACATTTTGGGGATATTTATTTTTTATGGGTTATAATCTAATGTGTGTGTGTGGCCTCAAATATTTGGGCTTAGGCCATCAGAAACTTACTTAGATTGGTGCCTATGTTTTTGACAAGTCTCTATCTTTTTTTTTTAAACACTTTCATACTATCTGTTAACATGTATTTTTCAGGTTCGTCTTATATTTTCACTGCCCCGGTCCTGAAACCAACTATTTCTCCAAGGATCCTTGGTTCCTTTTATTGAAGGGAGTGTTTAGAAACCAGATCTGGGTGGGGCACCTGGGTGACTCAGTCAGTTAAAGAGTCAGACTCTTGATTTCTACTCAGGTCATGATGTCACAGTTGCTGAGATTGAGACCCATGTTGGGTTTTGCACTGACAGCACACAGCCTACTTGGGATTTTCTTCATCTCGCTCTTTCTTTCCCTCCCGTGATCACATGCATTCTCTCTCTCTCTCTCAAAATAAATAAACCAAAAAATAAAGAAACCAGGGGCGCCTGGGTGGCTCAGTCGGTTAGGCTTCCGACTTCAGCTCAGGTCACGATCTCGCAGTCCGTGAGTTCGAGCCCCGCGTCGGGCTCTGGGCTGATGGCTCAGAGCCTGGAGCCTGCTTCCGATTCTGTGTCTCCCTCTCTCTCTGCCCCTCCGCCGTTCATGCTCTGTTCCTGTCTGTCTCAAAAATAAATAAACGTTAAAAAAAAATTAAAGAAACCAGATCTGGGCATTATGTGTGCTCATTGTTACTGATATATCATTGCTTTCCACCTATTTTCAGACAGAGGTAAGGGACACATGTATGAATACTAATTCAGGCACACTCAAATATTTATGTATCTATCACTTGGACGTATATTAAAGACCATGAGTTTTCACTGAGATATTGAATTTTTAATCCAACAAAAGCTTCATTTTTGGCTTTCATCCTTTGCTTTTTATCTTTGTACTCTAACAGTGACAAACCTGGCTCTTACTACCTACCATATGTTTACTTATTTATTTAAATCTAGTATACTTAAGAATTGTTTCTGAATTTCTCACTCATATCTCTGTAAGAAACATTTTTATCACTGGATCACAGCACTTATACACACTTTATATACACTTATACACTTTGGCCTTGAAGTATCCCAAGTTATATATGTAAGTTCTTTTTTTCCTACCTCTCTCCTACTGCAAATAAATGTGGTTGCTCTTCATATGACTCATATAATAGAGTTCATTTGTTGGTGTTTATATTCTATTTTGGGTTCCTCCCCAACCTCACTGGTTTTCATTTGTCTCTTTTTTGAGTATGTGAAACATTACTATGGATCTATACATCAGAGCTATACCAAAAAATACCCTCAGAGAAGTGTGATTTAGTCCTGTTCCTGCTACCCTGTTGCTTTCCCGCGCCCCTTGTTGCCATCCCTTTCCCTCACTCTTTATAGGTAATCAGTTCTTCTTAGTTTCTGGTTTGACCTTCCAGTACTGATTTTGCACAAATGAGCTTATAAATGTGTATTTTCTTAGATCCCCTGTTATCTTATGCTTTGTGTTTTTCACTTAACAGCATATCCTTGAAATCATTCCATATCAGTTTGTAGATGTCTTCCTAATGCTTATATTACAGCTATACAGGACTTGCATCATGTGGATGTGTTAGAGTGTACTCAACCACTTATCTATGTATGGATGGATGTTTATGTTGTTTCAGTATTCTGTTCCTACAAACAATGAATGACCTGATGCATATGTGTTTATTCTTGGTGGTGCCTTTTTACAGCAGATTTCTAAAAGTGTGATTGCTAGGTTGAAAGATGTATGCATATGCAGTTGTGTTGCATATGGCTAAATTTCTCTCCAGAAGGGCTGTTACATATTTGCATTCCTACCTGGCAATTTCCCGTGACAGTCTCACTTACAGAATGTTCTATTGTATTTTTTTTGCAGTGTGATATATGAAAAATGATATTTTAGCATTGTCTTAATTTGCGATTCTTTCATTATGTGTGAGTTTGAACTTTTTTTCCTTGTGTTTGAGGAGAATTGTGTGTGTGTGTGTGTGTGTGTGTTGACAATTGTTTGTTCATATCTTTGTGACATTTTTATTGGGTTGTAATTTTTCTCTCAATTTTAAGAGTTATTTATATGCTAGGGACATTAGCTGCTTGATATACATTGTGAATAATTTCTCTCAGTTTTCTTTATACTTCATTTATGGTGGGTTTTTTCATGCAAATTAGAAAAAAAAGAAAAGAAAACAACTACAGTCAAGTTTACCTATCTTATTGCCTCTGGATTTTGAGACACAGTCAGAAAGCCTTTGCTTATAATGAGGTTAAAGAGGAATTCATCTTTGTTTTCTCTTATTATTTTTTCGGTTTCATTGTTCAATTATATTCCTGATTCATTTGTTGTTTATTCTTGTTTATGGTGTGAGATATGGATCTAATTTTATTTTTTTCCAAATGACCCCTTACTTGACCCAGCACTATTTATTTCAGAATGTCCAGCTTCACAGCGCTATCTTTGTCAGATTTTAAGTTTCCATTTGTTTGTGTCCAGTTATGGACTTTCTATTCTAATCTACTGATCTATTTGTCTAGAAATCTACAGTAACACACTCTTAATTATAGAGACTCTATAAGAGTATGTTTTAATATCTACTAGGCTAGCCCTCATAAATTTTCTTTAGCCATATTTTCCAGATTATTCCTGCACGTTTGTTTTTCCATATGAATTTTAATAGCATATTATCTAACTGCAAAAATAGCTTATTTGCATTTTTATTTGGATTGCATTAATTTTATGAATCAACTGACATCTTTATTTTGAGGCATTCTATTCAAGAACAGGACATGTCTTTCCATTTTTCGTATCTACTTTATGACTGTTGGGAGTATTTTATAGTTTTCCTCATAGAAATTTTATACATTTGGTATTAGATCTATTCCTAAGTAGTCTATTTTATTTGATGCTCTTTTAAATGTAATTTTCCCTCTACCTTTATGCTTAACTTTATTACATGTGTATATGAAGGATATTGATTTTTCACGTTAACATTTTGTTTCTTCACTGAATTATCTAATTGTTTGAGTTAGTTTTATCTGATTCTCTAGGGATTTTCAAGTGCACTATTTATCTGCAAGTAAAGATAGTATTCTTATTTTTATCCTTTTGTTGACTTCTCTTGTCTAATTATTTTGGCTAATAATTCTAGTACAATATCAACTAACAGAAGAGATAGTAGAAATGCATGTAGTATTTTCCCATTTAAATAAGATAATAGCTTAAGTACAGTATACACACACACACACACACACACATTTTAAAAAAACATTTATGTGCAAATTCTTACTTGGGTTTTTTTTCTTTTTTTTAAATAATGGGTGTTGAATTTTGTCAAAGGTAGCACTTATGAATATAATCGTAATTTTCCCCTAGAAATAATATAATACCTGAAATTAATAGATTTTTTAATATTAAGCCAACTTTGCATTCCTAGAATGAATCCTACTTGGTGATAGTGTATTATTTTCTTAGCCCTGACCTCCAATATTTAGGATGTGATTCTAATATTTGGGCCTTTAAGGAAAAGATTAAATTAAAATGAGCTCACAAGGAGGATTGGCCTATCTCTTCTGTCACTAGACCCTCTTCCTTATCTCTCCGACCTCATATGCTATTCTGCTTACTCACTTCACTCCAGCTATACTGGCTTCCCACCTATTCATTGAAAACATGGGAACATGCATTTCTCAGCACTTCTGTAATTGCCATTCTGTGTTCATGGAGACATCTCCCCCCATACACACAGGAGCATGGCTTGCTTTTTTACTCTGTGGTAGGCTCAGTAATGGCCCCCAAAGATATCTGGTTTCTAATCCTTGGGACCTGCAAATGTTCTCTTACAAGGCAATGGAGTTTTTCAGATGTGATTAAATTCAGGATCTGGAGATGGAAGGATTATCTTGAATTATCCAAATGGGTCCTAAGTATAATCATGAGTGTGCTTATAAGACGATGCAGAGGGAAATGAGATGCAGACAAAGCAATGTGATCACGAAAGCCACATACTGTATTTCTGGCTTGAGAGATGGAGAAAGGAGCTCTGAGCCAAGGAACGTAATCTAGAAAGTGGAAAAGGTCAGAAAACAAATTCTTCCTTAGGGGCCCCAGAGGAAGCGTAGCCCTACTGACACCATGATTTCCTCCCAGTTAAACTGATTTCAGACTTCTGACCATCAGAAATATGAGAGTAAATGTATATTGTTTTAAGCCACTCGATGTGTGATAATTTGTTACAACAGCGATAGGAAACTCATATACCAGTATTTGCTTAAATGTCACCTTGTCACTGAGCTCCTCTCTGGCAGCCTAATTGAAAACCGCAACCTCCGTACCCCCTCTCTATTCATTTTCCTGGATTTTAATTTTCTCTGTAGCCCTTGCCATCCTATTAAATAATTTACCTGTTGTTTTGGTTGTTTCTGTCTTTCCCCAATGAAGGTATGTTATATGAGGGAAGACTTCGGTCTGCTTGGTTCACTGCTTTGCGTGCAGCACCCAAATAGTATCTAGGAAATAGAATTTTCATTCAGGAAATTACATTGAACAGATGTATATCTCTTAGCACAGGGTGTGTGCAAAAGAAAAGGGACACAAATCAAGAATTTATCAAAGATATAGTAGACTCTGAACTTGAGAGTGTGGCAGTCCTGAATAGCCTAAAATGAAAGAGGGAATTTGCCTACAGGAGGATTGGATGGATGGATGGGTGGATAGATGGTTAGATGGATAGATAAATCCTATTAATTCTGTTTCTCTGGAGAACCCAAGCATGTGTGTGTGAGGGCGGGGGGTGTAAAATAGATCTGGGAGATCTGTTATAAGGACTTGTATCATGTGACTGAGGTTGAGAAGTCCCAAGATCTGTATTTAGCAAGCTGGAGACCCAGAAGACTGATCATGTAAGTTACATCTGAGTCAAAGTCCTGAGAACCAAGAGAACCAATGTCTCATCTCTACCATCAGGCCAAAGTAGTACCTTTTTACACAGCTTTTTTGTTCTATTTAAGTCTTCAACTGATTGGATGAAAGCCATTCACCTTAGGGAAGGCAATCTCTTTTACTCTATCTACTGACTCAAATGTTAATCTTATTAAAAAGCACACAGAGATACTCAGAAGAATGTTTGCCCAAGTGTCCAGGCGTCCATTTTTTTTTGTCCTTTGTTTTTTTGAAAATTCAAAACTATGCATTGTATGCAGCATTGGATATTGTGACCACAATCTTCCCAGTATTAAGAAAATCTAAAGACCCTAACGCAGCTTTATGTGGAGTACAAGCTATGATTTTTTTTTTTTAATTTTTTTTCAACGTTTATTCATTTATTTTTGGGACAGAGAGAGACAGAGCATGAACGGGGGAGGGGCAGAGAGAGAGGGAGACACAGAATCAGAAACAGGCTCCAGGCTCTGAGCTGTCAGCACAGAGCCCGACGCGGGGCTCGAACTCGCGGACCGCGAGATCGTGACCTGGCTGAAGTCGGACGCTTAACCGACTGCGCCACCCAGGCGCCCCTAGCTATGATTGGTTTAAAAGTGGGTGTTTCAGAAAACCTTGTATTTAATTGAAATATATTTAAAAACAGATGCAAAATATACTCAGTATTTTTGTTTGGGTTGACGAAAATTTGCTTACATTAAAATGGATAAAATTACATGTTAGTGAAAAGCTTTTTAAAAAAGTTGACACATAAAATTTACCATCACAGGTCCATCTCTTTTCAAACTGGTACCCATACACATCTCCTTAAACCATACTTAATCTTCAAATAGAGACAATGACAAGGTCATAAATCTGACTAACATGATACAACTATTCTATGTCCTACATCTGCTTTACCCAGTCTACTGATTCAAATGCTAATCTCATTCAAGAACTCTCACAGACACACCAGAATTATGTTTGACCTAATGTCTGGGCATCCAGTGGCCTTGGCAAGTTGACACATAATATTAATCATCACAGGGTATAATAAACTCTTTGAATGTAGTGGACTAAGATGGGGGTGGGAGACTGGATGTGCTCAAAACTAAAGGTCTCCACTTTTCCTTCTTTAACCGTTTTGTCGGGACTCCTTACAGAAAGATTAGCTCCAGATGGGGAGGATTGGGATACATTCTTTGGGGGCAAAAGCAAAAGAGGCAAAATAAATCCTTGTAGCTCCATTTATTTTTTATGAGAATGTGATGGGAGAAGTACATAATTTCCGTAACGGAAGAGCCCAGCATGCAAGTTCTCTTTTGAAGTAGCAGAGAGAGGAACAACTGCATTCCTTTCAGGACTGGTGCAGAACTCCTTCGAGGGAGAGAAGAGTCATGTTTGGTTATAAATATGAGGATGAGACCCTTTAGGCATGAGCAGCTGTTTTGCAATAAAACAGAGGGTCAGCTAAATTGTTCTGCAACAGAAATTATCTAAAACATTGGGTGGGAGCTACGGCCGAGTGAGTTTGGTTTGAGGAAAAAGGGGGCAATATGGTGCAAAGCTAAAATCCTAGTAAAAAAAAAAAATGATCACTGCAAATTCCCTGGATAAGCTCAATGACTTTTAGGGCTAGAGATGTCTAATAGTCAATGTTGTTTTTCCTGTGCAGCTAAGTAAACCTACCTCTCCCACTATTGTCTCTAAATTCTTAAGTAAAAACTGAAATATTTGTCATCTTGGGCTGGAGGAATTGGGGAGAATAAATGTATCAGTCTGTGACTAGAAGAGGTTGTGGGGTATAGAACAAAGTATTATATACATGGTAGACATAATTTGGAATGGAGATTGACAAGCAAGCTGAAATAATATGGAGAAATGTATCTTGCCCTCCACATCTCTACCCAAATAATCATAAGGGATTTGAGGAATTCAAGCCAATGTCCTGCAAATAATTAAGGATCTAACCACCACAACCAGCTGGACAAATTAAGCATTTCTAGATGTTTATATTACAAGAAACATTCCTATCACAGTTCTTTATTTGACTTTCTAAAAACATTGTTGGCCTATATAGGAAGCCACACCTGGGGTGAAAGTCAAAAGGATTATGAAATCTTGCATGGGGTATTTTGGCCCACATTCCTTTCTTTCCTCTTAAAAACTAAGCTCTGGCACATTTGTTCTGGGTTGTTTTCTCTTCCTTTCTGTGGCTCTGTGTACATGCTGTTGCTTTTATATTTGTGCTCAGTGCTGTGTTCTCTGAAACTTGTATCAGTCAGAGCCTTCCTTTCAAAACAGAACTGACGTGGAGAAGATCTGGAAGTCCACGTTGGGGTCTCACTTGGAGACGTGCTTGGAAATCAAACAGTCAATGCAAACCATGTTATTAATCAAAATAGGCTCAAAGGATATTTGTCTGGCAGCACTGGAGAGCAGTAATAAAATTATATAAATGCCTGTGGGTAGTTACAGATGAAAAAAATATTTCTTTACTTGTACAACGAGAGATAAATGGTAAAGCACATTAGGGTTTGAAGGGCCCTTTTGGAGAAGAGCTGTCAGAGTGGCCATTTACATACCTCAGCTGGTTGTCAGAGTCTTCTGTGCATCCTAATAGCTCCTCTGCTGTGACTGCCAGGGACTGTCATTCACATCTCATAAAATAAGCTAAGAGTCGGCATCTCTTCATTGTTTCAAACTGGAGGCTAAACATTCTTCAAGGCAGTGACACCTGGAAATGAGAACTAAGTTATGCCTAGGATTTGGAACACAGCTGGGTCTTAGTTTTTTTTAGTCTTTCATTGGTTCATTCATTTAGCCAACAGATTCTTCCTGAATTCATCATAGGTACACACTTCTGTAGGATACAAACGTGACTTAGATGCATATTCTTATATAAAGGAACTTCCAATTCAAAATGAGAGAAACAGTATGTACACATATAGTCAAAAGTGCTACAGGTCAGAAGTTAAATGTTATGAAACTATCACTAGGTGTATTATTTTAATGACTGTCCTTATTTTGTCTTTAGGGACTGCCATGGATAAGGCACTATAGATAAGAGGTCTATGCTTCCTGCCCCCAATTTTTCACCTTTTACTGATTCCTCAACCCACTGTGGTCTGACATTCACCCTCACCAACCCATAAGAAATGTTCTTTACAAACATCACCAATGACCTCCTAATGCTAAAACCTTCAGTAGATCTCCACTCTTCAAGCAACTTGATGTTCATATCTTCATTTCTTCCTTTATTTTCTGCTCAGTCAGTAGTTACAAGATGGACAAACCTTTCCATCAATAAACTGGTTTCACCCTCAGCTTCCAAATTGGGCCTGTCCTAGTTTTTCCCCCTGGCTTACTGACTTCTTTTTTCTAGCTCTCTCCACTGGTTCTTCTCCCTAGGTCTGAGATGACAATGAAAGTGTCTCCCCAGTTTTTATCTTGGCATCCTTTCCCCTTCTCTACTCTTTCCTGCTCCCCTTTCCTTGGAAAACCTCACACATGAACACAGCTTCTTCTATCCGCTTTATGCTGTGGACTTCCAGATTTCTATCTTTAGTAGTAACATTTTTGTGTATTCTCTATTTCTAAAGTTCCCAGTGAGTACATCCTCCTAGATAATTCTCAGGCATCCCAAACTCTTAGTTTTAAAATTAAACTCATTAAATTCTTTCTATCTGTACTCCCCATCTGCCCCAATCTGCCCCAATCCTATCTCCCTTATCTCCAAATGATTCTACCATAGTGACAGCAATGGTTAAGCCAGAAAGCTAGGGGTCATACTTCCTTCGTTCTGCTTGACTCTTGTCAAATCGTTAATATCATCTGAACCCACCACATCTTCGTCTACAGAGTTAATCATGGCCCTCGTTATATTTTACTTAAATTTTTGAAATAGCTCCTAGTGAATCTTTTTATTTCTTAGCTTCTCCTCCAACCTGCCCTTCACACTGGTAGCAGAATTATCTGTGAGAAATTTCAAATAGTTGAAGTGGCTGCCAAGTGGTTACCTATGTCCCTATGTCCTGGTGTTTCTTTCCAGAACAATATAGATCAATATGGAGGGAAGAATAAAACTATACCAAAACAACACCTTCAGCATAATTTACAGAGAATAATAAACTTATTTATAATAAGTAAATTCTAAGAAAGCTAAAACAGTAAATCCAAGTTGAGATTTCTAACACTGCCATTCAGTACCTCCTACCTCAAGGCCTTGCGGTAAGCAAAGGAGGCCATGAACCATTATGGAGGGAGAAGATGGGAACTAGAGTTAGCCTAGAATTGATCCAAAGCTACTGTGGGAAATATCAATTCCCCCTAGGAGGTCTGAAAATACTAAACTTTTGCCCAATAGATCCGAGTGTAGACCGCAGGAAGGAGTTTGAACATTTGTGAGATTTTGGGGGGCAGTCTTTGAAAGGTATAGCTTCTGGGGAGAAAAAGGCAAAAGGCAAGGTAGAAGTGCCACTTTGCGATTAAGTGGTGTCTTAGTTTGTTCAGGCTGCTGTGACAAAATCCCATACACTGGGTGGCTTATACACAGCAGACATTTCATGTTTATAGTTCTGGAGACTGGAAATCTGAGCTCAGAGTGACAGCATGGTTGGGTTAGGGCCCTCTTCCAGGTCACAGACTTCTTGTTTTATCCTTTCATGGTGGAAGAAGTAACATCTGTCTCTCGGGGGTCTCTTTTATAAGGGCAAGAATCCTATTCATGAGAGCTTTACCCTCATGATGTAATCACCTCCCCAAAGCACCACCTCCTAATTCCATCACTTTGGGGTTTAAGATTTTAACATTGGTATTTTGTGGGGAACACAAATATTCAGTCTAAAGCAACATGTGTAAAAATTTCCCCTCCAAAATAGCTATCTTTTTCATAGATTTTCAGAAACATCCATCAGCCAAAACATCTTAAGAACCTTTGCTTTTGATAGAGGTAGGGAAGGTCTGTCAAGATATGTCAGTGCCTTGGGAAAAGAACTATTAGAAAAACACCATATGAGCTTTGGAAGGAAGTGAATCAGTGGGAGCATTTATTTCAGATGGTCAGGCAAAGAATAAATATATCCACGATAATTAGACTAAAGGTTTTCAGTGAGGACTGATACTGTGTAGATTACCAGATTAAGTCTAGATTATTCTGCCTGGAGAATGATGAACAATGAGGAAATAATTTCAAAATACAAGAAAAATACTGAGAGATGATTTATTTCTGAGCTAGACTAAATGATGGAAGGCTGACAGTAGGCATCCTATATTATTATACAGAAAGTACGTAATAGCATCAGCTATTGGACTATAGCCACAAGGACAGACTGGGCTCTTTGTGGTATCCTACCAGGGAATGAAATTTACCCAAAAGATGAATCAAACATAGCATGTTTGTTTTTGAGTTTTTGTTTATTTGTTTGGCTCCATGTGGAAAGTGCTCATTAATCTACCTAATAGCAGGGTTACTATTATTTCACAACAATAGTTACTACTATTTCACAACTAGTCTTTCACAAGCCTCATACCAGAGGCTTGGCTATAGAATTTCTATATCTAGTTTCATTATTATCATCATTATTATCAGGGCTAACATTTATTTGCTCCGTGTTTCTTACTGTAATATGAAGTTAAATGCACTATCATATTTAATCCGTAACAAAAGTCCTCACGTGATATATGCTATTATATCAGTTTCGGGGAAAGGAAAACTGAGTCTGAGAATAAGTAGTTCAGTTCCCACAGGGAGTACACACCTAGGTCTGTGTTATGCTGAGACCCATTCTGCTATGTTTCTGGCAGTTTATTTCCATTTTACTTCTGAGGGAGCATTGGACAAGAGAATTGGCATTAAGAGAACTTGGCATCATCTCTTGCCTGGAAACAGTGATTCAGAATGATGTATACTCTAAAAAAGAATGCAAAACGTTGATGAGGATTTGCATCAAACCTCAAAAACATTGCAAAGTAGCACAACAGAGCAGTCCCAGGGGAAATCGCAAAGGGAGGGGGAAAGAATATGGAGACTTCGAGAAAAGGAGAGAAAGGAGGATAGAGAAAATAGAAAAAGGAAAGTCAGTGAGCAGGGACTGAAAACGTCTAAGAAGAACAGGAACATGCTGCTTCCCCTTCGTCTCCACCCACAGAAGCACTTGTGCTGAACTGTGTGAAAATCTGTGAAGGATTGAGGAAAAACCCACATTTTATTATCATCTCTTCTAAGTTATTTATTGAGAATTATTATAGAAATCAAGAAAACCATTTCCTTTCCTATATAGTTTTCTGCAGTTTCCTAGCTTTTGGACCTTTTACTTCATAAATTTTTGTTGATTTATGAACTCTCCAAAGCATAATTGTTTAAGCATAATTTTTAACTACTGGCTTAAACTGTTTTTCCTACATATTTTGTGTGTAACTTTTAAAAATCATTTCCTTTAACATTTAATCAGTACAAATAGAATAAAGGAATTTATGTATTCCAGAATTATAGATAATTCCCTTGTCAATGAGTTTTAAATAATAGAATTTTCTATCCCTGGCAATTGGCTAGCAATAATAATGGCAGCTTCTGAGTGCTGACAATGTATCAAGCACTATGCTCAGAGTTTAACATGTATTAACTCATTTAATGAGCAAATCAGCACTACAATCCTGTGGGGAACATTGTGGTAGAGAAGGCTGGTTGCCTACAAATCTACTTTTCCGTTTCTCCTTTGCATCCAAACGTTATCTAAGTGACACAGCCCTCGCTAAAGGACTCAATTTCCAAGCCCACCTTGCACCTTCACGCACCCACATGAATGAGTACTGACCTGTAGGGTGTGCACAGATCTGCTGTGTGAAACTTTAGGCCATTGGGAGATCCTTCTTTGTGAACCCACCCTCTACCCCCACTTCCTCTTTTTTAACTCTGAAATGCAGCGACGATTGCTAATGGTTCAGTCGCTAGTATGGGCCATGGTAGCTTGAGGATAGAAGCCAGTGCTGAGCATAAGTGAACAGACAGATCAAAGAATCCTGGGTTCTGGATAACTTTCTGGAGCCATTGTACCAGTTGTAAACTGCTTATATCTGTACTTCTTTTACGAGAGAGAGTTAACCATCAATGTTTAAGCCATTGTTGTTTGGGAGAGTCTTTTACGTGCTATCCCACAGGATTCTTAATTGCTATGCAGGTATTGTTATCTCAGTTTTATGGAAGAAGAATCTTATAGCTTAACCATGTTATGAGGCTTTTATAGTATTTGGGTTCAAACTAGAGTCTGTTTGACTCTAGAACCCAACAATTTGCTACTAGATTAATATTGATAGTATTAATTTTATTAATAAAATTAATTTTAATGTCAATACCCACATCATGTACAATTCAACAGCATTCTTTTCAAACCAGTAATAGTACTTTATGCAGGGGTAGAGACCGTAGCTAATCAAGCCAAGGTCGTGAATACCTTTCCCAAGGAAGTTGGACTTATTTCAGTAGCCACAATCTGTTGGTGCCTTTGGCTATTCCTCAGCCCATGCCACAAGCTGCCTAGTAATCACAGAGGAAGCTGGATTAGGGTGTGCACAACTGCTCACCACCAGTGAGAAACAACATAGAGTACTGCCCATGAGGCACTGCATATGTGTGTGTTCACCAAAAGATATGTATTCTAGACATGTCAATCAGTTCACCTGCTGCAATCTACTTTTCTTTCGTACATATCCTCGAGTGTAACCACAGCCATTTACTTCAAGACCCTCTCTGCCCTACTCCTGCTCCAGAGGCTAATTGGACTATGGCAGCACATAATATTAGCCAAGCCCTCCATAGATCAGGCTAAGTCAATTAGATTGTCCGTTCTAACAAGAGAGACCATAGCCTTCCTTGTAACAGCCTAATGGTTGTGTAATTTCCAGATTTGAAGTCATCTGTATTTCGTGTCTATGTAAAACTTATAAATAGCCGAAAGAAACTTCTTAGGCAGAAGAATGAAACACACATATAAAAGAAGGGGTTTAGACAACACACAGTTGTGCTAGTTGAAAGTTCATAGCACCACTTGCATGATCACCTTCCGTTTATTCTCAAGATTCCAACCTCTGCTTCATTTCTCAGAAGGCTTTACTATACACTCAAAATCAACTGAGCTCTGCATCTAATATTTCTACTCTGTACAATTTTACTACTTTTAAAGTATTTTCAATAATTGGCTAATGTCTCATTTTTCTGCTGCTTAGAGAGTGCCTGGAACATAGAGGTTACTCAATATATATGTGTTAGAGACACTATGACCTGAGAGAATGAGGTAGTTCTCTTAATCCATGACGTTCTTGTCATGGTCCCAGTTAGATATAATTGTACTTTGGTTTCTATTTCTGAGTGTCCAATAAATTACAATGTTTATGATTATCATAATAACCCTACTTTCTCTTTCTGTTTTGGCTTAATATATATCTGTTTCTTGAAAACAAAGGAAATATAATTAGAGAAAGTGTGTATAAAATAAATAGGCGGTTAGGTAAACAAAGAAGGGAAAGACCAAAAATTTAGAAGGTGGAAATTGCATCATGTGAAATAGTAGAGATATTTGGTTCATTCATTAATACATGTTTAAAATGAGTGTAATTATGATTCCTATGATAACATCGTATCAAACTTCCATTTAACCAGCAGTTAAAGAATATCCTTTGACTCCACACTATTTTTAATAAATGGTGACATTCAAATTGAAGAATGATGTAGATTTTCTTCATTGATCTTTTTTTTTTCTTATCCCAATGAGGGAGAGGTATAAGAATTAGCAGTGCCAGAAATAAGTGAAGAAAACTTATAGGAATTGATGTTTATTAGAAAGTTCACATGGGTGACTGGCATGCCCATGAGAACCTCCTGACTGAGGAAAATAATGGTTTAAAAGCCTCTGTTCAACCTAGCAACTTAAATGTGAATTTCCGTTATATTTTGCAAATTCATTTAGATATAAATGATAAATAATAAAAAATCATAGATCAGGGTGGCAGACAGGGAATAAACAGGTTTGTGTCTAGCACTTTGGAAAAAGAGGTTGACTAGAACAATTTAAGCTAAGAGATGCCACACCATTGCTTTTCTTGAAATCATGCTTCATAGGTAACAGATGGCACAAAATCAATAGCTGATTAGAGAATAACACTTGGCATTCTATCTTGTGGGTGGGAGGAAAAGGGTGTTTAAATTTTAAGGAAAAAACAGCTCATAAGCAAGATTGGCATACAAAGACTGAGAAGAATGCTAAAGGAAAGAATCACTTTTTTTCCATTTAATGTCCAGAAAAGAAATGAGCAGAAATCTGTTTGTCACAGCTTAAGTCAAAATGATAATTTCTTATGGGCTTATTTCCTAGAGCTTATTGTTTAATTTCAAATTATTGGTACTATTGGGGCCACATTCCCTCTTTCCTTGGGTAAACTTACATGACCATTTCTTTATGTGATTTTGTATACAGAAAAAAAAAAAAATCAAGGACTGAGGAGACAAATGGTGCTCAAGCCCCATCAAGGGACCTTACTGTCATTTCACTAGCCATCTTGTTATACTAAATTATACGTCTTCAGGGGAAAAGTTCCATGAACTCTTGTCTGTCTTCCTCTTCTCGTCTCAGGTTATTCATGCTGAGTTTATGTAGACCCGCTCTCTCAGGTGTGTTGTGTCCCTTCCTCTTCTACTGGTCATCATTACCAGATAGCAAATATAGAAGAGAATATTCAGAAATAATGATAGACGGCCTGTGGACTTGCGTGTGTGTGTGTGTGTGTGTGTGTGTGTGTGTGTGGAGAGAGAGACAGAGACAGAGAGAGACAGAGATTGAGTTATGGACAAGGTTTGAAGTTAGTTGATACTAAGACTAAAATTCAGCAAAACCCAGGAGTTTATATAAGAACCTTGAGTTTTTGAAGGTGTATATGGCAAATTAGCACAGACTTTATAAAGGAAACATTCATTACCTCTGGAAAAATGCAAAATCAGATTTCCAGTCTAAGAAATGTGGCAGGCAGCCAGACATTTGTCTGTAAAAGTACAAATGAGATGTTCATCTTGAACCAAGATTGGGGAGGACAAATGGACAAGAAATACATGGGTGTGTGTTTGTCATTACTGCCATTCCGTTTTCTTCAGAAAAGCTTTTATGACAAAACTTCTAATGCTGTTAATCTTACAGGCAGAGGACCAGAATGAGGGAAGTCATTACAAGTTACTAGAGCCAGATGGGGGTCCAGGGCCAGCCCCTCTGAAGATCTTTAGCTTTTGTTGGAGGGACCAAAAACAATGTTTATCATTTTGAAGTTGAAACTGTCCTGCTTGTAGGTCTTCTATTAATGGCCTCAGGTATGAGATCTGAGCCCATCTGTAGTTAAGAAAGGTAATAGAAACTCCCTAAAAGTACCTGGAGCTACATCTTAGTGTGGGATAGGTTCTAAAGTTAAATTTAAAGTGAAATTCTCATATATCCAAATTTAGGCAAAAGTAGTTTTGGATTTTTATGTCAGCCAATTTAGACTATGTTGTCCTGCAGTAATAAGTGGCCCCCAAATTCCAACCATTTAAACACAAAGATTTATTTCTTTTTCATGTTAGATATTGGTTAGATTTACTTGCAGGTTGATTCTATGGGTCCCCTTCATTCTGGGATTCAGATTTCAGGAACAGCTCACTTCTGGTACGTGTTATTTTCATGGTAGAAGATGAAAGAGCCAAGGGGAAACCTATTGGTGACTCTTTAAATTCAGTTATAAAAAATTTCACCCCTGCTTGTGTGCCACTGGCCACAGTAAGTCACATGGCCAAGGATGAAGATGATGACAGTGGGAACGATATTGCTTCCACTGGGAAAGATGTGGCAAGTCACATGCACTGAGTGGGGGTGTGTGATGCTATTATTGGGAGTTGCAGAGAACAACAGGGAACAGAATGGAAATCTGTAGCACAAATGGGATCAACGCAATCGAAGCACAATGTCCCTTTGGAAGGTGTCACTTTGGCGATATATGATGTCTTAGTATCGAGTGATGTAAGATGCCTTAGTTCCTCCATATGTGTACCTGATGAAGCAGTTGTATTTGGGGAAGTGGAGCATGAGCCTTAACACAAGAACCACACCCACTTCTCTGGGAGAAGTGCTGGCTTTGGGGAGGCAATTGGGAACCAAGACTGACTAATTTATGGGAGATTCACATTTCTCACTTTATATTGATTCCAGGACTAATCTCCATTGATTGGAACGGCAGCAGAAAACTTCCACACTATTGAATTTGTTTTCCTTTTCCTGTCTCCTCATTGTTGGTCCATGTTACTGCTTCTCTGTCTTACCATTTCTGAAGCCAGAAATGTGGGACTCATCTTTTCTACTTCATTCTTCCTTATTCTTCATTTCTATCTATTTTCCTCTATAAATAAGCATTTTTATCCCTGTCCACTCCCACTAAATTGGTGCACAGTGCTGTCATCTTCCTGGACTAAGCAAAAGTCTACTTCATGGTCTCTCTGCTTCCACTCTTAACAATCAGTTCTCCACACAGCATAGAGAGAGGTTTTCTTAGAGAGGTAAATGCTGTGATAACATCTCCTAGCTTAAAACCCTCAGTGATCCCCTATCACTCTTAGAGTATGGTCTGAGCTCCTTAATGCCAACAACAAAGCCCTCCTGATCTGGCCCCTCCCAGCCTCATGTCAGATTTTCTTTGCCATTGCTTTCTCTAGCTTGGTCACAGTGGCTTTTATTCCATTTTTCAAGGTCTTCCTACTGCCTCTTTCTTCACAGTTTTCACACCCAGTGTTCCCTATGGCTTGGTCAAGATTTTCCTTACCCTTTCCACCGGCTGCCCCCACTTAGCTGATTTATGTTAATTGAGAAAAACATAGGTTAAAAGTCAGTTCCTTAGAAAAACCTTCCTTCCTTGCCAGCTACGATGCCCTTGGATAATTCTTATGATTTTCTTCTCTAGCACTTATGCAAGAAATATGCATTTAAATGATTTTTGAAACCTACTGGATATATGAGTGTGGTTATTTTTTGCCATGATTTAAAATAAAATAAAAGGAGTCCCTCAAAATCTACCTTCAAACCTTTCCCCTCTTGGATATAAAGCTCTTGTATGGACTCCCCAAAGAATTTGTCCTGAATATTGCAGGTTCCTCAAAACCAATATTTACTGGATGCCCAGATATAAACTTGTATCATTATATTTATTTCAAAATAAATCTTTTAACAGAGCAGTTTAAAAACAATTAAGACATGGTAGTCAGCACAAATAATTTCTAAACAGGCATTTTCTGTTCTCCTGATAGTGCTTACGTGCTCGGGAACAGGGGAAAAATTAAAACAGATTTAACGTAGTAGCATTACCGCATCTCCTTGGCTTGTCACTGGGTTATAAAAAGGAATCTTCTGGGTACATTCTGAATTGTCTAAGGAATCAAGTGGAAAGAGAGTCTTGACTGAGAGTCTCTAGGTATATGGCTCCATTGTGTTCCTTTTCTAATCAGTAGTCACTTTTTTATAGGCTTCTTGTAAAGTATGAATTTATATCAATCAATAGTAATATAATTTATGGGAATTTTGGATATACCTACACTTTGTTTCCCAAAGCAAGAGCCCATTCCTCAGGTTTAATTGCTAACAAAAACACTTTTAATAACACGCACTGGAAATACGGTGTGAACTGGCATGAATTAATGCTCATACCCTCTTTCTCCACATCCCCCTCATTTCTCATTTTTCAATGAGCAGAACTATCAAGAAATATTGTTATTCACTGTTCCCGTGAATATGGGAAACGGGTTCAAAAGAAGTTCTTTCCCAACACAGAAGTAGCAATATTTCTTTTTAAAAAATTTTTTTAAATGTTTATTTATTTTTGAGAGAGAGGGAGAGACAGAGTGTGAGCAGGGGAGGGGCAGAGAGAGAGAGAGAGAGAGAGAGACCCAGAATCAGAAGCAGGCTCTGAGCTGTCAGCACAGCCCGTCGCGGGGCTCGAACTCATGAACCACGAGATCCTGACCTGAGCCAAAGTTGGATGCTCAGCGGACTGAGCCACCCAGGCGCCCCACAATTAGCAATATTTCTGAACAAACTTTTTGACTTCTGAGAAATCACTGTGTACCAAGATATGACCATAAAACCAAGGTAAAGCATACAAGAAAATTACATCTTTAAGACCTGAAACTGCAAGTTCTGAAGTAGAGTTCACTGCAGGAAAGCTGACGAATTAGTCATTTTAGGACATGCCCAGCAGACACTTGGTGAAGAGGTTTCATAGCCAAACTATATTGCCATTGTATTTGAAAATTATTATCCCCAATATTTACTTCTTATGGTAAAAGACTCACAGCATATGCTTTCTTCCCCCTTAAATAGAATATTCCGCTGATTTTCTTTCTAAGTACACAAGTCAAATGTTCTTGTAACAGAAAGTGACTAAAGCCTGCGAAATCTTTAATTGGTGCTTAAATTCAAGCAGCTGTCTTTCTGCAGATAGGCTGGGCCTGGGAGAACCTGACTAATGTAATGTTCAGGCTTTGTTCAAAGCAGCCTCCCCCACTCTATCTCTGGAGCTGAGATTTGCATGTTTTCCCCAAGTTAGCTTCCTCTTTTAGAAACCAAAGTGTGTGTGAGAAGCTTCTAATATAAAATGCCCATCTTGTTTCCTAAGCTGAAGTCAGTCTTGGCTGAAATATTATTTCTTGAGTTTGTACCTGTAAGCTGATGGTGGACAGGGTTTAGCCCTTAAGTCCAACAGATTTTAGAAGTTTGGACGCTTACTGCCGTGTCACCCTCACTTTCACTGCAGAACAATCATAAGAAAGTGCTTCCTAGCGCTTCCTTTTTTTTTTCATTTTGACAGGCTTTCAAATTATTATGTAAACCATGCTTTTGTTGTCTTTGAGCTCTAAACCACATTGATTTAGGAAAGGTTTCATGTAATCATAGGAATGAAAGGGGTTTATTCCATCATGCTGGCCTGAAGTGAGATTTCAAATTACTCTGCTGGACTAATAAAGTTTCGCCTGCTTTAAAGATGCTCAGGGAACCAATTTTAACCCCTTTAACCACAGACAGGATCAGCAGTATCAGCTCCACCTGATAGCTTTTTAAAATGCAAATTACCTGACCTCTAGAATCTCCAGTGCTGGCTGCATTTGTGTTTTAACCAGTATTGTGAGTGATTCTCTTGTCTGCTTAAATTTGGGATGGATGGAGCTGCACAACAGATCAGCTATACATGGTGGATAGGTCAGAGTGTAGACTGTAGAGTTTAGATCATCTGAGTTCAAATCCTTTTTGGGGGTCTGAAGTTTTCCTATATGCACTAACATTGTATACATTGCCAAAATGTTCTGCTCTGATGGATCTTTTCTTTTTATTGAATCTTGGTAACCAAAAGGGCCAATTTTCTCCTTTGGAAAGTATTTCTTAATAAGCTGCTACAATCAAAAGCCAAGCAAAATGAAAAGTGGCAATGAAATATAATGTATTCTAAAGTAACAGTTATTAATAAATTCTTTGCTGAGATACATGTATCTACTCTTTTAGAAAAAGAAAATCGTTTGAAAACAGGAGCTATTATTTGTTAATGGCATATAACTATCAACATAATTCACAACTAATTGGGACAAAGCAGTTAAACCACTGCAATTGATAATCAGAAATTTTAGAGAGTGATTATATCTATATAATATAAAATTTGTGATCACACACACACATATGTGTATATATATATATATATATATATATATATATATATATATATATTCATGCTGCAAGAGTATTTGTAAACTTATGGCAAGCAATGTGGTTTTGGAGAAGAAAAAATTTGACATAATTTTGGTTAACTTGGTATACTGGTATTTGCATAGGAACATTTTTTTTATTTCTTTAAGTTTCAAGTGGAAAAATAAAAATAAACATATCATCTATATCTTTGCCCAAGCCACAAAGAAGAAAAACAAAAAACAAAAAAACCCAAACACAACAACATGTTAGTAGATCAAAGTAAAGAACTGAGTTGTGCAATATTCCCCCATAAAAGGTGTGTGTGTTGGGGGGGGCGGGGGCGGGATCCCTTAAATGAAATAAATGAAGTAAGCTTTAAATAAAGTTAGCCTGCTATGACTTGCTCCATTTTGTCACAAGTCACAGCACTTAAACAATTAGTTTGGAAATTTTTGAATCAGAACCACATAAATTCTGACTGTAGGTCAGGTAATACTCAGAATATAGGTACCATGTAAGCAGTGAGGGCATTTCTCTTCTCACCGATGTTGCTCTAGCACCTAGGACAGCGTCTGGCACAGAATGGAATTACAACAAATATTTGTTGAAAAATGAATGAAAAATCTATCCCTGTTTTCTTTTTAAAAATAGAAAATCGTCATTTGCCACATTTCAGATTTCCTGCATCATTCCCAATCTCTGTAATTCTAGTTTTTAATATTTATAATATTTCAAGGGCATGCACACAAAAGCATACAGTATGGACATCAGTGGGCTTACCGTCAAGATGATGAAATAAAACATTACAGATATTTTTGAAATTGAACTAACCGCTGGGTTGAATGTTTTTTTAATCTAATTCATCTTTTAAACATAGTTTTACCAAATAATATGAACACATAAACATATATAAGTTATTTGGTTTGATTTGAATGTTTTATAATTTTATATAATTTGTATCAAATTATACAGGCCTCAGGCAACTTCCTTTTATTTTCTCTCTTTCAACATTGTATTTGTGAGATTTATCTGTGTTTATAAGATGGCTCTACTTTATTAATTTTTACAACTATGTGCTATCCCATTGTATGGGTACCCCAAATGTGCTTCTCCTTTGATAGATTGGACTTCAGTTTTCTATTATAAACAATGCTGATAAAACATTCTTGTCTCTGTATTCCAATGATAAGTGTGTGAAGGTTTCACAGGTATTTTAAAATTTATATTATTGCTAAATTACTCTCCAAATAAATTGCACCAATCCATACCTCTATGAGCACTACGTAAATGTCTCTACTCTCTTAAAAACTTGTATAATCTTCAGGTGGCTTAAAATTTACTAAACCCTTTTTAAATTTTTATTTCGCATTTTCAGAAAAACTGAGTAACTCTTAATTTACTTTTTGAACATTGTGGATTTCCCATCTTTATTGTCTGTCCGTATTATATGCTCAGTTCTCTATTTTATCTTCATTTTCTCATTAATTTGAAAGTTTTAAAAACATTTTTTGGTAATAATGCATTATCAGATGAATCATTGCATATGCTTTCCCCTGTACTGTTGTCATTTCCATTTCTTACAGTGTCTTGGATGTGCAGAGACTTATCATTGTTAATGTAATCCAATTTATTAGTCTTTTACTTTATTCCTTCTGCTTTTTGCTTCCTGTTTACTCAAAAGCTTGAAAAATGTTTTGTCTTTTATCAGAAACATTGCAGGGGTGCCTGGGTGTCTCAGTTGGTTAAGTGTCCAACTCTTGATCTCAGCTCAGGTCTTCATCTTAGGGACATGAGTTAAGCTCCATGTTGGGCTCCATGCTGGGCATGAAGCGCACTTTAAAAGACAAAAAGCAAACAAACAAAAAACTGAGGCACCTGGATGGCTCAGTCAGTTAAGCATCTGACTTTGGCTTAGATCATGATCTCATGGTTTGGGAGTTTGAGCCCTGCATTGAGCTGTCTGCTGTCAGCACAGAGCCCACTTTGGATCCTCTGTCCCCCAATCTCTTCGTCTCCGTCCCTTACTTATACTCTCCTTCTCAAAAATAAACAAACATTTTTAAAAATTAAAAAAAAACAAAAACAAAAACATTTCAGTGTTTTACTTTAAATATTTATTCTATTTTAAAGCTATATTCCTATACAGTATGTAGGAATATAATTACTATTTTTTCCTTACGGATGAATTATTGTGTCAAGATCATAACACATCCTTGACTCACTACTTACTAATGACACTTCTACCATTTATAATTTGTGAAAATATGAATACATGTTTCTAGACTATTCTGTTGGTTTTCATTTAGCCATATCCCTACAACAATGGCACATTGGCTTAATGTCTCTAATTAGGTCTTGATAAGTAGTAGGGCAAGACCCCCAACTCTTGTTTATTTTCCTTCTCAGATTTGTCTTGACTATTCTTGGCTTTTTACTCTCTGACATTAATTTAGAATTAGCTTATTAGGTTTTGTGGAAAGCCTTGTAATTTCGATTATAATTTCATTAAATTTATAGACTGATATTGGAAAAATTATTTGCTTTATGATACTGAGAATCCTTCTCCATTTGCAATATCTCTCCACTTACTTGGTATTCTTAAATGTCAGTCAATAAAATATTTTCAGTTTTCTCAAATAGGTCTTAAACATCTTTGCTGGGTATTCTTGTATACTTTATGTTGACTTTTTACTAATGTACATATCTTTTTAAGTAATTGAAAAGTTTTGTGTTTCTTTGTGGTATATAAAAATTATTTTTATATGCAAATTTTATATTCAGATTATTAGCAGGAATGGTTTTGTTCTTCCATTTTTTATTTTTTGTTAATTCTCCTAGACTTTCTTTTTTCATTCTAGATTTTCTATGCAATCATGTAATCTAAATGCAATTTTATATGCAATCATATAATCTTTAAATAAGTTTCCTCCCAATCCTTAATACCATCATCATTAGCACATTTATCATGCTTCTTCTTCTTCTCATTTTAGTATGATGGGTAAAATCTCTAATATAACTTTGAGATGAAATGGCTGTGATAGATTGATACAAAATGATCCCCAATGAACAAATTCTTCTCTGTACTCACACCTTTGTGTAATCTCCCACACTGAATCTGGCCTAGTATTTAGCTTAATTTAGATTTTTTTTTTAATATTTATACTTTTTGACAGAGACAGAGAGAGAGAGGGAGAGAGAGAGAGAGAGAGAGAAAGAGAGAGAGACAGAGCGTGCATGAATGTGGGAGGGGCAGAGAGAGAGGGAGACACAAAATCCAGAGCAGGCTCCAGGCTTTGAGCTGTCAGCACGGAGCCCGAGGTGGCTGGAACTCACAAGCTATGAGATCATGACCTGAGCCAAAGTCGGACTGAGCCACCTAGGCATCCCAGCTTAATTTAAGCTATAGAATATCGTAGATACAGTGGCATCTGAGTTCAAAAGCCTACACTTGAAAGCTTGCAGTTTCTGCTTTTGTCCCCTGAGATTTCTGAGATGCGATGTAAAGGAGCCTGAGCAATTCCACTGAAGAGGTCACATGGAGAGAAGGACACTAGGGAGTGAAAGCCTATCCAGGGAGAAAGTGCCTACAAGTAGCGAGAGAGGACCCTGCTATCCCAGGGTAGGAACTGGGCATGTGAGTGAGACCATTTTGAGTTCCTCCTGCCAAACTAAAGCCATATTAGCAAGCCCAGCTGGGACTTAGGTGGAGGAGACAAATCATCCCATCTGAGCTCTGCCCAGTCAATTCACAGAACCCTGAAGATGAGTAAATCATTGTTTTCATAAAGCACAAAGTTGCGGGGCCATTTGTTCACAGCAACAGGTAACTGTTACGGTGGTAATGGTGAGATTCTTCTCTTCTGGTGACTTTATTTTTTATTTATTTTTTTTTCAACGTTTATTTATTTTTGGGATAGAGAGAGAGCATGAACGGGGGAGGGGCAGAGAGAGAGGGAGACACAGAATCGGAAACAGGCTCCAGGCTCTGAGCCATCAGCCCAGAGCCTGACGCGGGGCTCGAACTCACGGACCGCGAGATCGTGACCTGGCTGAAGTCGGACGCCCAACCGACTGCGCCACCCAGGCGCCCCTCTTCTGGTGACTTTAAAGAAAATCTTTCTCCTGTTTTACTACTAAGCATAATGTTTTCTGTAGTTTTCTGGCAGGTACCCTCCAACAGGTTAAATAAGTTTCCGTTTCATCATAGTTTTCAAAAAGTTATTTTTTTTCCGAATCTCTTTCTCATTTCTGTTGCAATTATGTTTTTTCCTTTCATCTATTAGCATAATTAGTTACATTTTCATATATTAAATAATCTTTGCATGTGTATGGTAAATCAAATTTTATGATATTTTTATGTACCTTGCTTCATTTTCTTTGACAATATTTTATTTAGGATTATATTATCTATGCTCATAAATAAAATTCTTGCAGTGTCTTTTTCCTCAGTTGTTTGTATCTAGACTTGTATTAAGGTTTTATTGTCCCCATACAGTGATTGTTAATATGGGCATCCTTTGTTATCAATGTCTAATATGTACCTGGATATATGTTAACCTGAACATTCTTGCATATTCTATTTCAATTTTTAAATGGTACACAAAATGCATTCTCAGGCCACCCAGAGCCCTTAGTCAAGTTACTCCACATACCACTAAAACCTTGATATAAGGCTTTTTGTATAATAGAAAGCATCTAAAACCATTTATTCCATTATTTTCACTGTTAAACAATGATGCAATATCAGATGGAAATGACATTTGTAATGTATACATTCTACTAATGCATACATACATTGTATGTTCTATAATAGAAATAATCAATGAAATAGTAGGTTATAGATAACTAATTCCAACCAGATCCAGGTTGATACTATGCTAAGTTGCTCAGTATAAGCAAACCATAGTACCCAGGGAATATATGGGAATATGTAGCAATTGTGCAGAGTCATTTAATGTAATAGGAGATCAAAATACTATCCTCGGAAGACAATCCAGTATAAAATGAAGCCACATTGCCTTCTATGGCCTTGCATAGTGTATAAATTCAATACTTTTTCTGGTATACAAATAAGGATTTTTTATAGGGAGTTTCAATTCAGGTAGTAAATTTTGGCAAAAATTTGCAATTTATCGTTTTGAATATTCATATCAGGAAAAATTGTGTAGTGAGGTATACTTGTAAAGCTCTGGCTTGTTTAATAACTTTAAACACGCAGCATTTTCACATTTGAATATTTTGAATCATTCTAATTTCTATTATTTTTTAAATTTATGAGCTGCTTAAAAAGCTATTCATACTTTTCAAATGTGTGTGTGTTTTTTAATGTGTTTCCTAAGTTATTTAAAAATAATGTATACCTAAATGAAGTTCTTCACCATTAAGAATATAATCTATATGATACTTATTTTTGGTACTTGTTTGAAAATCATTTTATTGTTTGGTGCACTATAAGTTTTTTTGTACATGTATCATGTGAGTTTACAAAAACTGTGGAGTCTTTAATTCTTGGCATGGATAGTTCTCTATATGTGTCATCAGACCAAATTTGTTAATAGATATGTTCAAATCTTTTATATTCTTATTGACTGTTTATCTGCTGAATATTCCAATTCCTGGAGGAGGTATTTAGATATTTCTGTCTATGATAGCAGAATTTCTAATTTTTCTAGATAATTATCTCAACTGTATTCTGAGGTTTCTTCTTAGATATATGCTGATTTTAAATTGTCATATTTACCAGTTAAGTATTATTTTTATTACTACATAGAGACCATTTTTTATCTCCTAATTGTGCTTTCTATCTTAAAGCATATTGTGCTTGTCATCAATGCGGTCATGCCAGCTCTCTTCAGGCTAACATGTTCACGGTATTTTAACATCTTTTTAAAATTTTGTATCTTACTCTTTTTGCCAACCATTCATTTTTATTGGTCACAATTAGGTTCTAAATAATCTCCCTTGGATAAGTTCTCCTCTCTTCAGGAGTTTTAATTTTCAGCAAAGCTAATATAGAACCTGTAAGACCCTCTTTTTTTACTCAAATGATTCTTTCAACATACTACTAAATCTTACTCCTGAGAGAGTTTCTTATTCCCCATTTGGTGGCCCTAATCTTAATTTTGCCCCTAACTCCAGGACTAACCCTGCGATCTAACCTCTAACCCCATAGCAAAACCTCACTGGGGCAATCATTGCCAATATATATACATATGCATACACATATATACATATATATACATAAATATATATATATATAGGAGGACATATATGGATATGTATATATACACATATATACATATATATATACACATATATACATATATATATATATATATATATGTCTCCTAGATGTATGTATGTATGTATATGTGTATATGTGTGTGTACATACACACACATATAGGTGTTCTTCAGTAATCATTACTTCTTAAGACACTGGGTTTTTTAGGTGAACATGAAACAATTCCATTCTTTGTAGGTCTGTATGTCCTTTTAACACTGTATTCCCCTCTTACAAAACTCTACAATGTCTACACATCCATTTTAATTGTTTTTTTCTTAAAATTTAACATTCACATTACTTGGGACCTGCACAATAATATATATTTGCATTTGGGTTATAAGTGTAATTAATGATTTTTGGTCCAATTGGTTTCTCATATGACTCACTAGCACCTCCCACACTGTTTTCCTTTCTTGAATATCATAGCCACTGTTTTCCATAGTAAATTGATTTACATATTTATCTAGATGTTTTTCTCCTCCCTCATCACATTTAGTTTCAGTTCCTCTTGATTAGTTTATCTAGCCTCTGGGCAAACACATTCTCCAAGGAAAAAACAGAGCTTGATAAATCTTGGAAAATAAGATGAAAATAAGGAAGGCATTCTAGGTAAAATGGATGATGCAGAGGTAGAAACATAAATATGTGACTAGAGGACATTATGTGAATAATTGCAGTATTTATGAAAGAACACTAGGAGCTTAGGTAGAAATGGTAGGTATAGGCCACCAAAATAGCCTTGAATTTCAACTTAGAAAGTTTAGATTTATCCTGTAGATTTAAAAGTTTTATCTGAAGTTAAGCAGTGTTGCTCAATGACATCTAAATAAATTGCTGTGCAAATGGCATGTAAAAGACATAAGGGATTAAAACCAGAGATACAGGTTTGCATAAAAATCCGGACTGCTATTCTAGAGAAAATGAATAATAAGTGAGGAATTGAGAGGTACCAGAGTGGCTTAGTGGGTTAAGCGTTCAGCTCAGGTCATGATCTTATGGTTTGTGAATTCATGCACCTGCCCCCCCAAAACCCCACACCAGGCTCTGCACTGACAGCGCAGAGGCTGCTTTGGATTCTCTATCTTCCTCTCTCTTTCTGCCCCACCCCCCCCCCCACTGGGCTCTCTCTTTCTCAAAAATAAACAATACACATTTTTTAAAAAGTGAAAAATCAAAAGGATAATGAGGAAAATGGACAAGACTAAAGTGAAACAGATAAGAAGGAAGAGACTTTGGTAAGATTTTTAAGCTTTTCAACTTTGGGGGAAAATAGTATCACAGAGACACATAGGAGGTTACATAGGAAAAGTAATCAGAGGTTAAAGGATGAACTTATATGTGTTACACATGGTGAATTAGAGGCATATTCAAGTAGACTTGGATGAGAAATCTATTAAACAAAGATGCTTTGTACCAGATAGAGTTTGAGAGACAAACTCAGGGTTTTCTGTATTAGGAAGCACAGATGTGTGATAGTCTAAGAAGGATGCCAAATCACATTTTCAGTTGCAAGTGATGGAAACCTAACACAAATTAGTTTAAGCAATAAAGAAGATTTACTGGAAGGGGACTGGAATGGTTCACAATATGAAGGAACAACTTAAGGACTTGAGCACTTCTGGAGGTTTAAGGAATAAAAACTGGGGCTTGGCCACAATCAAAACTTTTCCCGTCTCCCTCTCTACCAACCCGGGTCTCTCTTTGACTATCTCTCTTTGATGGTTTCTTTCTATAATAGACAAGTGTTTTCCTTGTTGTAAAAATTAGGGATTATGGGATAGTTTTGGAAGCATATTATTAGAGACTTTTTCTAAAGAGGAACTTCTAGCCTTGGGTCCATAAAATCTGGCAAAGGGCTGATTGATTTGGTTTGGGTCATGAACCTATTTCTGGGCTACTTACTGTGGTCAGGAGCAAAGGACACTATGACCAACATTTATCTTTGTGAACAGGAAGGTGGAATGTATCATTATGGAAAGTGATGGGGGTGGGGCGACATGATGTCTACTGGAAAAAAAAAAAAAACTACAGATGGCTCAACTTGCACTATTTTATGATATGATAATGATTAAAACATATATTTACCTCTTTATCACTGTGCAGGATGTTAATACCAATGCATGCTACACTAGCTAACTGGCAGCAACATCAATAATAATTAAAAGAAAACAAAATGAAAAGCTGATGGACTGACACAGAAGTAAAAAAGAATGTAAATGAAATGGCTACATACTGTGTCTTAGAGCACATCTATATGCCGCTTAACCAAGTAAGGATATCATCAAAGGCATTGTCTTTTCTTTGAAATAATTAGGATCAAACATAGGGAGACATCAAAGAAGAGGTTTCAGGATGAGCAAAAGAAAGTCTGCATTAGGAAGAAAATTGCTTGTTATATAGCATTAGAGTAGGATGAAGTCAAAAGCATGAAAACAATAATCCATCAACCTATGATAGCTTGACTCTGAACAAGTCAGAAAGCCAATGATCTAAGTTAGACTCATCTGTAACGAAAGCCATGAAGCAATTGATGTCTATGAAAAGCAGAAATCATGGAGAAGATTAAAGGCAGTTAGAATAGAAAAAAAAAAAAAAAAAAGAAACACATTGGAGAGAGAAACAGAAATGGAACTATTGAGTCACCATTATGTCAGGGCATGAGATATTTGAGTTAATTGAGGTGCTGCTGAAGTTGTTTTTATACATTGAACAGCATCTCTGTTCTCCATAAGGTCTGACTATATGGCAGCTGGGATTGCTTCCTTTAGTTCTTAATTTTTCCCATGTGTCTTTAGAATAGACCTTAGTAAGTGGTATCATTACATTTTACTTGTCATTGTTTTTCAAACAATCTAGGGTTTGGGGAGCCTAAGAAACAAAAGTAAATTCTCCACCTGAGTTCCGAACAACTGAGGTATATGGATGAAAGAGTAAAGCAGCATTATTGATAAGACTGATATTGTGGATGGTGGCTTAGAGCTGAAGGAAGGTGGAATATCTAATACAGAACCAGAGAATTAGATAGACTTAGCCACAGGCAACCCTGGCTTTAGGGCTAGGCATTCATGCTTAGGGTATGAACATAGCGAAGCAAAGCAAGTATGTGTATCCTGCAAACACTGTGGTTCCAAAGAGAAAGAGAAGGTGAAGTGAGTGAACTGCAAAATAAACAATAATTTTAAGTCATCATTTACACCTTGGGAGAAGTGAGTCATGGAACAGAGAAAGGCTAGAAATGTTACCCTATTGGAGTCTCCTCCATGAGAATGGGAACACCAGAAGAATGAAAAAGTATCCTCCCCACCCTCTCCCAAATAAAACACATTTATTTACTCTGTTTTAGTCTTGTAATTTTTTATAAGTCCTAACTCTGTCTTGTATTTTTGACATGAGCAATTGTCAGAATATATCGTATTATTTTGTAGATATAAAGACTGAAAGACTAAGTCTAACAAAGTATTAATTTCTTTTTCATTTTTTCAAAATAGGCATAATTCACTAGGTAATGAGGAGAAAAGTAGATTGTTGCTTGGAAAGAAAACAAAAAGATGGTGGTGGTACTAGCAGAATAGAAGAACTGCTTTTGCTATGTGGGCTTTGGAAAGTTTAAGAAAAGAGCATCAAAACGTAATGGTCTTGGGAAGGTCTATTATGAAGGAGAGGGCAAGCCCATGGGCAAGCAGGCCAGAGTGTCTTCCTGAGTTCCACTGTGCTCATGCATGGAGTTTTTAGAGGATGAACTGAACCTAGAAAGATCATAGGTAGTAAAGTACAGATGGGTAAGTTGGAGAGATATCCCCAGTTCTGAATTTTCCTCCTTTGGAAAATTCACTTAAATATGATAAATTTGGGGCCAACTTTTCCTTACCAAAAGCTGCCCAAAGATCCCTTTCCTCTAATGCCAAGACTCAACCAAGGGATGGGTGCTAACAGACTTTTGAGTGGGTAACAATTTGTACACAAACTTCAGGTGGTGTGGAAATTTATGAGAGAACCATTGAGAGGTAATGTTTCAGTAGAGTCTGGTATTCACGCAATGCCAAGTGGCTAACAACTGTAAGTTGCTTCTTTGATTGTGATATTTCTAGATTCACTGAAGCTGGGTGCTTCTTCCACCTAACCAATACTGTTTCTTAATAATTTTTGAAAATGTGATTAGATGGTGAGATCACATCTGAAGGAAGCCTAGCTTCAGTGGAATAACCTCAGTGATGTAGTGTTTCCATCTCAGATGTTTTTGGCAATTGTTAATAGGCAAGTCCTGGCACAGGTGGTTAATACTGACCATAATGGCTTAAGTTTCAATTCCCTTCCAGTGAATTCAAATCAAATGTCAAATTCATGGAGAAGAAATTGAAAAAATTCCAAAGGGTGGAAAAGATGAATTAAGATGTAGGGGCACCTGGGTAGCTCAGTCAGTTAAGCATCGAACTCTGGCTCAGATCATGATCTTGTAGTTCATGAGTCCAAGCCCTGTGTTGGGCTCTGTGCTGACAGCTCAGAGCCTGAAGCCTGCTTCAGATTCTGTGTGTGTGTCTCTCTCTGCCCCTTCCTCTCTCTCTCAAAAATAAATAAATATTAAAAAGGTTTTAAATCTAAATTAACGTTCTGCAGGATTTGAGGGTGTTGAGTTGTATGAAACAAAGATTGTGTTTTTTAAAAATTTTTTCAGTGACAATAAAATTGTTAAGTAATTGTTGTATCCTAACAGAATAATTGGGTACAGTTTGCTTCCCAGAAATTATCTGGTACTTATTGAAGATGAAGTTGTGACCACTCTAGAAAAGAAATACTGCTAGAAAACATTAAATTTTTAAGAGAGAAGAAAATGTCACTTTTTAAAACAAGACAAAGTGATTTTTACTTGTATTTTCCTTTGCTGATCAATTTAGGACTCTAGTTCTTTGGTGTGACTCATGGTCTTTGTTTTAGAAATGTACTGTTTAGATATTGTTGGGATCTTGGGAATTTTCTTGGAGGAGCTATTCCTAACAACTACATCGAGATAAAAAATCATTATATACTTTCTTCAATAACTTTCATTTTGATGACGTTAAATATTTCTTAAAAGATTTCTTTGCCTCCAATAGGACCCAATAACGTTTTCCAGAAGGGGCTCTCTCAAGAATTTCAAGAGGGTCTGGAGAAGTATCTGTTATGCTTTGGTTCTAGTTTATATGAAAGAATATTAGATATTAGTCTCCTATGTAAAAACTAATCATGGAATATTTACGTTTGTCTTGCTATCTTGAGAATTTAAAATTCCTAGTTTCTAAAATATCAGTCTTCAGGTATACAAAGTTGAACTGATGTAAATGAGGATACCTGGCTGATTAATAATGCAGAACACTGGCCTCTTGATGTATGTAAAGCATTCTCCCTGATGAAACTTCTCATTAATGTCATTTGAGAAGGTACTTAGTGCTCAGACCTCTATTCTTTAAAGTTGAGAGGGTCTTTATTTGGACGAAAAAAAATCAAAGCATATCTTTGCCGCATTGTTGTGCTATCTTGGCTGCCAGGTGAGGTAATTTTGCTAAGAGGATGCTGATTCAGAGTCTTGCTTTCTTTCCTCACTCTTCCAAGAGTAGTGATTTTTCATAAGCCCAAATAGAAGACTGAGATAGGTGGGTGGGTTATCAACCTCTACTTGTTGTACTTTCATTCGTTCATCAAGCAGCTGTGAATGTTTTGTTTTGTTTTGTTTTAAGATAGAGCAAGATCAAAATACCACAGCCTTATTACTAATAAGCTGAAATAGAAAATGTGCTTCAGATATGTATCTACAACCAGACTTCCTCATATTTTTCCTTCAAAATAAAATCCATACACTCAGAGATGCAGACATCTCAGAGGCAGATGCCTCATTGACAGAGGCAGAGCCTGCTTTCAGAAAGCAGAGAAACTGTGCATCTTGAGGTGAAGCTGCTAGAAAGAAATCTTGGGGCAGGGATTGACAGGCTCGGTTTCTTCCCCCTAATTAACCAATTAGATGTGTCACTATCCTCCTTGGGAAGGAGCGGGCTCCATGTGCTTCCATGTTTTTTCTCTAATAGTTGTGCACATTTTCCTTCATTTGTCTGAAAAATATGAGATAGAGACTTGACTTCACCTCCTCATCTCTGCCCTTTTCCAAGTATGTGTTCCAAGTCGACAATTCATTAGGTGTTGTGAGAGATGAAGGTAGGAAACTCAGATTCTCTGCCCCTAAAGCAATCTGGTATAGAAGGGAACTTGATGCCCAAAGTGCAAAGTGTGAAAGAGACATATGTTATTACTTCTGGCATAAGAGGGACATCAAGGTAGGGAGAGCTTTTAAGCTGGACTTTGAAAGATAAGTAGGATTTAGTCAGGAAGACATGACCAGAAAGGCATTAAAAAATAGGAACAAACACAAAGTAATAAAAAATCAGACAATAGTTGAATTAAAAAAAAAAAAAAGATGGATGAGGGGTGCCCAGATGGCTCAGTTGGTTAAGCATCCTACTTCAGCTCAGGTCATGATATCATGGTGCATGAGTTCAAACCCCGCATCAGGCTCTTTTCTGTCAGCACAGAGCCCACTTTGGATCCACTGTTGACCTATCTCTCTGTCCCTCCCTCACTCTATCTCTCAAAAATATATAAACATTAAAAAATAGTTGAGAAGATGGATGCAAAGCACTTTGAAGGAAAAATAAGTTATGCAACAGAAATGGGGAGAATAAGATTATATCTATCTATCTATCTATATCTATATCTATATCTATATCTATATCTATATCTATATATAGATATAGATATATATATCTGCACACACAATAAGAGTGAGTTTTAGAATGTTGGTATGCTGGATTTCATACTGCTGGATTCAACTATTTAAGAACTACTCACAAAATTTCATGGCAATTCTAAATGGCGTTATTTCTACCTCATAGGTTTGTTCTGAATTTCACAAGTATGTATGCATGTAACACTACTTAAAATAAATATTGATTGTGTGGCCTATGAACTTAGGGTTCAGATCATTTAGCTAAAGACCAAACCCACAAATCACTTCCAGAATAATGGTTGATGTGAAAATAGTTTATTTTTTTTTTTAAATTTTTTTTTCAACGTTTATTTATTTTGGGGACAGAGAGAGACAGAGCACGAACGGGGGAGGGGCAGAGAGAGAGGGAGACACAGAATCCGAAACAGGCTCCAGGCTCTGAGCCATCAGTCCAGAGCCTGACGCGGGGCTCAAACTCACGGACCGCGAGATCGTGACCTGACTGAAGTCGGACGCTTAACCGACTGTGCCACCCAGGCGCCCCGATGTGAAAATACTTTAAAATAGTCTACTCTCCTCAAACCAGAAAGTTAAGATTTTGTGCCCTCAAAAGGCTCTAAGAATACTGAGTCCCTCTCTGCAAAATTTTAAATTGTGGCAGATGAGAATGAGGAAAATAGAACACCATATTGAACTCTCTTCAGTTCTCAAACACAGACTTTTGTTTCAATCTCAAATTCTAGCTTTCTGCCTGGAGTGCTTTTACTTTAACTGTTTCATGACCACCTCCTACTCCTCATTCATGTCTAAACTCAAACAATACTTGCTTAGAAAATCCCTCCTTGAATACTCTGAAGTTGTTTCCCTCCTATCTTAGACACCGTGTTACAGCATCATGTTTTATTGTCAATCAGAACACTTGGGAAATTACCATCTTTCATCGTCAACTAATATTTTTTTTTCTGTCTTCTTCCTCTATGCAGAAATTCTTTGGGGTTAGGTAATGTTTTGTTTCCCTGTGTACTACTTTATTCCTGACACACAGAAGAATTCGTATGAATCAACATATTATCAATAAGTATTTGTTGGATGAATGAATAAATGATTGAATGTATGAAAGGGCCATCTACTTGCAGAACTGACAGGTGTAAATCCTACACCTTGACTAATTTGGGAGCAGTAAGTTAATCTTTGATACATCCTTATGGAAAAGATGAATCCTTAGAGTAATTATCTACATGGTTCATTTTGTTTTCAAAGAAAGATGTGGAAGTAAACAAAAAGCTTAAAGAAAAAGCATTTCTATTGTTCTCACTCTTTGGTAATTTTCCCGTTTTTGTCTGTCAGAGCCTTGCTTTGCTTTGGCAGAGGTAGTTCCTAGTGTATATAAAGAACTGATGGTTGATGGCTATATCAAGAAGCACCTGGATATAGAAAAAGCCAACCAATGAGTTACTTTCCCAATGATGCCATGCAACCAATGAGGCGAGTGATTGCTCTAAGCGGCCACATTTCCTTGATTCATCAGGGCATAACTGCTGTCCTGGTGCCCTTGCTGTAGAGTATCATCCCCTGAGAAAGATACCAGACAGTGGATAAAACTCAAGGAAAAGAGTAACAACAAATAAACAAAAAAGTTGAGCTGAACCTTCTAAAAATTTGTATTGCTGTCGTATCTCTTGAAACAGTTGTGAAAAACATGAGACCTTTTAATGGAACTTTTAGGCCCGTGTTATGTATCTCTGCGTACCCGAACTCCTATGACAGTAAGGCCGATTCCAAGTGGAAAAACAAACAGACAATCAAAAACAGATGGACCTGAAAAAAACTGAGCAACCCAGCATTTTTTACTATTTTGTTAGTCATTTCGAATTTTATAGTAAGCATTCATTATTTTCAAGTTCATTTATTTTTGAGAGAGACAGAGACAGAATGAGTGGGGTCGGGGCAGAGAGAGAAGAGAGAGAAAATCCCATGCAGGCTCTACACCTCCAGCACAGAGACCGATGCGGGGCTGGAAGTCACAACTGTGAGATCATGACCTGAGCCAAAACTAAGAACCAGTGGCCTAACTGACTGAGCCACCCAGGCGCCCCTATAATAAGCATTTGTTTAAAAGAGCCCAAACACCCACATTAATCCTCAATAGATGAATTCCCAATCATATTGTTTTCTGATGCTTTTCCCACTATACTAAGAAGTTGAAGACAATTGTGATTCAGAAGCTACAAGTAAAAAATATTTGAAACTAAACTTTCATCAGGAAAGACCTTTATATATGCCGAGCGCAAAAATGTTTCTGTTTTAACAAAGCATATTTTTAGGAAACAAATAGTAGTCATTTTAAAACATTTTCTGATGCCTTAAGTTTTTAGAATTTTCTTTTTGGCCACTATAATTGAAGATTATTAACTCAAGGTTATTGGGTAACTATTGTTCTAAATTCTCAAAAATAATGTTTGTGCTCTATCCGAATGTTACACTATCCTAATATGACATGGCGTGAATTCACATGCCTCAGAAAAAAATATTATATATGTAATTATATGTATAATCTGTTACTTAGATATTGGCAAGGAAGAATAAGTGTTGGAAGAAAAAGAAATAAATTTTAATGTAAGATGCCTGAAGAGTTTCAAATTTAATTTCTATGTCAAAGGACACTAAAATATTTATTCTTGGAATATAATAAACAAGGATTCTACATGGAAGCTTAAATGATTCAAAAGCCATAAAGGATAATACAAAATACAAAATAAAAAAGTGTTTTTGGCCAATGCAATTTTAGGAACCAGTGATGGAATTACAAGTGTTTATAATTGGCATAATGTGTTATTTCACCATTTACTATTTTTCTGTAATAAAAAGGGAGATGACAAAGCATGGTTTCCAAAGAATGAATTTATTGCATTCATAGAAGCACTCAATTACAAAATGTTTGCTAAATCCAAGTACATGGAGAGCTAAAGTCAGCTTTTAGTTGTTCGTACTCAGTATCCATAATAATCTTTGAGATCAATTGCAATTGTGATTCCTAAGCAAGAAGGGTTTGCTGGGAAACGCAGTTTAGATGAGAAGTCTAGAAATCAATATGCTAGCCTTAAATCAGGTCTCGTCTCTTTCCTGAGATTTTGTTTTCTTTTTTCCTAAACTTGTGGTTTTCCCCTTGGCTTATGATCTCACTGCATTCGCACTTTGTTTTTTTTTGTTTTGTTTTGTTTTGTTTAGAAAACAATATTATTGTTCGAAGAAACACTGGTATGCACATGGAGCCCTCCTGATTCAGTTATGCAAGCTTTAGAATGTCAGCCTGCTCTCAGCTCTAAAATTGTATTTGCCTCGCTGCGTTATTTCTCTTTCACAAGGGCTCTCGTGCCTTGGGATCCGGCCCCAAGATGGAAGTCGTGAAAGAGCTAATCATGAATCATAATGGTCGGAGGAGTTCAGAATAAATGGATGAGAACCTATAACAGCACCTTAGTGTTACCATAGAAAAGAAGTGGTCTTTGGGTGTTTGGTTTGATGTCTGATTCCTCCATTGACTGGTGACAAAACAGTCAGTAGAGCTAGAGTGTAGAAAAAGAGAACGGAAGTTTTGCCCATAAAATCTTGACGGCTTCAGGGAAGAAAGTGCATTTCCTTTAGTATTCATGGGAAGGAACTCTGGCTTGCTCTAAGACTGGTTGTTATTTTACAGTTCATTAATCACTGAGGGTAAAGGGCTCTGGAGGAGCGGAGGGAAGCTGGGGTCAGTCAGCCAGCAGACAGCCCACGGTAATGACAGTGTTGTGGAGGTCTCCGGCTGAGGGCAGCCAGCCCAGGCACAGGGACTGTTATGATTAGTCACCGTAACCGGTTTGGCTCTGTGTGCCCTCTGCTTTCAAAGAAAGCAGCGCTTAAACTTTCAAGTCCCCTGATGTAAGCATCCAATGCAAATAGATTTCTCAAAGTTACAACAGCTGAGAGGGATTGAAGAGATAACGAGTGTATCAAAAGGTACATTAATGTTCCTTTTCCTTAAAACAGTTGCCAGTTGATCTGCAAAAACGTTGCAGATTTGACAGAATAATTATCACTTGTTCAATATTGAACATGCAGTTATTGTACCACAGGTATATTCTTTTAGTTTCCCAATTTTTTTCTTCTTTCTCTTATTCCTCCCTGAACTCAATCTGCAGTAAACATTATATAAACTTGATTTGCAGAGCTCTTATGGTCAGAAATCCTGGCCAAAATATTGGGGCTGTAACTCGATCAATATAATAGTTGAGTATTATTTACAAAAACAATAAAAAAAAACTAACACTTTCTTTGTAAAAGCCTTAAAAGAAACACATTTCTTCTTTCAGGTAAAAATTCTTTATAAATACCAGGAAAGTGCCCAGAATTGAATGCCTTTCAAATAATATCAGACATTTTCTGATATATGATGGTTTTATTTAAAGGCTTTGGTGATAGTTTTCATGTTATAAATTTTGCCATCAATAATTTCTATTGTTTTGTGTCCTTATATAAAGAGCATTATATTAATAGAAAACTCAGTATTACACATATTTGAGATTTTAGTTGAGAATGCATCATCTTTCATTTAGCACCGAATAGGAAGTTTGCTTTTGCATTTCACGATTAGAAGTTTTGCTAAAGAAAATGGATTATTCAAAATGAATTGTTAAGACAATGTGTCTTTTAATTTTTTTTAAACATTAAATTTAAGGGAGCAGAGGGAAAGAGAGAATTCGATGTAGGCTCCACGCTCAGCATGGAGTCCAATGTGAGGCTCGATCTCACAATCCTGGGATCATGACCTGCTTCAAAATCAAGAGTCAGACACTCAACTGACTGAGCCACCCAGATGTTTCACCAAGAAAATGTTTTAAAAGAACTAAAATATACTGAATATTGTGTTTGGAAACATAAGATATAGAAGTATGCATTTACTCATGAATAATTGAATTCCTAACTTTAAACCCTTTATAATGTATTTTAAATACCTATAATGGACACTGTTAACCTTTTGCAGTCATTCATTATGTTTGAAGGAGATAATTTTTTGATACATGGTAACATAGCATCCCTCTTTGGATTAATTTTTTTCCTAATTGAGCATTCAATAAGTCTATGGAGAGACACATTTAAAACTTATTTTGATGTTTATCTTCCCTGAGGGAAATTGTTTAACTATGACAGTGATAGCATATATTATCTGGTCTTTGCTTCATTTTTTTAGACATTCTTTTATTCCTACCATTTTAGAATAATGCTCCATTAGTCAGCTTGGCATAGATTGATAACAAAGAGCCTCCAAATCTCAAAGGCTTACAACAATAAATAATTTTTAAAATCACATGACATGTTGCCTTCACTTCGGCTGTGACTCTATTTCACATCTTCAATCCAGGACAAAGTTGGAACAACAGACCTTAACATCTTAGTACATGAAGCTCATTTGACAGAAAAAAAACAAAGGAAATGAGAAATGGCAGAGCCTCATGAAGGATCTTAATATTGTGCTCAAAAATGCCATGTGTCAGTTTCACTTACATTGGCCAAAACAAATAAGATGGCCTGATGTGGGGTAGAGAGCATCTTTTTTTTTTTTTTAATTGAAGTGCAGTTGACATATATTATTAGTTTCAGGCATACAGCATAGTGATTTGACAATTATGTACAGCACAAAATGCTCACCATAAGTAGAGTTACCATCTGTCACCATACAAGGTTATTACAATATTATTGACTATATTCCTTTTGCTGTCATTTTCATCCCTGTGACTTACTTATTTTATTGGTCTTTGCTTTCTTTTTAATTTTTTTTACATTTTTATTTATTTTTGAGAGACAGAGAGAGAGCACAAGTAGGGGAGGGAAAGAGAGAATGAGGCACAGAATCCGAAGCAGGCTCCAGGTTCTGAGCTGTCAGCACAGAGCCCGACGCAGGGCTCAAACTCATGAACCATGAGATCATGGCCTGAGCTGAAGTCGGACACTTAACCGACTGAGCCACTCAGGCGCCCCTTGGTCTTTGCTTTCTAGTTCTCCTATAATACTATATGGATCCTAGAGGACTCCCTCTTAGGCAGCCTCAAGCCTTCAATCAGATCTTCTACCTGCCAGAACTCTGATCAACCACAAAGGCACATGTATCTGATAGAAGGGAATTTGCGAACTTTAAAGTTTGAAACTTCATAGATACAATGAGGGGCTTAATAAACCAAGAGACATGCAGATTTACTTAGGAGATGAAGATTACATAGACCAAAAAGTGGCACCTAGACCAACCTGCAGCAAAGCTGGTCAGTAGAATCAAGCTGCTTCCAGATATAAATCAACTCATTTAGTAGAATTCTTATTCTTGGTCGGAAGAGTTTTGTTTGTTTGTTTGTTTTTGTCTGAGCTACCCTTTGCTTCTCCTGTCTCCCTGACAACTATTCAAATTGTTTGCTGATGTCTGGGTTAATTCTTATATAACAGACCATAACAAACATTAGTGTCTTCCAAGTTTTGCCTAGAGTAATAGAAAAATCCAGCAGATAAATTATGGGTAAGGGAGACGTTACATTTGTAAAAGGTTTCACCACAGGAATTCTTTAAATATTGTACTTCTCTAATGCAATTGAAATAATTCCATTAACTTTAAAAAAGACTTTCAGAAAGATATCCATATTTAGTTTTAGTTAATGCTTGTCATGTAGCTATTAGCACAGTGGTAATGTTTTGAAATTACACGAAAACTGAGGAAGCTTTCCAAGTCCTCTCAATGTTTATAATTTGTCAGGTTTAGACATTTTGTGGAATTAGTCAAAAATATTTGTGGAGTATTTATCATATAAAAGGAATTGGCAGATTGAAAACATCTATATGCATATACATATACACGAACATTAACAGTTGGTTTCTTGTAAAATATACATATATTTACTTTCATTTCATTTTTGAAAATAATTATGAAAAATCATTGAAAATCCACAGGACTGGAGATTTCTACGTGTGAAAACTTTTTCAAGAATAGTACAGTAGAGGTTTTAGGTATCTTAAAGAAGAATAAATTCATGTTGATTTTTTGGCAAAAAATTTAGAGTAGATGATTAAATGTTTTTCCTACCAGCTAAGATTTTGTTTGGTTGCAAGTAACAGAAATTGGACTACCGCTACTTAACCTACCAACATTTTATTTTATTTATTTTTTGCAAAAAGACGTCTCAGTCTAGACATTTATGCTAACTCAGTGATGCTGAGTGATCCGGGTGCTTCTGTTTCTCATCCCTCATTTGTAGCTTTCTTCCTCATGTTCCTCAGATTGCTGTTCTACTCCCAGGCATCACGACTGCAGAAGGTGTTTGCCCACCATGTGGATTCCTTTTCATCCAGAAAACCAAAGCAGAAATTATCTTCTGCTTGCATCTCAAGAGCCAAGACAATATGACATAACTGTCTTCCAGATACACGTTACTGCTTCTCACCTAGTGCTCACAAATTGACCATTATTACATCTCTGCTTTGCTTTGACCAAACTTTAGTCTGGCTTCTGTCTTCACCACAGGGCCCTGAACATCAGTTCGACCCCTAAACAAGCACTAAAATGCTGAACACACTCCCCCTATCAGCTTAGGCGGCAAAGTAGCTGGCCACAGCAAGACAGGTACTCTGTCAAACTGCACAAAATAGGCAATCCCCCTCCTTTTGCCAACTTCTTCCTTACTGCTTACCCCTCCCTCTATAAGAAAAGCTTTTCTCTTTTTGATTTTGAAATGCTTCTAGATTTCTGAGATCCGGGAGCTTTTTCTAATGGAATAGTCTTTCTTCTAAATAAAGTCTCTTCTTATCTAAGCCTGGGTTTGTTTTTATGACACTTGGCTTTCTGGTTTGGGTGAGTAGAGAGAAAGAAAGGTAGTGATATTGGGTATTAGATTGACCATGTAAAGTATCTACTGAAGTTTGTAAGTACTTAGCAGTGTTAAAGCAGAAGCTGGCCTGTTTGCCAGCATTGTTATATAAGGAAATCATTCATACATTGAAAAGAGGCTTGACCCAGATGATCTGAGTGTTCCTCTCCAACTCTAGCAGAGTACAATTCTAAGCATGATTCACATAAACCCCAAAATCAGCTTTCAGGCAGAGATCATATCTAATTCTAATCAATTGAGAAAATATTTAGGAACAATACAATTTAAATTGGATTTTAATCAGGTGTATAATTTTAATAGTTGAGACAACAGCAGTGCATATTTAGTCAGGAATATATTCAGGATTTATAGTTCATTGCCATGAAGCTGTCTGGATCCTGTATTTAACCACCAATGATTTTCCAAGCGCCTAGCTTTTATGAGGATAATAACTACATTCAAGGTTCCCATACAGGCCAATATTTGACCCCCAAATATACTTTTTTTGGTTTAAAACATTGTGCTCATTCCCATTTTAGTTTAGTCTAGTCTTGGAGAGAAGATAAAACAAGTATGCAGTTTTCTCTCCTTCAAGGAAGCAATGTGATAAAACTATATCTTGAGCTCATTGAGAGTAATTTAAGTCATCTAAAAGTGTCAAATATCTAATAAAATTTGGAACTAGGATAAGAAAAAAAATCCTTCACTAATTCTCTGGAAAAATAATCCTGTTTTATGTATGCTGAAAGGTGTTAATGCAACTTTCAGGCAGAAGATATATATGGTTCTGTGTCTTAGCAGAAATGAATGCAATGTTTATGAAAAAAATAGAGATTGTTAAAAAATACATTGGGAAAACTTGAAAAATATTATTTTTCTCAACACTTACCTCACTTTACTTCATAAACACTTTTCAGTCACATTAGCTTATTTGATTGCTTTCTGATTGGTTAAAAACTATCACAATTTTATCATATACTTGAGAGTCTATATTGACATGTCATTTTAATAAAAGGGACAGAAAATCGCTTTGGTAGTTTTTACTTAAGATTTTAATCCTATTGTAATATTTTTCTACTTGCTTTTAAATAGACTTTCATATTTTCTGGCTTCCAAAAGCAAATATTTTGGGGCATATACTCTACGAAACATTTCTGCTTGGTTCTAGGAATGAAATACTTGTGTCCAACTTGTATTTATGAAAATTGTTAGTAGAAAATTTATGTTGTTGAGTCATGTAGTAGAATATATTTTTCTCTTCAGAAACATGAAGCTCATTTTATTGATTTGTTTATGTATTGAAAAGTTAAAAAAAATACAGCAAGGTACAATAAGTAATATAACATAAACCAGTATGCCCACTACACAAAATTGGCCAATATGGACATGTTCTGCTTTCTGTATAAATATGAATCTGATTTCTATCCACTTATTCATCTTTTGTATACTTTAATATATTTTTTTCTTTGAGTATCTCACACAATTTTTGTTAAACTTACTCCCAATAGGTACTAAAGGTAAATAGAAATTTCTTTGCTACTGTGAATGTTCATGTCTAGTATAGCACTTACTAATTTGTCATTGCTTATTTATAAGAATTCAAATGATTTTGGTATGTTGATATTCTATCCAGCAAACTTACTAAACTCAGATTGTCTAAGATTGTCTAAGATTGTCTTAGATATTCTATATAAATGACTCTTCTGTAACTCCTTTTTAAATTTGTATGCTTCATATTTATTTTTCTTGAATTAAATATTGGCCAGGACATCCCATGAAAAGTTCAATAATTGAATGATGATAAAACACTTATTTTATTTCTGACATTAGTAGGAATGACTCTTACATTTTACTTGTAGGGATAATATTCCTAAAGATTTTTCATAGTACTTTATTAGGTAAAGATGTGCCCTTCTACTCCTAAATTGCTTTTTAAATAAATGGGTGCTGAATTTTCTAAATGATTTTTTTTTCTGCACCTATTTTTCTCCATCATATGATCTATCAGTTTAACAGAGCCATATTTTATATTAAACTGCTATTTTTTTTTTAATGTACCAACCTTGCATTCCTGGAATAAACATTCATGGTATTTTTGAGTTCTTTTATTTTTATTTTTTATTTAAAAAAAAAAATTTTTTAACGTTTTATTTATGAGACAGGGAGAGACAGAGCATGAATGGGGGAGGGGCAGAGAGAGAGGGAGACACAGAATCGGAAACAGGCTCCAGGCTCTGAGCAGTCAGCACAGAGCCCGACGCGGGGCTCGAACTCACGAACAGTGAGATCGTGACCTGAGCCGAAGTCACACGCTTAACCGACTGAGCCACCCAGGCGCCCCGAGTTCTTTTAAATTCCACATTGAGTTGACTTTGGTTTCTATATTTTCTTTTGATTTCTTCATGTATTTTGAAAGGTTAGATTTAACTATTATACTCTTGCCTAATTCCCATGTATTCTATTTTAGATTCATAAAATGGGTAAGGTATTTTTCCATAATTTTTTGTTTCTAAAATAATTTGGTAGTATAAGGATTACTAATAACTTTAATATCTAGCAAAACTGATATTAAATAGGCAAAACTAGCCTATTTCAGCTATCCCAATATGTTCACATAAAGTTATTTGTAATATTATCTTGTGATAGAACGATAATCTCTAATGGACTATTACCATTTTGTTTCTTGAAATTGCTAATACTGTTTATCTGTACCCTCTTTTTTTATTACTATTATATATATATATATATATATATTTTTTTTTTTTTTTTTCGTAATCAACGTTGTTACTGGAACCCATGCCTAAGCCTGTCATGCATGTAATTTTGTAGCCATAGTAATTATTTCAGGAATGGGCACCTGCCCTAATATGTGACCGTGGCAAAGGGGGAGAGGTTTTCTGGACCCCTTGGAAAATATGGGCTTTCCCTCAAGAGATAGATACAAAAAGAGGTGACTTGTTTCTTCTGAGCATTTTTGGGCAGATTTGTGGTTCCAAACTGCTCTAATCCTATTCATATCATCCCAATCAGAAAAGGCACTGAAACAGGATGAAATAGTCAAGCAAATATCAGGGAGATTTAGATTCAGCTACTAAATTAAATCAACAATCCTATCTCTGAGCTTTCAGATAAGTGAGGCAAAAAAATTTCTTACTGTTTATGGCACTTGGAAAAAGTTTTGCTTATTTAAATCCTAACTGTTGGACCTCTATTATTTCTTTTCTGTTATGTCCTTTAGCTTTCCTCTATTTTTTTTTCCCTTAGCAATCTTTGTTACAGTTTCCACATAGTTGCCTCTATACCATAATGTACATTCAGAAGTTGGTCAGTAAATGTTTTCCATGGGAAAGAAGAAAGCCACCATTTTTCTTCCTCCTTAACTCCATATTTGTAAGTTCTCCAACAAAATTCTCCGTCAATGTCCCTCAAGGCCACTGGCTGTTCTCCTTGCCCAGTGACACCACTATGGGTGGCCAACAACATCTCTAGTTTGGGTGATCACAGGCCCCCAGAACTAGACTCCTTGACTGGCCACCCTCCTTCATGTTACAAACGGCACAACTAGACAGATTGTCCTAAACTGCAAATCTCTGCTACTTTTCTGCTTATAATCCTTTAAAGGCTGAATTGTCAGGAAATTTGTTGCAAATAAGAGCAACCAGCTGTAGCTAAGACTATCTTACAGGCACATTCTTCTCTGATTGACTGAGTTCAACCCCTCATAGGACCCCAACTTTCCAGGGTTTGGAGGAGGGAATATCTCTATGCCTTCCTTTTGGGAATTCTACCAAAAGGAAGAATGTTCATATAAGGCATTGTCAAATTGACAAATGAAAATCGACAGTGGTCCTCAAATTCTCCAGTCCAAACTGCACAACATGACTTATAAAAGAAATAAATTGAGCTGCCCATGTTTTTGTTTCTTTGGAAATGTTCTTCTGGCTCTCATTCACCTTCCAGTTCTCAGCTTAGAATTTGCTTCCTTTCACTGGAAGCTTTCCTAAAACCCTCATGTCCAGGTTGGGAGTTCTTGTATATTCTCATAGAACAAGTTGTACCTACACCATCTTTATTATTTTGGACATAATTCTACATCTCCTTCACTGGACCTCACACTCTCCTTTATTTCTTCCTTGCACATAAAATGATGCATAGCACAACTACACACTCATTAAACATGTATTGAATAAATAAATAATGTATATGTGAGCATTCAGTGGAATTCCTAGAAAATAGTATTCAGTGATGCTCTTTCTTCCTTCTTTTGTTTTTCTCCTTCCTAAGGTTGAAGTTGAGATCTGTTGCCAACATGAACACAAACCCTGATGTACTAAAGGTGAACCTGGGACAGGAATTTTGACAGCCTTTAAAACTGACCACAATAATAATTTAATCCCAGTAATGCCTGTTAGGATTTTACTTTCCATCTAACCAGCAACCCTGGGTGTGAGGTCCAGCGTATACCTAGGATGCTTAATATCTTGCACGGTGTGGTAGCCTGTATTCTTTGCGATTAGAGTGGCGTCTTCGTGTGCTGGTGGAGACACATGCCAACTGTGTAGATTTCCTTGACTTTACCGTCTTGACCCCAACATGCCTTGCATGATGGATTTACAAATGATGGTCATTTTCTATCTTACTTGGTGATAATTGAAGTTTTTCCCTTCTACATAAAATAATTTGGATATTTTTTTTTTAGTCAGAAACTATTATTTTCAAAATAGAACTTCACTCTGTAACTTTGAGAGGCAGGCTATATAGTGAAAATTACCTCATCTATTTATTCAGTTGATCTTATGTTAATTTGCATGCTGGGGGACCTACTAAGTTTTAGGCACTGGAATAGGCACAAATGGTACTGAGGTAAGTAAGGGTCAATCCCTTTCTTGAGGGAGACAGACACATAAACCATTCATCCTAAAACAAGCAAACAAAACAATGAGTAAAGTGGAAGTACTGAGGAGAGGTATCCCTGGGTAAAGGCAACAGTAGAAATTCTGTGTTCTTGATAGTCAAAGAGCGATAAGGCATAACAGAGTTTAATTGAAACACTAAGTCTTTCCTTGTTAAGTTCTCTAGTGCAAAAGAGGTCAGCTGTGGAGAATTGGTTAAAACAAATGTCAGCTGTATTCTACCCACGAAAATCAGACAATAATTGTGAAAGCTTTTGCCCAGAGGTATCTAGAAAACAGAACATTTAAAATCATAGTAACTGTGGACATAATTTCTAAAATAATTATTACAGATATTACTTATGAGCCATTAGGCATTAAGTAGAGGAGTTAGGGAGAGTTTCCTAAGAATGACTCAAGATCCATGTGTTCCTTACTAAAAAAATAAAAAAAGACATAAAAACATAAAAGAGTGGCTTGTGTTAATAGATACACAGTACTAACAAGAGAATGACTTATAGGCCAGGAAGCATTTATTTCCTTTTTATTTTTATTTTTAATTGAAGTATAACGGGCCCCTTTAATACGTGTTCATGTGTCTGCCGGTCCACACATCCCGCCCTTGCACACACAGCATTCAGTCAAGGTCTCTGGCAACACGCATATCCAAAAGCCCACTGCAAACTTCCAACCACCTCTTTGGTGGATGGCGCCTTCAAGGAGGTGAAGCTTTCCAACTACAGAGGGATTGGTCCTCTTTCTGTCTGTTTGCATCGTGGAGATTATCACTTTCAGAGAGCATGCTGAGGACTTCTCCGAGCTGGGTTGGGAGGTGCTGGGGGTCTCTGTCTACTGAATTCACCCACCTGTCTTGGATAAACATTTCAGAGAAGGAAGGAGGTTTGGGCCTCCTGAACATGCCTCTGCCGGCAGATATAACCATAAGCTTACCCCAAGATTATGGCATACAGAAGGAAGATGAGGGCATTGCCTACCAGGCCTCTTTATTATCCCCAGCAAGGGTGCCCTTGGCCAGATCACTGTCAATGATTTGCCTGTGGGGTTCCATGGACAAAGTTCTGGGACTGGCCCGGGCCTTTCAGTACTCAGGTGACCATAGGGAAATCTGTCCCACTGGATAGAAGCTAGGCAGCACCACAATCAATCACGACGTGGTCAACAGCTAGTAATACTTCTCCAAACACAGCTAGGCTGACAGGTGGAGAGCTTGGGCTCTAGGCCCCCACCTCTGCCCCTACGTGGATACCGCTGCTGACCAGGAAAGGCTAGATCTGCCCCTTTAAACCCTGACCCAGGAAGGCTGGGCCAAGGCCTTCTCTTTCTTCTAGCTGGGAGCTGGTGAGTGGTGACCCCCACCCTCAAGCCCACTTAGCTAGGCACAGGCCTAGAGGTGCCCAATGAAAAATTAGGACAGACATAATTGCTATCCAGCCAGCTAGAAGTGCAATGAACATGTAGTGTTAGTTTAGTTTTAGGTGTACAATATAGTGATTCAGCAATTCTATACATATCTTAGTGCCCATCAAGCTAAGAGTACTTTTTTTTTTTTAATTTTTTTTTCAACGTTTATTTATTTTTGGGACAGAGAGAGACAGAGCATGAACGGGGGAGGGGCAGAGAGAGAGGGAGACACAGAATCGGAAACAGGCTCCAGGCTCTGAGCCATCAGCCCAGAGCCCGACACGGGGCTCGAACTCACAGACCGCGAGATCATGACCTGGCTGAAGTCGGACGCTTAACCAACTGCGCCACCCAGGCGCCCCATGGAGTACTTTTTTTTTAAGTTTATTTATTTATTTTTAAAAAGCAATTGAGAATACAAGTAGGGAAGGAACAGAGAGAGACAGGGAGAGAGAGAGAATCCCAAGCAGGCTCTGCACTGTCAGCACAGAACCCAATGCAGAGCTTACATTCACAAACCATGAGATAATGACCTGAGCCGAAATCAAGTTGGTTGCTTAACCCACTGAGCCACCCAGGTGCCCACGGTAAGTGTACTCTTAAACTCCTTTATCTATTTCACCCCTCCCCCTACTCATTTTCTCTCTGGCAACCACCAGTTCTCATTATATAAGAATCTATTTTCTTTTGTCTCTCTCTCTCTCTCTCTTGTTTGTTTTGTTTCTTAAATTACACATGAGTAAAATCGTATAGTATTTGTCTTTCTCTCACTGACTTATTTCACTTAGGATTAATAGTGATATATATGTATGTACATATGTACATGTGTATATACACATATACATACACACACACACACACCTCACATCTTTATCCATTTATCTATGGATGGACACTTGGGCTGCTTCCATATCTTGGCTATTATAAACAATACTGCAATAAACATAGGGGTACATATATCTTTTCAAATTAGTGTTTTCATTTTATTTGTGTAAATACCCAGCAGTGAGATTACTGGATTACATGGTAATTATATTCTTAATTTTTTGAGGGGCCTGCATCCTGTTTTCCATAGTAACTGTACCAATTTCCATTCCCACCAACAGTGAATGAGGGTTCCTTTATTTCCATATCTTTGCCAACCCTTGTTATTTATTGTCTTTTTGATTCTAGTCATTGTGACAGGTGAAAGGTGATACCTCATTGTGGTTTTGATTTACATTTCCTTGGTGATGAATGACCTTGATCATCTTTTCAAGTGTCTGTTGGCTATACATCTTCTTTGGAAAAATGTCTATTCAGGTCCTCTGCCCATTATTTATTTATTTAATTTATTTATTTATTTATTTTATTTTTTATTTTTTTCAATATATGAGGTTTATTGTCAAATTGGTTCCCATACAACACCCAGTGCTCATCCCAAAAGGTGCCCTATTCAATACCCATCACCCACCCTCCCCTTCCTCCCACCCCCCATCAACCCTCAGTTTGTTCTCAGTTTTTAAGAGTCTCTTAGGCTTTGGCTCTCTCCCACTCTAACCTCTTTTTTTTTTTTTTCTCCTTCCCCTCCCCCATGGGTTTCTGTTAAGTTTCTCAGGATCCACATAAGAGTGAAACCATATGGTATCTGTCTTTCTCTGTATGGCTTATTTCACTTAGCATAACACTCTCCAGTTCCATCCATGTCGCTACAAAGGGCCATATTTCATCATTTCTCACTGCCACGTAGTACTCCATTGTGTATATAAACCACATTTTTTTTATCCATTCATCAGTTGATGGACATTTAGGCTCTTTCCATAATTTGGCTATTGTTGAGAGTGCTGCTATAAACATTGGGGTACAAGTGCCAATGAAAGATGCTCAACATCGCTCCTCATCAGGGAAATACAAATCAAAACCACACTCAGCTATCACCTCACGCCAGAGTGGCCAAAATGAACAAATCAGGAGACTATAGATGTTGGAGAGGATGTGGAGAAACGGGAACCCTCTTGCACTGTTGGTGGGAATGCAAATTGGTGCAGCCACTCTGGAAAACAGTGTGGAGGTTCCTCAAAAAATTAAAAATAGACCTACCCTATGACCCAGCAATAGCACTGCCAGGAATTTACCCAAGGGATACAGGAGTTCTGCCCATTTTTTAATTGAATTAATATTATTTTTGTGTTGAGTTGTATAATTTTTTATATTTTTTTAATATTAACCCCTTATCAGATATTTCATTTGCAAATACTTTCTTCCATTCAGTAGGCTGCCTTTTTGTTTTGTTGATGGTTTCCTTACATAGAAAACAATTTTTAAATTATGCTAAAATTGTAGAATCTTTCATTATATAGAGTTTAAACATTAAATACTCTATGTTGTCAATATTTTATAACATTTCCATGAATGCCATAGTAAACTGTATTATTTATCTATAATTCCTCCTTTCTTCTCCTCCCTAGCATGATTCATTGTGAGCCTAGTATACTTCCTTGTGCCGTTGTCTTTGGCTTGGCCATGTGACTTCATTTGGTAATGAAATGAAGGTGCATTGAGAATATACCAACCCTGAGTTGAAGCCACAAGAAACATTAAATACTTTTGCTCGCTTTTCTTGGAGTCTTCCATCTGAAATAAAAAGCACTTGACCTGACTACATATTTAGTAGACTAGAATGAGAAAAATGTGGTCCTGAATCTAATCTTCAGTGTGAAATAGAGCTTTCCCAGCCAACCTACAGACCTGTAAGCATGAATTAAATGCTTGTTGCTCTAAGCCATGGAGATTTGGGGATAGTTATACAGCGTATGTCAACAGAAACATGACAAATACATATAGCTATTTCACTGCCTCTCAAATATATCTTTGTATGAGGATGATGAAAAGTATTAAGCCAGTCCTAGATACTGTTTTAGACACATAACATAATTATCTTATTAATAGTATAGCTTAGTGATTAAAATATCAGTTCATTTTTCAGCTTCATCACTTAACTACCTGTGTGTCCTTGGGAAAGTTAACTTAATATTTTAGTGTCCAGTTTCCTTGTTGATAAATAGAAAAATAATAACAGATTTTATCTCACTAGTTCTTTTGTGGATTATATGAGATTTAAGGAAAAAAAGAAAAATTGCTGGATACATAATAAGTATTCACCAAATGTGAGCTAGTATTATCTTAATACTCTGTCATAGACCAATGAGGCAAGTTTTATTAAACAGATTATAAAGATTAAAAATTGAAGATTTGTAATAATAACTATTCTTGCATGGTTTTGAACTCAGGTTTATTTTATTATAAAGTCCACACTTACTGCACAGACTTGTGAGTTAGAAATCTTTTTATCCTACAGATTCTACATTTAATAAAATATCTTAAGGCTTTCTTTTTTGTGTCAAGTTGCTTTTGGGCAAATGTATCTAATTATATCAAATTAATCTAAAATATGTGGAAAAATCTAAAAAATGAGGAATAATTCCTATGAGAAAATGTAAAAGGAAGAATATTTAATCTGAGGAGAAAAGGAGAAGAGGAAATTTGGGATCTCTTTCTGATTATATAAAGCATTTTAAGAAGTTGTGTTGGTTTTTTAAACATAAAAAGGTAAAGAGTATCATAAACCCCAGTATACCCATAACCTGATTTTAATAATTATTAATATTTTCAAAGTATTTTTAAATATAAATGCTAATCACAAGATGTGAAAAGACAAGTTAATTCTACTTTGCTAGGGATAAAAAAAAAAAAAAAGTGAGTTGTCTATTGCCATATAGCAAATTGACCCAAAGCTTAGTGGCTTAAAAGAACACAATTATTATCTTAAAATTTCTCTGTTTCTAGAAGCTGAGCACAACTTCACTGGGTGCCGCTCCTAAAGGTCTGTCTTGATGTTTTAATTAGGCTGTCAGTTGTGGTCTTATCTGAAGGCTCAAGTGGGAGAAGATTTACTTCCAAACTCAGGAATTTAGTCGTTGGTAAGATTCAGTTCCTCACAGGATTTAGTTGTTTGATGGCTTGTTGGCAGAAGAATTTCCTCGTTGTTGTTGACAGGATTTAGTTCCTTAACATTTGTTGAGCAGAGACCTTCTTCATCTCCTCTCCATAGGGCAGCTCACAATGTGGCAAATGGCTCCCCTGGGAACAAATAAGTGAGAGAGCAAGAGAGAACAAGCAACAAAGTGGAGACCATAGTCTTTTCTACAACTTTATCTCATAAATGACATTCTTATTAATTTCAGTATATTCTACTTGTTAGAAGGAAGTCAGTAAGCCTAGCCCATACTCAAGTGATGCAAGGGTGTGAATACCAGGAAGCTGGCTGTTGGCAGCCATCTTGGAGGCTGCCTTCCCCAGGTTAGGTATAACTTTAAAGCAGAAGATGCCTAAAACACCAAGTCTATAAATATAGGAAGTGGAAATTAATAAAAATTCTTCTCTGACTTATACAAATGTGTGTTTAACAGGTGGCAACAGGATTCTGGCCCTGGTTGGGGGATCCACATTCACAAAGCTTTTTATGAGGATATCATTTTTTATCTTAAATCAACTAGGCCAGTGTTTTTCTATTAGGTATCCTTGAAATCCTTGGATGTTGAGAAATGCTTTCCTGATTTTCTGCTTTTAGAAACATGAAGCTAATATGGTTTATAAAATCTATCCTTCTAGGCCATTTAAACAGTCAAATCTTTAAAAAAATGTTAAATAAATCCTTGAATGAGTAAATGAAACTCATTTGCCTATCAGGCATGCTGATATGATAGGTGTCATTTAGGATTCTTAGCTCTGACATTAGTTATCTGAAAAAGGAGGTTCTTCTTGAATGAAAACAAAATATGTTGCCTTGTACTTTCTTACAAATTTTCCATGGACTGCAATATCTAGGAATTGACTTTGTATTAATGTTTTTTTTCCTCTAAAATAAACACTAATATTCTATTTGCATTCCTATAAGTTCTCCTTAAAATTGTATTGATATTTTGGTTACATTTAACTGACTTAAAGATTTTCTAAGAACGGTGAAAGGAAAAATTTTACATCCAGGCTTCAGTTATGTTTTCCCAGTGATTGATGACATTGTGAAGTTAGATTTTTACTTTCCTGTGCAAAATCAATTTTTCAACTAGAGTAACCTGCAACGGTAATGAGTTTGGAAAAATCTTTCTGGTTTCATGCTGAGATTCCATTAGCTGCATTTAGAGATAGCTATATACACAGATGCACAGTACCGATGGAATGCTGTTTTTCTGTAGTTGCCCCAAACCATTCAGTGGCATAAAGTTTGAACAAGTGTCCTAAAATGACAGCCTTTGTAGAGCTTTAAGTCTGGAACAAATGTTGTGGTGTCAATTAATGCAGTTGTCTTCAAACCCATAAGCTTATTATTCCAGAGTAAATGGTTTACTTGGGTAACTTCCAGAAATAATAAGCTTCCAGTACCCAGTGAATTCTCCCGCTAAAAATGTCCCTAAAATATCTATGGTTGAGAGGAAGCCAATTCTTCATTGTTTTTTTTGGAAAATCAACAATGCCAATGCAAAATACATGTATCACATTTCATAAATTAGAAGGAAGTTAGTGTTAAATTTTATTTGAAATTAACCAAATTTTAGCAGTAATAATTTTATTCATATTGCCACATACTCTGGTGTGAATTAGTTCGTTTAACAAGTGCAGCTGAGTCAATCAAAGATTTTACTAGTAGCATTGATAGTAACATTTATAATTGTCATGAAAGAAAATTGAGAAGTAAAATCTCAAATCTCTGTAGTTACAATACAGTATTTTATATAAATGTTTTTCATCTCTTTTCAAGACTCTCTTTCTTTGGTTGCATCCTCTTTCAGTAGCATGTGTTTAAAAGAAAATAAGTTTTTTGATCCTTAATCTCCTTGTTTACATCTTGTTTACATAATGACAATAATTCTAATTTTTTCCACAAAAGTTCTTAAAATCACCAATATTCTCCATCCCATATATTCACAGACTTAGAATGTTTAAAAATTTGGGGGCACTTGGGTAGCTCAGTTGGTTAAGTGTCACACTCTTATTTTCAGCCCAGGTCATGATCTCACAGTTACTCAGATCGAACCCCATGTTGATTTTAGGATTCTCTGTCCCTCTCTCTGCCCATCTCCTGCTTACGTTTTCTCTCTCAAAATAAATAAACATTAAAAAAATTGTTCTGAAGATGACAAAAGGGAATTCAACTTAGTATCTCTGGGGGTGGGGAATGGCAGTGAATAAGTCTTACACAAAGCATGGAACATGAAAGAAAATTTGTGAAGAAATGTTAAAATATCCAGAGATGAGAGCAGAGAGAGAATAGTGTATGACCTTGCATTATCCATCCAACTGTATAGCAGGGCCGCACAAAATGCCATTGAAGTTTCCCACTGGATACAACTCCATCATATTACCTATTAGGTTGGTGACAGGCTTTCTACTTAGGTTGCCCTTGTGAGAAACCCCTTAGAGTATTAAATTCAGACTTGGACAGCACGATACTAGAGAAATAGAAAGACTGAAGGGGGTTTTAAGAAAACAACACGTTGTAGGAAATATCATAGGATCATAGGGCTGAGAGAGACCCAGAAAGGTCATCTAATCTCTCAGCCTGCCTCTGGGCATGATTGCATTTAAACGATTGAATCTCCTTCGAGAAAGGAATGGTACAAGATTTCTACTGTTTTTAATATTTCAGTTGCGTATTTGGGACATTTAACCTAAACTCATCAGACTAACTTTTTTTTGTTAAATTAAAAAAAATTGCAGCGAAGTGCACATATTTTATGTTTAAAGCTCCACGAGTGTTTATAAATGCATACACTTGGAATTACAAACCAGATCAAAACATGTACATTCTCAGCCTTCCAGAAGCCTCCTTGAATCTAGTACAAGTCAATAGCTCCCCCATATAAACACACTGAAAGTAACTACCATTTTATTTCTATTACTAGTAATTAGTTTTCCTATTTTTGAATTCATGTAAATATAATTATTTTTGTCAGTCTTTGTTTCTGGGTTGTTTGGTTCAACATAATGTAATTCTGTCCTGAATGAAGGAATTTGCTTTGTTGTTACTGTTCTAGGACATTCTGTTAAATGAATATAGCACAATTTACTTATCCATCCTATTGTTGATGAGTATTTATTTTTCCATTTTATCTACTATGATTAAAGTTGTTTTGAGCATTCCTGTATATGTCATTTGGTACAACTATGTATGTGTTTCTATTGGGTAAATACATAGGAGTGGGATTGCTAGATCACATGTTATGCGTATGATTAATTTCAGCATATCACCAAACTCTTTCTCAATTTATATTTTCACTATCAGTGCATATAATTTCTGTTCTTTCAGTCTTACCACTACTTGGCACTGTAAGTTATTTTTAAATTGTAACCATCTTGGTAGTATGCATTGATATCTCATTGACGTTCTAACTTGCACTTTCTTGATGACTAATGAAGTTGAGTATCCTTTTATATCCTTACTGTATATTTTGATAGTCTCTTTTTAAATACCTACTCATGGGGCACCTGGGTGGCTCAGTCGGTTGAGCGTCCGACTTCGGCTCGGGTCATGATCTTGCGGTCTGTGAGTTCAAGCCCCACGTTGGGCTCTGTGCTGACTGCTCAGAGCCTGGAGCCTGTTTCGGATTCTGTGTCTCCCTCTCTCTCTGACCCTCCCCCGTTCATGCTCTGTCTCTCTCTGTCTCAAAAATAAATAAACGTTAAAAAAAAAATTTAAATACCTACTCATGACTTCTGCTATATCTAATTGTGCATTTAAAAATCATATATATATATATATATATATATATATATATATATGTACATGTGTATGTGTATGTGCATGTATCATTTTAGATCTGAGTCTATCTTTGATATAGGACATCCAGATTTGCCCTGGGGGTTACTCCATGAGAGTCAATCTAAAAAAAGAAAGAAAAGGGGGGATTGGGAGAGAAGGGAAAATGGGTGATGGGCATTGAGGAGGGCACTTGTTGGAATGAGCACTGGGTGTTGTATGTAAGCCAATTTAACAATAAATTACATTTAAAAAAATAGACCTGACAACCAAAGTCAAAAAGAAATAAAAAAGAGAAAAAGGAAAGAAAAAGAGAATGTAGGATTGCATGAGAACACATTTCTAAGGAAGGCCTGAAATTGATGTATATCACTTCTATACACATTTCATTGGTCACATTTTAATTTAGCTACAAGAGTACCATTAGTTCCAGAAAAACATAACCTTATTGGTTAACCTTGATATAGAGACTATAAGTTGTTTGAATACCTAGTCAGTCTCTGGCTGGTAGTGAAAAATATTCTGCAGAAAAATTTTTAGCAAGCAAGGTATATTAGTGCCATGATTAAATCAACCTAACTTGCTAACTGGAATCCAAAACCATATCTGTGTTTACTATTCAGTGCTGCTTTTAATCATATGTAATATATACTTTTTAATGAATGCATTTCATCTAAAATTTTGTTATATTGAACAAATGTTATATAAATTCTTGTTATATTGATTTCTCAGTCTTTTATAGAATCCCAGAGTTGAAAAAGACCACAGAGGTCATCTGGTACAATCCTTATCCATGCATGAATCCCCTCCAGCTGGTTAAACTAATTTTTAATTCCAAAGCTATTCTCCAAGCTTCTAGTCATTTCATCAGCAAACTTAATTAACAGGGACTCTATTCAATCTATTGACTCATGAGGCCAGCTTAACAAAATTAATAAATATATAATTTGGCTGACTGCACAGAGAGGTGAAAGATGTGGGAGTAATGTGCATTACTTCAATGCCTATAATTCCTTTCATAACATTACGAAGCAATATTAGATAATCTTCAATTCACTTTGCCATTAAAAAAATGTGTCGTTACAACAGCATGCTGCTGGGAGATGAAAAATAAAATATTGTCTTGTAAGTTAAAATGTGCTAGATGGTGAATTAACATTTCAGATGAACCATAGTAAGCAAAAAACAATTCAGTAACTTTATGACTTTTCTCTTGAAAAAATGTACCATTTTTAGAAAAGTTATTATGCTTATCGATGATCATTGGCCAAGCTGCCAATCTTAGGTCGTACTGTTTATATAAACTGTAATATGAAAAGTATGCCCTGGGGTCGTATAGTTCACTGACAATTATTCTTCACCAGTTTATTCATATTCAAATCTCAACAAAGAGTAAAATAAAAATTTGGATATGTATTATGCAACATTTGAAATTTAAATATAGTAACAAAGATCCCATTGAAAATATCTGAACTCCAGTTATACAGTGGGTTGGATAACTTTATTTTTTTTAAGTTTATTTATTTTGAAAGAGAAAGAGTATCTCAATCAGGCTCTGCACTATTAGTGCAGAGCCTGAAGTGGGGCTTAAACTCATGAACATGAGATCATGACCTGAGCTGAAATCAACATTTGGGCACTTAATCAACTGAGCCACCTGGGCACCCCACTTTATTTCATATTAATGAATATATCTTATATGAGCATCATGACAGTTTTCAGAAGTCATACCATATCCAGTGAAGATCACTGACTGATCAATTGCATGTGAAAACTTGTTTCCTTGCAGAGGCACAATAGGACCCATGCTATGATTGATAATATCTGTTACAATTTACCAATAGTGTAAATTGGGATTATGAAAAAGTAATTTCACCAATTTTTAAACTTTGTATTATTCAAGTATATTTTTGATGCCTTCCAAGTGGCTTTTTCAGACACAAAAGATTATTCAGTGGTCAATTTTGGTTTTAAAAGCTATATTTTATTTATAAAAAAGCTAGGGGAAAAAAGAAGCTAGATCTTCCTTAAGGATTTAATCTTAGTTTATAAATATTGTTATTTTGTTTGTAAGTCTAGTAATTGCGAACAATCACTTGTAAGAAGACATTTGATTAGTATGTTGTCACTTTTATAAACTTGGAAAGTTAAATGCTTTTAAACATTTTAAGTTATAAGGCACCTGGGTGGCTCAGTCAGTTGAGTGTCTAACTTCAGCTCAGGTCATGATCTTGCAGTTCATGAATTCTAGCCCTACATCTGGCTCGCTGATGTTAGCCTGTCAGCACAGAGCCCACTTCAGATCCTCTGTCCCCCTCTCTCTGCCCCTCCCCTGGTTGTGCTCTCCCCAAAATAAATAAATATAAAAAGAAAATACTTTAAGTTATAATTATAAACTTTAAAATATCAACTAAGAGATTGAGAGATAAATCTTGAGACATAAGTCTTAAGAGATAAATTCATTCCAAATAATTTAGGAGTGTCTCCACAGGACAAGTTTTTTAGAGTTGCCTTTTTAGTTGATATTATTTATCAACCAGAGTCTAATCCAGGGATATATCAGCCAGGTGCTCAAAAGTAAGGGGATTTTTGTTGTTGTTTGGCATTCTTTTGACTGCTTCAGTGAAACCCCTTCTGAGAGCCGTTTGCTACTGAGAACGTTAGTCAGGTAGCAAAAAATGGAGGACTTCAGTCTTAATATTGTCAATTTACAAGTCAGATTAGAGTCTCTAATCTTCAGTGAGGTAAGACTATGCCACCAGTTGGATATAACTAATGTGTTTCCTCAGTCATTCAATTCTGAATTTTGTATACTTTTCTTTCTTATCTGTTGGAACCATAATTTCTGCAGATAATAAGCATATTAACTAACATTAGATATTTTTCACAGATACATTTGTACTTTACATTCACAACTGTTAAAGTCATCCTACTGAGATAAAATCAATTATGGGGATTAAAAGGTAAAAACATCCACTTATAACACAAATAAGTCATCAGGATGTAATATGCAGCATGGAGAATATAAATAATAATATTGTGACAACGTTGTATGGTGACAGATGATAGCTACGTTTATTGTGGTTATCATTTCATAATGTATATAAATAATGAAGTATGTTACTATGTTGCCTCACCGAAACTAATGTGATATTGTATGTTAACTACAATTCAGTAAAAAAAGTTTAAACTAAAACCCAATATGTACTAATTTTACATACAATTATCTGATGTATTCATTTCATATTATATGCACAAAGGTTGGGGTGGGGGGAGGTAGGGAGTCGGGATACAGAAATGAAGTCACTCTTGATCACCAAACACCTCCCAGTTACTATCTTTAGATTTGGCTGGTATTTCATCTCTCTTATTGTTCTAGCTATATCTTGCAATGGACTTTCTTAAAGTAGTAGGAGTTTTCTACCAAGCAGCAATAACAGCTAGAATACATCCAGAAAAGACACCTCCTTGTCTATTCAGGGAAGGCATCATACCACAGCACAGTTTGAATAAAGAAGACTGAAGAAGTCTATTCTATGCAGCCAATTCTCTGGTGACCTGGCTTAAACCAGGGGTGGATTTTAGAGCACTTGGACTCATGCTTCCCAAACTAGAGTACCTTCCAGATGACACTCGTGGAAGCATGACAATGAGTTTCTACAGGATACTGTTGTTTTCTGTAGGATAACCACAATGCATTTCACTTCAATGCAAATTTTCCATGAGTATTTAGAGAAAAATGGTTTTGAAAGCATATAGCCTTTAAAAGTATTTTAATACATGCTCATACGCAGTCAGTAGAATCCTACTTTATTGTGTCAGCCAATCTCATAGATGTTTTTTAGCAGTGAGTGGTTTTGTGATACTAGGGAATTCTATGGTATAGCTGTTATCAGTGTGAACAGGGTGCACTAGTGTAGATTAAACAAAGTCTACTAATGTATGGCAGAGATGATCTGGGAAGATTTCTTGCTGAAGTGAGAAAGCTAGAAGGGTGATCTTGAAAATCTCTTTTGTAAATGTTATCACCTTATGAAATCTTAAGTTCATAAGGTTCAAACCTTTAGATCACCTTAAGTTTTGGTTTTAACTACCTAAAAATAAAACAAGTTGACTCTCAAAAATCCATTCTTCTTCCTGATTGTGGATCACATCTTTTGGTCACATGTTGTATTGCTTGTTCTACTTTCTCATCAATAAGAGTATCAAATAGTCTGCGACTTGTGATTCGGTTGCATTCATAATTTTTCATTCACAACACTTCATTTAAAACCTGTTAACTTAAAACAATAATTCAGAGATTTAGAAAGTTGAAGAAACTTAGAAGTATGAGAATGAATCTGCTAAAATGTGTAACAACACCGTAAGTTTAAAGGAACATTAAAGTTTTAAGACAACAGCAAAGAAGATGCTATCATCATTCCAATTATAACAGGTGACATGATGATAAGTGGCAACAAACAATTAATAAAAAGTAGGATGTGTTTACATGTTTACTTAAAATATGGATACCAAAGGGGTGCTTTGGTGGCTCAGTCAGTTAAATGTCCAACTCTTGGTATTGGCTTAGGTCATGATCTCTGGTCATGGGATCGAGTCCTGCATTGGGGTCTGTGCTGAGCATGGAGCCTGCTTAGGATTCTCAATCTCTCTCTCTCTCTCTCCCCCTCTCTCCCCCTCTCTCCCCCTCTCTCCCCCTCTCTCCCCCTCTCCCTCTCCCTCTCCCTCTCCTCTCCCTCTTCCTCTGCCCCTCTCCCCTGCTTATGCTTGAACTCTCTTCCAAAATAAATAAATACTTAAAATATCAATACAAAGATGAAAATAAATCAGCCTCCTGAGAAAAAAATTATATAAATTTATGTCTTTTTGTAGCATATAAATGATAATCTGGACAATTTCAATAAAAACCATCAGAAGATTTTAAAGATAAAGAGAGAAACATACAGTTTATAGAACACAATAAAAATAATTTAATAAAAATAACAAATAAAAAATTGCTTAAAACTTCTTGCCATTTTGTCCACTAAATTTTATTGTTTAATATATTGATTTTAAGAAGTTACATGATATATATCACAACTTAAAGAATTTTTAACAATTATAATCATAAAGTGTCAATGCTTTTAAAATGCTTCTTAATTTCAAATATACCAATATATTAATATAAACTATATATAGTTTCTTACGGGAGGAAAATCATTTTTAGAATTCAACATGAGATCTCAAAATATTGAAAAGGAAAGAAAACATTGCCTATTATAAAAATATGATACTTAAGGTGGGTTTTTCTTAATTCAGTCTTATTTCTGAAGTTGATAGATATGCTTGCAAGCATCTTTAATGAAACAGATCAGAAATTTTTAAAAAATTACTTTATGAAAATTAAGATAAAATCTTTGTGTTTTAAAATAAACATACAAATGTATATTATGTAATAGAGCACAAAAATATTGTAAGCATGATACACCTAGTGTTCTTTTGAAAAGACTTTGAGAATTACTGATTGTGAATAATGAGTAAATTTTTCATCATTTTAGAAATTATTTAAAATAATGATCTTTTAACATGTTTTGAGTGGTGGCTAGTTAAACATTATTATATTCCCTGATGAGTGAAAATTTGTCTAAATAAGTGAGAGGAAAGGCTTTGTAAGCATGCATGTATCCTTTTAGTTTCTGATTTTCATTAATTCAACAAGTATTTAGTACCTCTGTGCCAAATAGTATAGTGAAGACTAAAATCGTAGTTCTCCCTATACTACCTGGTGCTGAAGGTACATTGATGCAGCGTTCTTATTGCAAGGTATATAACATATCACAATGAGATAATTAAGGGCATAAAATGTATCATTTAAAAACTTATGGGATAAAGGGTATAATGCAAAAAGAATAAGGTGGTGAGGATATGATAGAAAATACTCTGGTTCTCTCCAGAAGGTGAAATACCCTTGGCTTGCAGTGCTGTTGGTATCTTGAAGGCACAGAGATATAAGAAAACATGACCTATTTAGTCTGATACTTTAGTCTAGCTAAAGATGGAGAGCTAGAAAGTAGCATTGGCACAAAAACAGATCAATGGAACAGAATAGAGAACCCAGAAATGGATCCACAAACGTATGGACAACTAATCTTTGACAAAGCAGGAAAGAATATCCAATGGATTAAAGACAGTCTCTTCAGCAAGTGGTGCCAGGAAAACTGGACAGCCACATGCAAAAAAATGAACCTGGACCACTTTCTTACACCATACACAAAAATAAGCTCAAAATGGATGAAAGACCTAAATGTAACACAGGAAGCCATCAAAATCCTCAAGGAGAAAGCAGGCAAGGACTTCTTTGACCTTGGCCACAGCAACTTCTTACTCAACATGTCTCTGGAGGCAAGGGAAACAAAAGCAAAAATGAACTATTGAGACCTCATCAAAATAAAAACTTCTGCACAGCGAAGGAAACAATCAGCAAAACTAAAAGACAACCGACGGAACAGGAGAAGATATTTGCAAACAACATATCAGATAAAGGGTTAATACCAAAATCTGTAAAGAACTTATCAAACTCAACACCGAAAAAACAAATAATCCAGTGAAGAAATGGACAAAAGACTTGAAGAGACACTTCTCCAAAGAAGACATCCAGATGGCCAACTGACACATGAAAAAACGCTCAACGTGACTCTTCATCAGGGACATATAAATCAAAACCACAATGAGATACCACCTCACACCTGTCAGAATGGCTAACATTAACAACTCAGGCAACAAAAGATGTTGGTGAGGATGCGGGAAAAGAGGATCTCTTTTGCACTGCTGATGGGAATGCAAACTGGTGCAGCCACTCTGGAAAACAGTATGGAGTTCCTCAAAAAACTAAAAATAGAACTACCATACGACCCAGCAATTGTACTACTAGGTATTTATCCAAGGGATACAGGTATGCTGTTTTGAAGGGGCACATATACCCCAATGTTTATAGCAGCACTATCAACAATAGCCAAATTAGGGAAAGAGCCCGGATGGATGAATGGATAGAGAAGATGTGGTAAATATGTGTGTACACACACACACACACACACACATACACACACACACACACACACACACACACACACACAATGGAGTATTACTCATCAATCAAAAAGAATGAAATCTCGCCATTTGCAACTACATGGATGGAACTAGAGGGTATTATGCTAAGCAAAATTAGAGAAAGACAGATATCATATGACTTCACTCATATGAGGACTTTAAGAGACAAAACAGATGAACATAAGGGAAGGGAAACAAAAATAATATAAAAACAGAGAGGGGGACAAAACATAAGAGACTCTTAAATATGGAGAACAAACAGAGGGTTACTGGAGGGCTGTGGGCTAAATAGGTAAGGGGCATTAAGGAATCTACTCCTGAAATCGTTGTACTATATGGTAACTTGGATGTAAAAAGAAGAAGGAGAAGGAGGAGAAAGAGAAGAATGGCCCCCAAAGATGGCCACATCCTAATCCCTGGAATCTTCAAATATGTAACCTTACATGACAAAAGGGGTTTTGCAGATGTAATTAAATTAAGGGTCTTGAGATGGAGAGGTTATCCTGGATTATCTGGGTGGCCTGATTACATTGGGCCTTTTACTTGAAAGAGCGAGGTAGTAGATCAAAATCAGAGAGAAATTTGAAAGTGCTACATTGCTGGCTGTGCAAATGGAGAAAGAGGCCATGGACTAAGGAATGCAGGAAACCTTTAGAAACTGGACAAGGCAAGGGAACTTTTCTAGCGATTCTCCCGTAGAGCATCCAGAAGGAACACAGCCCTGCTAACACTTTGATTTTAGTCCGTTTAGTACATTTTAGTCCATGTATTATGTAAGATAATACATTTCTGTTCTAAAAAAATAATGAAAAGAAGAAATAAAAACAATAAGACAGAAAATTGGATTGTTAAACAAAAAGAAGAAAAAAAGACAGTAGTGTTACAGGGATAATCACAAGCCAGGTTAAGTTTTACAACCATGTCAGTGAATTGTGACTTTACAATGTAGCCTTAACAGGGCTAAAAGAAGTGTAGTAAAAGATAACAATGAATATGATCAGATATTGCAGGTGCTTTCAAGATCTCTTAATACTAAAATTGGCCCATGCACCAACAGGTCTTTGTTTAAAGAATAGATGAAGTGTTCTTTTGTGAAGTAGATTACCCCCCTTCTTTTTTATCATTCCATTTAACAGATGAGGAAACAGACTTCAAGAAATTGAATAATTTATCCATATTCACATAATTATTAAAAGATGAATCTGGTATTTAGTGGGTTAGAAATCCAGAACCTGAGTCCAGAGCCTCCGCTCTAATATTCCCACTCAACTGCACACCCTAACCAGAATCATTGGTATCATCTGAAATTTCTTTGGAAATACAAAATTTTAGGCTTACCCCAGCCCTGCATTTTTACATCCTCGGGGAAATTACATGCACACAAAAGTTTGAGACCCACTGCACGCTGCTTCCGCATCCAAGACGCGTTTGGGTGGAGGTAATTCTGGGTTCATAGAATACCTTATGTTCCTATGGCTTTTGTTAAGATTTTTTAGTCAAGGTCAGAGGTTACATCCAAGCAGTATCAATAAATCTGGATGAATATAAGAAAATTCATCCTGAATATTTTGTTTCCACCCTAAAATGATTGTCATGCTTCTGCTTTATCCTCTTAAGTAGAGACACCAAAATTGGAAGTTCTGTAGACTTCACAGATCCAAATGAAATAATACAGCGTTGCTGTGTAGATGTAGAGATGTAGATGTAGAGATAGTGCTGGATGTAGAGAGATCTGTGAGGTGGTACATGGACACAGTGTTTCATAGCAGCGACTGAGAACATGACTCCATGTCCAGTTGTCTCTCAATCCTCTGATCAACTAAGATCAAGCAATTTTGAGACTTCGTCCTAACGCTTTTCTACTACTCTCTCTTTTACAAAGGGAGAAATAGCTTTTGACAGACAAATATAACAAAGTAGGTTTTTAACCATTGTTTTGTTTTTATTGCACTTTTACTTATAATTATTTTCTGTGTATAGTTTGAAAGTGTGGTAGATTTGAAACTGCCTTTAATATACATTTTAAGTAAACAATTATCAATTTTAAAGAAAGTGAGACAATAACAGTAGAGTTGATACACGGAGAGGGCAAAAACGATGATGAATGTGTGTTAATACTGAAGTGTAAGACCACTGATGTCTAGGATCATCAGCGTTCAAAAAAACATACTAAACACACAAACGTAAGACAGAATTTAGTCTCCAAGAGTTTTAAGCAAGTTTAAGAATTCTTTTCAATGTCTTTTATTTCTTCCCTTTGTTTACAGTAGGGTATAAGCTGAATGCCCTTCTAACAGGGTCTGGGTCATCATATGACTCTCTGCTCTTCCTTCCACCAAGATGACACCTGACTGGAAGCAGAACACAGTGCACTTGGTTGAGATCAGGACACATATTTCCTTTTGACAGGAGCACAGATTTTCCCCTCTCTGAGAGGATCCCTAAAGACAGCAGCTAGTGACTGCTCAGCCTCACCTCTACCACATCCCTGACCTTGTCCCTTTTGGAAGAGGGCTAAGAAATTCAGGAATGAGACAAAGCTGAGGATATACTATAGAAAAGATCCTTACAATAGAAAAAGTGCTAAAGAAAAATTGATGAGATATATTATCATTGTTGTAAGAAGAAAATTATCTTCCCCATATTTAAGTACCAAATAGAATAAGGGAGATAATTTGGACTCTGATTTATAATTTTTTTCTTAATCTAAAGCTTATTTAAATAACAACTAACTCCTATTTATAGCCACAGAGATCTATAAATCACTATATTTTTTAATGCTGAGGAAAAGAAAAGATTACTTCTAAGTGCTTCAAATCCCAGCAGTGTTTTTAATGAACCAAGCTTGATTTTAATCAATACCTAAGCTATGAGGGTTTTATTTTTTATTTTTTTATGGTGTTGCTTTTAGATTTGTGTGCTTGCAAAGAGATAATAGCAAATGTCATGCCTGGAAAAAGGAAGTGACTTTGTTGCTGCAAATCAATAAGAAGCATTGTTCGGCTAAGTAGGACAGATAAAAATGAAAACAAATGCCATTTCCCAATCTTATAAGAAATCGCCATTGTGATGCGTCCTGTGCAGGTGGGCACTGGAACGTGTAGACTCTGAGCCTGGAGCTTTAGGATGTTTGCAGAAATCTTTTTCAGGTTAACATGAATCTAGTGGAATGCATTCCAGAGCTAAACCTGTCTTTAATTGTTAATCTCTTTTATTTGTAGACCATTTTATTGTATACCAAGTGATTTTACCTCACATTACATTGTTTAGATCTTACAACGATCCCCACAATCTGGTAAAGTGGGGTTTATTATACTCATCCCACAGATGGAAAATTGGAGATGCAAAGATATTAAGTCATTAGCCCAAGGTCATAGATACTGGTATACTGCCATACAGTATACCAGTGGCAGACCCCAACGAGTACATAATTCATGTGCAATGTGAGGAGAGAGAATGTGTCCTTAAATTTCCTAGCCAAAATTTTCTCAAAGGTTATGTTGAAGAGTAGGGACTAATAACAATTGCACTTAGTTTCACATATAAAACTAATTAGATGTAAATTAATGTTTTTAAGTCAACCTAATCATTATTAATTTATTCAACTAATATTTATTGTATGCTGACTACTTGCTAGACATAGTTCTGACATTGAGAATAGGGCAGAAACCAAGACAACAGCAGTCCCTAAGCTTGAGAAATTTAGTCTAACCAACTACGATTAAGCATTTTCCTTGAAAATTTGTACCTAGTTTTCTATTGAAAACTAAGCATAATCGCTTGGCATAATACATTCATATTTAAAATGAATAGATTTACTCTCTACTTTTAAGCAACTCTACTTTTAAGAATTTGTCATAAATAATCAGACATACACACATAAAGATGTATACACTAGATGTGCTCACAATTTTATTAACAAAAATTTGAAATACGTGCATCAGTATAGGATTGTTAAATGTGATACAATCGCACAGTAAATGTTATTTCATTATTATAAATTATTCTCTTGATTGATGGTTATGGATATTAAAATTTGCCCATAAGTGATAATTATTTGTAACAAATAAGTTAGAGTATGTAACTTTTGTTTTATAAAATTTATGTAATGTTCTTAGTATGTGTAAACATAATGGATTTTCTGAAAAAATAACCAAATGTTAGCTATTATCTCTGAATTGCTAGATTTCTTGTTTTTGCTTTCCTTTTAAGCTTTTGGTATTATTTTATTTTTTGGTAATAAGTATGTTGTATTTTATGATTAACAATAATACCATTTTACTTAAATGTAATTCATTAAATATCAATTATTTAAAGAGCATGCAGTCTTTAATGAAAAATAATTTTAGGGGAATTTTGGAACATATCTTTATGATCTAAATATGCAGGATTTCTTGCTTATAATGCCTTGTTCAATTTTTCAGATGATTTTGTTACTTGAATTTGGAGTCCATTAGATTATAGCATATATTTTATGTTAGAAGTTTATATTGTTATTCTTTCATTTGAACTTGGTTATTCCATGGACTGCATTATACTCTCTTCTTATGGTTAGTTTCTGACTATCAACATTTTCTACATGGAATAAAAAGGACAACTTCTCTTTTCAACTACCATCAGAACCATGCTAAAACCTCCGTGAGGATTTTTGATTCAGTGTTTATATTTCTTTTCAAGTAGTATTTTCCCACAATTTCAGGTACAATTTATTCCACTTTCTGAGGCCTGGCCTTAATGTATACAAAAAAAAAAAAATCAGTTTTGTTTTGCCTGAGATGAATGCAGAAAAGAAAATAATCTGTTTATTTAATGACTTGACTAATATAACACAAAAATCCTGAAGCTTTTATTCCTCCTTTGGGAATCTGAGTTTGGAAACGTTGTTTTAACCTTCTACTCATAGAAACTTCTGTAAAATCTCATGTACAGTCTTTAGATTGCCAAAGGTGAAGGTTTGGTGCTATTCTTGACATGAATGAACAGATGATCTTTATTGATATGGTACAACATATCACCAAAGATTGTCTACTATATCAATGCCAGGGGCTGGAAAAGGGGGACATAAATAACATTGGAGAAGTCATAATTTTGAGCTCTCAACCTCAGGACTCTGGTCTGTAAAGCTCTTTAATCTCTGTGTTGAGAAAAACACAGAGGGGGAAATAAATGTGTGGTTTGAATTCCCAACTTCTAAAATAGGGAGTGATGCCCATTTCATATTTTGAGTTGGTCCAAAGGATCTCTGTTTTGAGGCCAACTTTTCCACATATTATATGTGCTTTAAATGGGAACCAGCAATTATGACTTGTCTTGGTCAGAGCCATTTAACCTCATATATACATGTAATTACCTTTTCTAGAATGACATTGCCAACATTTTGTACACAGGGATGGTGACATTGACTTGTTCATGGTGGCTGCTGGAGCCTGATGAGGAAGGCTTTGAGGGCCAGCAGGAGCTCATTGGCAGAGTACTAAAATCCATCAGTGATGTCTGCCATCTGCAAAAACACCCTGCATTTGCCCTCTGTTGAAGTTGCCAACTGGCAGTCTACATTCTGGAAAGTTACATGAACCAGGCTTCCTTGCCTGGTTTAGAAGAGAAATCCTTAAGAATTAAAGTATTAGTGAAAATTATTATTTTAGGGGGGAAAAAGAGGCAATTTGCTGTGGGGATTAAGAGAACAAGACTCAAAAAAAGAAAGAGAGAGAGAAAGAAAGGAAGGAAAGAAAAAGAAAGAAAGAAAGAAAGAAAGAAAGAAAGAAAGAAAGAAAGAAAGAAAGAGAAAGGAAAAAAGAGGACTCCAACCTAGGTCTATCTAATCTGTGTGACTTGAACAAGCCATTAGAATTCTCTGGGTTGCTGTTTCTTCATTGGCAAATTGGGATGGTAATTGTCTTTCCTCAGAAGATTGTTGTGAGGATATTTTCAACCTTTCACTCTGAGCCATGTACTTTGTGCTACACATTATATTTGTCTTTAGTGAATAAACTGAGTTCTAATGGATAAAATAGATCTGATGGATTAAAAGTTTAGTGGTTGAACTAGATTTTAGTAGAGTAGCAAGAGTGGTAAATGGTCTTTTACATTGATAAGGCCAAGTTTGTCAGCCTTGGACAATTTTGGCCAAAGTTACATTAATATCATCTCCATAGCAGTGAGCACAACTAGTGCATAGATTTTGATTATGAGGACTCTTGGGAGACATGACTGATTCTAGGACAACTCAATAAATACATATGAGCTGGAGCATCTTCTAATTCCAGAAAGTAAGGCAGTATTATCACACACACACAATGTGATGGGGGTATGTCAAAGTGACACAGGAGCCAACTGTTCTATGATTTTGGTGACTTTTTTTTGTTGTTCTATGTCTGCCTATATCTGAGATCTATAATTACTTTTAAATTATTCATCATTATGGCTTATATTTTTCATAGCTTTGACTTTCTGAGAGCTTTTGCAAATTTCATCAGAATCTCTCTGCAGGCCTCATCCTTAAAGAATAATCTGGTTGATCTGCAACTTGACCATCTGGTTCAAGGAATGCTTTGGGGGCAGGGCTTTTTGCTGCATAGACCAGTGGCCATCCTATAGTTTGGTAGTCAATGACATAGCCAACATGACTGTAGGCAACAGGACAGTGAGGGATATTCATACCAAATAATTCTGAAGAAATTTCAGATTGATTCCTGTCCCCTTAGAAGATACTTACAGATATCCTGTGGGTCAGAAAATGAAGAAACTTTTTCGGGCAGTTACCTTTAGTTAAGTGGAATAAATAAGCCCACCAACCCAATCAAGGAGGGACACAGGGACCCAGAGCACAGTGAAACAAGGCTTTAGTCAATGTTCTTGCAAGAGTGAGTGTCCGATGGACAGGCACACTCAGGGCAGTTACCACAGACAGTTTATCTCCTAGTGTGCATGTCCATCCCTGGATTCCTCATTGGTTGAGTACTACAGAGGTTACAGCCCTATCTGGAGGTCACCTATGCCCATGTAAGGCAAAAACTAGTCTGACTGGAACAAATGTACATTCCCTGAGGTGACACAGAGACTTTCATTCCCTCCTTCATTTGTTCTTTGGTGCATGCTCATTGCAAATCCCGTGAAAGTAAGCCCAAAAAATGAAGAGGGAAAGAACCAGGAAGTGAAGTGTCTAAGGGTTTGGGACTCCATTGTTGGGGGGAGTGGAAAGGGTCGTACATATTTCCAATAGGTTGTAAACCTACTGTTTACTAGACAGCACAGCTTTTATTTGGTATTTCTGAAAATGAATCATCATTCTTATTTCTCATATTAAGGATGGGGGCATTGTAGGGGTGCCTGGGTGGCTTGGTCGGTTGGGTGTCTGGGTGGGTCATCTCAGGTCCTAATCTCGCAGTTAGTGAGTTCGAGCCCTGTGTCTGTCTCTGTGCTGACAGCTGGGAGCCTGGAGCCTGCTTCAGATTCTTTGTCTCCCTCTCTCTTTCTGCCCCTCCCGTGCTCAAGCTCTATCTCTGTCTCTGTCTCTCTCAAAAACAAACAAACATTAAAAATTTTTCTAAAAAAAAAAAGAATGGGAGCATTGTAGGCTATACTCCTGAATGCCACTTGCCTATGCCACTACCTTCAGCAGAAGGCAACAATGGACCTGAACATTTTCTTCAGAATGGCCTGTGGGCCACTGCAAGTGATGTGGTTTTGGAGTGGTGGGGGTCTGGAGCTGATGGTCAAGAAAGAATTCTGGAAATGTCGTTGGTGCAACAAGGTGATTTTATTAAAGCCTGGGGAAAGGACCCATGGGCAGAAGAAGCTGCACTGGGGTTGTGAGAGACTGAGAGAAAAATTACCAGGTGTACTCACAACTGCAAAGAAAAGACCTCCCCCCCCCCCCCCCCCCCCCCCCCCCAGTTCCGAAACCAGCCAGGGCTGCCCTGTTGTAGTCTGACATAAAGGCGGGAACCAATCAAGTTCTGCTGAATGGTTTGAAATAAAGGCGGGAACCAATCAAGTTCTGCTGAGCGTTCAAATTTAAATGTTAACCAACAACAGCTCTGTAACCTCTGAAAAATATCCCTAACTTGTTTGTGCCTGTCTATAAAAGAAGCTGTAAGATCCTTACTCCGGGCCTCTTAGCGTCACTGGCAACGAGTGCGCGGAGGACTGGGTTGGAACCTGCAACACTTGCTGCTTGGCTTTGATTCTGGACTCTGCTGGTTTGTTTTCGGGGGGGGGGGGGGGGGGGGGTCTCTCGAACCGGGGCATATCAGTTGCAGTGGGTGACTGATTATATACCTTCAGATTGGGAGGGGGTTAGGCATAGTGTAAGTCTCTAAGGAGTTTTGGAAGCAAGGTTTCCAGGACCTTGAGGGGGCTAGCTATTGTTAGGAAAACAATTTGCTTATTGTTTTTGTTTAGTAAAAACTCAGGCATGAGACACTTAAGATGTATGTCAGTGGGCCATAAGCTTGGGATATGATTGCCAGTCTATATCTTGGTGGGGGGTGGGGGGGGCGCAGATAGAAATAAGAGAAGTTTCTGAAGGAATTTTTATATGTTAAAGTAGATTTACAGGATCCTAGAGGGTCACTATAACGTTAACCTAAGATTCCCTTTTGCCCATAGCAAAGTGTCATCATCATTGAGGCAGCTGAGCTCCTAGAGGAAGGTCAGTCTGCCTCTTTCAAGGACTTGTCAATGGGCTGTAGACAGGGAATTTAATTTTTCGTTTGCCTTTGTTGCCCATATCAGCAAGTACACTGGTTATTTTTTATCTGTCTCCTACCTTTGCCATTCCTCCCAAGACTAGAAATAAGTTAATAATACAGTAATAAAGTGTTTGTAAAGTTTGTTCAGAATTAGGGCCCAACTATGCATACAAGGCAGTTTTGTGATAGGTGCACAAGGAAGCTTGGAAACCACATATTCCTTAGAAAACCCTAGTGACGGAAGAACCAATAGGCTCTGAGCATGGGACTTTTATTTCTGGAGTGAGATATGCCATTAGAGGCATATGGTTTTCTCCTCTTTTTACCTAGATGTTTTTTTAGAGGTCCTATTGTGCAGTCACATTCATTTCATTCAGATTCTTTTCGATCATTAGCAGTTCATCAGTGGTCTTTCTTAACTCCATAATAGTCCCCCAGCCAAGAGGTTAAGGCTTCTAAATACAGCACTGTGGTTTATTCTGATTATTTAATTTCCATCATTAATAAGTTGCCATTTTTATGATTGCAAATTTTTCTTTTATTTCATGCCTTTCAGTTTGAGTTTGATTCCCTCTGTTTACTATGTGTAACTAACTAAATGTGTAACTAACATTTTTTGGCATGCACTTGGGGAATTTTTATAATGTTTTAACTAAAAACATAAATATAATAAAAACATTCGACTCCATTACTACGTATTATAATTATTGGAATTTCATTTAACTGTGTTGTACAAATATGACTTCTAAAAAATTCTCCGTAATAGAGATTGGTTTCCTTCAGAATTTGTATCAAAGAACATCAAAATCAAGTCTAATATTAGAAAGGAACTCACAAAAGAAGGCCAGAAATTGTAATTTTCTACCAACTCCATCTAAGGTATATTTTGTTAAATAAAGCATAAAATTTACTGGCAAACGTAATGCTATAAGATTCTATATATACTCAGGGTATTTTTGACTAGTTTTTCTTCTTATTTTTTATAGTTAAAATTCAAATGCTAAAAGCTTATTTGCATTTTTTTTTATTTAAAAGGTATACTGGTTAAATTTTACACACTGTGATGATAAAGTTTATTTTTCACCTTGATGTGACCATGGAGACTTGAATATCTTCTTTTTATTTCTTCTCTGAGATAAATTCTATTTCATCAAAGCTCAAAGGTAATGAAGACCCCAAGCACTGCAGTACTTACTATTTCTTTAAGTGTAGAATTGGCAACAATTCCAATTCCAGTTTGAAATACACACATACACACACACACACACACACATATATATATATATATATATATATATATATATATATATAGTCCAGCAAGTTGTATCACATATGAATTTACTCATGTGGATTGTTTATTGAAAACAGGTAATAATTGCTGTTACTGTTATTATTAAAGATGAGTACTTGGAACCACATTAATGATCTTATATTACATAGGGCTTTTCCAAAGTCTTAATGGATGTGTTTTGCTTTTTTTAATAAATAGAATATTTAAATGCATAAAATTTAAATAGATGAGCTGCTTGAATACTATTCTTTCTAAAACAGAATTCTTTCTCAAGTTGTCTCTATTAGTCCCTCATTATCTCTGACAGCTAATATTTACTTTGTATCCTCAAGCACTTGGCCAAGAGATAGAAACCATATTAGGCTCAACCCAACTAAAGGTCTAGTTCTAAAATAGGGAACTGTTGTCAGTTTTATCAATTCCCACTTGGCTATCTGAGTCATGTCCTACTTGTGTTTCCAATGCGACCAACATCATTCAGATCCTTGCACCCTTCTTCCCAAAAGTTTCAGTACCTCTTTGAACTATTAGTTCAATAGCCTTGAACTATTCAAGGCATCCTACTCATGGCTTCCAAATTAACATATTCAAGCACATTTTCCAATCATGTAACTTTCTTACACATGAAAAGTACTACTGAATAGTAGTAGCTTAATTAATGTAGTCATTTAATTAAGTCATTTAATTTAACTCAATGATTATTTAATAAAGAGATACGGTAAGTACGTACTAAATTAAGGAATTGTGTTCGATCTTGCTAATATAAAGGTGAATAAAAGAACAATCTTGGCTTTGAGATGTTTACAGATTCCTGGGGAAAAAATATTTAGTATTTACTATGTATAATTTATAGAAATTAAATCCATAATGTATGGCTATATTGATATGCCTGTATGTATATTTAAATACACATTAGGCATATTATGAAGTGACACAGAGTTAGGATATGTAGAGTGGGTATAAACCTGAGTCCACAGATGATTCTTACATTTAAATAAAAGAAATGATTTTAAAAAAATTAAAAAATAAAAATTAAAAATAAACCTGAGTCCAAAATAACATTGTACCTCATATAAACATTCGATTTCCAGTCTGAGCTTTCATGCTACTCACATGACAGAACTGTAATAATGGGTTGAACCCTGTCCCCTTTACTAGGGTTGTGGATAATTCTGGAAGCTTATGTACTATCTCTGCTATAGACTCAATGTGTCTCCCCAAAATTTCTATGTAGAAACTTCATTCCCACTGTGATAGTATTCACAGGTGGGGCCTTTGGAATGTGATTAGGTCATGAGGGCATTGCTCCTATGAATAGGATTAGTGCTCCTGTAAAGAGATCCCAGGGGAGACAGCTGGAAATCATGATTGGCAAACCGGCGCCAAGGCCCATGAGGACAGTAGGACCAGAAGGAGTCTGATGGGAACCACCATTTCAATCTCCTCATCAGTGACATAGGTCTGGAAAGCTCTGGCTCTAGGAATATGATCTGGTAAACTAGGGCAAGGCCTATCCAACAGGCCAGGAGGGCCCGACTGAAGGCAGGTGTGTGGGTGAAAACTATGTAGGTGCCTGCCTGATGACTCAGCATTCAGGCTCCTTAAGATCAGTCCTGGGTCTGGGGTAGGTAGAAGTAGGTCATGTCGCAAGCAGGGGCTTCTGGGGGCCACACCTGGTGTGGTCTGCCTGCCAGTTTCTATTTTAAAAAAAGGAAAGAAAATATAGACACCCCAGACAGCTTCCTTGCTCTTTTTGTGTGAGGACATGGTGAACAATTGGCCATCTATGAACTTGGAAACGGGCTCTTCCCAGATGCTAAATGTGACTGCATCTTGATCTTGGACTTCCCAGCCTCCAGAAACATGAGAAACAGTCACATAATCTATGGTATTTTTGTTACAGCAGTCTGAAGGGACTAAATAATTCCTGTAGAGGGGGGCATATGGTCTTATGTGTTGTCTGAGTATGCAGGTATTCACTTAATTGACCCGTCTGGTCCACACAGGTCTCTTAAAACATGCTTTATTCTTGTTTATCTGGGCACATCAGGTCTGATCTGACAGTCTTCTAATTTTTTCTTGTTACTCCTAATTCTGTGTCTATTCTCTTCAACCTACCTTTCTCAAAGAATTTGTTTGTGCTTAAAATTCTCTCCTTCCCCCTAAAGTGACTACAAAGCTTTTACAAATTGCAGCTAAGTGACTTCTCTTTTGCTTTGCTTTCCACTCCCTGAGTAGGAACTGAACAGCCCAATCACATGAGTAGAAAGGCCGTGCGTGGGGAGGCAATGTGTGAGGGCAGAGCAGGAGCCGAGAAGCAGAGGGCGAAAGAGGAAATTAGCAAGGGGGAAATTATTTACAATTTCAAAAATATTGTTCTACCCCTTATAACCTGCATGGTAGACATTAGTGATGTAACCGCATACTGGTCCCTGTGTACTACAGCAGGAGTTGTAACCCTATCATGTCATCTACAACACTTTTCAGAGACATGGGCAGAAGTGGCATGTGCCATAATGCAAAGGCCCTCAGATATTTCCAATAATGCCAAATATTAACAGTATTTATGCATTTCCATCTAATTACATTAAACTCAGTACTGTTAGCTGAAGTCTCATATTCTAGACACCTGTTAAAGAAACTTTTTCAGAAATCTGTAATCTGATACAGAACTGAAGACTTTTATTTTTAAACCAATATCCACCCTGGTGTATTATAAAATATTGGTCAGTTAACCATGAGCGGAACTCTACGATCTTGATGCTCACTATTGCTTTCTAATCTGCTAACACAGATGATGACGGTAAGGACGATAATTCTTTTAACTTCTTGATTGAGTATTTTGTTCCAGCCATAAATAAAATAATTTTATATGAATTACCTTATTTGACCCTAATAATGATACTGGTATACTTTTATTATATTGATTTTATATATGAAAAATTAAGGCCTCAAGGGGTAAAATAACTTATGCAAAATTACAGTTAATTATCTGAACTCTACTTTTAGACCCCAGCAATTATGTCAAGTTTTGGGGAGGCCGTGGAGGGACAAATGGACATAGTTTATATATATCTCAATCGTGGAGTGTTGCATATTGAGAATAGGTAATGCATCTTAATCTTTCAGCATGTTGACTGGACCTACAAACAATTCAAGCAACGTTATTAAATTTTTCTTGAAATGATTTGGAGTAACTATACGTGGAATAATAGTTGTGCAAAGATTTTATTTCAGGTATAAATAATGTAGCATAGGTGGCGTTGAGGCATTACATCTCACAAATTACTAGTGACCAGTGATGTGATTAATCATGGTGTTGCTGCCATGGACAGGAATATTGCTTGACTCTCTTTTTACCTTCTAATAACCTCAGTTACCTTTTTTCTTCATACACGCTTTGCCTCCCTTCTTTTTATAACGTAATCTTTCTCTCTCTCCTCTATCTCTGTGTCTCCCCATCCTTTTTGCTTCAGATTGTCCAGCAATTTTCCTTGGTTTCTCTTTCTCTGTATCGCCGGTCTCCTAGCCTGTTAGAATTGGTGGTAGCATTGCATTTGGGAGCATGCCCAGGATTTTTTTTATTTTTCACATAGAGCCTTAAGGATTGACTTTTCCCACCAAAATGTTAATTGGACAATATAAATTTTAACAGATGAAAATAGGTGGGAACACTCTTCTGGCCCTAAAATTCTGAAAATTCAGGAGGAAATACTTCAGTTTATGTGTAGGAAAATTGTTTTTCATTGTGGAATCATTTTTCTAAAAATTACATTCACATCGAGATATGTTTCATAATAATAACTTGCTATTATGATGATAATGATGATGATGGAGATTATGTTACTTCTTGAGAACAGCTATGTTCCTATTCCTTGTGTTTCTAACATCCAGCAGAGTGATTGGCACATGGTAGGTGCTTCAACAAGTATTGAAGAAAAGAATACATGATAATTAACTATAACTGCAATAATTACGTAAGTATTAAAATATAATAATAATTACAGTGTGTGAATCTGTACTCCTTTTTTGGGCAATATACCTGTTGACAATGCTCAAACTCGGGTCTTATCTAGTCTGGGAGACTTGTGGATAGAAATTCGTACATACATGTACTTCATAAATGCATCCCAAACCTAATTTAATCGTAACTTAAATACTTGCCTCCTTCTGGAAGCCCAACGTTGATGGCACTATGCACAAATCCATAGGACTCTCCAAAGAAGCCCAACACAGCTGCTTCATTGTCTGAGAATGTCCCAGGATTAAAGCTTTGGGGACTTTCTTTTCTGTTTGCAGGCATGTTTTAGCTGGCCTACTTGAAATATTGTTAAGAGGCTTAGGAAATCCATAATTATTATCTGAGAATTCTATGTTTATATTTTTGGTTATAGCAAAGAGACATTAAAATTTGGCTTATAAAGGACTCTGAATGCCAGATTATTAATATTTTACAAAACTGAAGATCAAATCCAGAAGCAAAGGAGTTTATTACCCTTACTAAAATAAAATTACTAATGTGCAAATATGAGAAAGGTCATTGTGTTTGATACTTGCATTATGCATAAAGAAATAACGCTTCTTTTGAAGTGCTTATTATAATGATTTGCCATGGGACTGAGTTATGAAATCACTGTGTATAATTAAAATACAGTCTTTGTGTTCTATAGTAACACACTAGAGGTTTAATACGACCTAGGACACACCCTTGGCTATTGTGAACATACTTTATGTTTAGAGAAGAAAAAAGAATTACCTATCTATGCACCAGATGAGTAATCTCGTAATAAAACATAATTGCCATGAGACAGTTGACATCTCAATATGATCTGATTTCTTCCTATCTGGTACAAGATTATTCCATGGGCTTTACAATGGGAGTGTTACATTAGAAGGTTATAGAAAAAAAAAAACATAGAGTGGTATTGTGATCTGATCTACAAACTTAGAGTCTGAGCACAACAATTCACATTCTGATTTTCTTTCTTCTCCTTCTGATGAAACTGGGCAGATATCAACCTTCCTGAGGCAACAATTCCTCATCTTTAAATGGTGGAAACAGTATCTGCTCACCTAACACACACACACACACACACACACACACACACACACACACATACTTCTGGACTGAAATAAAAGAAATAAATTGTAAAGTGACATAAAATGCTGGTTAAACGTCACAAGTACTAATTTTCATTATTACAAAGGACTAATAAGAGGGAGACATTCTCTGTGACCGCACTAAGGTAAACATGGCTCCTAAGATACTTGATGACTTCTCTATGACTCTTGCAGAATCTGTTACAGTTCTGAACGATATTTGTCCAAATGTGATTTTTTTTTAAAGTTTATTTATTTATTTTGGGAGAGTGAGACAGACGCAGAGAAATCGCATGAGCAGAGGAGGGGCAGAGAGACAGAGGGAGAGAGAGAATCCTAAGCAGGTTCGCACTGTCACCACAGAGCCCTATGTGGGGCTTGATCTCAGGAAATGTGAGATCATGAGCTAAGTTGAAATCAAGAGTCTGTTGCTTACCCAAATGAGTCCCCCAGGCGCTCCTGTGAAAATGTGGCTTTAGTTTTAGTTCTTAATCTGATTTTCAATTTTTTGTGTGTGCCACTCTTTTGGAACCAGGCAGATTTCCCAAGCATTTTACCATTTACCTTTTAGCATCTATGCAAGAGACTTATGTGTGCTATTTTTGAAAGGTTTCTGAGGTAATACTTGGACTAATTTTATCCTATTGATTATTTTTGTTGGTTCAGTTAAGAAGTTGCCACATTACTTAGTGAGTCCAAAACTGAGTATCCTGTTTGTGTATCTGTGATAGGTAATGGATAATAATTATCAGCTCAAGGCCAGCAGTATTCACTTGAGAATAAAAATTATATTGATTTTCTGACTTGATTAAAAATACCTTCTTCAGAAAACGTTAGGACAATTTCTTCTTCTTTCTCTTTGTAACTGTCGTATCTCAGTTCCACAAATTCAGAGTAAAAATGAACTTAGAGTCATATTGAGGATAATTATCTCAATATTATATGTTTAGTTATTTAAATCATTTCTGTACTTGAGAAGATGTGGAATCATTTCTGTACTTCTGTACTTGAGAAATCATTTCTGTACTTTCTTAATTAATGAAATTATTTTCTATATACTTTACTGAAATAAACCTTTATATCCTGTGCAGGCACAACTAGAGTATTTAACAAAATATCTGGAGAATATGGATTTAGCAGTCCTGGATTACCAGCTGCGTAACCTGGGGGAGTTAGCTAACCTCTCTGACCTTCAGTTTTCTCTTGCGTAAAGTAAGAGAAGTAATAATACCTTATCTAGTCACACAGATTTGTGGCAGAGAACAAATGATGCTTATACATTGTATGTGGATGTACTGTAAAGTATTACATATGATACATACTTTTTTTTTAAATATGAAATTTAGTGTCAACTTGGTTTCCATTCAACATCCAGTGCTCATCCCAACAGGTGCCCTCCTCAATGCCCATCAGCCACCTTCCCCTCCCTCCCATCCCCCATCAACCCTCAGTTTGTTCTCAGTTTTTAAGAGTCTCTTATGTTTTGGCTCCTTCCCTCTCTAACCTTTTTTTTTTTTTTTTTTTCCTTCCCCTCCCCCATGGTCCTCTGTTAAGTTTCTCAGGATCCACATAAGAGTGAAAACGTATCTTATCTGTCTTTCTCTGTATGACTTATAACAGTGGGTATCTTTATCACACTACAAACACTTAAATACATTTCAATATGAAATACATTTCAATATTTTGAAATGCCTTTGTTGAAAGAAAGGCTACCAATTTCTGGCTATCATTTTTGTTTCTATACCTCTGTATAAGTAAGCATCATTTAGTATTTGATCTCCTGTCTTCACTTCTTGTAGTCTTACTGGTTGAGATTTTCTGCAATTCACTAATCCATCTGGCCCTGACTGTCTCTGGAATCGTACGTCTCATTGTGGATAACTGTTAACAACATTCATCCAATCACTCATGCCCGAAATAGTTCCTCCTCTTTAACTTACCAAGGTTTGTTAAAGTCACCACTCAAAGAAAAAAAAAAAAAGTTATCTCTCAAAGATTTCCCAAATCTTTTTATAGACACTGTATGTGTTCAGGTCTCTTCTACTTGGACTGTTAAAATAGCTTCCTCACCTCAGGCCAAATGCATCCTCCACCATTCTGCTGGAGTTATCTTTCTAAAACACTTTGACTTTGCTTTCTCACGCTTTGTAATTTCTTGATGGGTTCATGTACTGCATAGGACAAAGTACGGATTCCATATTATGGCAAACATTTTTAACACTGTTTTCCCATCTGCACTTCATTCTAGGAATCCAGACCTGGTGGGATTTCCAGAAGAGGGTATGAATTCCCCAGTTTTGTATCTGCGTATGCGTCCTTTCCTTTAAATAGTCCCCCTCCTTTTCATCCCTCATTGCCTGGGAAAGTGTGTGCCTCAAACATAACTTCTTCTCTGGAGTTTTATCTGTGCCAAGAGGCTCTTGGAGGCCTATGCTTCTTTGTGATTTTATGGACTCTTTTACATTTCAGGACGAAAGCCCTTAAGTCAATTGTAATATAATTATTTTTCTCACATTTGCCTTCCTCTCTAGGCTGAGCTTATTTTTCTCTGATCTTTTTCTCTACCAAAAAATAAAAATGCTCATTACATGTTTACTGGGAGAATGAAAAATGGCAATGCAGTTTAGCTTTTCATTTCTTATCACTTCCAAAACACTAAGATAAGGAGAAGGCAAGGAAAATCTCGGGAAGAAGGGAATCAGGGTAGGCTGCCTCTTACCCTGTTTGTTTCCTGCTTCAAAAGAGATTCTTTTTGGCTCAGGCTGTTTGTGACAAGTTAGGGCCTGTTCTTTGTTCCTCTCTCTCTTTTTTAAAAAGCATATTTGTAGACATTATTGTCTAATGAATAATATATCCAAATAAATATCTGCGAGGGTTCAGATTAGCAAATGGGTTGTCGTAGAAGCATTAAAAACTAGTGATTCTGACAAGCGACACATCATTTTTGAACAATAGTCTCTATTTCTCTAAAGATTTTGCAGTGAAGTTCACAGTTAACACAAGCATTAGATAAAAACATTTTAAAGGAAATCATATGTAAAATTTTTTATGCTAGATCATTTGCCTGACATTATATCTATTTTTTAAGACTAAAAACAAACATCTGAGTAATAAATTAATAAGATTTAAAAGCAGCACATTGTTATCAGAGAGCCCTGAAGTACAGGGTATGATCATATTCCAGAAGCCCACGATTCATGATGACAGGGAGCTAGTATATCATATCGTCATGGCAACAGGATGTCTTCTTAGGTTTAAATTTGTTTGTGTTGCAGATCCATAACTTTAAAAGCTTATCCAAAGCTTTTAAAGAACAACTTGTATCACTTCCATGGTTCATGCTGTATGCTAAAAATTCATGGCTATTTTGCAAATGGTAATTTGAGTGTTCTTTACTTTTGTTCTTTTTGTCTACAAAATGCACAGTTATCAGACTAAAATGGTTATGCTTGACTGTTTTGTTTTTTTTGTCACTCACGTTGCTTCAATATAGAAATGTAGGGGTAATGATTTTCCTCCCCATATTTGCTGTACAGAGACTCTGGATTTATGTTTTTAGATGTAAGTACGTATATTTCTTCACTGAGGCAACAATGATGAAAAGCAAACAGCTATTTTAACGTGCTGAATATTCTGAACTATTATTAATAAGCCTCATGTGTTGTTCAAAAAAGCCAAACCCATGCAACACTCTCAATTCTTTCTGACTGGCAAAAGCACTTCTTTTGCCCAGAGATTCTCTGTAAACAGTGAAGATAAACAATGATCAATGGTCCTGTTCACTGCCTAGCAAAATGTCCTTGACACCCCTCCCATCACAGCACAATGTGGACAGCTGGGTCCTCATTTAAAAGCTGGGAACAGAACCCGGGAAGTGGGAACCACAAAGGGTGAGAAGGAAAGAGGAAGGGAGGATGGAGGGAGGAGAGAGAGAGAGAGAGAGAGAGAGAGAGAGAGAGATTGAGAGAGAGACACCAAAGTGAGAGATCTGCTTATGGTTGCCTTTGCAATTGTTAACCCGTTAAGAGTTAGGGATGGAAATTTCCCACATCAATATGCATTGCATTATTCCCTCCATTGAAGCAGATTGTTTTTGTAAGTTACCTTTGTCTTTAAAGAAGCATACAGATGAGGGTGAGGGAGGGAATGCGAAGTAGAGAAGGTGCTCTGTGATGGAATTAATACTGAATTGAAAGGAAAGGCATCTGCAGAATAAAATAACTAAGCTGGAAACTAAACTCTGCAATGTGCTGTTTTCTTTTTTCCATTGCCAGTTGTTTGTCTCAGTGTATACATACATGGGTGATGAAAAAGACAAGGTGCAAGACATCCAGTAGGTTTTTGAAATGGATCTCAGGTGTTTTTTTTTTATCATGTTACTATTTTTGTTGCATGATTTTTTTTCTGCTTCTTCCTGGGTATGACATAGATGACAATTAAAACCTTCGAGTTCTTATGTCCATTTATCTACTATTAGTTGGCCAAATGTAATGACTTCCATGAAGTCCATTCTAGTATTTGTAATTTGATTTTAAAAACTCAATTAGTGGGTCTGATTGTCATTAGTATTCATAACTCCTTCTGAAGATCTTAGCCATATGCTTTAGGAAAGAAAATGGGAAGCATTCTATCAGATAAGAATTGAGAAGCAACCCTTTGTTTCGTCGCCAGTAATTAGTCCTTCACCTCTAATGTTAGGAAATTGACTAAGCTTCTAACATCCCTGGTGAGGATGCCTATTGCAGAAACATAGACAATAACATTTAAATATCACATCAAGCCAGATGTTCAAGGGCAGGATTTACTCTGGTCCTGGGTGCAGATTAGACATTTCTTTTTTTAGTTTGTTCATGCCTGGGATTTATGACTATTATACACATTCAGTAGATCCCTGGTGGCCTGAGAGAGTGAGGATTTATTCTAAACTTGCAGCTTGTCCTAAGAAAATTGCTTTTGGTGATGGAAAGGGTGTGTTTTTTTTTTTCCTTTTCTTCACATATTTCTTTTGGTAGTATCATAATATTAAGAAGCCATCCTTAGAGCATTCCTCAAAGAGCTGGGATTTTATATGGGCTGGAGAAAAGGTCCAATCTTTGTAAAGTGTAGCTGGATCCCACTCTGTTTCTTCTCTCTCCCCCAACCACACTTGCACTAAGGGAAGACCAAGTTCAAACTCATCTGAGGGAGAGAAAATTAGTCCCAGATAAAGAGACCATTTCACTTCCATCACAGACTGAATTTATGAGAAGTATTCAATCAAGATGTAGTTGGTTGAATGGTGCTTCCTGCCCTTTGCCTAAAAGATACACACTTGTCACACCCTTGGAAACAATTAACGTTACCTTACTTAGAAAAAGGATTTTTGCACATGTGATTAAGTTAATGATCTTGAGGTGAGATTGTCCTAGATTATCCTAGTGAGCCCTAAATCCGACGATAAGTGTCTATAGAAGAGAAAGACAGAGGGAGATTTGAGAGAGCCAAACGGGGTGGGGGGGGGGGAGTGATGTGACACATAGGCAGAGATTGGAGTGACACAGCCACAAGTCTAGAAATGCCAAGTGCCACCAGAAACTGAAAGAGGCTAGGAACAGAAGAGTCTTTCTTAGAGTCTCTGGAGGGAGCACAGCCCTGCTGATTCCTTGATTTCAGGCTTATAGCCTCCATAAAGGTGAGAGAATAAATTTCTGTCTTGTTTGATGGCACCAAGTTTGTGGCGATTTGTTACAGCAGCCACAGGAAACTAATCCGTAGAGGACCATGGGATGAAATATGTGATGTACATGCAATATTTGAATATGTGGTAGGTGTGGCTTCGCCAGCATCCCTCCACTCACACACACCCCTTGTATGCAGAGACCTGAGAGAGCACGAGCTAGTTGGAAACTGAGGAAGCCATCTCACTGGCTTTGAATTATTTCTGTTTCCTTCTATAAACACTCTCTTTTGGCTCTTAGGCATCATCCCATTCCAAATCCACCAACTTCAGCATCAGTGGCTTTATTTCTCATGTATATCCTCCCTTCTGCCTTCCCCTCTTTGCTCTCGTTATCAATCCCAGACTTAGGTTGATAAAATGTATTTTCTTCCAGGTAAAATGTTGTGTCTCTTAAACCCTCTGAAGGTTGTTTTTGTTTGTTTATTTGTTTGTTGTTGTTTTTAATCAAAGCTCTTGCAACTGCTGGCCTTTGCTGGAGAAAATTCTAGTTTAAGAACTGATCATAGCATAGAGGAATGCCAATCAAATGGAATATACAGAAAAAGGATGGCTGACAAATGTAAGCTCTCCTGTTTTTAGTGATATGTGTATTTTTTGTCCTCTTGTGATTATCAATATCCTTTATGTAATATATGTAAGCTAGTACCTGCCGTCCTCCTAAAAATCATAGCAGACTGATTTAGACAGTAACTGCTGAGTTTGTTTCTTTCCAGCATTTTTAAGTCGAAAAATGTTGAGAGATTCTGGTCATAAATAATAGAAGTTTTTTGACTTGTCTTAATAGCAACAAATAAAATTTCCCGAGCGTTTTAGAAAATAATTGACTTAGACGAGATAGAGTGCTTATGCACATTTGCTTTCACAGCCAGGGGACAAAGATAGCACTGTAACTGCAGTGGTTTAAAAGGCTGGACAAAGCTGTTAGCTCTTTTGGTTTCATCCTTTACCACAATCTGATATATAAAAATGTAGTGACAAAGATTAGACTTTTATGTGTGGTAGCTGATGAAACTGACTTTTTCTAACTATATATTTTTGATGGTGTGTATAGAGCATGGAGACTGATGGCTAAAGATGGAGAAAAGAATTGAGAAAAGAGTAGAGATGGTTAAAATGTCAGCAGATAATGAGAATATGTCACTATTATGCCTCCCGTGGGAGTACCAAGTAAAAATCCCATTTATCAATGATGCAATTCTGACGCAATTGTTCTGTTACATAATAGTTGGGAATTGTATTAACAACCGAAAGCAATTCTAAGTCTAAGCAGGAATCAGTGTAATAAGTAAGCTCATGATCTTTGGAATCAGATAGGATTAAAATTCTGGCTCTGAAACCGATGTTGAGATTTGTGTGTCATCTGACTTATTTGTGCCTCCTTTTACATTGGGTACAATACATCAAAGAGTGGTGGAAATTAAAGGAGGCAGCAGCAAATAGAGCAATGGTTGTCATGTCATAAGTGCTCAAAAAATGTGTATTATTGCTATTTCTCTCTATCAAACCCTGGAAATTCTCAACTATCTTACATAAATGCATAAAAGATGAAATGGAATATGTAAATTAATGCGTTAAGCATTTTCTGCCCTGCTCAAGGTCTTAACACTAATTTAAGGAAGCATTAAACTCTGGAAAGGGGACTGACTAAAACACAAAGAAAGAAAGTAGTTGTCTATGGAGTGACTATGAATTTAAACACTAATAAATAAAAATAGGAAATGAATGAAAGTCAACTTAGAAAGCTAACAGCATGAAAGAATCCTTTTTCAACAGAGATCTTAACTTTACAACAATTATACTCTACTCCAAGATAAAACACAAAAGTATAGTGAATTATGGCACTTCCCCATAGTATCTGTTTTTAATCTTTATTTTTTATGAAATACTAGGATAATCAGAGATAGGAGGAGGAAGAGAGGAAAGAGAAAAAGCAATCAGCAGAATTTCATGGCTCAATGATGGGACATGTTAGAGATGTACTCCTAATAAAAATACTAGGAGGCAAATTCCATTCTCTTTATAAATGAAGGAATTGTGGTATTGAGAGGTTAAATTGCCTGCCTCCTATCCTCAGATTATAAGTGGTTTCAAAAAAAGTGCTGTCCACTTTATGAGAGCGTAGGGTTGAGTTGATAATAATGAATAGGAAATCTGGGGGACAGTTTCACCTGGAAGAACTGGCCTTTCTCTTTCTTTTATGCCCTGAATTTAGTCATCTTAATGTTCTTATTTATAAGCATTCTAGGTGGTATTATGGGGAAGAAAACACTCAATATATGCTTCTACAGGAAGGAAAAGAAGATGAGGAGGAACCCTCTTCTCTCCCTTGGATTAAAATTCCTATGTAACTAACTCAGTGGATGGGACATTACCTCATCAAGGCTCATCTCAGATGTCTGTTTAGATATCCTGTTATTTTGTATAATTCAGGAATTTAGGCAAGTAGGCCAACAGGTCTCATTTTCACATGAAGCAAGAGATTTCGGGCTTTCAAAATCTATGCTGTTAGCAAAAATTACCATTTTGGGGAGGCAGTAAAATAGTTTGCCATTAAAGAGTGCAGAAAATAATTTGAAACCTTGTTCTTGGTGGATACCCTAAAGCAGTGGGGTTCTGAAACTGTGTTTCCCCTGCGAAGACAGCATCAACATCACTTGGTACTAGTTAGAATTGCAGATTTTCGGACCCATCTCCAGAATCAGAAACTCTGGAGGTGGGGCCCAGCAATCTGTGCTTTAACAAACCTTCCAGGCGATTCTGATTCAAGCTAAAATTTGAGAAGCACTGACCTAGAATTGCAAATGAGGATTTCAAGGGAGGGAAGGAGATGAAGAGAGATCCACAAATCCTGCTGCAGAGGTTCTTTTTAAGGAAGAATGTGAAAGGGTGATGGAAAGACAAAGAGAAAGGTCATCTCTTATAAAAGTCTTTTGGAAATGACTTAGACATACGTTCAGGGCTCCAAAGGTAGACTTTTGCCTTCGCAACACCTTGTAGTGGAGGAACTCAGAGGACTAGGATGGAAAGACATAATTCAAAATACAAAGAGAATTTCAAAAAAGGCTTGCACCCACATTCTTCTTCCTAATGCAAACAAGAACAGAAATCTTGGAATCTTGGAAGCATTGCAAAGCCGGTGGAATGAGCATAAATTGCTCCTATCTCCAGACCCTTTCAAGGGGCCTCTGAGTTAGCGCTGCAGATGTCTGTGTTGTGAAGTGGCTGGACTGTGTTCCTGAGGACTGCCCTCTCACCTGAGGATGAAATCTGTTCCTCTGCTATTCTGCCAGATGTGGCTGTGCAACTCGGTCTCCTTTGTCATTGTTTTGTGAGTTGTTGTTCAGAGCCACCTTATTTCCATTGTTCAACACCCATCAGGGCACTTTGAAATAAATGCTGACTACCTGTGCCCTCTGAGATTTCATGTTGGCTTTGAAGGTCATGTATGTCACTACAGATGTGATAGAATAGAATCATGGAAACAACCGGAGTCTTTGAAGTCTTCTAATCTGAACTCCTCACATTTCAGATGAGGAAATGAAAGTATGGAGAAATTAAATGACTATTCAAGGCCACACAATAACAGAGGGAAAGCAACTCCATATTTTCTGGTCTTAATTTACTCAACAACTACTGATTAAGCATCTTTTAAGTGGTAGGCAGTAGGGGAGAACAATGACGAATGAGGACTCTTGTCATCTAGTGGACAAGCTAGAGAAGAAAAGCAATTATGTGGAATATAATAATTTTAATAATAAAGTAAGCTTGTGATGCTATATGACAGCGTAAGTGGGACACCTAAGTCATCCTTGAAGAATGTAAGTTCCCTGAATACAGAGATTGAATCTGATTTAATTACAGTTGTGTCCACCATAGCAATCACATAGTAATGACACTCAAAACATATTTGTTGCATGCATAGATGTGTCCTGTAAGTGATCTTTCTTACTGTGACTAAGAAAGTAGGTTTTTGTAATTCCTCAGAATGAAAGCCTTTGTTGAAACCCTCACTGGAAAAGAGTTTCTCTTCCATAGTGTGTAGGTGGGACCAAATTATACCCTTACTTCCCCATCTCCTCTGCAACATGCATCAACAGTTACCCCAGAAATGTAAATTTCTTGTTTCTTTACCAATGAAGCAATGTGAGGGTGTTGGGGTTAGGAGCTGCATAGGACACATTTTCCTCTACTATGAATAGCACCGATGTTGTTACGAACTGAATTGCATGTGTTATGTACCCACCCCCCTTCCCCCTGCCTGCCTTACATGTACTCCATTTTGTTGAAGCCCTAACCCTCAATGTCACTGTTTTTGGAGATAGGGCCTTTAAAGAGAGAATTAAGGTTAAATGACATCATAAGGATGGGACTCTAGTCCAACATGACTTGTGTCCTTATAAGAAGAAATCTACAGAGACAAAGCCAAGTGAGAACCATGTCTGTGAGCTATAATGGCTTCCCCATGTAGCCAGAAATATTCAGGATGCAGCCTCATCCTTTAGCCTGCAGATAGAGTTTGAACTAGCCCTTGTGTTTCTCACACGGAAGATCATAGATTTTCCTCTCTGCTGCTCCATTATTGCATATGAGTTAAAAGGAAAATATTGCATGCTGATTATTTAAAACATGCTTTTCATTAAAAAGTAAATACTGTGCATCCGAGGATAAGTTTAAAACTTCATATAATCCACACAACCTGAAGAACAGGTTTGTTTTGAATAAAGGCATTAAAATTCCTTTGGTAAAATGTGAATTAAAAAACTGAAAAATAGCCACAAGACATGTGAATAAAGTATGTCATCCTTACAATAGAAGCTTTATAGAATTTTGAAATAATAATTTCCTCTTATGGTAAAACTTAGTAAACACACAATGTACCCAAGCTTATATAATAAGTGTGGAGACAGTGAGAATGTGAAAAACACAGTAAACAGAGAGGCAAAGTGGAAGGCAGAAACACATTACTGAGGCAGAGATTCAGATGGAATTACGATGAGTAAATGCTGGGCTTGTATCTTTTTAGCTGTCAGTGTTTCAACATTTAGTGCATTATTTTAGCAATATAGCATACATATCTCAAAAGTGACATGAGCCACTATTTACTTACAGATCTATAATTCTGGGAACTAGGAGGATGAACAATAATTGCCTTTGTGTACCAAAGCTGTCAACTTTTGGAGGTGCAAAGCATGCTAAAATGTCTTTTCCTAAGTTCCTCATAGTAAAGTTTTGCCAAAGTTGGAAATAATTGCTGTGAAATCCTAACTCTGGTAAGACATTCTGGGAAAGAATATGAGGTTCGACAGAAATGGAGTGGGGCCGTTGCAATTCCTATCTTGCAGGGAGATAGCATAAATTCTATTCCCAGATAAGGATATAGGGACTGAAGCTTCCAATGACTTGATGAGGGTGACCCCATAATAAGAAGTAGAGAATTCAACCCAAGGCATATCTAATCTCAAAGTCAAGATATTTTCCCATGATACTTGTCATATGGCCAGAATGTTCTGAGACTTCTGAGGGCTTACTAAATTGTCAAAGGGCTCCTGAATAAAAACATGTAGTAGGTATCAAGATTCTCCCTTAATCCACTAATTTGGGAACAGATTAAATAGTCACGCTAAAACATAGAAGATATGCACCATAAAAGCTTATTGTCCTCCTCATCATTAGGGAAATACAAATCAAAACCACCTGTCAGAATGGCTAACATTAACAACTCAGGCAACAACAGATGTTGGCGAGGATGCAGAGAAAGAGGATCTCTTTTGCACTGTTGGTGGGAATGTAAGCTGTTGCAGCCACTCTGGAAACAGTATGGAAGTTCCTAAAAAAATTAAAAATAGAACTACCCTACAACCCAGCAACTGCACTACTAGCATTTATCCACGGGATACAGGTGTGCTGTTTTGAAGGGACACACGCACCCTAATGTTTATAGCAGCACTATCAACAATAGCCAAAGTATGGAAAGAGCCCAAATGTCCATCGATGGATGAATGGATAAAGAGAGGTGGTATATATATACAATGGAGTATTACTCGGCAATCAAAAAGAATGAAATCTTGCCATTTGCAACTACATGGATGGATCGAGAAAGTTATTATGCTAAGCAAAATTAGTTGAAGACAAATATCATAGGACTTCACTTACATATGAGGAATTTAAGACACAACACTGATGAACATAAGAGAAGGGAAGCAAAAATAATATAAAAACAAGGAGGGGGACAAGATATAAGAGACTTTAAATATAGAGAACACACTGAAGGTTGCTGCAGGGGTTGTGGGAGGAGGGATGGGCTAAATGGGTAAGGGGCATTAAGGAATCTATCCCTGAAATCATTGTTGCACCATATGCTAACTAACTTGGATGTAAATTAAAAAATAAACAAATTAAAAAAATTCTTGTTCTCTCCAGGATGATGACTGTAAACCACCTGTAAAACAACCAAATATCAAGCATGTATCTGAAGAATCTTGTATACAGAAAATACTCCGCACTAAATAGGGCAGTTCTAATCTATTTAAATAGACACAACTGATCAGAGACTCAATAAATCCACATCCATTTTCTTCTCAAGAGACTTAATTTGAGGAAGGAAGAGCACCATGAGTTTTTTTTTTTTTTTTTTTGAAGTGAGGGCCCAAACAGTTTCAAAACATTGGTTTTGTGTATTTCTTGATGTTCCTTGGCAGCATGGGCCTCATATTCCCAGCGGGCTGGTTAAGGAGAAATACTGAAATCTTTTTCATGAGGAGTAAAACCAGGAGTTTCAGAAAGTATAGCTTAACATAAATACCAAAATAGATTATCAAACATCGTGCTATCACCAAAGTTAGTGTTATGTCGTAGCACCGTTAGTGAAGACAGAGTTGTGTTGACTAATGTGAATAAAGACATGATTATTGATTTTATTTTTTTTATTCTGCTTAATTCTTATCATCTGGACTCTCCCAGTACATTAAAAAGACAGATATGGTAGCTATTCCCTTGTTCCCTTCTTGGGCTTATGATTAGATGAGAGAATTAAAATCCATTTGATTAAAGCAAGTTTCATTACATGGAGCTGATTCACTAGTTGATACCCAATAAGATCACAGCATAGATAAATATCAGTGGCTCTGAATCAACCTGAGTCACATTTCAGGTGACAATTCACACAAATATTCTCTATCTTATTTGATAGTTTTGTGATAACCTGGTGAAATGAATCAAAACTGGCTACTACATTTGTAGAATATAATAATGACGTAGTCACAAAATATAACAGAATTCAAAAGAAGAAGAAACATCAGTGAGTAGGTACTAGTAGTAAAGATAATAATTTACAGTAGGAAAGAAATAGCTTAGAGAAAGAGTAGAGCATTTTTTAGATCCCGACATAAATATAGCTATTACTGTGGTTCTCTGGTGAACAACTAATCCTTTTTACCAATCTACTAAAATATGCCTGAATTGTCACATGTAGCACTTGGAAAATAATCCTTCCATTTTAATTTCCATTAGTCAAAATCTTTATGTTGCACAGGAAGCGAATTTTTACCTTGATCCTCTTAGGGTTTTTCGTCTGGGCCTGAGAATTAAACTGGCAAATGACAGATTAACAGAAGAAAAGCACACACATTTATATTAAGTTTTATGGGACATGGGGTGATCATAAAGAATGAAGACAAAGAAATGGCAAAACCTACTTGCTTTTAATATTAGGTCAAACAAAGATAATTGTGAGGAAGCTAAAGGCAGATAAGAATTATTTTAACCAGGCATATAAAATTCTCTATCTCAACTTCTTGTTCCTAATAAGAATGCCCCTTTGCTTCTGGTATAGGCAGGACATCTTTCATATTGGAATTTCACCTGCTTTTAAGAAAAAAATGGGAGGCCAGAGTGATTCTCTTGTATTTGGTGTTTTTCAAGTGCCTTTAACTCACAGTAGTCAGTATGAAAAGCAGCATATTTTGGGGTGACACGTTCTGAACTCCTTCACTGTATAGTTTATGTGCATATTTGATCATTACATTTTAAAGACATGTTGAGAAGCTAAACAGGATTTGTACAAGAGTGACAGTGACATAATGATTAAAGGGCTGAAAAGTCAGTCTTACATGGAAAGGTTAGAAGAATTGGCATTTAGCCTGGAGAGGCGTAATATGATTACTATCTTCAAATAGATGCAGTTTTTGTGTGTGTGTAACATTGTGGTAGACTACAAAAATTGGTTACCCTGTGGAGAGAATTTATTACCTATTCAGTACATAGTTTTTGAAAGCTACCAAGTGCCAGGCTCTGGATTAGGTGAATAAGTCATTTTCTTTCCTTTAAGAATTTCACAGTATAGGATGCTATACTGATATAGACGAGAATAATTGTATTCCTTAGGGTAAAGGCTAAATTACCTTATCAATGAGATCCTCAAATATTGTTATTCAAATATGCTGGGATTCAAATGTTTTAAAACTTCATAATCTAGCCAGTCACAGCTAGGTGAGGCAGACTAACTCAACCTAGGAGGTGGTAGGGAACATGTCCTTCGATTCTATCCCTCCTCCCTCAAAGGTAGTGTATGGTTGAAGCTAGGTCACTACCCACTCGTGGAAGTTGATAAAAACAACAAATGGATGGCATCAATTTCATTCAAAGTAAGTGAGGAGGCAGTTGCCAGTAAGCTCACATTCCATTGTTGTGACTTTGGTCATACGACCATACCTTGCAAGGGTGCATTCTTTCGAGCTGGGTAACCACATGCTCAGCTACAATCCTATTATTATGGAAGAAGGAGAAAAGGATGTTAGGAAACAACTAGCAGTTTTCCATAGATAAGAAATATTATCATAAATATTAGCATATCAGTATTTCCATTCTTAAAAATCATGTGGAGCAGCTAACAATGCTCCTGGATAATTAAGATATACTTTGCCTGAAGTCCCCATCTGCCTATACCAGAAGCAGGATCTTGTCTATACTTTGTGTAAAAGTGTTCGGGTTATTTTTGACCACTTCTGACAATTTGTTTCTAAACTCTTTTTGGCCTCTGAGGATTTCTGTCTATAGAATTGTAGAGAATACCTAAAATTTCTTAAATTCTATGAGTGAAAAGTATGACCAGAGTGAATTCAGTCCTGGATCTCTCTCTTCATCTGCCTGCTATGAGGCTTCTGGTCCTAGAGACACTTCTTTTCCCAGCCAATGAAGGGGACTATAACCAAGTTGTTCTGCTTTTGTAGACAAAGCATTTGGGTCACCATATTCTCTCTCAACATCTAATAAAATTCAAGCACGGAATTTTATTGAAATCTCTCTACAATGGATACTCTTCATCTACATTTTTTTTTTTTTGGCATTTAGTTTAAATGGGTATTTTCTTCAAAATCCTATCTGATCCTGACATCATAGGCAGTACATTGGCAAGGTCTCATATGATTTAATAACACTGTCAGACTCAGAATTAATTTAGTTCAATTCTTACAGCTCAAATTCCACAAGCACTGTAACAAACAATTTTATAATGCATGGCAAGCCTATTAAAATAATCAATCCAAAAAACCAGACTCTCAAAAATCCTTCTAATGAAATTGTTTGTAATTTATTTACAAGAAGATATTATTTCAAATAGAATAAATCATATCCTACATCATCTTGTAAGTACTGTATTTTTTTTTGCGGAGTGACATATATGTCCTACCGGTGGATCCATCTTATAACAATAATTGGAGACAGGAATTCTTTGAAAAAAAAATTTTTAAATGTTATTAGATTAGATAAATGGACAAATACTTATTATTAGGTCGAATTTTTAACTCGCATTTGTTCATGTCTAAAACACAGTGATTAAAGATATATATTCACTTAATAGACTCTTTTGCATGAAATGTCCAGTTAATTTAGTTAAATAATCACTCTTCTTAAAAAAGTCCAGTAAACTCAAACAAAATTAGTTTGACTACTTTTTGAACTGACTGAATAATCAAGTAGTCATTTGGAGCAAGATGTTCCTATCAATTGTGTGTATAATTAAAAGTCAGTATATCTTTTGTCTCAGTTCCACTAACTCCTAACTAATAAAGTTATGATTTACATGAGCTTAAGGAATTGAAACTTAAATTATATATTACAAAATATAGTCAATATCTAGTCAATTAGATTTCTGTGGCTAAAATATGGCCTCCTGAAACTTTACATATTCCAAAATTATAGCCTTAGCACTTGCAAAACTATTTTAAATAATCACAGAGGAAAAGAAAACTTAATGTACTAGGTACAGCTAGACCTATGCACAGAGAAAAATTCCTCCTGCCCTTTTATGCTCAATTGAAGTGATTCTTTTCAAATTTGTTTGGCTATTGTTTAATGCAACTATAACAAATTTCTAAATAACTGACTCAAACCTGTTACTATAGTATCTACAATATCTGATTGCTGATCAACTTTTTTCCCATCTTTTTGATTTCCTGACAGTTGCCTAGAATAATGCCAGTATGATTGGGATAAGATTCAGCATTTTAATGTTGAACTTCATTGCTATGAGTATTATAAGTAACTACGTTCTTATGTTTATGATAGTGTAGATAATGGAAGTATGGAAAAGCTACCACATCTGGACTACAACAGGACATTTAAGAGGATTTATCATGAAAACCTCATGTTTAAACTTTGAGTATCAGCAAAAAGAAGAAGTAACTTACTAAATGAGAAAACAAATTAGAACAATTGCTAATCAGAAAGGAAGTATCCACTGGTAGGCTTGAGGGTATATGATCCAGTATTGTTACTCACAGATAGGGGATTTATATAGGCATATTCATAAAATTGTGATACAAGATATAGATTTATAAATGCAATGTATTTTTATATCAAGATGTCAAATGCCATGGCAGTTTTTTGGGCTGAATCAAATAAATCAAGTCCAGGACTTCAACTTTTTTTGTAACATCAACCCTTTCCCCATTGAAAGAAGGACAGTGAGATTGAGATATGGCTCTGAACCAAAAAATGACAAAAAAGACTTTGAAATCTAAGTGAGATTATCCAAATTGGTATAATATCTCAAATCAGCCTGGGCAAGATGACTATTTTCATTAGTCAGTTTATGACCAGAATTTTGATTTCCTATGTATCTTTTTTTAAAAAAAATTAATGTTTATTTACTAGAGAGAGAGAGAGAGAGAGAGAGAGAGAGAAGTGTGAGCTGGGGAGGGGCAGAGAGAGGGACAAACACAGACACACAGATTCTGAAACAGGCTCTAGGCTCTGAGCCATCAGCACAGAGCCCGAAGGGGACTCGAACTCAGGAGCCCTAAGGTCATGACCTGAGCTGACCTTGACCTATGTGCATGCCTATAGTAAATCACACAGTGAAGAGACAAAAAGAAGGATTGAAGGCACTAGGGATGTTCATGCTACAGAAGAGAAGATTTAGGAGAGACAAAAAAAAGTTTTCTTCATTGTCACAGGATTAGAGACGAAGCTTACTCTACATGGCTCCAAGGGTATAAACAGGAAACCAAGGGTTAGACAGATTTAACTTTGATTTAAAGGTGAATTTTGTAAAAGAGTTGTCCTGTGCCAAGATAGAGTCACTGAAGAATAATGGATTCCTAATTTGGGCGTATTCAAGAATAGGCTAGACCATTATTGGGTAAATATATAATTTTAGAAGTTCAACTATTAAATAAATAAGATAAAATGATAGATGATATCCTTTCCAAGACTCTAACATCCATCCTACATATTTTATAAGATTTTTCTGGAGATTAACTGAGGTAATAAACATAGAAGTACTTATGAAAAACTTATGTTTTGAGGGAAGAAGTTTAAGTCTTTAATTTTAATAGTTCAAGTTCCAAGTTATACAGAAGCAATTTAATATAAACTTATTTTTTTCGAAAAAGTAGTGAAATTAAAATTTAATAATTATCAATCTTATGACGTAATTGAAAATGTTGATAGAGCCTTCTACAATTAAAAAAAACTTGTAAATTCTTTTTATAAGATATAATAAGATGAAAATAAGACAAAATGGAAAGCTATTTTACTAGATACAAGCAGTTAACATCTATATTATATAAAGAGCTCACATAAATATACATTTTAAAATTCTGAGTGAGAAACATGGAAATAATAGAACAATTTTCGCAGAGTAAACAAATATTAAATATAATTGCATGGAAATAATTATAGTAACAGATGTTGATTCAACCTTGAGAATAATTCTACACCTATTAAATTAATAATATTATAAACATGATTTTATCCAAGTACAGATGAATTTATTGGGAAGGTTATACATATAAACTCTTCACAAGGAATTTGCAAATTCTTACAACTTCTTTGTGAGACAATATTATAACATAATCCTTCATTTGGTATTGGAAGATAGTTCTTCACAGGACTCTCTCATTTCTGTACATCTTGTGAACAGAAGCACAGATGGCTTTTTTTGTGGATAATCTTTTTAAGATTGTTTTATAGCAAATAGCCTTGGAAGATAGGGATAGTGCCTTTTTACTATTGAGTATAATAGAAATAATATCGCCCCCTGAGGCAAAAGGCAGCTGCACTTATCAGCCATTATAAGAAATTTGGATTATTAAGAAAACTGAGGGTTCTTCTCCTGTAACACAGCCCATTACATATGTAGGTGTTACCTGCCTTTTTTTATGTCACCCTGAGGGAACTGGGGCTTGAGGAACTGACCCATGAAAATTTATGATATTCTGGGTATTTCTGTTTTGGTGAGTAATAAAGTATCATAGGTCTCTGATCCAGGAGTCTTCGTGTGTTCTGCCAGCATCCACGAAACTATGGCAGTCTAACCTGTTTGTTTGGAAATCTCATTTCTTGGCTTTTGGCATAGAGACAATGCAGTGTGATTTAGAAGGAGCCTAAACTTTAGAATCAGACCATCCATATTCAAGTTTGATTTCTGCCACTAGATAAATCATAAAACCTATCCAAATCCCAATTTCCTCATTTCCAAAATAGAGGATAAAAATGCTTAATTTTTAATGTTTATGAAAACATTAAGTGAGAAAATGAAAGCCACATATTCCTGCCACATATAAGAAATATAATTAGGGGTGCCTGGGTGGCTGAGTTGATTAAGCCTCTGACTTCTGCTCAGGTCATGATCTCACAGTTCGTGAGTTCAAGCCCCGCAATGCGCTCTGTGCTGACAGCTCAACGCTCGGAGCCTGCATTAGATCCTGTGTCTCCCTTTCTGCCCACTCCTGGTTGCGCTCTGTCTCTGTCTCTCAAAAATGAATAAATGTTAAAAAATAAAAACAAATATAATTAATGCTTATCTCTTGTCTTTCCCTCCCTCTGCCATCCATCATAATTGTTATCCAACATTTCAATACCGTGACAAATAAATGCCCTATCAATAGAAAATAATTGGTTGCTGTCTGTGTAATTGTAATTCAGCTTAAGGATATCAATCAGCAGAAGATGAACTTGTACTCTATTAATAAATGGCATTTATTGCATATTAGTCTCTTTTTTACCGACAAGATCTGGAGGTCTGCTGCTTGGCAAGTAAGACCATATTTTGGTCATGTAATATGTAATATGTTGACTATGTAATATGTTAAAAGCTTTCTTACCAGTAACGAATCAAGTTCTGAAATGTTCCTATACTGTGTTAAGACCAACTGCAAAAGTGTCTGGAGAGACACATGTAACTTAACAATCCTATCAGGCAACATCTTAGTAAATCTATCCTAACCAGGCTAAGTAAGGATAGGAAAGAAGGTTGCATTTGCTTATTTGTGGGTTTTGTTTGTTTTTTGTTTTGTTTTGTTTTGATTCGTTTTTGCCTGAGGTATTTCCTATCTCCTCAGGTCTCTGACATTACTCTCAAATTATGAGGCAAATTTTTCAGCAAAATTATCTGAAGTACTTATTCTTTCTCATCACGTCTGCAAGACCTGGGTATCTTTCAAATGACTCTTCCATCTGTTTCTTCTTCTAATGCCAGGACCTCCATCCTCTTCCTTAGAGTTATATTTCCTTTTGAACACTAATTACTGCCTGGGACGTGGCTCAAGTTTGCCTCCCTCCCTCTGACTTGGTGACTGTGCCACGCCAGATTCTCTCTAGAGCAGGGAGGTCATGTGAGTTCTGTTGCCCTGTTTCCTCGGCAACCTTTAATTTGGTTCCATCTGGGTCTCGCTGACTCCCAGAATTCCATGTTGTCACAGCCCAATTTACATCATTTCCCCTCTAGGCTGGGGCATGTTATATTGGGGGAGAGCAGTGAAAACAGGAAGAAAAAAAAATCCAACCATAGGATAGTGGCTGAGTCAATTATGCTATATGTACCTTTTGATAGATCATTGTTGTTTTTCTTTCTCAGTCTTTTGCTATATTACAGAAAAATGTTAAAAGGACATGCCATATTGTACACATGCACGTAAATTGGCAGAATAAATTTTTAGTAGTTGGGATGGATGGATTGAACAGTATCTGCATTTTTGTTTTCAGTCATTGTCAAGTTGCCTCCACAGGGGTTGCACCATTTTACTCCCACTAGCAATATATTAGAGGAATTATTTTCTCACAAACTGGCTAAGAGAGTTTGCTATAAATTTTAGATTTTTGCTCTATCTATATAGGTTAAAATTATATCTTGGTATAGTTTTTAGTTTTCTGTTTTTTTTTTAATTATGAGAGAGGTTGATGATGCTTTCCTATGTTTAAGAGACTTTTAGCCTATAAATGTTAAGTTCATATATTTTGCTCATTTTTCTAATGAGTGTTGTTTTTTTTAACTTCTTAATCCACCAGGAACTTCTTATCTATTTTTTCTGTGAGATATATAATTTGAAGTTTTGTTTGTGATTTGCTTTTGCTTATAGTGTTTTTCATACAAAAGAGCTTTTAATGACTTCTGGAATTGAGGTCATACTTTGGAAGGTTTTCTCTACTCCAAGACTATGAAGAAATGTGCCCATATTTTTTCTCTGGTATTTACATGGCCTTGTTTTCCCTTCTAGACTTAGGTTACCATCTGTTCTGTTGCTCTGTAACAACGTGATAATTTACTTCTGACTCAATTTGGGTTCTCAATAAGGAGTCAGTTCATAGTGTAGAATACAGACATAATAAAATGAATTTGAGTTAATAAAGTTATGGTTTTAAATTCATTTAATATTGGAAAAATAAGAAAGACTCCAACATATTATAAGAGTGAAACAAATGATTTCTGTTGACCATTTCTGGACAACTTGTGGAAAAAGTAAGGGTATCTTTGGAATATATATATATATATATATATATGACTACATTTCCTGTCTTTCAAAGTAGGTTGTTTTTGATTTTGTTTTTGTTTTTTCTGGGAAAGACATGGCAGGCTATTTTCAGACAAGAAAGGCCCAGAGTGCTTAGTTATCTCCAGGTGTATTCCCAGTGAGGCCTAGAGGAGAATGGTCAAAAGCACAGCACACTAGGTATATCTCCCCATCAGTTGCTATTTACCTCTTAGCTTCAGTTTCCTCATAGGCAAACTATGGAAAAACGATGCCTTCTTCATAGCACTGAAAGGATTAAATGAGATGAAACAAGTACAGTGCCTGGCATATACATATCGTATATTATTCAACAAATAGCTCTTATTCGATATTGAAGCCATTTTATTTTAGATGACTCCATATTTTTAAAAGATGGAAATATTGGGGCGCCTGGGTGGCGCAGTCGGTTGAGCGTCCGACTTCAGCCAGGTCACGATCTCGCGGTCCGTGAGTTCGAGCCCTGTGTCGGGCTCTGGGCTGATGGCTCAGAGCCTGGAGCCTGTTTCCGATTCTGTGTCTCCCTCTCTCTCTGCCCCTCCCCTGTTCATGCTCTGTCTCTCTCTGTCCCAAAAATAAATAAACGTTGAAAAAAAAAAAGATGGAAATATTAATAACATACACATTTAGTTCACCCAAAGTAAAGGCAGCGTTGAGGATATATGACAACATAAATCTTCAAATGTATTGTCTCATATCACTGATTGAAAATGGCAACTTTAGGGGCGCCTGGGTGGCGCAGTCGGTTAAGCCTCCGACTTCAGCCAGGTCACGATCTCGTGGTCCGTGAGTTCGAGCCCCGCGTCAGGCTCTGGGCTGATGGCTCAGAGCCTGGAGCCTGTTTCCGATTCTGTGTCTCCCACTCTCTCTCTGTCCCTCCCCCGTTCATGCTCTGTCTCTCTCTGTCCCAAAAATAAATAAACGTTAAAAAAAAATTAAAAAAAAAAAGAAAGAAAATGGCAATTTTAGTCTATTAGATGAGACCTTGGAGATACTCATCTTCAAAGTTTTTGGAGAATAACCTTGCAAGAACTCACTGGCTGGTGACAGTAATTCAGTTAGTTCTACATCTTTCTAGTGGAATCTAGAGTAACATATACAAAACCAAGTGATAAATTTTGAAAAAGTCCCTGGTATGGCAGTGCCGTGCATTTTAAGTGTACATCAAGCCTTCTGGAGACAGTTTGAGATGGATGTTCAGTGTGTTGGTGTCACATTTTTAGACATGTTCGCAAGGTCTCTTTTTTTTTTTTGTCTCTTCATTCTTGCATTTCAGCAGCTGGAAATGGCTGTGCTGCTTCAGAACCCTGTGATATCTTTTTACTATACATTTAGATTTTTAAATGCCATTGTCACTTGCTGAATGCATTTGTAAGAAATGTGCAAATCAGCAAGTCTTTTTGAAGTGTATTTTGGCTAAATTATCTTTACTTAATGAATAGTTCCAAAACAAAAGGCACGGGTGATAATCATTATCCTTCTTTTGTTCTTGCTACCTTGGCAAAACTACAGGAGCCAATAGGAAACAGACAATTGTTCTAATTTATGAATAGTAATGAATTTTTGTTACTGTGGCTTCTAGAATTTGGCTTTGTTCACACTACTGTTGGAGAGCTAGAGCTGTTGAAATATAAGTGGTATAGTAACAAAATGAAAATGCATTCACAAATACGCATAAATAACACCTTGCTCAGCCAGTAGCCAATTATTTTCTGTTGATAGAGCACTCATTTCAGCGGTGGTATTGAAATGTTGAATGGCAATAAAATTAACATTATTAAATGTCCCTATGTAATTATAAAAGTGTTTGTGAACTGTTACCATAAGAAATACAGAATGCAGCATTCAGCTTTAACATTCATGAGTTGAGTGGATTTTTAAAAAATTATGAACTGCTATGATCCTTCATTTCCTCCTGTGTTTAACATGGATAGTAGTACCTACCTCATTAGATGATTATGGGAATAAAATGAGAATTTGCATCTAAAGCTAGAAATACAGTGTCTAGTTTATAGGAAGCACACAATTCTAGTTATTCAAATAAAGACAGAAAAAAAAGAATGCATGCTTGTGTTATAGGCACAGATACCTGATTTGTATCTCCATATGTGTGTCTTCATAAGAATTTATTTTAGACATGACACTTATTGACATACTTTTATAGTTGTAGATTAAGTGGTTGATTTAATAAAAAAATCATCAAAATAAAAACCATATATATTTACAACCAGATTTTTGTTCTGAAGATCTGTTTATAAATCTATTTGTACAGTGGCTCAAGATTTACAAAAGATAATTTAAGTTTATAGTTGTTTAAAAATTTTTTTTAATGTTTGTTTATTTTTGACAGAGACAGAGACAGAGACAGAGCACGAGCTAGGGAGGGGTAGAGAGAGACAGAGACACAGAATCCAAAGCAGGGTCCAGGCTCTGAGCTGTCAGCACAGAATTGAATGTGGGGCTTGAATCCCCAAACTGTGAGATCATGACCTGAGCTGAAATCAAGAGTCAGGCGCTTAACTGACTGAGCCACCCAGGCACCCCAAACTTGATGTTCTTTAAGTTTATCTTAGAGTTGTGCTATCCAGTAAGATAGCCACTTGCCACTTAAAGTTATTTAAATTTAGACATAAATTAATTAAAATTTAATAATATTTTAAAATATTTATTTGCAAAATAATATTCGATATTTATAACTCTATTAAAATTAGCAATTTCTTTAGTCATCCTAGCCATAATTTACAACCCTTAATAGTCACACGTGGTAAGTGGTTATTGTAGTAGACCACGAAGATACAGAATATTTCCATCATTGCAGAATGTTCTATTGGCCAGTGTTCCCTTGCAGAATTTACAGATCTACTTCTATATAGATGGAGAAAGAGACTCTGGCCTTCTGTGGCTTGAAACATTTTTATAATCAGACCCTTCTGCAGTCTTAAATTTAAGGTTTTGAATGAATTCCCAACCTTCTCCTGCCTTAACATTATACTAATTGGCATCTGGCATTAATGCTATTACCTTAATTCAGTGATCCGCAATCTTGGGAGTACATTAGAACCACGTGGAGGGATTTAAAAAATCTAGATAGCCAGGCCACATACTACATCACAGGCTAATTAAATTAGAATCTCTGATGAGGGGCAGGCAGAAATCAATATTTTTAATGCCCTCACAATGAATTCAACATCTGGTGAAGTTTGTCAACTATGGATCTAGCCACACAGATCTGGTTTTCCCATTTCCCATCGCTTGGTAATTATGTATTGTAAAGGCTGGTAGCTCTTTCCATACATTGCATGATTTACTCTTTTTTTTTTTTAAAGGTAATACTTCCTACTATTACTTCTTTCAGTACATGCAACATTATTTTCTCACAGATTGCTGAGTTTCATCTTTTCTACTTTCATTCCAAATCAGAAGTCTTCTTTTCCAAGAACTTTTCACATTCTCACTGCTTTTGTATTTCTCAAAGTTGGTAAGCATAAGTTCATAAAATATGTAAAACCAATTCTAAACAGGAAAAAGCTCTCCAAAATAGGTGGAAGAAAATGAAATAACCTTATACTATCCTTCCTCCAAATGCTTATAAAGAGTTATGGTACTTTTGCCCTTGAATGCAGCTTTTTAACATGCACAAAACTTCTTTATTTAAAAGTTCATGAGTATAGGAGCTTCTGTATTGACATTCTTCCAACCAAAATAATTTTCTAGGAACAAGTTTTAAAGTACCTCATTATTTTGGGAAGACTCATGGTGCAAGAAAGAGTTTATATTGAGAACTTTAGGCAAATGCTAGCATATTCTTAAAATAACAGGTGAGGAAAATCTGTGGATGGTGATAATTGAGAAATACACTTGTTAAATAATATTTTAAGCCCATGTGCCACTAAAAATTGTATTTTTTTCATTTACCAAAATAAACTCATATGTCAGAAACTGCTAGATGTTGCCCACTATCTATTCATTTCTTGCATAATAATAACACTTATAGTTGAGCATATTAAGATTTTTTAAATGAGAGAGTGGGAAAAAAATGAAAACTTTATATATTTAAAGGACCAAATATCATATATATATATATATTAGAGACAGAGAGAGAGAGAGAGAGAGGATGAATGCTGAATTATTATGGGGGTGAATGAATATAATAGTTTAAATATTGGTTCAGATCAGTAGCAGAGAACAAAGATAATAGTGGCTTGATCAAAAAGGATTTTTTTCCCTTTCATGTGAAAGCCTAGGAACTCAGTCCTGGCTAGCATGGTAATTCCACAAATGTCAAATATCCAGGCTCCTTCTATTCCGTTGCCCTTTCATCTTACAGCTTCCATCTCATGGTACAATATGGATTTTGCTAGTCAGAGAAAAGGAGAATAAAAATGGAAAACAGAGGGCGTATTCGCTTCATTTCTGGTCATGATTTGGAACTCGTACATGACAACCCCATTCACATTTTATTGGCCAAAACTTAGTCTTGAGGCCACATGTAGCTGTAAGGAAGTGAGGGAATGTTATCTTACATTAAGCAGATTTGTGCCCAACCACAACTCCTACTATTATGTAAGAAGGAAGAGTGGATTTGAGAGCACATTAGTCTCCACAATAACACATTCCAACATCCAGACACATAGTCCTCCCTCTATCTTATGCTTGCTCCCTGCACCCTTCCTCAAATGTGACAACCATTTATTGAACTCAGCTCAAAATCCAGGATTTCTTGAGAATGTATAGTCTTTCTCTTCAGATTTCACACCACAATTTCAAATAAAGATTTCATCCATGGTGGTTTGGAGTCTGGCTTTTTGTTAGGAAGAACCCACACAGAGTTAATTAGAAGGAAGAAAGCATCAAGTGTTCCTGTTTAGACATCTTCTGAAAATATTATTGTCCTGTTTGAGCTGCTATTTTATATTTCTCTAAAAAATGAAAGTTATAAAGACTGACAATGAAATACCACTAAGGGTTCCATTGCCAAATTATATTCACAAAATCTAGAGATCTGACCCTGTATCAAACTTTTCTATAACTCAAAGGAAATTGAGGTGAAATACGGTGAAGTTTGCGACTAACAGCAGTTTTCTATGCCTTTTCTTAAAACGTTAGTATCCACCCTGCCCCAGATTTAGTATAATTCTAAGTGATGCATGTAGGGCATTGCTGACACAAAGAGAGATGTGATGGTCATAAAATTCTTAATTTTATACTTTGTTAATTATGTAGCTGGCATGGCATTTTATAGCTGGCCATGCCTCATAAATTCATAAATTCCAGGTTTGTTTACCATTAACAATCTGAATGATCAAGATAGATTCTGTTAAAAGCATCTAGAGATAAGAACTCTCCATTACCTTTCTACCTGGAACTACTAGTAAGATGTATAATTAAAATGCTTATTTAGACATTTAATCAGGTCATTTTTCCCAAATAAAGATGGCTTTACATAAGGGGAAAAAGTAATAGATCAAAGTGTGTACAAATGTAGAATGGCTCCAAAATTGGTTCAGAGACTTTGTCATAATATCAGGGACTCAAGTTCTTTACCCCTTTCTGCTCTGCCATTTCAGTGTGTTGGCTTCTATCCATAAGTTTGTTTCCTCATGATCACTAGAAGGCTGCCATATTCTCTTTTTATGAAGAACAAAAATGTTTCTCAGGAACCTATCAACAAACTTAACCATGGATTTCATTAATGAAGATTGAGTCATGTGCCCATGGTCTACTTTAGAGATGTGGAGTGACTATGTGGCATTTTTCACCTCTATAATGTGGAAAGTAGGATCTACCAGCAAAGAACAGGGCAGAGAAGGGAATGTCTATTTAAGCAACTGAAAAGTGTCCTCCTCCGCACCTTATAAATGTCATTTCTAATGTGAAATATAAAGAGCAAGACTGTTGTCATTTTTTTTTAACTCTGCACGTCTTCCTAGCCCAGAGCTTATCTCTTATACTGAACTTTGATGAAATTTCATTTAAAATTGCCATTGACTGGAAAAATTGAAGGCTACCCATGAGAACTCACTTGTGGAATTAACTCAGAACATCCTTAAATCAAATTAATCTCTAAGCAGAGATAGAAAGCAAGTCTCGGGGCGCCTGGGTGGCGCAGTCGGTTGGGCGTCCGACTTCAGCCAGGTCACGATCTCGCGGTCCGTGAGTTCGAGCCCCGCGTCAGGCTCTGAGCTGATGGCTCAGAGCCTGGAGCCTGTTTCCGATTCTGTGTGTCCCTCTCTCTCTGCCCCTCCCCCGTTCATGCTCTGTCTCTCTCTGTCCCAAAAATAAATAAACGTTGAAAAAAAAAAAAAAAAAAAAAAAAGAAAGCAAGTCTCAAAGATGGTTAAGAAGAATTTTTGAATTAGTGCTACTATACTGTCCTTATTAGTAATTCACCACCACTATGAACAGGTCTATAATTTAAAAATCATGCTGACGTATGTAAGCCTACACATATTATGTGAAAAATACAAACCCTAGGTGGTGTTATTGTCATTATGCTTTAGGATAATGCCTTATGCTTTAGGATAATGATATGCACCTTTTAAGTAGGCCATATGAAAACATTATTCTCTTACTATTTAAAAAATATTTTAACTTTCTGTTTTCTTCTTCATTAGTGGTTGTAACACCCCTTAACTTGATTAATGCTCAGTATACTCAGTAACATTTGCTCATATTAAAACTGTATTACCCTCTTTGCTCTATAATTGGAGCTCCGACCTCCATGAGGAAATTTTGGATGAGTATAATGGGGAGATATAGCTGAAAACCAGTATCTGGTGTAAGAGTAATTCCTCAGCACACTGTTATTTTGACAAAATTCTCAAATTGATAAAATTGTTAACTGAATTAATTCTACCTGGTTGCTTTCAAATGAATGATTGCTTAGTCTTGGGAAGTATTTTCATTTCATTATTGAATGCTGCCCCAAGATTGAGGGTTCCTCACAGATTGGTAGAAGAAGAGAGAGCTCTAGTTCATAGGCTGTGAGTAATTTATTGGAAGTAAGGAAGTACCACTACCTTAATGCAGCTATAATGGTGGAAATTCAGGAGCAAGAAATAGTACAGTGGAGGGAAGGATGAGTTCTGAGCATATGGAGTCTTTGGGAAAGCTGGAGAGAAGACAGTTGTTAAGATTCGGTGAGAAAGAAGAAGATATCAGTACTGGATTTGGGGAAAGTAGAGTAAGGGAAGATTCAGGAAAGGAACATATTGGGACAAATATTGAGATGGTTAAAGTCTATGTGATATAGAACGGGAAGATAGAAGCATTAAATGATGGACAAGATCTGTCTTATCTTCCCAGCTTTGTTTCATATGTTTATTATTTTAGCCTTTAAACACCTATAGCACTTTGCGCATGTAAAGTGCGCATGATTCTCTTTTGCTGCTTCAAAACCACCACACCTACACTTGGAGCTCACTGCATAAAAAGGAAAACCGATGTCCCATCTTTAGCTGCCTTAGATCTGAGCTCACTTTGCAAGTTTACAAATCGGATCATGTCATATTTTTGCATAAATGACTGCATTGGCTTTCCACTGGTCCTATGAGAAAAACCGAAATTCAGGAAGGGACCTATAAGATTCTGCATGACCTAATTCTGCCTATCTCCCCAACCTTATCACTCCCTGTTTCTATAAGCTTCTCTCTTCCCCTTTCTTTGCCCCTGGTTCACTGGCTTGTTATCTGTTTCTTCAAGGCCTATTTCAGGGTCTTTGTGCATGGTCTTTCTTCTCTTCCTTTGTGCCTCTTCTCCTCCTCTTTCAGACTTCAGCTCAACATTCACCTCCTCCTTTCACAGCACTTAACAGAATTGGTAAACACATATTTGTGTAACATTATTATCTATCTCCATTGGAACCAGGCTTGAATATATTTCCAGGAATCGTAAAAGTTTGGACACGTCTAGCAAGCAGTAAGAGATTTAGTAAAAACATATTTGCAAAGGGCAGAGAGTATCCTTAGAGAAAACTCATTTTAAGCAATACATTCCCAATGGAGGAGGGATAAAGCAACTCTTCTCCAAAGAGGCACATCTGAATTACATGGAGGTGGGTATCCTTAGCTGTCGTGTAGACTGATACACCCTTCTCCAGAGATGTGGCCCAGTGAAAGCACACATTAAAGTAGTTTAGCTATTGTTTGTCCATGATGGAAAGATGGTATATATTTCAGGGGTGGGAAGTAGAAAAGATCCAATACCTCCTCTCCATTCTGCAATCTCAGTTTCTTATTATACTGAAGAAAATAAAAAGCAATCAGCAAATAATTTCCATCACATCTGCCATTACATATCTACTATTACCATGGATTAAATGCACTTGCCCTTATAGAAGACTAACTCTCTTGTTTTCTCATTGATTTTTATCCCCCCCCCGCTTTACCTAAGAATATTTCTCCATTAATTTCCCTTTCTCTGTCCAGTATTTTCATTTTTTCCCCATTTTACTGGGTCAGTCCCATAGAAATAAAACACGCTGTGATAGCAATCATGTTAAAAACAAAGCAACTTCCTTGACACAGTATTTATCTGTAACTGTCCCTCTACCCTGCCATTCTCCAAAATCCTATTCAACAAAACTCTATGAAAAGGTCTATAGTCTGTCAAATTTTTCTCCTCACATTTTTCCTTGAATTTTCTTTAATTAGTATCTCATCCATGCTATCCCTCCAAAACACATAAATGTTACTAAAGACCTCCAAATTGCTAAATCCAGTCAACTTCATCTTGTGAAAAATCTTGAAGAGAATTTGACACTTGATTATCCCTTCCTTCTCAAAACAGGTTTTTCATACAGCTTTCAAAACACTATAGTTCTCTTTTCTTGCTGACTTTTCCTCTGAGTCTTTTTTATTGGTTTCTTCACATTACCCTGACCCCACAATGCTGCAATGCCACAGAGCTCAGTTGAACTTGTATAGCTCTGCCCCCTCTCTAGAACGACCTTATACAGCCTCATGGCCTTCAAAAAGTCTGAAATCCACCAAAGATTTCCAAATATATATACTTAGGGACATATTCATGTAAACTACTTGCCTTTCAACACCTGGATATCTAATAGATACCGCAGACTTAATTAGTAAAAAATCATACTACTAATGTTCTTCTCTCTTCCCCCAACCTGCTTCTACCGTGCAGTTCAGCAGCTGTGGAGGACCCTTTAAGATGTAGGTCAGGTCAGGTCACTCCTTTGCTCAAGGCTTTTCAACTGCTTTCTTATTTTACCTCGAGTAAAATCCAGATTACTTATAGTGGCTTATAGACACCTGAATCAATCATCTCCTGCCTTTTACTTTTCTGGCCTCGTGTCCTACCACTATGTACTGTGTTTCCCCCAATTTCATATTTGTCTGTGCGGCATCCACTAATCACAGGGACAAATTAATGGCCAAGCCTGCTTATAACCCTCTGTAATCCAGTTTTCACAGGCACCTGAAAATTGTATTGCAAACCCTCCAGCCATTCCTGAGCCCATATTTCCTGAGCCTCCTATACCTAACTTCCACAGCAAGCCAATATTTCTCCTGCCCCAAACCAAATGAGGGCCAGACATCAGAAAACTACAGACAGCCCCAATGTTCCAAAATCTGCTAGAAGTATTGAAACTAGCCAGTCCTAAACTGTTTACCCTTCCCTGCCTGACCTTTCACACAGAAATCCCAGTAACAGCTGTGTTCTGTGCTTTCCCCTCACTCAAGCCTCCACCTCCTGATCAACACTAGTCTTCCCAGTGTGGCTTTGTGTGGTGTAGCATGTCGTTTTCCCTGGAACTGCCAGCAATGAATTCTTTCACTGATACTTTCCAATCTGTGTCATCACTAGGTCTCCTTAATAAATTAAGACCCAGGCACAAATCACATGGTTACCTCACTTACTCCCCTCCGGCCTCATTGGCCAATCTTTTTACTCTTCCTCAAATAAACCAAGCACTCTCCCTTCTCAGGTCCTTTGTCCTGCTCTTTCATTTGCCTGGAATTCTCCTCTCACATTTATTCACATGGTTCAGTACTCCTTTTCTTTCAGGATTTGCTCAAATGTCATCTTATCAGCAAGGCCTTCACTGAGTCCTCCTTAAAGATAGCCCTTCCCCTTTACCCCACCCCAACCCTAAGTTGACACTATCCTCCTTAGTATTCTTTGTTTTCCCATAAAATGTCACCTGAAGTATCTCCTATTTGCTTTTCTAGAAACATAGCCAGAACATAAGCTCCATGAGGAAAAGAGATTTGTTCACAATATATCTCCAGGGTCTAGAAGAGTATTTGGAATAAAATAGGTTTTCAGGAAATATTTATTGGTTGGGTGAATGAATGAATGAATGAATGAGTGAATGGAGTATGGCCACTTCCAGGTCAGTTTAAGATGCTATGAACAATAAGTGATCGGAAACTAAATATTAACCCTTGTCCCTGTATGCCTGCTGTAATGATCCCATCTTGTCCCTATTCCTCATCAACCATAGATAAACACATGCTTCAATCCAATATGGAAGGAGATTGAATACATTTAAAAGTGAAAGAGAAAAGCTAATTACATAGAAAAGGATTCCCATGATAAAGTAATAACTAAAGCAACAAAATACAGCAAAAAAGGGAGACAAATAGTCCCCTGGGGCTACCCTTGGCTGGCTGATCGAGCGGCGGTAGCATTCAGTAAGACCCCAAGGGGCCCAGGTGACATGAAGACACTAGAAATTAACTGGCATTCTATTTGTTCCAGTATCTTGCAACAGGATGTTGAATTGAGTTATGTTCAGAAATGTTACATAAAATGGAAACAAAAATCTGACACAAGTCCTGATGCTACATAGTATGTTGAGGGCTTTCCTTTCACAGATGGTGCTGGCTTCTCTGTCACATAGAGAAACATAAACTACTCAGATGTTTTCTTTCTAATATTCATATACACTGGGTAGTATACCATGTTATACTTCCTCTTCTTTCTAGGTGGCAACAAATTGATCATCATATGATTTCTTTATTTTTTCATTCAGATATAAAATTTAATTTCTGGATTAATTCTCCCTCCTTTTTCATGCAAATCTTTCCCAAGATTGAGAACTCATTCTGGCCCCCAAAATATACATTTTTACATATTATTTCCAGCCATATACTTTATATATAGACATTGAGTGATTCTATACATGAATATGCAGATAGGCTTTTTAATGGTTGTGGTCTTTGGTGGTTTCTCAGCTGGGTTACTAAAACCTAAAACCAAGGCAAGTGATTACTGCTATCTCTTTAGTTAATCTGGTGTTTACAGAGTACAATTTTTCATACTTGACCTTTAAAAAAATTCATTAAATGAAAATTTATTAAATGTGTGTAGGCCTTGTTAGATACCATTTTTAAAAGATGTTTATTTTATTTTGAGAGAGAGACAGAGAGAGAGAGCACGCACGCGTACAAGCAGGGCAGGGGCAGAGAGAGGAAGAGAGAATCCCAAGCAGGATCTTGCTGTCAGCATGTGGAGCCTGAAGCAGGGCTTGGTCTCATAGACCCTGAGATCATGACCTGAGCCAAAATCAAGAGTTGGGTGCTTCAGTGACTGAGCCACCCAGGCACCCCTTTAGGTAACCTTTTATGCCAGAAAGAATAAAACCATGTACATCTATACTGTTATCCAGTTGATATGGTTGTTAGTGTTATAAAACTACATCATTTAGAAACTCAAATACAAGTATGAACACAAATGGCTGATTGTCAAGTAGAAACATCAAATTAATGTGACAGGTGGTTGCAGCCAAGCTATTTCTCCCTTCAACTGGCTTGTTTGTTTTTCATTCCCTACTTTCACTTCCTAATTTTGAGATTGGTTGGCTCTCTTCTCAACCATCTCTACCATTTTTCTTTTTTAATACTCTTTAATATAGCTAATAGGAGAATATTTCTACATCAGTGTACTAAACGTGTATGTTCCTGCTAAAAATCCTCTGAAGGTGCCCCATTGTCAGTAAAATAAAGCCCATTCCCTGGTATGGAACCCAGGCCCTCCCAGTTTCACTCCCCGGAGCTTTTATCTCTTGCTTTTATCCTTCCTCTGCATTGCTCTTTCCTCAAATCATGATGTGTGTCGAACTTTCTACGTGATCTGAACTTTTTTAGAAAACCTCTGTGTTTTGCTCAAGCTGTTTTCTCTGACTAAAAGGTGTGGATGCTGTTCTTCTTCTAAAATGGCCACCTCTTTTAAAGGGGTGCCTGGGTGGCTCAGTCAATTGAGGTCCGACTTTGGCTCAGGTCATGATCTCATGGTCCGTGAGTCCAAGCCCCCTGTCGGGCTCTGTGCTGACAGCTCGGAGCCCGGAGCCTGCTTCAGATTCTGTGTCTCCCTCTCTCTCTGACCCTCCCCCGTTCATGCTCTGTCTGTCTCTGTCTCAAAAATAAATAAACATTAAAAAAAAACTTAAAAATAAATAAATAAAACGGCCACCTCTTTCATGCAGTCTTCCTCCCTACCACTAGTTAGAATTAGCTGTCTGTAATTTTTACCTGTAGTGTTTTCATAGCACTTACAACATTCATTATTTCATTTTAATTGCTTATTTCAATTGCTTATCACATTTCACATTAAACTACATCTTTGAAGCCAGACTATTTTCCATCCGTAGCCAGTTTTGATCCTTGAATATAAAAGACCCTTAAATATTTATCAAATCAGAAAGGATATAGTTATATTTAATATAATGAAGTTAAATAATCTTTCCTGTCTTCATGAGCATCCATATGTTTGATTTATTTTTTACTCTTTTCCTGTCTTTGAAGCAGCCTGGCTAGGAACTAGCACATACATCTCGCTGACAGGCCTTCTGTCAACATTTTCTCAGAGAGATCTCATTTTGAATTTTTAATGTCTCAGTCTAGTGTAGTATTGAGTAATACTACATTTTAAATGCAGAGATCATAAGAATCGGTGATTAATAATAATTAATTACTTGGTAAATTGCCAGGTAAATTGATAAATGTAAATACACTCCCCACAGATGGTTGCCTCATTGTTTTTATGTCTCTTATTGTGGCCTCAGTTTCCTCTTCCGAAATATGACATAGGTGATCCCTTCCAACCTGTGCATCCTGCTCGAGTAGTATTGTCTGTCCAGACCTGGTTCAATTTTGCCACTTTTATTTTCATATTCCAAAGTTGATGATTAAAAACGGAGTAAACAATCATGATAGAAACATTGTTTTCATTAAAACAATGATCATAGTATTAACTATCCAGCCCCTTTTGCTGGAGGACAACAGATGGACTCTCGGGTGGGCACACAGTTCCACACCCATCCTGAATGAGCAAGCCAGCTTGCCAGAATCGCCTCTCATCTGTCTTGAGAACTGATTGAAATTATGGATGGGAAACGGTTTAGTAAGGCCTAACGCACTCGCCACATCTAGGGGATCATTATTATTACTGTTGTCATCAGCTTTGTAGTGTGATTATATGGCTGTGCCTTTTTTGTTTTAAACAAATTTACTAGCACTTATACATGTGAATGAGTTTTCGCCTCTTCAAATAATATTTAGGAAGGTATTCACTTACTACAACAATGCTGTTATTCCTCAAACATGATGTAGAATCCATTCAAAAATAGAGAGTCATTGATAGTGGTCCCACGGTGACTTTAAACAAAACTAGTTGTCTGTATGGCATAATTTTACACATTAAAGCTACATAATGCTAAATACATAATTCTGGACAATTAGAAATTTAATGAAGAATGAAGTAGAGATCGGGAACTTAACTTCACAATAAAAGAGACTATTTGACTTTTTTTTTTTTTTTTTTGTCTTCTGACATGATGCAGTAAGAACTAACTATACAATACAACCTATGAAATATTCTCACCATGAATTTGAACCTGAGTCTGATCAGCGTCTAGCTCTAAATACCAAATTAGAGGAGAAACACAAGAGAAAGAAATATTAAATGGTAAGGAGGAGATACAGTTACCAAAATCCACAATTCAGATAATTCTATAGGACAAATAATCCATTTTCTTTGAGTAATCAAAAGGAGTAGGGAAAAAGAAAGAGGACCTAGGAATTGTGAGAGATTGAAAGAAATTTAAGTGACAGATCAAACAAGTGCTAAATTTAGTTGAACTTGTGTGGACACTAAATTTAAACAAATCAACTATTAAAAGACATTTATGAGACAATTGAGGACAGTTGAACACTGATGGGATATTTGATAGTATCGACAAATCAATTTTGTATTGAACTTACATGTAACAATATAAATGGTTTATTGTTATATTATGAAAAGGTGTACATTTTTCAGCAGTACATACAGAAATATTTACTAATGAATGTTACATTGTTTAGAATACGCCTTTGTATCCTCCAACAGTGTAGAATGAAAAAGGGAAGTAAAAGAGGAGAGTAGAATACAGAATATGATAATTGAAGAAGATGAACTATAGGTCATTTGTTACTAATTATACTGTTCCCTCGAATTTTGTATAGATTTGAAAATTTTCATAGTAAAAAGTTTAAAATAAACACACAAAGTAGGCATATAAAGAGAAGAGGAGTGAGAATATTTCTGGACTTCACAATATCCCAGATTGCCTCCTGCCCTTGCGTTGCATGAGATATCCTCAAATGTGTCTCTTGAAATTAAATTTGCACCGAGGTTCTATTTGCCTCGGTGAATCCCTAATGAATACATTGAGCCAGCCAAAAAGAATGCTCATGAGCTTCCTTAGTAATCATATTAGAGAACTAAAAATGTTTCAGTCCAGGAGCACCTGGGTGGCTCAATAGGTTAGGAGGCCGACTTCAGCTCAGGTCATGATCTTGTGGTTTGTGAGTTCTAGTCCTGCATCAGCCTGTCTGCTGTCAGAACAGAGCCCGCTTTGGATCCTCTGTCCCCCTCCCCTCTCTCTCTGCCCCTTCCCTGCTCATGCTCTCTCTCTCTCAAAAATGAATAAACAGTTAAAAAATGTTTCACTCTATTTTAAAAATACTCTATAAAAAGTAATGCTTTATATAAATATCACTGTTTCCATTAAAGTGTCAATCATAGTCTTAGATACATATTGGGCATATTTATAATCTAAAATAGAATTAAATAAAATTGAGACTATTGGAGCATCACTAAGAGAAAAAGAAAAATCTAGAAATACTCAAATCAGTGATTCTCAACCAAGGATGACTTTGCCCACCAGGAGACATTTTGCAATGTCTGTAGACATTTTTGATCATCACAACTTTGGGGAATGAGTGGGAAGAACCAGGGTAGGGGTGGGGTGGGGGGCGCTACTGGTATCTAATGGATAAAGGACAAGGATGCTGCTAAACATCCTGCAATGTACAGGACAGTCTCCTTCCCTGCCCCCACATACAACCAAGAATTACCCAGTTCAAACTCACTAGTTAAGTGATATTACTTTAAATGTGAAGCAGCCAGACACTCCTCGAATTTCTTCATTTATTTTAACACCTCTTAATGTGTCGATCACTACATACATTGTGTACATCATACATGAAAATATAGAAAACAAATCTATTTTTTGTTTTAATTAAGTTTGGAAAACAGATAAACTGTAACCCTGAAGAAGATAGTCAATAATGATTATTTTTCTAGCAAATCAAAAACTGCTATTTGCTACCTTTAAAATTATATCTTTTCACACATTTGGAGTCACTAATCTTTGCTCGCTTGATGAGTTATAAGTAGTAATTTTTTATCTGTCCAAGTTATAGGTAATTACTATATTGATTTTCAGCTGACCTAGGACATGATTTATCAAAAGGGTGAAAATGTGTATTTTAGATGTTTCTAGTTGGAGCTTTATTTCATTTTGCAATCTCTAGACAAATACTATACTAATCATTTAAAGACTATCAAAGTTGCTTCAGTTATCTCTTATAATAACAGTATAATTTTCATTTATAATTAGCACAGAAAATGTACTGTTAAGAAAGCAGCTTCTTGTCTTTGTGGCGTCTTAAAGATTTAATTTAGAAGATAAATTTCTTACTTAAAAAACCAATATGTTTTTCAGATATTAAAACAAAAGGAAAAGAAGAACTACTATTCTTTCCCTTACTACCTATTATTGTATAAATAATACATGTCACCTTTTAGCGGGGATGGGAATACCGTTACTTAAGATACTTAAAAAATAATTTATAAAAATATGCCATGAATTTAAAGACCTACCCAAAGGATATTTTACTCTTATAACCACTCTTATGATTTTCTTGTAATTCTTTTCCCAGACTGATTCTTGTAGACACGCGGTTATATGTGAGCATGCTCTTATATTTTAGATATGTCTTTTGTAAATGATATTGCTGTGTTTTACTTTCTTATCCTATCTTTCTCTTTCAACTGCTGAATTTATTTTATTTATTTTTTTTTTAATTTTTTTTTTTAACGTTTATTTATTTTTGAGACAGAGACAGAGCGTGAACGGGGGAGGGTCAGAGAGAGGGAGACACAGAATCCGAAACAGGCTCCAGGCTCCGAGCTGTCAGCACAGGGCCCGACGCGGGGCTCGAACTCACGGACCGCGAGGTCGTGACCTGAGCCGAAGTCGGCCGTTCAACTGACTGAGCCACCCAGGCGCCCCTAGTTTATTTTAAAATAAATGGTATATTAATACCTGCAACCACTTCTTCCATCTCATTGTGTAGATTCTTCTTGTGTGTTTTCCCTTTATTTAGGTATTTCTTCCTTATTTATTGCTTTCTTTTTTTTTTTTAATTAAGATTTTTGTTTTTATTTTTTTTTCATGTGTATTTACAATTTTTGGAGAGAGAGACAGAGAAAGACTGTGCACCCTTACTAACAAGAGAGGGGCAGAGAGAGAGGTAGACAGGATCTGAAGCGGGCTCTGTGCTGACAGCAGAGAGCCCAATGCGGGATTCGAACTGACAAACCATGACATCGTGACCTGAGCTGTAAGCAGATGCTTAGCCGGCTGAGCCACCCAGGCACCCCAAGGTTTTAGTTTTAAAATCTATTTTGCCCCCTAATTAATTTTGGGAAAACACTTCCTATTTCTGTTATTTATTCATCCTGATTTTCACATGCATGCTTAAAATCTGCTGTTAATACCTCCATGATATTCTTGGACCTTAGAAACTTTTACAGTCACCCCAGTCTTACATGTCATTAATTACAAAACTATAATCCTAACTTCCATTTTTTTACCACAATCTAAGTGATTTAAATAACAGAAATTTGTTGTCTCAAAGTTTTGGATTCTGGATATCCAGAATCAAGGTTTGGTCGGATTGGTTCTTCCTGAGGGCTGGGAGAGGAGGATCTGTTTCAGCCACTCTGCTTAGCTTGTAGAGGTCATCCTTTCCCTATGTTTCTTTGTATCACCTTCCCTCTATGCATGTCATTGTGTCCAAATTTCCCCCTTTTATAAAGACTCCAGTCAGATTAGGGCCCACCCCATGACCTCGTTATGACCTTGATTATGTCTGTAAAGACCTTATGTCAAAGTAGTGTCAAGTTCTGAGTGACTAGAGGTTAATGACTTTAATATGTGAATGCTAGTGGACACAGTTCAACCCATAACACTACCCAAATTTGACATTATCATGATGATAACGATCAACTTTTGTTGTTAATGTTTCCTTAAATTTATTCATGGTCATTTTCTTTGCTCTAAAATGAAATGTTAGATTCTAAGATGTTTCTGGATCTGTTTCCTCGCTTTCCCCCGAACAAGTGGTTTTAATGAGGTTTTATTTGTAATAAAGTACTCACCTTTATCTGAAAATGTCTGTATTTTGCCCTAGCTCTTGAATGATTGTTTATTTGTGGACTTGATTCTGTGTTGACAGTTCATTTATTTTGGAAGTTTGAAGGTTTTGTTTTGTCTTTTGGCTTCCTTTGTTGCTATGGGAAGTCTTTTCCCCATAATTACTTGGAAATCCCCCCATTTTTATCATGTTTTTAAAAAAATGAAATGTTTATTATATATATCTCTATATATTATATATAATCTGTATATATTATCTATATAATATATATATTATCTATGTATATTATATTTATTATATATATATATATAGAGAGAGAGAGAGAGAGAGAGAGAGAGAAGAAGGGAGGGAGAGAGAGAGAGACACCATGGGGGAAGGGCGGGGGGGGGGGGTGAAGATAGAGGATCTGAAGCAGGCTCTGCACTGTCAGCACCCAGCCAGATGCTGGGACCCAACTTATGAACTGTGAGATCATGACCTGAGCCAAAGTCAAACACTTAAGCAGCTGACCCACCCACGTGCCCCTGAAATCCTCCCCTTTTTAAAGTGAATTTTAAGTGTAACAAGTTTAGGTTTCGATTCATTTTTATGCATTCAGCCTGGGATTGGTTGAGCTCCCTGTACCTTAAGAATCATATCTCTTTAAATTATAAAAGTGTTCACACATTATTTCTTTGAGATTTTGTTTTTCCTTGTTTCTTTGTATTCTGCTCTTTAAACTGGAAGACATGTCTCATCCTCTCTCATGTTTTTTCTTCTTTGTTTTATATCTATCTCTATTTTTCTGTGATTTTTGAAAATATTTCTTAGTTTTTTTTTGTGAATGTATTTCTGTATTTTTAAGTATGTGTTGAATTGTATCTAAGGTATGGATTTGTTTGCTAAGGTTTTTTAAGAAAATTCAGTTTTACATAAATGTTCATCTTTGCAGGGCTCAAGACAAGTGTGCAAATAGAAACCTATATATTATATCTCTACACATTTAAAACACTATAGCTCATTAAATAAAATAAGTTCTATCTTCCAGTCTTAACAAATAAACCTTCATAATGATGTGAAAGGCCAAGTTTTGAATTTAGAATGCTTGGACTCTTCATTTTCTGTGCTACAAAGAAAGCCATCTTCTGGCCCTAGGGCCCCTGGCCTGTGTCCTGCTCTCCTTCTCTGTCCATAATTGCATCCATCCCATAAAATGGGGGAATCCCCTCAGGCATGTGTTGACATGGCATCCATGCATCCAGGCTCCATCCCTGACCCTATTCACAGCTTTCCCTTAGACACCCCTCCAGCCTAGTGATATGAATACCAGTTGCTAAATCTGCTCTTAGGATGATCAACACAAAGTGTGGGACAGGTTAAAGCCACATAGACATGGAATTTGGGTTCCTGTGTACCCGGAGGATGATCTAGAAGAAAAGGATGAGAGACTCCAACTGGGCAGGTCTCCTTGAATCCATATTCCCTACACTTTGAAGATGGGTGTGGCAGAAGAAGAACCATTTCAGGCTCTTCAAAGTGCTGTACTCGGGCATAGGCCTCTCATGCATAGACCTAGAACCATTATTCCTGGAAAATAGAAGCATCCTTATCAAGACCTTAAACTATCAGGAGCTTTTTCTGAGCCCACCACTTTACTAAAAGTAATCTGCTTGTGGATAATAAATACAACACATATAGCCAATATATATTTAATAATTTCTATTTGCAAGGCCCCAAGCTTGTGTTTTTATATATTTTCTCATTAACATCACTTGATTTAACCACTTCCTATCTATTTTTACCATCACTGATTCATTCAAGCCTTTATTATTTTTTTCCTGTACTGCTGGAATAGTTCTCTGCGGGGTCTCCCTGTTGTATCTATTCACAATTTATTTTCTGGCTCTTTGTTGACTTTAAGATGATAGTCCAACACCTAGTGTGATTTGCAGAGGCATTTGTGATATCATCCTTTACCATCTTTCCTACCTTAAATCCTTTCAGCCCATCCTTACATCTTCCAGCTGTATCAACACATTTGTAGTTCCTCAGATATCCTTTTCTATTTCCTGACCCCCATCTCTTTCCTTTCTCTGCCTTTTTCACATTTCTCTATGCGTTATTTGTTCTATGAAGACTTTCCTTGATAAGCTGATGGAATTCTTTGTGTCCCCACTGTATGCCGAGAGATTGGGGAGTGTTTAAAATGGATTATATCTGGGGCGCCTGGGTGGCTCAGTCGGTTAAGCAACTGACTTCCGCTCAGGTCATGAACTCATGGTTTGTGAGTTCGAGCCCCATGTTGGGCTCTGTGCAGACAGCTCAGAGCCTGGAGCCTGCTTCTGATTCTTTGTTTCTCTCTCTCTCTCTCTTTCTTTCCCTCTCTCTCTCTCTCTCTCTGTGTCGCTCAAAAATAAATAAACATAAAAAAAATGGATTACATCTATTGTCTCACATGTTTTCCCCCTGCTGGAGTATGGGCAACTTGTTTTGACGGACTGTGGCCTCAGATGTTAGTACTTTGTGATGTACATACCAAATAGTAATATTTTCTGAACAAGTAAATAAATAGCAATACAATTCGATCTTGCTGACTGATTAATCCTAAGATAGATCGTTATAGCCTGTTTTGTTTTTTGTTTTTGCTTTTTTTTTTTTCTTCTTTCTGTTTGAGTCAACCTTGCAAGATAGTGTAGGGAAATGCAAGGTGCAGGAAAAAGCAACTGGTTATGAGAAGGACTGAGTTCCTTAGGCCTTCTTACATCATACAGACCTGGCAGGAGCTTTGTAGCTGAGTCAATTCCTCCAGGTACCCTTTGTGGAATAACTTTAAAATCCAGGTTCTTTCTCAAGGGATCGTGGTTTGTTTGTTTGTTTGTTCCAAATTATCTGTCTTTAATATTAGGAAAAGAAATCAGACATATTATAGCAGAAGAGAGAAATGCTACCTCTTATCAGTCTGGTTCAGAGAAGGCCTTAGGCAAATCTTCCCAGGAACAAAACAGTTTTCATTGTTTTCCATTATTGTTCCTTATTACTGTTATTATTATTGGTATATAATGTATAATGATGTGAGTGACTTTTGCTATGTGCTATGGCATATGCTGTTTCATTGTAAATGTTAGAAGTCTTAGTTTTTATGGATTAAAGCCTATCTGAGGGGAAACGGTGTATGAATGATAGCTGTAGCCAAAGAAGCTATAGAAATAAATGTAAAACTCTATTGAAATTTTAAAAAATGATTCATTTACCTATTGTTTCCTCTATTATGTATTTTATTAGTAAACTCAATACTCAACCAAATATTATATCATTACATTCTTGTCAAGACTCATAGGACCATTCCGATGACTTCTCCACACAGCTTTATAATGGCCAATTCTAGACTCTTCTGGAAGGACTTTTGATGGCTTGGAAGATAGATGCTAATCACCAGAAATCTTCTGTTTTCTGCTAGCTGCCAGCCCAGGAATGTCAGGTGATAAAACTTGGTTTAGCGTCAGAATCTGATACTTAAAGATGCCTGTTACTTGGCTTGGGCAAAATCTCAGTCTTTACAAGTTAATAAACATGTTTACCCAATTCAGCCCTTCTGTATTTTATAAATCTGGTTGTAATTGTATCCAAATCAGCTTTAAGTTTAGAAAATGCCTATGAGTCAGAAATATGAGATGTGAATGTTTACAGGTGACTTTCCTGTAACACAGTGTGTTAAACATTCTCCCCCTTCATACTCCACCCCCTTCTGCTCCTTCCTTTCCCACTCCAGGAGACTGTGTGTTCTGTCTGTTACAAGCACTTTCATATTCTTATGTTTATGAGCTCACTGGAGAAGTCTTCATCAAGGCATTATTATGTATGGTGCTATTCTGGACACTGGCATAAATGAGATGAACTAGGTACGGGCAACATTCTTAACTCATTCATGGTCTTAAAAAAAAAGGCAGTTATGAACCCAAACAATTATAGTGTGCACATTAAGCACAAACTGCAGGGAAGCATGAGATTTTAAGGGCACTTACAGGAAGGAAGTAGCAGTGGGGTTACTGAAAGCAGGAAACGAATTACAATTAAAGCAGATGCTGTGAACAAAAGTTTGAGCTAGAGCTCTATAATGTTTAGGTTGATTGCTCATTGCTCAAGTTTCAAGTACAAGGTAAAGAGGGATGGGATTTGAAGGTAACATTTGTGTGCATAGATGGAACTAATGTGGGTCACTACGCAGGTTGTGTGAGCCTAATAACCCGGGTAGGTCAGCTTAACTCCTCTCTTCAGTGGCCAAAGGGGAGTTGGGTTAGGGGTAAAGGAGAGAGTGAACATAAACGAGTAGTGATTCTGAAATATAATTACTTAAATGCCATCTGTTACGAATTACTGCTTGTCTTCTTATATGTGTTAGAAGAAAAATGTGCACTTTATGAAATGGCATCTTCTAATGGTCAATGGTAAATTAGTTTCTAGATATAATACCTTATTATGCCAAAATACTGGAAATAGTACAGAGGTGAGAGTCGATTACAGAGAATGGCTGAACTGAAGAAGAATGAAAAGCAATAAATATGTTAAGATACAGTCTTCATGACTATGAAGGGGGGCTGCTTCATTACAGTGGGAGCCGCTGGAGGAGAAGCCAAGATTCTTTGTTAGCTTGTTATGATAGGCAAAATAACACCTTATTACTCTGAAATGGATTTGCTATTTTAGATCTGCTTTGGAAATACTTATGAGATATTGAATTTGTTATTTCTTTGACTAAAAATCTTAATGGCATATGCTATTTTATTTTTATTTTTTGACATATGCTACTTTAAAAGCAATTTCATTTAAATAACCATAACAATAATAATTTAAAAAAAACGAAGCATCAACGTTCAGCACTACCACCTTCTCTGAAGAGTAAATATATTACTTCAAACTGCATTTTTAAAACAAAATTTTGTCTAAAATCCCTTCATTCATTCATTCGCCTAAAATTCATGTTTGAACTTGCAAGAGCTTGTTCACTGTTGAAATTTTCATCTACTCAGAATCAGTGTTTATTTTCCACCAGATTTCATATAAATCCAAAATTGAAATGAAAAAAATCAAAAGGAAAATAATTACTTTTTAAAATTATACATTTATATATATTTTTTTGTATTGTGAAGCCATATGGAGTACACCCTCAGATCTGTTCTAAGAAAAAAAAAAAACAGCTGCTTTTTCCTGTCCTAGTCATGTGCTGGGGATAAATGCATTCTGAAAAGGACTAGGATAAATGCATTCTGAAAAGGATGAGATTGTGAACTCAGAGGGATCCTAAGAATTTGAGGTATGGTAATAGGGGTATTATTATTTATTTTGAATAGCAAATGTAGTAGACTGTAGTTAGCCTGCTGAGTGTGAAACCCATAGAAACTCATTCACAGCCATGTGTTTACATGTTTAGGTACTTTCCAGGTACTTGCACTTCTAAGCTTTTTATATTCAAGCGTGAAAGACTTAGTTTCCAGTTAGAGGTTGATGGGAGAGATTCATTTTCCCTTTCTTCTCTTTTGGGCTTGTTGTTTTATCTTGTATCTGGGAGTAGGCCTGTGTTTTGTTCCTGAAATCATCCTACACCTGTGATTACATGTAAGCTTCCTTTAATAATCAAGAATGCAAAGTCTGAAGCTTAACTTTGCCTTCTAGACCCAGATTTCCAACTGGTGGTTTTGATGCATTAATGAATTGAGAAATTAACTTTGTGGGTTTGACTAGCACTTTTCTAGAATGGACTCTAGTAGAAAATACCAGAGGGTAATACAAATGTTAAAGTAGGCAGTTAGTTACGTTCTGGAAGGATGTCTGGAGGCCAGTGAAGAGGAAATCCTGGCCAGCTATAAGGAAGTCAGAGAGGCCTGTCCTGGCAACACTTTGAAACAAAACCACAAGAAACTGGATCAGACCAGACAGACCCAGGATGGCTGACAAAGTAGGCCAGAGTTCACATTATTCCTTCATTACACTACATTAACATGCTAAAATTATGTCCCTAAGGTGCCCTGACAGGAAACCCCTGACCAAATAAGGAAGAAACACCTGTACCCCTGCTTCAGAGAAATCCCCGCCTCAAGTAATGACTGTTCCATCTTCTTATTAACAACTGTCAATAAAAGATAAGCTCCAGAGGGGGCAGCTCTTTCTTGAGCTCACCAGGTCTCACATCTTGAGAGAATACTTTCTCTTTAATCAACATTCCTTCTTGTATTGCTTGTCCCTGTGTTATGTCTGCCCTTGAATTCATTCTCATGATAAGACCAAGAGCCTTTAGCCATATCTTTTAGATGGGCTGGTTTGAGGCCTCAGACTCAAGGTGCTCCCCTGGCAACAAAAATAGGGTGGGTTTCATGTTATTCAATTTCTGTTTCAGTTATACATACAAACGAATGGAAAAGATTTCTAGATTCTCCCTAGATACCTATTCTTCTCTTCTTAAATAATAAATAACTACATTTCAACTACATTTCCCAGCTACCCTGTAGCTGTATGGGCTTAAAGTTCTGAAGGGTACCATAATATGCCACCGCAAAATTGACTCTTTGGCATATGGATGCATTTTGGGCTGAGAGCCATTGAACATCAGCATAGGCAGGAAGAGCTCTAAAAATGGGGCACACATTTTCTCCCTGTAAGGGTATTTATATTCGTAAACGTTGTCTCCCTCTCCCATACCAGGAAGTGGAGGACTGTTAACAATTTATCAATGGAAAAGGTGCCCACTTAAATGTGTATGCCAAATCTTAATAAATCATTTGTTTACCATGCTTATCTGGTCACCTTCCCATAACTTAAATCCCCTGCTGCCCCAAACATCTTTTCCTTTGTTTAGGCTAAGGTGGTGCATAAGCCTGAGTTCTAACCAGCCCCTTGGGTTGCACATTGATGGGTGCTTCCATGTGCATTAATGTGTATGTTAATAAACTTCTGTTTGTCTTTCTTTTCTTCATCTGTCTTTGGCCAGTCTAATTTACAGGTTTTCAGTTGGAAAACCCAAGGTGGATAGAGGAAAAAGATTATTTTCCTCTCCTACAACCTAATTGTGGCTAACAGGATATAAATGGAAGTGAGGTGTGCCACTTTTAGGTTGTGTCTTTGAGGGAAGGAAAAGCAACCTCCTCCTTTCTCTCTACTTTAGCTACAGTGCACACATATTGATGCCAGCTGGAGAAGCCAAACCACTAGATAGAAATCTCACACTGAGAATGGCCAGACAAGAAGATCGAATGAGCCTGGATCCCTGATTATTATGGAGCCTTTACATCAGCCCGTGACTCTAGCTAACTTCTAATTAAGAGATAAACAATTCTCTTGTTGAAGCTTTTATTATTTTGGATTCTAACCATGATTGAATTGATGTATCAATTAGTACAGATCATGGTATCTGGGAGTGGAGCTGTAGAAACAACACCTAAAAATATTATACTGGCTCAGTGATTAGGAGGGATGGAGGGAAGATGCAAATGTTGGGCTAGAAAGCTGTTGACAATACCTATATTGTAATAAAACATTTGCCAAATTACTTGGAGAGATCCTGGATGTAAGATTATGTGCCAACCAAACCATTAATACTTTTATTACTTATAGGCTGTGTAGGCGCCCCAGGGCAGGCTGCCCCAACATGGGTCACTTTGGCATGGATATTATTTTGAGCTAAAAGTAATAAAAACCCAGTAGATGCAGGAAGAGCTCTTTTCCTGGTCCTCAACTGCCTAAATTTACATTGGCAAGGACAGCCTGTACCAGGCAATCAACAGAGACTTTCCTTTACCTAAGAAACATGTCTGCTAAAAGGGCAACCTTTGTTTTTCATAATATCTCCTTTTACCTTCCTGCTAATGGACCTTCTCCCTTATGTATCCTCAAACCCTTTCCCCTTCTTTAGCTCATATCAGCTTCCTGTTGCCTCATTGTCTTTGGAATTTCATGTTTGTGCAGATTGCCTGCAGGTACTCTTATTAAATTTTATTTTCTCCCGTTAATCTGTATCATGTCAATTTAATTCTAAGTCCAGCTAGAAGGACCTTGTAGGGCAGAGGAAGGTCTTTCTCCCCAATAACTGTTTATATTTTTTAAATTAAAAAAATTTTTTTTCATCACTTGACAGGTCCTACCAGAGAGGTGAACTCAAGTTATAATTGGCCACTTGCAAAGAGAAAAAGAAGAGAATGAAGCTCTGGGAAGGTAGGTTTTCTGTTTCTTTGGCCTGCAATCTAAATTGAGAGTCTTATAATGAAGGGCCTTATAAATCAGTTCTGACAGGAAACAATGCCATTTGTGCCCAAACTGAGGCAGTGATAAAATGAGTCTCTAAATCAAGAAACAGTCTTTGCAGGAGATAAGACTGGACAAACCGTTAAGACTATCAGACAGTGGGAGCCAGCCCAGTGGGAAACATTAGATTAAAGATGTTGCCTTCCTACTGAAGCCAATTGTTTTATTTGGCCTGAAGGTAGTCACTATTAAATTGAGCAAGAGAGTGATTGACAGGGCACAGAAGCAAGTAAACAAAAGACCAGAATTGTCAGGCTAAAAAGCAGTGTACTGATGAGAACTTTGTCTTTATTTACTTGCAACCAGAACTGCTAGAAATAAAGAATCTGTTGACCTTCTAAAGTTTTTCATTTCATTGTGTTACCAAAGAAATTCTTGACCTTCTAAAGTTTTTCATTGCGTTGTGTTACCAAAGGAATTGTGGACCAAGCTTGCGAAATTCTATTAGCGTTCACCCCTTAAAACAAACTTTATCTCCTTAAACCTGTCCAACCGGCAGGAAGCAGCCTTCTGACATTTTGAAGTTCCTAAGTTGGGAATACTCTGTGATGTGTACCTCTCATGTGGCCATGAAAATAATGGACAAGCCAAGTCAAACATTGGCAAGATAATGACCAAGAGGGTGTGCCCCAGAAAATGGAACCAAAGACTGCCGGATAGCTTAATGCAGGAAATTACTGCCATGATAGTGAGTTCAGTTACTGTGGTGTTCCCCTTACTCTTCCCTTTTCAGAATTGAGTTCAGTGTGTTGATCTTGTTCCTATTTTACTATTGTGTATTAGTCTGGCAAGTGGGGCAGAAACTCAATTTTGATTAATAGATTGTCAGTTCATGCAAAGCCACTCCCAGTTTTGATGGGAGTGCACATCACCCAGAGATGCCAGACTTAGAACAGGATGCAGGACCTACACGAGACTTTGGGGTTGTCTGTCTTGGAGTGTGGAAGGGAAGGAGGATGTTCTAAGATGAATGGGAAGGGAAACGTGACCTGGATCGACTAGGATGGCCAAGACTGAAGTAGACTCACTATCTGTTCTTTTCTATTGCAGAGAAAGTCACTTTCCACCAAAATTCATGTTCCCATTCATAGTACACACTTGGTCTTGGGAAAGGGTTGCCCATTTAGGGATTACATTTTCTAGCCCCTCTGATACCCGATGGGATCACATAACTACTTGCCAAAGAATGCAAGTCCACTTGACTTGTGGAGTCTGTCCTGTCTTGATCAGGTTGTTTAAGACACAGGAATACTTCTGTCTCGTGCACTCTCTCATGACTGGAAAGGAAAGGACAATCCTTCCCTCACCCCCAGCCATCGAATCCATGTATTGAAGATGACAGAGCATCAGCCTGAGTTTCTGAACAAATGCTAAACACGACATGAGGAAGGAATTTTTATTGTGTTTGACCTATTTTGCATTTAGAGAGGCCTGTCTTTTTTTGTTTTTAAGTAGCAGCTAGTCTTACCCTAAGATACCTTTTTACATGTAGTAAAATAGTAATAGTAATAGTACTTTGGCACATGGCCATCCAGCTCAAGTCTGTATTTTCCAGTCTTTTTTGCATCTGGATGTGACTACATGACTAAGTCCTGCCAGTCGGACAGGAGCTAAAGTGGTATATGTAACTTCTGTGGCATGTCCTTTAAGAGAAGAAGTATATCCTCCTTTTTATTTTTTTCTTCCCCCTAATAGAGTCTGGGCATGCTGATGGGAAGTGAAATACCCAGGAGCACCTGGGTGGTTCAGTCTGTTAAGTATCTGCCCCTTGATTTTGGCTCAGGTCATGATCTTACGGTTCATGAGATCTAGCCCTGTGTTGAGCTCTGTGCTGACAGTATGGAGCCTGCTTGGGATTCTCTCTCTCCCTTTCTCTCTGCCCCTCCTTCACTTACACTGTCTCTCTCAAAATAAATAAACATAGAAAGAAAGAAAGAAAGAAAGAAAGAAAGAAAGAAAGAAAGAAAGAAAACATTTTAAAAGGAAGTGAAATACCCATCGTACACAAAAAGTGGTCTGATCAGGAAGATAGGACACCAAGATAAAACAGTGTAGGCCTAGGTTGCCTGTTTGGAATTTCACATGGGAGAGGAACTTTTCTCTTATTTAAATCATTGTTATATGAGAAGTCTCTCTGCTACAGCATATGAACAGATAGCTTACCTTATGCATATACATGTGTATGATTGACAATAAAACTTATTTTTGCGGGTTGCAGTTTTAAAAAATTTACATTTTTCCATTGTATTAATAATTCCATGAATACTCTTTTAATCTGATGTCCATTTATTTCTCCTATGCCTCTCTTCTTTATAGCGCCTCAGTAGTTAAAGGGCTCATAAACTCAGTGCCTCTCTATGGTAATTGTGCTGTCAACCTCCCCTAGAAATGACATTTGTAGTCATGTAGGAGAGGTAAAATAATTTCTCCTTAAACCTTCTAGGTTCGTGGCTGAGACCCCCTGTAATGAAAAGCAGATTAACAGAAAAACAGGAGTTTAATAACATGTATACGTCCTGTATAAATGGGAGAGACCCAGGAAGACCCAGTAACTCCCTGAAATGGCCCAAGCCACCACCTTATATGTCCTCTCCAGCAGACAAAAGAGGATGTTTGTGAGGGCTGGGCAGGCAGTTTTGGGGAGTTGCCAGGAAAGGCATAGTAAACAAAGGTATGGTTGTTATGCAGATTTAAGTAGTTGCCTTTTCCATTAAAAGCATTTCTAGAGATTTGGTCCTCCTTTTCCTTGTTGAGAGAGGAAGTAGGCCTTGCAAATGGTGATTTCCCTTATAAACGTTAATGTCTCTTACAAAAAGGTATCTTAGTTTTCGGAGCTTTTCTTGTATCTGTAGTTTCTCAAAAATAACCAGCTCAAAATAATCCTTATGCCTAAGTGGCATATTTTGGCATGGTAAATTTTGCTCCCTTTTATCAATTTCTCCAAATGCAAAATGCTTTGAGCTCTCTGGTATGCAGATTTCCAAAGGTTTGGCTAAGGGAGTTAGGTATCCTATCTATTACGCCTAAGAATTGGACAGATTAGACAGATATAGGAAGCCATGGGGAGATTCACAGGATGACTCAGCTGTTTCCTATCCTGGGAATCTTGTTGATTGAAGAATAAGGTTTAGGACTTTTGAGTTTTAATTTTATGTATTTATTTAAATTTTTTTAATGTTTATTTATTTTTGAGAGAGAGAGAGAGATACAGAGTGCGAGTAGGGGAGGAGCAGAAAGAGAGGGAGACGCACAATACGTAGTGGGCTCTGAGCTGTCAGCAGAGTCCAGTGAAGGGCTTGAACCCACAAACCATGAGACCATGACCTGAGCCAAAGTCAGATGCTTAACCAATTGAGCCACCCAGGTGCCCCTTGAATTTAAATTTTTGTTCATATCAATAAAGTGCCCAGTCCTTTTTGAATAGGAATAATGTAAAAATTGATGAATGAATTAAATGAGCAGTGTTACTGATGCATATAAAGAGGAAGTAAGGTAAAAATCAACAGAAAAAAATGAAAAATGTGTGACTACATGAAGTTACGTTTTTCGATAATTTATGATTTATTTCTATTTCTCATATAACCCAGATGATTAGCTGTCTTACTAAACAGAGGTCAAATTAATGTGGTTTAGGTTTTCTTTTTTTTTTTTTTTAATTATAATGTTAACAATACATCAACCAATATTTTTTTAAATTTCCTTTTTTTAAAAGGCAGCAGCTCTGGACCTTTTTGGAGATAGATATCAAAGACTAATAAAGGATAAGTATAGTAGTTTATAAAATAAGCACAAAAATCAATCAGTTCACTTACTCTTTTTCCTTAATATTTACTTACCTTCCACCAACAACAAAAGAGATGTAGAATCTTAAAGTCAATACTGTTGACTCACTTGTACTTGTGTTTTACTCCTGGGAGACTGGCTAAGTGACTATTTACAAGGTTGGGAAGCATGTATGTTCTGCTATATTATTGGGAACAGGATCTTGCAAGTATGAAGTCATTCCATTGGGAGATAGGGACTTGTGTCTCTTGGATCTACCACTATTAAGTTATATAAAAGGGCAAAGTGTCGCAATATTTGGACCTCCATTTCATCATCTCTGCAATGAGGAGCTTATGCTAGATGAGCCCTACAACTCCTTTGCGTTCAAATTATGACTTAAAGGAAATAAAATGTAATTAAAAAAAGAAAGTGACACATCATAATAACAGAACTGATTTTGAAGGAAAGGAATGGATTTAGATGTATTTATTTTACGTGTGTTAAACAACCCCAAGTATAGCACAGGACTTTACATTGTCTCTTAGAAACATTCTCATGGCTCTCGATTTCTTCAGATTGTTGTGGAGTCTCACCCCTCCATCTCGGCTCAACAGCATATGACTGTTAAAATTTTATCCCCCAGATGGCAGCACAGCATTCTAAGTTTAGAATGGTCTGGTCCAGGGCTCTGGCAAAAGGCAATACAGGCTTGTCTCTGGCACATTTATGTGCCACGTTTCTTCCTTTTGGAGGAAATACGCTACGATTCTGATGTTAGGAGATTTGAGTGATCAGACACAAATAGCTCATTTTGAAGCGAACACAGCACCTATCCAATTGCATGTTTGTGTAGTTCCACTTCTGATAAACAGTACGGAAGACAATCACACAAAGTAAACTAATGAAATGATGGGAGTTAAATATATATATATATATATATATATATATATATATACATATATATATATATATATATATATATATATATATATATATATATTAGGTTGAAGAAATGACCTGAATTTTTAATTTTTCTTTACATGTTATTTTATCAGAGTTTGAACATATTTACTAAATGTAATAGGATTAAATAACTGCTCAGCCATTACTTTTAAAGGACACAATTGAAATGGATAGGATCTTCTATCACCTCGGCTGCAAGCTGCTTATGCTATGACAGTTGCTAAGACTTGCTTAGGAGACAGATAGAAACAAACAATATAGCTTCACAAGGTGAGCATGAAAGAAGTCAGGGGAAGATCTCTATCTCTGTTTTATGATTCAAAAGCCAGTGGAATCAACTGGATTGAAACAATATCTGGTCATTTGTATGATGGCCAAAGAGATTAGCATGAATCCTTTAAGTTTCCAGTATATAGGGAGGAAATTAAATGTTATACATTCATAATACTAAAACAGTGCTCATTGGTAACACCATGAAAGTAGCATAAATAAAGATGGGAAAACAAAGTGTAAAAAGGCTATAGAGGACCATCTTGAAAATAAGAAATATTTCATTTTGATGGGCTGTAAAACATGATCCTATTTGTATGTTTTAGAGATTCCTTTACCTTTAGGTTCAGTGAAGGCTTCTTTCCAAATAGAAGGGAAGCAAGGAAAAAGGAAAATGTAGGCCCAAACATATATGTTAAAGACGTTTCACATTGGGCTAGTTAGGAAATACTGCTTAATCAAACAATATGCGATGTCACTGAAGAGTTTTTACACAAGACAGGGACAGTCAGATTTATTCTATAAACACAGGGTTCTGGTAGCACTATGAAAGAGAAGTTGAATGTAGAAGGAACTAGAGACAGGGAGATCAGAGATGAGCAAGGAAACACAGTCCAGAATAATAGGAGCAGCCATCATCATAGTTTGCAAATAATGATTGGTTGGCTTGCCAACAAATTTAAAAATTGCATGATCTACACAAAGTCCCTTTAGTAGCCTGCAAATTTTTGCATGTTTTTCCCATCAGGATGCAGATTCCCTCCCCTTCTCCTGTCCACATAGCATTCAGATGCCAGGTTTAAATATTCTACATAGAGGGGCCCCTGGGTGGCTCAGTCAGTTAAGCGACTGACTTCGGCTCCGGTTGGTCATGAACGTAAGGCCTGTGGGTTGGAGACTCTTGTCCTGCTCTGTGTTGACAGCTCAGAGTCTGGAGCCTCTTGGTTAAGCATTGGAATTCAGCTCAGGTTATGATCTCACAGTTGGTGGGTTCGAGCCCTGTGTGGGACTCTGTGTTGACAGCTCAGAGCCTGGAGCCTGTTGGTTAAGCATTGGAATTCAGCTCAGGTTATGATCTCACAGTTGGTGGGTTCGAGCCCTGTGTGGGACTCTGTGTTGACAGCTCAGAGCCTGGAGCCTGCTTCGGATTCTGTATCTCCCTCTCTCTCTGCCCCTCCCCGACATGTGCTCTGTCTCTCTAGAATAAATTAGCATTAAAAAAAAAGAAAATTATACGCAGAATTAGCTATATTTATCAACAGGTGTCTCCTTCCTGCCCCACCAACACTTTATACCCAAACACAGGAGAAACCTTATCTTTTCTTCATAATTGCAGTTTGTTTGCAGGAAGATTGAACTGGTTGAGGCTTATAAGAGCAAACTTTTTTTTCTCCCTTTGTTTTTGATGCCGCCATCAGTGATAAACTTGAGCAGCCAGCAGAGGGCGTGTTAGATGGAGAGAGTACAGTGTCTGCCTTGCCCATTTTTTTCTGCCTTGTTTTCCCTTTCCACCTGCCTCTGATTTGTTTCTTTCCCTCCATCGTCAACTTCTTTTTTCCTCCCTTCCTTCTTCCTAAATTGAATCAAAATATTTGAAAACTTTCCTCTCCTTCCCTCTTCTCACCACTAAGACCAGAGGGTCTTCATTTGGCTAATGGGTCTCACTGTTCTGAATAAATATTGTGATCTGAAATAAAGCAACAGGCAGTCCAGATGGGATAGTGGTTCTTGCTCCCTGTTGCAATCGTGGAAGAATTGCCTGACTTACTGAGTAGAAACAGTATAATTTGAACTCCTGAATCTTCACTAGAATGAATTCAATTATAAGTCTCAGGAAGAAAAGCCACAAATGGCCTCCACATGAAGCTCTCTGTAGGAATTTTTCCAACTCCCAGCTTTGATCAGAAGACTGTAGTTACAAGAAAAGTTTTATTCCATGAGAAAAGAACCAGGAAATAGCAGACCTTCTGGAAACCAAGCTCACGGTCTATCTCTGTGGTCTCTTGGTTACTCTCCTGGGACATCTGTCTGCTTACCCACTTCAACAAACTGGCTCTATTTACTTCCACCTGCATGTGAACAAAGGAGTATGCTCCAAGCTCCTAAATCGACGTGTCCTCAGTTCCGGAGGTCAGCAGCAAGAGGTTGGAAACTGGTTAAACAAGAGTGAGGTACTGTCACCCTTGGGCAAATTAACTTGAGTCCTGGAGTCATAAGACATGGCTCATAGAGACTATATTAGTTATGGTGTGCTACTGCCATGATAAAAAAAATAAAAATAAATCAAGGGATTTTGTGACGTCAGCCTCTTTTCTGGTATCAGAGCTCTCCCCTGGGTCTTCTGCAATGGGAAAACCAGTAAGTGAAGACAGAGAGCGGGTGGAGGATCCCCTGGAAGGGCTTTTAGGCCGGAGGCTTGGAAGTGACATTTATCACTTCCACCTCCTTTTCATTGCCAGAGCTCAGTCACAGGACCCATCTAAGTGCAAGGGAGGCTGGGAAATTCAGTCTACCACGAGTCTAGGAGTAAAGGAAATGGAATTATCTTTCCCACAGGGACCCATCTTCGTTGGTCAGCAGGGAAGTTGTCAGAAAAACAGTGCTGGGCAGATACCCCAAAGACGTCTTCTATTATGAGACAATTGTCCGGCTTTTCCTGGGGCTACAGCAACGCTTCAGTCAGCCTGCTCAGTTTCTGTAGCCTTGTCTGAATTACTTGTTTCAACCGAATGATGTTATTTTCTTACAGCATTCAAGAGAATTAAAAAAATGACTTTACTTCCTTTCACTGCTACTCATCTAGGTTCTCAGATCGTTTATTGGTAATCTCTATTTCTTTTTAATGTCATCTCGAGGAGAGAAAATCCTATTTCAGCCAAGAGATTTCATTCTGTAATTACATCACAAAGGATCACTTTGTAAGGAAGGCATTGACTTTGAATTTCTGTCAGCTTCAATTTACGTAGATGGAAAACTATGGAATATATACCATAAACAACAATCTTTTTTTTTTAAGGCTTTGCAACCAGGAATATTTCAGCTCTCTAAGTCAGCTGACAAGCTTAGGACCTGGTGCTCATCAATCCTGTGCCTGAATAGTTCAACAAACACTTTGTTCATAGAACACAAAATGGGTATGATATTTCAGACCATAGGGAACAGAGCTGTCTCGCAAAATGAGGTTCTGTTGTTTCAATATATCAGATTCCCTCCCAACCCCCAACTAATCTAGCAAGGCTGGCTCCAATTGCTATCTGTGCTAAACTTCAAGAAATCTATAACAATCAAACCTTTAAATTACCTCTTCTGTTTAACACAGATCTGCCAGGGAATGCACTGTGGGAGTGTAGAAGGAATCCTAGCTGTTAAGAACCATGTTGCAGAAATGTGATTTTCACTATTACTACCACACCAGTAGTAAAAATTTAGGAAATGAGCCTTTTCGTCTCTAGTTACCCATCTCTGCTGCTAAAGCCAAAAAGAGGTCCCATTGGTATGCAATCTCTTGAAGTCCAGAGTGCACTGTAGAAGCATATAGAACTGCACACTTGTGAGCCTAAAGCTACTGAATGCACATGTTGCTATGTAGACAGAAAGCTAATCCCTAGATTGTCTTCAAAGAATCCAAATTCCACATCAAGGCAATATGCCTAAGCTTATGCATTTTCTAAGCCACTTAACACATTTTAGAATAAATATATCAGATTTTATAGACCAGAGACACCTGACTAGAGACAACTTGTTACATTGATGCAAGGCTGAAAATTGATATTACGAGTTTGTTTTGAATTATAAACAATATGTTTAAAGGCACCACAAATCCTACCTCTCCATATTCACTAAACCAGGAACCTGGGAGACATCCTTTTCTCATCTCCCCTACCAATCAATTATGAAGGCCTACCGAAGTCTACTTTCTAAAACTCACCTGAACAAATCACCTTTTCTTCCAGCTGTCCTGCTATCACCTCATCCAGTCTCCAACATTTCTTACCCAAGAGCCTTCTACTTGCTACTCAAAGTGAGGACCTCAGTTCATTAGCTTCAGCATCACTCAGGGGCATAGATATAAGAAATCTCAGCCTCCATCAGAACCTATGTATTAACTGCATTTCGGCATAGTCCCAAAATAATCTAAATGCATGCTACATTTTTTAAATTTTTAAAAATTTTTAATGCTTATTTATTTTTGAGAGAGAGAGAGAGAGAGCGAGCAAGGGAGGGGCAGAGAGAGAGGGAGACACAGAATCCATAGCAGGCTCCAGGCTCTGAGCTGTCAGCACAGAGCCCCACGTGGGGCTTGAACTCACAAACCATGAGATCATGAAGCAAGCCGAAGTCTGACGCTTAATTGACTGAGCCACCAAAGTGCCTCTATGTGCATTTTAAGAAACACTGACATATCTTCGTTCCTCTGACTTTATTTATCTTCATTCCATTCTGAATACCAAAGCCAGAGCAATCATTATAAAACTTAAATATGATCATGTCAGTATCTTGTTAAAACCCTTCAATTTCTTCTCCTTGTCCTTTGACTAAAATACAAAACCTTCAAATTAAATTATAATGCCCCTCATGACCTAGATCCTGATTATTCCTCCCATCCCGACCCCAGCTTCATCTCAATAACACTTTCCCTTCACATACTACACTGTAGCCATCTTTGTTCCAAATATGGCCTTCTCTTTCTCTAATGGGGTCTTTGCAGCTGCTGTTCCCTAGTCTGGGATATTCTTTCCCTCACACTGGTCAATCTCAGTCCTTTAGAATTCAATTTAAATGTCAGTTTAGTAGGAACCCTACCCTCAGACCACCTAAGTCTCATAGCATCATTTCTTGCTTTGTCATAATTCTCAATATTGTATCAACTTGTTGAATACATAGACTTCCAAATAAACTTTAATTTCCATGGGGACAAGGACCATGTCTGTCTTGTGCAGAGCAGTATCCCTAGTGCTTAGGACAGCAACTGGCACATGGCAGTTGTGAAAGAGCAACCAAATAAAATAAATACCTTCTCAAAAAGATGAATGGGCAGCTTTCCACATCCTTAAGAATAACTGTCTTCCAAAATTATGAGATGCTGTCATGGGGAAGATAAATCAGATGTATTCTGATGGGCTCCAGAGGGCAGAAAGATATAAGCAGGGCCCATGAATGACTATACCACTGTATCCTAGCATTTTGTTGGAGCCAAAATATCTGTTGACTAGATGAACCAAAACTGGTATGTAAAAGTTTTAGGAAGAGAGAAATCATTAAAGTAGTCACTCAGTATCATTTGCCAGGTAGTAGTCATGGAATGGATTGTTTTGTGAGGAAGTTCAGATTGTATGACTGTTCAAAGGCAGGATACGGAATAAAAAAATTCCTATCTTAAGAAAGTATTTGAAGTAGATAATCTCTCAGATCCTTTGCAACATTAACAATTATGTTAATCATAAGTGCTAGCCTTAATTTTTTAAAACAATGTAACTCACACTTGTGAATGATGGTGTTACTAGTTTTATGCAGAGACTGGTAGTAAGGGGTGTTACTTGGCATAATCAAAAGGACATTGACGAAAGGACAAATATTTCCCTATTTGGTTGTCATTAGTCATCAGACTTCACCATTAGAGAGTCATCCGTTAGAAAATGTTCCTTCTCCAGGCACCAACAGTAAGAATACAAATGCCACAAGGAGAGGCAACATATTTAACTATTATCCATAATTTTTATCTTTATTTGATTTATTTTATGGTGACCCATTCTTATAGTTGAGAGTAAGGAGTAGAGTGGATAGGGATAGTGTGGTAACATTCGGAAGGTAAGAGGCTCTGGATATTATCATTTATTTAGTCTCAGCTAAAATATTTCTCCATCAGAGATGATCTCAGATACCTCCATCTAAATGATATGTCTCTCCATGGGATTCTCTCTTGTATCAACTTTCGTTCAATGAAGATGTATTTATCGAGTTCCTGTTATGTGCTAAGCACTGTTCAAGGTACTTTGGATACATCATTTAATCAGAGACAAAAACAGACACACATAACCACCCTTGTGAACTTCGCATCTTAGTGATGTGTGTTCCAAGGACCAGGAATGCCGACGTCACCTGGAAACTTGTATGAAATATAGAATGTGGACATTTCCCAGACCTACTGGATTATATTCCGCCTTTTAACGAGATGCTCCGATTACACAAACATCTGGATGTTTCAGTTTGAGAAATACTTTTCTGGTGTACTTGCCCTTTATTTTGGACTATTTTCACATGTTTACGTAACATCTGTTTAATGCTTAAAGCCTGTTTGGCCCACTAGACTAGAAGCTGTATGAAGTCAGGGACGAGTGGGCAAAGATGGATGAGATAGGGAAATGTCAGTAACAAACTTAATCTGTTATTCAGCTCTAACAAGGCACAGACTTGGCTCTGCCCAGACTTCTCTTTTCATTCTCGCTGGCAAATTCACTTACTGCCCAACAGGCAGGGCAACTGAAACCTTTGCAGGAGAATCAGCTAACGCTTGTGAGTTCTTTCCCACCTTCTGTCACAGCTCCATCATCTCTTGCATTTTTAAAACTTGCATGAGAAAAAATTTACTAGCAGGGTGCCTGGCTGGCTCTGTGGGAAGAGCATGCGGCTTTTGATCTTGGGGTTGTGAGTTCGAGCCCCACGTTGGGTGCAAAGATTGCTAAAAGGTAAATATGCTTAAAAAATTACTAGCATAAGAACATTTGTAATAAAAAATGATGGTGTTAATTGCTGTGGATAAAAAAAGAGGACTTCTGTTGTTTGTGTTACATGCAAAATCAATCTGGTAGTCTTGCCTCTTTGTTCATCCCTACAAATCTCATCTAAGAGTTTCTTTTCTATTCTAGTTTTGTAACATATCTCTTTAGCGTGGACAGTAGGCTTTGGTGGCTGATAGGGTTGCCCCTACATTGTACCTTCTGTAACCCATACTTCATAGGAGTTGGCAAACTTTGTCCCATGGGCAAATTCTGACAGGCTGTCATTCCCCATCCATTTTTATGTGACCAGTGACTCTTTTTCATACTTTTAAATTGTTGGAAAAAATCAGAAGAAGAGTGATATTTCATGACACGTGAAAATTATATGAAATTCAAATTTCAGTGTCCATAAATAAAGTTTTATTGGAACACAGCCATGCTCATTCATTTGCATATTGTCTTATGGCTGCTTTCATGCTATACTGACAAAGATGAGTAATTGAAACAGAGACCATATGGCTGCAAAACCTAAAATATTTACTATCTGGGCCTTCACAAGAAAAAAATTGCTAACTTCGGCTCTATCTTACTATTGTCCAGTGGAAATATAATAAGCCACCTGTGGCATTTAAACTTTTATGATAAGTACCTTAAAATGTTTTTAAAAAGGTAAAATTAATTTTAAAAATATATTTTAGTCACATATATCCCAATCATTATCATCTCAATATATAATCAATATTAAAATTATTGAGATATTTTACAATCCTTTTTTGTGCTAAGTCTGCAAAAACCCAGTGCATATTTTATGCTTCTGGGACAGCATAATTCTAACTCACCACTTCTGGGACAGCATAATTTGAACCTCACCACATTCCGAGTGCTAATAGGCCCATATGGCTGGAGGCTACCATATTTGCAGCCCTAGAGTATGTAGTTAAAAGTTGAATCATTTACCTTAATTATAGGACAGGATTAAAAATTATTATAATATTAAAATTAAATATCATTGATATACATATGGTAGACAAAGTTCATACCTCATAGCTTAACGCAGCACTACTCTAACCTATCAGGGAGGCAAAACCTCATGGGCCCATGGTAAATAGCATCCTAAAAGCGAAGTATCCAGATTACCTGATTCTCAAGTTTGCATAACAGAAGAGAATTTTTTCCCTAAAGTTTCTGTAATGAGGCATAAAATTTTGGTAGGATAGAATCTCTTTGCCAGGGGAAAAGGAGATAGACTTAATCTGTGGTTTAGAGTTTTCTGAATGCTCTGTAGAAATGAGTGGGAGAGAGAGAGAGAGAGAGAGAGAGAGAGAAGAGAAGAGAAGAGAAGAGAAGAGAAGAGAAGAGAAGAGAAGAGAAGAGAAGAGAAGAGAAGAGAAGAGAAGAGAGAGAAATCATCTAAAAAGTGCAGTTGTAGCCTATTGCTTAGGGTAATCCATTTTAAATAGACCACTGAGAAGCCCACCTGCTATTAAAAAAAATGTTTGAATTGAACCCCTTGAAAATAGGACACTGAGGGTATTTTAAATATAGGCCACCCTTTACAAAGAAAACTATTTTTACAGCCTCCTATAAGGCAGTGTGGCTTGCTTTCAATGTCTGGAATTTCTTTGCTATTTAGCACGCAGAACAGCACCTGACAGCCTTCCCAGCTACTAAAGGAAGGCCTCCGCCTTCATCCTTCCTTCACTTACCATCTGTTCTTTTTCAGAACCACAGGGCCTCAGCTGTGCTGTGGAAATTGACAAAGGTAATGACTTCCAGTGCGGCTTCTGTTTCCTAGCACTAGGTAGCTCCAATTACCTTTCACTGTCTCAATTTACCCACCTGTTAAATGGGGATAATGATGATCAAATGAGGGGCACTGCGGAAGCAGGGGTTAGAAGTGTTTGCCTAGAGGAAAAGAACATAGTGTTAGTATGGTAGAAAAACAGAAAATGTCCTTTGCTATTTAGCAACTCATATGCTTCCCTGCTCCAAGAGATCTAACCTCCCTTAATTAAGTTTGGCAACAAATGGGCATCTCCTTCAGGTAAAACCTGCTTCATAACAAAAATAAGAGGATTTGACAAGGCGCTGGGACAGTTCCCAGTTCAGGGCAGGGCAGTAGAAGATAATTCAATGAAAGAGATATAAGGTCTGAGAAGCAAAGGATAGCTCCTGATTTTACACAGCAACAAAACATGTTTCGCAGCAGGCAAAAATGGGCATCAGACAAGAGGATTTTCGTAAGGAAAATGTGCTCACACCTGAAGAGGATTTGAGGTTTTTGTTTGTTTGATGTGGCCCTATTCTGTGCTGACAAAACACATTCTTTTGTATATTATTCTTTGTGGTTCTTTGCTCTTATGGCCCGGAGCCCTATAATGATGTATCATTTCTGCTGAGGGCCGGGTGTGCCTGATGATGGATGAGAGGTCCCACAGTGAAGGAGATCCATCATCCGCTACACTTGAGTTAATTGAAGTGACTCTGCCTGTGGCCAGTTGTCTGAAAGCACACTTTAAAAAAGAACCTGGATGTGGCGTGACATGTACTTTATTTCTGGAATGTGGCTGACCCCCAATAAAGACCTTAAGTAAACCGAAGTAAAAACCTGTAACCAAGTGCCAAGCTAAAATAAGAAACAAAACCATGAGGAGGTGACCTGTGACGATCTTTGGACATTCGACTGAATTCCAGAAAAGAGCAAAATGTGAGCCTGAAAAGTGCTCATTTCTCCTAACTGGACTGTAGAGCTGTCGAATATGTCAGAAAGAGCCCCTGTGGGAAACTTCTGAGTTTTATAGTGTAACCAGTGAATGAGTTTTCATAGAGCGTGATCGATGAAGAGATTTTCATGTATCAGAGTGATTACATAATAAAAACCAGAGATAGTCCTCAGAGTTTTCCAATTTGGTATGTAAAATTTAAACCTTGCTCATTTGAGATCAGCAAAACTTGACATAGAAGAAATATAATAAGCCTGGGGGGAAAAAAAAAGCTTCTAGTTGAGGTTACATTACTCTGTAGGTAGGTAGCCTTGAGGCGTTCATTTTCCCCATCCGAGCCTCTGTTTCCCTTTTTCCGTGAGTGGGAATTGAACCTGATGTGCTCCCAGGCTGTGTGGTGTGGTATTGGAACCGCCCACCACGTGTGGCTCTTGAGCTCTTCACATGTAGTTACTGAGAGACTACCTTTTAAATTGTATTTAATTTTAATTCGTTTAAATTCAAATTTCAAAACAAATGCAGCATAAATCTGTTTGAATATCGATTACTTATTAAAATAAAGCCTGTTTAAATATTGTATTAAAATTCATTTCTCCTGTTTCTTTTGACTTTTTCTTTAAGATGGCTGTTAGAAATGTTAAAATTGCCAATGTGGCTCTCTAAGTTCTTTTGGACAGTGTTGTTCTACAGGAATAATTTCCATTCGTATCCTACTTTCATGGGCATTCATAAAAATGGCTATATCTGTTCCATAAAAATATTAATGAGCTATATTTGTTCTCCTTTCTATAAATGTAGATTTTTTTTTAATTTTTTCCACTTTAAACATCAAAGCAGTTTTCATGAAAGGAAACCCATATGTTAGATGAACAGGAGTAAAAATATCACTTTCCTTAGGAATATAAACTCTTTGGGGCACCTGGGTGGCTCAGTTGGTTAAGCGTCCAACTTGGGCTCAGGTCATGATCTCATGGTTCATGAGTTCGAGCCCCATGTCGGGCTCTGTACTGACAGCTCAGAGCCTGGAGCCTGCTTTGGATTCTGTGTCTCCCTCTCTCTCTCTCTGCCCCTCCTTTGCTTGCTCACTCTTCTTCTCTCTCTCTCTCTCTCTCAAAAATAAACCCTAAAAAAATTTTAAAAAGTAATATAAGCTCTTTACATTTACCGTTAATCAAGGTCTCCTCTGAACCACCACGAGGGACACTTATCTCAGATTTTACTTCTCTCCTTTTAGGAACATGCTTCTGACACATCTTTTAGAGATTCAAGACTACCTTCAGGAGAGTTGCTAAGTGTAATAGTCCTCTCTTAGTTGAAGGAAAAAAAAAAGCGACGGAGGTTGGCCCATTCTCGTAATTTGGGGAGCATAAGTTTTCTAGATTTTGAAAAAAAAGATCTGCTTTTTATTCATCAGCAGGGAGGATCCTGGTGCTGCTGGGTCTTCAAGAGGAGTGTCTCGACCTTTTCTGTGCAGCCTCTGACATTTAAAGGCCGGGGCCATCCAGCCCATCTCAGAGGCGAAAGCTGCCAGTTCCAAGTTTCATTGGCCATCTTCTTCTGGATGCCATATTCATGGCGAGGGATTAAGATCCGCATGTCATGATGCCCTAAAGATAGTACAGAAGAAAATGCATTTAGACAGATGGTTCCACGTGGGCTGTAGCTTTCCAGAATAGCTGAGATTGATATCGAGGCTGAAATCAGGCATGCTTATCAAATGGTTATAGTTATCAATTCAGATACTATTGAAGATAATACTGCCATATGAAAATACTTTCTTGGCCACCTAGAAGTTTGCCCTCAGAAAACATCCATATTCCAGACATCTTATAATTGATCATCCAAATTGGAAGCTTTGCCCCTTTCGTTCAGAATAGTATACTCTATTTTTGAAGGTTGAGACTACTTTCTTATTTTATTTTTTTGTTTCATCTTCATGCTGAAAAAAACTGGGACTTTTAGGATTCTGTGGCTGCCCCCGAATAGTATCTAATCAGCATCCTTCAAAGCTCTCTGTTTTGTCTTTATCTGGTTTTTTGAGGGAGAGAAGCCTAGCTTCTTTTCTGCATCTATTTCTTACTTCTAATCATTGTAATTTCAACTAAGTTCCTCAAAGACCAAGAGATTTCCTTCACCCTACCTGCTTTTGAAGAGCTTCTGAAGGTTAATCACTCAACAGTGGAACGGCATTGCTATACCTGACTGCTTTTATATCTTTCATTCATGTATATTTTATTTTTCTGGAAGGAGAAAAGGTAGGAAATGGTTCATTGAACTGAGAGTGTTTTCTAATTTCTACCCCCTCCCCTTCTAAGAATGATAATTACTAAAAATATCTTTTTCTAGGACAAGATGTTTGTGTATCCACGACGTTAGGACTCTCCTCTATTTGCTGCTGACTTCCGTCTGAGGCATTTGAGCACGGACTATCTCTTGAAGAGGAAATCATTTTTCACAGGCAAGTCAGAATGACAGACCTTGCAAATAAAGATGTTGTGTTGATACAGATATGAAAATCAAAGCCTACCCGCAGCCACAATTAGGTGTCTAGTTAGCAGAGTATCTACCAGTCTTCTTGAAAGCTGGCCATCTTTCATCTAAATATAGAAGATGAAAAATTATTGGTGGGACAGACCATCTTTTTAGACATAGCATACAATTAAGGCTTCCATAGTGTGGCTCAAATGGAGAAAATATCTTGATATTTTAATTTTCTTAATCTGGTATAATTTGCCGGTTTACTGTCTGACATTTTCTAACACCTAGTGAGCAGGAAAATCCATCCATATTTTATTTTAAAAATACTTATTTTTTTTAACTCTGAATCATTCTCAGAAAGTGCATTCTGAAGTTCTTCATAATATTTTTAACAGGAAAAGTGATAGAGTAAAACATGTCAATTCTCTTCTGAGGCTACTGTGAAGTTTATCGCTATGACTATTATCTCTCCTCTCCTCTCCTCTCCTCTCCTCTCCCCTCCCCTCCCCTCCCCTCCTCTCCCCTCCCCTCCCCTCCCCTCCTCTCTCCTTCTTTCCCTCTCTCTCTTTCTTTCTCTCTCCCTCTCCTTTTTTTTTCTCCCTCTCTCCTTCCCTCCGCTCTCTCAGGATTACTGATGCTAATATTATTTCTTTCCCATACTGCATAATTGTGCATATGCACCTCGTCACCTCCTTTTAGTTTAGATATGATCTATCAGACATGTTATATAGCAATAAATAAAACAAATAATTCTCATAAGTCACAATAAAAGCCCATTAGCAACTACTGGAAAAGAAAGGAATACTCAGTTGTTTACACTGTAAAATCACTCCTCAGTACCAGCACTTCAAGTACAAAATGAGAAGTGAAGTGGGAAAATTTGGGCTTTGAACCAAAGAACATTTTGCCTGTGTTTAATGTTTTTCATTGGACCGGGGAGCAGTGCTTTTTTTGTTGGTAGGAAAAAAAAATTAAATGTACGTGCTTCTTACAGAAAGTGGAATAATTATATGTGGTTTCACCAATTATGGTCTTCACTCTTGGTTCCCTGTATGAAAATATGCTAAAAGGAGAAAGCTCACGTTATTACAAAGTCATGGCTTAAACTTGGGTGTGATCATTTTATTTAACAGCCTTGGATAAAATCTGGCTAACAAAGGGAATTTTTAAAGCAAAACGATTTCTAGGTCTTGTTGCGTGACCACAATAACAATGATTTGTTCACTGTTTATAATTAATCCCTTATAATAAATTAGCTTATTGAATAAATTCTTCTAGAGGTTCTAGTGTGTGAATAATGGCTAGTTACTCCCTTGAAATAAATTGTCACCTATTTTCAAGGCATATTAATGGAGGGCACATCAGACAGCATAGGTTAGGTGATTCTGTGCTAGCAACAATTACAAAGTATTAGTGACTTAAAAAAACAAAAAAGATGTATATCTTTTTCATGCTACATATCTGTGGCAGGACCGCTGTGGCCACACTCCATATTGTCTTTATTATAGGATCCATGATGAGGTAGCCCCTCCTTGGAACACTGCCCACTGACTGAGTTGACAAAGACATTAGAGAACACACAAACCACGCACTCACCCTTAAAGTTTGGTTCAGAAGTGACACCCATCACCCCACTCACATTTCATTGGCCCCAACGAATCACATGGCCAATTTGTTAAGCAGGGTGGGGATAGAACATCTTTCTGCAAGAAAGAGCTCTGGGAGGAGGCACCAAATATGTGTGGACAGAAATAAAATCTACCTCAGAGATTACATAGCTTCCTCAAAGAGGGGGATGGGAATTAAAAAATAGCTGGTTCCTTTATGGTTTTACAAACTAATTTATCTTGTAATCTTTCACCTTACATACCTAATTGCCTCAATTGCATGTACCAATAGGAAATCAGCATGTTTATATTTGTAAAACCTAAATTAGAACAAAAGTGTGCATAATATCCAAATGCTTAGAGTAGGAAAAAGGCAAGTTGTAAGGTAAAGGGAGGAATGGGATCTGACTGTCCCTCCATTAGGATTAAAATTAAAATAAGATTGTTATTGACCAATTTACCAAATAAAAACTTGGCACATTTCTGTGCCAGAGAAACTAAAAGTTCGGCACAATTTTTCATTTTTAATGAGCTGTGCTGTAGTTCAATATTCTTTTGGGTTAAAATATGGATTATTTATTTAATAACATTTATTTTGAAGAGCTATAAATAGGGAAACAAATTCATAGGAGTTTCTAATCCTTTGCCCTTAATATTTGGTTTAACAATTGTGAAAGGCTCTATGAAGAATTTATACACTTTAATAGACATTTCTTAATAAATCACCAGTATGTTTTGACACAGCAATGCCCAATATTGGGAACTTTTAGAGAAATTTACTCACAATTGGAGGAACATATTCATATACTCTCTATTTCTGCATCTGGAGATCATGTTATGTAATTTGGCATTAATATTCTTATTCCAGGCAATCTGTATGAGGATACTCCTGGGAAACTCCCTCCTTAGTTCTGGATTCATTAAATCATCACTCATTTCTTTATCTTCTTGGAATCAGAGCATAATGTTAAAGTTTAGCTATAGGTAATCATTTTTTACTACTTGATGAAGTAGGGACTTTTGTTCAGAAATTCAGCACTAGTAAAAGGTAATTTCATAATTCCTTGGTAAGAATTAGCCAATGTTTGTAAGTGCTAGACTTGAAGGTTAAAGTCATTCCTTAGGTGTATGGAAAGAGCACCTCACTGGGGAGAAGCTCAGAGGTTCTGAGAATTTGAATCAGAGCCAAAAAAAAATTGAAGAGTACACCTAAATTGACAAGTTGCATCACATGGACTTCATTCTCTGGCTGTAATGTTTGTGTTCCTGTGTATCTTATTATGTATTTATGGAGCATGGCTAGGATGTTTGGTGATTTATAACAGCATAGATGAAACACAAGTCTTTACTCTCAAGAGCTCAGAAACCAAAAACCAAAAACTATAAAAACTCCTAAAAACAAAACACACCAGCAAATATGCAGTATCGTAGGAGGGAAACGGTGCCCGTATTTATTTACTTTTAACTTTTAAATCTCTATTAAATCATCTCTGTGCAAAATATGCGCTGTCATGCTTTCTTTCTGGCTTATCTTCACTGCAGAGTTGTGGAAAGGACAGATAACTGTTTCTTTTCTCCACAATGTTCAAGGTTATCAAAGCAGGACCTCATCTTGTTATCCTCAATATTAGATTTAGAAATTGACTTTTATTAGAACAGTTACTGCTTATCTTATTTTGCATGAAATAAAACTCTGAGTTTTTAAACCATCGTGCCAGTTTACAAATATCTCACCTGCAGTAGCTAATGTGTCTTTAATATAATGGGCGAATATTTTGCTATCTTCAGTGTTTTGGTTTGAATTGTGTCATTTTATATATGAATGCAAGACCAAATGAGATGCCACAATCAAGGTTTAGAGTTGAATATTCAAAACAGGCTAAGTAAAGAGGAAGGCCTTGCAGATAAGGATGAAGAACAGATTTCAGATTGTGGAGTGCAATAAAGTATTATGGATACCACCCTAACTCTACCAGAGGGACTTGGGAATTTTCATGTTATGCATATTAGTATTTTGTCTTTGTGTTTGAAACCAATTTTTTACTATCAAATTCAGGAAATGAAAAATGAATCTCACTGTATAAGTATGTGAAGTATAATGTAGTATGGACACGAGTGTGAGTTTTGAGGTTCAAATACTTCCTTAGTTCTTTGAGAAGTTAATAGTTAATATATATTATTACAAATTTTTTAATATGTATGTTTATTTATTTGAGAGAGAGCATGCATGCATGAGAGAACAAACAGGAAGGGGCAGAGAAAGAGAGGGGACACAGAATCTGAAGCAGGCTCCAAGGTCTGGGATATGGGGCTCAAACTCTTGAACCGTGAGATCATGACCTGACCTGAAGTTCGACGCTTAACTGACTTAGCAGCCCATGTGTCCCTAATTTTTTTTTTTTTTTTTGAGAGAGAGAGAGAGAGAGAGAGCATGCACATGGGTGAGGGAGAGACAGAGAGAGAATCCTAAGTATGCTCCATGCCTGGCAGGGGAGGGGCAGAGAAAGAGAAGGGACACAGATTCTGAAGCAGGCTCCAGTCTCAATGCAGGGCTTGAACTCCTGAACTGTGAGATCATGACCTGAACCAAAGCTGATGTTTAACTGACTTAGCTGCCCAGCTGTCCCCAAAAATATTTTTTTTTGTTTTTGAGAGAGAGAGAGAGAGAGAGAGCATGCACATGGGCAAAGGAGAGACAGAGAGAGAATCCTAAGCAGGTTCCATTCCCAGCTCAAAGCCCAATGTAGAGCTTGATCTCAGGACCATGAGATCATGACCTGAGCCAAAATCAAGAGTCAGCGGTTTAATCAGAGAAATTAATATGTGTAAAACACTTGACATATAATAAGTAGCCACTTACTAGTTATGTCATTGAGCAACTGTTTTGGCATCTCTGAGCTTTCCTTTTTATATCTATTAAATTGGATTAATGGTCACTTCTCAAGATTGCTATCAGGATTAAACGACTATTGACAATGCCTAGTGATGTTTCTCACAGTTTGTAGGTATTACATTAAATCCAATTGTCATTGGTTATGAATTTTTGAGTTATTCAACTCACTTTCAAAACTAGATTGAGGGTCAGAAGTTCTGGTTTTGTATTTCAACTCGGTCACTTGCCAGTTTCATTTTCTTGGGAAAAAGATGTAACCACCTCATTTAAAATATGAAGATAATAATAGCATATCTCAAAGCTTTATTATGAAGTCTAAACAAGGTCATGCTGTATGAATAATGGCCGAAGAATTCTCCCACAACTGTGGATTGAGTACTTGCTGTATGATGTTACTCTTTTAGGTTTAGGAGACACAAGAATAAGTAAATTAGATGTGATTTTTGACCTTAAGTCATGCTATAATAGGCGATCATTGATGTATGTTGAATTTGACCCTACTAATTCATTCTTTCTTTCATTAAACAAGTAATATTTTAGTACTTTTGATTTGTACCTCTAATCCTAGGTTTAAGCTCAAGGAAACTTTCAGTAGGTCATGGCCAGGTCTGCCTAGCAAAAAAGACCCTAGACTAGAAAGATTTTATGTAATGTGGAAAACCTCTCTGTTTGAAAACTCTGGGATGCAAAATCCTATTTCCTGTGACATTTATGGAAATTGCACATTGAGAAAAACCATCCTGTTGGCTTCAGGCAACTGATCGTTCGGGCACTTGTTAATTGATTATCATGGTGATGATGTTACTTTTCAAGAATAATTAAAAAAATGATAAAAATTTAAGATGGAAGCTATTTGATGCTCCTCTGAACTGGCTGGACCCTGGATGCTGCACTAACTATTCAAGCCTACCCAGGGATAAGAGAACTTTAAAATCTAATCCTTAGTTCTAACTGGCTAAGGCACATTATCTTTCTCTCCTACATAAAACAACTCTTTCCTAGCTTAGTATGGGGTTGAGGGGGCTATTCTTGCTGATTTGTTTATTAATATAAGATAGCTTGGGCTTCCATAGGAATGTATAGAACTTGGATTGGATCCCTTGTATATGCCTCACTCTTTTACCAGTAGGCATCCAAGGATTTATTTCCTGGATAAAAATTGGAAGTGCAGTATATCCTCCTTTCAAATTCCAGTTCTGTTTTTTAACCAGGTGTGTGATTTTGGACAAGCCTCTTCATTTCTGGTAACCTTAGATTGTTTTTTGTTTTTTTTCATCTGTAAAATGGTAGAAAATAAAAGTAAAAGTTTCCAGTCGCTTAACACAGTAACTAGTACAGATTAAAGATGCAACACATGTTAGCTATACGGTCCTGATTCCAGGAAAAGTAGGAAAATAAGATATAGGTCATTTGAGGGAGAGATACCTATTCTCATTCAGAATACATAGTTAGAAATAATGGCATTTGTATGGTTTAGCGTTAATCACTCTAGGTCATAAGAATTTCCAAACTGATGATACAGAAGGTACTTGGTCTCCCACACTGTGCCTGTGCCAGAGCATTAGCTCTGTATAATTTCAGGAGACACTATTCATGTTACGGATCGAACAAATGATGCCTTCCCAGAGTTGGCAGTGCTTGGTCTGGGTGGCTGTGCATCTTAGCCCTGCCCATAGTAGCACTGAGTGCAGAATTTCACAACTGCACACCTAGTTGCAGAAACTAACAAAAGTATTTTGACTGACTCAGGAAAATATTGCTGGCAAAGATATTAGTTTATGTAGACTCAAATGCTTTCTATCCCACAGAAATGTCCACATGTGACAGTACAGGCATTTATATTTCCAGTAGAGAGTATACAAATTGTCTTTGAATATACTCAAAAATGCGATCACTTCATGATTAGCAAGAGAAAAAAATATTTCCCGAAGGATAGTAAAACACAAAAGTCCTGAAAATTTTTATTTTTTTCAAGAAAAGGAAATTAATTATAAATATATTTTTTAAGTTTATTTTTATTTTTGAGAGAGACAGAGACAGTGTGAATAGGGGAGGGGCAGAGAGAGAATCCTAAGCAGCCTCTGCACCAACAGCAGAGAGCCCAATGTGGTGTTCATGCTCACAAAACTGTGTGATCATGACTTAAACAGAAACCTAGATTCAGACCCTTAACCAACTGAGCCACCCAGGCACCCCCAAAAAAGGAAATTGATTAACATGGGTTGACGAGTTGCCATGAACAGTTGACTCTTCCTTATGAGTAAAGAAATATCAAATTCTTGAAAAAAAATGAATTCACATTTGTTTTGTTGCTTTATGAGCATCAATTTATATGATATGTCTTTTTCCTCTCCCTGAATTTTATACAGGCAATATATTTCACCACACAACTGAAAAGGTATTGTACTTTTACAATCGTAATATATAGACCAGAAAGTAGTATTTATACTGAGGTTTAGCATTTCTCTCTTGCTTACATAATGTATATATTTGTAAGTTTGTTTTTGAGAGAGAGAGAGAGAGAGAGAAGAACATGTGCACATGAGCAGCAGAGGGGGGGAGAGAGAGAGAATCCTAAGCAGGCTCTGCACTATTAGCATGGGGCCTGATGCAGGGCTAGAACTCACAAACAGTGAGATCATGACCTGATCCGAAATCAAGAGTCGAATGCTTAACCTACGGAGCCACCAGGCGCCCCAGCTTACAAATTTTTATCCTGAAGCATAAGCACAGTTCCATGGACTGATAGGTTATATGAGAATGGGAAGCTGCAGTTTTACATTGAGAACTGATTGAACAATAAGCTCGGTTAATGTAGAAAACCTGTCCTGGAAGCCTTCGCTCAAACATTCCCTCATCACTGTATTGCTCTGGCCATAATTTATTGTTTTTTTCATGTGTGTTCTACTGGCATTTTATGTATGCATTTGTTATATTATCTATACTGTTTATTACTTGTGTGTCTTTCTCTTTTAGTGTGTTGAGAGCTTGTTCTTATTTTGAACTTTTTCCTCTTTAAAATTCATTATTCCCAAATTTAGTGCTGTTACACCAGCTAGGTTCTTAAAAATGGTTGATGAATTGAATAGTAAACGATACCGATACTGCTTCTATAATTTAGGAATTTTCTAGATATAATAACCTTTCAGGGACAAAATAAAATTATTATTAGCTCCATTTTACAGATGAAGAATGTGAGAGAATTTTATGGGCTTCACCAAGGTATACTGCGTCTAGGTTCATATGGTTAGGAAGTACAGATTTGGGACTCAGATTTGGACATTCTCTCTCAGGCCTTTTCCTCTGAGTAACTGAAATATAAGAGCTCCCAATTGATAAAAATATTCATATTTGAATTGGAAAATATGGGTAAAGTTTAAATGGTTTTTAGGTTCCTTAAAATAAGAGAGCATCATATAAAATATTATGACAAATAGAACAAAAACTAAAGAGATTTAAATGGCAAAGTGGTATGGATTTAGATCAATCTGTTGTTTTCAGAGAGGAACACTTCTAAATTTGGGGTGAAATTATTACATTGTTTTAGTTAATTGTTTATATACTCCCTTCATTTTTATAGAGGAAGAAAAAATTGATTTATTTAACAACTTCCTTAACATTTTCTGACATGTTCCCATGTTGAAATATTACTGGATCATGGAATTAGAAGACAATGTATTCCTTCACTAGATTGTATCTTTGGATAGTTCAAGAGTTTCTAATAGATAATAAAAACGAGTCTTAGTGGATACCATGAAAGTGCAGAAAGATTTTGTACACATATGTAATATGCATTTTTCTGGGAAGAAGTTTATAACTTTGTTGAGATTCACAAAATTGTTCATGATCATGAAGAGGTCTTGTAGAGGAAAGTGCTTTGGCATAAAAACTGTTTGGATCCTATTTTCAGGTTCTTGCATTTAAGTTGCTTACCTTAGGGATGATTTGCCATTTGCAGATTCTTGCATTTAAGTTGCTTACCTTATGGGGCCAATGAGGAAATTAGATGATACAGCATAAGTAAAGAACTGGTTTTGGAAGGTGTATGATACACGCAATCCAGAGTCGTTCTCAATGTCATTCATTGCCTGGGGAATAAATTCCAAATTCCTCAGCTTGGTATTCAAGAACATGCAGGATGTTTATCAAACCCCCTTTTCTGGCTTCCTTTTCCCACACTCTGTTCTCTAGTCAGACTGGATTGTTCAATCACAAGGACCATATCTGCCTTCTCACGCCTCTGGGTTCTTGTTAATGCATCCACCATGTCCAAAATCCATCCTGCTAATTTCTCTTACCTATATTTTGCCCACATGTTAAGGCCCAATTCAAGGGCTCCTACCTCAATAAAACCTTTTCTAATTTCTCTGTGAAGAACTATTTTTTTTCTTTTTTTAAATTCTCTCAATTTCATAGCACTTTGTAACTTCTCATAATTTTGAATATATTTTATTTAACAAAAAGGATATATGTGTATCCCTTAATTTATCTTAGGCTATTTTCCTTGGGTTTGAGTTTGCTTAAAACCCAGAAGAACCTGAATATATATTTGTGGAATTACTGAATGATTCTGGTCAACTCCATTCCTAGGCAGAAATAAATCTCTAATTTTCTAAGCATGTGTATACATCTATATTATCCTATAGTGAGCACTTACTGTAAGTCCTTTATGAAAGACATAAAATTCAAATTCAAGAAATAAAATATTTCCTTTTCCTTCAGAAGAAACTATAATGGAATTCATGCAGCACCTAAGTCAGCATCTGAGCCTGCACATACATAGAGTCCTAAGATAATTCAGATTTGCATGCTAAAAAAAAAAAAAGACATCAGAGTATGTTTTATAAAGTTAGTTAACCTTGCCTTCAAAGTAATAAGACTTCTATTAATATTAACTACAGAACCTATAATTGTTTTCCTCCTTTTACTTTTGGCCCATTAAAATGAGTCTTTTGTGAAATAACTTTTGTTTCAGAACTGGCTGTCCTGACTTCCTAATCAAATTACCACCCACTCCCTTCCTTGCAAGCTACATCTCCCTGATCTACTTCGATTCCCAGCCCTCTTTGTTTGCATTAGCTGAATATTTCAAGAGAAAATGTTCCAGGCAACACTATTGTAGAATATTAAGAAGAAATATCTTGCCAGTGGGAAGCCATTGCTATTTTAACCTCTCATAATTCCACATAGAAAGGACAAAAGTTCAAGAGTTTTCTTTCAGTTAAATAGAAACCTGTAAAATTATGACCTATTTATAATTAGTTTTAATAGTGTGTATTGATTATTGGATACTCTATAGATATATTAGGTATGGACCTTTTACTTTTATAAAGGGTCTTCACTTTTGTGTAGCCAGAAACTCAACTTTAACTATATCCCTATTTTCCAGAGGTCAACACTTGGTAAAGAATTATCTGTCATAGTAGCTAATCACCTTTAGTTTAGTTTTTTTCCCTTTCCACCAAAATGTTTTATGAAAAAGAGAGAGAGAAATACAGAGTGGGGCATGGGGAAGACAGGAAAAATTGTGTTGGGGATAGCACTCAGTGATCTTAGGTAGAATAAATTCCTTGCCTGTGATGAAACTAATCAATCTCAGGAACATTGAGAAACTTATTTATTGATCATAAGGAACATTGCAAGGAAAAAGATATTAGGAGAGATTAAAGTTATCACCAAATAGTTCTAGAAATTGGCTTCGCTCTCTTGAGTTGCTGCACATTGTCTTTATCCATTTATTGAAACACTGCTTCCAAATACAGATAAGGTTGTAGGAAATAGAAAAAAAACACACACGTACATACAACACACACACACACACACACACACACACACACACACACACAAATCCCCAAGAACCTTTAAATGGGCAATAAAATACTTTGATAAGAATTCCTCTAATTCTTTATATTAAGACAATGGTTTGTTTAAAAGAAGATGAGATTTTGATAAACCTTGATAAACCTTGATTTCACCGCATTAATCAAGTAGCCTCTGTCTGAAAAAGTGAAGGCTGTACTAGGATATTTTTAGAACCATTTTATCATACGTTTCATGCCTTTACAGCATGTAGTTGCTAATTTTCCTAATAAGGTCACCTTTCAGTAAATGGCATGTGTCCTCAAATTCATGTGGGGGGACTTGCCTAAAAATAAGGCCAATTCGTGTGAACTAAGGATCCTTATATTATCTCACCTGTCTTTCTTATTTCAGTATTACCAAATCAGAGGAAGAAAGTGGCTTTGTCATCACTTATTCATATTAATTTCTGTGTCATTCTCTGTATAGTCCAATAAAAGAAGTAAGTGATATAGGAATTAGCTTGCTTAGGTTTCTTGCCTTTAGAGATCTTCAAAGGTAAAAACAATCCCCACCCCTCACCCCCACACACCCAATTCTTCTGTATTGATAAACAGCAGGGCAGCACAGACTCTCCCTAGAAAAGGAGCTCAATAGATCTTGTTATTTGGTGACTGGAGACACATAGTCAAATGGGGAAAGATTAAAGAAATGTTCTTACCTTCTCAACTCAAGGGCAGGCAAAGGGAGAAGGTAGGTCTTGTAATCTAGCTGATGAGGAAGATGGTAGGAATCAAAGGCTCTTTCATTTGGAGAGCTGACAAAATGTGTTCCTAGCATTTTCACCTCAACTGTGCCCTAATATATGGACTTCGTTATTTTGCTAAGCAGCAGGAGGGACTGGTGATGACTTTCTTCGAATGTCTTGGCTAAGGTCTTCCACCGACTTGTAATTTTCATCCCTATGTGAGCCTCTTAATAAAAATCCTAAACCTTTTACCTCTGAACAGTCAAAAAACATATTTCACTCTGAAAAGTGTTACGGTTTCAAAGAAACTTTCTACTGAAGATAATGAGTGTTCTAGAGCGCTAATTGAAACAGCAGGAGAGAATGGTTACTTTCCAAATATCCCAGGGGAGTCCTGTGTGCCAAGGTAATGACATGAATAAGCTAGACCAATGGACTTTGGTTTCTTAAGCCGTAGGTCGACTACAGAAATTTTAAGGAAGAATACTTTTTCATATCATAAAAATTTAATAAACACCATTCATAAATTAATATTAAAAATCTGTTCAACCCAGATGAAAGGACTCTACCATATGTTAGTGTTTCATTTGTTTAGAATCTGAGGTATAAATACTCTTATTTTGATGCACAAGTTTTCTTCGATATGAAATAATTAGTGGATTCTTCTGATTTAATTCATATTTTAAATATCTGAGTGATACACAAAAAAACTATTTTGGTCTGAATTGATTCATCTGTGAATCATTACTTACTGAACACATACTATAAAGAAAACAGTGAGGTTGCAAAGATGGATTAGACGTGAATCTTGATCTCAAGAATTTACATATCAGAGGATAAAATATGTACGTACAAACTATAGAGAAAGTATAAAATGATATATGCCATATAAAAACACAAAATGCTACTTATTCCAATGTATTTGGTCAAAACTTTGATGACAATGTATTATCTAGATTTTCTTGACTTGTAAATAAACCTTGCTAAACATTATTGGCTATTTGACATTGGAAAATTTACAATTCCTCTTCCTAAATATTACTCCTCATTACACAACAATATAGAAAGCAACGAAAGTGAAATGAATTATTTGTAACCGTACAACAATACATGTAGCAATAATCATGCTGAGAGTAACTAGGTTCTGCTTAGATAATTGAGGTATTTCTATATTGTATCTTAGGTACTCTAAAATAATAAACACATTTCCCATTCAATTTTAAGACAATATAATAAGATCACAAATTTGAGTGAGTCTTAGTGTTTTGAGGACCTGAATTATTTGTCATTATACGAACAAAATAATTAATAATTTGAAATTATTGTCAATTAAAAATAACTTACTTAATACACATACTGATTGCCAGTATTTCCATTGCTTTCAAGGAACTTGGTATTTACCAAGAGGAAAAAAATATTTTTTTTGAACTTCCTTCACTAAGGACAATTAACATAAAAGAAATTAAACCCAAATAAAATTAGCACACAGAAGTGAATTTGTGATAGAGTAGGAATTAAAGTGAAAGCACTTGGGTTCAAGTCCCCACTGTGTACAGTAGACAAGTCAATCAGCATACTGAAATCTACAAACCTAGTTCACAAGGTTGATAGCATCAACCAAAAGAGAGTTGAGAAAAGTACATAGCAAACATTGGTTGTTTTGTATTTATCATTATTATTTCTCTGAAATTATTGTGCATTTAATATTATGCTTCTTTTTATCCCTAAATGGAGTCTACTTTTCAAATGGGTAATGGCCTCTGAGTATTGTCTTCTTTACAGGAGAGAAATCACCTGTCCTCCTCCAGTTTGCTGGTTATTCTCAATTAACTCTGGAAGAGACAGTTTTTAGATTCTCATGTATTATATTAGTTTACTAGGGCTGTTATAACAGACTACCGCAGACTAGGTAGTATTTTTATTACCAGAAGTTTTATTTTCTCATGATCAAATTGTCTGCAGGGTTGGTTCCTTCTGAGGGTTGGGAAGAAAGAATCTATTTAAGGAGTCTCTCAATGGCTTGTAGACGGCCAACTTCTCCCTGTGTCTTCACATGGTTTTCGCTCCTTACATATGCATGTCCACATTTTCTCTTCTTACAAGGACACTAAATTGGATTAGAGCCCACCACAATGACCTCATTTTAAATTAGTCATGGTATTAAAGACACTATCTCCAAATACAGTTACATTCTGAAGCACTGGGATTAGGTCTTCAACACATAATTTTTAAGGAAGGGGACACAATTCAGCCCATAGCATGTATTATGATGGATTGAGAGAAATTTGTATTATTTCTGTGGCAAAGATCGGCACACGGCATAAGATCTAGAAATCAGATTAAAATATGAATATATATACATATATATATGTATATATATATGTATTTCTTACTTGAAAATATTCTGTTGTGTTCTACCTGGTGAAGTGGAATTATTGTTACAAAATAGGTTCCTTCAATGATCCAAGGAAAGAAAGGTGTCTATTCAAATAGCAAACATATCAGCAGGCATCTAATGCCAGTCTAGTGCCCTCTGGAGATGCTCTATATTGGCTTGCAGTCTATTTTCTTCTAACCATATGGTTTTGTGCAGATGATTTAGCACAAAAATAACCTTCTTCAGTGAATAGTGGTACCGTGTGCAGAAAGCATGCCCTTCCTTTTTTAACCACTCACAGAGATGTAACCCCCACAGGAAAGGCATCTGTCCTCCAGCAACAGTTCAGAATATGGAGGTTATAGATTTGACAACTCACTGAAATGTCACAAAGAATCATTTTCTAAACAGAAATTTGCCATTTCTCTATATTGAAGTTCAGAACTTCACAATGAGACACAAGTGTTTTCTAAATCTGTGGGGTTGCATTTAAATATAATTTTTTTAGCATTTTAATAAATATTTTTTTCTGCTGATCCATTAAACCAATGTAAAATGATATAGCCTACTACTTTTCCCCCTTTTTCTTCTTTTATTTGTTCTTTACTTAAAGAACAGAGACTTGTGGGTGAATAAATACTTTCAGTATTTAACATTATGCTGCCACAAGAAATTATACATAATAGTGCTGTATGGTCCTAAGTCTGTTTCTGGCTTTATTGCATAATTCCTTTGAGACTAGAAGAAAATGCAGTATTTTTCAAACCATACAATTTATGTTTGTAAAATGAAGGCAGGGATTGTAAATTATGGCAAATAGCTAATACAGAGACAAAATGCTAGAACCAACAATGAAAACCAAGTCAGCTCCCTGTGGGCTCATTTCTATGTGACAGGAAAAAAGATCCTGGTTAATACGGGTTCTGTTCAATTGTTCACCAAATATGTTGTGCTAGGCATTATTCTATATTCTTAGGATACACCAATGAATAAAACAAAGACCTTTATCATTGCAGATTTTATATTTTTGTAGGAGAATATCTGCAATAAACAACAAACATAAAAAGATATATAAATTACATAGTTATTTTAGAATGTACAATAAGGAAAAAGAAGAGAAAGTTAAGGCTAACAGGATGTTGTGTTGGGGATGAGGGTTTGAATTTTAAATGGGTGGTCAGGATAGGGACTCAAAGGTTATTGTAAGTCAGATCATTTTCTGATAGAAAAAAAATAGTGCCTGAAACAAATCATTTTATTAAGTCTCCTTCCTTAAAGACAGAATCAACTTTCAGAGTAAGGTATGAAAAATTTTGCAAAGTATGTCTAGTGTTTAAGATATTTTACTAAATAGTGTGCGTCTTCCTCTGTTTAATAAATGGTAATGCTTTACTTCTGTAGTTTTCCATTGTCCCTAAGAAACCTGGTTTGAACCAGCTAGCTAACTAGTTTCCCATTCCCTTCTCCGAACTTTAAACCTGTGCCTCACATTTCAGTTCTATATCTTTAGATGTGAGAATGCCACTGATACTGCAACATCACAAGGCATTTGTTTCTTCCAGGCAACTCTCTGTAGTCTTTATTCATTTTTGTCTAGATGCCATGTGACATGAAAGGGAAAGAAGGCCAACCTTCAAAATAAAAATTATCAATGGTAATGTGTTATTGGAACACCCCAAGGTGCATATTCTCCCAGGTTAATTTGCTGTTAGCAGCGCTGATGTCACCAATTCACGGTTTTGTGGCTAGGTCTTAAAAGAAAGTACCTCAGCCCATGAAATGCTAGCAAAAGGGCAACATTGTGTTTTTAACAAGAGAGGCAAAAGAAGATAGAGAATCACAGAAGCAGAGAGGGTAACTTTAAAATATACAATGCTCTATGAAGCTGGCAAAACATTATGAGACATCTAATTTCAGCTGTCAAAGGGGCTCACATTGATTTTTAGGTTCATTATATGCACTCTTAGGGTCCTCTAAAAGGAGTCTTATTTATTTGGCTCTTATATAACCTATCTTTCTCAGGAGAAAGTTAATAGTACTTTCTAGTAGGAAAATAGCACCTTAGTTTGGACTGGAATCGTTGAGAGTCCATTTTACTTCTGTTTAGATTCAAGAAAATGAAAAGGCTTTGACTTTTTCAGAGTAAAGAAGTCAACAGAAGTCCAGGAACCCTAAATCACTGCTCTAAGTGCTAGCCATTTTTGTCTAACTGTGCATGCTTTTGTTAGTTAGTGTCTGATCTATCTATTTTCTGCCTCCCCAGCCCTGATTGCTCAAAACTACTTCTGAGAATAAACAGAATATCATGACTCAGGTAAAAATAGCTCTTTTGTACAAAAGCATGTAAAAATTGGCCAAAAATTAAACCCAGACCCTGATCAAAAGAATCTGTTTAGAAAATATAATGTGTACTTATGGATGACTCAGTTCTGTTGTTGCAAAATATTCTTTTCTTAAAATACCTTGGCAGTAGTTTATTAAAACAAGCCATTTTACTATCTTACTTTCACAATATGGCATAGTTATTCTAATGGTACTCATAAGTGGAAAATGTAATTGTTTTCCTTTGGGCATTATATTTTCTTTTGTCATTTTATATTAAGTCTATTTATTGCAGAATGAGGGGTTTGTCTTTAGAGCTCTTGTAATGAGTTTAATGGGTAATTTCAACTTCTGATGTGGTGTGCAGCATAATCCCAAATGTTAGACTCTAGAATCTAATCATGCTTTCACTGGCCTAATTGTCTAAAGATACAACAACAGGTCAAGTGATATTTTATAGCTTAATTAATTACAACAGAGACAGAACAATTTTGTAAAGTTCCAAAAAATGATTGATTTTCTGCAATCAACGAAACCCTCACAATGGTGGGAGTATGAGTAACCATTGTGTTTATTAAGTCAAAATTTTGAATCTGTGAATCCCGATACATAGCTGGAACAGGGCAGTTCTGGGGTTTGCATTACATCTCTCAGATCCCCGGAAGTCTGTTTCACATGTTCTGCAATATTACCCACTTGTGTGGATTCTGAACAGATTTCATGAGATTAGGAGGAAGGATAGATGATGCAGAGAAATATCTTGGAATTCCTTCTTTGCATGTCCTGGAAATCTTTCAAGGCAGCTTACTTTAGGGAGTCAGTCTCAATTCCACAGACACAATAGGACCTCTTTCAAATGTACAGCAATTCTAGAATGTCAGAGGAAACATCTTGGGGATGATATTTTGGCTCTTTGAACTCAGTAACTCCTGGGACAAGGATGATATGCAGAAATCTTGTTAAAGGAAGAAAAAATAGGCAGTGTGGAAGAAGTAATAAGCAAAATCCAAAAATTGATGACTGAAAAATAAGCCTAAAGTTTTCTTAGGGAGGCACACTTAAACAACCTCTTACCCATACTATTGAAAACCGTCCTATTCCAGAGGCCGGTCTAGAAGAGGTCAAAGAACCATTAGTAGCATCCAGATGCCTGGACCAATATAAGATGTCTTTTTCCTTCCCAGTGTTTAAAACTCCAAATGAAACTTTATATCATGATAAAAATGATTTTATTTGTGCTTTGCAGACACGTAAGAAAAAAGTATGGGAACTAATGCACCCATAATGTGTGAAGTGCTCTTATATATGTTACCTAATTTCACCACACATAAACTCCATGACTTAAGTACAATTTCCTCCAGCTTAGAAATGAAGAAACTGAGGTTCAAGTGTCATGTGGCTTTGCCAGTGATAGAACAAAAAAGTGGTGCAGGTAACCATGAACCTGGTTATGAAGCTTGTACTGTGGCAACTTCAAAATGCTGGTACTGTGCTTGGAACTTGAGTTAGATTACGTTATTTATGTCTTACAGCAAGTTGTGACACTGACATCACTGTCTTATTATTATCCCATTCTAATAATCACTTTCCAGAAATGGAGACAATTTCAGAGATGTTTTGAGGACTGGTTCCCAAAATTCAGGGACTCATCAGAATTGAATGGCACATTTTTAAAACTTGACTCAAGGGATCCATGCCTAGATATTCTTATTTAATCAGTCTTTCCTGAGGTATTTAGAATTTTTTTTAACTTTCTCGGGTGATTCTAACAAGCCACTAGGGTTTGGAAATACTGACTAGTGGGCACTTAATAGTTGGAGGAGTAGGGATTTGAACTCTCGTGTATCTATGCTCTACCATGGTGTGAAGCTGAGATATAGGTCATGTTTGTATGTTATTATCAGTTTATTGACACTGTGTAACTTAGTGTTGACACTGAAGCTCTGTAAGTATTTACCACCTGGTGGTTAATGGACACACATACAATTCATGTCCCGTTATTTATTGTTGTCTAACAATCTTACTACAAATGTATCAGCTTAACATAACACATCTGGGGAATTCTACTTCCAGGAAGATAGAGTAGATGTAACTTTTCCTATCCCTTCTGCTAAGTAAAAGTAAAATCCTGGATATTGTATATAAAGCAGACAGAAGAAAACTGAAAGATGGAAAGAAGAAGGTAGACTGGCTAGGGAACTCAGGACCTAAAAATTGACATGGTTGTAACTTTTCTGGGTTTTTTTTTTCCCTCTCTCTCTCTTTTAAAGATGCCCTTACTTATTTTCCAATATGATAATTTATAATTTAATCATATTTATATTTTTAAAAAACAGTTTATTGAGATATAACTTACCATACAATTCATCCATTTAAAATGTAAAATTCATTGGTTTTAAGTATAATCACAGTTAAGGGCACCCATCACCACAATTTTAGAACACTTTCATTGCCACAAAGAGAAACACCATATTGTAATTTAACTGTCATCCGCAACTTCCCTGCCTCTTAAGTTCTAAGAAACCATTATTATACTCTCTTTATCTACAGACTTACCTAGCTTGAGTATTTCATATAAATGAAATCATATAACAAGTGACTTTTTTCCCTGGCTTCCTTCACTTAGCATTGTATTGTCAAGGTTCATATATGTTGTGGTATGTATCAGCACTTTATTATTTCTTATGGCTGAATTGTATTCCCTTGTATGGATATGTTTATCCATCTATTTGTTGACTAACATTTGGATTGTTTCCACCTTTGGCTAACATGAGCAGGACTACTGGGAACATTCATTTATTAGCTTTCATTTGAACACATGTTTTAAATTTGGGGGGGTGGTATATGCCTAGGAGTAGAATTGCTGGGTTATAGGCTAATTTGATGTTTATTTTTTTTGAGGAACTAGCAAGCATACACTTTATATCCTAACAACTTATAGTTCCACTTCTCCACATCATCACCAACACTTGTTTTTACCTATTATTGTTAGTATTATTATTCTTACAGCTATATTAGTTGGTGTGAAGTGCTATCTTATTATTGGTTTGATATTTATTTCCCTGATGATTGATGATGAACGTTTTTTATGTGCCTGTTGTCCCATTACTATATATGTGGGAAAACTTTTAATCAAGTTTTTTGCCTATTTTTGTCACTTGGTTGTTTGTCTTGTTTGTTGTGTTGTAAGAATTCTTCATGTGTCTGAATACTAGAATTTCGCTGGATATATTATTTGGAATCAAACTGGAAATTGACAACAGAAAAATGACAGGAAAATTTCCAACACCTGAAAAACTGAATAGCACATTTCTAAATAATCCTTTGATCGAAGAGAATGTCACAAGGAAAATCTAAAAATATACACTGAACTGAATGAAATGAAAAGACAGCATATTAAAATTTGTAAAGTGCAGTTAAATCAGTGCCAACAGGGAAACCTACAGCATTAAGGAAATATATTAGAAAAGAGTAGAAGTTCCAAACCAAGAAGGTAAACTTCCCTCCTATAGAACCTAAAATAAGAAAAGAAAAATAAGCTCAGAAGTAAGCATAAGGAAGGAAATAAAGATGAGAGTAGAAATCAATAGAACAGATTGAAAAGAGCAAAACAATAGAAAAAATCAACAACACAAAGGACTGGTTCTTTAAAAAGATCAATAAGATAGGCAAATCTTGAGCAAAACTGACAAAAAAAAAAAAAAAACAAAAACAAAAACAAAAACAAAAAACAAAAAAAACAAGGAACCAAAGAAGACACAAATTACTGGCATCAGGAATGAAACAGGGTATATCACTATAGATCCTGAAGACATTAAACAAATAATAGGGGAATGCCACGAACAACTCCATACATACATATTTGAAAATAGACACATTTAAAAAAAAAATACAAACTGCCACAAATCACTCAATAGGAAATAAGGAACTAGAACAGCCCTATAAATGTTAAGAAAATCAGGCGCCTGGGTGGCTCAGTCGGTTGAGTGTCAGACTTTGGCTCAGGTCATGATCTCGCAGTTCAGGAGTTCAAGCCCCGAGCCCAGTGTGGGGCTCTGTGCCAACAGCTCCGAGCCTGGAGCCTGCTTCGGATTCTGTGTCTCCCTCTCTCTCTGCCCCTTCCCCATTCATGCTCTGTCTCTCTCTGTGTCTCAAAAGTGAATAAATGTTAAAAAAAATTAAATATTAAGGAAATTGAGTTCACAATTTAAAATAAAAAGAAAATCTAGTCCCAAACGGTTTCACCGGAGAATTCTACCAAACTATTGAAGAAGAATTAACACCAGTTCAAAACACCTTCCAGAAAATAGAAAAAGAAGGATCATTCCCAATTCATTGCGTGAGCTAGTATTACTTTGGTACCAAAACTGGACAATGACACATAAGAAAAGGGAATTATAAACTGATATCCCTCATGAATTAGATCTACAATTCCTTGAGAAAGTATTGGCAGGTAGTATTTAGTCATAAATAATTATCCATCATGATCATTTGGCTTTATTACAGGATGCAAGGCTGTTACAATATTTGGAAATAAATAAATATAATCCTGCATATTACCAAGCTAAAGGAAAAGCCACATGATCACATCAGTCATTTCAGAAAAAAAATTTTGACAAAATTCAGCACTCATTTACGATAAAATCTTTCAGAAAACTAGCAATAAAGGAGAACTTCCTCAACTTGATAAACAACATCTACAAAAATCCTGCACTAAAATTGTACTTCACAAAGAAAGACTGAATGCTTTCTTCTTAATTTCAAGAATGAAGCAAAGATGTCTGTTCTCATCATTCTTATTTAGCACAGTACAGGAAATTTTAGCCAGTACAAGAAGAGAAGGAAATTAAAAAACATGCAGATTAAAAAAAAAAAAAAAAAAAAAAAAAAAAAAAACTAAAACTGTCTTACCTTATAAATGACATCAAAGTCTACATACATTATTCCAAGAATTCTTAAACAACAACAATTTAATCAACATCATAGGATACAGGATAAATGTACAAAACTCTATTTTATTTCTAAATGCTAGCAAACACAGGGACAGAATTCCTAAAACAAACAAACAAAAAGAATAACTTAGGTATAAATCATGTACAGGACTCATGATGAAAATGACACAATGCTGATTAAAAAAATCATAGAATCTAAACAAATGGAGAAGCATATTGTCTTCATAGATTGGAAGGTTCACATAGTAAAGATGTCAGTTCTCTCCAAATTGATATACAGATTTAATGTGATACTTACAAAAATCCCATAGTGACATTTCATAGAAATAGACAAGATTATTCTAAATTTATATAAAAGGCAATGGACCTAAAACAGGTGATCAGTTTTGTAAAAGGTGAATAATGAGGAGGAATCAGCCTACCAGATTTTAAGACTTAATATATAACTCTAGGACAAGAGGACAACATAAGGTTCCTTATAGTGATGCGAGTTTTTGTACCTTGACTGATCAATGTCAGTATCCTGTTTGAGATATTATACTGTAGTTTTTGTAAAAATTTCCATTAGGGAAAACTGAGGAAAGGATGTCTCTGAGGCACTTCATACAACTGCATGGGAATCCACAACTGTCTCAAAATTAAAAGTTTAATAAAAATATTTGCATTAATTATCTTACATTTTCTGTGGGTTAGAGCTCTACATATGGCTTAAGTTGGTCCTCTACAAGGCCATAGTCAAACTGTCAGGCACGGCTGCATTCTTATATAAAAGATTGATAAATGTGCTTTCAAACTCAGGTAGTAATTGGCAACATTCACTTTTTGTGGATTGTTAGGCTGAAGGCTTCAGTTTCTTGTTGGCAGTTAGAGGCCACTTTCAGTTCCTTGCCAATATGGCCACTTGCTTTATTAAAGCCAGTGAGAGAGGGTGACTCTTAGCTGGACAGGTGTCATAACTTAATGTAAGGTAATCATAGAAGTGACCTTCCATCCCCTTTGCTATATTCTATTGGTTAGAAATAATTTACAGTATCATCACACTGAAGGAGAGGTGATTGTACAAGGTTATGAATACCAGAAGACAGGGATGATTGGAACTATCTTAGAGTCCTGCATATATGTTTATATACAATCCTTTCAAAAATCATAGGTTTTGATGTAATTGGGAATGTGTTTCTTACTTCTTAAGTACTTGGCAACTGTACAGGATGATTTAAAGTATTACCACCTATGTTCTACATTTAGAACATCCACAGTAGAGTGTGGAACTGAAGGAGGCTAAAATATTTTTATCATAGGAAATAAAATGTATAAAAGCAGGCTGGGAAATACTGCATCTTATTTACATTGGATATTTGTAGCTTTTGGTACCTCTTTTAGACTTATAGAGAACTCGGTTATGTTGCTATGTTTGTAACTTCGTAATCTGGACAAGTTAACGTTGTATCCCCAAAAAACAACATTATCACATGGAAAAGGTTTATCCTTTGGAAGAAACTTTTCTACCGCATCTTACCTTTGTAGCAAATACTGTCCATTTTAGGGGTGCCTGGCTGGCTCCTTTGGTGAATGATCTCAGGATTGTAAATTCAAGCCTCATGGTGGGTGTACAGATTATTTAAAAATAAAATCTTTAAACAAAATTGTCTTTTTAGAAAATTCAGTTGTCTTAAGAAGCTTAGAAATCTCTTCAAAATAGAAAAAAATATTCCAAATTATTATTATTTTCTTTTTGTAGAGTGAATCTATTCAAGTTCCTGGTGACCTAGTAAATATTCAAAGTACAATTCATCAGTCAAGTCCTACATTTTAGGTTTTTGTGAAGATTTGGATTTGTAACTTATCTTTATATACTATAAAATATTTCCTTTTTAGAAAATTATGATGTGACATTTTTCATTCCTCCTATACCTGTTGGGTACCCCAAGATTTCTTAAATATTCCTTATGGGGCGTCTGAGAAACATTTTCAAATATTTATTAATGTTGAAATCATGTAGATCACCTGGAAATAATAAAACAAAACTATCATCATCATTATAACATTAATAATTCACAAAAATAGTAACTGGTATCTGAATAGCTCTAATCTCTTTAAAAGAAAATGTGGAGATCAGAAATGAACAACTCCTTCTGCTTTTCTTTTTCCCAAAAAAGAAAAAAGAAAGGTTTTCCTTCCTCTAGTACATTTGGAAAAAAAGAGATTTGTCTCATATCCCTGATGAGTCACTCTCCATATGGCCCTTGCTTCTGTGTGTTGCCTGATCTAACCATGCACACTGAATTTTCAGGCTGCTTTGCACCCAGCTGATCACTGGCCCCTTTTGCCTTATTCCCCATGATACTGCTAAACCAAGACTGCTGTAGGAACCACCTTCTACTAAAATTTTAGAGGGGTCTGTAGCCCAGTACTGAACAAAGAACAACTTATGTCCATTGTTATAATCAGGGTTTTTATGAGTCTTACTAGCTTTCTCTCTGTTGGAGAATATATCCTTGACCAGGATTCTTATCTGGCCTCTGGTCTTTGTCATGATGCTGGGCCTCCACTCTGTGGCCTTGCCCATCTCTGCAAAATTTCCTCCTGCATCCAGACATGTTTTATTATTATTATTATTATTATTATTATTATTATGGTTATTATGCACAGCACTCAGCTATCCTCCTAAAACATATCCACAAGGCCTTAGCTTTCCTAATTCTAAAAGCATTGGTTAGATGTTTTTCTAGATAAAAGTAATTCTTATCTAGAATTTTCCCTCCAGCTTTGTAATGATAACCACTACCCTTCATTGAGACATAAAATGCTGGTAAATATTATTTATTGAGCTCTTTAATCATGCTATGGACCACTTTATGTATTTCACACTCTACATATTTTGAGTCATTTAAGTTTCAAAATAACTCCCTTATTATTCCATTTTAAAATACAGTGATTGTGAGAAGAGGCTATATGCTTTAAAAGCATGTGTATCCTAACAACACTACTGGAGAAAACATTAATTGTCCCCAGGTTTCAAGAGTGGGGAACTCCTATATATGGAGTTCCATAATTTCTCTTGTAAGTAGGACAGCCAAGTATTTCTGGCTACAGAATCTCCCAAATTAATCATGAGACCTCACTACAAACAACCTGGATTCCTAAAAAAAAAAAAAAAAAAAAAAGTATACTTTTATGATATTATCTGTTGTGTTACCTAGAATACTGTCTACCCTATACCCCAAGATGTCTATATCCTAGTTCCAGGAACCTATGAGTAAGATTACAGGACAAAGGGAAATTAAGCTCATAGAAGGAATTATTTGCTAACCAACTGGCCCTAAAATAGAGAGATTATCCTTGATTATTCAGTAGACTCAATGTAATTAATAGGGTCTTTTAGGAAGAAGGAGAGAAAGGAGTCAATGTCAGAGTGATTCTATGTAAGCAACACTTGATTGGCCATTACTAGCTTTGAAAATGGGAGGAAGATATAAACCAAGGAATGCAGGCAGCCTCAAGAAGATGGAAAACATGAGACAATAGAATCTTCTCTAGAGTCTCCAGAAAGGAGCAGAGCCCTGTTGACACCTTGATTTAGCCCAATGAGACCCATTTTTGGACTTCTGAACTTCAGAACTGTAAGATAACACTTTTGCATTACTTTAAGCCACAAAGCCTGTGGCAATTTATTGTAGCAGCAATGGGAAACTAATACATCTGTTTGACTTTTTATTATCTCTTATTTCCTGTTTCCAGTTTGAAAATTATGCTTTATTGATGTCTCAATTGACATATGATATTGATACTGTTCCTCTTTCACAATTTTCCCTCTCCTTGACACTTTCAAGTAGAGAACTTGTATTTTTTTTTTCTTTTTGATCCTAACTAATTCCAGTGCTCATTTTACTTGCCATTAGCAAAACAAAACAAAACAAAACAACTCAGTCTTCCTTGACATTTAGGCTTCCAAATTTTATTTTAGCCAAAGGCATTAGAAGGTATGGCCACCAAGGGCTCTTTAGATGGAATGAAGCTTAGAGGAGGTGAAACATAAAGACTGTGGAAGATTTTTTTTTTAATTTTTTTTTCAACGTTTATTTATTTTTGGGACAGAGAGAGACAGAGCATGAACGGGGGAGGGGCAGAGAGAGAGGGAGACACAGAATTGGAAACAGGCTCCAGGCTCCAAGCCATCAGCCCAGAGCCTGATGCGGGGCTTGAACTCACGGACCGCGAGATCGTGACCTGGCTGAAGTCGGATGCTTAACCGACTGCACCACCCAGGCGCCCCAAGACTGTGGAAGATTTTAAGGTATACGTTATGTAGGTATAAAGGGGAGGGAAACAAAGTAGAGTCAAGGCACCCAGGTGCCACAACATAATCCAATACACAAAATGCTCAAAGTGGAAGATCACTGGAACAAAGTAAGAGAGTAAGGTATGAGAGATGGGGAAATATCATAACATGTCAGATTGTATGGAGGTATGATTGCCCTTCGAGAAAACTTGGATTTTATCTTGGAGGCCATGGTGAATCTGGGGAATGTTTAACCTAAGAGGAACTTGACCACGGTGGAGTTTGGAAAGCAAATGGTGGTGGCAGTGCAGTGAATGGAATTATGCAGCAAGCCTAGAGGCAGGCAATTGTGTCAAGAGGCTTTTGAAGTACACTAGGAAAAGAATAACGGTAGGTACAACATATACTGGTGTCCTTTGGGGAGGTGGAAAGAAGTAAAGAGATTTGAAAGACTTCAAGAAGACAGAATCAATAGTATTCAATGACGAAATGTGGAGTGTGAGAAAGTGAAGGAAGTCATGTTGCTGGTGTGGAGCAATAGAATGTATGGTGTGTTCGCCAATCTGGGAACGCAACAGGTTTGAGATAGAAGATGTGGTGTTCAGTTTCAGTTGATTTTGAGTTACTCTGGATCATTCTATTGGAAATGTGAATCACTGTCACTTTCTTCTGGATTTTTACTCTGTGTTCCTACGGAGTATCTGTAAATTTCAGGACCTACTCCTTGCAAACTGATAAATGACCTGTCTTCCTTTGACATGTATTGTGTCAGCCTCTGCCAAGTAATGTGTCGTCATGTGCATACCTCTTTTGCTAATTCAGTTTTTTTATTTAGCAAATTAACAAAATAATTAAACATTGAAACCGCATGAAAACATAGTGGGAAACCACATGCAGGCTTGATATTTAATAAAGAAGTAATAGTACAAATTAAAGTTTAGGAAATAAGAAAATGATACAACTGAAGCAAATGTAATAGACAATGATACCACAAAGCCTGTAAGAAGTCACTATGACATTTGGGACAATTGGTGTAAAAGTTTTGTTGACTGCTTCAATATTGTAGTTTGGCCACAACAAAAACCCGTGAACAATTTAATGTCAGATCAATGACAATAGAACCTGTTAATCTCAATCTACTTACTGTTTTGCTTATTGAACTGACAGGGGTTATTATTTGTACCTCACAAAGTAAAAATGAATTACTGAACTTGCTCTAGTATTAAAGGCTCATTGTTAGTACCTATTGAGGATTACCTATGAACATCTGGTACTATGCTAAATGCGGTAGGAAATTAAGAAAATTAGAAGATGGAACCCCTGTCCCAAGGGAGCTTACATATCTTTTAGGAGAGGAAAGGTTAACAAGCACAGGAAACCATTAAAATAAAAAAAAATAAATAGAATCAATTATCTATGTATCTTATATATGGAGAATTCAATAAATGCTAGCTAAATTCATCTGTTAACATTTTATTTTATTATTACAGCAATTCTAAAGAGCAAACGTTTATTTGCTTTATGGAAATAGAACAACTGTTGAAAAAAATCTCGTATGTATTACATGAAAGTTTCTAGAAAGTAAAGATAATATGCTATTTAGGTAACTAACCAAAGTATCAAGAAAGTATATCTACTAATTGCTGATTGTTACATTTTAGTATGTAACTTTCGCATAATTCAAGAATATCCTGTAACAATGAGAGCATGTACTTAAGCTAATATGATTTTAATTGAGGCTTGGGGGCCTTTGAAAATGTGCCTCTATAAACAGCCCCAGGAACGATGACTTCCTACAAGGGGAAAGATGGATATTTTGAGTCTGGGAGAGGCTGTCTAACATGTTAGTCTCTGCGCTGCAGAGAAAATCCCTGGCATGCTTTAAAAAAGACTGATTTTTGATGTAAAGGCACATTTCACCATAGCTTTGAAAGTCTAAAAATTGTCTGTGAGGGTTTGCTTCTTGGTGGATTGGAAATCTACTAGTATTAGTAGTCAAGAGGTCACTGAATAACAGAAATCAAACTTTTCAAGTGTTCTGATGCCAAATTTGATGGGACATACCAAAGTACTACATTTCTAAGAGCACAGCATTGAAGCTCCACTAACAGAAATAAGACTAACAAAATACATTCTTATGAACATATTATTGTGGTCATGGTTCCTCCATCTTCTAGTAAAAGGTAACCAACGCTGTAGATATTTCAAAAAAAACCTGAGCTTACAAAAAACATTACCATCTAGAAAAAAACTTGGTGGCATGGGCCATGATGTTCAGTGATTCTAGGTTCATGCACACCCACAGTAAAACAAGGTATGTGCTTTATTCCTTATCATTCAAGTTGTATTTCTGTACATTTGTAGTATATTGACAAAATGTCCTAACAGCC